>NC_044324.1:180361812-181561812 GCF_007399415.2 Gopherus evgoodei | reverse complement strand
GCAACAAGGGTGATGTCATGATAGGAGTCTGCTATAGACCACCAGACCAGGGGGATGAGATGGACGAGGCTTTCTTCCGGCAACTAACAGAAATTACTAGGTCACAGGTCCTGGTTCTCATGGGGGACTTCAGTCACCCGGATATCTACTGGGAGAGCAATCCAGCAGTGCACAGACAATCCAGGAAGTTTTTGGAAAGTGTAGGGGACAATTTCCTGGTGCAAGTGCTGGAGGAACCAAGTAGGGGCAGAGTTCTTCTTGACCTGCTGCTCACAAACAGGGAGAATTAGTAAGGGAAGCAAAAGTGGATGGGAACCTGGGAGGCAGTGACCATGAGAAGGTCAAGTTCCAGATCCTGAAACAAGGAAGAAAGGAGAGGAGCAAAATGCGGACCCTGGACTTCAGAAAAGCAGACTTTGACTCCCTCAGGGAACTGATGGGCAGGATCCCCTGAGAGAATAACATGAGGGGGAAAGGAGTCCAGGAGAGCTGGCTGTATTTTAAAAAATCCTTATTGAGGTTGTAGGAACAAACCATCCCAATCTGTAGAAAGAATAGTAAATATGGCAGGTGACCAGCTTGGCTTAACAGTGAAATCCTTGCTGATCTTAAACACAAAAAAGAAGCTTACAAGAAGTGGAAGACTGGACAAATGATTAGGGAGGAGTCTAAAAATATTGCTCAGGCATGCAGGAGTGAAATCAGGAAGGCCAAATCACACCTGGAGTTGCAGGTAGCAAGAGATGTTAAGAGTAACAAGAAGGGTTTCTTTAGGTATGTTAGGAACAAGAAGAAAGTCAAGGAAAGTGTGGGCCCCTTACTGAATGGGAGAGGCAACCTAGTGACAGAGGATGTGGAAAACACTAATGTACTCAGTGCTTTTTTTGCCTCTGTCTTCACGAACAAGGTCAACTCCCAGACTGCTGCACTGGGCAGCACAGCATGGGGAGGAGATGACCAGCCCTCTGTGGAGAAAGAAGTGGTTCAGGACTATTTAGAAAAGCTGGATGAGCACAAGTCCATGGGGCCGAATGCACTGCATCCAAGGGTGCTAAAGGAGTTGGTGGATGTGCTTGCAGAGCCATTGGCCATTATCTTTGAAAACTCATGGCGATTGGGGGAGATCCTTGATGACTGGAAAAAGGCTAATGTAGTGTCCATCTTTTAAAAAGGGAAGTAGGCGGTCTGGGGAACTACAGGCCAGTCAGCCTCACCTCAGTCCCTGGAAAAATCTTGGAGCAGATCCTCAAGGAATCAAGTCTGATACACTTGGAGGAGAGGAAAGTGATCAGGAACAGTCAGCATGGATTCACCAAGGGCAAGTCGTTCCTGACTAACCTAATTGCCTTCTATGATAACATAACTAGCTCTGTGGGTAAGGGGAAAGCAGTAGATGTGTTATTCCTTGTCTTTAGCAAAGCTTTTGATACGATCTCCCACAGTATTCTTGCCGACAAGTTAAAGAAGTATGGGCTGAATGAATGGACTATAAGATGGATAGAAAGCTGGCTAGATCGTCGGGCTCAACGAGTAGTGATCAATGGCTCCATGTCTGTTTGGCAGCCGGTATCAAGCAGAGTGCCCCAAGGGTCGGTCCTGGGGTGGTTTTCGTTCAATATCTTCCTTAATGATCTGGAGGATGGCATGGACTGCACCCTCAGCAAGTTTCCAGATTACACTAACCTGGGAGGAGTGATAGATACGCTGAAAGGTAGGGATAGGATACAGAGGGGCCTAGACAAATTAGAGGGTTGGGCCAAAAGAAATCTGATGAGATTCAACAAGGACAAGAGCAGAATCCTGCACTTAGGACAGAAATATCCCGTGCACTGCTGCAGACTAGGGACCGAGTGGCTAGGCAGCAGTGCTGCAGAAAAGGACCTAGAAGCTGGATGTGAGTCAACAGTGTGCCCTTGTTGCCAAGAAGGCTAACAGCATTTTGGGCTGTATATGTAGGGGCATTGGCAACAAATTGAGGGACGTGATCTTTCCCCTCTATTCGACATTGGTGAGGCCCCATCTGGAGTACTGTGTTCAGTTTTGGGCCCCACACTACAAAAAGGAAAAATTGGAGAGTCCAGCGGAGGGCAACAAAAATGATTAGGGGGCTGGAGCACATGACTTATGAGGAGAGGCTGAAGGAACTGGGATTGTTTAATCTGCAGAAGAGAAGAATGAGGGGGGATTTGATAGCTGCTTTCAACTAACTGAAAGGGGTTCCAAAGAGGATGGATCTAGACTGTTCTCAGTGGTAGCAGATGACAGAACAAGGAGTAATGGTCTCAAGTTGCAGTGGAGGAGGCTTAGGTTGGCTATTAGGAAAAACTTTCACTGGGAGGGTGGTGAAGCACTGGAATGGGTTACCTAGGGAGGTGATGGAATCTCCTTCCTTAGAGGTTTTTAAGGTCAGGCTTGACTAAGTCCTGGGTGGGATGATTTAGTTGGGGTTGGTTCTGCTTTGAGCAGGGGGTTGGACTAGATGACCTCCTGAGGTCCCTTCCAACCCTGATATTCTATGATTCTAAACCCCAAAGAGTTCAAAAATTGTGAATCAGACCCAAAAAACCATGAAATTGGCTTTAAAAGTAGTTTGTTTTAAATACATTTCAGGTTATTTTAATTTGCCTTCTGGGTTTTTTTGTGTTTTTTGTCTTTTTTAGCCTTCAAAGATCATATTTTCCAGCTTGCTTTGCAGTTATGAGGGGAGGGCTAGCAACATTGTTTTTTAAATGAAAATTGAGATTCTCATATAGTCACTTGACTCTCGGTGCTGGGATTTCAGGCAAAAACGCCTAATATCTCAACACTAGTGATAAAATATAAAGAGATTGAGAGTGTAGGCATATACTTTAGAGACTGCAGCCAATGTTATTAAAAACTGTGGGTGAGATTTTTCAAAAGTGCCTACGTGATCTTGGAGCAAAAGTCCCACTGACTTTCAATTAATCTTATACTCCAAAGTCACTTAGATGCTTTGGAAAATTCCACCCTGTGCATACAAATGGACAAAGACATGTACCTTGGACTGTGTTATTCTTCTGTAAAATCTTATTATTATAGTTCCTTTTGTAGAAACTTCTACCTAGGTTGTCGTACTGTCTAGCTGTGAAGACCAATTGCAGTAGGCCTTGGGGGAAATCTGAGAGCCTGGAACATTCTAAATTGTCATTATTTGTTGATCAAGATTACAGACTGCCTCACAACAATTTATGGCAGAACACGATAGAGAGCCTGTAAGTAGAAACACAGTCACTTTTTATATACATTTTGTGGAAAAACTTTTGGTTTTTGATCTGTCAACACATCTGAGGTGCCTTGTTGCACTGGGAGGCTGAAGGCATCATAATCCATGCTTCTGCACATAAGTGCTACCACACTCCCTGGTTCGAAGTGGTTTCTATCTGTGATAAATGAAGCGGGGTGGGTAGCTCCCTTTTATAGACACCCAGCCAGCCAGTAGCTATAAAATCCCTGTTAATAGCTGTTCTTTACTTGCTTTACCTGTAAAGGGTTTAAAAAAAGCCCATAGGTAAAAGGAATGGAGTGCGCACCTGACCAAAAGAGCCAATGGGAGGGCTAGAACTTTTTTAAATTGGGGGGAAAAACTTTCCCTTTGTCCATCTGTCTCTTTTAAGCTGGACCTGAAGAAAGCTATTCTTGATGTTAATGATTATATTCGCTCTTTTTAAATCTAGCAAAAGCCTGAGTCCTTTTTTTTTTTTTAAATAAATTTTACCTTTTTGAAGAACAGGATTGGTTTTTTTGTGTCCTAAGAGGTTTTCACATATGTTGTTTAATTAGCTGGTGGCAAATTTTCTTTGTTTTCTTCCTCAGCTCTTCCCTGGGGTGCGGGTGGGAGGGTGTAAGGGCTTGAGGGTACCCCATAGGAAGAAATTTCCAAGTGCGCCTTCCTGGGTAAAAAGGGTTTTTTTGCATTTGGATGTGGTCAGAGAGCAGCTGTAACCTTGGAGTGTCCAGTATTAATTTTTAGAATCCTTGCGGGCCCCCACCTTCTACACTCAAAGTGCCAGAGTGGGAAATCAGCCTTGACACCATCATATACAGAGTTTACAGTTTGGTTCAATGGCTCTCAGCACCCCTACTGTAAAAATTGTTCCATCACCACTGCTCTCCACTAATTCCTCCAAAAGCCCCATATGCGCTTTAAATGAGAGCAAAGAAAACTTAGAAACCCATGTGAGAGTGCCTTTGGGGACAAAAAACAATTGCTTAAAACTACCCACTGAGATTACTGAGCCACCGTGGAATAGAGCAACTAAATAGCAACCCCATTCACTCTCTCTGCTGTCTGTAGGCAAGTCCAACCATGTTTTGTAATCCTAAAATTCAGTTGAAGTAAGGGACAGTGTTCCACTGCACTTCTCCAGGTGCAGGGCAGGAACCAGATTGTGATGTTGAGAGTCACAATCTAATCCCTGTTTGCTGCAGGGGAGAAGTCTGTGGCAACACTTTTTCTTCCCTCTCTGCTCCAGTGTGCTGGCTGGCAAGTTGACAGGAAGAACTAGCTTTCCCTACCCGCTTCTCCTTCCCAGCCCCTGCTGCCTCTGGTGATGCAAGTAACCCACACAGGGGCTTTTGGGCACTGCTTTTGCCTTTTCAGTCCCCTGCGTGGGCACTCTGCAAAGCTCATGGTAGTGATCGACAGTATCACATTTATTTATATAGTGTTTGCACTGCTATTTTATGTTTATTTGGGGCACAATGTCTGTTGGCCTACTGACACATAAATGTGCATGCATGGATATGCTAAAACATAGCTAACTCATTCTTAATAGTATTCATCTACTCTAAGAACTCTCAGCCCTTAGAGAGGAGTTAACATTTTCCCAGGTCCAAAGCCATCATTTCTTCCTTTTATTCTGAAGTTACAGCAGGGTCCTTATGTACCCACCCTTTTTTCATAGGGGAATACTGA
Organism: Gopherus evgoodei; assembly: GCF_007399415.2. NCBI lineage: Eukaryota > Metazoa > Chordata > Testudines > Testudinidae > Gopherus > Gopherus evgoodei. The sequence goes on along the minus strand of NC_044324.1, from coordinate 181,556,876 downwards.
TGTCCTCCTCTTAGTCTCAGCCCCTTTCATCTTTTTTAAATCATCTTAGCTAGTAAATTTTTCTTTTTCCCTTTTTGAAAATGCTTATTTAATGAATAATTCACAAACACAGAAAGTAACCCTCTGAAAGTGAGAAATTTCACACTGGATGTTTTTAATTTTGGACTTTTGTATACTTCCATGACGTCTTTTTTTCCAAACCATATTTATTATCTGAAAAGTGATTCTAAAAATGGCATACTGGGGCTCTGTAATTATTGCCTGTCAGTGACTTTCAGATCAAATTCCCTCCATTTATATAGCTAGTGAGATTTTTTTCCAACACCCAGCCCTGCAAACCTGCCTGGGGTTTGCAAATCAAGCTGTGTTCTTTCTGATTCATGCATCATCAGTCAGAGAGAGTTTCTCAAATGCACTTAACAATTCTGCTGTGTAGATGCATGAACCATGCAAAAAAATCTGCGCATTCTCCCATAGCTGTGTTGTTTCTGCAGTGCCATCAGGAATAAATAGCTCTAATAACTTATTTTTGCCACTAAAGTAGTGTAACTAGATAAGAAGCACACAGCCAACAGCTCTGCTGAATAAGTAGATATCATTATTACATTGTCACTTTTCTCGCTATAATCACGCTCTAGTATCCCAGGCAAAAATATAATTGCCAACTTTAGCCTGTCTAGCATCTGTCTTCATCAGCTGTTGTTCATCTATTTCTCCATTTCTTTTATTTTAAACACATTTAGGTCCATTCTGGATCTCAACTATATTACCTAAAGCATTATGTTGATCCCATGACTGTTCAAAATTAAGTCAGCCCATGGTACACTTTCTCATCAGCAAATTATATTAGTATCTATACACTCAATTTTTGCATCCTGAGAACCTTTGTGGACTCGTGCAATTCCCTGAAGTTGGAATAGGGTTTTTTGTTATCTACTGTAGCTATCTGCAAGTATCACAAAATTCATACGGCTTTATACAGCTTATTACAATTGTGAGCCTCTCAAACACAACACTAGAGAAATGTGCTAATGTAAATTGTTCTTGGGTAAATTCAGGGAAGGTTCTCTGTGGAGTCAACTCATCTCAAACCTGATTCAGTGCTGACGCTGTAGCATCACAGAGTTTTAAACCAATTATATGCTGCTTTTATACGAGGGTACTTTCCTTTGAAAACTTTTAAAGGAGTAGTAGGGTGGTGGCTTCACAGTAATACTACATTACAAAGCCTATGTATTCCTGGCAAAAATCTAAATGCTGTTCTCCAAATCCTGGGAAGTGCTGGGGAACTGCAGCTCTCATTGGTTGACATGGGAGTTTGTAAATATTCAGCACCTTTCACGATTTTCACACAGTACAATGATGGTGATGCTCACCACTTTTTTTTTTACACTGCTGATTGGGCAAATTACAGTGGTAATATACTGTTAAAACAGAGTTAGAACAAACCTGCATGCTACTCCAAGGGTATATCTACACTGCAGCCCCTAGCTGCTGTGTAGACATACCAAAAGAGAGAGCCTGCTGGTAAACCCAACATCCAGCAGTGAAGGTCCTCAGGGCAAGTGAGGTAGATGTTGCTTCCTCTGCTTTGAGTTAATTCCATATGAAGATCTCTCACTGCTGTGTTCTGAGTGTGCATCTACTGGTGGTAATTGTGATTAGCTTCCCAACAGTTTGAGCTGGAGAAAAGGCTAAATTTTCTAACAATATTATTCACCATTTCCACTAACAAGCACAGACACTGACAAAACTTTGTTTGTAAACATCGCAACAACTATGAGGAATTTACCATCTCTGTACTATGCCAAAATTATCACAACATCCCTCCTCTCCTGTCCCCCTTTCCCCCAAATCCACAACTCTGCAAAGACTCAGATGAGTTGGGCCCCTTTGATTACATTTTGCCTCTTGTGTTCTTTAGAAGAGAGCTGACATTTCCTACATTTTTAAAGACACTTTATTAATATTTGATAAACTAGTTTTTAGTGTGTTACAACCTCATTAATATTGACAGCTTTACAAGACTGATTTATGCTTCACTCACGACATGTTGTGCTAAATTCCATGCTTAAGCTCACTTAACATTTTTGTCCAAAGTTCAGAGTAAAGCGAAGAAATTGGTCCCATACCACAGAGGTTAGAAGAAATTGGTTCCATGGGGCTTTTCAGCTTGGGATGTTGGTTCAAGCCTACATCATTGTTGTATGTTTGAAGCCTGAACTCTTTAAAACACTTTGATTCACTCAGATTCCGTCAAGCCTGTGAGGAACAGCCCTGCATTGGGATCAGTCTTTTGCCATACCAGGGGGCAGAATGCCCACCCACCTCCTGAGGCAGCAAAGGCAGCCCTTTTAGCACTATACCACTTCCTACAACGTACCTTGCTGTCTGTGGTGTACCACTTGCTGGGGTGGCTGGCTGAGGGAAGAACTGTAGCTCCCCCTTCTCTCTGCTCTCTTTGGGCAATGTCTTCCCATTACAGAGTACAATAAGGAAGGATGGTTGTATCGGGCCTTCTTGCGCACAACTAAAGGTGGGGAGAAGGCTAAATATAAATAATTTGCCTTGTACCCAGAAGGGTCCCAAAGTAAATCACAAACTGTTCTGTCAGCTGTACAGGGATCATGGCAGCCACTAGTAAAGCGAAGCCATCCTTGCCAGATGACATCTGCTTCAATGATGGACAGTAGAACCACTCAAGGATGTAAGACAACCATCGAGGTTATATGATGTCTTACCCTGTCCAGTTAAAACTGCAGGTGCATATTATGTAGGGTTTAATTATCATAGTTGGCAAGGACACCAGGATTAACATGCCTAGACTGTGAGACTTGCCATGGGATATTTTAACAGTTCCAGCCATCAGGACCTCAGTTTTATATCTCATCACCAAGATTGTACCTCCAGCAACACAGTGCCCTGGAACTCTGTGCTGTAATGTGCAGCACCTAGACTTTGGAAACCTGCCATGAAAACACGAGCTTGGGCCAGTTCTGCTTAGCTTGTGAGACCTAATGGAATTACAGTACAAAATAAATGGCTGCATAAATAGAGTACTTGGTTTTGTCAGGTTAATGACCCAGTTCCTTGGACTATTGGTCCATTTTAATTAGCCTACAGATGGAGGAATAGATTAAATTGAAGAAAAATTATGAGGACTACTATAGAAAATTCATCTGTAAAGTGCAATTGAGACACTATTCTAAAGTGCTTCTATAGCTAGCAAGTCAGTTCTGACACACTCCCCTGATGCTGTGATGCTCACTGCTTCATTGAATAATTAAGATAATTGATTTCATGGAAGGAAGAAGACTAACCACAGCAGAAAAAATGTCTCTTCCACTTTCCCTTCCCTTTTTCTCGTGTAGTTATTTGTTGATTCCCACATATTAGGCGAATACACACTGAGACCCAGTGGTGATGAAAGGTGAAAGCCCACTGATGTGGTCTTGTAGTAGTTTTTTGCCAAGGTGTTATACGTGGCTTAGTTTGCTAGCCAAACAGTGCAAGGAGGTGTTACCTTCGTTATTTTTATTTCTTATCCCTGTTATGAGGTAAGCACTCTGAAGAATATCTTAACCTTCCCTGTTGTAACAAGATCAGAATTTGTCACTGAGCTTCCTGCATCTATTTTCTGGCAAGCTCATAAGGGCAGTCAGATTTATACGCTAAATTCTGCTTCCATTATGTTTAGTGGTGAAACGTTAATTTCTGAGTCGTTTGTAGCCACTCTGACATGTGGTAGCGTTTAATCGCCTTAAGAAGTGTGCATCTTTTATGATGATAATAATAATAATTTTTTTAAAGCATTTGCCTATTTCTGTAGTCTGCATGTGGAAAATAGTGAATAACCTAAAAAAATCAGGATTTCATAATACTGACAGTTGTGCATCCAACAATATTATAACATTTGGTGTCTGATTTACACACACACACACACACACACACACACACACACACACACACACACACACACACACACACACACACACACACACACACACACACACACACACACGCGCGCGCGCGCACACACACACACATCTGTTTTATTAGGCCCATAAATAAGTCTTATATCAAATGTAATAATCTCTCCTTCAGACAGCCAAGAAATCCATTAGTATGAGGATTTCTTTCTCTATGATGTACAGTACGAATTATGTGTAAAAGAAATTCTTAAATTCTGGATTTTTGAGCTGGCTATGTAAAGGTTATTATTCTTGAAGCGTGGGGTGGATTGAAACACTAGGGCATGATATTTATGTTTGTTTGTTGTTGTTTTTTTCCTCACTGGCAACAAATAAAAGTGGTTGGAGAAGTTGTATTGTTCGGGTTGGAAAGTGGCTTCTACAGTAATTTTTAATTTTGATAGAAAAGTGTGAGTGTTTTAATCCATTATCTCTGGGTTAAAATCCAGCGTATAGAGATAAATAGTTTGCAAATAATCAAAATGTGTTTACACCTGAATATTATGGCTATGAGTCTTTTTCTCTGCAGCTGAAAAGCACACTTTCTTTGTAATATAACTGTTTCAAGCATTCTCTTTTTATAAATAAACTGTATATATCTGATTGAAAACCACTGCTCTAGAGAATCTTAGCATTCCACTAGATAGTATTAACTTTGGCTTTTAACATCTTAAATTGCCATTTTTGTATAGGTCTGCTACGTACTTGTTTGTTTTAGTTTTTTATACTCTTCTTGGTATCATACATAACAAAACATTTCCTATTTAATTGCATTTTTGAAGCTGCAGAGCATACTACAGAATATGCATATGAAACTAGAACCTGCATATGACATTTTTGCCCATTATTATACCTCAAACATAAGGTAAAAAGATCTGACATTTCACTCTAATCTCAATGTAGGGTACTAATTGTCCATCTCTGCCCACATAGTGAATCTCCCAAGTATTCAGTATTTAAAAATGATCTAGCAGAAACCTGGTTCAGAATGTAAAAAATGAAAGGACTGAATAGCACAGGACAATTGCTAAGGGATTGTGCCACCCTTCACCTTAGCTTAGGTTCAAATTCTTTCCAAGTCAGCAGTGACTACAAGTTTATATTCTTCTTCGAGTGATTGCTCATGTGCATCACACATACCTATTGTGCACTCGCCACGTGCACCGGTGCCAGAAGTTTTTCCCCTAGCAGTACCCATAGGGGAGCATCACTAGCGTCTCCTAGAGTGGCGTCACCATGGCGCGGTATAAGGGGTGTTGCGTGCTCCCCCCCCCACCCTCAGTTCCTTCTTGCCACCAGTGAAGGTGCTTCGGAACTGCTCTGCTCCAGCTCTGCTGTAGGTTTCCCTGTTTGGACGGTTGTTTAGTTCATAGATAGTACATGTCTATAAGTGCTCCGCACACTAGCTGTTTACACTGTCTTGGGGAAACCCACCTCAGCAACCGCTGCAAGATCTGCAGATCATTTAAGCCTCGGACCAAGAAGGAGCAGGAAATACAGCTCTGAGCCATATTGATGGAGTCGGTCCTGACCCTGACACCGCCATGCTGCTCCGAGTCGGCACCAAGCACTACAGCATTGGTGTGCAGCGACCTAGCGATGCCCTCCACCAGCCAGCATCACTCCCCATCCACGGGACACTCTAAGAAGATGAAGAAGCGATCTTCTCCATCAAGGCACCAGGGCAAGGCTGGGGGAGAGACTAGACCCACGTTGGGCAGCTCTCGATCCCCCTTGACCTCGTGGCCTCTGACTCAAATTGAGTGGAGTAGCCCAGCCCACTCCAAGCCAGCCTTCCTGAACACCAGTGGCCACATATGGGTGCCCTCCATGCAGGAGGCTCAAGATGTAACGTCTGTCCCGGAACCGGCTGCACAGAGTCCAGCGGCTCCCCGGTCCAGAGGCAAGCCAGCGCTTGGACTGCCACAGTCGCCACCCAGGCGGTACCATTCACAGTCAAGGGAAGGTTCCTGATGCTGTTCTCCACAGAGTGACCACCCTCCTAGCAGCCCATACCAGATTTTCTGGCTGGATGCCAAGCAGCAGGGAATCCAGGCGTGGCTCTGCATCTAGGGAGCGCAGGCCTTGAGGTCAGAGCATGCACTGCCATGACTGGGACAGACGGCACCGGAGGTTGATGACTCCAAGAAGCCACCGTAGCCCCTCGCAGTACCATCGTCGACGCTGCTCAGACTCTTCACCCCAGTCGAGGTCCTTGGCACAGCACCACTCCCACAGCCCCAGGTGTGGATCACCAGCAACCAGCCATAGCGGATTCGCCCAACGGATCCATTTGCAGAGCAGCTGTTACAGACAGTACTCCTGCTCCTCTACGCTGGACTCAAGGTCTCAAGCCCGGCACCGTTCACGATGCCATTACTCATCCCCATCCTGAGATAGTGGCTGTTCATATGCCTGCCTGGCCTCCCCTTGGAGCCTACAGTCAGCGGACTAGACAAGTCTGGTGGGGCAGCCCGCTCCAACAGTGCCACAGCAAGTGCACCAGGATCCCTGGCCAGCACCTTGGTACCAATGGACTCCATGGGCCCAGATGCAGACCCCCGTGGTTGCTCACTGAGTGGCTGGGGCCTCGGAAAGACCATCAGCCTCCCTCTCTCAGCCCCGGAGGAAGGGGTCAGTGGAGCCCTCTTCCCCAACCCCACGCTCAGAAGGGGACCAAGCATTGGGTTCTGTGGCATGCCCCCATCCTCATCCTCATCCTCCCCTGATGAGGCAATCACGGCACCTCCTCCTCCTGTTCCCCAGGAGGACACACAAGCCCACCAAGAGCTCTTGAAAAGGGTGGCTTCGAGCCTTAATCTACAGGCTGATGAGGTGGAAGAGCCTTCAGACTCCCTCTTTGATGTCCTCTCAGCCAGGGTGGTCCTTCCTCTCCACAAAGGGGTGGCGAAGATCTCCAGTGCCTTGTGGCAGACCCTGTCCCCCATATCAAAGAGAGCAGAGAAGAAGTATTTTGTGCCCACCAAAGGACATGAATATCTATACACCCACCTAGCCCCTAACTCCATAGTGGTTGTGGCGGTCAACCCCAAGGAGCGTCAGGGCCAACTCGCTCCCACCCCTAAGAATAAGGACTCGAGGAGGCTGGACTTGTTTGGTAGAAAGCTTTGTTCTTTCTCCAGCTTCCAACTGAGGGTGGCAAACCACCAAGCCCCACTGGCCGGATACGACTTTAACTTATGGGGCTCAGTGCCAAAGTTTACAGACTCCCTCCAGGAGCATGAGAGGAAGGAGTATAAGGCCCTGGTGGAGGAGGGCACAGCTGCCACCAGAGCGGCCCTTCAGGCAGCCTCAGATGCAGCAGACACGGCTGCAAGAACTATGGCCTCTGAGGTGTCCAAGAGAAGAGCGTTGTGGCTCCTCTTGTCCAGGTTGTCCAGTGAAGCACTGAGCTCCATGCAGGACCTCCTCTTCGATGGCAAGGCCCTGTTCACGGTGCAAACAGACATGAAATTATATGCTATCAAGGACTCTCATATGACCTTAAAGACTCTTGGTCTCTATGTCCTAGCCCCAGCCAGGACCAAATTCAAGACACAGCAGGTCCCCAGCCAGGCTACCCACTCTAGATATGAGCCTCCTTATAAAAAATCCAGGGACTATAAGAAATGCCCACAGCAGCAGTCTTGGCCTATGCCCCAGCCTGGTCCCTCTATGGCCAAGCAGATGGGTAAGTGCCAGTTTTGATGGGACACCTGGGTACAACTTACCAGTCTGCACCAGGGATCCGCCCGACTTACCCTTCTCCAACCGTCTATGTTCTTTCGTCTCGGAGTGGTCGCAACTGACCTCAGACCATTGGGTCCTCAACACCGTCTTCCGGGGCTATACTCTCCAGTTTCTCTCTACCCCACCTACCCATCCTCCCTCCCCATCCGTCTTCAAGGACCCCTCTCACAAGAGCCTACTCAAGCAGGAGGTGAGTTGGCTCCTTCACGTAGGAGCGGTGGAGGTGGTGCCTGCTGAGCTTAGATACAAAGGGTACTACTTCTGCTATTTCCTTATCCCAAAGGCCAGAGGAGTTCTCAGGAACATCCTGGACCTGCAAGGCCTAAACTAGTACATGGTAAAAACTCAAGTTCTGCATGGTCTCTCTGGCCTCCATCATTCCCTTCCTGGAGACTGGTACGCTGCCCTCGACCTCCAAGATGTGTACTTCCATATTTACATATTCGAAGGCCACAGGTGTTTCCTCCACTTCACGGTAGGACAGGAACACTACCAGTTCACCGTCGTCCTGTTTGGCCTCTCGACTGCATCCAGAGTCTTCAAAAAGTGTATGTCTGTCATGGGAGCCTATCTCAGGCATTGGTGGGGGGAGTCCAGATCTTCCCCTACCTTGACGACTGGCTGGTCAAAGACAGCTCCAGATCACAGGTACAAGACCACGTAACATTCCTCCTGTCCATATGCACCACACTGGGACTGCTGGTAAGCGACACCAAATCTACATTGGTGTTGGTACTGATACTACATATAGAGTTCATTGGTGCGAGTCTCAACGCGACATAGGGCAGAGCTTCCCTCCCACCGGACAGGTTCAAAACCTTGAGGGAGTTGATCCGGGTGATCACAAGGTTTCCCATGACAACTGCCAGGGCTGCTTCAAACTCCTGGGTCACATGTCAGCGTGCATGTCCATGGCCAGACTCAGGATGCGGCCCCCTTCAGTTCTGGCTGACCTCGACATTCTCCTAGTCCAGAGACAGGCTGGAGAAGGTCCTCACTGTGCCCCAGCCCATTCTAGTCTCCCTCCATTGGTGGTCCACCCCAGAGAACATGCTCTGAGGGATCCCATTCAGGAGCTGCCCCCGAACTACAGAATTGGCATCCAATGTGTCAGACTTGGGGTAGGGAGCCCACGTGGGAAACCTCCAAAACCAAGGCCCGTGGTCCACACTGGAACTAGCCCTGCACATAAATGTCAAAGAACTTAGGGCAGCCCGCTCATGCCTTACGGGCAGGGTAGTCAGAGTTCTCATGGACAATATAGCCTCAATGTTCTACATCAACAGACAAGGCAGGGCTCACTCCTCAGCCCTCTGCCAGGAAACCCTCCAGCAATATCAACTTGGAAGCCCACCACTTACCAGGCATCTGGAATTCTCGGGCGGATCTCCTGAGCCAGGACTTCTCCTCCTCCCAACATGAATGGTCACTGCACCTGGAGGTGGTGCACATGCTCTTCCGAATGTGGGGCACTCCCCAAGTGCACCTCTTTGCAACCAGGCAGAACCACCAGTGCCCTCAGTTCTGCTCCAGGAGAGGCCTGGGCAAGGGTGCGATTTCCGATGCCTTCTTTCTGTCCTGGTTGGGTCAGCTGCTATATGCTTTTCCCCCAATTCTGCTGATCAGTAAGGTCCTGGAAAAAATCAAGACGGACAGGACTCGCGTCCTCGTGATCACCCCAGCATGGCCCAGGCAGCACTGGCATGGGACTCTTTCGAGCCTGTCCACTGCCCGCCTGTGGCTGCTGCCACCCTGCCCAAACCTCCTCTCTCAGGACCAAGGTCGCCACCTCCACCTCAACCTGGCAGCCCACCACCTCATGGCATGGTTGCTCAATGGCTAGGCCTTGAGGAGAGGACCTGCTCGTAGGGCATCCAGCGAGTCCTCCTGAAAAGCAAGAGTCCCTCCACACATCGAGCCTACATAGCAAAATGGTCTAGGTTCTCCCGGTGGACCGCTGATCGCGGCGTCTCACCAGTGGCTGTTCCACTCCAATTTATACTGGATTACCTCCTTCATCTCCGAGCCCAAGACCTAGCGCCCTCATCCATCAAAGTGCATCTTGCAGCCATATCAGCCTTTCATCTACCAGTACAGGGCCACACGGTATTTTCTCATGCTATGACTGCTCGATGCCTTAAAGGCTTGGATCGCCTCTTTCCTTATGTTAGACTCCCAGTCCCTCAGTGGGACCTGAACTTGGTTCTGGCCAGGCTGACAGGGCCTCCATTTGAGCCGCTTGCTACATGCTCCTGGTCCCATCTCTTATGGAAAGTAGACTTTCTTGTGGCAATCACATCTGCTAGGAGGGTCTCGAAGCTCTGGGCCCTGACCTCCAAACCCCTGTACACAGTATTTCATAAAGATAAGATCCATCTCCACCCACACACTTCGTTCCTCCCTAAGGTGGTCTCCGCCTGTTATATGAGCCAGGACATTTTCTTTCCGGTGTTCTGTCCCAAGCCCCATGCCTCCACATGCTAGATGTGAGATGGGCCCTGGCTTTTTACCTGGAACGAACAAAACCATTCAGGAAGTCTTTGCAGCTGTTCATCGCCATGGCTGAATGCATGAAAGGTTGGCTGATCTCCACTCAGCGTCTCTCCAGTTGGATCACTTCTTGTATCCGTACTTGTTACGACCTGGCAGGAGTCTCCCCACTGCCAATTGTGAGGCCACACTCAACAAGGGCACAAGCCTCATCTGCCTCCTTTCTGGCTCACGTCCCTATTCAGGACATTTGTAGGGCTCCCACATGGTCATCGGTCCACACATTCACCTCACGTTTTGAGAGAGTCTCCCAGACTAGGGAAGATGCTGGGTTCAGCAGAGCAATGCTCTGTCCCGAGTGTCTGTGAACTCCTACCCACCTCCAACAGATATAGCTTGGAATCACTTATTGTGGGATGCACATAACTTGAAGAAGAAAAGACAGTTACCTTTTCTGTAATTGGTGTTCTTCGAGATGTGTTGCTCATGTCCTTTCCACATTCCACCCTCCTTCCCCTCTGTCGCAGTTGTCTGGCAAGAAGGAACTGAGGTGGGGAGAGCAAGCAGCTCCCCTTATACTGCACCATGGTGGTGCCTCTCCAGGGGTCGCTGGGGCACTTCCCTACGGGTACTGCTAGGGGAAAATCTTCCAGCACTGGTGCACGTGGTGAGCACGCACACCTATTGTGGAATGGACATGAGCAACACATCTCAAAGAACACCAGTTACAGAGAAGATACCTGTCTTTTATCTGACGGTTTGTTACTAGTTTGTGATATGTGAACTGAGGAGGTGGGTTGAGTTTAGCTGCTGGTGGACAGGTTTGTTCATGTCACAAGTGGTATCTTCTAGTCTTAGCAGACTGGTCAAGCACAGGATAAAGAGAGAGCTACAGTCTTCCTTTTCCAGTGCTGCTTTTCCACAAGCACGACAGTCACATCAGTTTTGATACTACTTCCAGCAGCAAGACCAGACTCAATTCAATCGGTCTTACCCATGACCTAGGTAGAGTACTCTTAACATCAGGTGTTTTCCTCACACTGGTCTCTTTCATTGCTGCTTAATTGGTCAAAAGTAATCAGTATGCCAAAGGAGATCTGCATGATCAGTGCAGTAAAACAGGCCACTATGTGAATTAGCACTCAAAGGCAGAAGTAGGATCATCCTGTATTACTAGGTCATCAGTAAAGTGGGCCAGGGCCAAATGGTATTTTCCCTCAGAGTCTTCAAACCTTATTAGGTCCATCACTCTCCGAGAGCAGCCTTTATATGTAGCACCTGTTGTGTCAAACAGGTTCACACACTCCACATTTCAGTGACAGGTGAACTGTCAAAGTGACTTGGCTAAGGTTCCAGGGTAAATCAGAGGCAGAACCAGATACAGAACTCAGGAGTCCTAATTCTCTCTCTCTTGGTGTAACCAGTGTCGCACTTCCAACAAACAATGTATTTGCAATATGACTTATTGATTATGCAAGTTATCTCAGTGTCTAGTCATATCAGCCATATCATATATTGTTAAGTCATCTAACATGTCCGTCGTCAGGGAGGATGGTTTTCAAGATAGATATTACCTGCCTTATTTATTCTGCTTGGGTGAGCACACCAGGGGACTAGAAAAAACAGTAATTCTGTTAGTCCAGTAGTCAGATCTTTGTTACCAAGCCAATCATTTAAACACTACAAGGAAGCTTTGGAGTGCAATGCCCTCTTAACCTACCAAGACTGTAAGTTGCTCTCGAGAGCTTTCATACATTTCTGTATACAGCAGCTATCTGCTTGTTAACTAGCTTTTTAAATATTTTGCAGGCTTTCAGATAGATTCAGTATTAGGGTATGCCAGTTACTGCTGGCAAACCAAAGGCACAGTTCCATTATATTGGTAGCCAGCACCGCCCCAAAACTGGCCAGTGTTAGCTGAGAAGGACAACGGCTAGGATGATTTCACATACTCCAATTGCAGACTCCCTTGAGAAGGATTTTATGCACTCCTGGCAGAGATTAAAGCTTCCCTTGCCTGGTGGAAATTCAAAGGCAGAGCAGGTGACATAACTATCACCTACCCTTCCCTGCATTGTATCCCCTCTGTGGCACAATGAGGCAGGCAAGCTCCAATGGATATATATTACTACACCTTGCATCAGTAAGAGTGAATTTCTTGTATAAAACTGAGTAAAGATTTATTTTTCGAGGTTTCTTCTCCTCTTCTCCCATCTGATGGAAGAGTCCACATAGGTGTCATTATGGTACCATCTACTCCAATGCAAGGAAATAAAGAATTGAAGCTATAAAAGGGCAGACTCCATTCCCGAGCCTGTTAATATTCTTTGCCTCATTTCTTGGAGAAATGGAGGGGCCTGACTCTCAGCTGTTTGAATGCAGTACCTTGTTTCCCTTCAGTAACTTCTTGAAGCGATCAAAAGACGAGAGCAAGAATCAAAAGGAAAGCGACAGAGAAAATAGGGACCCAGCTAAGGGGAAAAAAGCAAGAGTAAGCACCAATTGTGTAGGTTCCCAATGCCAAAAAAATACATTGTGTGTGTCATCAGGGGCATCCTCCACTGACTGTGGAGTCCTTCTCTGGCAGGCAAAGCGCCTGTAAGGGGCACCAGTTGCATAGGCACTGCTCCTCATTGGGATAACGGCTTTTCCTGTGAAACAGCGCTTCCATTTGGCTTCCTTAAATAGCAGTTGGATCTTTCCCTGCACAATGGGGAGTGCTTGGCTTGGATACAATAGGGTGGAGTGCTCCAAAGGGGCAATGTGTAACAAGGGAAGAAAGTGAGCTGAATGAATATATTTATACCCATTTAAAAATGTAATGCAGACAAGCACTGAAAGGAAAAATCTACAAAGCAGACTGTGCAAATTAAAGTCTCCTGGGCAGCTGCTCTAACTTGCATGTCTGACAGTTACATGGCTGCTGAGGATAACCCAAGCTGGATAACTGACCTTGGCAGCAATACAGAGTTGGTCTGAACAAGAGGATGAATGATTCTCAATTGTCCCAGTGCAAAGGATTATGTACAAACAGGCTTTTCTTTAACACCAGGGGCCTGATTCTCTTCTCATTTACACTGAAGTAAAACACAAGTAACTACAACAGAGTCACTGGGCCGTATCCTCTGGTGGTGAGGCAGCACTGATTTACATCTACTGAAGAGCAATCCCAGACCTTGAGACAGAGCAAAGGAAGTATCACTCACCATTTATGTTTGAATACTCAGACATTCCTCTCATAGTGTTTAAAGTGACTCTCTTTGAAGGCACCAGGGCTGTAGAGCAACAGTTTGTTCAAACTGACTGTGCTGGCAGTTCTATCTTTATGGGCACTGAAATTGATTTTCCTCCTCTTGACAGAGTTTGCACATTGAACAAGGGAAAGGGACATGGCAGCACAACTGCAGCATGTAGGAACAAATGTTAGTAAGTGCATCAAGACTGCCAATAGATTAATAATATTTAATGTATCTATAGCAGCGTAAGCATGCATTTTGCATTACAGAAATAATGGACAAAGGGAACCTCTGCAAGAAGCATGTCTTTCTCTTGTTGATATGGCTCCAGTCAAGTCCTATGTAATACTTACATATCACCATGTTCAGTGGGGGCACTGTACTGTTTCTTTATAAGCCAAACCAGAGTGTACAGAAATACCTTAGTCTGCCACTTTCCTGATGCTGCATCTGACACTGCTTTTTAATTTATGTGAATTAAATGGTGCTGAATCTTTTCTAATCACTTATGGCATTGTTGAGAATATTTAATGTCCAATAGGATGGGCTGATTAAAAACATGAAGGCACCAACCTTGTCTATAACGGGAAACAAACAAACATGAAAAGATTCCAGGCCAGATTCTCTGCTGCATTCAGAAAAAGCGGAACTTATCACTGCAAGAGCTTAGAGTAACCTCTAGACTGCTCTAACTCTGCCAACTGGTAAGAATGTCCCAAGGGCTGTCTGGCAGCGGGAGATCATGGAGTGCAGTGTGCTCCAGCCACAACCCAAACATGCTCTGATCTCCCAGGAGCTGTGAAGAGGTGGCAAAGGAGGCAACTACAGTGGCTCTGCCCCTACTGAAGACTCCCACATTGAGACTCTGCCCTGTAGCATTTATTTGTAAATAACTAAATGTTAGTGTAGCATATACTTCTTTTTAATGTGTCCAGTTCTTCAGCAGAACTTTAAAGGTAAAAGTTCATCCAGTGTAAATACCTGCTTGGTGAAGTTCCCTCCCATCTCCCTATCTACAAATTGAAAACTAAAGATTAATTCTAAAAATTAACGATGGCCCAAATCCCAAACTATTTATCCAAACCTTTTCTTGTATAAAACATTATAGGTTTGAATAAAACCTGACCCATTTTTGACAATCTCTGATTTTTATTTTCCAAAATTGAAACCTCACTGTTGTTTTCTGAAACCACCTGAGCTTTACTGATGTTTCCCAAAAATTGAAGCAGATTCAGATATTCCTCATGAGAACAATAATGGCATTTGGCATATCCCTTTCTTTTATTTTTCTGTCCCCTAATTTCCTCCATAAATAAACCTTATTGCCAATGGTGCTAACTCTGTGAAATCTAATGAGATTTAGCTTATCAATACCTACTTTTCCACTGGCAACTGAAATACAATAGAACTAATCTGCACCCTTTTCTGCTTGTGATGAGATGCTGTCTGCATTAGCTAGAAAATACTGAAATGGTTTATGTTAGCAGGCAGCATTCTTGCAATGCATGGAAGCATATACTGTGCACTTATCACTTTGTTCTTTTGTCCATATTTTAATCCTTTGGAAATAGGTAATTTAATGGCCCAATTTTTTATGAAATTTCCATTAGTTTCTCAGTCAGCTACTTTTGTCAGTGCAGATATTAGGTAAAAATAAAGCATTTCTACAAAGTAGTTAAAGGTAAAAAAGTAGTAATTAAAAGACATCAGAATTTGCTCAGGACTGTAGAATGTATGACACATGACCTTGTTTGCTTTTTTAACTGCAACTGCACATTAAGATATTAAGCAGAGGTCTTCATTGAGCTGTTCGCCATGAGGCTCAAGTCTCTTTTTGGAGTTGATAGAGTTAATTTAGAATCCTGAAAGGTGTAGGAGTAGATTAAATGTTCCCATCTGATGTGCATTAGTTTGCGTTTGTCAACACTGAATTTCATTTGTCATCACGTAACCCATGCACTTCGTTTTGTTAGTCCTCTCAGGTTCCTCTTAGTCCTTTCTGGTCTTGAGTAACCTAAATAATTTTGTGTTATCTGCAGGCTTTGCTTCTTCACTACTCACTTCCCTTTCCAGAGTATTAGTAATGACATTAAACAACACAGGACCTACTACAGAACTTAGGTCACCCCACTGTTAAACTTTTGCCATCATAAATATTGCCTCTTTAATCCCATTTTTTGCTTCCTGTCTCTTAGCCTCGTAGATCTTAGTTGGTGATCTATGGCAATATTTTGACATTCATCTATGATTACTTAGCTTCTTTAGTTGCCTCTTGTGAAGGACATTGTGAAAGGACTTTTGAAAGTCTGAATAAATTATGTATGTCAATTGGTTCTCCTTCACCCACTAATTTATTGGCATGTTCAAAGAATTCTAATAGTTTACTGACACAAGGTTTTCCTTTGCAGAAACTGTGCTTGTTAGACCCTGTCAGATCATGATCTCCCAGTTGCTTTATTATTCTATTTTCAGTTATTTCAACTAGTTTGACACCATAGGCAGCGCATAACTCTTGTGTTTGGGTGATGCTGGGCGTGAGTGCCAGAAGCTCCCTAGAAGTGTGGGAGGTGGAGGGGGCCCACCGGCACCGAGGCCGTGACCCAACCTCCTGCTCCATCCTGAGTAATTGCCATTGCTCAGTCTCCTCCCTCTGAGGCCCTGCTCATGCTCTGACCCAAGACTCCATTCCCACTCGGCCTCTTCTGCCAAGGCTCCCCCCACCCACTGCTCTCCACCCCTTCCCTGAAGCCCACCTCTCACACCTCTCCTCTACCAAGATCCCCCCAGTTCATGTCTCTCTGCCTCCCCAAGATCCCCGTGCCCACCACTCGTGCCTCTCCACTCGCTCTCTGAGGTCCCCCTGCCCACCACTCATGCCTCTCTGCCCCTACCCCAGGTACTGCCTCTGCCTGTTCCTCTCTGCCCCCCCGACCCCTCCGCCTGTCATTCAGTCCTCTCCTCCCCAGAGGCCTCCATCCCCTCCTCTCCACCCCTCCCCCGAGGTCTGCCCACTTTCTCCTCTCCTTCCCCGAGCCCCCCACACACACCTGCACCTCTCCGCCCCTTCCCAAGAGAGGCATGAATTGTGGCGGTGGGAGAGACCTTAGGGGAAGAGATGGAGCGGGGGCGGGAAGAGGCAGAGTGGGGGATGCTCCATGGGGGAAGAGGCGGAGTGGGGCTGTGGGGCAGGGCCACAGTCTGGGCACTGGTGGCCCTCCCACTTCTCGGAAACTTCCGGCAGCGGTGCTCCAAACGTAGCAGACTGCCACACCGCCAAAGGGACATGCATTGCAGCCAGCATTTCTTGCCCCATTTGGGGAGACAGCCTTCCCAGACCTTCTTATGCCTGCAGTGTTTGCCACATACGGATGTAAGACTTACTGGTCTGTAAGTCCCCAATTTTTATTTTAGCTTATTAACTTCCTGCTTCTTGTAACATGAGGACAGTTCTGCTTTTGCATGGTTTGCTCTGTGGCCCTGTCTAGACTAAGAAGATAAGGTGTATTTCACAATTGTGCTGATGTAAATTACAGCAGCATCAGTGAACAAAACAAAATTACTTTTTGGTAGCTAAAAAGTTGAGCATTAACAAACTTAGTGACATCCACAGATATTCAATTGTTACTAAAGCACGCTTAGAAAATATTTCCATGTTTTGTTAAAGTTAAACTCACTGAGCCAAAATCAGACTTTAGTTATACTGGCTAATTAGAAATGAACCCATTAACTTGTCTTCACACAAAAGTTATATTGGCTTAAATAAAATTGTGTTTAATATTGATGTAATTAAATGGGTGTAAATTCCTGTGCAGACCCACTCACACCTGTATAACACAGGCTGACATGGATTTTTCTTAAATTGATTTAAGCTAAAATAGTATAAATTTAATTGAGTGTCCACCCAGGGTTTTGTACTGGTTTAATTATAGCAATTAAAAGAAACCCACTTTTAATTAAACTGGTGCAGCTTTGTGTACAGATAGAACCAACAATTGTTATTTTGGATTTACAATATGTATCTAATCTATTTACCATTGTCAAATCTGAGCACCTCACTATTTTAATGTATTTTTTCTCATAGCACCCTTGTGAAGTAGGGAAGTGCTGTTATTCCCATTCCCCAGACTGAAACTTGAGGTACACATGTAATTAGCTCTCTCTGGGTATGTCTTTGGATTTGTCATGTGAGCAATTTCAGACACTAGCTTCAGAGTTTTCAATTTCAGTGATTCCTAGGGCATGTCTGCATGGGAAAATTATTCCCGAATAAGGTAGGATGTGAAATTAAAGTAGAATATTTATTCTGGAATAGTTCCGCATGTGGACACTCTTATTCTGGAAATTAGAAGAGGCTTTCTAACCATCAGAGGAGTGTGGTTCTCAAACTACCTTCCAAGAGAAGTAGTGGGGGTAAACCACCAAAATAGGTTTAAGATGGAGCTTGATTAATTTATTAATGGGATGATATGACAGGGCTGCCTGTGATAGCAGGAGACTGGATTTGATGACCCAGGAGGTGCTATATTCCCCACACAGAGCTATTCTGGTCAATTTCCCTGTGAAAACAAGCTGTCTCTTCCACTGCAGCCTTATAGCTGCAGGTATCGGTGAGAGAAATTGGCTCCAGAACTACATTACAAACTCCAGGCCTCTGGCAGTTTGGGCTCCAACTCTTTCTTTGCCCCCTGTTAGTAACAAGAGGCTTTTTGGAGGCGACAGAGTGAAGAGGCGAATTAACTTGCCAGAGAATTAGAATTTTGCTCCACTAAAGAGCAGCTGTCCACAGCACTGGAGAACAGAAGCAATGAGTGGATCTGAGCTGCTCCCTCAATTTTTCTTGGTTTAGATAATTTGAGTATGGCAGATTAGGGGAATAACTCTCTTTGTCTTTAAGTGTAAAAATGTGAAAAATAGACTTCGTATGTGCATGTGCTGTTTGGAGTTTGTGGGTGCTGTGGTTGTTTACCCAATAGGACATGCAAGATTGTCAGGGCCAAATTTCAGAAAGGGCTCTTTTCCCAATGTTTCCCCAGCAAACGTTAATAGCTCTTTTTTAAAAAAGCCAACAACAAATCCTGACAAAAACAACCAAAAAACTAAAGAAACCAACCACCACTGCTGCCAGCCAGGGAATATTTCCCCGTTGGCAATCCCTCAGAGTTCAAGGATGATTGTCTTCCATACAGTGATAGCCAGGGAATATGTATTTGTTCTCTGAAGAGCTATTGTAGAAGATTTGGTGACTAATTCCAAACACTGAAATGTAAAACAGAGGGATTGTCTTCAAATTTTAAGTGCAAATATAAACATAATTCTACCTATGGCATCATTACTGACTCTGGAAAATGAAGCATCTTTTTCACGGATACACAAAGCATGATTGTTATTATGGACATGGTGTTATCTTCTCAGAACATTAATTTTATAAAAAATTTTTGTAAACAGTGTTTGCCTAAACCTTGTTTGTCTGCATTGTGGTTTCAGCAGTGGACCTTGAGGCATAGGAAACCAGAATTACGTGACAAATGTTCACATTTCCAGTGGCTTCTCTGTGCATAGAAAGAAAGTTATTGGGGATGAATGAGTGATTTTTTTTTTTGTTATCTTTTGAGCAAAGGTCCATTGTCCAAAGTACTGTGTGTGTGAAGTGTTTGTAAGATATACAAGTGTGAACTCCTGCTCCCATTGACTTCAGAGGGGACAAGATTTTATTATGGCAACATCTTTGCAATCCTGTGTTACAGAATGTCAAAATATAAATAAAAAAATAAAATGAGAGACTGCATGCAAACTTTCAGAAAATTGTACATAATTTTATTTCTTCTGGAGAAACAAAATCCAGTTTTATGGCATTGGGCTACTGAATTAGCATGTGAAGAATAAGTGCTTTTATTTTGGAAGTGAATGCATAGGTAAAATATTGACCCCATTGCAATCAAGGCAAAACTTTCATTGAATTTTAATGGAGCCAGGATTTTACCCCATCTCTTAAAAATAAATAAATAAGCTAGATAGTAAAAGAATAGCCTAAAGTCCTGCTACATAAGAACAGCTCAACACCACCTTAACCGTCAAGTTGCTGCCAATGCCTCCATTATACTATAGCTCATGGTGTTTGATAGGTACTTGTTATCTGTCATTGTGGTATCTGACAGAATTTTATACAATAATAAATGTAGCCCAGTAGCACTATTTGAGAATTCCTTTTTGAAGTTTCTAATGTTTGTGTTTTTCTCCAGTATGCCCCAGTTGTAGAGTATAACCTCCTTTGTATGTGTAGCTTGTCAGGAAATCGTATCCTCTCAGTGGTTTGGTAACAGCAGCAATGTTGCACTGCAAAGATACAATAACTTTATCCAAACTCGGGATGTTTTTCTAGTATCTAGATTTAGGTCATCCCCCCCATGACCGGAAAGTTTGTAATTATTTAAACAAAAGAGAATAGATTTGTCTGACAGGATTGGTTTGTTTTTTAAACCAACAAATGCTTATTTCCCTAGTGTTTTTCATCATCAGGATGGTTATAGATTATTTTATTTTAATAAATTAATGTTGGATTTACATGGTGATTGCTAGAATTGCTCTCTTTTAAAATTTTCTCACTTCTCTGCAGCCCACTTCTTCATAACTTTTTAAAAAAAAAGTCAGTAGTTTGGAAAGTTAATGATTTCCCTCAACACTCTTGAAGGCATATAACCTAAATCAGTGGATGCTCCTGCAGCTCAGTCTTACACAGAAAAATGAGAAAATAAAATCAAAGCTCAATAAGTTTACTAACATCACAGTTATGCCATTCACATCAGTTGTTTTACTAGCGTACCTTTTCCAGATGAAAGATTCATGCAGGGACAACTGCTCCAGTGTCTCAGCTCATGCAGCGCATGCATTAGTAGGTAGCAGAGTGGGTAAACTTTTTAAAGTGGAAAAGGTCCATCTTTCAGCAAAAATTTGAATACTGAAAAATTTCTGCTGAGAGCTGAAATATTTTGGTTTTCAGGCAGTTTCTTTGGCAAAAAATCAAAAAATATTGTGCAAAGCAGACACTTTCTATGTTATAATTCATTTAATCAAAACCCCAGTTTTCTGTCAAGCAGTTTTGAAAATTTTCAACCAACCCTAATAGATAGCTTCTAAATTGCAGTAACAGGACATCAGGGAGGGATTTAGATAATTAGGAAGTAAAGAAAATCTTGTAAATTATAGTTAACAATAAGTAGCATGTAAAAGAATACTTGGAAAAATGGAACATATGTAAAGCCGAAGGTCTAAATCAGTGGCAACTCAAATTAAAATTTTAGGTAGGGCACCATGACACTCATTAGATGCTCTTGCACTCATTACTTACAGGAACTTTGAAAGTTCCTCCACAGCTGGTGGCTGTCCAATGAATCCAGGTCTAATCATCAGCCCACCCAGAGAAATACCCACCTGAGGATACAGTGCTTCCCAGCTAGCCTGCCCTTGTGCTAATGAGCACAAAGGGAGGAGTTGTGACTTCCTGCTTCATGGGTGTGCTGGGAAGGAAGGTATTCTGTACCCTCTTGCTAGCACATCCATTTCAGGACAACTATAATGTGAACTAGACCCAGCAGTTCTTGCTCAGGCACTTCAGCAATAAGGTCTAAATAAGGCTGAAGGATCTGACCCATCATTTGAAAGTTAATCACAGATGAGAAAATTTCTACTGCAGTAACCGTACTCATAACTCTAAGGGGTCTTAAAATCAGGCTGCAGGGGATTTGAGCACCTCTGAGTCTCCTCTAATACTGGGCCATTAGGACACATGAAAACAGCTGGGTAGATTTTTTTTTTCCCTTCTGGCATTTCAGATTTCACTTCAGCTTGTAACTTTATGTATACTTACATAAAAGTGAAATACACGTTCAATTCCTCTTTAGTGATGCTTGCAGCTGAGTGTAGAAGATAAAACTGCTTATCTCTTCCCTTGTATTGTTCAGCATGTTTAAAGTTGCTGCCAGTTTGGGATGGGGATAATACAGAGAAGATTAACTTTATGAACACAACAAAATGGTGCAACTGAGAATCACAAAGGTTGCCAGGTTCAGGCCCACACTTTAGATACCCCCAAGATGACTGTGGTATAAGAATGTAGACAGTGTCTGATAAACTGCGGAGTGCAAAATCAAATATCCTCATCTCTCAAGTTTTTCATTCTTCTTCCTTTCACTTCCGTACTGCACTCTCCTCTGCTGTTTGCTTTTCTATGTACCTCTCACTATGTACCTCTCATTTTCCCTTACCCCCATCTTCTACACTTTCCTTTTGCCCTTTCCCACTCTTCCTGATCTGCATTTCTCCTGTCCTCTTCCCTTTCCCACTTTTTCTTTACACGTCTCTGCCATCACTTTTTCCCCCTCTTCCTTCCCCACACTTTATTTCTAGACATCGACCCAAATGTGTATGTAAGGACAATTTTTTAGAGCTGGGCTTCCTTTTCTCTTCATGTGAGTGCAGAAAGACCCAGTGTTGTTTCTGCCAGAAAAACCAGCACAGTGGTTAATGCTGTGCAAATAATAACAGTGACTTCTGCCCAGCCCCAGGGAAGGAGGGGAGCTGAGGTATGGTGCGTTGGTGGCCTAAGAGTAGCAAGGATGGAACTTTTCTTCCCACAGGTCCTGGGGCTTGTTCACCTTGCAAGACTACACACTGTTGAAGGGAAACATGTGGTGGGAAGTTCACCTCACTGAATTTCTCTAAGTCCTCTTTCCCCCTCCTGCTGGAATGTTTGAATCTGTTTTTATCTTGACAGTGCTGCTCTAATAACTTTGGGTCGTCTCTATTCTTTGTTTTAAATTGAGTAAGACCATTTCTCTCGGTGCTGAATTTCAACAGAACTTCTCTCCCAATTGCTATTCTTTATATTCTTTTAAATCTGCTGGACTTTAAAAACAAACCAGCGGCTTCTTTGTGTGCAGTTAGAGTGAAAGTCATTTCTAGAACTCTCCTGTACTTTTAAAACAATGATTTAATAGAAGAAACTAGTCTGACGACAGGCTAAGATTCAAGTCTGTAGTGCTCCATGGCTCAGTTTCTGTGCCCTAGCATACCAGATATTCTGCAACGGTACCCAGCATAGCAACAGAGCACTCAGCTGGAATTTTATTGCTTTACACATAACATCTTTGCTTCTCACAATTACCATAAAGATGAAGCACTTTAGTCACTCGTGTTGATTCTGCAGAAAGGTTTTTAATTCGCTTCCTCTTTTTCTGTGGCTGAAACACAAGGTCCCCCACCTTCATCACAGAGCTTATTGTTCACAAGCTGATAAATAGTAAAATACTGAAGGAAGACGTGGAAATAATCATGATCACTAGGGTTAGAATGCTGGAAAGAGCTTTGTCAAACAGCTTTGAAGTAATGTGCTGTTCATGTGAGTGCCAATAAAGATTTGTTTATTAAGGGAATTTTAAAATGTGTAGTAAATGTTTTATATTCTCCTCCTCTTTGTATTTAAGGCTTTTGTAAGTTCATTTTGTGTTGTGGATGTCTGGTTCTAGGCTGACCTGTTCCAACATTCCTCTGTAGGATTTCTCTCCTTTCTGTTACCTGCAGTTAGTCTGATATGAACAGATGCCTGACCACTCTTCCTGTTGCCACTAATTTAGTCTGGTCAACAGCACCTTATCTCTCTTCTGCCTTAAATTTAGACTTAAATCTTGTGGAATTTAATGAAATATAATCTTTCTATTGGGCACTATCTATTATATGGTGTAATTATAACATTCTGGTGTGAACTAGCCTAGAGTTGTCATGCCCACTGTTGAGAGGCAGTCCTTATGCAAATGATTGCATTGGTGCTTAAACCTCA
The DNA here is from genome assembly GCF_007399415.2 of Gopherus evgoodei. Classification (NCBI taxonomy): domain Eukaryota; kingdom Metazoa; phylum Chordata; order Testudines; family Testudinidae; genus Gopherus; species Gopherus evgoodei. The sequence continues at coordinate 181,533,597 of NC_044324.1, read as the reverse complement.
CCCTTTAAGAACCCAGCCAACATCTTTACTGCAGCAGATCTCAGAGCTGCAAATTCTGCTTCTCTTCTCTCTGCCACTAAGTTTTCAGCTAGCAGGACCATTCTTGCCTGTTTGTCTCTGCATCTACTCGTGTGTCTCCTTCCCTTCTCTTCCTGCTGTAGTGGTAGCAGCAGTCCTGCTCTAAGCCAGCTGAGCATGGCAAGGTTATATGTCACTAACTGCAGTTGCATGGAGCAGGAAGGAGCTTTAGCCGCTGCTAGGCCAAAGACCAAACCTAAGGTATGTCTGGCTGTATGTGCTGGACCATGAAAGGCCTAACGAGGAGGAATAGGAAATAAATTTTGATGGCATTTGCATCCAAGGCCTTGTGAATGTGATGTTGGAACACCACAGAACAAGGAGTCTGGCAAACTTCACCCCTGTTTCCAACAATTTCTGTGCCGGTTCCTTTATGGAACTGTCAGTATTTGGAGTGTCTTTAGATGAATAGGAAATCTGTATTAGCTTTGGCTCTCATTTCTCACATTAAATGGAGGAATTAAAAGGATTATGTATTTCGTGGTCAGTCTTCAAGTTGGAAGAGGAAATAAATGCTGTTTCACCTGCCTTTTCATCCATTATTGGGCTGCAATGTGCTGAATAACCTGAGAGTAGGAGGAGGGCCAGCATGGGTCTTTGAGTGACAACCAGCCAGGTCTCACTGATGCAGGCTACATCTGGAACTTCACTGACAAAATGAGGTGGTACTAGGATTGTCAAGCATCCAGTTTTCGATCGGAAGGCCCAGTCGAAAAGAGACCCTGGTGTCTCTGGTTGGAAAACAATGGAAACTGCAGGAGCAGCATCTGTGGGCATGAGGGCAGCACACGGAGTCTCCCTGGCCGCGCATGTGCCTAGGAGCTGTGGTAAGCGCTGCCAGGACCCCGAACCCCCTCTCGCACTCTGAACCCTTTGCCTCAGCCTGGAGCCCCCTCCTGCATCTCAAACCCCACATCCTCTGTCCCACCCCAGAGCCTGAACCCCCAGCCAGAGTCCTAACCCCAACCCCCTGCCCCACCCCAGAGCCCTCTCCCAGTCCCTGAACCCCTCATTTCTGGCCCCACCTCAGCCCAGAGCCCATACCCCCCTGCACCTCAACCCCCTTCCCCAGCTCAAAGCTCTCTTCTGCACCCCAAACCCTTCATCCCTGGCCCCTACCCCAGAGCCAGCACCCCCAGCTGGAGCCCTCACCTCCCTCTTGCACCCCAACACCCTGCCCCAGCCCAGTGAAAGTGAGTGAGGGTGGAGGAGAGCAAGTGATGGAGGGAGGGGAGATGAAGTGAGCAGGGGCAGGAGTGAGTGGAGGCAGGGCCTCAGAGAAGGGGTGGGTCAGGGGCAGGGTGTCAGGGCAGGGAGCAGGGCAGGGGTATTTGGTTTTGTGCAATTAGAAAGTTGGCAACCCTAGTAGGCATGTCTTCCTGCTTGCTGACCATTGACCTAGTGCTGATCAACATTAGTTTGATCTGGGGTCTGTGGGTAGATGATGTTTGTAAAGAGTGACTAGGCCATATCGGGTATTAGACTTCCTGGGGACTCTGCTATCTTTTCCTGGTATTGTTCCTTCCTTTGGGGGCTGGGATAAGATGATATGAGGGGTTGGTAAGTGGGTCCAGCTGAATGAAGGGTTGTATCTATAGTGCACCAGGTGCTACAGCCATGGCAGATATGATCAACCCAAGCTGGCACTATCATCTGGTCAAGAGCCAGTCATCATTCCAGGCTGACCCAGAGAACTCTCTTGCAAGCACATGTGATGTCGTGGGCAAGCTCTTGAATATTCCTTCACCAATGGCATCAAGTCCAGACAGACCATTAGTTGCCAGAGAGCACTCTTATTTGGAGGGTCTGATTTATTAACAGAAAAGCCAACATAGAATATAAATAAAACTCCTCTCCCACCCACCCAGATCTTAGCTGGGTCACCTAGTCATTCTTGGTTCATTTGTCCCCCACCTGAGCCCTGTGTTCATCTCTGTCCAGGCTCTTCCCCAAGGAGTCTCTCAGTTCCAGTCTCTGCTCCTGGTGTTAGACTTCTTTCCTCTACCAGAGTAAGATCCTTCTTTGGAGTCAGGAGTCCAGGGAGATCCTTCCACTGCGACTCTTCCAGTGACAGTGGGTGTTCCTTTTCAGACCAGGCTTATTGCTAGTGTCTGGGAGACCCATTGGCTTGGAGCAGCCCTCTTTGGATGTCTGCAGACTGCAGTTCTCCTTCTAGGAGGTTTCTCTCTCTAGGAGAACCTGTTACAGGATCCCCATTCTGGTGGGTTCTCCAGAGAGCTCACCTCTAGGCTCCCTGCTGAGCTCACTGACTCAGGCCTCTCTTGGGAGTCCTCTCCACAGGAGTTTTCTATCTTCCTTGAGAGTTGACCCCTAACCAAGACTGGGTAGCCTTTAATAGGTCCAGGTGCTCATTTACCAATCAGCCACCTGAAGTAGGTGGAGCCTGCATGAGACAGTCGTGAGCTTACTGAGCCCTGAGACCTCAAAGGGTTGCTGTGCCATGATAGCTCTGAAAGGGGACAGAGCTGGTTTAACCTGGTGCTGACAGAGTGGAAGGAGTGCTGGTGACGAACTACTTGTTATGCAGAAGAAGGATATGTGGTAGCTAAGTGATATGTATTTCTTTAATAATACCTCTCTGTGATGTCTCCACCTCTGTTCTCCCGAGGCTGTAAGAGGGGAATAGGGAGAGAAAATAAATGAGCTGTGTTGTGTTGCCCCTGGAGCCTGTCTCATAAAAGCATAAGGCCTTAGAAGTGGCATTGGCTCTATTGCACCTTACCTGGAGAGTGTGGAGGCTGCCTCGCTCTCCTAACACTGCTAGTTGGAAGGAAATGAGTTTCTGCCCTGCTGGAGTTTGCTTTGACTCCCTAGCAAAGAAAAAGGAAGCACATCAAAAAATACAACAAGAATAGGACATCCAGGAAAGCCTTGTGATCAGGGAACAACCCTTACCCTCATCTTCCAAATGAGGTTCAGATGGAGGGAGATTATGGACTCAGAGAAGCTGAACAACTTATTTGGAAGAGCCAATAAATATTACAAGTTGGACCTGTTAAAAATGTGAAAGTCCAAGATATTACTGTAGAATTTTGAAAATTAGTTCAGCCAGGGCTGGGACACACAAAATGCAGGATACTGTATCTAAAAATAGGTGAATTTAGTAAATTACAGTTAGTAAAAGCTATGTTAGAATTCGAAACCTCACTACAGCATTTAGCCTGCAAATATTTTCTGATAAGGCAGAAACACTGGTGTTTTATTGTTGAGAATTATCATGTTTGCCAAGTGAGAATTAGCACTGTTCTGCTCTACTTCCTATCAAGTAAAATGAATCGCTTTTACCCATATGTATAATATGAATGTGCTCTGCAGTATTTCCCCATAACACCACTCCACTCTACTCACTCCTCTTTGATCTATGTTTTAATTAGAGTCCACAGCAGCATCCATTTTGGCAAATGGAGGTTGGCAGGCGGCTATGCCACTTTGCAGAGACAGAGCTCAGCAAGTGCTGACCATTGTGCTATAGCAGCCTGTGCTAACTCTCACAGTCTGGTTTCATCCCCTCCCCTCTTCCTGGGGTCTTTTCTCTGTAGAAAAGAGGTAGTGCTCTGAACCAGGAAAGGAGAGAACTTTACTGTCTTCAACCCTCTTGCTACACTTGTATGTGACATTTGAAGATGATCATGTCGTTAGCCGGGAAGGAACCAAATTGTATTTTGTAATCTTTGATGACACATTTCCAATACCATTTGGCCGGTCTCACAGTTATTTAATTAAACAAAATCAAGTAGGGGAAAAACTAGGACAGTTTTTCACCATGGGTCTGGATCATGATGTACACACTGGCTAATCTAGTACTATTTTCCTGTTGTCCCTCATTAACTCCATTAGTTCTTGTTGCCATGCCATTTTATTAGAGGACAGTAGGGAACATCATAGTTTATTGGATGCAGCAAAGGCCAAATTTGAATTAATCACAGCTAATTATAAATGCATTTGGAAACATGATGTGCTGTAGAACAAAATTACAGAATTTTCTTCTCTTATTTGTTGTAGTGTAATTAATGTTGTGCTAGCAAAAGGTGCTAAATTGATGCCCCTGGGGAATGAGACCCTCTCTTTTATTTATTTTATTATTTTCTAAAGCATCTATCTCAAGTACTTGGATTGCAGTTCAGAATAAAAACTAGCATTGCAAGAATACTGTCCAACCGCCCAGGGAATCCCTCAAAAATTGGGCAAAAATACGTACTCGAAACAAGGAGAAACCAAAATGACGATAGATAAAGATGGATGGCTTTGTGGTTAAGGTGTTGAACTCATGGTTCAGTTTCTCCATATGGCCAACCCCAAGTGTGCAAAAGTCATGAGTTAGACCAAAGCATGGTATCTTAAAAATAATTGATTTTAAATTCTTATTAATTTGCCTTCTGGTTTTTCAGCCTTCAGGATGCACTCAGGTCACATTTTCAAGTTTTTTCCACAACCACAAGGGTTAGAAATAAAAGCTGATTTCTCCACTCTTTTTCTTTGGGATCTAGGGCTTAAAAAACAAACAAACCCTACCTTCCATAAAACAGTATTTGATTCTAGTAGTTTACTAGCTAATCTGCAAAATCAAAAAAGTCAGGCATTACTGGTTCCCTTCATCTCTGCCAGGGAGCATGTTTCCAGACCCAGTGTCACTTGAAGGCCAAGTAAAGAATAAATTATAATACTAGAGTCTGGAGCCTATGAAGGTGTGAGTGACCATAGTAGGTTCCCCACAAGTGGTCTTCCTGGAGAATACTTGGTTTTTATACATAGAAGTGGGAAATCTAGTCAAGTGTGTTGGTGTTAAGCAATCCTCCTTTTCCTATCAATGTAAATTTCTTAGAGGGTCACTGCCTCGTGACATTTCAAACAGTGGGATTTTTATAATTCTGTCCCTATACAGCCTTTGCTTTTCAGTGCTGGCAATCTTAAAATGAGTGGAGAAAACAATAAATGAAGCAGGCAGTAGTAATCTTACCCCTCTGGAATGCTTAGCACATATTTTCTTATTCCTCAGTTTTACAGACATTACTGTCCCAACAAGGGCTGGCTTTAGGCTGATTTGCCAGATTCCCCGAATCGGGCCCCGTGCCTAAGAGTGCCCCACGCCGGTGCCTTTTTAATTTTCACTCACCTGGCAGTGCTCTGGGTCTTCGGTGGCATTTTGGCAGCGGGTCCTTGAGTGTCGCCAAAGCCCCGGAGCGAGTGAAGGGCCTGCTGCCGAAGTGCTGCTGGGTGAGTACGAACTGAGCCCCGCACTTGCTAAAGCCAGCCCTGGTCCCAGCTTCCTACCTCACCGCAGAGATTTTCAGGGTACCAATGTTACAATACCTAGGGAGCTTTGAAACAGCATTAGATCTCAAAGCACTTTACAAAGGAAGTCAGTATCATTATCCTCATTGTACTGATGGAAAGCAAAGAGGTGACATGACTTGCCCAAGGTTTCCTGCAGGTCAATGGCAGAGCTGGGAATAACCCAGGTCTCCTGAGTCCCGCGCCAATGTGCTGTGCACTAGGCAATGTTGCCACCCCACCCTCCCATTTGTTTTTTACACTTAAAGTTTAGTGTTGCACACATTTGAAGTATCTTCAGAAACTTCTTGTTTCTGATAATATTTTATTATTTTTCTAAATAAATTGTGACAGAAGAGAAGCATGCATATGATGCAAGAAAAATTAGAGTTGGGACCAGTTTTAGTGAATTTTTCCCATTGCAAAATTCAGAGTGAAAGGGACTACTTAAAGTATAACTCCTCCTTGATTATACTTCTGTGCACAGTCAAACTAAGAAAATGTATGATGCAGATAAAATGACAGCAGCACTCAACCTTTTAAAGACCATTCTAAAGACCGTGATGGCATAACTTATAAGAATTCAGAAATTGACCTCTATATAGACTTTTGTATCCAAAAATTATATTGGTTTCTTATGCAAATAGTTTCCTGTACTACAGCTCCTTGGAGAAAAGCCTACGTACATAATAATAATTTCATACCAAAAATACATCAAAAGAACATTAAGGTTGCAAAGTCAAGCTCTCAAAAGTTAGGACATGCCTGAATTAAGGTTGCCTGTGCATAATCACATGCCTTTTTTAAAAACAGGCCTCATTAAGTGCACAACGTGGACAGCACTTACCAGATGAATAGCTATTCGATATTTTGTTTTCTCTTTGTTGTTCAGTGTCTGGCCATAGCACTTATTTACTGCAGACTGTTCAAATCCTGCTCTGAGGTCAGAATTAGTAATTTCCTCACAAGCTCTTCTATGGCACTCATCACTATATTATCTGAGAGCTTCACAGACATTAATGGATTTATTTTTACAACACCCTTGTAAGGGGATGGTATTTTCCCCATTTTATAGATGGGCAATTGAGGCTGAGAGAGATTAAAGTCAAAAGTTTCAAGAAATTTTGAGTGCTCAGTTTGAGAAGACAAGGGTCTGATTTTTCAGAATGCTTAGCATTATATAGCCCTTTATATGTTCAAAGCCCAGCTCCCAGGCTGACAGTCCGTCCTGTGCACTGAATGAAACAGAGGTCATGTGGAAAAATATGTGATCACATAACTAAAGACTACATTGTATGCACAAGGGGAGGCAAATTAAGGTTGCATGCAGGAGCAGCAATTGCAGAGTAAATCCTGGTGGCAGCTCTGGGTTAGAGTATACTCCATGTAGTCAGAATCGTTGTAGAACTGAGCTGCCAAAATCTAATAAGTTTTTCTGAGCATGTGCAAACTTCAGTTTTACAAAGGCTTATATCTTGGCCAATTTGAGCAGTTTTTCATGGGAACAGCAAAAGGCACATCCCTGACACAAAGGTCACCTCTGCCAAATTTCATGCACTTGCTCCAAAGTATGGGGTTCTACACCTCCTAAATTAAATGGTTGTAAACACTTTTTTTTTTAATATGGGAAAAGCAGTATATTTTCCCCTAAGCCCATTCTAGGGTTAGACGTCCAGTCGGTAGCACAGCAGGGGCCCGGGGCTAAGGCAGGCTTCCTGCAGCTCCCGGAAGCGACTGCCAGGTCCCTGCAGCCCCTAGATGCATGGGTGGCCAGGGAGGCTCTGTGTGCTGTCCCTGCCCCGAGTGCCGGTTCTGCAGCTCCCATTGGCTGAGAATCATGACCAATGGGAGCTGTAGGGGCAGTGCCTGCTAGCATAAGGGCAGCGCACAAAGTCTCCCTGACTGCCCATGCATCTAGAGGCTGCACGGCATGGACTTGGCAGCCACTTCCTGGGAGCAGTGGGGTCCCAGCACCTCGCATCCTGAACCCCTCTCCCACAACCCCAGCCCCCTGCCGCATCCTGGAGTCCCCTCTTGCACCCAAACTCCCTCCTGGATCCCGCACCCCCCTCCCAGCACCCTAACCCCTGCCCTAGTCCCTTCCTTTACCCCAAGCCCCTCATCCCCGGCCCCACCATAGAGCCTGCATCCCCAGCAGGGGTCCACGCATGCACGCCCACACCTCCCAAACCCCTACCCCAGCCCAGAACCCTCTCCCGCACCCTGAACCCCTCATTTCTGGTCCCATATGGAGCCTGCACCCCAGCCTGAAGCCCATACTCCCCCATCCCTACCCAGCCCAGAGCCCTCTCCCGTACCGTGAACCTGTCATTTATGACCCCATCCAAAGCCCGCACCCCAGCCCAGAGCCGTCTCCTGCACTCCAAGCCCCTCATAGAATATCAGGGTTGGAAGGGACCTCAGGAGGTCATTTAGTTCAATCCCCTGCTCAAAGCAGGACCAATTCCCAACTCAGTCATCCCAGCCAGGGCTTTGTCAAACCTGACCTTAAAAACCTCTTAAGGAAGGAGATTCCACCACCTCCCTAGGTAATCCATTCCAGTGCTTCACAACCCTCCTAGTGAAAAAGGTTTTCCTAATAGCCAACCTAAACCTCCCCCACTGCAACTTGAGACCATTACTCCTTGTTCTGTCATCAGGTACCACTGAGAACAGCCTAGATCCATCCTCTTTGGAACCCCCCTTTCAGGTAGTTGAAAGCAGCTATCAAATCCCCACTCATTCTTCTCTTCTGCAGACTAAACAATCCCAGTTCCCTCAACCTCTCCTCATAAGTCGTTTGCTCCAGGCCCCTAATCATTTTTGTTGCCCTCCGCTGGACTCTTTCTAATTTTTCCACATCCTTCTTGTAGTGTGAGGCCCAAAACTGGACACAGTACTCCAGATGAGGCCTCACCAATATTGAATAGAGGGGAATGATCACATCCCTTGATCTGCTGGCAATGCCCCTACTTATACAGCCCAAAATGATGTTCACTTTCTTGGCAACAAGGGCACACTGTCGGCTCATATCCAGCTTCTTGTCCACTGTAACCCCTAGGTCCTTTTCTGCAGAACTGATGCCTAGCCATTCGTTCCCTAGTCTGTAACAGTGAATGGGATTCTTCCGTCCTAAGTGCAGGACTCTGCACTTGTCCTTGTTGAACCTCATCAGGTTTGTTTTGGCCCAATCCTCTAATTTGTCTAGGTCTCTCTATATCCTATCCCTACCCTCCAGCGTATCTACCACTCCTCCCAGTTCAGTGTCATCTGAAAACTTGCTGATGGTGCATACCTAAAGAAACCCTTCCTGTTACTCTTAACATCTCTTGCTAGCTGCAACTCCAAGTGTGATTTGGCCTTCCTGATTTCACTCCTGCATGCATGAGTGATATTGTTGTTCCTTGACTTTAGCAAAGCTTTTGATACAATCTCCCAAAGTATTCTTGCCAGCAAGTTAAAGAAGTATGGGCTGAATGAATGGACTATACAGTGGATAGAAAGCTGGTTAGATCGTTGGGCTCAATGGCTCCATGTCTAGTTGGCAGCCGGTATCAAGCAGAGTGCCCCAAGAGTCGGTCCCGGGGCCAGTTTTGTTCAATATCTTCATTAATGGTCTGGAGGATGGCGTGGACTTCACCCTCAGCAAGTTTTCAGATGACACTAAAGTGAGAGGAGTGGTAGATAGACTGAAGGGTAGGGATAGGATACAGGGGGACCTAGACAAATTAGAGGGTTGAGCCAAAAGAAATCTGATGAGGTTCAACAAGGACAGGTGCAGAGTCCTGCACAGAGTCCCATGCACTGCTACAGACTAGGGACCGAGTGGCTAAGCAGTAGTTCTGCAGAAAAGGACCTAGGGGTTACAGTGGACAAGAAGCTAGATATGAGTCAACAGTGTGTCCTTGTTGCCAAGAAAGTGAACATCATTTTGGGCTGCATAAGTAGGGGCATTGCCAGTAAATCAAGGAACGTGATCATTCCCCTCTATTCAACATTGGTGAGGCCTCATCTGGAGTACTATGTCCAGTTTTGGGCCTCACACTACAAGAAGGAGGTGGAAAAATTAGAAAGAGTCCAGTGGAGGGCAACAAAAATGATTAGGGGGCTGCAGCACATGACTTATGAGGAGAGGCTGAGGGAACTGGGATTGTTTAGTCTGTAGAAGAGAAGAATGACGGGGGACTTGATAGCAGCTTTCAGCTACCTGAAAGGGGGGTTCCAAAGAGGATGGATCTAGACTGTTCTCTGTGGTAGCAGATGACAGAACAAGGAGTAATGATCTCAAGTTGCAGTGGGGGAGGTTTAGGTTGGCTATTAGGAAAACCTTTTTCACTAGGAGGGTGGTGAAGCACTGGAATGGGTTACCTAGGGAGGTGGTTGAATCTCCTTCCTTAGAGGTTTTTAAGGTCAGGCTTGACAAAGCCCTCGCTGGGATGATTGAGTTGGGGATTTGTTCAGCTTTGAGCAAGAGGTTGGACTAGATGACCTCCTGAGGTCCCTCCCAATCTTGATATTCTATGATTCTATGAACATACTGTTCTATACCTGTGCTTTTTACAGTATCTTATGATGTTTCTACTTTTTCAATTTAAATATTAGATGATTTGCCTAATGTACTGAACCTGATCATTTATCATTCCCATGAGGTCATGCTGTCCCATACAACAGACTGTAAAATTGCTGAATAAATCAAGAGGCAACAGGTTAGAAAATGTAAACTTTCTCTTCAAGCTGAACTCCTGTGCTTGGGAATCAGTAGTGATAGGAATGAAACTTACTGAAAAAGGACATGATAGATTAATGGGGTTTCAACAAAATGCATTTCATGACATTTTCCTTTTTTGTGGCAGGATTTTATAATGGTCAAGGGACGATATAGGTGAGCGTGATTGTCCCAACACCCAAAGTTTATGCATTACATAGCATACACATTAATTCCAGGTGTTTATAGATGATACATGTTTTTATCATATCATGGAACAGTGCAGTGACTGTCATGAACCAGGAGAAGTTGTCAAGCATAATTACCAAGTTAAATTCAGATCACTTGATTGATCTGTGCTCAGCAGACAGGATGTCAAATACAACATTGCACATAATAATGTTTCCTGAAATAATGGCTTCCTGGAAATTAGAGGAGTGTCTGCGGTTGTCCTTATCGATGCATGGTTCCCAGTAATTAATTTCAGTGGGAGTTAAATATGCACAGGGAAAGAATAGTCTCCAGTAATATCCAGGGAGTTCTGTGGGTTTGTGTGTTAAAGGAAGTAAGGGTGTGTCTACATTGCAATTAGACATCCATGGCTGGCCTGTGACAGCTGACTTGGGCTAAGGGGCTCAGACTAAGAGGCTGTTTACTTGTGGTATAGACATTCGAGCTCAGGCTGCAACCTGAGTTCTGGGACCCTCCCACCTCTCAGGGTCCTAGAGCCCAGGCTTCAACCTGAGTCCCAATACCTACACCACAATTAAACCGCCCTGTGAGCCCAAGTCAGCTGGCAGAGGCCACCTGTGGGTTTTCAACTGCAGTGTAGACATACCTGAGTTGCTTTAAGGATTGTGAGGAAGTGGATGAGGGGTAGTAGGCATGTTTAGAGATCATGAAGAACTTACTGTAGACCTGGGACCGGATCCTGCGTCGGCTAAGGAGACTTGCAATTGACATGTTTGGGAGCATGATTACAAACTGCCTCCTTAAATTGTGAAAACCAAAGTGTCATTATAATGCTGATGTTTGCCGTACAAGTGAATGTTGATTGTGAGGTCTGTCTACTTAGCACATTGATCATAAATGTTTTGTGATCTTCACCATTTTGTCTCCTGGAAACAGTGAACGTCATTGAAAGATATAGAAAGATTGTCCATTAACTTCCTCCATTAACAGTGTTAGGGACACTGGAATTGTAGAGAAATACGGAGGTTGGAAAGAAAACCAGAAACATGTTTTTTTTTAAAGCCTTTAAAAGATATTTCTTTTAAGAAACAGTAAGCTAAGAATCTTCATTTGACTCTCTGAGGCCATATACTACCATTGATTTTAAGAAAAGTAGCCTGTTGGCTTAGTTTTGTGTGTGAATCAGGAATAAGGGTTTTGTGTCCATTGCACGGCTTTCTCTGTTTTTCACTGAAATATTTGTCTGCCAAATTTCAGTCTTGAGTTTTATTGAAATTTACAATTGTGCACATTAAATAATGTCTCTCTGCTTAGGCTCTTAGGGGTTCCAAAGGCAGTTTTTGAAGTGTTGCGTTATTTTGAAAACCAATATATGTATAAAGTTTATTGCACATAATTTGCAGTGCAAGAGGGGGTTATCTTCCTTTTAGCATCCATAATTTGAGTGCACAAACAATGCACTTGCAACTATTTTTGGGTGTGGCATAGGTGAACTAGACATCCACATTCCATATTTTGGGGCTCAATCAAATATTCAGACCTCTAATTGTGCTTAAAATATCTTCAGGCATAAAGGGTAAAATCCTGACCTCATTAAAATCAGTGGCAAAACTCCTATTGACTTCAGTAGGGTCAAGATTTCATCTAAAACTCTGGGGTTCAAAAATGGAGGACCAGATTAGGCTGAGTTGAACAGCAAGGCCTTTCTCTCTATTTCCAAAACCATAAAGTGGAGAGTCAGCCCGTATTAAAAGGAAAAGGATTTTGTCAAGGTCAAGTAATACGTCATGATTATTTGCGCAGAGGTGGGAGAAAACTTTTTTCAAAATGAGCTATCTGCTTTTCCCAACACTTGAGATCATATGAGGGAAAGTAAGAATGACATTATATGAAGAAATTATTGAGAACAACTAACTTTTTCTTTAGTTCATTTTGTAATGACCTGTGTAAGTATTTAACATTGGGACTGATCTGAGACAGTGTTCAGAATTTCATTAGCACAGTTTGTAAGGCTTTTGGCTTCAGGGAATTCCCCTCCAGTTTCCTGAATTCAGTGTACAATGAGGTAATATGCTCTGCAAGCAGTTGTTCTGTTAATGCAAACAGGTGAGATGAGAGGGAGCAGCACCGTTTTGGGTTACATGCCTTGTAAAGCTGATAATTAGTAAGCACCAAGACTTTAGGCATAACATAAAAGTATTTTCACCTAGCCAGTAAACTTATCACTAGAGATAATCAGATAATACAATATAAGTCCTTTCTACTCTGTCAAACTCTCTTATATTGTCAACAGAATTTGCAGCTGTTGGAGTATTAAAGTTTATTCTCTTAATAAAATTTAATAACTTGGATGAATTATTAGTGAGTAGAAATCCTACATAGTCTCTTTAAATGTTTCTGCCCACCACTTTTTCCAGGCAGTTGTTTATATACTGGTATTGCTACAGTCTTGCAGTCAGAAATGATCGGTGATGCAAGCTTTCACATGAATAGCATACATATTTTCTTCATGGAGGTGGTGGTTCAGGAATACTCAGAGGCAAAAGTACCACTTATTGAATTATCAAAATTAATTCTGCAGCATCTGAAAGGTCTCCATCCTCGTTCTCCTCAAATGATCTGCTTAGATTGAACTGTCTAATGAGATAACAGTGCAAAGTGTCTCCTGTGTATTTACAAATTCCTGTATAATGCAAATACCAGTAGTCTAATATACAGTGTTATTTACATGTATCTGTTAGCTGATTTGAGATACAGGTTATCAGGGTTTGGCCCTTCTGCAGAGGGTTGAGTGAGGGTTGTTAGGAGAGCAGTGATGAGCCAAAGGTAGTGCATGGTTCTGTGTTACATATGATCCAAAAAGGTGAAGTAAGCTGTGGGTAACAGATCCTGTAGGCTGATGAGCTGACAAGAATGCTGGGCATGCATCATGAGTCATTGGGTAGCTAGCTATGAAAAAGAGAGAGTTTCATGTGAAGTATTTCTCACAATCTTCCTCATGTTTCTCTAAGTCATCACAAACAGCATATTCAAAAGTAGCTCTCTTCATATACTTCTCTCATCCAAACACATCACATACACAAACAAAAAAGGGCTCAATGCTACTGGTACAGGCCAATGTTTACTGGAAATTCTCTGCTGTAGCCCCATTTAATTTTGACTACAGTAGTCTCTCCATCATGCATATCCTGGATAAGATGAACATATCCTTCCAACACACCTCTCTATTGCAAATTCCACCAAACTAATTTTTTTGGTCCATGGTCACACACCTTCTCCAAGTCCACAAAGACCATGCTAGTTGATGTCTCTTTCCTCTGAACTTCTCTATAGGATTAGTAGAGCAAATATGGCATCAGTTGAGCTCCTTTCCAGCATTAATACAAATTGCAACTCTTCCAAATTTCACCTGTTCCATGCAGACACTTTTCAGTAATCTTTTCACAATCTTTAATAGCATGTTGATTGCAAACACACACTTTTAAAAAGAGGGAAAGCCATCTCATAACTTATGCCAGTAGAGGACAGAATTCAGAAATTGATTTCTTTTTAACAAGAGGAAGCGATAAATCACGAATAATCAGTTGTAAGATAATACCCATTGAGTGCATTGTGAACCAGCACAGACTTTTTCTTATGAACTTCAGAATGCAGAGAGCTAGAAGCAACTGAATCTCTGGGCACCACAAAGGTCTAAGTGGTGGAAATTTAAAGAGGGGAATGAAAAATTCTTTGCATAGAATTCCTGATTCCACATGGGGATATGTGGAAGATAACTGGTAGAAACTAAAGTTAATGTTACTGCAAAAGGCACATGAAGCCCTGGGAGTGATGAAATCAGGGCTGAAAAGGATGCAAAGGGAGACATGATGGTGGAAACCTCAAATTAAAGAATCCCTTGAGAAGAAAAAGGTAACTTTTAAAAAATGGCAGGTCAGTGGCTTGAGCAGGGGTAAGTCAGCATATATGGAGGCAAAAGAGGCCAAAGAAAGTGTTACAACAGCTAAAGATTTAGCATGTGATGAGCTGTATAACCAACTAGGAGGACATGAGGTGGAAAGCAGACCATCTACAAACTTACTAAGGCGAGATAGAAAAAGGCAAAGGATGTGAACGAATTTGCTTATATTAGAAATGAACATGGTATATGGAAAATGAATGGTGACTCAATCAAAGACTGGAGTGGTTATTTTGAAAAACTAATGAATGAAGAGAACCCAAGAGAGGAACTAAGAAAATGGAAGCTGAACTGGGGCATGATAGATTGCATACAGGAGGAATAGGTTGTAGAAGCACTTAAGAAAATGAAAAAGGAGAAAGCACCTGGGCCAGATGAAGTACCAGTGGATGCACTGAAGTCACTGGGAAGGGAAAGCATCAAGTATTTTACAAGTGTCTTCAATGATATTGTTAAGAAAGATAAAATGCCAGATGAATGGAATAAAAGCCTTATGGTACCCATTTTTAAACATAAAGAGGTAATAAACTGCATGATAATTATTGCCCAGTTACACTAATATCACATGATATGAAAGTATGGGAGATTATTGAAAAATATTTCCGGAGAACAGTTAAAATTTGGAAGGGTCAGATGTTGGAAGAATTACATGTAATTTTAAAAAGCATCGGAGAATTATTGGTTCCAATCTGGTGAGAATGAATTTCAGTAGATCTCTGGATTACTGTTTATCACTTATGAGCCTGGCATTCCTCACTTTCCCACAAATAGGTAATATGCTCTTTTGCAGATTGAATTTGATCCCCACACACAAGATTTTTGTTACAGTGAAACTCCTCAAATAACCAACGTTGCTCAAAATCACAGGTATCTCCCCCTCACTCCGGCATGTGTGCATGCAAATCCACACACGCACACACAGAACACGAATCTTTCCTGGCACAGGGAATTGAATGTTATACTCAATAATCCCACACTGTCATTTAAATTAAATGCTGTATCAGCAGATCACACACACGGAAGACCAAGGCAAGATAGTAAGAGGGATGTGTCTTTTAAAGCACTCAGTGGCTTCTGCCAAGTTCATAACTGAATCATGTGACAGTGGTGGGAGCCAAGTAGGAGGAATATGGGTAGTTCACAGAGGAGTCAGTCCCTTAAGGAGACAGCCAATATTCCTGTCTAGAATACTTGTAACACTTCAGTAACCTTCAGTACGTTAAGCTTTCACCAATATCTTTTTACAGTATTAATGCAAAATAGTGTTTTTAATCCATATGCTCTATACTGTAAATCAGTGGTGGGAAACCTGTGGCCTATGAGCTGCACGCAGCCCATCGGGGTAATCTGCTGGTGGGCTGCCAGACAGCTTGTTCCCGGCCAATGGGAGTTGCAGGAAACGGTGGCCAGCACATCCCTGTAGCCAGCGCTGCAGCTCCCATTGGCTGAGAGTGGCGAACCGTGGCCACTGGGAGCTGCGGGTGGCCATGCAAATGTAGACAAACTGTTGGGTGGACCGCCAGCAGATTATTCTGACAGGCCGCATACAGCCCATGGACTGCAGGTTGCCCACCACTGCTGTAAATTCTTCTTCACTATAATACTTTTGTCTTTTGCCTACAGCCATTTTTGCTCAGCTAAGGAGGGTTGGGTCAGATCATTACTTCCTCCTCTTAATCAATGGTATAGGATAGAATATTGTGCTTTTGGAGCGGGCCAATACCCTTAGCACTTCAGCACAGACCTCTCCTGTTTGAGCTAAAGTTCCCCCTACAGTCTCAGTCACTTCCTTCATTAACCTGGAGGACAGTGGCCAGTCCTGATGGTGCAGAACTCCATCCAGTGTGTCCAGTTCCCTGGGTTCAGGGGAGCCATTAGGGCACACTGCACTGGGAGGGAGAAGGTCCTGTTGTCTTTAGAAGAAGATGGGTAGAAACAATGCTGCCCAGCTCTGACTCTTCCTGTCCCCTTCCCCCCTCTTTGATCTGGATAGGAGACTCACTCAGCCTCTGCCTCAGACAGAAAAATAATAGATGAGTGGTTTCCGGAAGTGGCTGGGAAGTGGCTGGCATGGATTCCAAAGTGACTCAATGTTAAAGAGCTGGCTGCGGGGTAGATACAGGATGAGAGTGGAAGTGGAAGTCCTGCTGCATGTGAAGAGTGAGTTATAGAGGGCTGGAAGGCATCATGCTTGTGAAAGGAGGAGGAGTGGTGGCAGCATCAGGGAAAGGAAAACAGAGATGGAAGCCAAGCTAATTCTGCTCCTGTTCTTCTCTTTAGATTTGTAAGTAACAGTTACTGATCCTTTGGTTTCTAATGGTTGAACAGTTGGGTGTCATGTTACTATGTACTCTTAAATAGTTCCTGTGTTTAACTCCAGAGTTTCAGTGATGAGTTAAGTGCTACCCATGTATACTTTTAAGTTCCATTCCTGCAGAGGTCCAGGATAGCAGATCCCAGTGCAGGATCAGAACATTAGTTTATAAAATGCTTTGGGATCCTCTGGGATGAAAGACACAATATAAATGCACTGTATTATTTCCACCTATCATTGTAGAACTACTCCCTACCCTGATAAGGAGACTCTATCTACCGATGCAGCTGATGATGCATTGAGGCAAAGCAATGTTAACATTACAACCTTTAGTTAGCACTGAAAAGTCCAAGCAAACACCTCACCTTTCAGATCTCTGTCCCAAACATCCAATGCATTAGAAGTAGCATATTTTAAAATTCAATTGAGTATTTTTTTATAATCAGATCAGCTTATTCTGAGTTAAAATCAAACTATATCATGACTGATACATGACAAAGATGAGTCTAAGCATCACTAATAAAGAGTGAAAATGTACTGGGAAAACCTTCAAAAATTATTTCTTACAAATCCAACCCCTGACTCTCTCTTGTTCTGTTTGATCATTTGATGTGTCCCTAGTACAAGCCGCTTCCCACGAATGCTACCTACTTATTTTTCTTCATTAACTTATCGGCATGTGAACAAGAACTGTAGCTGAGTAATTTGAATTGCTGATTCCCTAATTAATCTGACTATTTTCACCACAAACACAATATCTCTGACAGTGACATAGAAAGATGAGAGTTTGATGGAGAACAGTCTGTCTGTTCCTTACCACGGATTAAAAAAATGGCAGGGACCCATACATTTATTTTAGACTAAGAGGCAGATATATGCAAATCAGTTTAGTCATTTCCATTTATCATTTTTATATGTAGTTTTGAGGAAAAACTAATTAAAATAATTAAAGTTATTTTGCTTGGTTCAGTACTTATTAAAGTCCCCTTGCATATGTAATCATTGTCAATAGCATGATGAGGGATGTAAAAAAGGTTGTTCTCCTCTCCCCTACCCATTGTGTGCCTGAACATATGTTTGTTAATGTGTTAAGCATATCAGGAATTATGGATGCACAGCAAATTTTTATGGTTGTCATTTTAAAATATGGTCTCTTATAATCCCTGCTGTGGGAGAAGTGAGACTGTTTCAGCCTTCAAGATTGTTTGCTTCCGTACATTTCAAAATTACCAAACCAAGTCTAAGGCTGATTTTTAATAGTCTTGGTGTAATTACTTAGTTTTTGTTTTTTAACCTTGAGTGAAGTTAGTGTTCATTAAAAAGTAGCAGAATTTCAAACATGGAGACTGAAATCCATTCTGCCTACAATATAGCAATACAAGCTTTGCTACCCTGCGCTGCTAGCATGTTTCAACCCTTGGCCAGTCAGGGTTTCCTCTTCTAAGAAGAGAACAGTTCAGTTTCTGGTCCAATCAGTGCTTGTAATCTCCACTGCCAATCCTGAGTCTGGTTAGTGATAGTGACACTTCTCCACTAAGAACTGGACTGTGATTACCAACCTATTTCATGTAGGTCACCAAATAGCTGTCAGATGGTAATGAGCTTCAGCCAGTACTAATTTTAACTGCATGTGAAACAGTGACCCATTGCCAAGCCAGCTACTCCTTTTTTATATGGAATCTGGAACAAGGTCACACCCTGTAAATGGTCAGTGAGAACAAGTACAAATGTTTGGAGCTTCAAAGAACAATGCATTTTCCCATAGGAAAAAAAAATGCAAATTATACAGCGGTTGAGCTGGGAAGAACAATCACATCTCCCTTTTTTCCTGTGCCTAACCTCTTAACAGCTTGTGACACTCATAGACCAAGTGCTAGCTCTTAACAAGTCTGTAGATGTCAGCTGAGCACTGACAAATTCATAGCTAGAAACCAGACCAGCTCACCTGTATGTTACCGTTCTTCTTTGAGTGATTGCTCATGTCCACTCCATATTAGATATGTGTGCTTGCCACATGCACCAATGCCAGACATTTTTCCCTCAGTGGTATCCATAGGGGACTGGCTCTGGTGCCCTCTGGAGTGGCGCACACATGCTGCAGTATAAGGGGCACCGCCGGCTCCCCCCACCCTCAGTTCCTTCTTGCCGCCAGTGATGGTGCTGGAACATCTGCTGCTTCGGCTAGTCTTTTTCACTTGGTTCAGTGTTTCGAACTTTTCTTGTAAAATAGTTGTACATAGTTAACAGTTTCCCTTAGTATGTTAGTGTTTTACTTGATTGGTCCCGAATGGGACTTAGCCTAGGCACAGAGCATGCTCTGGTCCCCAGGCTTTAAGCCCTGCGATCGCTGCAAGAAACCAATGCCTATCAACGTTCCACATAATAGTTGTTTAAGGTGTCTTGGTGAGTTGCATATAAGTGACAAGTGCCGTATATGGAAGTCCTTCAAATCTCGGACTAAGAAGGAGAGAGACATCCGTCTCAAAGTGCTGCCAAGCGGCAAAAGAAGACGGAGAGGAAGATTTCCTGCATCCCGCAAGGGGAAGGAGGGGAGCCAAGGCCCAAGGAGGGTGGCTCGATACCTCCTACTGGAAGTCGGACCCCTGCTCAGGTCAAGCAGTCCAGCCCACCCTGACCCATGTCTGCCATGCCAGACAGTGATGAGGGCCTTCATCAGTTAGAGGTCCCATCAACACCCGAGGCCCTGCAAGTAGCGCAGGATGTCCTGGCGCTACTGGTACCACTCACACCAGCTATGGCGGTACCCTGGTCTAAGGGTAAACCTGCCTTGCGTCCATTCTATAGGTCCCTGTCTTAGCGGCACCACTCTCCATCGCGGGAGACAGCCCACCAGCGCTTGCCTGCACACAGCCACCAGGCCTTGAAGGCAGAGAGGCAGGCTTGGCAAAGCCCTCTTCAGTCTCTGGACTCAGCGCACCGCCCACAAGGCTCAAGGCATGCCTCGCCAGTGGCCTGAAACAGGCCTGCAGAGGTCCACTCTTCCCGGCATCAGCAGCACCAGGACAGGCCCAGTGCTTCACCCATGGCTCTGCACCAGTCATGGGTCTGGGACAGTCAGTCTCAGGAGTGGAGTCTCCAGTCGCCAGCTCGCCGGCATGCATCACCACGACATGGATCCTCTACGTTGGGGGGAAGGTCTTCCTGGCAACCAACCTTCTCTAGCTCCCGATCCTGCTCTAGATTCCAGTACCGGTCGAGCAGCTTGAGGCATAGATCGCTGGAACACCGTCACCGATCTGTAGAACACTGCTGGTCTCCGAGGACTTCCAGAAGAGACTCGTCCCAAGCAGAGAGCTCCCCGTCCAGTCACAGTGATCAGCACCACAGTGACCGGGATCACGAGTCTGCTCGCTTGTGGTCACCTGAGAGCAACCACTCAGCCTTGAGCTCCGGCACCAGACAGGAGTCGTTGCCAGTGGGCCAAAACCCAGCATTGTTGGTCCCCTTGACATTGGCAGTACCACCAACTACCCTAGGGCCAGTGGCCGGCTGCCTGGTACCCTTGGAACCCATGGGGCTTTACCCAGCCTTCCCAACGGCTCAGGTCGGCGGCAGGGGCCTCGGACAAGCCATTGGCCTCAGTATCTCTCCTTCCCTCAGAGCCAACTGTTCCTGAGGAGGAAATGCCTCAGACTCACGCAGACCCTGGAGATCAGCCGGCTGGACCCACCACTGGACATATCAGACCTTGTGGCGCTGTCTTCCTCCTCATCTTTGCCTGATGAGGCGATTACAGGGTCCCTTCACCCAGTTCCTCAGGATGATGCTAAGGCTCATCAGGTACTGTTGAAAAGAGTTTCCTCTAACTTGGGGCTCCAGGCGGAGGAGCTGGAGGAACTGTTGGACTCCCAATTCAACATCCTCTGTTCAACGCTGCAGGACAGAGTGAAGAGGTGCCTAAGATCACAAACGCCCTGTGGAAAAAACCCTCATCCCTGCCCCCCATCTCTAAGAGGGCAGAAAGAAATTACTTGTGCTGGCTAAGGGTCATGAGTACCTATATACCCACCCAGCCCCAAGCTCCTTGGTAGTAGCAGCAATTAATGAGCGGGCAAAACAAGGCCAACCAGGAGCCACTCCTAAAGATAAAGAATCAAAGAGGCTGGATTTGTTTGGGCACAAAGTTTATCCATGTTCCAGCCTCCAGTTGAGGGAGGCCAACCACCAAACCCTCCTTGACCTCTGTGACTTCAATATGTGACAACCAATGGCCAAGTTTGAGGACTCGCTTTCTGAGGACACCAGGAAGGAGTTCTGGGTGATCCTCTATGAGGGCAAGACTGCGGCCAGAGCAGCCCTGCGAGCAGCCTCAGATATGGCAGACTCCGTGGCATGCACCATGGCCTCGGCCATCTGTACGTGGAGAGTATCCTGGCTCCTCCTCTCAGGCTTTTCGACAGAGGCTCAGCAGTTGATGCGGGACCTTCCATTCAACAGCCAGGCATTGTTTGCTGAGCAGACAGACCGTAAATTACACGGGTTGAAGGACTCCCATACCATACTGAAAACCCCACATCTCTACATCCCGGGTCTGGCCCGTAAGCAGTTCAAGCCACAGCATCAAGGGAGTCAGCTCAGACAGGAGATGGCTCATAAGAAGAGCAGAGGCTACAAATGTCGCCAGAGCCACCAGCCTCCACCCTCTACCCAGTCGGTTGCCTCCTGCAACAGACAGGGAGGCAAGCGGATGTTTTGAGGGTGCTCCTGAGGGCAACCTACCAGATTGCCCCTTGAACCCCTCCTTCCTATGTTTCTCCAACATAGACTTCTTTTCTCCCTGCATTTACTACAATAACCTTGGACCACTGGGTCTTCAGCACAGTGGCCCAGGGCTATACCCTCCAGTTTCTTTCTCTTCCCCACCCCCTTCCCTGTCCCTGTTCAGGGACCCTTCTCACAAAAGTCTCCTCGCGCAGGAAGTGAGGGGCCAGCTGAACCTGGAAGCAGTGGAAGAGTTTCTTTGCGAGTACAGGAACAAGGGTTCTATTCCTGGTACTGTCTAATCCTGAAGGTCTAAGATACATCCGGACCTGCGAGACTTGAACAAATACCTAAAGAAGCTGAAGTTCTGCTGGTCTCCCTGGCCTCCATCATCCCCTCCCTGGATCCGGGAGACTGGTATGCCGCCCTCGACTTGAAGGGCGCGTACTTTGATATAGACATCTTTTAAGGACATAAATGCTTCCTGCACTTCACGGTGGAATCAGACCACTACTAGTTTGCAGTCCTCCCTTTTGGCCTAGTGACAGCACCGAGGGTGTTTACCAAGTGCATGTCAGTAGTAGCAGCTTACCTCAGGTGTCAGAGTATTCAAATATACCCGTATCTCGATGACTGGCTAGACAAAGGTCGCTCCAGGTCTCAAGTCCAATGGGATATCTTGGAGCTACAGGTCATGGGCTGGTCCCTGGGCCTGTTGGTGAATGACAAGAAGTCAATATTAGTTCCAGTGCTAGCACAGGTTCCACTACCACTGATCATGAGGGCCCATTCAACCAGAGCCCAGAGTCCCTCGGTGACCTTTCTGGTGCATGTTCCCATCCAGGACATTTGCAGAGCCACAACGTGGTCTTCTATTCATACATTCATGGCACATTATGCCATCACTCAGAAAGCCTAAGATGACGCTGGGTTTGGCAGAACTGTATTGCAGTCTGCCCGTCCATGAACTCCTACCCGCCTCCTTTGGTACTGCTTGGGAGTCACCTACAATGGAATGGACATAAGCAAGCACTCTAAGAAGAAAAGATAGTTACCTGTTCCGTAACTGGTGAGATGTGTTGCTCATGTCCATTCCATGATCCGCCCTCCTTCACTATTGTCGGATGGCAAGAAGGAACTGAGAGTGGGTGCCAGTGTGCGCGCCACCCCAGAGGGTGCCAGAGCCACTCCCCTACAGATACCACTGAGGGGAAAAACCTCCAGCACCGGTGTATGTGGCGAGCACACACACCTAATATGGAATGGACATGAGCAACACATTTTGAAGAACGCCAGTTATGTAACAGGTAACTGTCTTCTGTCTGAGATAGGTGTTAGATGGCCAGAACATGTGAAGTCATCAAGGGCTATCAAAACTAAGTAGATCATTGTAAGACGTCATGACACAAAGACTTTACTAATTGCCCCTACACAGGCTATGTGTAGAGGTCTTGTTCCTTTTTCTCTTTTTTGTTTGGATTCTCACAAAGGCTGGAGCTAAGAAACAAAAGCAGACATCCCCAGGTCAGCTTGGGTTAGCCCTAAAAGACATTCAATGGACACATTACTACATCTCTGTCACCTTTTGGAACCATAGACTGTAACTCTTTTGTGCTTGTATGTTTCTTGCTTTAACATGTAAATAACTCTCCATTTCTTTTTCCTAGTTAATAAATCTTTAGTTTACTATAGGATTGGCTACTAGTGTTGTCTTTGGTATGAGATCTAAGTTACACATTAATCTGGGATAGTGACTGGTCTCTTGGGACTGGGAGCAACCTGAATATTTTATGGCTTTTTATTTTAGTGACCATTTATCACTAAGATCAGCAGGCCTGGATAGCAAGATAGACTGGTGAGCAGAAGGGGACTGCCTGTGACTCCATGGTAAGACTTTTGTAGTATTTCAGGAGTTCACATTTGTTACTGGATTGGTCGAATTATTGAACGTACCACCAGTTTGGGGTGTCTGCCCTGCTTTTTGAGAGTCGGCCCTGAGGTTGGCACTCAGTCATAAACCACTCCAGACAGGGTGACACAGCTCACTTCAGGTGTGGACATCAGAACTGAATGAGCTAAAATGGGAAAAAGATAAAAATGGGAAGTATGCGGTAATTGGAAATCAGTAGTGCCTGTTCTTTACCAAACTTTCATAAGGAATACTGTGCTTGGGACAGAATGATCTGCATAGCCTAAACCAACAGCGTGCCTAAAAGGGAAATAAAACAACTTCACTGAAAAATGCTAGCCACTTGAATTGACTCTTGGGAAGAAAATAGTGTGCAAGCAATGCTTTGACTATATTTGCTGCTGTGTTTGCATTATGCCCAGTTAAGTAATGATTAAATTCATAGGTGGCAGTAAAGTATATGTGCAAATTGAGAGTGGGGAGAAAACTGCCTCCTAGCAAACCTTTTTGTATAAAAAGACTGTTAAATTGTCCCAGCTGTTCCCATTCTTTTCTCCCACTATAATCCTTTCAAATCAACATAATTTCTGTTCAGTGTGGCAATTTAACTAACAGTGCTTTGTGAAGTTTGACATTCCAGTCATAAAATTGGCACATTGCAGTTTTGATTTAATATTTATTGGTTGCCTCAATTTGTTACAATCAAAATTCTTAAGACCTGATTTTAGCAAGAAACTTCTGTCAAATGCAAAAGAGAATTCAGACTTGTAATAATGAAATGCTAAGACTCAGCATTCTAGCAAAATCTATTGTGACAATCCAATTTCATGCATGAGAGTGCATTAAATTATATGAACGTGGTCAAATGAATGTAGCCGATAGATATTGATTGTGGAGATCTATTCATTATCAAGGAAAATTGCACTGATTTTGTGTGCAGTGGGATCATGATACAAAATTATATAAAATCAATGTTATTACAAGCTATTATGAATGGTGCCACATCTTGGATGCTTTGGGACATCAGTCCAAAGCTAATTAGAAATGTTACAAAAGTTAGAAGGTGTGCTCTCGAGCTCCAAATTGGTTAAAAGATGCCTCTCGCATTTCTTACAATATGAATTATTTTGTGCTAGATTTTTATTCCATGGCTGAAGTAGAAATGTTCGGATTGTTTTATATATTAAACAATATCATATACTTACAGTGTTAATTTTAATGGTCAAAAAACAATGGCTGAAAAAAGAAATGAGATTGACTGGGGATTTTTTTCTTTCTAATCAGAAGTCATTTTATTTATTCATGTATTATTATTAATTACTGTGTTATAAGACGAATGCTTGAAACATTTTACTAGTCCTGAAACCATATATTTTTTTACCTATTCATACCACTGTATGATTTTTAGCCTCACTATCCCATAAATTGCTAGAGCTGAAGTCTACTTGTTAAAAGGAGGTAAATACTTTACCTCTGGCAGTTTTGAGATAGTAGTTTTTAGTGGTGTTGGGATGAGGAGATGTCTTCATTGCCTTTCTTGGAAGACAGAAAGACCTATTTCAACCTGTTTTGCATAACCATTGTTGGAGAGGCCTCTTCCTAAATTAAATAAAGGGCTGAGTGTTGCTTCATCCAGAGCCTGTCAATACTACCCTTGAGATGCGTACATGGGATTGCTCAGAATGACGCAAGGTAACCTCAGCTCTTATGGGCTTTCTTGGGAGAGTGTGATCTTTCCAGTTGCTATCTCAGATGATAATGCCATGAGATGGCCAGCATTAGGCCCAAAGAATGGATGTGATCTTTTGGAGCATTCTGGGACCTCTTCCTCTGGCTGAGAGACTAGCATGGGAAGGAAGTCACAACCCTTGCCTGGAACTACACATATATTATTATTATTTATTTATTTATTTATTTAGATTACCTTAGTGGATAGGAGCCCCAGTCATGGACCAGGCCCCCATTGTGCTGTGCGCTGGACACCGAACCAAAAAAACCCACCTGTCATAAACAAATAAGAAAAGTTAATAGCACAGAAGTACTTTATATCTCTTTGACTGTAAAGGGTTAACAAGTTCAGTAAGCCAGGCTGTCACCTGACCCGAGGACCAATCAGAGGACAGGATACTTTCAAATCTTGAGGGAGGGAAGTTTTTGTGCTGTGCTGTTAGTTTTGGTGGTTGTTCACTCTGGGGGCTCAGAGGGACCAGACGTGCAACCAGGTTTCTCTCCAATCTCCCTGATACAGGCTCTTATAGATTCAGAATAGTGAGTACTAGATAGATAAAGCGAATTAGGCTTATGTTTGTTTTCTTTATTTGCAAATGTGTATTTGGCTGAAAGGAGTTCAAATTGGTATTTTGCTGAAAAGATTCTAATTTGTACTTGCATACTTAGGCTGGGAGGGTGTTCCCAGTGTCTAGAGCTGAAAGACCCTGTGCCTATTCCATTCTAAATTTACAAAGCTACTTTTTACTGGTTTTTTTCTCTTTAATTAAAAGTTTCTTGTTTAAGAACCTAATTGTTTTTTTATTCTGGTGAGACCCCAGGGGACTGGGTCTGGATCCACCAGGGAATTGGTGGGGAGAAAGGAGGGAAGAGGGAGAGAGAGGCTGATTTCTCTCTGTGCCAGGATTACTTTCCCTCAGGAAGAGTCTGGGAGGGGGAAAGAGCAGGCGGGAGGAAGGTGAATTGTCCTCTCTGTTTTGTGATTCAAGGAGTTTGAATCACCCAGTGATCTTCCAGGGTAACCCAGGGAGGGGAAGCCTGGGAGAGGCAACGGTGGGGGAAAGGGTTTACTTTCCTTGTGTTGAGATCCAGAGGGTCTGGATCTTGGGGGTCCCTGGGCAAGGTTTTGGGGGGACCAGAATGTACCAGGCACTGAAATTCCTGGTTGGTGGCAGCGCTACAGGTTCTAAGCTGGGATTGAGCTTAGAGGAATTCATGCTGGTACCCCATCTTTTGGACGCTAAGGTTCAGAGTGGGGATTATACCATGACACCAACACTCCCTGCTCCAAAGAGCTTACAATCTAATTATAAGACAAGAGACAACAAATGGATACAGAAAGACCAACGGGGGAGTGGAAGGAAACAATGAGATAACGTTGGTCATCATGAGAGGCAGTGGTCTCATAAGGCTGATCTTGTACCCTAAAACAGGCTTTACTGTGGAATTTCAGTCCTCTCAGTTATGGCCCTTGCTGGAAACCAGAAGTGGAAAACAGCTTATCCAAACATATGAGAACTTTAAGAAAAATGTACTCTGAATGCTTTTCAAAATGCATGAAGGGTAAGAGAGGGACAGTTCATATTTCATCTCATCTAGTTCATGCATCCATGACTTAAATGGAGTTTCACTATGTCTCGGTATGTTGTATAAGCAGGATTCACAGTATTTAAAAGCATTGGCTTGTTATTTTCAAATGTACGGTATTTCAGGTACAAGGCTGGATTTCACATCCAGCCCTGACAGGTGGCACATCATGTTTTCTCTTCAATTGTTACTCTTAGCGAAAATATCTCACATAGTGTTATGTTCATTTTGTTATTCTTTAAACACAACCTTTTGCTATTGCGATCCAACCAAATTACTGTTCCTCAGATCATATAAAGAGACATACTGTGTTTCTCAATAACATAAATACTGATTTTGGGATTTGTCAGTTGCATTGCATTTTTATGTATGTAATTTAGCTGAAAGTATAGTTTGGTCATGTTATTATGAATGTACTTAGTCTAGGAGCAGAGAGGACCAACAACAGTGATAAAAGCAAAGAGATTATAGATTTATTTTTGATTTTTATCCTCCAGCACAAACTAGTCTGATAGATGAAGAAATTCTTAGCATGCAGGGTGAGATGGAGATGAGAATTAATTTTTATGTACATTTTCTCAAATGTGTATTTTGAGATGATGATATTGTCATGGTTTTCCTGTACCAGTGACTTGCTGAAAAAGGCAAAAGGACTATGAGCCAGGAACTCCTAAGTTTTAATTCAGGCTTTGGCTTTGACTCCTTCTGTGGTCTTGGGCAAATAATATAACTTCTTTGCCTCAATTTCTCCTTCTGTAAAACTGTTGCTTTCTTTTGACATTTTAATGTGCTGTAGTGACTAGATGACAATAACAAAATGAGATTCAGCTTGGGAAAAAATGTAAACTAAAACTTGTGGGTGAAAAGCAATCTGAGACAGATAGTCCGGGGGGAAAGACAAACAGGAAAGCAGAAATGCCAAAAGAGATGTAGGGGTGCTAGCACACAGCAGATTAGATAAGAGTTTGCAGTATAGACTGGCAGCAAAATTGGAGTGTGGGGCATTACAGAGGGGGGTGCTACTAATCGATCTATTGTGGCCACACAAAGAATATTGGCCCAAATCCTAAGGTATAGCTGAGAAATACCTGCTGCAGCTCAGCAGAGGGTGAGTGCAAAGAGGAACTTCTTGCTCACCTGGTATTGGGCCAGTTGTGTGCCGGGCCAGTTGTGTGCCAGGCAAGTCTCCCACCATAATTTAAAGCAGACTTCGGGCTTCTCTAAATTACACCAGCTACCAGTTTGGCCAATACATAAGTCTAGGGAACAGGGAGCTGTAATAAAGTTCCAAAAATGCGCCGTTTCAACCAATCATGCCCTCTACAACACTGGGAGCGGGGATGGGGATGGGGGGAGGGAGAGAGGAAGGGGGAAGGACGGTGGCACAAGAGATACTGTGCTAAGTGGACTCTGCTGGAGGATTCCTCCTGCACAAGACTGATCCTATTGTGGCTTGCTACAACAGTTTTAAGGCCAAAATCCACTGGTAGTGCAACACAAAGCAAGCCATTATTACCAGATCTGAGTGAAGGATGTTCAAATGACAACAACAGAAATTATCGGGGGATGGGGGAAGCAGTGGAGAAATTGATTCTTGACAAAAGAATGTGGGCTCAATTCTTCAGTGTGGCCAGCTCCACTCAGAAACAGCAGTGAAAGGGGGCCACAGGGAACTGGTTCTGAATCCCTGATCCTGTATCACCTGGCCCGAGTGGATGTAAGGCAGCTATTCTAACTTGCATGATTATGTCAATGTAATATAAGCCCCATCTCTAGAATGCCTCAGGTATATTCTTCCTTTGAGGAGAGTTTGCTGTTGACCAGCTGTGGCAGACTGGAGAATCCAGCCCTAGAACAAATAAAGTAAATAGGCTCCAGTTGTCCAAGTGATCACTAAGGGGAGACAAGATAACAAGCTACATGGATTCAAAGAGTGCAAACACCAGTGCAAATTAATTATTGAGGGGCTACACCTAGGGGTAAAGAGATAAAATTAAATAAAGGGAAAAGTCAGGTGGAATATTGGGAATGTTTCTAGATTGTGGGCCAAATCCTGCAGACCTTAGGCCCATCTCCAATTGACCTCCTCCTAGGAGTTCTGCCTGAGTACAAGCTGAGTGGGAAATTTCTGTGGCCTTCTAATTCTCCACTGTCACCCCTTCAGTGAATCTCTCATGCTGCCACAAAAATAATTTCCCTCACCCATCACTTGGACCATCTCCATTCCCTTCCCCTGCAGTATCTCTCCAACTGCATGAAGTTCAATCCCTAGCTTTGCACCTTCAAAGCTTTCCACAGCTACACTCCATCCTTTGTACTGGTGCTCACTGTTTACCACTTTCTCTGCACTGCGCAAACCCAACAGATCTCTCTGTATCCCCCTTGCACACCTGTCTTTGAGCCTTCTTCTTAGATGCCCTCCCTTGTTCTTAGAATTGTCTCCCTCTTTGTGCACTGAACAGCCTCCATCTCTTCATTTAGCTTCCTCCTAATCTACAATAGAAACAAGTTTCATTTTTTTAAATGGCCAGTGGTGTTCAGTAATTGAGTATTATGCATCTGCATTTGTTTCTTCAGCCTATTTTAAACTAAGCAAACCCCCTTCTTCTGGGCACTTTGTCTTTATCAATGTTTAGGCTTGGAAGGATTAGACTTTTAATGTCATAGAAATGATGGGTTCCGTTTTAATTTTCTTATATGCTTTATTACTGCAATAATGTGTCCGAGAGAGAATCTTGGATGAGGATTGTTTTTGTCTTAACTATTCTATATAATTGCTGCAAGACAACGTCCCCCACCCTCCTCCAACCCCCAGAAGGACTGTCATTTTGTTAGGCCGGGGTCAGCAACCTTTCAGAAGTGGCGTGCCAAGTTTTCATTTATTCACTGTAATTTAAGGTTTCTTATGCCAGTAATACATTTTAACGTTGTTTTAATATATAACTAAACTTTTCTTGTATGTAAAGTAAACAAAGTTTTTAAAATGTTCAAGAAGTTTCATTTAAAATTAAATTAAAATGCAGAGCCCCCTGGACCAGTGGCCAGGACCCGGGCAGTGTGAGTGCCACTGAAAATCAGCTCACGTGCCGCCTTTGGCACCCATGCCATAGATTGCCTTCCCCTGTGTTAGACTATGATTTGCAAAAGGAACATTCCAGTTTTGTAAGTGTAACTTTGTGTGGCTCAGAACTAGGTCTGTTCATTGTGCAGAATACTGCAACGTATCGGCTCCTGCCCTCTTTGGTAATGTTTAAAACTTGAATGAAGATTGAAAATGTCAGAAATAAATGAAGTCAACGGAAACTATCAACTTGTTTTGGCCATTGAAAAAGAAACAGAAAACTGGGTACAAAACTAATGATCGACATCACACTCAGTTGGGAAGGTTAAATGTAAGTTGTACATTATGATTTTAAATTCCACAGCAAACATTTCACTAGTAAACTATTTTCAGTGCACAGAGAATGGAAGGTTAGCCCCAAAATATTCCAATAGTGAGACACACAGAGGTGGTTAGCATTAGAAGGCAGACAGCTGGTTATCAATTATACATAGGGAAGTTCCATGCATTGCTGAATTTTGTATTTTGGATCACACACACTGAATTTTGATATACACACACACAGAGTTAACAAATGTCTAGAGCTTGTTTACTAAAGGCAAAACCCTAGCCCCACTGATGTCAGTAACAAAGACACCACTGACTTCAGTGGAACAGGATTTCTCCTTAAAAACTTGCTCAAAAGCCCAATGAAGTCAATAAAACCTCAAGTTTATTGACTTCAGTAGGCTTTGAATCAGGCCCTGACCATCTTCTATTATATCTTACAATAAATTTCACAAGACCTTTAGCAGCTATGTGACTTTCACACTTGCTCCTAATGGACAGCATGGAGAAGACAACAGTAAATTTTCAGATCACCTGAGTAGGGAACAGTGAAATATTGACTGACTAATGAATGAGAAAAAAGATCATTTTAGACGTCTCAGGCAGCAGCCTGAATATTAATAATCACTGTAGTCAAAGCTTTTACTCTCAGATATGTTGCTAAGTTAAGTGGGCTCCCCTTAGCTTTTTCCTTACAGTGAAATCAGATGCAAACTGAGAACATGTACTACATGTTTGTATTTTATTAACTCAGTCAGTAATTAAATGTATATTATAGATAGAGCTGGCAGCACACTGCCTATTATAGACATTGCCTCAAGCTTTCCATTTCCCTGTTTTCAGTTACGTATAACTTTGCCAAACTTTAATCATTTGAGTTGATATTTTCCATGATGGGTGTTTGCCTCAGGCTCATTTTTATTAATGTATTTTGCAACATTTCAGCCAAAATGGTGCAGTCATTTCAGACAACGATCAAGGGAAAATCCATTGTTATGCCCTTGTTAAACTATTCTGGCAACTTTTTCTTTGAAAAGCTGTACCGCCACCATCCTTTAGAGCAAGGACTTGAAATTTATCAGGATACAGATGGTCTTTGTATTAGGGTTGTGTCTTGTGCCGTCCCCATGAAAATATGCCAAAATTTGGCCAAGCTTTCAAGACTTGCAGTTTGTACATACTTAATAGAGACTTGGTAGAGCTTTGAAGCATAATTCCCCCAAAGATTCCATCCACACAGGGCATGCTCCAGCCTCCTTGCATTGAATGAGGCTAGGGTTCTTTGAAAACAGTAGTGTGTGATTATGTAATTAAAGACTTCATCATAATGCATACCTGAAAGGGGACTGAATTAAGGGTGCATAAGCCAAAAGCCTGGTATAAAATCCCACAATAATTAGCATAAGCAAATGAAAAGGGAATCAATATCCCTGCTGTTTTCAGATCAAATCTTGCAAGGTGCTGAGGCCCTTTAACTCCCATCTGAGTCACTGACAGCTGTGATTGCTTAGCATCTGGCCACTACTGCCAGTTATGCTCCCAGTGAAGTCTGTGGCAAGACTTCCATGGATTTCATTGGTGCAAGTTTATTGACTTCAGTAGGCTTCAGTAGAACATATGACTTATTTTCTTGGATAAATCAATTATCTACAATGACTAAAATATTTAAATCAAGGCCTTATTAGGGTGATATGGAACTTTTTGTGGGATTTTAGGTCTTATATTCTAAATTTCATTTGCATTGCTGTCAATCTTCCATTAAGTTGCACGTACATTCAAA
Organism: Gopherus evgoodei; assembly: GCF_007399415.2. Lineage (NCBI taxonomy): Eukaryota > Metazoa > Chordata > Testudines > Testudinidae > Gopherus > Gopherus evgoodei. Next base: position 181,501,944 of record NC_044324.1, on the reverse strand, counting down.
ACATGGGAAAAAACGGTATCGTTCTTAAGAGAAATCTTCTCCAAATAGTGAAGCCTTTTAACAAAACAAAAAGCTGATTTAGGGGCAAGCTGCATGCTGGATTTCACACAGCCTGCATTTCAAGTGCTTGCTGCTCTGTACTGTGCTGAAAATATATTGCCTGCCACCAAAAACTGCTCCAAGTTTTGCAACATTGATTCACTGCAGGAACTGATGGTTTTCAATTACTGAGCTGTGTTAGCCTGTGCAGTGGCAGCAGTGCCTTTCATCACATGTACAGTTCAATGCACAGTTGCCTTCTGTCCTGTGCCATTCAAAAAATAAAATAGCTACAGGACCCAGATGCCATCTTTACTCATCAGCAGCATATAATAAACTCTTAGAGCATGGGAAATGTGCTCATGTTTCCCTCTTTGTGTGGTACGACACAAGCTGTAATTAGTATGAGAAGATGAATAGATAATAGTTAAGCTTTCACCTACTGTTTTTAAGAAGCTATTCCTGAAGACACTTGGTAAACTCAAGGTATTAATTATTGTAAAGATCAGCAGCTTCCTAAGTACTGTCAGGAGCTTCCTATTGATGTTTTGGAGGACAAGGGAGAATTCAGTTTCCAAAGAGGGCAGGATCAGGTCAGCACTCTTGCATGGTAAGAACATAAGAATAGCCGTACTGGGTCAGACCAAATGCCCCTCTAGCCCAGGATCCTGTCTACCAACAGTGGCCAATGCCAGGTGCTCCAGAGAGATTGAACCTAACAGGTAATGATCAAGTGATCTCTCTCCTGCCATCCATCTCCACCCTCTGACAAATGGAGTTTAGTCCATTCCTATTAGTAGTGGTTAATATTTCATCCTGTAGTCTCTAAAGTCATGTGGGTCATGCTCTTGGACACACTTCGTGTCCCTTTGCTGGGGCACTTGATATGATCTTGTAGCTTTGCCTCCTGAACAAATGAGGCCCTTGCTATGTTGCAGTATTCTGGGAAGAAAAGTAATTCCCCACCACCCATAGGACTATGAACAAAAAGCAGAGCCAGTGGTATCACCACTGGCCTGCCATTTCAGAGCTGTTTCCTCTAATGATTCTGGTGGATGAGCAATAGAGTTTGAGTAACACAGAGTTGCTCAGGCATTGCATCAACAAGGCAGCTAACCTTGTGCTGATATGATGCCAACTGTGCATGTAACAGCGTGGTGTCATCTAAAATAAAACCCATGTTCCTTATTATTTGTATTACAGTAGTGCCTACATTGTGCTAGCCACTTCCTAACATTTAGGAAGACATGGTCTCTGCCTCCAAGAACTTACAGGCTAAAAATGCGACCCGTCCTCAATCATTCATTGCCACCATTGCTGAAGAGAGAAGTGGGTGTGACCTTGAACCATCATGACGACATCAGTTATACCAGCTGCCAATGGAGAATGAGTTCAGGGCAGCCATGGAATCACTACTATCCTCTTCATCATTACTCCTGGGGGATTTCTGCGCCCTGCAGGGGACACAGAATTCATATCTTCCACAGATTTCTTGGCTCTCCTGCAGAAAAATGGGGAATCAAGAAATCTGTGGGGAACACACGTCCCTTCCGCAGCAGCCTGCGACACACCCCCAGACACACTCCCCATGAGTCTCCAGAACTTTTTCTTTCTCTTTTCCCCCGAAGACTCCCACTTGCATGCATTCTATCTTCTTCCTATTTAAAAGAGAAAATATATAGGTTACCCACTGGTAGCCATAGTGCAGCATTTTCCAAAGTGTGGGGTGTGCTCCCTTGAAGGAGCGTGACAGACCAGCAGGGAATGATAGGGTGCGGGTGCGCAGATGGTGTTCCAGAGTCTCAGCTTTTTTCTTTTTCTTTTTTTTTTTTAAATTTAAAGTTAGTCATTAGCTGTTATGGTAGCAGAGGAAACTTCAAAAACAAGACCTGAGTGTAACCAGTACAGCAATGTCTGCCTGAATTTGCAGAGTCCCTGAATCCATAGTCCTGAGATCTGAACTGCCACATACATGCCCTGCCAGCTGGTGTTTTGTCAGTATCATTAAATAAAGCTAACTATATTTAATCTCTGTTCCTCTCTACCTATCTGTACTTATCCTAAACTATCTGTATGGGTACAACTTTCCTGTAGTGTGAAGTTAATGGCAGCTGAAGCATATATGGCACTGTCAATTATAAATCAGATTTATACATGGTTCCTGCAAGTCTCTCTTGTAAATGAATGAAGGTGAACTGCAAGTCCCTGTAAACTCTCTCTGCTTCCATTTACTTTGCACTGAATGGCCTTATATAGTCCTGTGTAGATCTGAGTTTTGAGACTACATTCTCCCACACTTCCCACAGATTTATTGATTAGGGCAGTGACTCTCAACCTTTCCAGACTTTTAGCAGTCTGAATTGTCATGCAAACTCCAATCATTGGAGATTTTTGAGAGCACGTTCGACAAACACCTGTCAGGCATGGTCTAGATAATATTTAGTCCTGCCATGAGTGCAGGGGACAGGACTAGATGATCTCTCAAGGTCTCTTCCAGTCCTATGATTCTATGATAAAAATACACAAGTGTCACAGAACACCAGTACTGAAAAATTACTTATTTTCTCATTTTGTCTATATGAAATTTTAGTTTGTACTAACTTCACTAGTGCTTTTTATGTAGCCTGTTGTAAAACTAGCAAATACATTGATGAACTGATATACCCTCAGGAAGACCTCTGCATAAACCCAGAGGTACACATACCCCTGGTTGAGAACAACTGAATTAGAGGGTTGGTAGAGTCTTTGGAAGATAGTTTCTAATTTAGCATTTCATGGTTCAAGACATTTCAATGAATGAAGTGTGGGTATGACTGAGTGCACTTGTGGATCAAGTTGTATACTTTAGATTGTAAAACACTATATCGTATAATTATAATGCAGCTATAGAGGTGGTGGGAAGATATACCCACTAATGTGCTGTGCCAACACAACTTGGAATATATTTTGAGCATTAATTACTAGGTAGAAGAGAATGTATTTGAGCAAGTTCGAACCTGTTTGAACTTCACAAGTTAAAAAGGAATTCCTGGACCTTACCTTTTACAAAATGTTTTATGTACATGTCGTCTTCTAAATTGATTCCAGCACTGACAAATGATATACGGTCATTAGACTGTACTGGCACCATACGGTATCATTTAAAATCCATTCATGTGAGAGATGTATATTATAAACAGGGCCAGTGGGACTGCCTATTAATAAGGTTGTCTGACATCCTATTATAAGACTGTTTTTATTTGCTTGTAAGTTTGCCGAACTTTAACTGTTTTGAATGATATTTTCCATGCAGGGTGATTTTTTTTGGAAAACTACAGCCAGAATAATTCAGCTATTTCCAAGAACAAGTCTAGAGAAAATAAATGTTGTTTTGCCCATGTTAAAAAAATGCAAGCAGCCTTTCCTTTGGGAGGCTCCAACACACCCATGCCTTGGAGTAGGGACTTGGAATTTGGCAGAGGAAATGGTCTTTGTGTCAGGGATGTTCCTTTTGCTATCCTTCTGAAAATTCATCCAGATTTGGCCAAGTTGTAAGCCTTTGAAACATGTAGTACACACATGCTCAGTAGAGAATTCTTAGAGTTTGGCAGCTGAATTACCTGAAGCTTCTGTTCACAGTGGGCACGATCCAGCCTGGGCAGAACTTACGCTGTATTTTGCAGCTCTGGGCTGACACAGGGCAGAAACTGGAGCTGGGAGCAATGAGTCTGTCTTTCCTATGCTTTCGGTGCCCTCCTTCTAGGTTCATGCAGAATGCGGGAGAAAGCTGCCTGATTCAAATGCAGCAGGAACAAAAGCCGGACCTATGGGACAGGGAGAAGTTTGGGACAGGAAGCCTGGAAGCGAAGACTGGGACTGGAGGCCGTTGGGGAGGGGAAAGGGAAACTGAGACTGAGAGTTGGGGATAGACCAGGACTGGCAGGGCAAAGAGACTTGGACCTGGAAGCAAAAACGGAGATTGGCTGGGCCAGGCTATTGGGACCAGAAGCCAGGGGAAGAGTGGCACTGATTGGCCAAGGAGACTGGAAGCCAGGAGGGAAATGGGGAAAACAGAGATTGTATGAGAAGCTGGAGATGAGACTGGGACTGGCTGGGAAGAAACAACTGGAACTAGGAAGCCATGTGGTGGGAAGAGAAGGTGAAGAATGGAGTCAGACTGCACTGTCTATCCTGTGCAATGAATGAGGCAGGGATCTTAGAGAAAAAACAGTATGTGAGCATGCAATTGAAAACACTGTCATAATGCTTACACACAAGGAGGCCTAATTAAGGTTGCACAGACATCCTTAATGCCGACATTTCCTAGCTTAAAGTTTTTTTAATGTAGATTTTGTTTTTAATATGTCTGTCCGTACATGTGTAGTTAGTTCGTTGATAGCTAAGGCACCATGCAGTATTGTTCCTGGATTTTATAGGCCAAATAAAACATGTTGTACATTGCGAAGGGCTTCTTGTGTGCACCTCTTGACATGCAGGTCTTACTACATACCCCTCTGCCTGGCTGTGTTTGTACCAGTGCCTTGTGGGGGAAATTTAGATGGGAAATAGAGTACCTGGAGGACACACACAGAGCAGCGCATGGAGCAGTGCCAGTGGACTCAGAGATGTGTGACTGCTCAGGTAGCTGGGAGGAAAGAGGATGGGGCAGAATAGTTACACAGTATTTGTTAGGTGCCTGTGTATACTGCTAGGGGAAAAGTGGGCCAAATTCATTACAGGAAGACAGCCATGGGCCCAGCTAAGCTGTTGGCAAGGGTGAAACACTTAGTTATAGACTCAAACCATGTTTCAAGCTGGGAATAGTATCCCAGCAAATGCCAGCAGAACGGCAGATGCACCGGTAGCAGCAGTGCAGTTGCACCAGTGGCCGCAAGAGTGTAATGTAGACAATAATGTAGGCAGGATTCAGGCATTTTTACCACTAGGTCATGAATACATTGCAGCAAGAAAGAAGCTAAGGTCGTTTCTTAAAAAATAACAATCTTTAGTGCATTGTTAAATAAATAGACTAAGTCTTTGTCCTAGTGGCCCAGTTTCATACACTGTGTGTAACATTAGCATTGACACTATATAACTCGCTCCATCCACTCATGCCAGTAATGGCACAGTAGGTTATATAACAAAAGGCTTTCCTATATTAACTCTACCTTGCTGTACTGCTGTTACTATAGCAACTGCTGACCCATCAGTCCTCCTGAAATTGATACTGTGTAAGTACTGTACTTAGCCAAGAACAGGTATTTTATGTGCACTTTTGTCACTGAGATAAGAGTAAATCATAGAAAGAAACTTAATTTCATCTATTATTTTATTACATTTGTACCAGTTCTAGTCACTGAAACATTTACATTTCTTACAATTGTGGATGTATTTTTAAGACAATCCAAAAATCAATATATATTTAGATAGTGACTCAATTGGGAGTACATTGCTGACATTTACTTACTGCAGGGAAAAATTCACTGTATACATCACATGGGTTCTGCAACAGTAGTTTCATTAATTATTCAATTCAACTTTATGCACCGCTGCTTTCACTAAAGGAGTTGGCTACTGACAGCATTTTATTTTTAACGTTCTGCTTGTTTGATTGGGGTAAAAGTGTGGGTCCAATTCTAGCTGTATTTTATTTTTACTTACATGTAACAAGGTTTCTGCTTTACATCCTGGAGATTCAAATGAGCCATTGATCAACGTGACGTCTCTGTTGATGGTTTAAATCCACCCCTTGTCAGTAGGGGCCAAAGATTTTTATTAACTGGAAATGGTTTGGAGGCTCTCTCAGATTAACTTGTGTTCTCGTTTCAGTTTCTATAGGATAAATATCCGTAACACAAAACTATCACAACAAATGAAACGAATTGACTAGGAATGAGTGGGCGATGGATTCCCTCTACTGGAAGTGGTCCCACCAGGGCAGTGCTGAGGCTCACTGGGGAGCAGTGTAGGGAAATTTACATTAGTGTGTGGTTTTTCACTTCTGATGGATCACTTGAAACTAGGAACATTCATCTAACAGTGATTTTCAATCTTTTTTTCATTTGCAGACCCCTAAAAAATGTTGAATGGAGGTGTAGACCCCTTTGGAAATCTAAGACATAGTTTGTGGACCTCTAGGAGTCCACAGACCACAGGCTGAAAACCATGGATCTAACATTTAAAAATATTTTTATTAAAAATTCTCTTTCATCCTCTTCGCAGAAAACGGGCACATTAAACAATGACAAAGCTGAAGTATTGCGCTTACCCTCTCAGAACATTACAAAGGACTGTTGGATTCAGACATATTTAACATACATTTAACATATATTTAACATATATTGTTAAATATACTATATGCTGGATAGAGCATAACCCTTTCGTGATTACTGGGCTGTATGTTTTTGTATTTGTTTGGCTTTAATTGGCCGCCATGCTCTGCAGAAATGTTTTGATTTTCAAATGTGTGCACTTCATTCCTGTTCCCTGGGCCCCTTTTCAGCTGCAGAAAGCTGCTGTTTGTTTGCCAATTTACATTCTCTCTTCTGCCATTTCTCACTCACATTCTTTCCAACTGCCAGAGACTCATCTGATCGCTTTAATCCTTTGCTTGGGCCTTTGATATTTATTTTTCTGAGTCCTTTGTTATGAATGTCTAATTGGGTCACCATTTTAACTCAACTCTTCCACTCTCCCCAGTCCTTTAACTGCGCCATACACAATACTTCACACAGGAAATCAGAACTGAAACTCCTCAATTTCTGAGATTCTCCCATAACTAGTTATGTAACACCAAATGCCATTCAGGTCAAGACTTGGCAAGAGTAAAGGTTACTTTAGCTTGCTAAATAAGAAAAATGATTGTCAGCTAAGAACCATAAAGAATTCAGGGACTTTAGCAAAGGAGAATGTAGGAAATACTGGTATATTTGTAATGCCTTCTGACTTCCAGAATAATTTATTTACCTCAGTAAATGAAATGCAATTTAAAGCAACCAAGAGGATGACTCAAAGACTTCATCACAATTTTTTGAACAAAATACCATGTTTTATTTTGGGTTTAACTATTTTATGACAAGTGGATTAAGGATTCTGCCAAGAAATAAATGTCACTTATTTAATCAGCCCTCTCTGTTTCTTCAAACGAACAATGAAACGATTTTAGAAACAGTTTGAGTCCAGCTGACTCCCTCACTTCAGTCCAATACTCGTCGAAACTATAGAAGAAGAAAAGAAGTTATTTCCTCCCTGGCTATACTTGGGTTCTGTGATTAAGTGAACCCTGAGGTAATCCCAGTGCACTGTACTACTCTAAATTGAGAATACTGAGTAACTTGAATACCTTTGAACCACTTACTACTTACTGACATCAGGGATCTCACTCATAACTGTGAATGGGCAAAATCAGATCTCAAGGGCAGAATTTTCAAAGCTTGGTACAACAGGTGCTTGTGAACATTCAAATGGGTCTGTTTAAGTCCTATTTTGGATAGAATTGTGTAAGACAATGAATATAGTGACTAGTGAAATAAAAATTTATCTGTAGATTTTTGTGTGTAATTCAGGCACCAGAACATGTAGATAGATACTTGTGTGCTCAAATGCCCATTTGCATGTACCTGTTTTGTCCCTGCCAGTAACCAGAATTGCCTGGACAAAATCAGGGTTTGTGATGCACAGTGATTTCACATGTATTTTGACAGGCTCATTCATTTTATCCATTTTTAAAAACCTCGCCCCAGGTGTGTAGTTCAGCAGCAGGAGTTAATTATATTTTAAAAATTCACATTCTGTTGTGCCTTTAAAAGCATAATCTCTTCTCTAGGAAAAAAAGAAAAAACAACCATTATCTTACCCTCTCTCCCCCATGATGCAGACCTTGTCTACACTAAAGAGTTTTGTCAAAAAAAGTCATGTCAACACTCAAAAAGCGCTATAATAAAAATTGGTATTGCATGTTCACACTCCCTCTGTCAGCAGAGTGCGTCCACAGTTGGGACATTATCATCAACAGTGTGAACAATGCACTGTGGGTTCGTATCCCACAGTCCAGCTCGACACCTTCTGCTGCTAGGTCTTGTGGGAAGGCAGAGCGGATCCTGGCGCATCTTGGGACCAGGCTTAATGTCCCATGATGCATTGTTTTCTGTTTCAGCATTCCATAGGCTTCCGGCTTTCTTTCCCAGCATTTTTCAATGGCCCTTTTTGCTGTGCATCCTGGCATCTTTTTGAGAAGGGATGGATTCTGCACTGCTCTGATAATTGTCATTAAGACATCGCGGATGGCAGTGCAGTTAATCACAAAGTTCTTAACAGAAGAAGAGTCCCCGTTGCCTGACATGTTGTTTGATATGGATAGGAGCAACTTTAGATTGCTTTTGGCATTCCCCGAACAGTTGCAGATGGTGGACCATGCTTTTGGGCTTGGGAAACAAGCATGAATGATGGGATCATATCATCATGCTGGTGTGAGATGATGAGCAGTGGCTATAGAATTTTTGGATGTGAAAAGCTACCTTCCTGGAACTGTGTGCGGCGCTCGCTCTAGCACTATGGCACAAAGACACCAGAATGAGAGCTGCCCTGTCTGTAGAGAAGCACATGGTAATCACTGTGTGGAAGATGGTGACTCTCGACTGCTACTGGTCAGCTGAGAATCAGTTTGGAGTCAGGAAGTCTACTATTGGGACTGCGTTAATGCAAGCGTGCAAGGCAAGTAATTGCATCCTGCTGTGATGAACCGTGACTCTAGGAAATGTGCGTGAAATAGTGGACAGCTTTTCAGAAATGTGTATCCCTAACTGTGGAGGGGCAATAGATGGCACACACATTCCAATTTTGGCACCAAACCACCTTGTGATGGAGTACATCAATAGGAAGGGGTACTTCTCCATGGTGTTGCAGGCACTTGTGAATCACCATGAGTGTTTCAGTGACATCATCTCGACATGGTCCAGGAAGGTGCACGATGCACGCATTTTTACATCAGCCAATATAGAAAGCTACAAGCCAGGACTTTCTTTCCAGACCAGAAGATTACAGTGGGGGATGTTGAAATGCCCATAGCGATCCTGGGAGACCTAGCATACCCCTTACAGCCATGGCTCATGAAACCTTACATGGGAAACCTGGAAAGCAGTAAGGAGCGGTTCAACAACAGGCTGAATAGATGCGTTACACAGTGGAATGTGCCTTTGGCAGATTAAAGGTACGCTGTAGATGCCTTTATGACAGGTTAGACCTCAATGAGTATAATATTCCCATGGTCATAGCTGTGTGTTGTATGTTACATAGTCTCTGTGAAGATAAGAGTGAAAGGTTTGCTCAGAGGTGGAGTATTGAAGCAGACCGCTTGGCTGCTGATTTTGAGCAGCCAGATACCAGGGCTCTCAGAGTAGCCAGAGGGGGGAAATTCATATCAGGGAGGCTTTGAGGCAACACTTTGAAAATGAAAGCCAGTAATTTATATCTTGGTGATTGGTGCTGCAATGTTACATTACATGTAATTTTCCTAGTAAGCAATGGTGAAATTTGGGGCTTACATTCAAGTAAGCAAATGATGAAACTGTCTTGTGTATGTTTTGGAAGTGCCTGCTATCTCAATTTATAGGAAATAAATAAAGATGAGTTACCATTCAAAAACTTTGCTTTTATTGCACAAGAAACAACACACACGCACAAAGGCACTTGGTGGGAAAGGAAGTACCAGGGAAGGGCAGACTTTCATAGCTGTGTGTGGGTCCAGCTATCATTTTGAAAGTTGTCCCAGGGGGTGGAGTGAAAGGGAAACCAAGAAGTCACAGAAAGCGGAAAAGACTGTGCGAGCAGAGGGGTTTTTTTGGGGCGGGGGGAGAGGAACAGAAAAGAGTTCTGAATGTGCTGCCAGGGAGGGCAGGCAGCAGTCTGCAGCATTAGTAAGGACTTCAGCATCTGTGTTTGCTCCTCCATGACTTTAATCGTCTGCTCAGTAGCAGCCTTAACAAACTCCTGATTTTCTTTTCTGTCTTACCTTTTGGCTTCCCTCCACTCCTTGTGTTCCCTTTTCTCTGCTTTGGAGAAGTGCAGTACTTCCCGGAACATGTCGTCTTTGCTCCGTTTTGGGCGCATTCTTATCTGGCGGAGACACTCAGCCAGTGTGTTTGTGGGGGTGTTCCTGAAGGCCACATCTGCTGAAGCATAAGGAACAATGCACAGAAACATGATTGTTAAGTTCTCGCACAGCACTGAAACAGTACTGAAACATTTCAGTAAATTACACCTCTGGTAACATAACAGTCACTCTCTGACTGACCCTTAGCAAGCACGCATCTCAGCGAACATCCAAAGCATAGAGTGTGTTGGCTGATGAGGGTGCTGTAAATGGGGGAAAGAGTGTGACGTTGCAGTCTATATGATGTTATAAAAATATGCTAATAAGTGAATATAATGTAACTGGAATATGCTTCATGCAAAAGGTCTCTTGTAAGGTATCATTACAAAGCTTATATTCTACTGAATGTGATCATCCTATTTGTATAAATGTACCACTCTTGTATCTGAAACTAGAAATATGAAATATAACTCTGAGGGCCTATTGTAATTATGCAAAGTGTGGGCCATTAAGGGTGGTTTGGAATCTTGGTGACTCTCATTAACCAGGACAATTGTCTGCAAATGGCTGTGTTTTACCTGTAAATCTTCCCGTATACCATATGTGCTGGCAACTGGGTAATGAAGTCTTGCAGTGGCATGTGAGCATGTGAGCATGTCACTTGAACTGAAATCCATCTTTGACCTGGTGTCTTTCCATTGAGAAGGAGGGGGTGGGAACCCAGAGAGGAACAAAGGATTCCCGCCTTATGCAAATGATATATAAAGGGATAGAACAGAACAAAGTGAGGGTAGGAACCATCATGAAGAATCCCCTAACTACCACCTAAGCCAGAACAAGAGCTGTACCAGGGGAAAGAATTGTGTCCAGGCCTGGAAGATGTCCAGTCTGAGGAAAAAACTTACTGAAGTATTTCTGAGGATGAGATTGTCTGTATTCAGTTTGATTAGACATAGATTTGCACATTTTATTTTATTTTGCTTGGTGACTTACTTTGTTCTGTCTGTTACTACTTGGAACCACTTAAATCCACTTTCTGTATTTAATAAAATCACTTTTTACTTATTAATTAACTCAGAGTATGTATTAATACCTGGGGGAGTAAACAACTGTGCATATCTCTCTCTCAGTGTTATAGAGAGCAAACAATTTATGAGTTAACCCTGTATAAGCTTTATACAGGGTAAAAGAGATTTATTTGAGTTTAGACCTCATTGGGAGTTGGGCATCTCAGTGTTAAAGACAGGAACACTTCTGTTAGCTGCTTTCAGGTAAACCTGCAGCTTTGGGGCAAGTAATTCAGATCCTGGGTCTTTGTTGGAGCAGATGGGAGTCTTTGGCTCAGCAAGACAGGGTGCTGGAGTCCCAAGCTGGCAGGGAAAGCAGGGGTAGAAGTAGTCTTGGCACATTCGGTGGCAGCTCCCAAGGGGTTTCTGTGATCCATCACAAAGCACTCTGCAAGGGTTGTGGTGCAGTCGACTAGGGAAAAAATTCTAAAATTCCCCCACACTTTTTGACAGGCGGGGATCTTTCTAGCAGATATTTCACTGCTGAGGGTAAGCAGGGAAATGAGCATATATCTACTCCATGCTTGTGGCTTCCACCGTGGTCCCTATCCTACTCACCTGTGTGGCACTTTGATCCCTGTACAAGTGATTGCCGAATGGCGCGGGAAAGTTTTCTACCATGGGGGAAGGAACAAAGCCGCTCTGCCAAGGAACCCTCGGCAGAGGATTACTGAGTATGTCCAGGAAACTTTTCTGGAAATCTCTCTGGAGCATTCCTGTGAGATCTCGGGTTGCATCGACACTCTGTTCTGCCGTACTCATTAGCTGCACAGGGAAATGTCAGGCACACAGAAACACAGCCAGCCTTCTACACAAACCACAGCCATTTACCAGGCATCTCCACTCCTGCTTCTTGCTTGCCGGAGAGCAACTGCTGAGACTGGCTAGACACCTCCGGAGTGGTGAACAGTTCCTGGCTTCCTGCCCCACTGGGTGACCCCACCAGGAGCTCCACATCATCATCTAACTCCACCTCTTCATGAATGATTTTGTTCTCCGGGTTAGATCCTCTTTCTGCTGCCTCCAGGCTTGCCGAAGTATCCATGGGGATCTTGGCCGTGGAGGTGGGGTCGTCACCAAGGATAGGATCCAGCTCCTTATAGAAGTGGCAGGTCTTAGCTGCAGCACCGGAGCAACGGTTTGCCTCCCTCGCCTCATGGCACGCCTGCCTCAGCTTCTTTATCTTCGCTGTGCACTGCAGCGTGTCCCGGCCATAGGCCTTGTCGCACAAGCCTTGAGAAATCTGCCCTTAGGTATCCCAATTTCTACAGCTCAAGCACAGCCTCCTCTCCCCAAGTACTGAGCAGATCCCACAGCTCTGCAGTGGTTGAAGCGAGAGAGCGTTTGCTGCGATAAGCTGCCATGGTCATCTGGGAAGATGCAATGAGACCTCTCCATGCCAAAACGGAATTTCAAAAATTCAAAAACAAGAAATGGAATTTCAAAAATTCCTGAGACTCCTAAGGGGGAGGGGCAGATGGTTGTTTACTTGGCTGCAAGGCAGCGGAGTTCAAACTGCTGACCAGAGCGGTCATGATGGGCATTGTGGGACACCTCTTGGAGGCCAATTAAAGTGATAAAATCAAGCATGGTGTCTACACTGGCACTTGGTTGACAAAAATTTTGCACAAAAAGACTTATGTCTCCTGTCAGGGTGGTTTTATTTTGTTGCCAAAACAGCACACTTTTTCTGCCAAAAGTTGCATCACAGTATGTACCCGTTCACAGTTTTGTCAACAAAAGCTGCCCTTTGTTGAGAGAACTCTGTAGTGTAGACAAGGCTGCAGAATTAGTGTTGAGAGAAATACCTATTGTGAGTGTACGTGGGGGGTTCATCTCAGAAGGGAAGCTATACGTTTTCCACATGATAGTAACACATGAATCTGCTGTTAATCCAATAAGGAGGATGCATCTGGCTTCTTATTATTGGACTTCTGAAGTCCTGATTCCATTCTTCCTTACATCAGTATTATTCCGTTGATGTCAGTGAGATTATTCTTGTTGACACCAATATAAGAACAGAATTGAGCCCTCACTGTTTGTCATTTAGAAATGACCCATTAAAGTTTTGCTTCATTGCTGACTCTGCCAAGGAGACAAGAAACCAGCTGAATAATAATGCAGGATGGATACATATAAGCAGGGACCTTGGAACCGAGCTACATTTCTATTTTCTCTGAGCAGGGTATTTACATAAGCACCATTAGTGGTCTTGTTAAACCCCTGAAGAAGTGCATTGTGTTATGCTATTAATTTGGATTTTAGCAGGGAAGGGTCAGATAATACCCAGGAATATTAGCTAGCCATAAAGAAGCTCATGGAAGGCTTACATCTAATTGTGGTTAGATTCACTTAAATGAGGTGATTTAAATACTGGCATTACCTTTTTAAGTACAGCATACTCTTACTATTTTTACTTCTTGGTTGTTTTGACATAATACATAAGAGATAATGGTTGGTTTTTTTCTGTTTTCCTGGAGAAGAGATTGTGCTGTTAAAGACACCTCTGAATTTGAATTTTTTAGGAAATATTTTGACAGACATAATTATTATTTACTTACAATTTACATCAGCAGTATAAAAACTATCCTAAGTGCATCTGATAAAATAGAAGGAGGCTTGTTATGCACATTGCAACTCGACATTTATTTGGGATTTGGAGAGATTTTCTTCCTTAAAATGGGAAAGTGAGAAGATTGGTGCTAGGATATAAGAGTTATGCTTAGCTCTTATTTCATTTGTAGATCTCAAAGCACTTTCCGAAAGTCGGTATCATTATCTTCAATGTACAGGTGAAGAAAATGAGGCAGACAGACCCAAATCCCCAAAGGGATTTACGGACCCAAATCTCTGATTTAGGCACCATTACAATTCACAAAATCCACACTCGGCAGGCACTTATCCCTGAATGTGCCTAAACTCATTCAGTGCCTACGTTTTTGCTGTAAAAGTTGCCTGCTATTCTGATGTGGATCTTTTGCAGTCTCTCCTGTTCAAGCTGTTCCACTTTGGATACATAAAGAATTGTTAAAGCAGGGAGATTGGATTGTGGGTCTCCTACCTCCCAGGTGCGTGCCCTAACCACGAGGCTATAAAGTCAATCTGGTGCTTTTTCTAGGCTAATGACTATTTATTTATACAAAGTGGATAGCTTCAACAGGAGAGACTGAGTGAGACCCATATCAGACTGTCCCATTGGGCTAAAACTTATAAAGGAGGCAGCACCACCACCACCACGTCCTCCAAGAAACAAGCTAGATGCCTAAGCATAGAGAGTTTAGGCACCCGAAGCAGAGTTTGTGGATTCCAGTGATATTCTAGGTAAAAGTTCAACTCTGCAATGCTACACGCAGCGTAAGTCCCTTTATGGAGCTGGGCCATGGAACCTTTCACCTCTAGGTTACCAACTGGTAGACATCTAGCTCAGATTAGTGGTGATCAAAACTGACGGATGCTTGGTGGTCTCATTTCAGTTCCCAGGCATCATATCACAAAAAAAACTCCACCACAATTGGCCATCTCAGCTGACAGCCCTAGTATTGGATAGGAGTGAAGGTTGAATTACCCTCTCACCTTTTGAGGTAGTCCCATCATGTATGGTTGCTGTATAGAACATTTGCAGGACATTGTGAGAAGTTTGCACTGCTGCTGCTGCACATGCCTACAATTCACAGTTTGTCACGTCAGTGGGAGTCTGTGTGTTGATCTGTGCTGGCCCTGTAATCAAGCAAATATGATTTTCTGATATCTCTTACTAATTTGCATAGAAGCCATTAGAATTTGCCTCGTATCTGCTTTATGCTTCAGAAGCTCTTGAAGCATCAGCATGTGAGATACTGTATCACACCCATATTTCTTTTCAACCGTAATGGAGGCCCTGGTCACGAATCCATTGTGAAAGCTGAGTTCCATTTTGCACCTAAAGCAAGTGTTCAACCTCCTTGTTATGTATGAAATAGACAGCGTGCCCCCCCCAAACATACAGCACCTGTTCTTTGAGTGCAGAAAAAGTTCTCAGAATGACAAGTAAATCCATTAGTTTGAGTAACAATTAATTAAATACCGGGCCATCCAAGAAATTTAAAATCTGTATCAGTCTTTTCATTGTCTTGAATGGTCTTAACAGAATCCTCAATTTTTTCACATAGTTAAAAATTAAATGAAATTTGTACATAATTACACAAAGCCTAAGTTATTGACAATTATTGTATCTAATTGCTATGTTTATATAGGCTCGGACAGAGTCAGATCAACAGTTCAGATAACTATTAAGTGGGGCTATTATGGTATAAATAAGTCAACCACACATTGCCCTTTTTGTATGGCTAATTTGTATGCAGCAATTATGTTGGTTGTAATGCATCAGTGGTGTGAGGGAGATTGTACACGTGTGTCAGTTTTTCCCATTGGTTGATTAATAGGCCCAATTGTCAATGCTCTTTGAAGGTTCTGTGGCTGTGTTCATCAGTATTTGAAAGGCTGACTCTGCCTTGTAGTGATATCTTGAAGGGAAGCAAAATATGAAAAAGTGTCTTTAAAAATCAATTTAATCTCATCTGAGACCACATACATTAAAATTCTTCATACATTATCTTATTGCTATTGCATGATGTCACTACATGGCATGTAAAAATTGTTTGGGTGCCTTAATGGTGCATTTCCATCCCTTAATGTGTTTGTGTTTCTTTTAAGTTCAACCCCAATTGTGAATTTCCTGTGCTTGTAATGCTTAGTTTGGGAGGTGTAATTACTACACCTCTTTAAGGCTTTTTACCCCTTAAGTTACTGTACTCTTACTTTTAACGTTAAGTTGATGTACTCTCAGCCTTAACTCCTGTAGCAGAGCTCTGACCTTGTCCCTATGGGTCCCACGCTTCTAGGCGGTTTATGCTAGCCTCAGCGTCTCACTATGACCCTCCATGTAGCCCTTCTCTCTCTAGGGCCAGGGTTACAGTCTACTGAGCCCTTTTCATCATAAGCCAGCAAGGAGGTTGGTGAGAGAACTCCCACAGTCTCTGTTGTCCCTCGAGGCTTATTTCAGGACAGTTTAGCCTCCTGTCCTGACAGGGGCCTGACTTCCCCTCCCCAGAGGTATTTCTGTAGTGGTGGGTTGGGGGGAACCCAGGCCCGCCCTCTACTCTGGGTTCCAGCCCAGGGACCCTAATGGCAGCAGCTGTTGGCAGTCAACCTTTCACTGCCAGAGTTGCTACATTTCCCTGGGCCGCTTCCCCATAGCTCTCCCTCTTCTCTCTTCTTCACCCTTACCTTAGGGCTCCCTTACCGATGGCTTGAGGGTGTCTTCATTAACCAGCCCTTCAGCCGCACTTCCTCTTCTCTGGCTCCCTGGCTCTCCTCAGCCTGACTGGAGTGAGCCCTTTTATAGTATCAAAAAGAGCCTTATTTAGAGTCAGGAGTTCACATTACCTTAATGTTGTCACCTGACTCTTTGCAGGTTAATTGGAGTCGGGTGTTCTCATTAACCTGGAGCAGCCCCTGCTCTGGTCAGTCAGGGAACAGAAAACTGCTAATCCAGTGACCAGTATATCTGACTTCTACTACTTTGTTATACCCAACTGGCCTGGATCTATCACACTCCATTTTAATGTGGTGTTTTATCTGGGAATTTTACATGAAGCTCCAGTGTTATTCTGGTTACTGTATGCAGAGGGGGAAATGGGAACTCCATGATACTAACACAAAGGTGTTTCATACACAGGACTTGGTTGATATAACACTACAGTAGTTGGTGGTGAATGATGGAGTTTGTCACAATATCTGTTTCAGCATAAATACTGATTTTAGATAATAGGCAGTGAGGAATTGTCAGCACAAGTGAACTGCTAAAATATCCAAGAGATGTTGCTACACCTCTACCCCGATATAATGCGGTCCTATATAACGCGAATTTGGATATAATGCAGTAAAGCAGCGCTCTGGGAGATGGGACTGCTTTACCGTGTTGTATCCGAATTCGTGTTACTGCAAGCAGTTCCTCTGCACCCACGTTACTTGCTGCAGCCCTCCCCAGGCCCCCCCCACCCCAGCTTACCTCTGTTCCGCCTCCTCCCACGAGCGCGCTGCAGCTCCACTTCTCCCCCCTCCCTCCTAGGCTTGCCACACCAATCAGCTGTTTGGCACGGCAAGCCTGGGAGGGAAGGAGGAGAAGTGGAGCTGCCACCACTTGTGGGAGGAGGCGGAGGCAAAGCAGAGGTGAGCTGGGGCAAGGGGGCTGCAGCAAGTAAGGGGGAGCGCAGAGGAACTACTCCCCGCTACTCATCTCTGCCTCCTCCCCTCAGCGTGTGGTTGCTGCTCCGCTTCTCCTATTTCTCCTAAAATCATATTTTGTACTATAAATCAAGTTGCTTTGTTCTCATATTTCAACACATAACTAACGAATAAAGGCTTTTGTCTCAGATGTTTTAATCAGTGAGCTGTAATGCCATCATCAACAAATTACCTTTAAAAGAGAGAACTACACAAAAATGAGGAAGCTAGTTAAACAGAAATGTAAAGCAACAGTCAGAAGAGTGATATGCCATCAAGCTGCATGGAAACTTTTAAAAAATGCTAGAATAGAGGCTCAAATTAAATGTATACCTCCCAAATTAAAAAAAAAAAACAGTAAGAGGACCAAAAATGCAACCATGGATAAACAGAGTAAAAAAGGAGTTTTGAAGCAAAAAAAAGGCATCATTTAAAAATTGGAAGTCAAATCCTACTGAGGAAAATAGAAAGGACCATGAAGTCTGGCAGGTCAAGTATAAAAGTATAATTAGGAAGACCAAAAAAGAATTTGAAGAGCAACTAGCAAAAGACTCAAAAACTAACAGCAAAAGTTTTTTAAGTACATCAGAAGCAGGAAGCCTGTCAAACAAGCAGTGAGGACGCTGGTTGATTGAGGTGCCAAGTGAGCACTCAAGGAAGACAAGGACATAACAGAGAAGCTAAATGAATTCCTTGCATCGGTCTTCACCTTAGAGGATCTGAGGGAGATTCCGACACCTGAAACATTCTTTTTTGTTGACAAATCTGAAGAACTGTCACAGATTGAGGTATCAGTAGAGGCGGTTCTCAGAACAAATTTTTCAATCAAACAATAATAAGTCACCAGGGCCAGATGGTATTCACCCAAGAAATCTGAAGGAACTCAAATATGAAATTACAGAATTGTGGTATGCAATCTATCACTTCAATCAGCTTCCGTAGCAGATGACTGGAGTATAAATAACGTGATGCCAGCTATTAAAAAAAGGCTCCGGAGGTGACCAAGGCAATTATAGGCCAGTAAACCTAACTTCACGGCCAGGCAAATTGTAGAAACTGTAGTAAAGAACAGAATTACAGACACATAAATGAATATGATTTGTTGGGGAAGAGTCAACACAGCTTTCTAAAGGGAAATTATGTCTCACTGATCTATTAGAATACTTTGAGGGGGTCAACAAACATATAGACAAGAGTGATCCAATGGCTATAGTGTACTTGGACTTTCAGAAAGACTTTGGCAAGATCCCTTGTCAAAGGCTCTTAAGCAAACTAAGAAGTCATGGGATAAGAGAGAAGGTCCTCTCACGGATCAGTAACTGGTTAAAAGACAGGAAACAAAGAGTAGGAATAAATGGTCAGTTTTCAGAATGGAGAGAGGTAAATAGGGATGCCCTCCAGGGTTCTGTACTGGGACCTGTGCTGTTCAACATATTGATAAATGATCCGGACAAAGGAGTAAACAATGAAGTGGCAAAGTTAGCTGATGATACAAAATTACTCAAGATAGTTAAGTCCAAAGCTGACTTTGAAGAGCTACGAAGAGATCTCACAAAACAGGATGACCGAGCAACAAAATGGCAGATGAAATTCAATGTTGATAAATGCAAAGTAATGCATATTGTAAAACATAAACCCAACTCTACATATAAAATGCTGGGGTCTAAATTAGCTGTTACCACTCAAGAAAGAGATCTTGCAGTCATTGTGGATAGTTCTCTGAAAACATCCACTCAATGTACAGCGGCAGTCAAAAAAGCTAAAAGAATGTTAGGAACCATTAGGAAGGGATAGATAATAAGACTGTGTATATAATAATGCCACTATGTAAATCCATGATACACCCACACCTTGAGTACTGCATGCAGTTCTGGACATTAAAAATTGAAAAGGTACAGAGAAGAGCAACAAAAATGATTAAGGGTATAGAACAGCTTCCATCTGAGGAAGGATTAAAAAAACTGGGAGTGTTCAGCTTGGAAAAGAGCTATGAGAGTTATTTGCCCCTTCACATAACACAAGGACTCGGGTTAACACAATAAAATTAATAGGCAGTAGGTTTAAAACAAACAAAGGGAAGCACTTTTTCACACAACACACAGTCAATTTGTGGAACTCATTGCCAGGGGATGCTGTGAAGGCCAAAACTATAACTGGGTTCAAAAAAGAATTAGATAAGTTCATGAATGATAGGTCCATCAATGGCTATTAGCCAAGATGGTCAAGGATGCAACCCCATGATCTGTGTGTCCCTAAGCCTCTGACTGCCAGATGCTGGGACTGGATGATGAGATGGATCACTTGATAACTGTCTTGTTCTGTTCATTCTCTTTGAAGCATCTGGCATGGCCAGTGTCAGAAGACAGGATGTTGGGCTAGGTGGAGCATTGGTCTAGCCTAATATGGCCATTCTTATCTGATTACAAGTAAGTAGTGCCTTAAATTCTTGATGTTTATAAGTGTTGTTTTTCCACATTTAAGCAGGTTATGCAGATTATATATATGGACTTATAACCATACACTTGTTCCACAGTATGCCATTGCTCTGAGATGTTATATTTTCATAGCAAAACCATTCATCAAAAGGATAGATCCTTTGGCTTGTTTACAGCTGAATGAATATTTGGCAAAACAGTTGTGAATGGTACTTTTCTGAAATGTGACTGTAGTAAAAATAGCATTATGGGGTTCTATATTTACAATGCTTCATTGATTCCATATCAAATTTCTATATTTTTCAGCTAAAAAGATTTGTTTTCCTGACCTTCAGACTTGCAAATTAATTTTTTTTAACCAGAAGCTTACTCTGGATTCCTTCCCTTTTACCCATGCATCATCACCAAGCCAAATTCTAACCCCTTTTATACCCATACAAAGGTCCAGATTCTATAATATTGATCCAGATTCTGACCTTGCACTGGTTTAACTCCTTTGATTTCAGCTGAATTACTCCAGATTTACACTAGTAAGAGTGAGATCAGAATCATGTTGATTATTTACAGTTTCATGCTTTCTGAGTTAAGTTATTTATTGGCTCAGTTGGTGGCATCTCTTACCACTGTAAGCAAAATAATTATAAATTTCTTGCTTTTCATAGGAAATCTGAAGTCAAAATTTTAATGCGGCTTTAAAATGGACCAGTTAAAAGGATAGAAAGTCAGGAAAAGTAAAGAGTCCTGCAACAACTTGGCTACATTGCACAAACTTACTATTTTCTATTCCTGTTTTTCTGCTTAAATGTGGAGTTTAGTATATTAGAGGCATATCATTCAGTCATTTTAAGCACAAATCCCCATTGATTTCAATGGACTGTTCTGCTTCAGAACAGTGGTTATGTCACTTCAGCCCATTAGGGCATGGCATGCTTCAGAACAGTGGCATGCTATGTCCTAATGGGCTGAAGTGACATAAACACAAATTCTGATAAAGTCAATGGCAGCTGCAAGTGCTCAGTACTTTGAAAGTCAGTCCTATTAGTGTCTTATTACAAAATACATAGTGGTAAACATATAGGATGAGTTGCCATTAAAAAAACAACAAAAAGAAAGTTCTAAGCTAATACCACCAGTGTGTTCTTTGGTTTAGCCACATATTTAGATTGTAAGTTTCTCTGGGTAGAGGCCATTTCTTCCTTTATGTCTTGTATGGGGCCAAGTACTCAGTTGGTGCTCAGCAGCTAGACCACAACAGCAACAACCTTGCTCTCAGAGTCTTCGTTCTTGTGTTTGGTGGTTGTTGCTGTCCAACCCCAGTATGGCACCGAGCCAGTATTTTTCCACTGAATACTTAAATTGTTCTGTAGGAAAAGTGAATTCACTAAAAGAGAATTTCACTGTGATTGATTTTCAGGAAAATAATTACAATACGAGGCTGGTTATTTCTTCTGTGTGTTCAGAAACTCCCAGTTGTGCAGACATGGAATTGACTCAGCTAGTGAAAGTGTAGCGCTGCTCAGTTACCACTTGAGAGCTGCACAGTATGCCAGTCTGTGTGCTCTGACGGGCTATTAACTGCACACTGATCTCGGGACTGTGTACATGTTGTGTACAGTGTACACAGGCTGATATATTGCCTCCCTTGGAATTTCCCCTCCATGGGCACGTCACAAAATGAACATTTCCAGTGCTCATTTTCCCCCCAGTTAAATAAAGGGAACAGCATTTCAGCCCACTTATCAAACTTCTACTGTCAATGGTTACCCTGAATTTATCTTTGTGTCACCGAGTTCAGAATCAAGTCGAAGGTCTTTGAAACATTTAATCATTGGACTTTTCAGTATGATGATTCCTCAAGGGCACTTCCTGTTAACTCAGCCTTAGCGTTCATTTAGGCAAAGTATGGCTTTCATATTGCCTTACAAACAGGCCAGCTTCAGGCTGTCAACTAAATAGCTAATGAAAAGCTTCATACTTTTGTAATCAGGTAGTTGGGTAAGGGCCGGGGGTGGGGGAGGGAGGGAGGGAGGAGCAAAGACGAAAGGTAAGACATACCTTTCCTCATGTCCACAACCCACCAAAAAGAAAAAGAAAAAAAAAGGAAGAGTTTTACTTTCTCATGTTGTGATCTGACAGCCATTCCCTCTCCTTTGTCTCCTCCTTACATCTTACGCTTTTTGCAGTTTTCATTTCACACTATTTGAAAGATGGGCCAATTTGTGCCTTTAAGACCTTGTCTGGACTAGCACTTCTCCCACCTCTGCAACACAAGACATTTTTATCACCATGCCATCTAACTCAAAACGTGGGTAGATCACATGGCAGTATAAATCCTGGAATCCAGTTTACACTAGCACTCCTGCTATCAATGGTGTAGCTACATCAGAGCTAAACCAGATCTGAAAATGTCTAATGTGTATATATGATATAGGACTGACTGGGGTTGGAGTAGTGCAGGGAGCTGAGCCCAGTGCAAAAGACCCTGGGGCACCAGACCTGCTCCATGAGCAGGTGGAGATTGGCTCTGTCTCCTCCCCCCATTCCTCTGGAGCAATATGTGCCCTAGGCATGCATAGAAGGAATAACCTCTGTCTTGATTTTCATGCTCCACAAGTTTCTTTTTGGTCCCATTCCACAGATCAGCAGCAGTGCTGCAAAAGCTGTCCATGTCCCTGAAGCTATGGCTTTTAGGCGATGGGCGAACAGGAGATACCACCAGTCTTTCCACCCTCTCAGGGGTTTGGCTGGCTAAAGAACTGCCATCTCTCCAGGGATTGGAGGAGAGAACAGTGTGGGTGGCTGGAAAGGGTGCATATAATAGCTGTTGTGGCAGGGGGAATGGCCACAACAGGCTGATAGTTTGAGCTATGAACTGGGGGACAGGCCCAGGGAGCAGTCTGAGCATGTTCCCCATTCCGCCTCCCCTCCCACCCCGTGAACCTGCTGTGCATGATGATCAACCAGAGCCCAATGGGAAGGAAACCCTTCTCCTGGGGGACTGACAGGGCGAAGGGTGGCGGAGCGGCACTGGAACTGTGTGTTTGCTGACAAAACTGATTATTTATTACTGATAAGAGCATTGGAGTGATTTCTGGGTGACTTCCTGCCTTCCCAAAAGCTGAAGGAGGAGCCTCCACCCAAAGCAAAGAGTTGGGGGGTTTGAAACTAACCATCAGCAAAAAGAGCCTCTTCTACATCTCAATTTAGGACCTTGTTCCAACTGAATATTCCTTTTAAGCTAATTCACTTCCCTTCACCTTCTCCCTGTGGCCAGAACATCACTGTAGCTATCTTGGAAAAAGTGTTAGAAGTTGATCATTTTAATATGCACAGTTTTAGTGTCTTCCTTTCTCTGTGTGGCCTTTAGGGCTCTTGGAGCATTTTCAGGTAGCAAGTTACATTCAAGCGAGATCATCTGCAGCAGCCAGTTTTCCATGTCTCAGTTATCACCAGCAGGGGCCTGTTCAGTGACATGACTTTTTGGCTACACAACTCAACCTGAAGTGCACAATAAAATGTATATTAATAATAAAATACCAGCAGAAAAGAGAGAGATGATTGCCCACAGAGATTAATGTGAATCAGGTTAGCCATTAATTAAAAAAAGCATTGCTGCAGGACTCTGGCAGACATTGGTAAAGTGCCCCATTAAGAAGCATTAATACATTTGTAGTTTTACATTTAAGACCCGGAGATTGGAAATTTCAATTTCCAACCTCAATAAAACCAAACACATTAAAGTTTTGTTTGATCTTACGAGCACAGAAAAGTAACATGCCACCAGAGCCGAGATTGTGCAGAGCTATACAGAGTTTCTAATATGCTCATTTTTTTAAGGGCCTGTCTAACGCAGACATAAAGAACAGAGGCCAAAGTCAGGAGGGAGTCTGCATAAGTGGTGTTAAGTGTACCCTCCTCTGACTAAAACTCAGTCTACATGACACACCATCGAGCACACTCCAGTACAAATACACCTCTACCTTGATATAACACTGTCCTTGAGAGCCAAAAAATCTTACCGCGTTATAGGTGAAACGGTGTTATATTGAACTTGCTTTGATCCACCGGGGTGCGCAGCCCCTCCCCCGCAGAGCACTGCTTTACAGCATTGTATCCAAATTTGTGTTATATCGGGTGGTGTTATATCGAGGTAGTGGTGTAATTAACAACAACAACATAGGCACTACTGCAATAATAATAATTCATTGCAAAAATTCAGAAAGGGGGAATGTATCCTACCAGCCCAAGGTTTCTAACCAGCTTCTGTAGGCAAGATAGAGTTCACTGGGCTGCAGCTGGATAAACTCTGGAGTGGATTAGTAATTGGCTTGGCTGGAGTCAGTACTTTAAGCCTGATTTACATCAATGCCAAATTTCAGTCCAGACCAAGCAAAACATTGAGAGGTGATGTAGAGGGTGGACAGGTGTAAATGGTACATTGTTAAATGGTTGGGAATGGGGGTGGTTATATGCCTAGTTAGGTCCTGTCTCCTGTAAAGTAATTCACACTGATGGAACTACATCAAGGTAATTACTGTGGTTTAAACTCTTAATGTAGATGCAGAACAGCAGTGCAGATAGGAAGAATGTCTTATCTGAGGGCATAAAAGGACTGCCAGTGCCAATGTCCTTAATGTAGAAAGGGCCTAACTCAGCATATACTACATACAGGTTTGAATGCTGTGTTTTTCCTCATACTATGTTCACTGAAAACATGCCACTGATGCTGAGTTTTTTGTAAGGACATCAGCAATGTTAGAAACAAGGAAAGGACACTTGACCTAACATGCTGGTTTCTGTTTCCTTTTTATCCTGTTTGATGTATTAACTCCCCACAGCTCTCTCTGATCTTCTCATCAACAAATTCACGTTGCACTCCTTAAATCTGCCTTCAGGGACATGCTGTTCAGTAACCTGCCACCTGTGTAAAGTTTTGCTTATGGTTAAACTTGAATATGCTTCACAGCAGGGATTTGATCCCAGGTCTCTCATATCTGAGCTGAGTGCCCTAATCAGCAGGATGGATAGACAGACAGACACCCACCCTTTCTCCTTTCTTCCCACCTCACCTGGGTGATCTTTTGTGACAGGTATCAGGTCTTAGGCATGCTCAGAGCATGCCTATGGGAGTGGGTCCCATTGGTGAAAATCTTGCTTCGATTTGAGCTAAGGCTCTGAGCAGTTCATTAGCTGTGGGCTGAATCAGGTGGGTTTGTGTATGCCAACTGGTGGAAACTTAGGGGACTTAGGTGGCAGCTGAGCAAGAATTTTGAGGATGTCAGTGGCAATTAGGTGCCTAACTGCCTCTTTAGGTACCTCAGTACCATTATGAATTGGGCACTAAGTGCCTAAGTATTTTTAAAGGTATTTAGGCACTGAGATCCCATTGATTTCAATGGGAGTTAGATGCCTATATGCTTTTGAAAATCTTGACCTCAGGCTCCTATGTCACGTAAGCACTTTTGAAAATTTTACCCTAGATTTCATTTCTTGCACACCCTAGTTTCTTAGGCCCAGATCTACAAAGACACTTACATTCCAGTTTTGGCTCCACTGCGATCCACCAAACAAACCCCCTTGGCACCTAAACTCACTCAACACCTAAGTTTTCAGTGTAAAAGTTCCCTAGGTACCTATGTTTCTGCCCCTGGGCATGTGCACTCCTGCCTCGCTATCAGCACCCTAAGCAATTCATAAACCAGAGAAAGAGAATATTTGTTCATCAGTCGCATGTTGGGCCTGATCTAGTAAGTGTGCTCAGAGGCTGCCTACTGGCTTGGGTCCCATTTAGAATCCAACCAGAGGAGGTCCCACCAGTGCCCACTTCATCACTTTTAGCCCAGTGGCTAGAGCACTCCCCTGGGATGTGGGAGACCCAGGTTCAATTCCCCTCTCTTCTTTGGAGGGGGAGAAAGGATTTGAACGGGGGGTCACCTATGTCTCAAGAGGGTGCTGTAACCGCTGAGCTATGAGTTGTCCCAATGAGGGGAGCTCCCTCAGTCTCTCCTGTTGAAGTTGTTTCAGTGTGGATAAATAATGAGAGTTATTGGATCAGAGAGTGAATCTCCATCCTCGAGATGGGGGTGCCCTAAACACTAGACTACAGAGTCATTCTCATACTCTCTCTCTCTCTCAACAATGAAACAGTCATTGGGCCAGAGACAGAGAGCAAGCGCAAGCAGCAGCTTAAGCATCTAAGCCATCAGACTCTGGACAGCAGGTGTGATGGGATGGATCACAGAAACCCGCCTGGGAGCTGCCACCGGATGTGCCGAGACTATCTCTACTCCTGTTTTCCCTGCCAGCTCAGGACTCCAGCACCCTGTCTTGCTGAGCCAGACACTCCTGTCTGCTCCAGCAAAGACCCAGAACCTGAATTACCTGCCCCAAAGCTGCAGGTTTACCTGAAAACAGCTCACAGAAGTGTGCTTGTCTTTAGCACTCAGATGCCCAACTCCCAGTGAGGTCTAAACCCAAATAAATCCGTTTTACCCTGTATAAAGCTTATGCAGGGTAAACTCATAAATTGTTCGCCCTCTATAACACTGATAGAGAGATATGCATACTTGTTTGCTCCCCCAGGTATTAATACATGCTCTGAGTTAATTAATAAGTAAAAAATGATTTTATTAAATACAGAAAGTAGGATTTAAGTGGTTCCAAGTAGTAACAGACAGAACAAAGTAAGTCACCCAGCAAAATAAAATAAAATGCACAAATCTATATCTGATCAAACTGAATACAGATAATCTCACCAGTTCCAGAATGCTAACTTTTACAGACTAATCTCCTTTTAGCCTGGGTCCAGCAATCATTCACACCTCCTGTAGTTACTGTCTTTTGTTCTAATTTCCTTCAAGTGTCCTCAGGGGATGGAGAGGCTCCTTCTTTAGCCAGCTAAAGACCAAATGGAGGGTCTCCCATGGGTTTAAATAGACTTTCTCTGGTGGGTGGTGACCCCTCTCCTCACTCCTATGCAAAGTCCAGCTCCAAGATGGAGTTCTGGAGTCACCTGGGCAAGTCACATGTCCATGCATGATTCACAGTCTTTACAGGCAGAAGCCATTGTCCACATGTTATCTTATATATGTCTCCAGGAAGACTTCTTATGTGGATTGGAGCATTCTAAGATGCATTGTTCCCCAAGTGCTTCCTGATCGGTTACTTAACCTTGTGAATTCCTTCCTAAAGAAGCTGACCAAATGCCTTACAAAGCTTACTTAGAAATCAAGCAAGTATACAGCCAATATTCTTAACCTCAAGTACAAAATGATATATGTGTAGAAATAGGGTGAATAGATATAGTAGACCATGACCTTTACAGAGATAGGTTACATGGCATATGTAACAAAACCCTATTCCAGTTATATCATACATACATTTATAAGCACACCCCCCAAAGCCTTATGGGGTACACTGTCACAGCAGGCTCCTGTCTGTAGATTGCTAAGCAGAGATAGGTGCCTCTCTGAACCCTAGACTTGGGCATCTATCTCTGAAAGAGAGGCAGGGCTTCGAACACACCCTGTCATTGGTATCTCCCATAGGCAACTCCTCTCACAGTGTGCTGGCTTTTGTAGATCACATTCTTAGGTGCCTCATCTCTCCCCATTCAGCGAACAGGTGTCCCACCCTTAGTTTTTAGACCCATTCCTCTCATAGCCCTGTGATATGCTGAGTGCATTGTGATGTGCTTAGGGTCCTCATTTCCAATTGATTGACTTCAGCTGAGGGATTTGAGCCCTTCATCGTCATCACTGTAGAGGTTGAGGTGACCTGAAAGAGATTATTTGAAGTGAGATGATGGGGGTTTGGCCAGCCTTTTGGGAGCAGAGACTGAATCCAAGCTCTGCTTGAAGGATGGCACCCTCCTTTACTTACTGGAATCAAATCCAAAGTATGTTGCATAGGTTGCTTTGAAGGTACATGCCCCTATCTTGTCCTTTGATAGAAAGAAGCATTTCATAAGGAAAGATGGGAAGGGCAGAGGCAGAAGCTCCTCCGAGAGTTATTGCTGTTGGAATTAGTTGTGTCGGCTTTGCGATGATCAGGTAACAAGCACAGGCCCCGGTTAGTAATTTTAGAGGTCTCTAGTGCATAACACATAATCAACACACATGATGGAGTTTGAAACCAATAAGCTCATTGGACATCAGATTAGCACTGCATAACAGAGCCATTTCTCTTGCGTAATTGGTTTCTGATTGGAGAGACAATTGAAAGGGGGTGGGTTGAGTGCTACACATTCCAAGTACAACAGGCTGATGAACCGCCCTAGAATTTCTGCACAAAATGTATCATATTTTTTATCACTTTACCGAGAAGTTTGTTTCTGACTTTATGCACAGTATATACCCGCCCTAGTACAGAACTTTCTCTTGATTCTGCAAGCCTTTATCAGGCAAGTATTCCTTGCTAACAAGAGCAGTCCAGTTGACTTCAACAAGATGAGTCGTGCAGGTATAGGTTGCAGAATTAAGTCCTTCAGTTGAAGACAGTATAGATTAATGTAATACTCATCTTTTCTATTTTGTTGTGCAAAGATGATAAAAATATGATGCAGCCATCAAAATGGAGTCCTCCAGTCAAAAATCAAATGACTAAAGGCTATTGTAACACATAGGTAAAAGCAGGGTGAACTAAGGTTGCATGGGCAACCTCATCTCTGCTATTTCTTAACTATTCAGTGGTTGACTTTGCAGCTTTAATAAGGTAGTTTTTTGTATGTTATTTTATATATAGATGCAGATATACAATGTGTGTGTGCTTCTGAATGGATAACTGGAAAAGGTTATACAGAGAATGACATTTTGTGTCTGAAGATTTTCTGTTTTTCTCTGACCAACACCTTATGCAGCTTTTAGGGGGGAAAGAATGATGGGCAGAAATAAGAGTCTTTTGAAATATCTTTGGAGGTGAGGTCAGGATGAAAGAGAAAAAAGAGTTCAGGGAATATGACTTGCAATGCTAAAGTAAGAGGACAAAGTCCTTTTAGAATTTAGATCAAGTACATCATTATGTTTTGGCAGCCTGGATTTGCAACAGTGTTTTAAGCAAGGCAAAAGCACCCTTGAAATGACTCTCGAGTGGCTCATACTTCCTTTTATTTGATTACAGAAGTTACATGATGACACATAGGTCATCAGTGTAAAATTAATCCAGAGATGACATCATTCCAGCTTGACTGTCAAGCCTTTTTTTTCCCTTCACATAAATTTGTCCTTACTGGGAACTCAGAAGAACCCAAGTGCTCATTTATTGCTGGATTTGTAATACATTTTAAGTGAAAGGAAGGAAGGAAGCATTTGAAGTGGTTAGAGAAGAAGAGTGGAAGTTTGGAATATCTGAATGCTATTCCTGGCTCTGCCACTGATTTGAAGAGACTAGTGGGATTTTTAAAAACTCTTAAGTGCCTAACTCCCATAGATTTCAGGAATTGGGTCCCAGAATTGTTGTGCTCAGCACTGCAAAGTTTACCTAATTTTGAAGACTAAATCTCATTTTCAAAAGATATTTAGGCACTTAGGACTCTAAATCCCATCAGTTGTCAGTGGGATTTTGTCTCCTAAGTGCCTTTTGAAAATTATATTTCTGCTCCTAAATCAATTAGGCATTGCAGCACCGAGTGTAGCAACACCTAAATACCTTTAAAAATCTGGATGCCTACATGCTTTTGAAAATCTGCTAGATCCCTATTTTATCTTTATGCACACAGAATATAAGAATGGCCATACCAATGGTCCATCTAGCCCAGTATCCTGCCTTCTGACAGTGTCCAAAGCCAGTTTCAAAGGGAATGAACAGAATGGGACAATTATCAAGTGATCCAGCTGCCGTCATCCAGTCCCAGCATCTGGCAGCCAGAGGCTAGGGACACACAGAGCCTAGGGTTGCATCCTTCACCATCTTGGCCAATAGCCATTGCTGGACCTATCCTCCATGAATATCCTCCTGATTCTTTTTTGAAGCCACTTATAGTTTTGGCTCTCACAACATTCCCTGGCAATGAGTTCCACAGGTTGATTGTGTGTTGTGTGAAAAAGTACTTTTGTTTGTTTTAAACCTCCTGCTTATTAATTTCATTGGGTGACCCCTGGTCTGGTGTTATGTGAAAAAGCAAGTAACTATTCCTTATTCATTTTCTTCACACCATCCATGATTATATAGACTTGTATCATATCCCCACTTAGGTGTCTTTTTTGAAGCTGAACTGTCCCAGTCTTTTTAATCTCTCCTCATATGGAAGCTGTTCCATATCGTTAATCGTTTTTGTTGCCTTTCTCTGTACCTTTTCCATTTCAAAAAAATCTTTTTTCAGATGGGGTGACCAGAACTGCACACAGTATTAAAGGTGTGAGCATACTGTGGATTTATGTAGTGGCATTATGATATGTACAGAGTTATTAGTTATCCCTTTCCTAATGATACCTAACATTCGTTTAGCTTTTTTGACTGCCACTGCACATTGAGTGGATGTTTTCAGAGAACTATCTACAGTGACTCCAAGATCTCTTTCTTGAGTGGTAACAGCTAATTTACGCTCCATCGTTTTGTATGTATAGTTGGGTTTATGTTTAACAATATGCATTACTGTGCATTTATCAAAATTGAATTTCATCTGCCATTTTGTTGCCCGATCACCTCGTTTTGTGAGATCTCTTCGTAGCTCTTCAAAGTCAGCTTTGGACTTAACTATCTTGAGTAATTTTGTATCATCAGCTAACTGCCACCTCACTGTTTACCCCTTTTTCTAGATAATTTATGAATATGTTGAACAGCACCATCCCAGTACAGACCCCTGTCTTTTAACCAGTTACTGATCCACGAGAGGACCTTCATTCTTATCCCTCACTGCTTAGTTTGCTTAAGAGCCTTTGGCGAGGGATCTTGTCAAAGGCTTTCTGAAAGTTTAAGTACACTATAGCCACTGGATCACCCTTGTCCATATGATTGTTGACGCCTAAATATCTTTAAAAATCTGAGCCTTATGGCTTGATCCAATGCCCATTGAAGTCAAGTCTTTCCACTGACTTCAGTGTGCGTTCCCCATCAGTTAATTGGGGGGATATACCTTTGTAGCGCACTTTAAGGTCATTGAATGAAAGGTGCTACCTTCTGTAGGTGCAAAGAATGTTACTGAAGGTCCTGCATTCTGAAAGTCCCATTTCCTGTCATCCATAGAATATGCACAGTACTGTACAAGGTGTAACTGCAACTTCTCTACAGATGTTCAAATAAATATGGGCCCAAGTTTTGAACTCTTCAAAAGAATCCTTCCCTGTCCCTCTCAGTCTCTATGTCTCATTGTCATCCAGGTGGTTATCTTGGCTAACCTCTCTTTTTCATTGGTAGCTAAATTGCTATTGGCAGGACATTTTCTATTTAGAACACAAGAATTTTAATTGTTTTGATTATGTTGTGCTAAATGATGTAACTCAATTCCAACCAGAAATCTAGAGCAATAATCCTAGACTGCAGTAGATATGATATACAATTTAAACCGATTAACATTTAAATTCTAGCTCAGATTTTATGTTTAGACATCTGAAAGGAGACTCCATCATTTGAGATAGACGAGGCAATTTACCAAACTGTGCTTTCAGGTTACAGCTTGTAAAAAAGATTGTAGGGACAAATTGCAGCATTTAAATAGATTTAAAACTTGAGTCTGATTCACCCCTGCTTTACTCCAGCTCTGTGTTGTTTAACTGAATTGGTCCAATGAAGTTACAATGCCACAGGGCTGGAGTAGAGGAAAGGTGAATCAGGTCCGTTATTTAGTTCATATGAAGGATTTTCCAATGCCCTATTCAATCAGAGAGATTCATGGGTAGAGAAGCAAAGTGGAAATACTATTGGCCGGACACTACCAGATTTTCCCACTGTAACTCCATTGAGTTATACCAGTGTAAGTGGGATCAGAATCGGGTGCCACATCTGTTTAAAGTGAGACCAGTAAAGAAATGGTAAAATTGCTAGAGACCAAATTTGCTAAAGTAAAATTCTGACTAGAATCTGCAGCTAAATGTCTTCATATGAGGACTCAATGGTCCCCCTCCTGTTGTTTCTATTTAGGAATATAGATTTTAGCAAAATCACTTCATAAAGAATTGTTAAGGTTGGGATTCCATTTTTAAAACCTTACAAACATGTTCTCTTGTGAGATTTCACTAAATCAGCCAGACAATTAAGGGACTGGGGAGTGTGTATGACTGGAAACACAATGACTTTAGTTTTCAAATGCAGAAAATAGTCCCCTGCGTAGCAGTCAGATCTTTCTTTTTGACTCTGAGGTGGCACAAGGGGCAGGGAGGGAAGAGAAAAGGAGTGAGTAGAACTGACTACAGAAAAGTCACAAAACTCAGGTCAGGAGAGGGAGGGAGGGGCTTGTAGTTAGGAAGAGGATACTTATCAGAAAAGAGCAAGAAGGAGGAAAGAGTGTACTAGAAACGAGAGCTGTAAAGACGATGCAGTTTCTCACTGAAAGTGAGAGTGTGAACAGAGCTCCAGAGTTTTACCAATGCATTATGAACTGCTCCAAGCAAGTTTTCATTGTGGTGGTCTAAACAACACAGGCCCATCAGCACTAGTTCTTGTATCAGTAAAGCTTCGCCACTGCTGAGATAAGGTACAGGTTTGTCTAGTTTGGATGTATTCTGAACCAGGAGGAGGGTTGCTGAGTCCCATCATGAAGATTTGACCCAAAAGGCTGGTTCAGGGAAGGATTTTAGATTTTCACCAGCCACGTTGTATTCTCAGGCTCCACTCCTGCAAACATCTATGCACATGCTTAACCTTATGCAGGTAAACAATCCCCCTGATGTCAAGAGGACTGCTCATGCATAAAATCAAGCACATGTATAAATGTTTGCAGGACTAGCACCTACCACCATCTTTTACTCCTCAGTATTCCCTAATGTGGATTCTTCTTCGAGTGCTTGCTCATGTTGATTCCATGCTAAGTGTGTGCACGCTGCATGCGCCCTTGCTGGAGATTTTTCCCTTGGTAGTGTCCGTAGGGCTGGCTCTAGCATCTCCTGGAGGCCTGCACTCATGCACCAGTATAAGGGGCGCCACTGACCCTGCACCCTTCCAGTTCCTTCTTACCGCCTATGACAGTTGCTGGAACAGTCTTCCTTTCTTTGTGTTTGCAAGCCTTCTTTAGTGGTTTACCAGACTGTATTTTTGTAAATATGGTTAGTGAGTTTGTTAGTTAGTGTTAGATAGTCCACTTAAGGGACCTTGTCCCAGGGTTAGGGCATGCCCTGATCCCCAGGTTTCAAACCGTGCGCTACCTGTAGTAAGCCCATTGCCAGTGAACAATCCCCACTCCAGCTGCCTAAAGGGCCTTGCGGAGGCTCACATCAGGGACAAATGCAGACTTGTCCAGGGGCTTAAGGCCAGGCACCCAAAAGGACAGGGATATCAGATTGAAAGCCCTGCTGATGGAAGCCACACTCAGACTGGCCTCTTAGCCAAGTAGGTCAGACTCAGGGCCAAGTACATTGGCTTCAGGATGAAGTGCCTCTCTGAACTGTGCCCCCCTTAGCACCATTCCCCATCTCCAGTGACAGGGAAACAGCAGGAGGGCAAGAGTGAGATGCAACCCATGTC
This sequence comes from Gopherus evgoodei, assembly GCF_007399415.2. NCBI lineage: Eukaryota > Metazoa > Chordata > Testudines > Testudinidae > Gopherus > Gopherus evgoodei. Next base: position 181,468,456 of record NC_044324.1, on the reverse strand, counting down.
GGGCCATTCACACTCCCCACAGAGACATATGGCTGTGGCGATGACTCCACTTGTGGCATCTAGCCCAACTCGAGACCCACCCCACATGCCAAAGAATAGCCGGGGCCCAGTGCAATTGAGAGTTCCCTCCACACCGGAAGCCTTTCAGGCAGCGAGGAACCTTATGGCCCTACAGGTGCCTCCCACACCCCGGGACCGACCACCCTCCTCCCTAGATCCTCTGAGGGCACTGGTATTGAAAGGGAAGCTCACTATGGGACTTTCGCAGTGGTCCCCCAACCCAGCACCGGTCTCCATTGCTGTGCTAGTCTATGGCCTCAAGACAATGATCCCCAGTGGGACGGCACCAGTCACCCATACCCTGGCACCAGTCACCCAAGCCCCAGCACTGGTCATATGAGTCCCGGCACCGGCCACCCAAATCTCGATGCCACTCACCCAAGCCCTGACAGCAGCCACCTGATCCATGGCACCATTCTCTTGAGCACTGCCATTGGTCATCTCAGCCTCGACACCAGTCCCGGCACCAATCGCTAGCCTCCCATAGCTAGTCCCCTGTGCAAAAGAGTTGTCCCTCAACACCATTCCCTGGCTCCCAGCGTAGCTGGCAGGAGGGATCAGCAGTGGCTCTGCTGTAGTCATCTTATGAGGAATCCTCATCAGACTTCAAGAGGGATTCAGCTCCCCCTCAAAAGAGGCTCCGTCACCCAGCACATGTAACAGACGTTGGTGCCGGACAATATATGGGCCAATGGCTTCCAGGACAATGGCCCATGCAGTGGCAGTGCTGGAACCCATCGGGGTTCTCAGCGATGCCAAGGCCGTTCTCTCACCCTCAGTCTGTGGTGATCTCTGAGAGATGGAGTGTGGCTCCTCCCCAGCCAGTCCCAGAGCCAGGCTCAGACTCTGACCATGGTACTGAAACCCTAGCAGTACCTCCCACAGAAATTATCTCAGGGGAGGCAGAGGATTTAGCCATACCACCACTGGCAGCATCCTCATCATCATCCCCAGACAAGGCATTCACAGGTCCTGCTAACCCCCTGCCTCGAGATTATTTTAGAGCCCTCCAGGAGCTCCTCAAAAGGGTCATGACCAGCCTGGGCCTAGAGGAAGAGGAGCTGAAAGAACCCATGGATGCCCTCTTTGATATTCTGGCTGCCGTGGATCCCACCAAGGTGGCTCTGCTGGTGCCTGAGTGGGTGGTTAAGTTCGTAAAAGCACCATGGCAGAACCCTTCCTCTCTGCCCTCAACATCTAAAAGGACAGAAAAGAAATACTATGTTCCTGCCAATGGATTTGAGTACATGTTCTCAGACCCTCCCCTGGGGTCCTTTGTGGTTTCCTCCACTAATGAGCGGGATAGGCAAGGACGGAAGTGCCATTCCAAAAAATAAGGAAGCTAAATGCCTGGACCTTTTTGGTAGAAAGGTTTGTCCCATTACAAGCCTTCAACTTCATATTGCAAACCAGCAGGCGCTGTGGGGATATACAATTTTAACGTTTAAAACTCCATGGCCAAATTTAAGGATTCCTTGCCTCAAGAATTGCAGCAGGAATTCAGGGGCATCATGGAGGAAGGAAAGATAATGGCCACAACGTCTCTCCAGGCAACTTTAGATGCTGCAGATTTGGCAGCCGGAACAATGGCATCGGCGGTCACCATGATTCATGGTTTGTGATGACATTCTTTGGGTCTGTCCCAGGAGGTTCAGCAGCTGGTCCAGGAGCTCCCATTTGAGTGAGCCTCATTATTCTTGGACCAGACAGACACCAAACTGCATGGCCTTAAAATCTCCAGGGCTATGCTGTGATCCCTGGGCCTTTATACACCGCCGGCCTCAAGGAAACAATTTAGGCTGCAGGGGCCCCCCGCAGGTTCTCAGGACCATCCAGGTACAAGCCCTGCAAGAAAAAAGGGAAAAGTTATAGGCACCATCAGGGTCAGCTGCCTTCCACCTCTGCCCAACAGGGCACTAGCTGTTTCTCGAGTGGAGACAGATAGGCCTTTTGAAGGCATGCCTGGGGATGGCTTACCAGTCTCCCTCCCAGATCAACAACCCCCATTTGTATTTATGAACTGCCTTTTACCATACCTCCGTGCTTAGGGGTCAATTACATTGGACCACTGGGTACTCAGTACCATAGCAGAAGGGTACGCTCTGCAGTTTGTCTCCATCCCTCCAGCACACACCCCTTCCACATCTCTTTTCAGGGACCCTTCCCATGAGCAACTTCTTGTCCAGGAGGTGCAAACCCTGCTACAGGCAGGGGTGTGGAAATAAGCCCTTCCAAGATGAGAAGGGTAGGTTTTTACTCCCGTTATTTTTTTATTCCCCAAGACAAAAGGAGGCCTGCAACCACCTATGTTGCCTCAACAAGTATCTCAAGAAACTGAGCTTCCTCATGGTCTCCCTGGCCTCGGTCATTCCTTCTTTGGAGATTGGTACACCGCCCTCATCTTGAAGGATGCATACTTGCATATTTCCATGTTTTGGGGACACAGGAAGTTCTTCAAGTTCATGGTGGGCCACGAGTGCTACCAATTTATAGCACTCCCATTTGGTCTTTCGGTGGCCCTGTGAATTTTCACAAAGTGCATGGTGGTGGTCACAGCCTACCTCAGACATCGATGCGTACAGATTTATCTGTACTAGACAATTGGCTGATAAAAGGACACTCGAGGCCTTTCAGTACAGCACCTCTGTGGTACGGGCCACTAGCAGGATGCTGGGCCTCCTAATAAACTAGCAAAAGTCAGTGTTGGTCCCAGCCCAGAGAATAGACTTTACAGGAGCTGTGCTCGACTCCCCTCAGGTCAGGGTTTTCCTGCTGGAGGCAGATACAGAGCCACAACAGATTTAATCACCCAAGTATCGTCTGGCCTATTGATGACTGCTTGGGTGTGCCTACGTCTACTAGGTCACATGGCGGCATGTACTTACATGGTAAAATATGCACGACTGCACCTCAGACAACTTCAGATGTGGCTTGCATCTGTCCATTCCCCAAGCCGGCACCATCTGGACTTGATGCTCACCATTCCAGTGTCAGTCTGGGCTTCCCTGAAATCGTGCTTAGGCCCGACCTTGGTTCTGTCCGGAATACCTTTTGAGCCCCTGCAGCCGTCGATAACATTAGTGTCTGATGTATTGGATGTGGGGTGGGGAGCCCATTTCAGCTCAGGACCCAAGGCCTCTGTTCACAGGATGACCTGTCCTTAAATATAATGTGAAGGAACTCAAGGCAATACGCTTGGCTCTGGGAAGTCTTCCTGCCCCATCTCTCAGGCAAAAATGTGCAAGTACTGATGGACAATACAGTGTCAATGTTATATGTCAACAAACAGGGAGGAGCTTCCTCCAGTGTCCGATGCCAGGAAGCTCTTGGGCTGTGGAACTTCTGAGTGAATCATTATATTCACCTAGAGGCATCACATCTCCCTGGGGAATGGAATGTGTTGGCGGATTGCCTCAGCAGGTCCTTATCCTCTGGCCATGAGTGGTCTCTCCACCCAGAGGTCATCAATGTCATCTTTGAGATTTGATCTCTACTGAAAAGACGTGTCACTGCTTTTGCTTGAGGCTCGGCCAGAGGTACACTCTCTGATGCCTTCCTGCAGTTGTGGTCGGACAGCCTGCTGTACACTTTCCGTCCAATCTCCCTAGTTCAAAAGGTGCTCCTGAAGATAAAAGGGAACCAGGCAAAGGTCATCCTGATCTCTCCAGCCTGGCCTTGTCAGCATTGGTTCAGCATGCTCCTAGTAGACCTCGCAGTCGCAGCCCTGTGGACACTTCCTCTCGGACTGGACTTGCAGGATCATGGGTGACTCCTCCATCCGAACCTCACAGGCCTACACTTGACAGCATAGTTGCTGCAGAATCTTATTCAGGGGATAAGGCAATATGCCGTGTTTATTGTGAATACAGAAAGAATTGGAGTAAGCAATCAGTTATAGCTATAACATTCTATTCACTCACACACACACAAGTTCTGCAAGGTTGTTGTTATAATTACCAGCCTAGGAGTTGCTCGTGCCAAGTCCAGGTGGCCAGGACATGAGGAGGGAGCTGGGCCTTGTCATATACACATCTGATGCGCCTGGAATTTGGTTGCAGAACCAGACCCAAAGTTCTCAGTCTTTAGGGTCTGTCTATATCGGGATCCATCCTCATACAAGTCTTTGGGGTTTGCCTTATCATGCTGTTCTCATATTTGAAGTGATAATCAATCACGCAGATGGCACAGCAATGACGGTTTGTTGTTATCTTGCTCTGCGGTTCTCCGGTCCCCCTGTCCTTGGGGTGGTTGGGGGTGGATTCCAGTGTGCCCTTAGGGTTGTCGGGTTATCTCGCCCAGCACATTCTTCAGCCAAACGGTCCCGTCAAAGGGTAGTTGTTTTTCTTCCTCCAGATGTGCTGTCGCTGTCGTTTATTATGATTCTAAGGCTGGTGGCTCAACCTTTTATTACCCATCCAAACATACAACTGCAATCACACTCTATTTCACTTAACATTTTTTTTATCACATCTACATTTTATTAGCGATTCATTCTTTAACATAACCATTCTGAAATCCTTGGGGCATGACAGACTCCAATAAACCTATTCATACCACTTGTTACATAAAAAAAGAAAACAAGCAAGATAAAAATGCAAGAGTGGGGGTTAACAGATCTTATTCCAGAGTTCAGGAAAACAGTTGTAACAGCACCTGTCCTTAATGGTAATCTTATCACTTTAAAACAGACTTTTTGTCTCGGGATGTGTTTTCTATAGTTAACACAGATCTTGTAAACTGACAGGAATATTCCTTTCTAATGGTCAGGCCAAATCCAGGGTCTGTTCTGGGTCAGTCTTTCTCACACTTTCCCATAACATAAATGTATTCTTACTTTAATCCAGCAACAGGACATCTGCAGGGCCACTACATGGTCATCAGTCCACACATTCGCGTCCCACTATGCAATCACCCAACAGGCCACAGATGATGCCAATTTCAGGAAAGCTGTGTTACATTTGGTATGCCCCGGAACTCCAAGCCCATCTCTGATGATACTGCCTGTGAGTCACCTAGCATGGAATTGACAGGAGCAAGCACTTGAAGAGGAAAAAAATGGTTACCTACTTTTCGTAACTGGTGTTCTTCAAGATGTGTTGCTCATGTCCATTCCATTACCCCCCCTCCTACCCTGCCGTTGGAGTTGACAGCAAGAAGGAATTGGAAAGGCGCAGAGCCAGCGGTGCCCCTTCTACCAGTGTATGAGTGCGGGCCCTGGCCCTATGGATACCACTGGGGAAAAATCTCTGGTAACGGGACACGCAGCACACACACACTTAGCATAGCATGGAAATGAGCAACACATCTCAAAGAACAGTTACGAAAAGTAGGTAACCATTTTTTCCCCACCTGTTGGATTTTTTCTCTTTAGTTACAAATCTTAACAAAACTCTTGACATTACAAAGTGCCTTCTTGAGATGTATGGGACCACAATAGAGCCAAGGATGCATGCTCTACTTATTTTTGTATTAGTTAGTGCTGAAGCAAAGGTAACTTTTCTTGGGTTTTACCAGCAACTTTGAAAGGTGGATATCATATCCTGTGTCCCTTGGTTTCTGTTTCCTAAGGTATCTGTTGAGTTATTATGGACTTTTTTGTTTTGTTTTTGAAGATGTTTATTTTGTATTCACTAAAATTGTAGATGCAGATGTTGAAATAAAGACACTGCTCAAAAGGCCTTTTGCTTGTTCCAGGCTACTCACCATATTTAAATTGTATACCTACAAAATTCTCTTAGATACACCCAGGTAAATTCAGAGTGACTACAGGGACTGGAATGCAATTACTCTGGATTTATATGGATGTAAATGGAAGCAGAATGTGGCTCCTTTTGTTTCTATATTTTATATCTATAGTGGAAACATCTCATCATAAAGGGCTTTTCCCCAGTAACAACTTCCACTGTAGGCTAAGTTATATTGTAACAAGGGAGAGCCCACAGGACAAGAGATCCCCTCCACTTCACTAGATTAATGATGGATCCTGTAGCCTGATTTGGGGTGAGTTAGTAGGGTTGGTGTAATTTATCCACTTAATTTAATTTAATTTGATTAATTAATTTTAATTAATTAATAATATTAATAATAATTATTGGATATTAATTAGTATGGGTTTGGCTTGCCAATATATTTGATCAGAAGATAAAGTTCGTCCTGAATCAGGCTTCACAGAGTTTATAAAAGGAACTTTGGGGTATATGACAGGAGCTTACACTGAGACAGATATAGTCATAAAGACCTTTTGATTAAAATTAATGAAACAATAAGTAAATGTTAAAACAGTTCAAGATCACAAAGTTACAAAATATCACAGTTCTTTAAGATATAGATTTATGATTTATGCAAACTTGAATACTCACTTTGGTGTAGCAGCGTCCCTTGGGCGGTTTCACACCTCTGGCAAAGGAAGTTATTTTAAGATGGTTTGCATTCTGATTTTAACTCTCTATATATACTAAATGCTAAAACTAAAATGAAATATGAGGGAGATTAAATCTCTTTTTACTTACTGTTTTGAAAAGAAATAATACTACGGCCTACTAATAGTTAATAGTCATCATAGATGGGTAGCATCGATATGTAGATGAGGGTGGAGGCAATATAGAGTAGACAGGAGCAGATAGATGGGTGTATTGCCTCCCTGATGGTGAGCTGTCCCACCTTTTTATAGAGCAAATTTTATCTTTTCCCCACGGAAATGTTAGGGTACTCTTGCCTCATAGCTTAACATTTATGTGCGTATGATTGACAGGTATGTATGCATTTGTGGTGTACTTGTTTCCACCCTTTACTGTTATTGGTTCAGTTAAAGGTCTCCAGACATCTGCGCAGGTATTTTGTCTTATTATCACTTTTCTGAGTAAGGGTCCCAAAATGTGCTGAAGTTGCCTTAGCGTCATACAGGATGTTTGACCTGTAGGTTTCTTGCATTACAGCTATTGTATTATGAATTTATAAGCCTATTACATCAAATACTTAAATTTATCAAAAACACATTTTATGCAGACCAGCAGATTACTCCTCAGGGCTACACTCCTATATTTGCAGGGAGCACTAGAGGTATGTGTGTATGGGTTGGCAGGGTGTGTGCGCATACAGTTGGGAAGGCCATAGCTTCACTCTCAGTAGTGAGCAGCTGAAACAAGACTCATTCCTCTTCTCTCCACCCTCATCTCCTCCATCACTGTGAGCCAGAAATTCTTCTTTACCCTTTCCTTCTCCATGGTAATTGCATTTTCTTTTCTCTTCCCGCCTCAGCCCTGAACCTCTCAATCCCAGCCTGGAGCACACTCCTGTACCCCAAACCCCCCATTCACAGACCCACCTCAGAGCCCACACCCTCAGCTGGAGCCTCACCCTCCCCCCGCCTCACTCCAACCCCCCTGCACCAGACCAGAGCCTCCTCCCACACCCTGAACCCCTCATTTCTGGCCCCACCCCAGAACCCGCACCCACAGCCCAGAGCCCCCTCCCATACTCTGAACCCCTCAGCTCCACCCCCCCAGCCCAGAGCCCCCTCCTGCAACCCAAACCTCTCATCCCTGGCCCCACCCTAGAGCCCTCACCCCAACCCTCTGCGCCAGCCCAGTGAAAATGAGCAAGTGAGTGAGGGTGGGGAGAGCGAGCAACAAAGGAAGGGGAGATGGAGTGAGCGGGGGTGGGGCATGGGTGTGGCCTCAGAGGAGGCGTGGGGCAAGAGTGTTCAGTTTTGTGTGAGTAGAACAGTGGTCCCCAACCTATTTGTGGCCAGTAGCACATTCATGTTTTCAGAAGAGTGTGGCGAGCGCCAACAGTTTTTCAAGGCTAATTTTGTATTTGTACATTAAATCATACAAAAAATATCATATTTAATATAACCTAATATATGAATCCAGAGAGAAGCCGAAGACAAACTGCGAGGACAGAGAACACCGGCACCCGCAGCCTGCAGCCCCGGTGTTCTTTGTCCCCAGCAGAGGCAGGGCTGCGGCTTCTCGCTGGTTTACGCCATGGCTCCGCACCTGCCAGGGACCGAGAACACCGGCGCCCACAGTCTGTAGCCCTGGAGTTCTCTGTCCCTGGCAGGTGCAGGGCTGTGGGCTTCTCTCTGGCTTAAGCCACAGCCCTGCGCCTGCCAGGGATCGAGAACACTGGCGCCCACAGCCTGTAGCCCTGGAGTTCTCTGTCCCCGGCAGGCGCAGGGCAGCGGCTTGTCTCCCCTGCTAGGCACTAGGCAGGCCCCACGCCTGCTGGGAACAGAGAACACCCTGCTCGCTGCCTGAATTCTCTGTTCCTGTCAGGTGCTGGGCCATGGCTTCTCTCTCCTGCTAGGCACTAGGCGGGCGCACATAAATGCCCTGGCGGGCACCATGGCACCCAGGGGCACCACGTTGGGGACCACTGGAGTAAAAAGTTGGCAACCCTAAGTGAAAGTCTATTGAAATAAAGTGAAACAATTCAAGACTCACTCCACTTGAACGCAGGTGGAATTTCACTCTAATTAATTTCAGTGTGGTAGCCGTGTTAGTCTGTATCACCAAAAAGAACAGAAGTACTTGTAGCACCTTAGAGACTAACATATTTACTTGGGCATAAGCTTTTGTGGGCAAAAACCCACTTCCCAAATACATTTCTTAGTCTTTAAGGTGCCACAAGTACTTCTCGTTCTTTTACTATAATTAATGTTCTCTATAAGGTGTTTTCACTACATATCAGTCTATTTTGCCATTCACTGTGATCATTCTCTAGCCAAAGCCTTATGAATTTAACCTGAGCCTGAGAAGGAGCCAGAATTTACCAATGTACATTGCCAAAGAGCCACAGTAATACATCAGCAGCCCCCCATCAGCTGCCCTCCCGCTCCCAGTGCTTCCCACCCACCAGCAGCCCCATCAATCAGCACCTTTCCCTCCCTCCTGCACATCCGGATCAGCTGTTTCCTGGCATTCAGGAGGCTGGGGGGGGGAGGAGTGGGGACAGGGCCTGTGCCAGAGCCAGGGGTTGAGCAGTGAGCACGCCCTTGCACATTGGAAAGTTGGCGCCTGCAGCTCCAGCCCTGTAGTCGGTGCTTATACAAGGAGCCACATATTAACTTCTGAAGAGCCGCATGTGTCCCTGGAGCCACCCTGATGTAGGAGGTGGTGTACTGTGCTGTGAACATGAGGGTATGTCTACACTACGGGATTATTCCGATTTTACAGAAGCCAATTTTTTAAAACAGATTGCATAAAATCGAATGCAAGCGGCCACACTAAGCACATTAGTTCGGCGGTGTGCGTCCATGTACTGAGGCTAGTGTCGATTTCCGGAGCGTTGCACTGTGGGTAGCTATCCCATAGTTCCCACAGTCTCCCCCGCCCATTTGAATTCTGGGATGAGATCCCAGTGCCTGATGAGGCAAAAAACATTGTTGCGGGTGGTTCTGGGTACAGCTGCACCCCTCCCTCCATGCAAGTAGCAGACAACCGTTTCGCGCCTTTTTTCCTGGGTGAACTGTGCAGACGCCATAGCATGGCAAGCATGGGCCCTGCTCAGCTCAAGACAGCAGTCATGGACGTTGTAAACACCTCACGCGTTCTCGTGCAGTCTATGCTGAACCAGGACTTGCAAAACCAGGCGAGGAGGCGGCGGCTACAGCAGCGCGGCGAGGAGAGTGAGGAGGACATGGACACAGAATTCTCTCAAACTGCAGGTCCCGGCGCATTGGAGATCATGCTGGTAATGGGGCAGGTTCTAGCCATTGAACGCCGATTTGGGGCCCGGGAAACAAGCACAGATTGGTGGGACTGCATAGTGTTGCAGTTTGGGACGATTCTCAGTGGCTTTAAAACTTTCGCATGCGTAAGGGCACTTCCATGGAACTTTGTGACTTGCTTTCCCTTGCCCTGAAATGCCAGAATACCAAGATGAGAGCAGCCCTCACAATTGAGAAGCGAGTGGCGATAGCCCTCTGGAAGCTTGCAACGCCAGACAGCTACCGGTCAATTGGGAATCAATTTTGAGTGGGCAAATCTACTGTGGGGGCTGCTGTAATGCAAATAGCCAAAGCAATCATTAAGCTGCTGCTACGAAAGATTGTGACTCTGGGAAATGTGCAGGTCATAGTGGATGGCTTTGCTGCAATGGGATTCCCTAACTGTGGAGGGGCGATAGATGGAACCCATATCCCTATCTTGGCACCGGAGCACCAGGGCACCCAGTATATAAACTGTAAAGGGTCCTTTTCCATGGTGCTGCAAGCACTGGTGGGTCACAAGGGATGTTTCACCAACATCCACATGGGATGGCCGGGAAGGGTTCATGACGCTCGCGTCTTCAGGAACACTACTCTGTTTAAATGGCTGCAGCAAGGGAATTACTTCCCAGACCAGAAATTAACAGTTGGGGATATTGAAATACCTATAGTTATCCTTGGGGACCCAGCCTACCCCTTAATACCATGGCTCATGAAGCCATACACAGGCAGCCTGGACAGTAGTCAGGAGCTGTTCAACTACAGGCTGAGCAAGTGCAGAATGATGGTAGAATGTGCATTTGGCCATTTAAAGGCGTGCTGGCGCACATTACTGACTTGCTCAGACCTCAGCCAAACCAGTGTCCCCTTTGTTATTGCTGCTTGCTGTGTGCTCCACAATCTCTGTGAGAGTAAGGGGGAGACCTTTATGGTGGGGTGGGAGGCTGAGGCAAATCACCTGTCCGCTGATTACGCGCAGCCAGACACCAGGGCGATTAGAAGAGCACACCAGGAAGCGGTGCACATCAGAGAGGCTTTGAAAAACAGTTTCATCATGGGCCAGGGTACAGTGTGACTATTGTGTTTGTTTCTCCTTGATCACCTCCCCCCCCATTGACTCATTCCCTGTAAACCACCCTCCCTCCCCCTTTGACTACCACTTGCTTCCTAAGGAAATAAAGTCACTCTCGTTTAAAAATCATGTATTCTTTATTAATTAATTATAAAAAGAGGGAGAGAACTGACAAGGTAGCCCAGGTGGGGTTTGGGAGGAGGATAGGAGGGAAGGAAAAGGCCACTAAAAAAATTTCAAAATATTGACAGTCTTTTGGTTGGACTGTCCACTGGGGTGGAATGGACGGGTGCACGGAGCCTCCCTCCATGCGTTCTTAGTCGTCTGGTGGGTGAGGAAGCTAAGGAACATGGTGAGGGGGGAGGATGGTTAAGCAGGGGCTGCAGCGGCACTCTGTGATCCTGCTGTCATTCCTGAAGCTCCACCAGATGCCAGAGCATGTGAGTTTGATCATGCAGCAGCCCCAGAGTTGCATCCCACCACCGCTGATCTTCCTGCCGCCACCTCTGATCTCAAGCGTCTCTCCTCTCCTCATGTTCACTGGCATCTTTCCTGTACTTTGATACCACGTCCTTCCACTCATTCAGATGTGCTCTTTCATTGCGGGTCACTTCCATGATTTTCGAGAATATTTTGTCTCCCATCTTTTTTTTCCCGCTGCCTTATCTGAGATAGCCTTCGGGACAGAGGAGGGAGACTTGAAAAATTTGCAGCTGCAGGAGGGAGGGAAAAAAGGGAGAGAAGTATTTAAAAAGATACATTTTACAGAACAATGGTTATACTCTTTCACGGTGAACAATGCTATTCACCTTACATAGCACATGTGATCTCACTACAAGGTTGAATTTTGCATCTTAATATTGAGTGCTTGCAGCTTTGGTGTTAGAGATCACAGACACAGGTCCGGGCATCAGAATTCGGCTTGCATGTGGCAGGGTAAGCCATTGTCTTTCGGCTTCTGCAGCCTTCATATATCCAGCACCCTCCTTTCCCAAATAGCAAGCAAAGCCCATTGAGTGCTGCTTCTTTCCTGTTAACGTACAGCACCAGAACCTCCCCCATCCAATTCTCTGGGATGATCACTTTATCTCTCCCCCCACCGCGTTGCTGGTATCATGGAAGATCACTGTTAGCCACCCTCCCCGCCCCCCACTGCGTGGCTGGTAGCAGGGAAGATCCCAGCTAGCCAAACGCGAAAAAGCTCAGCACCAATTACCTCCCCCTCCCTGTGCTTGGCTAAATGCAGGGAAGGATTTCTTTTAAGCCACAGGCAAACAGCCCAACCATCTCTGTCCCCTTAATTAAATTCCCGTATTTCAACCAGGTTACCATGAACGATATCACTCTCCTGAGGATAACACAGTGAGATAAAGAACGGATGTTGCTTGAATGCCAGCAAACACCGGGACCATACGCAGCTAGGCTTTGTCATGTAATGACACCAGATTACTTGCTACATGCATGGCGTGATCAATTGTCCTACCATGGAGGATGGAATAAGGCTGCCCTGCGCAGAAACCTTCTGCAAAGGCTTTTGGAGTACCTCCAGAAAGCTTCATGGAGATGTCCCTGGAGGATTTCCGCTCCATCCCCAGACATGTTAATAGACTTTTCCAGTAACTGTACTGGCCGCGAATGCATCCCAAGTCCTCAGGGCAAATTAATCATTAAAAAAATGCTTGCTTTTAAACCATGTTTTATATTTACAAAGGTACACTCACCAGAGGTCCCTTCCATGGCTTCATTGTCTGGGATAGTGGCTTGGGAAGGCTGGGAGGGTACTTCTGTCAGGCTGAGAAAAAGCTCCTGGCTGTTGGGGAGAATGGAGTGCTGTGTGCTCTCTGCAAGCTCGTCCTCCTCATCTTCCCCATCCGCAGAATCCTCAGGCAAGGCTAAGATTACCCCCACCTGCCCTGGACCTTCCATTTGCTTCTTTGGTTTTCTGGTAAGCTTGTCTGAGCTCCTTAACTTTCACACAGCACTGTACTGAGTCCCTGGTGTGGCCTCTCTCCATCATGGCCTTGGAAATTTTTTCAAATGTTTTTTCATTTCGTCTTTTGGAACAGAGTTCTGTTAGCACAGAATCCTCTCCCCATATAGCGATCAGATCCAGTACCTCCCGTGCAGTCCATGCTGGAGCTCTTTTTCGATTCTCAGACTGTGTAGTTACCTGTGCTGATGAGCTCTGTGTGGTCACCTGTGCTGATCATCTCTCCATGCTGGACAAACAGGAAATGAAATTCAAAAGTTTGCGGGGCTTTTCCTGTCTACCTGGCCAGTGCATCCGACTCCAGATTGCTTTCCAGAGCGGTCACAATGGTGCACTGTGGGATAGCGCCCAGAGGCCAATATCGTGGAATTGCGGCCACACTAACCCTATTCCAAAATGGCAATACCGATTTCAGTACTACTCCCCTCGTCAAGGAGGAGTACAGATATCGATATTAAGAGCCCTTTATATTGATATAAAGGGCTTCGTTGTGTGGATGGGTGCAGGGTTAATTCAGTTTAACGCTGCTAAATTCTGTATAAACCCATAGTGTAGACCAGGCCTGAGTAGGGCTCAGTAAGCTCTCAATCTCCCTGGGACAGATTTGTAAAGGTATTTAAGTTCTTAAAGATACAGATAGGTGCTTTTGAAAACCCCACTAGGTGCCTTAGCTCATGATGGGTGCTTTTGAAAATCCCATTTGGCACCCCTGTCGGCATCTTGAAACACCTAAATTCCTTTAAAAATCTTGCCCTGTGTGGCTATTTAACCCTTCTGCCTCAGGCTTTGTGTTCATTGCAAAAAAGAAGTGGGGTTACCTCAGTGTAGCTTGTCAATGTGAACCCCAGGTAGGGGTTGACTAGCTGCAGTGTGGTAGAAACTACAATATCTTGTTTCCAATATGATTTTATAGGGAGTTTATTATGTCAGTGTATAAGAACATACCTTTTTGCAGTAAAAATAGAGCCTCACTTTCCCCAGGAGTGCTGTGAAGATCTGTCAGTTAATATTGGTAAAGTGTCTGCAAGATGGAAAGTACTATATAAGTTTCAAGTATTATATTCTGTTTTATATTTTACTGAGAAACAAGGACATCAAAGTTAGGATGGTATGAAGCCTGCAGTTTCACTTTTCAGGGTGAAAGTAATCCAGTCCTGACAGATTTGTTTGCAGGTGGGAGTTAAATGAGTTCAACTCTTCAAGGAGAACACATAATGATTTACATATAAAGACCATGGAGAGATGGAGAGAAAGTTCCCAATTTTCTGGGGAAAGGAGGTTGGCTGAGTGGGATTTGCAGGGTGTACCTACGTGAAAACTCACAGCTGTGTCTTCACTAGAAATAAAAGTGTGTCTTACAAGATAGATACCATGTTGTATGAGTTGGTCAAGGTAAACCTTAGACACCTCCGCCAGCTTCCCAGGTTTGCTTTGACCAGCTCAAGGTAAAACTACTCTTACTTTGTTCTTTCTAGAATTCTACAAGGCAGCTAAAACAAGATAGCTGGGGTGTTGTAAAAGACATGGGTTCGGGAACATGTCAAGCCTCAAACCCAAGGTTCATTCTGAAAGAATTCAAGGCTCAGTGCAAATACTTTCCACAGCTCTACTCACAGTCTCCCCGAGAGTCATGACTATCATTAAAGAGAATGGTAAATAGAAGTACAACTTGCCCACCTCCCCCTTGAAATTCTTTGAAAATATAGGAGGTAGCTGTCTGATATCTGTGAACCAAAAAAAAAAAGGAAGTATTTCACTGTAGATTTCCTGCAGCTGTGTGTGACACTGACAATGTGGAAATATCTGAGAATTCTAAGATTTAATTGTAAATGCCCAGACTTCTGCTGGTGAGCAGCACAGTTTGTCTTGTATCCTTATGTTACTACTTTGTCATCATGTTGTGGTTTTGTACTCTTTTGTGCTTAGGATGTGCCATCATTAACTTAGAATTTAAATTTTCTACTAGGGTTCAGTTCAGTGGGTGAATGCCACCCACAGAAAACAAGTGTATAACATACGTAGTTAATTTGGCACATTGTTTTTGGAATATTAAATAGAGATTAAACCAATCCAAAACCCTACACCCATTGCTCTTGAGGTTTGGGAGAGCCTGGATCTATAACAAACTAAGCCAAACCTAACTACCTCTGAAATTTGGAAAATGTCAGATCTGGTTTCAAATTCTGTGGCTTGGCTCTACCTCCCATATTAAATGTTCAACAAAAATATCCCTATAAACCCATCAAATGTTCAACCCCAGATACATGTGTCTCGATATATTTCCATCCACTTGCTGTATTCATTAACTAGATTAATTACTCTGACTAGTATTATCTTTCTTTCTGTTCACAGGCTGGCCCTGGGCAACCCTGTCTGTTCTTGGATTCCTGTATTGCTACTCTCATGTTGGAATTGAATTGGATCGCGCACACACCGTGTAGATTAGCACACAGTTATACAAAGGTATGCCATCATGAGCTGTGAGTTAAGAAGGGAGTGGAACAGGTTTTTGTAAAACCTTCCATACAGTGAATACAGACATTCTGATTTCTCTGCCGTGGATGTACATGCCATTCTCTCTGCAGGAAAATATGTCGTAGCAAATATACTTTGCCAAACTATTTAAAACACTGGAAGCCACTTTAATTTATAATTGTTTATGGACAAACCACTTGAACTGTAAACACTGATTTCTTAAAGTATTTTTTGTCATCTTAGACACTAGTTTTATATCAGAAGTATTTACTTGTTGAGTATTTTAGTATATGTACGTCACATTCTTGGATCCATGTCTATCAGGAAGAGAGAATTTTTTGTCTTTTTCTTATTTTTTTCACTGCAAATACACTGCAAACAAAAGAGTGCATCCTATTCGTCCATTGCACAATTTGGAAAACCAGAATTCTACCCAAATTGCCTTTCATACATTATATCTAAAAATAATACCCAGCTATTGAAAGTATAGCCTGAAAACATGTACAAAAGAATAAAAGATTTTGCTTTTTTAGCCATTTCTCTATCTTAGTGGTCCCCAAACTGTGTGGCACACAGAGGAGCATTCAGGGATGTGTGCAGCAGGACCCGTGCCAGCCCCCATGGAGGACGGGGAGGGAGTGCCCCCCCAGCCCCGCTCTGCCCCGACACAGCTCCGGCCCCAACCACAGTTCCACACCAGCCCCAGACGCAGCTCTGCTCCACCTCAACCCAGCTCCGCTCCACCCCTAGGCCAACTCTGCCTCTAACCCCAGCTCCTCCTGCATCCCCAGCTCCACCTTCAGCCCAAGCTCTTCTGCTGAGGAAGTCTTGGCTGTTCAGTATAGTTGAGGCATGGACAGATTCCATTACTGGTAAGGGGCAGGGTTGTGACAGGAAAAATTTGGGCAGAGGATCACTGCAACCACTACCAAAAAGGAATGCCCTGAAGGTGGGATTTTTCAAAAGCCCCTAACATGGGCATAACTATTGGAGCAGAGTTAAGCCATTGCTGAAAGCTTTTGAAAAATCCCATGCTTTACCCTTCGTAGTTAATACTAGGATGAAAAACCATGTATCTGTTCTCCAGCCATGTAGACTGGAAATCCATTGATCTAATGCAGGATGTGTAGTAACTTGTATACATAAATAACATCTCTTACACTCAGAGATGGACATGACCTAGTAGGTCATCTAGCCCATGCCTCATTCCAGAGGAGTATCAGTCTTTGTGGTGTATGTTTTAGTGCTTTGTACTGTCTAGTGTTGCTGTATATCCTTTTCTGTTTTAATAACAAAACTCAGTCTTTAAGGATGGTTGATGAACATATGTGACTTGCAGAATTATTTTTTGCTATATAGTAGGGGGGGGAAATTGTTTATGCTGTATCAGAGGCCATGGAGAAACACCAATTTTATATTAAAAAAATTAAGCACAGGAAGGATTAGATCTGTTCCTCATTTACCATACTTTCATTCTGAAATTCTTACTGTCCCTCATGTTTAATGGAATGTGCAAATGCCAAGAGTTTAATAATCTGAAATACAACTTTAATTTTGCTTCAGTAACTAGTTATAACACTTCCTTCTAATGTCATTTGATGTATGCTAGCTAGTAGAATCATTTGAATAGATTGTGGACACACTTACACCGTGTTAGGCTTTTTTCAAGGAAGATCAAGGAGTCTCCAGTACCTAACCTTTGAGATATTATTTCAGTTCAACATATAGGCAGAGGTTTGGGTTACTTTATATCAAAACTCCTCATAACCTCATGAAACTGTCACTTATGCCTATCCTATTGTCATTATATGTCCTTAGATAGTGAGATGACTTTGTCTTCCCTCTGTAATAATTGCTTTCATGTTAGTATGCTTGAGGAATTCTTCCAAGTCTTGCTACTTGTGGTCACTGTCTCTTGAGCTGGACATCATTATGTAGTGTGGGGTAGTAATCTACAGGGAAGCTCGAAGAGTTCTTAAACAATGTCTCCCTTGTATGAGGAATAAATAGGTTTTCTTCAGCACCAATCTCTCAGGGGCTCCCTTTCCTATTTCAAAAATTCCTATAATCAGGCCAATTTAAGGAAAGTCACTAGTCAAAATATGTGAGAGTTCTCATCTGTCCCACATGCCATGCACCAACATACATGGCATCAGAATCTTGGACCAACTTCATGTATTTATCAATAGGATTCCAGACTCTGTGCCCTAGGCAACGTCCGTGAACATCTGCAGCAGAAGTTCTAGGGGTTTGGCACCGAGACAGATAGTCCTTGCTTGGCCTGTAGAGGTCCTGAGTGCATCCATGTGCCACTGCGAGCAGGACTGAGGAGTCCAAGTGCGTCACAAGTTGCAGCATCAAGTTGCTATTTTACAAGCAATTTATTCATGAAACTCCTAGAGGAGAGGAAGCTACACAGATGTTTGGAGCCACAGACCAAGGTAAACACATTAGTTAGTAAGCAGTAACCTGATCATGCAAACCACAGAGCAATATGGAGAGATGGGGAAGATGCATTCTCTTGCCTGGAAATTAGTGAATGTTCAGTTAGGGAACAGATAGATTGGGAGAGGAAGAATTTCTCCAGGTTCCCCAAATAATACATAGCCATTTTTACACCAAAGGAGCGGGGCCCTAGACTAGTGGGCACTTATGTAAATCAGATGCCCTTTGAACGTGTGAAGTTACCACATCCCTTGTCGTTGCATGGTAGAAAATGCAATGATGAAGACAATGCTTAGCTGTCATTGATTGTGAGGCTGAATTAAAATTTGGGTACCTGCTGCTGCACTTGACACCTATGAAGGTTCTTGTGAAATTGGTGCCGGATTTTTCAAAACAATCCTAAGCAGCCGGCAGGCTGGATGTGCCCATTGCAATATATGTATTCAACAAGTGCCGGGAAAGATCTGAAAAATGTGGTTGTCCGGATCTCTCACATAACCCTTCCTCCCCCAAATATTTGGTTTTGAGTTAAGACAGCTCACGTCATCCTTGATGATAATTGTATCTGTAAGATTATGCTAATCAGTTCTGCCTTGATTACAGATGGCGCGTAGAACTGTGCTCACATATGTTTCACATCTGAGAACTAAAAGCAGCTTAGTTGAATTAATCTACTTAACACAGGTCAAAGGAAAAACAGCTTAGCTATAAAAACCCAAGGCAGACTTAGTCATTCATCACACTAGCAAATGCCACCTCCTGCCCCTGCATACCTTCATGTATTTCCAAAGATAAGTATCTTCCGTGGAGTCTGCCTCTGGGGCCAGTTGCTTCTCTCATTTGTTATCCCTAAGCATGCCCCCTAGAGTTTTGTGGAACTGTCTGTCTAATGTAGCTGTGAAGAGTAAAGAGATGGAGCTGCACAGTATGGCGTAGCTTTCTACTGTTTTCTTATACTGATACTCATCCCCTCTCCCAATAGAGTGCAATAGCTCACTCTCCTGTCACACATTCTGCTGTCTACTGGAAAATAATTCTTTAGGTGCGCAGCCTATTTTATTAGCCAAGTCTTCCCTTTTAATCCAGTGGGTGCAGTTGAAATACTGCTCCCTCTGAGGCTTGCAGAGGGGACATGATGTGTGAAATCTTGTGAAGAAGTTGGGGAAATCTGCATTACAATAGCTTGTTCCTTCTGCGAAGGGACCCCTGAGAACTACTGAGCATACTGCACTTCTCAACTGACTCCCCTCATGGATTTTGATACCTAGGGGTTGGTTCACATGTACTGAATTTAACACAGCTTGCTGTTCGTGAGTTTCATTTTTAGCCGCATTATCACACTACACCAAAAATCACCACCAAGGGCTGTTTCATTTGAGTTTTCGCATATTTAGTGGGTTTGATTTGTATCAGGTGCAGGATTCAGTCAAGGTGGCTGACAAGTTGATATGTCCCAGCTGCTTGCTGAAGTGACTCACCTACAAGAAGAGCGTGTAGCTGATGAGTCACCAGGGCTTGTGCATCCCATGTGTTGGGGCAGACCATGACAGCTCCCAGGATGAGAACTTTTCAAGGATGTCATCTCCACTTCCCAAGGCCTAGCAGGCCAGAGAGAAAAGAAACCCCATTCTACTTGTTCAGATCTGTATACAAAGGCTGAGTTGAGTAACTTTAAGTTCACATTTTCACACTGCCTCTACTTTTGCACCTATAATTTGCCTTCCCTAATCAATCGTAACAAAACTACTACAACTTTGGCATCTACCTCATTGCCCTTGGAAGTCTGGCTTCTTGGATATGAAGTTATTGCTCCACCAGGAGTCAGGCTTTTCCTCTGTATTGAGCTTATCAACATGTGTTGAATATCATTTCCCAGTGCTAACTTACATGATGTTAACCATGAGTTAGCACTGAGTGTAAATAGGGACTGCCATGTTTAACAGTGTGCAGGCTGATTGCAATTAACTTAGGACCACGTCCTTTTAAGATAACAAAAGTCTTCTCACTCACTTTCCATTCTTGAAGGATTCCCCATCTCTGTCTTCCTTATATTGAGTGTCGCACTAGGGCAAGACAGAAGCTAGAGACAGGATGAGACTGTGTGAGTTCTTTGCAAGGCTTGACCACAGGTAAGCCTGGCTTTGTCATCTTTCCTCCTTAGACAGGATTACATTGATTAAGTGCAACTAGCCTTTAGTAGTGGCAATCAGCTACTTTCAGAAGTGGCTCAAATGCTCTTTAAATGCAATACCTGCAGTATATGAACACCCGCATGACATTCAGCACATAAGTTAAAAAAAATCAGTGTCAAATGTGACCTAACAAAACTCCTAAATAGCGCTGGGTAGTGACAGGGACTTACTGCGGGTGGATGTACCATCCAACCACTGAAAATTCACTGAACATATAATCAAGCAGTATAACTTGGCATATGACCTATGAAGTTTAAATTGTATTAGCACTCGCTCTGGAGCATGTCTTTCTTGACAACATTAATGAATTTTTTGTGGACCAAGGCATTTGATATCCCTGCACTAATGCATTTGGTAGTTGAGTCCTTCTTGGTCTCAAAACCTGGATGACACATAAAATAACTACTGGGAACAGCATTTAAAGATCAATGGCTTACCACCCAGTTGATAAAGGATTTTAAGGAAGCGCCTGAGCAGGGAAGCATTAGGAAAGGGTCCACTTGCTTTGAAAATGATGCTACTAACTCCAAGGAGGTAACATTGTTTAAGGAAGGCTTACAGAGGGAAGTGATCAAAGGTATAAATGAGTTCAGTGCCCAGCTCCTATGGAATGCTTCATTCTCCTTTGTGCCTTTTAAAACTGTCCTCTACTATTTAACTGTGCGGTCGTGTAATTTGAAAGAGCTGCCCCTGGGAAAGACTCACATGCAGAGGTGATGAGAACCCCAAGTTCAAAAGATAAATAATATTTATACAGCGATTCCATCTTTACAAACATTTACCAGTTAACCCTCTCAACCCCTGGGGAAGTAGGGATGTAAGTACTGGCATTTGCTATTATCATTGCTATTACATTTGTGAGGGCAGAAATCTGAAACGATTTGCAATGGCCTGTCTCTGAGATGGGACTGGAATTCACAAATCCGGCTCCTACTTCTGTCCTCAGCCTGTTGCCCTCGCCATCCCTGTATCAGAACAAGAGCCTGGGAATGTTAACACAAGTAGGGGCCTGGTTTTCTGCACCCTTATAGAAGAACAGAACTTGGAGGAAAGTTGCAGCTGTTAGATTATCACAGATTTAGAACACATCAGCTATACATCCTAAAACGGCAAAATTAAAAGACTACAGCAGAGGGGAGCAGTCTAACTTGTGCAGCACAAGTCTCACTGCAACCCTCAGCATGGGGCGTTTGGGGTGTGATTCTAGTGCAGAGGGCTGGAGAGGATTTAGTTAAGTCGTCCTTGGAGCTACAGTGCTGCTGTCTAAAAACAACTTTGATCCTCAGCTGCTGTAAATTGTCTTAGGTGCTTGAGGCTCCGTCCCCTTATTTATATATAGGGAGTTCTCACAAGTGGAGGTAGAAGGCAGGCTCTTCTCCATACTACTGAAGTATTTCCTGGATACAAGAGCTGCCTCATACTGACTATGATCTTTACAGACCCCCAGGCTGATGATGTGTGTGCCCACACACCTGATACAGTCTAAGCACAGGAACTGAAACAAAGAACTACTCCAAGCTATTATTACCTTAAGGCCTATGAGCCCTAGTCATGGACCAGGACCCCAGAGGGCTGTACAAACAGAGACCCTTTGTGATCTTGGGCAAGTCACTTCACCTCTTTATGCCTCAGGGACCTCCTCTTTAAAATGAGGATGATAATTTACCGCATAAGACTGTTGTGATGCTTGACAAGTTGGGGTTTATAAAGGGCTAATCAGTAGTATATGAGCTTGGATTCCCTTGTGTGTATAGAGAAGGGGCAGGGAAGGTGTCTTTGTATTGTTCATTTACAGTAGACATGATCCATATTGTTGTGGGGATGGAAGCTCTGTATTTATTTTGCAAAGAAATGAAATCCGTTCCAGTTGCCATTCTGTATATCAACTCTACCTGCACACAAATATAATTGGGGTTTGAAGACACAAACAGCTAAAAAAGTGTTACTGTAAAGGATGTTACAAAAATCCTTTCTTTCTTAACAGTAACCAAGTTATGTGGTCAAATGCAGTTGCTGTCATGTAAAGTGTCACGATCTACAAAAGAGTATGGTACCTGTTGGTAAATGTTATTTAACCTGGCCCCAGTTATGGGTACTGACCACTTTTTGAAACGCTGGCTCTTAGATTTTAAGGATTGTTTCAGTTTTAACGATTTAAAGTGTTGTTAGTTTAAAAAAAACTGTAAAAAAATAAAGCAAATACAGCGGTCAGGATTATTTTATATTCTACACCAGGGGTTGGCAACCTTTGAGGAGTAGTGTGCCAGGTCTTCAGTAATTTAAGGTTTCTCTTGCAAAAATACATTTTACATTTGCAGGGGCTCTCGACAGAACCCCAAACTGTCCGACATCCCCACTCAGGTGCTGCGGGGCCAGTGGCCAGGACCCCAGACCTGCAGCGCAAGCGGCAGACGGAACCCCAGACCAGTAGCGTGCTGAGCCGCTCAACCCGCTGCCGGTCTGGGGTTCCATCTGCTGGCCCCGCTCAGCCCACTGCTGACACAGGGTTCCATCCATTCAGGCCAGCAGCAGGCTCAGAGGGGCCAAGACCCCGGCTGGCAAGGGGCCAGCGGCCAGAACCCTACACCGGCAGCTGGCAGAGCGGGACCAGCGGACGGAACCCCAGACCAGCGGCAGGCTGAGCAGCCCCACTCAGCCCGCTGCCAGCCTAGGATTCCGTTCACCCAGGCAGGTGGGGTCTGAGCAGGGTCAGCGGCCAGGACCCCGACTGGCAGCAGCATGCCAGTAAAAATCGGCTCAAGTGCATCCTTTGGCATGTTCGCCATAGCTTGCCAACTCCTGTTCTACACACTTGCTACACTGAAGGGTTAGGCACTAATAGTTCAGAAAATGTAGCCCACTGCAAATATAAGAGATTAAAATCTTTTAGGGACTAATGTAAGAATTTGGTGTGTAAGGAAGGGCAAGGTTTTATTTTCATTGCGATTAAGACTGGAATTGTTTAATGGTATTAGAGTCCACATTTAGCAAGAAAATTTGGATTCTAAAACTTAGAAGTTGGTCTGCTTCAAGGTCTGTATGTATACACAGGCCACACTTTTTATCATCTACTCAACATAATATTAGTCTGTTCTGGAGCTTCACACAGATAATTTATAATAAGTTTTCTCCCTTACAGTCAGCAGTGCGTTTCTTTGAAATGTTTTCAGCTCCTTAGCTGTAAAACAAATTTCACAAAATCAGCTTGCTTGAAAGGATTTGTGAGTAATCCACTTTTCATTCATCCTAAAGCTTTGCTCACAAAGAATAGACTGTTGTAACACCGTGTTTGAGCTATTGCTGAGTACGTAACGCCTGTTGCATTTAATTCCAACATCCAGCATGTTAACAATATCTAATATTCACGCACACACATTTGTTAACTCCTCTGCTTTTCCAGGTACTTCAATCAGCCTTGCAGATGGAAGTCACAACATCAAACCAAATTTTCTTCACTATATAGTTTATTCCTTCCCCTGTAGGTAGCATGTACCAGCTATGAGAACGTGGATGTGGATGCACGACTGAGCCAAAGCGTGCCCTTCGTACACACATGCAAATTTCATTGATTTCAGTGAGACTTACATGTGTATCTGAAGGCAGACTTTAGCCATCTACTAATCACTTCCCTTTCACATTAATTTACGAGAAACATTCATCTTTATTCACAGTAAAGAAAACTACATCAATTAATATAACACAAATGTTGACAAAGCAATATGAATATTGCTAAGACAGTAAGAATTATATGTCATTCCAGCAGTGAAGCAAGTGATGTCCTTGTCTCTCTTGATTCATGCACTTCTCCCTGCTATATAGCACAAGCTAGAATTGTAAGAGCGAAAGGCTGGGAATCTGAAATTACAGATGAAACTTCAAAAAAATGTGTTTTAAACTATACCTTTGCCAGCTGAGGGCTTGAATTTGAGCTTGATTTGGAGAAAAGTATCTGGGAAAAAAATGGAGCAGAACATATGTTATATGCTATTCAGCCTAGGAGCAGAACATAGGTTATATGCTATTCAGCCTAGGAGCAGAACATAGGTTATATGCCTCTGTTTGTCTTGAACACAGATATGTGTGTGTGCAGATATGGTTCTGAATAGGGGTTTCTTATCTGTGCATCTGACACATACATATGTTTAGAGAACAAGCTATTCCTCTTCCCTAATTGGCTCTTCACACGTTTGAATCACATTCTGCCTCTCAGATCCAGGACTAGCTTCCTAGCTAGTTTCTTACAGGTACTATCCACTGTCATTAGCATTCTATGACAAAGAGCAAACCTCTAGCTGACAATATATTTGGCACCATTTCTTATACTGTTTGTCCCGGTTGTTATCACACTTTGCATATGGATTAGCAGTAACAAAGACCACCTGGGGAATTCTAGACCACTCAGCCTAACTTTGATACCAGGAAGATACTGGGAACAAATTATTAAACAATCAGTTTTGTAAACCCTAGAGATTATAGGGTTATAAGGAAGAGCCAGCATAAATTTGTCAAGAACAAATCATTTTCCTTCTATAACAGAATTACTGGTCTAATGGATAAGGAGCAGTAGACAAGATAGATCTTGGTTTTAGTAAGGCTTTTGATAAAGTCCCCCATGACATTCTCATAAGCAAAACTAGGGAAATGCAGTCTAGATTAAATTATTATAAGCTGGTTGCACAAGCAGAACTGTTGAAAGACACACTCAAAGACTAGTTATCAATAATTCACTGTCAAACAGGGAGGACCTATCTAGTGGGGGTCTTGCAGGGGTCAGTCTGTTCTTTATTTAATTAGTGTCTTTGATAATAGAGTAGAGAATATGCTCAAAAATATACAGATGACACCAACCTGGGAGGGATTGCTAGCACTTGGAGGACAGGATTAGTATTCAAAAGGACCTTGACAATTGGGAGAATTGCTCTGAATTCAGCGATATGATATTCAATAAAAACAAGTGTGAAGAATTCACTTAGGAAGGAAAAATCAAATGCACAACTACAAAATGGGAAATAACTGGCTGGCAATACTGCAGTAAAAGTGGATGAAAAGTTGAATATGAGTTAACAGTGTGATACATTTGCAAAAAAGGCTAAAAGGGTTGTATTAAGAGACTGGTTGTATGTACACATGAGGTGATTGTCCTGCTCCACTCAGCAGTGGTGAGGCCTCAGCGGGAGTACTGTGTCCAGTTCTGGCTACCAGTCTTTAGGAAAGATGTGGGAAGACTGGAGGGCATCGAGAGGAGAGCAACAAAGATTATGAAAGGTTAGAAAACCTAACCTGTTGAGGAAAGGCTACAAAAACTGGTCATGTTTAGGCCTGAGAAACTAAGACTGTCTTTAAATGTGTTAAGGGCTGTTATAAAGAGGGCTGATGAATTGTTCTCCATGGCCAGTGAAGGTAGGACAAGACTAACGGGCTTAATGTGCAGCAAGAGAGTCTCTAGGTTTAACTATTAGGAAAAGCTTTTTAAATATAAAGAGTAGGTAAACAGTGGAATAGGCTTCCAAGGGAGGTTCTAGAATCCCTATTATTGGAGGTTTTTAAGAACAGATAGGACAGACACCTGTCTGGGATTATCTAGTTTACATGATCCTGTTTTAGCACAGCAGACTGGCATAGATAACTTCTTGGGGCCCTACATTTTGGTTATTCTAATTCATAAAAATATTGCATGTCTTGCAACATTTTGTGGTTGGGGATGCTGCATTTCATGTCATGCAGTGGTCTCAGTGAAACACAAGGATAGCACAAGCTAACTTGTCAGCTCAGACATCCCACATCTTAGGAGACATGCCTCAGTGCATAAACCAGAGAACCTTCCCTTCGCTGAGAGAGGTACTATGTGTTCTCAAAGTGCTGCAGTTCTTTCTGTTTCATAAGCTGTTCCCATACAGTGTGGTCTCTCTTACTATACCTACCCAATGTTCAGAAGTTCTTTAGTTCATATTATTCTGAGGTTTAAGACAATGAAGGCTTGGGGTTTTTTTGCAGTTCTGTTAGTAGCTTGGGTGGACATATTCAGGTAAAGACTACTGCTACTGCACATGGGTGAGTCAGCAAAAATGAATTGTTTTATGGCTTCATTGTTCTGCAAAATGTCACAAATCCCCATGCTGTTTCCTGGAGCTGGACTTTACATCTAATAACAGTACACTGATGCAGAAAAACATGGGAGCCTGAATGCTGCCAAAGTAAACTAAGAACCAAAATATGGTATTAACACCCCATCACCAAACAGAATATCCAAAAGAGCATCAACAACATCCAACAACTCACGAATGTGAAATTACTCTGGAAACCAAAGCTTTCACCTTGCCTGGCAGGATGTCACTGACTGAGTGGCAGAGTTGTGCAAAACTGCAGATTCCACAGTAAGAAAAGCTTTCCTCTTGTTCTCAGAAAGGGTACCATCCCGCGCTAGCCTCCAGCTCGGTGATACGTTGACGGTAACAATATTCCTGCAGGTAGGTTGGCCCATAGAATTTAATAGTACTAATCTTGTACTGAGAGTGACACATCCATAATTAGATATAAGATGTGTAAAATTTCTTATGGCAAAGGCACAGAAGCTCCTTATTGACTACGCAGCTCAGGAGGCTGCCAGCACTGGTCATATCCATCTTGCATACATGTGTAAAATCTGCACAACTACATTCATTATTGGTGACAGTCCGTAAGCACAAGCCATCCCACTTCTGGAGAACACATGGCTCCATCCAGTGTATTGAGCAAAGATGCAGTATTCTAAAGCATCTTTGGAAATACAGGTATATCCTCTGGGCAAATAACTTTTGGAGCAGTGGTTGCAGCTAGCCACACAGGTTGAGGGGAGGGATAGTTCAGTGGTTTAAGCATTGGCTTGCTAATTCCCGGGTTGTGAGTTCAGCCCTTGAGGGGCCACTTAGGGATCTGGGACAAAATCCGTACTTGGTCCTGCTAGTGAAGGCAGGGGTCTGGACTCATGACCTTTCAAGTTCTAGGAGATGGGTAATCTCCATTATTTTTTTTCATTTGTATCTCAGCTCAAGGAATAGCATGTTGCACCTGCCTGCTCACAATTTGTCATGGTGGACATTAAAAAAGAGGCTGCAATTCAGCATCTTAAGTTTGAAAATATGACAGGATTTTCACTATGGGATTAACAAGCATGGAAAGATGCACAAGATTGTAATTATAAAAGCTTTACGGGTAACAGTGCTAATGAACAGTACTAGTCTACTTAAATCCTGGCAGGTGGGCAGAACCAACCAGCGCAACAACAAAGGCCCACCCCATCATATGGGGGATAACCCTCAAAACCCCAGAACTTAACTTAACTGATTGCAGGGGACACAAAATGAAAAATAGGAATGGGGTTACAGGTCACAGGGTTGAAACAAGGAATCCAGGTTGACGGTTCTGGAGACCGAAACCCCTCTCCTTATCCAGAGACAGGGTGCTGTTCACCAAGAGCAGAAGCAATACAAGCTTCCCACACTACTCCAGCAATATGCCTCAACCCTGACCTGCAATGGACAACTTCTAGACTAAGAACAGTAGTTCGGTTTCCTTGCATGCTTTGGCCCCTCAGTGTCTCTGCTGAGACAGCCAACAAGGGTGTTAATTATAACCAATTGTAGTAATATTAGTCATGATACTGTGCCTCCTCAGGAACCTCAATCCAGGATTGATCTCCTGGAGCCAGGCAGGACATCCAGAATTCACTTTGTCTTGGGGAATGCTCTCAATCTTGGCAATTTTTAGACTGCATTACAAGATGGTATTCTTCACTTGGCTTCTTAATTTAAAGCCAGAGCCTTGGTAGTTTTTCAGCAGTGGGTGAGGGGAGCAGGGGCATGGTGTGTTTGACCCATGCTAATTGTTTGAAGCAAGTGTTTCACATTCTTGTAAGATATACCTAGATATGGCAACAACAAATGCAATATGCATTAGTCTACAAGGCTACTCATCCTCTGGCATCTGAGTCCACCAGCTCATTTCAAATAGGCCACCAGCCAGTCTTCAGATGGGAATGATTCTCCATTACTAGTGACTTCATTGCAAGCTGGATAAAAGATAGTGTTCCAGCCCCACTCCACACAGCCACCTAGGAGTTCAGGTTGGTTGTTTATTTTTAAATTATCTGAGTTCCATTTACAGTGACCCTGGAACTATTCAATTTACTGTAGGGTTTAATGGTGCACAACCAACTGAAATCTAATTTAAAAAACCTGAGTAATTAATGATGCTTATATAGATATAATCTGTATGAGCTGTAACACAATTGACTAAAACTGGTATTATAGATTCTATAGCAGATGCCAAAAATATATCAAGATGAACACATTGTAATCAGCTACCTAACAAGAAAAGAAGAAATCTAGCCAAAATGGTTGGCAAATTATCCCTTGTCATTTCTCCATGCAAATATAAAACACACCCAGACAGTTATAATGTATAAATAGTTATTACTATAATAAATAAAATTAAACTTTTTTTTACAAATAGTATTTGTGCTTGTTTAAAAATGTTGATAAGGGCATATTAATGTAGGTGACTGCAACTGTATTTGAACATTCCAAAACAGGAGCTATACAGTATATCTACTGGCAGCGTCTCTGCTGACCACAAAAATAGTATCTACTCATTCTTTTCCTCTTTTAATTCATGCTTGATTGAACAAAGTGACAAATGCAAAGAAAAAAAAACCCAAGAGAGTGGGTTTCTGAAGAGATGAAAAACAAGTGAAATACATTTAAAAGCGCCAGAGCACTGCATAACTGCATATCAATAAAGTGTCCATGCAGTGGTGGCTAAATATTTAAACGCAGACAGATTTCCAACAGATGTACAAATATTGATTCTATGTAGTACAGTAATATAGCACATTCCATTAGAAAATCATATTTCTTTATATAGCAGTTAATCCTGATACAAGATTATTGAACTTCCCATCTACAGCTAAAGTGATTCTTTCCTACTTTAGTGACATATTCAGTGGGAATAAGACCAAAAAAAAATAAAGTCACCAGTTTTTCAGAGCAGTTTCATGAAAACCCCAAGTTACCTTCGTTAACATTGGACATTTAAATCCAGTTACAGAGATGCTCTGGAATTACACATTAAATGTGTTTACACAACACTCAAATCAGTTTGAAACAAATAACAATTGCGAGTAAAGTCACATCAGATTTATTAACTGTAAAAAAAACAAAACCCCAAACCACCCCCTAACACAAACACTTCAACAATAGATGTGTCAGCTCCCTGATATACAAAAGTGTTTAGACAATGATGTTTTCTGTGGGGGAAAGGGCTGCTGGAGTCATTTATTTAACTAATAAGGCGGCAATAAGTAATTACCTACAAGTGACTTCCATTAGACTTAAAAGCTAATCAAGTACTTTATATTTAGACAACACTGTAAACACTACAGAACTGAATCACAGTTTGAACTCACTTATGAAGGGTCTTAAGGCTAAGTGTTGAATGTTTTATTGCAAGCAGCTTTATTTTTAAATTAATTGAATCAATGTTCACCACAACACTGTGGTCTAGAAACAAGAGTACAGTAAACATCATTACTTACTGTACCACACATTGAATTAGCGGGGTGTTCTTTGAGATGTTTATCTTTATTACTCAGAAGTACAGATGAAATACAGACTTTGTTATTGCCTATACACTCACAAGAGAGAGCCTTCGGCTACTGGCTTCCCCTGTGTTGAAGTCAAGAATTCAGAGGCCAACATGGCAAGTGCATTTCTACCCCTAGTGCCAGGATTAGAAAATAGAGGTGCAGTGACAAGAAATGTTTGACTCAAGTCATTGAAAGATACTTTGCCCCAGGATAAGTATAGCATTCTCAGCACCTTTGAGACAGCACCTGGTACCAGAAAAAAAAAAAAACATTTATTCTGACTCCATCCGCGGGAGAAATCACAAGAACCAGTACTAGCTCAACTTTGCTTTAGAGATACAGTGAATGGCAACGAGCCGTGGATTATGAACCAGGTTCTCAGCAATTATGCCAATGTGTTTTTGAACCTCGTGTGTGTTTCCAATTCCTGGCTGTCACAATGTTTGCCAGATCCCATCGCAGTCATGGTATCATAAGCTAGTCAGGTTAATTAACTTTAGGCCTAGCAGAGAAACCAAAGAAATGCTGTGGCCTGAAAAAGTTAATGATGAATAGAAACATACCAGACTAGGATATTTCAATTGATATCTACTGGGGAAAACTTATGTTCCCTTCCTGAACCTTTAATCATTAAATGAAGGATGTGCTGTTATTTGACTGATATACAATCCATAGACTTATCTATACATACATACATATATATATGTATGTGTGTGTATGTATGTATACATGTTATCATATACACTGAAATTTATATAGTAAAGACAAAAATTGTGTTTTAAGTTGTTCCACAAACTTATCAACACTGTGTCAAAAAAATCACCAGGATATTCACAGCAAATAGCTCTTTCGGCTCATTAAAGTGAAGTACCGTAGAAGTAGAACATCACCTTCTCAGATGTTAAACTGGATGTTCTCTGGAAAGCGGGACCACACTGTGAATGAAATTTAAAGCAAGAATAATGTTTATAACAGCATACACGTAATATCAGACAGAAGTAAACGTATCTGAACACAGATTTGTTTTAAATCGTGTAATGCCTAGAGTAATGTACATAACTTAAGTACTGACTCTTAAAACCTGCCATTTAAACCAAAACACATTATTACTTTATCTGAACTACCTGCATCCCATTTTCAACCTAATTACAACTTTGAAGTAAAAAATCAAGTGTGTAACGGCTTTCTGCTGAAATGAAGACTATTCAGCAAGTTGTAAAACTGCAGCAGCACTATGCCAGACAAGGGTGAACATGGTTTTTATAGCATTTACAAAGGTTTGGTGGTTAATAGAATTTGATATGTAGGATTCATCTATTTTTAAGATGAATAAAATGAGGACATTTTAAAAATAGTTTGAAAGAAAAAAGATCACAAAAGTTTTTCTAATACATAAGGCAGCAGAGAGAAGCAAAACCAAAGAACAAGAAATAACAATTCAGAGCTTTGATTTCACTTCAGGAACATACAAGTCTTGTTGACTTCACAGCCCAATGGGAGGCCTGTGTATATGTGTATCCAAAAACTGAGTGTGGTCCTTAACAACCACTTTTTTTAAAAAATGCTCTTACAATATATGGAAATCACTGACGGCTGTAACTATATCCTACAACTAGTCTGAGTAGCTGATGGTTCACACAGCCTTAACGGGCCAGCGTCTGATTTCAGTTCCAGCCGTGTAAATCTGGAGTACATCCACTTACTTCAGTGCTGACTTGAAGGGCTGCTACTCTGAATTTACAAAGCTACATCTAGCCCATACAGTCATTAAATGTTAATCATAATTCTAAAACACATTATAACTCGTGAAGTCTTCACAAGCCGGAGAATGTTACAGGTGGGTTCTGTTCTTCAAACACCAGTTAGTATAGCAGTCATGGCTCTATGACTGTGTAATACACAGGAGGAGGAGCTCAGACAGTAATAACTTAGCCACAAGAAGTGCAGACCCATGTTAATTTAGTTTGACCTCCCATGCTGGAGGTACCGTAATTATAGAGCTATTGAGTTCTAGTCCTGCCATTCCAACATTAGGCACTCAGCAACACCAACAGCAAAGTTTCCCTGAGAGACCTACACAAATGTCATTTGGCTGAGTGAGCAGATTGAATCAGATATGAGCTAGGCAGGGCCAGAGAACTGTGATTATGTCTCTAACTCTCCTGTACCTACATTGTAGTACTTCTGGAAGCAGCCACCTACTAGAAGGCTGTATAGTTTCCTCTTAGCCCACCACATAGAAACATGGGTATTATATTTTCCAGTGGAAGATGGATGGGTAAAGTTTTCACGAGTGCTGAAGTCCCCTTGATTTTCAGTGGGAATTAGGCATTTTTTGAAAATTTTATCCAGCAAAACTAGTGTTTGGAAGATGAACTAATCCCAGTTAGAATGGATTTAGGAATTAGACTCTTACCTGGGGCCAAAGAATTTTTTGGGACTTTCAGGACCCTAAATACCAATATAAATTAATAATTCATTGTCTCAAAGAGTGTGATTTAGGCTTTAAAAATTAATATGACAAATATTACGTAGGCTTTAATAGATATATTGATAGAGTCTATGAAAAGTCACTTCATGGTCATGAACTGAAAAGTGTACATGTGTTTGGGTTTGTTTTGTTAATCGCAACACAGTTATAAATGAGATATAGAGCAGCAGTTACAATAGATCTGCAAACATACAGTGAGTTTCTTTGTTCAAATAAAGTTTTCCTTAATACTGTGTGTCTTTGGTACATGACAGACACCGATTAGCACTAGAAAAAGCTAACCATGGAGTCCTAAATAAAGTGAGCAAATGAAACCTGTGCTTGTATGTGAGAGTCACTGATATGTTTTTATTCTTTACTAACCTAAAGAATTGTTCCCACACAGCTGCTTCTCAAGAATACTGCAATTAACAGCAATATTTACAGACAGTGTGTCACCAGAAACCCTTTCAAATGGCTTGATTTCCCTTGCAACCCCATTATCTAATGTGAAACAAACCTTAAACAACAATCACACCTCCTTTGGAAGTAAGTGTGTATTGTCAAAAGGTAAATGATCAAAAGTCACTACCCCTCTCAGTGGAAAGACCCTTTGTCTGTCAGACTGAAAAACCAGAAAATGTTATATCACATGTCAGATCCCTAAAGCACTGTTAAATACAATGCTAAAGTGTTTCCTATAACTGTATCCCTATCTATCAAGGCCAGGATGCTGGCTAAACTACCTTATCTAATGATTACTAAATGATATTTACTAGCTTTGGTAAAGTGCTTGTATTTACATCCAGTAGCATTATGAAAACATAAGGTTTGGAAACAGTCCTTTAAGAAGCAGATGTCTTTTTTGGTTGAGGGCATCCTTGACACTTGTATACACTAAGCATGGTCCTTGTATTGACCATTTCCATTGATGTTCTAGCTAGGTTAGCATAAGTACAATAACGAGATGTTGAGAGAAAACAAAGAATTCCAACCATCTAAATTCTTAAAAAATCTGGTGAGAGCCTTTGACTATGAACAAAGAACAGTATCAAAATAGAAACTTCTGAAGGATAATCCTAACTAGAACTATCAATGGCACAGTATATTTTCATAATAGACTGGAAGCCTTGTGAATGGGACAATGACACTGATACATTGCAATGCTTCATATTCTAAGAAGCACCATGTTCAAGCATACATCATGCACAGTTCTTTGTCCTCTGGAGTTTATGTAAAAAAAAATTGGTATTGGAAAGCAAAACTAACAATGTATAAGGGCATTTTTATAAATGGTTAGTTTTTGAGAATCCGGTATCCCTGCTGTTGGGAGTGTGGAGGACCTCATCTGAGGAGTTTGCCCATTACAATTACTTTATCATGTGCTAGATTTGAAATGAAATGTAGGAAGTTTCAGGGTTTTACCTTAAGTGATAATACATAATACCACCTACAGATACCTTTGGAAATTAAGTAGTGCATATTTCTTTTTAAAAGAAACCTTATAAACCTCCCACATATCGTCACATTATCATTGCAGTAGGAAAATATACTGTGACATTTAACACGTACACTCGATCAAGACAGTATCCGCCCCAAAAAAAAAAAAGATTGCTTGAGAATTTAAGCACCCTGGCAAGTCCTTATGTATCTATACAAAAACTGAGCTGGTTACCTAAAACGAGCTCCATAAATCTCTATGAGGTCACCTAATGCTTGCAGGAATGGCTGCTGTCTTAAAAATAATTATCCATGTATCATAAGGTGGGGGGAAGATGCACCAATGAAGGAGATGAAAAGAACTTTATAAACTCTACCCTTGCTGTCAAAAAGACTTCAGTGTCAGCTGCCATCTTGACATGAGGTTGCAATTCTTGTTACTGTACCTTTTTTTGGAAACAGGGAACATGCTTAATGAACTGGTCCCTCATTGGTTTTCATCAAGAAAGGCTAAATTTAAAATAGTTGGGGTGGGTGGGTATTTATTTGTGTGGGTTTTTGTTTTTTAAAAGAGAAACATCTCAGCTTGCTCCAAAAATGTCCTTTTCTGATTCTGGAGACTGAGGCCTTGATATTTCAAACAGCTCCTGTGGTGACTGAGAGCTTCTTCTTGAGGTTAATATCCTTAGTATCTCCGCAAGCTGTTTTTCTATACTGCTCATTTTTGTGTTTAAAGCCTTGATGTCCTCTTTCAGCTCATGTTTTACTTCCAGCATGGTAGCCTGAAGAGTCTGTTCTGGGATAGGGTAAAAAGAATGCTTGACCTCTGCAAGGACAGGACTTCGGTCCTGAGGGCTCCTTGTCTCCCCAACATTATCCAAGCGCAGGTCACTTTTTGTAATGCCACTGTCACAAGAGTCTGTCTTCTTCAGTGTAGTCTCTCCTGAAGTTTTAGTTCTTTCTGGTAAAGTCTCCATGGATTCTGCTTTGGATACTTTGTTCCAGTCTTCCCCCTTTCCGCAAGCATCTTTGAATTTGGCCCAGCCTTTGCGTCTTGGGTAGTCACCGGACACTTTGCACCCTGCATAGTCTGACGTAGGGGCCTGCAATTTGGCATGATCGGGCACACCGGATGTTGAAGCAGACTGGTACGAACCAGGAGTTGCAGGGCTCTCCCTGACTGTGATGATACTAGCTTTCACAATAGTGCGAGAGTGCTCTGCAAGAATGTTGCCCTTTTCCACATCCAGGTCATCTGGATCCCTCCCCCTTTCTGCTGCTAGCCGAGCTTCTTTCTGTTGCCTGAATCTTTGAAACAGCCGACGGACCGGGTGGTCTGGTGGTAGAATCAGAGGCGCTTCATTCTTCCTTTTCATCCTCTCTTCTTCTTCACGTTTGACATCACTGATCTTCCGGAACACAATCTGCAGAGAAGAAACATATTTCACACTGTTATGAATTACGTAAAGATCACAGTAGGGAGGAAAGGGAAGTAGAGAAGCGTGATCTCTGTTAAACATTATTAGAAGCAAACTGCTGCTAACTACAGCAGCGACACACATTTATGTTAATATTACTGCTCGATACCTAGGGTGGCTATGTGTGCGTAATGTGGGCTATCTTGTTATTTAGAAGCATGCTACATCCATTATATGGCTCCAAAGGTACTGGAAAATAACCTTTTCAGTTCTGAGAGACGAGATGAGATGGTGTCACTAAATGTAATAATCACAGTCATTCCATTCTAACATGGATTATTACTGCTGGGTCTTGGGGTTCATCAGTGTACTCATTTTTCACTATTAAAATAGACCATTCTCATGTTTTTCTGCCTACTCATCCTTGAGCTCACTTACTGTACATCATGTGAACTTTGTATTTGTTTTATTGCAACTCGGCCAACTAAGTGGTTTGTACGACCAAGATTAACTCTATCCATGCTCATTTACTGTAGTCTCTGAGGTACTTCACTGAAATTGTTTTCCCTCTTGCTTCCTTTTCTTGTTACATGTGTCATATGAGAATAAAGGTTGATAAGTTATTCTGGAGGATAAAAGGCAATAGTAGAATGATTCTCTCTGAGTGTACTCTGCTCATTGGAGTGGTGGGAGCTGCCAGGGAGCTAATTATTAGAGCTAGCTGGAAAAACTTCAAATTTGAAATATTTTTGACCAAAAAGGGACATATTTTTTCATAAAAAGTGATCCTGGTTTTTGACCACCTCTACTAACAACAACCTCTTGATCCTGTGGGCTGATCTGTGCTAGCCCCAGCCCCTGGTCTAGAGGCTGCTCAAACTTACACTACTAATGGATGGTCCCATACTGCTCACAGGAAGAATATTCCCCCAGTAACAATAGACTTTTTATCACTGTTGGTATTTTCCAAGCAAGAAAACAGGGTGCACTCAAATCTGGTATTCAAGTAGTTCAATTCCAAAATGGGATGTACATTAAGGCCAAAGTTTTCAACGAGACCAACTGCAAGATTAAGTACCCAGCCCTCACTGAAAAGCAAGGGATTGGGGTGCCAGTCCCCTTAGATTCCTTAAAAAGACGCCAGTCTAAAGTTATTGTAATACAGGAGAAAATATCCCTGAGGTTCTAAATATGATTGAAACTGATAAACAACCCCACCCCTCTGTCCCGGTGGAGTTTTCCATTAAGAATCAGAAAAGGCACTGTTTTTGCACAACACCAACGGGAATGTTTTGTGATTTGCTCTGCTAGCTCTAAAGCTCCTGACATTCTCCTCAGTGAGATGCAGGCATGCAAATAAAGAGTTGTGTTAATTGCTGGGTATTTAGAAAGGAGACAAAGTCAGTGGTGGGAGAATCATGGAAATTTTGCCAAATAGGAAAGGATGAAATTAGTAGGAAAGGACATTTTATTTTCAAGTTTTAAATGGGAGTCTAAATATAAACTAAGAATGACAAAGTATTGGACAGTGTCCTTTCAGGAAATGGCAATAATTAGGAAACTCAGACAAAGGAGTCTAATTTGCAAAAGGAGAGGCATGACACCCAGTTGGAATAAATAAATAATACAGTGCTCCAGAATAAGGGTTTGTCCACAGACAAAAGTTGCACCAGTGAACTGAAGGTGACACATTAAACCAATTTAGCTAAACTGATTTAACTTTGGCACATGGATGCTCTGAGATCAGTTTAAACCTGACTTAAACTGGTTCAGCACGTACCTATTCCGCACCAGTGCAGAATGTACACAGACAAATGGATGATGAGAAGTGGGCTGTAATCACAACTACAACTAGGGAGGGCATATCAGCTGTTGGGAGAGCTTGACATCAGATTGCTATTCCCGCAAACGGAGGACCTCAAACTGTTTAAGCCTGGACATTGTAATTCAGTTTGACAGTAAGATCTGACTGAAGCTGCTACTAGTACACCATGCACACAGGTGCTGACTCAGCTGGTGAGAGTTCTGGTAAGCAGCAGGAATGTCCAAAACTTTGTTTGTGCACGGTTCTTGCATGATGCGCAGGGAAGGTATGCCAGGCTGCTGGGCTTCAGTACAAGAGTGACTGGAAGCTATGAGCAGGCCCAAGAAGGTGGACACTGTGGGGAAGGTTTTCAAGAGGGTCAGTACCCCGCAGTTCCCATTGTTTTCATTTAGGTACCTAAACAGGACCCTGTTGAGTGCTGAACTCTTGAAAATGTGGCCACTGGCACAGTTCTCCACACAGTACGGTAGAGAGTCTCAAGCCCCAATGCACACTTATTCCTGTACTCTGAAAAGCACACGGTGAAAACGGACCGGGGGCACGTGTAAAGAATTGGATTGTCGAGACATCGGCTTATGCATAAGCTCATTCCCATTATTGTAATCAAGCACCTCGCTACCTACTTCCATCTGCGAGAGGCAAGGTGGGTGAGGTAATATCTTTTTATGGGATCAACTTCTGTTGCTGAGAGAAACAAGCTTTGGAGCTTACACAGAGTTTCTTCTTCAGGTTACTTCTAGGTGTTTCTCTAGCTACCAGGCAGCCACCAGCAGCACTCTCATTAATGCAAAATCAGATCCCCTGGACTCCTGCCTGTTCATCATCTTTTGATGACATATATCTGTGCAGTACCCCCACACCCCTACTGTGCAGAATCAAACCCCAAAATGTGTTTGTCTGCGGACTCCCCCTTAGGTTGGTATGCTTGCTCTTTTAGCTGAAGACGTGGGTAAGAAATGAGAACAATGCACAAATACATGTCAAAATATATCCGTTGCTCTGGCAGCTTTTTCAATGCTATGCTTTCTCACAGCAGCGTCCTTATTGAATACTTTGACTCCACTGAAATTTTATGGTAACTGTGGCAAAGAGAAGTGGGAATGAAAGAGGCTTTGCAGGGCTGCATTTAAGGTTTTTGTTTGTGTTTGTTTAAAGGGAGATTCAGCTGTTTACAGAGAAACAAATACAAATAGCTGTTTGAGTGGATTGTTTTCTGATCAGTTCTGAGGCAAAGAGGAAGATGGACAGACAGACAGTATATTTGGTCTAAAGGAAGATGCAAGATCTGGAAAAGGAGGTCATTTTTATTTCAGCTTTTTTTTCCCTAAAATTTTGCATTGATTCCTTAGTGCAAAAGGGAAAGGTACTTGAGTTGTCTTATCAAGTGTGTAACACAGCGATATGCATATTAGCTAGATAACTAACTGAAATGACAATGATAATAGACTGGGTGTAATGAGCAAACTTGTATTGTGGTTCCTAGCAGCAACCCCCAGCCCTATATTTCAGGCTCTACAAATGCTACATTGCTTGCTGTATTTAGGTTGCTATCATTCACAATGAATTATAGTGGAAACATCACATCCATGTGTTGGAAGATTTAGCATTTTTGCTTAACTAAAAGGAGATTGTTGTAATTGCTTTCAAGAGTGATCAAATCTCATACTCCTGTATGCAAGCTAAGTACCACGGTGCCAAGGCAGATGCTGCATCCCTATATACCTGTACAGTATTGCACAGTTTTCGTGATGGATTGCAAGGATTTCAGCCTAAAACAACAAGTTACTGCCAATAGCAAGAGGCAGGCTACTTAACTAGAGGGACCAGCAATATGAAATCCTATGCTCCAATTAAAAAAGGGCATTCTGCTAAATCAGTGACCAACCTACACTTTGGGTTAGATTGTGCTTCTAGAAACTACAGCCTAAATTGGGGGTGGGGGAGTGTGGAGCAGCTGCTCAGCAGGAGCTGGTCATGGAAGCAATCCAGCTGCCTCGGCCTGAATGCCGCTAGGGGCTCTGCAGGAGCATGCATTGGAACAAAGAACTCTAGCCCCCATTTACAGAGTGCAATGGGACTAGACTATCCCACTCCCCTGCAGCAGCTCAGCCTAGCTACCACTATGGAAGGGAAGCCAAGGTCATGGTCCTTTGGGGAGTCAGGTGCTGCCACTGGCATTAGATGTGTGCGCACTTTGTACTGCCCGCTGGATTTCAGGCTGGGCTCTACAAAAGGATGGATGGAGTAGGCTCCTCCATGTGGTCTTTCCAACCCCTCTTGTGCACCTACGTGGGGTTGGCCACAATCTGGTCTGTTTAGTTAAACAGAGAAGAGAGAGAAGTGCTGCATTTTGCTCATTGAGATGAAAGCACAGGACAGAGTTGTGCTTGATGTGTTCCAAGAGTCTAGCCGCCTTCTGTCATCATCCATTTGAGTCCACCAGAAGGATGTGCTTGTTGTATCTGAAGTGCCGTTAGTCACACCTTCATCACCCTACAACTCTCTACTCTGGTAACATCTCTACTCCATCACTACTGATAGGACATTAAGATTAACAAACAGCGCAACTTCAGAAATATACGTAAAAGAGAGAGCAGTGAACCAAAGTGATGGTGTATTTTAAATCTGCTCTTCTGTAGTCAAAGCTTTACAACAGGCAGCTAAGTGGGTTGTTTCTGCCCCCCACAAACAATATGGCCTGGGTCCTCAGCTGGTGCCAATCAGCATAGCTCCCTGGATGTCAATGGATCAAATCCAATACAGACCAGCAGAAAAGCTGGCCAAAAATGATTTTTAAATTATATTTCAAAATCTGCATCAATGAACATGAGTTTTCATGAAACAAGGCTGCAATACCAGTGACAAATGCCTCAATATCCTTTTTACTCTGCACAAAGGTGCTTGCTTCCAGGGAGCCAACTGTGCTTTAAACATCCTCTACATGCCTGTTGCAGCTCATTCAGATGTCACTTCTGACAGCTCGTGTGTAAGAAATAAGGAGGAAATGAAGCAAAATAAGCAAAAAATATTTAACAGTGCAGTCAAGGTAGACACATGTCTTACTGTGATCTTATTGGCAGGAAGGTGCCTGACTCCTACTGAATGTCATAGAATCATAGAATATCACAGTTGGAAGGGACCTCAGGAGGTCATCTAGTCCAAACCCCTGCTCAAGGCAGGACCAATGCCCAGACAGGTTTTTGCCTCAGATCTCTAAATGGACCCCTCTAAGATTGAACTCATGACCCTGGGTTAACAGGCCAATGCTAAAACCACTGAGCTATCCCTCCCCCTAAAATCTATACTTAGAATATCAGGCTTGGAAGGGACCTCAGGAGGTCACCTAGTCCAACTCCCTGCTCAAAGCAGGGCCAATCCCCAAGACAGATTTTTACCCCAGTTCCCTAAATAGCCCCCTCAGGAGCTGAACTCACAGTCCTGGGTTTAGAAGGCCAATGCTCAAACCATTTTCATGATAGAGAGATATTCCTTATAAAAAATCGTCCTAGCTAATGTTATTCTGGATGTTCTCATTATCCATCTAAATACGTCATCCTTTGTAGACTCCTACTAAGTTCTTGGCCTCAGTGATATCTTGTGGCAATGAGCTGCACAGGTTATTTATGTACTATGTAAAAAGTATTTCCTTTTGTGAGTTGTAAATTTGCTGCTTTTCAGGTACATTGAATGTCTATTTGTCCCTTGAGTGAAGGGAAATAGAGAGAGAAAAATCAGGCTTCCCTAGCTGCTGTTGCTCACTATCGTCTATTTATGTCCCATTTTAGTCCCCTCTCTAAACAGGGAGACTCTTTCCAAACTGCCCTCATATGGAATTATTTCCATGTCTCTGATTATTTTCCATCATCAACACACTGTTGTTTGGGGACATTTGTTTAACACTTACAAGTACTAAGTGTTCCATTTTCATTTAGGTCTCTTGAAAGTCAATGGGATTTAAGCTTCTAGTGCCTATGTCACTTTTGGAAATGGGCCTTATGCTCCTAAGTTATTTAGGCACTTTTGAAACTGTTACGTATTAACTCAAAGTAATGTTTGGTATTAAGTTTCTTTGTCTTCTTAGTGAGCAGTTAATTGGTCCTTCTGAGAAAGAGAAATCCTTGTATGATTTCAAAGTTAAATCATTTTAAAATGCTACAAGTTAATATTGCAAGTGAGAATTGTTGCAGTGGGTTGATCATATTTTCATCTTAGTTGTTCTCAGAGTTAAGAAATTCTTATCTTAAACTGGTCCACTGGTGGTACAGAACTGTTTTAAATTTGATGTTTAATTCTGTTAGCAGTATAGTCTGCAGCTTGATACACTTTACCCATAATTTAACCCAATCCTGAGGTTGTTCAAACACTCTGTAGAATTCCCACAGCATTTCACATTTTAATGCTGTACCATGCTTACTGCACCATGATTCATGGAATCACAAAACAAAACAAAAAGCCCTCCACTGAACAGCATGAGGAACTCTTCTATTAAAACACCTATGGCCTGGAATATAGACTTGGTAGAATCTTTCAGATAGGAGACGATCAATACGTTTGCACAGCTTGAAAAGCTAAGTGCTCACTGAATGGACCCAAAAGAAGTCTGAGATTGTCATTTTAAGGAAGGAATCTCGGAGAGCTCTCTCATTACACAGGAAGAGGAGGGTAAACAGAATGTGCTTGGTAGGAAGATCAGTCTGAAGTACCACTGGGGTTCTTCCTACTCCCCATTATTCCCATTTCATAAGTGGTTTTCCATGAAAATTGCTGGGGAATCAGTTAAATGTCCTGGAATGGTATGTGGTCCCAAAGTTCACTCGTGATGAATAGGTGCTGATCAGACCATGTTGCATAGTAAGTAGCCAGGCAGGAAAGTGTGAGTAAAAATGGAAATATGTGGATTCAATTAATAGGGACCATATTGGCTTCAGGAATAATCTTACTAAAAACAATAATGGTGGAGAAACAATATTGGAAGCAGGGTCGGCTCAAGGCCCCAGCATGCCAAGCGCGTGCTTGGGGCAGCATGCCATGGGGGGAGCTCTGCTGGATGCCGGCAGGCAGTTCTGGTGGACCTCCCGCTGGTCCCGCGGCTCTGGTGGAGCATCTGCAGGCACGCCTGCGGGAGGTCCACCGCAGCCGCGATACCAGCGGACCCTCCGCAGCCACGTCTGCAGGAGATCCACCGGAGCCGCGGGACCAGCGAGCGGCAGAGTGCCCCCTGTGGAATGCCACCATACTTGGGGCGGCGAAATGGCTAGAGCCAGCCCTGATTGGAAGCATCCCAGAGAGGCTCAAACGTTAAACTTACCTTGACATTCATGTGCCTAGGCACACAAGCAATGTGAGTCTGAGAGACCTGGAAATGGCTTTTGTTAGGTATGAAGGAAAACGCTTGATGTTTTTATAGCTTTTTTTTTATGGAATCCGTTAGAGATGCTGATTTTAACCATAGCAGAGCTTTACACGTTTCGAACTAAAACATATTTCAGAACAACGGGCAAAGACTCTAGGAGGGTTCTTACACTCGTGCTGCATAGGGTCCACCTCATCACTACCTTGAAACATATTCCTCTCGGGGGGTGTCGCTTGGCTTGTACTCACTAGCAATCTTCTGGAAGAAAATTTCACTCTCTACTCAGAGACTGAAGCCATTATAAAGGTGAGCAATAGCTGCACCAGTTATGTGTGTTATATATACCTCGAACATAAAAGTATAGGCATTGCTGTAGCACAGCATCCTCTTCAGGCACTGAAGCACAGAGTTAATAGGGGGGAAAGGTTTGCAGCGGTAGCCCCTTAACTCCTTCCAAGGTTATATTGGGGCACCGAGTGAGAGGAAAGAAGAGTGGGAGTGTGCAAAAAGAGAAGGTGAAGATAAGGAGAGGGAAAATATCCTATCAAAAGGGCTCAAACTGATATTAGCTCTTGAAAAAATAGAGGACTGAATTCAGAGGTCATGTAAGGGGTGTGTGCAGGACTCCAATTGGGATCAGCTAGGTGTACAGTAGAGCTCCACCTCCATGAGCTGCCATTTCATGTTCCAGACTCTCACCTTTCATTTAAAAATAAGTTTCTGCCTCTTAATAGTTGCAAAAAAAATCTTCAGATCAGCCAGGAGTGTAACTATCACAGTGATGTCAGGCTGAGTTTGCTGAGAGCCTGAAAAAATAGCTCAAAGGGATGTACTGCCTCTGGTCATTTCAATAAGGCTTTTACTGACATGTCCTATTATGGAGACAAAGTCCAATAAAAGAGATTACCTCACCCCACTTCTTTCTCTAATATCCCAGGACCAACACAGCTACAACAACACTAAACAAAAATATTTAATTATGATCATTTATACATTGGCATTGATAACTATTTTACTACTGATCAAAGCATTTAAGAAGCAGGTGAAAGACATGCAAGGGGTATGCCCAGTTCATCAGCCATATTATAGATCCATCGGTCCATATCTCAGAGGGGTGCATCAGAGGGGTCCATGGGGAAGAAAAGACTAGATACAGGCACTCGTAGCAATGCAAATGTAGCACATCTGCGCCCCCCCACCCCCGCAGCTTGTCCCAAAACTCTTTCCCTTGTGCCCC
Organism: Gopherus evgoodei; assembly: GCF_007399415.2. Taxonomy (NCBI): domain Eukaryota; kingdom Metazoa; phylum Chordata; order Testudines; family Testudinidae; genus Gopherus; species Gopherus evgoodei. The sequence continues at coordinate 181,425,145 of NC_044324.1, read as the reverse complement.
CGTGTCACCACCAACCCACTTCCCCCAACATCTGGTTTCTTACAACCACCAGCCGTCTCCAACCCCTGTAGCTTCACCACCCATCCCTGCAAACTACGATCCTTACCCACTGCACTCATTTTAGCCAGCCTGAAGTGCAGCACTCATTGCACTGCACGCCAGACAGGAAGGCTGAGTATGACAACAGGACATATGCAAATCTGTGATTGTCCCCACCCAACCCCGCTCCCTTCCCTCCTCCCACACAGCACAGATGTGTCATGCCCTTTCTCTTTCCCAAGCAGTTGTGTTTCTTTTCAATAAATGAATTCTTTGGCTTTGAAAAAGATACTGTCACCCAGAAAAGCAACAGGCACTGCAAGTCAGTGCATCATACATAGCAAACACAGATGCCTAGTAGCATTGGAACCATTGCACTTCACTCCCATGCAGGGCACCAAACATTACTGGTGGCTTTCAGCATCATATTGCTCCCTCAAGGCATCCCTAATCCTTACAGCCCCATGCTGGGCCCCTCTAATAACCCTGGTCTCTGGCTGTTCAAATTCAGCCTCCAGGTGTTGAACTTCCATGGTCCAGGCCTGAGTGAAGCTTTCACCCTTCCCTTCACAAATGTTATGGAGGGTTGTCATAAACAGATAGTTAAGGGTTAATGTCTCTTTTTACCTGTAAGGATTAACAAACAGGGAAACCAAAAACACCGGACCAGAGGACCAATCAGGAAACAAGTTCCTTTCAAATCTCGGTGGAGGGAAGCCTTGTTTGTGTTTTTTGGGGTTTGGCTTTGTTCTCTCTGGGTCCTGAAGGGACTAGACGTGCAACCAGGTTTCTTGCAATCTCCTGCTACAGTCTTTATATATTCAGAATAGTGAGTATTAAGTAGATAAGGCGGTTATAGTCTTTGATTGTTTTCTGTATTGCAAATGTGTATTTTGCTGGATAGGACTTTAAAGTGTATTTTTGCTGGGGGAAGTTCTCTCTAGTGTCTATAAGCTGAAAGACCCTGTAACTTTTACCATTCTAAATTACAGAGACAACTTTTACTTTTTTTCTTTCTTTTTATTAAAGTTTTGCTTTTTAAAAGATCTGTTTGAATTTTTTTCCCCCTTGTTGAGGCTCAAGGGAATGCGTCTGTACTTACCAGGGAATTGGTGAGGGACAGGGAGAGAGAAGGGGAGGGGGGGGGAAGGGTGGAATCCCTTTGTTTAGATTCACGGAGCTTGAATCTGTCTCTCTCTCCAGGTTGCCCAGGGAGGGAACGCCTGAGAAGGAGAGAGAAGGGGGGAAACAAACCTGATTTCTCTGTGCTGTGATTCCAAGGAGTTGAATCACGGTGATCTCCTAGTGTACCCAGGGTGGGAAAGACCGGGAGGAAGAAAGGAGAAGGGGGGAAATGGTTTATTCCCCCTTTGTTGTAAGACCTCAAGGAATTGGGTTCTTGGGGTCCCCAGGGAAGGTTTTTGGGGGGGACCAGAGTGCCCCACAACACTATAATTTTTTTGGGTGGTGGCAGCTTATCAGATCTAAGATGGCAATTAAGCTTAGAGGGAATTCATGCTGGTACCCCATTTTTTGGACTCTATGGTTCAGATTGGGGATAGAATACCATGACAAGGGTACAGCATGCGGCCTACAACCGTGGGATGTTGTCATCGGCCAGGTCCAGCTTACCATACAGGCCGCACCAGCGGTCCTTTAAATGTCCAAAAGCACACTCAGTCATTCTGCACCAACTCAGCCTGTTGTTGAACTGCTCCTTGCTGCTGTCAAGGCTCCTGTGTAGGGTTCATGAGCCACGGCATTAAAGGGTTAAATGGGGTCTTCAAGGATCACAGTGAGCATTTCGGCTTCCCTATGGTGATCTTCTGGTCTGGAAGACAGTCCCAGCTTGCAGCTTCCTGAACAGGCCAGTGTTCCGAATGATGCATGCGTTCATGCACCTTTCCGGACCAGCCTGCATTAATGTCCATGAAATGCCCACGGTGATCCACAAGCGCCTGGCTGAACCATAGAGAAATACACCTTCTGATTTTTTACTTGGAGGCTAGGTGGTCTGGTGCCAGAATTGGAATATCTATGCCATCTATCGCCCTCTACAGTTAGGGAAACCCATCTGTGCAAAGTCAGCCACAATGTCACGCATGTTGCCCAGAGTCTCGGTTTCTTCTGAGCAAGGATGCGATTAATAGCCTTCAAACTGCATCAACACAATCCCAATGGTCGACTTTCCCATTCCAAACTGGTTAGTGACCGATTGGTAGCTGTCTGGAGTTGCCAGCTTCCAGATTGCAATAACCACTCACTTCTCCACCAGCAGGGCAGTTCTCAATCTTGTGTCCTTGCGCTGCAGGGTGGGGGCGAGCTCAGCACAAAGTCCCATGAAAGTGGCTTTTCTGATCCAAAAGTTCTGTAGCCACTGCTCATCATCCCAGACTTACATGACGATGTGATCCCACCACTCAGTGCTTGTTTCCCGAGCCCCAAAGTGGCGTCCCACTGTCGTGAGCATGTCTGTGAATGCCACAAGCAATCTCGTGTTATACGCATTATGCGAGTCAACATCATCATCGGACTCCTCGCTGTCACTTTGTAGCTTAAGGAGTACTCAAATGCAATTTGTGACATGCTGGCGAGACCCATCAGCATATGCCTCACAAGTTCAGGATCCATTCCAGCAGAACGAAAAGGGAAGACAGAGCGCACCAGTACAAAAACGTGAAAGATGGTGCCAAATGTGGACGGAAGCACAGGGACTGCTGGGATGTGAAGCAATGCATCACGGGGCATGGAACAGGACCTAGAATGCCCCGCCCTCCCCCCACAACCGCCTCCCCCACAAGCCACAGCTCCAGAATGGGAAGAGGTGCTCTGTGGGATAGCTGCCCATAATGCACCACTCCCAATGCCGCTGCAAGTGCCACAAATGTGGCCACGCCACTGCGCTTGCAGCTGACAGTGTGAACACATGACAGCGCTTTCCTGCTGTGGTCTCCAATGGCTGGTTTAACTCACAGCGCTCTACATCTGCAAGTGTAAGCCATGCCCTAAGTGTAAACATTCCAGCTTGGCCTCTGAAACCCAGGGAGAGGTAAGGCCCTCAGGGTGTGTCTACATGTAATTAACACCCCTGGCTGGGGTGGAGCTCACAGGGCTTGGGCTACGGGACTGTTTATTTGCGATGAAGACACCTGGGTTCAGGCTGGAACCAGGGTCCCAGAGCTCAAACATCTACACCTCAATTAAATAGCCCCTTAACCCAAGCCCTGGGAGCCTGAGTCAGCTGGCATGGCCCAGCTGCGGGTTTTTTACTGCAGTGTAGACATACTCTCAAAGCCTGGGCTCCAGCCCAAGTGGAAACGTCCTCACTGCTATTTTTAGGCCCTCAGCCTGAGCCCCACAAGCCCAAGTCAATTAACCTGACCTCTTAGCTGTGGTGCTGTAGGTTTTTCTTTGCAGTGTAGATGTACCCTTAGAGACAAAGGCTTTTCAAAAATGGATGTCTAGTGTTAGAAGCATAATTTCATATTTAGGCCCTTAACAAAGTATCTGATTCTCAAAAAGTTGACTGCCAATATCTCCTATTAAAGTCACTAGGAAATGTGAGGTATATAGCACTTTTCAAATCATGTCACTTATTTAAATGCCTCAGTACAGTACCTGTGAATACAACTTTCCAAAGGGACTTGTGCTTCTAACTCCTGTAGGCACTCTTAAATGTTACCTTTAGGAACCCAGCTTTCAGCATTTACATTCTGAAATCTCAGCAAGTGTCATGGGCAGTTAGAACATGAGTGGGAACAGTTTTAGACATAGACAGACAATGACAACTTTTACTGATGTAATTTATGAGCAAGCCACAAAGTTCAGAACTTAATTTCATATCGTATTTGTACTCTAAAGCTTTAGAGACGTTAAAATTATTCCCAGATGCCATCTTCTTCCACCCCACATAGCAGTGGCAAAGCCCTCATCACCCACATAGAGGTACTTAGATGGTTAACCAAACATATGATCTAAAAAAACCCAACAACAAGAAAACACCCTTGTCCTTCAACCACTTCTACTTGCAGCTCTCTGCTCCCTAGTTACTCTTCCCATCCCAGTGCTGGACTAAGTATAAATTTCCTTTCACAAACCAAAAACTGCCCCAGTTCGAGAAGCAGAGTAGATGCCAGCAAATTAGAAAGAACTTTGGAAAGTAATATCGGGTTCAACTTTATTTTCCCCCAGGGGGGAAAAAATGGAAAAAGTTTTCATGTATGGATTATACAAGAACAAACAACATTCGTGTCTAGCTGACCAAGGGAAATATCAGATTTATGAAGCTGAGTAAATACCTGCAGTAATTACTGAAGGAACCACTGAAGAATAACAGTCTGACTTTAACAAAACCCTGTATTCCCCTTGACAGACTCGGCAATCACCTAAATTATTTCAGAAATCATAAATCCATGACTCTCTTCCCACAATCACACTGCAAGAGCAACAACAAAAGCAGACCTTTTATTTACAAGGAGTGGGGAAATTAACAAAGGAAAAAACTTTTCCAAGGACAAGTTAATGGTTTCAAGGGAAAGACAGAAAAATTCCTCTCTTGATCGAGCATTGGAAGGGTGTAGCAACTCTGCACCTCAGAGTAGCACCCCAGAAACCCCATGTACACCATTGTGGATATTATATGTTTTGAACAAAGTATACCTGGTGAGGTATCATTTAAAAGTCATGATCTGCTGAACATTAATATCCTGTTGAATGTTTATGTACTAACATTGTATGTAAAGTTATGAAATATGCTATGTGCCTTACTGAAATATGGTATGAGGTTGGGACTGTCCACAAGCCAGTTGTTTCAGTTACAACAAGGGAGGGCCAGACAGCGCTGATGGCCCATCAAGGAAAAGAATCCACTATCCCTGAGACTCTTTAGAGAAGGCAGGTACACAGTGCGGGACTGCCCGGACTGCCTGACCACCCCACCACAGCAAGGATCTTCTAGCAGCTGGAAAAAAAGTATAAAAGAGGGAGAGTGACATCAGTTGGCCTTCCTCCCCCCATCTCAACACCTGGAAGCACATCTGGAAGGATAAAGACTTTGAACCTGGGGAAGTTTGGTGCCAGGCTGGAAGGTAGTCCCAGCCTGTGTATTGAGGATCTGTAACCTGCTTGTACCATCTGTCAGAGTGAGACTCTGCTTGATTCAAATCCTGCTTAGTTTGTAGAATTTAGACTGTGAATTTATTTTTATTTCTTAAGTAACTAATTTTGATCTCTGTGCCTGCTACTTATAATCACTTAACATCTATCTTTCTGTAGTTAATAAACCTGTTTTATATTTTACCTAAAACAGTGTGTTTTGGTCAAAGTGCTTGGGGGAATCTCAGCTCAGATTACAAAGGCTGGTACATGTCCACTTTCCTATGAAGAGGCGAAGTGGGATAATGAGCTTATGCTGGCCAGGCTTCTGACCAGTGCAAGACTGTACAGATCTGATGTGCATGACTGGGGCACTAGGGGGAATTGGCTGAGACTCCCTATTGCTGGTTCATGAATGGCTCAGAGATCATTCATGTAACTTGGTTGGGTGTGTCCCGGCCTGTGGATGCCTGAGCAAGGTGCAGCACCATCAGAGGCTTGCAACTTGATATCAGCATCACGTGTGAGAGGCAGCCCAGGCCACCAAGTTTGGAGGGGCTCAGTGGTTCCACCAGCCAGGTTGCAACCCCAGGGACCCCTGTTGCAAGGGGCTGAGAGGAGAAGAAAAGTAGCCGACTAAACAGGTTGCAAATAATAATTGTTGACGTACTTCATGAATGCCCATATGTTATCTTAAGACAATTAACCCATTTAGAAATAGTCTAAGGGTCCAGTTTGGCTCTGACTGAAGGCAAAGGCCAAACACCTCCCTGACTCCAAGAAGGGTAGGATTAGTCCCTAAAACTGCAACAACGCATGAGCAATAATCCAGATAAGAAATATACCAAATGATGTACTATACCTCAGCCATTAGAATCTAGTACAACCAGCAAGTTAAGTGGGAAAGAGAGAGAGAGAGAGTCTGTAATGAAAAATAGGTAAGATCCTCAACTTCCTCATATTCATAATCTGCATTTTTTTGTTCAAGGGTAAAAAAAAATTACTGGAGGAGTTTAGCTTTAGAAGCCTCTATTCCCTTGCTCCTCATAAAATGTTAGACCACTATGAATGACTTATTCTAGCCAGTTTCCAGTGTTGTTGTAGCCATGTTGGTACGAGGATACTAGAGACACAAGGTGGTGAGGTAATATCTTCACAAGACCAACTCTGCTGGTGAAAGAGACAAGCCTTTGAGCCTGTGTAGCTTAAAGGCTTGTCTTTTTCACCAACAAAGTTGGTCTAGTGAAAGATATTACCTCATCACTTGTCTTCTTTATTTTAGCCAGGACTAAAATATCATACTCAATCCTTTCACCTGCAACACATTTTGTCAACACTTTTTTTTCCTTCTTGAGTGGCAAGATCCAAGAAAGAGAGAGTCCTTTGGCTTTGATATGTTCTTTCTTTAGTGTGTAACACTTTTTTCTTTATTCAGACAGTGCTGGTATGTACAAGGTACTTATGGACAGAAGAAAGATAATGAGCCAGATTCTGATCTCTGTTACACTGGTGTAAATCTAGTCCAGAATAACTCCACTGACATCCATGGACTTACTCTGGTATAACAGAAGTCAAAATCTGTCCCAATGGTGCTCTGAACAATAGGGAATTTTGAGTGGTTCGGTCTACCTCAGTCTTTCCCATTGGACGAGGTGGTCAGATATTTACTTAGATTAGCTCCTCGATGTCCCCCATTTGACAGAGAGCAGGTAATCGGCAACATCAGTCTTCATGATGGTAGGGAAGAAATGGCCAATTAGTGTGCCCGCAGTCCCTGCAAATCTTGGTACATATCTAATTTTCAGTGAGACTACTCATAGTAAGTAAAGCTAAGTACATACATGACCCCTTGCAAGATCAGGGCCTACATTATTAAAAGAGAGATAGATAGCCTCTTGTTAATGGAATTCCTAAAATCTTGGTGATTCCCAATCTGATCTAAATTTCAAGGTATTAACATCTATCTGCTATTTTCTTCCCTTATCATAGGGGACATGAAGTATTTACTCAATCCATACTGAGGAAACATTCCATTGCAGCCCATGGAAGTCCTGTATTGCTGAAGGAAAACTCAGAGGAAAATCTGAGTAAGAGCTTTGAGACCTGAACCTCTGACAAAACAGCCTATTCAGATATTTACTTCAAGAGAGCCAGATATACCACCACTGTGCCCTGGTCTGCACATGCACAAATGGGAACTACATCTAGGGGGAGAGAGTATGATATAGCCATTAGTGTGAAACACGCAGTAAGTAGCCTTGGCATGGCTTTGCAGCTTGTCCAGTTTGAATGAAATCACTCAAATCCTATGTCGAGATGGAGGCAGACAGACTGTTTTGCACACCGTTACACGGTTGTACTTAGTTTGTTGTTTTATCACTCCATCCAACTTTTCACACAAGGAGATAAATTAAAGGGGTGGGCAGGTCAGTTTTTCTAAAGTTGGTGTGAGTTGCCTGTATTTAAATGAATGCACAATGCTGTAGAAAATTCAAGTTTTGCATCTGAAATCTTAGAACTGTGTATGAAGCAGAACTTAGATGCTTGTCAGTTGTTTTTTGTATTAAGTTTAATTCTATACAACCCACCTTCCACTCATGAAAATATATTTTACAGGCCCACCCTGCTTCTCTAATATTCTGGGCCTGACAAGGCTACAAAAAGATGCTTATCTTTTATAGACACAGACACTGTAGTTTGGGAAGTTTTACTCTACACTTAATCAAACACATAGCCAGCCTCAAAGATAAGCACAAGTATAATCACATCAACAAAATGAACCATCATTCTACTTTCTCAGGTACCAAGGAGAAGAAGTTACTTCACATTTGCCAGCATCAGCAGCAGTGCTCCACTGACAATATTTGATATTGTAATGAACTGGCTATTGTGTATGATACACAGCCCTCCACTGGATGGAATCAGAACTGTTCAACAGTGTGTCATAGATCCCAGACTGTTAACAACAAATGGAGAGTCTGTCTCTCAAGTGGAGGGGAACTATATTTTGAAGCAGAAGGATTCCAAATTCTCGTTCCACTGTGGCTTTGAGGGCCTGATCCAAGACCCACTGAAATCAGTGGAAAGTCTCCATTGACCTCATTGGGCTTTGGATACAGCCCTGTATCAACACAGTGTGTAGCATATTGACAGCTGTGAAGTTCTTAGTTAGCCATGGATCTATTACTATACTAACTCCACCCAGCTTCCCACCCTCCCACCTCTATAGCACACACAGCAGTACCAGGACTTGGCAGTTCTCCTTAGTGTTAGCTGCAAATAACATGGTAGTATTCTGCTCTCGTGCTTAATAATTCTCCTTTTACAATACAAAAACACCTGCAGAGTGCAAGCCCTAGATATCATAAACAATTAAAAGCTTAAATTGCTTGATGTGGTCCACACAGAAAATGGACTTATGCGTAAGGAAAACAATCACCAAGAAGCCATTTATTACTACCCAGCTCATCTGGCATCTGCTGGGAATTGATGAAAATATCTTCAGGCTTATGTTACACTGAAAAAAATTGAAGCTGATCTGTTAAAAAAATGCCAGGCAGACACCACGGCAGCAACAAAAATGCATAAGACGCTGATGTGTTGAAGAAAATTAAAGCTGCATATCATCAACCTAATACAGTATGGTAGAGAATCACCATAGTGATGCTTTATTAGGTACTTAAGAGGCAATATGCAGAGGTAAAACTAGAACAGAACTGAGACCTTCCATCCTTTTACAGCTTAGCAAGGAGATTTGGCAGGAGGGGGTTATTTGGGATGAGTTTGCATCTCACAAAATTGCAGGAGTTCCCCAAACAGTCTTCGGTAGATCTCTCTTCTATACTATATTGCTGCTGTTATTCCAGGGTTAGATTCTGCTCTCAGTTACCTCTAGTGACATGAAGCCTGTTTCTATGAGAAGCTTTATAAGCACACAGGGTTCATCTATAGCAAAAATGGGTGAGGATTCCACTAGGCAACTAATTTGTTAGATGTGAACAGAAGCCTGCAAGCATGTAATGGTGGGCGATGTAGATTTTCCAAAGCGACTTCCACAGTTTCTGACTCTATTTAAGCATCGCCCATTGTGATTTGTCTCGGTTGCTTTGTGCATGGTCTGATGGCATCACACAGGAGCACAAATCCAAAATAATGCCATTGAGGTGAGTTAACGTTAACTCCAGATTTATGTGGGTCTTCATGACCGTAGAATTTGGCCTGCCATTTGTAGCAGTTTCTGAAGGGAAACAGAGTTTCTTCCCAATTGGTGTGATGGTTTCGTGGAAACAAAGTGGATGCATGTCACCATATTCCTCAACAACCTCCATGAGAAATGCTCTGAAAAATTAAAGGAAATTGACGTCGGAATGGCCCTGGCAATGTGGCTACAAAGAAATCATGTTACCAGTGATCCTGACACTGAGGGTAGAGAGCCCTAGAGTCAGTGCATGGAGGAGCTGGACCAACATGTGAATGGACAGGGACCTCTGGTAGCTCCAAGGATTCTGGGTGTGGCCTTTTCTTTGTGCTGAGGGTTAGCAAACCCTGCCCTCTAGAGAGAATGGTCGGTGATCCTCCCTTCTGAAAATCGGACCTTTTCCCATGCCACGGATCCACAGGCTCGGCGCTATGCCCCCAGCTTTGGAACAGTCTCTATGAGGAACCCCTTCCATGTGCCAGACCCAGATCCCTAGGGGTCTCACTCTTCCTCTAGGGTAAGCTGCATGGCTTCACCACCTCCTTAGACTGGATCTCTAGGGCTGCAGAACCCTGCATCACATCATGAGCTCCATTCAGCAAGTCCAACTGAGACAGACTCCTGAGTGAGATCTATACACTCTTCAGGGATTAATGCACCTCACCCAGCAATTGCAGTGACGCACAGACACAGCACTGTCAAAACACAGCATAGGAAATCCTGAGGGTAGTATAGAGAATTGAAAGTTAAACCATAGTCCACTCTGGTTAGCCCAGAGCCCAGCCAAGCTGTAGCAAACCCCTTTGTTCAAGCTCTGTCTGTCTCTCCATCTGATCTCTTTGGTCATATTTCAGGCAGGGGAGCTGGAACAATTTGTGTAGTGAGGGGTGCTCAGAGCCAAACTGTAAACCCTGTATATGATGAAAACCACTTCAAGCCAGGGGTGTGGTTCCAGCACCTCTGACTCCAGATGAGAGCCCCGACACCTTCTAGCAGCCAGCTCTTATCCCCCCACTTCACATCTTCCTGGCCTTTGTTCTCGAGCTGGGGAATGTTGTCCAGCCTGCCTGTGGAGAGGTGGGAAAATCTGTATCCCTCTGGGGTGCTGGTTGCTAGTTATCAATGTCCGCAAGGCCAGCTCCAGGCACCAGCCCAGCAAGCAGGTGCTTGGGGCAGCCAACAGAGAGGGGCAGCACCTCCGGTTCTTCAGCTGCAATTTGGCGTGGGTCCCTCGCGGTGCGAAAGACCAGCTGCCAAATTGCCATGGAAGACTGAAGCAGTGGCGGTAGAGCTGCAGATCGCGATCGCGGCTTTTTTTTTTTCCTCTGCTTGGAGCGGCAAAAACCCTGGAACCGTCCCTGAATGTCTGACACACTAGATTTGCCATTGTCTTTTCAAATGTTCCATCGACACAGGGACCAAGGCACAGACACCCACACCTATGTCTCTTAGCCTGCCATGAGAGCAAACTGCCCTTTTCCACCCTACTGGGTAACAAGGCTGCCTATAGAGTAAACTGAGGCACAAACAGGACTCAAAAATATTACAAAAAATTCCAACTTTGTCACAACATATTGATAAAGAAAGTCGACCCCAGGCCCAAAGGCCGGGTCTTAATCAAGTTAATAATCATATCAAGGCCTTAGGCCTCAATCATACTAACATATAGCAAAGTAAAAACATTGATTTTATACTAACCCTCCTGAGGCTCACTTTCTGATTTTACTATATTATACACTGCTATTATGTTACTTAATGCTGCTAAATCACAGAATGCTGCTATAAGGGGTTAAACTGACATAAAGTCCCTTAAAAACCCCATCTATCACTGCCAAGTAAACTAACAACTGCTAGGCTACTATAGTTTATCAAGCAGCTTGTGCACACAGAAAACTAACCTCTAATAAACTTGGCCAAATGTGCATTTTGGGCCCAAGTTCCTCAAAATTTGCTTAAGAACATAGCTGCTGACACTGCAAGTAGGCGAAAACCAGGTGTCAAAGTCCTGACATTAACAAAAAACCCGTATAAAGGGGAAGTTGCAAAAAGCAGGCTTGCAAATTAGCTCATAACCGGTATAGTAATGGTAAAAGTTTTTGCAGATGGTTAAAAATTGTCATTGTATTAACCAAATATGGTATCCTCGGATGTATAAGCTCATATGGTAATTTGCGGTTTTAAGCTTTATAAACCCAGGTATTATTGCTGTAAGGTAGAGCGACTTCCCTCTTGCTAGAGGTCCTGTCGTCTCTCCCTGCATATATGCTTGTAATCTATAATTAATCAATAAAGGAGCCTCAGGCTGTCTGATCAACTCAACTGACTGGTGGTCAATTTCCACGACAATATTCAACAGAATCATCATCACAAGAGTTTGTTGGAGAGAAGCCTGAATTCATAGTTTGAGGACAACATACACCATCTGGTTTAATGTATATAACTCGGACTAATGCCGAGCTTTGGTGCCTGAAGCTGAGTGAATGAGCTAAATATTATTAGGCTGAATTTCATTAGTGATAATGCAAGTTTTTTCTTTGTGAGATGATATTTTGAAGGCTAATTAAAAATGCTATAAACGGTGACTTAAATATTACTGTTCAATCATGTCACTCATATTTATTAAGAAGTTGCACACAACCAAAAAACAATTCCCTCTTTTCATATTTATTCTGTTTCATGTGTGCAGGCTATGCTGCACTTTCTCCAGAGAATAACATGAAAGAAAACTCTTTTGATCAAAATGCTATTGGAAATAAGATAACATATATACAGCGTGATTACTGGAGAAAAAAATAGCTGAATCTAGTATAACTTGATGCATAAACCACAGTTTCTGTAACATGGTACGAGGCATCAAGGCAATTTTTTTTCTTGTTAAAAACAGCTATTCAAAAATTTCTACTAACAATACAGTTAAGTGTCAATACACTTAAAACTTCAGAACCTGATCATGAGCTCTGACAGGTACTCAAAGTAAATAAGAATTAAGTGTAACTGCTATTTTTCTAGTGCACTTGTCCTTCTAACTTTTAAATTAAAAGCAAATATAATTAAGCTGATAAAGTGTGTATCAGTTACAGCTCTGTTAGTACTGCATTATTTTGAGAGGGAATAAAAACTGCCATGCACTGCTAACAAGCTCAGCAAAATGCTTTTGGTGAAAATATGCTAGACCTAGTGGAGGGGAAATATTTTAATAGAGGGGAGTCACAATGAATTTTAAATTACCTGCAGTATTTTCATCTTTGCACCATATGTAAAATGGATAGAGCTGGGTGATATTTTTTTCAGCAAAAAGTAAATTGTAAGAAGAATGCATTTTTCAGGGCACTGAAGCTATTCATGAATTCAGATCAAATTTGTCAAATAAATTTCAGGCCCCTCCAAGCCGCTAAAAACAACAATATTAAAAGTGTTGAAATGGTTCATTTAGAAAAATGTCCCTTCCCTGGAACTTTCTAGCAAACAGATGAGGTTGTGGTCCTGATCTGCCATAGCTTCCATCATACTATCTCCACATCTGTACACCATAATGTCATCAGCTAGGATGCTGATCACTGAAAATCCTGTTCATATATCTTGTTGGTGACACTGAAATTCTCCCATTTCAGGTTTGATCCCAAATGGCATTTTCAACCATATATATTTATCTGCTGGTGTCCAAAGTGTGGTAAGGTAGCTGCTTTCTAAATCCACTAGCACTTCCCAATATACATCTTTGGCATCAAGTACAGGGAATATTTTTGCTTTTTGCAAAGTCAAGTAGTATCTCTTAATCATAGGTATTTGGTACTGGGCTGTTTTTAGTACTTTGCATATATTGGTTGGTTCTGTGCAAACAGGCGGGTTACCCAGGGGGGGATCCTAGCTGGTTTGCCAGACAGGATGGAAAATATTTTTGGTGCCTCTCTCAGCAGCCAAAAATAAAATGCCAGCCAATCAGAGCAGCACTGAGGGGACTAGGGGGCAGAGCCCAGCATCACAGTAGTTTGGCATCCCCTGGAAGTTGGTGCCCAGAGTGACTGCCCTGCTCTACCACTCCTAGAACTGGCCACAAGCTTGCCTGGATTCTCATGCTGCGTATCTAACATAGGGGCTCCGTGAAGCAATGCTTGTATTGGCTGAATTGTTTTATCTATGACATCCCAGCCCTTCCCTTTCCCCTCCTCCTTCCCATTCCCAAAAAAGGGAAATCTTTGAGCAGCTTTGTTAGAGGGATGCCACAATGTATTGTCTGCTCTGGTCACATTTTTTGTTTTACTTGTGTGCCCATGGTATCGATCATTTGTCCTAGTTTTAGGCCAAGTCTACACTGTAAACTTACATCAGTATAATTACGTGTCTCAGAGATGTGAAAAATCCACACCCCTGAGCAAAGCAGTTACACAGACCTAACCCCCGGTGTAAACAGTGCTAGGTTGATGGGAGGGCTTCTCCCGCTGACACAGCTTCTGCCTCCCAGAGAGGTGGATTAACTGCACTGATGGGAAAAGCTCTTCCACCAGTGTAGTAGCATCACACGGAAGTGCTACAGCTGCACCGCTACAACATTTTAAGTGCAGATCTGCCTTTAGTGTCACTAGGTTTGTGAATATACACGTTTTAGCTGAAAGCTAAAGTGGCTTCTGTGTTGTCTGTACTACTTGACATGTCAGTGTGTATGCTTTTCCTGGGTTTTCTGCTTGTAATTTATACTGTCCTGGTGGTGATATGATTGTGCCACCATATAGTTTTAATTTGGCTTGCAATTTTGCTTTCTTGTCTCGTATGACGCTGAGAAAGTCTTTGTAGCCTAGCACATTCATGGATGTCCTACTGACTATTTGGCATTCAATTTTTTGTTTGTGTGCTTCATCCTGGCCTCTGCATTTGGAGCTAGTCTGAGCTTTACAAGCCATTTTATGGTATTTGCTTTGCACTGCATTAATGACATATGCATGCAAAATCTAAGGCCACTAAGTCACTGCTTGCTTCCTCAATTTGGTGCATTTTTCTTTGTTTTTCTTATCTGCAAGCTTTGCCATAACAATTTGTCTTGCCACAACTACTGCACATGACACTATACATGGGGGGTTTTCTCCACAGTATACACAGGTCTTTTTTTTTCATTTGCATTTATCCTCTCTGCTTTGTGTTTGGGCATTTGCTTTTGCACAATTTTTGGTGCATTTTCCCTTGTATTTTTTTGATTTCCCTAAACTATGAGGTGAATTCTCTCTGTTTGCACTCCACTTATGCTCTGCATTAGGACATGAACTTGTTCACTAGCTATGCACATTTGTAGCGCTCATCAGAATTCGTGTGGGCTCTGAGCATTCTCCTTAGAGCTCTTGCACCTTTCATTTCTATTACTAATCTATCACAAATTAGTTCTACGCCATGTAATTGTAACCGTGTTGGTCCCAGGTTATGAGAGAGACAAGGTGGGCGAGGTAATATCTTCTATTGGTCTAATTTCTGCTGGTGAGAGAGAGCTCTGTGTGACTCAAAAGTGTGTCTCTCTCATAAGCAGAAGATATTACCTCACCCACCTTGTCTCACAAATTAGTTCATTTTTTTAAGATATAATTGCATGAATCAGCCATTTTGCACAGTTTGGCAACATACAGAGCTACTGTTTCTCCAGATTTTTTATTACACTTGTTAAAAAGATACCTTTGGCATGTGATTTTTTTTTTTTAATTGAAAATGCTTAGGAGTGCTTCTGTGATTTGACGTGGTTCCTCCCAGGCTGCTGCTGACATATATACAAATGCTGTTGGAGCATGTGACAGCCTTTGTTCATCATTACAGCTAAAAGTGTGGCTGCTCTATTTTATTTTTTTTTAATCTAGCTCCGTTGCAATTTCATAGGTTTCCGATTGTGATTTGAAGAATGTCTAGCATCTCCTTTCACATCCACCTACTCAGGGACAGGAATCTGGTAGTTGCCATAATTACTGTTTCTTCTCTCTCTTTTTTGTTTTGTGTGCAATAGTCTTAGTTTCTGATTTCCATGTGCCTGCAGGAGCGAGCACAAAGAGATAGAGCCAAGACAGTGCAACATTCAGGCTTTATTCCTTCCTCCATGTATACTGTCCTCTCGCATCAAGCACTTCCTGAAAGTAGAGTTCCTACAAATAACCATACTATAATGCCCCCTACTGGGAAGCTATTTATCATAAAAATGATAGTGTCAGAATGGGACACTTAACATCACAAATAGTTTGACAATAGTTTGATTTTGCCCCAAGTGTTCTTAAATGACCCAACTAGCCCATAAAGCACCAACGCTGCGGGACAGGTGTGCTAACACCCACTGTCACTAGTAATGTCACTTTTCTCAGGACAATCTGATTTCCATGCACATAGCGTCACCACCAAACATTAGGACTGATCCTGCACCCCTCACTCACCCAAAATGTTCCATTGACCTCAACAAGACTAGTGGCATGAACAACAGTTTATAGCAGAGGTCAGCAACCTTTCAGAAGTGCTGTGCCGAGTCTTCATTTATTCACTCTAATTTAAGGTTTCACGTGCCAGAAATAATTTTAACGTTTTTAGAAGGTCTCCTTCTATAAGTCTATAATATATAACTAAACTATTGTTGTATGTAAAGTAAATAAGGTTTTAAAAATGTTTAAGAAGCTTCATTTAAAATTAAAATGCAGACCCCCCCGGATCGGTGGCCAGGACCTGGGCAGTGTGAATGCCGCTGAAAATCAGCTTGCGTACCACCTTCGGCACCCGTGCCTTAGGTTGCCTACCCCTGGTTTACAGGATCAGATTTATTTATCACCATTCCATGGCAGCAATGTAATATTCACTGCTCTACTCTAATTACACAAGAGAACTAATTATTGTAAAGCCAATGATAACATTATAGTTCCTAGGTGACAACATATTTGCTATAAGCTATTAATACCTCATGCCTCTAATAAGCTAGGAAAACTGGATAAACATGTAAAATAGGAAACACACATTAAGTTGGGGGCCTGCTGTGTGCCAGACACTCAGACTTCAGTACTATATCTGTGATTACAAAGATGCTCTAGAATGATACTTGGTGAAAACAATCAAAACCTATTTAAACCACCAACTGTAAACAGATACATCAGTAGTGTACATTCAAACCGGCGAGATGAGAGAAATGCCCTCCTCTTTATATTTAAAAGCCTTGCTTGTATGTAGTGCAAGTGTTACCAGTTGAGCTGGTCAAAAATTTTCCGACAGAACAGTTTTCTGTCAGAGGCTCCCTGGGATCCCATGTGCTTGTTGTTTTAAAATCCTCTCTCTCAAAATGCTTTGTTCCCACTGTTAGGATAAACAGTACAGTGGTTTAAGAAGGCTGTCAGATCTCTACATATACCACTGGTCACAGACTCCCACAGCGAAGAACCTCAGGTGCCAAAACCAGCTGCATCTGCTGGGTAAGCCTGGTTGACATGCAAGGCACTGTAGCCCAGTGCCCAGTCTAAGCATGACAGAATTATGGGATTGCCCCTTAAGACAGGTAAAGACTGGTGGGGGCACTGAGAGGGAGACTAGGAAGGGGACAAAGGTGCAGCTAGCCCTGAAAACCTTGATGCTCTGTAATACAAAATACTAGCATAAAGGGCTGAATAACTACAGGAACCACAACTTTGAATTTCCTGATTTTTTGCAGTGTTGCCAACTCTCGTGATTTTATTGCTACTCTCATGATATATTTTCTTAAAGCTCCTGGAGTCCAGTGATTACAGGAGAATCTCAACTTTAATTTGGTTTAACAGTTTTTAGTCCTTGGCGTTGTAGAGGAATGGTGGAAGATGTGACTGGCGTGTCCCAAAAGGCTCAAATACACAGAATTCAAAGAAAACACACACAAAAATATTATTTTTCCCAAAGTCTCATAATTTTTAAGCCAATCTCATGATGTTGGGGGATGAGGGAGAAGGTGGGAGGCTAACTCACAAAACTCCATTTCCCTTTTGCAGGAGCTAGGAGGCTGAGGGAGGGGTAGAAGAACCGAAATCCCATGCACACACTTTCTCAGCAGCCAAGCGACAGGAGGGAAGAGCAGAATTCCCTCCTCCCCCTGACAACAGGCCAGGAGGTGAGGGGACAATGCACAAAGCAGTTGCCTTCTGCTTTCAGCATCAGAAGTTTGGTGGGAGGAACTGGAACAAGTTTATAGGAGTTTTTAAACACAGGAAGGGCACTTCTGAACTGAATTCTGAAATGGGTGGGGCGCCTATGGAGGTGTCTGTGGATGATGGTGATGTGTTTGGGTGATATTTAATGACATTGTGTATTTTGTTCATAATGTCATTTCAGAGACACTGGCTTCCCCTTAGTATCATTTCTTCCCCCTCCTATTGCTCTTCTTGTGTCCTTTCCTGCTCTTTAGTTTCCCTTTTGACTGTCAGTTGTCTGTTTTCTGTCATTATCTGTCAGCCATTCCATGCCTATTGCACTCTCCAAAGAAACACTGGGTGGAATTTTCAAAAGCACCCCAGTGAGTCAGTAACACGAGGCCCACTGGCTTTCTATGCGGCTTGTGCTCCTAATTCACTTACGTGCATAATCAATCCATTGCAAACATTCCTACAGTAAAGTACAATGAATATTCTATTTTCCTTGATACATAATGCTTGTGTGGCTGCATCCCTGTGAATTCACCCTGGCGTAAAGGTCCTTGCACAGGTTGCCTGAGCTGGAGTGAATTCATCTCTGCATATATTTCAATAGGTTAACATGCTTTGAAATTTGGTGACATTTCATTTTTAAAAAATTACTGTAGCTACATGAAAAGGAAATAAACCCTATTCGTTAGACAACCTAACTTACCTATGTACTGTAACCTACAAAGCCTCACCTGGAGAATCAATTCCAGTCTGCTATTCTGTCCTTTTTTGTGTCAAGGAACACTTTGGGGTTTACAATAAGTAGGAAGGAAACAAAATATTAATGGCTGGGTGAGAATCAACAATCAAAACGTATACTGCAGCAGAGCTTCGGTTTTACCCCTAGTGGCTATCAAAACTCTTCAGCCTTAATAGCCCCAAGCTTAAAACCTTCCAGGGAAAGAAAACAAAATGTCTATAGCAGACACTCATATTATCATTATTAGAAACTGCTCTTAACTAGCAGCTCTAGGGAATAGCCTTCTGACACTCTGTTGAGGCATGGTTCCAGCTGACTCTTCCTAGTCTAGTTTCAGTGCTGGCAGCTGTCTCCTATCAGGCAAATGCACGGATGAGCTAATTATCCAGGAGACAGACCCAACAGATCCCCCCAAATATTGTCACAGACCAGCCTTTAAAATAGCAATAATTCTAGAAGTTATTTTATCTATTTTTATTCTTTAAAAGGAGGCACAACAGCACTGTGGTGAAGAATACAGCTATAAATGCCAATGTAGGCAGACACTTAGTACTTGTAATAGTGGATTTCATATAAGTATTTCCAAGTGTTTTACAAGCAATTAATTAATCCTCATAATATTCCTTTCCATTAAATAGGTACTACCACCACCATTATCGTTTATTTGTATTGGAGTGGTGCCTAAGGCTCTATTGCCAGAGGGGAGAGGTTACACTTTTTCTCTATGGAGAAATGCAGCAAAATGGCTTATTTCATGAAAAAACATGGCCACACACAAACCACACACACATATTGTAATGGCCAGTGCCAGGCAAGTAATGCTTTCTGAGCTGCTAGAAATGATACCTTCAGAAGGGTTTCCACTCTGTCTTTTATAGTCTGTTAGAAGTTTACTTTGACAGATTCCAGAATCAGTGGATAACTTGAGTAGCCATTGTTCAACAATATAGTAAATTTATTTAATTTAAACATTCTACCATAGAAAACGGTTCTCCAGCAGAGAGAAAAGTAGTATTTTTCAGTTCACCAAATACAGTGGTCTCCCACCTTTTTACACCCAAAATCACTTTCTGAACGTAAGAACAACCCAGGATCTACCTCACCCCTTCCCTGTGGCTCCGCCCATTCCTCAAAATCCCACCTCACTCACTCCATCCCCCCATCACTCCCTCTCCCCCAACCTTGCTCACTTTCACCAGGCTAGGGTAGGGGGTTGGGATGCAGGAGGGGGTGCTGCTCTGGGCTGGTGCTGAGGAGTTCACAGTGTGGGAGGAGGCTCTGGGCTGAGCCTGGGGAAGGGGCTTGGGATGCAGGAGGGGGGTGAGGGGTACAAGCTCTGGAAGGGAGTTTGGGTGCAGGAAGGGGCTGTGGGCTGGGGAAGAATGTTGGGAGGCAGAAGAGGGTAAAGGTGCTGGCTCCGGGAGGGAGGTCAGGGTTCAGGAGAGAGTACGGGGTGCTGGCTCTGGGGTGGGGTCAGGGCTGGGGATTGGGGTGTAGGAGGGGGTTCAGGGTGCAAGAGGGGTATGGGGTGCAGGCTCCAGGAGGGAGCTCAGGGCTGGTTTTGGGTGCTGGCTGTGGGAGGAGGCTCAGGGCTGGGGGTGCAGGAGGGAGTTTAGGGTGCAAGAGGGGGCTCAAGGTGCTGGCTCCAGGAGGGCGTTCAGGGCTAGGGGTTGGGATGCAGACTTCTACTGAGCAGCATTTACATCCAGAGGCTCCCAGCTGGCGGTGCAGCGTGGCTGCCACTCAGGCAGGCTCCCTGCCTACCTCAGCCCCACACCACTGCTGGAAAGGTTCAACGTGCCCCTGCAACCCTTGGGGAGGGGATAGGTGGCACATGGCTCCATGCATTGCCCCTCTCTGCAGGCACCATCCCCGCAGTTCCCATTGGCCACAGCTCCCCATTCCTGGCCAATGGGAGCTGCAGGGGCGGTGCTTAGAGGCTGGAGCAGCATGCATAGGGAGACCCTTGTCCCCAGGATCAATGCTCAGTTCTCACTGCTCTCATCTCTTTTGCAGAAAGTTTGATTGCTCCATCACTTTAACCAGGCTTTTCTCTGCACATGCTCAACAGGCCGGCAGAAAAAGACGGTTACTCACCTTTGTAACTGTTGTTCTTCGAGATGTGTTGCTCACATCCATTCCAGTTAGGTGTGCGCGCCGTGCGTGCACGTTCGTCGGAAACTTTTTACCCTAGCAACTCCAGTGGGCCGGCAGGTCGCCCCCTGGAGTGGCGCCGCCATGGCGCCCAATATATATCCCTGCCGGCCCGCCCGCACCTCAGTTCCTTCTTGCCGGCTACTCCGACAGTGGGGAAGGAGGGCGGGTGTGGAATGGATGTGAGCAACACATCTCGAAGAACAACAGTTACAAAGGTGAGTAACCGTCTTTTCTTCTTCGAGTGATTGCTCACATCCATTCCAGTTAGGTGACTCCCAAGCCATACCTAGGCGGTGGGGTCGGAGTGAGAAGTCGCGGCATGGAGCACTGCAGTTCCGAAGGCCGCATCCTCTCTCGACTGCTGTACCAGGGCGTAGTGGGAAGCAAAGGTGTGGACCGATGACCAGGTCGCTGCCCGACAGATTTCCTGGATGGGCACACGGGCAAGGAAAGCCAGCGACGACGCCTGCGCCCTGGTAGAATGCGCAGTCACACGGCCCGTAGGGACATGGGCCAAGTCATAACAGGTCCTGATACAGGACGTAACCCACGAGGATAACCTCTGGGAGGAGATAGGAAGCCCTTTCATACGGTCCGCTACCGCCACGAAAAGCTGGGGGGATTTGCGGAAGGGTTTGGTCCTCTCTATGTAGAACGCGAGAGCTCTACGGACATCCAGCGAGTGGAGCTGCTGCTCCCTGCCTGAGGAGTGAGGTTTTGGGAAAAAAAACCGGGAGGAAAATCTCTTGGCTGACGTGGAAGGCTGAGACCACCTTGGGTAGAAAGGCAGGGTGCGGTCTAAGCTGCACCTTGTCTTTGTGGAAGACCGTGTATGGGGGGTCTACCACAAGGGCTCGGAGTTCCGACACCCGTCTAGCTGAGGTGATAGCTACTAGAAAGGCAGCCTTCCAAGAGAGGTAAAGCAGGGAGCAAGTAGCTAACGGCTCAAAGGGGGGCCCCATGAGCCGGGACAACACCAGGTTAAGATCCCAGGTTGGAGCAGGGGGACGGACGTTAGGGAATAACCGTTCCAGCCCTTTAAGGAATCTCGACACCGTCGGGTGAGAAAAAACGGAGCGACCGTCCGCACCCGGGTGAAAGGTGGAGATAGCTGCTAGATGGACTCGCAACGACGATAAGGCCAGACTTTGCTCTTTGAGGGACCAAACATAGTCTAAGATTTCGGTTACCGAAACTTCCATAGGGCGGAGATTTCTCTCTACGCACCAACAGGAGAAGCGTTTCCCATTTCGCCGAATACGTGGCTCTTGTGGACGGTTTCCTGCTGCTCAAGAGCACCTCTCTCACGGGCGTGGAGCAGCGCAGCTCGGAACCAGTTAGCCACACAGGAGCCACGCCGCTAGGTGCAGCGACTGCAGGTCTGGGTGACAGAGAGACCCGTGGTCCTGGGTAATCAGGTCCGGATGAAGGGGCAGGGGAACTGGGTCGGCTACGGCCAAGTCCAGCAGCATGGTGTACCAGTGCTGTCTGGGCCATGCCGGGGCCACCATGATCACACGAGCCCTGTCTCTGCGCACCTTCAGGAGGACCTTGTGAACCAGAGGGAACGGAGGAAACGCATAGTACAGGTGGGTCGACCACTGGATGAGGAAGGCATCCGCTATCGACCCCGGCTCCCTGCCCTGAAAGGAGCAGAACGCTTGGCACTTCCTGTTCCCCTTGGACGCAAAGAGGTCCACCCGGGGATAACCCCACCTCCGGAAAATGGAGAGAGCGACGTCCGGGCGAAGGGACCACTCGTGTGACAGGAAGGATCTGCTCAATCGATCCGCCAGCGTGTTCCGTACTCCGGGAAGGAAGGAAGCCCTGAGGTGAATGGATGTGGGCTACGCAAAAGTCCCAGAGTCGTATCGCCTCGAGGCACAGGGAGGAGGACCTGGTGCCGCCCTGCTTGTTGATATAATACATGGTCGTCGTGTTGTCCGTGAACACGGCTACACAACGACCCTGAAGCTGATGACAAAACGTTTGGCAAGCAAGGCGGACCACTCTCAACTCCCTCATGTTGATGTGTAGCCCCACCTCCTCCTGAGACCACAGGCCCTGCGTCCGCAGGGTCCCTAGGTGGGCCCCCCAGCCTAGATCTGAGGCATCCGTTGTCAGGGATACCGAGGGCTGAGACGGGTGAAAGGGAAGACCCGCACACAATACGGACTGGTCCAACCACCAGCCGAGGGAATCTAAGACCTTCTGGGGGATTGTGAGTAACATGTCTAACGGTTGCCTTGCCGGCCTGTAATGACTGATAAGCCACAGCTGGAGAGGCCTCATGCGGAGCCGAGCGTAGTCGGTCACAAAGGTGCACGCAGCCATGTGGCATAACAGGGTTAGACATGTCCTCACTGACGTCAACGGGGCTGACCGCAAGCGTTGAACGATCGCCGCCATGGTCTGGAACCGCTGCAGAGGCAGCGAGGCCCTGCCCACAGTGGCGTCCAGGACGGCCCCGATAAATTCCACCTTCTGAGTGGGCCTCAGGGTGGACTTGTCTGTGTTTATCAACAGGCCCAGACTCGCAAACATGCCGGTGATCACGCGGACATGGCTGGTCACCTGCTGTTCCGACGTGCCCCGAATCAACCAATCGTCCAGATAAGGGAACACGTGGACACGGTTGCGCCGAAGATGCGCCACGACAACTGCCATGCATTTTGTAAACACCCTCGGGGCCGTGGACAGGCCGAACGGGAGGACTGCAAATTGATAATGAAGAGCCCCCACAACGAAGCGGAGAAAGCGTCTGTGGCGCGGCCAAATGGCAATGTGGAAATACGCGTCCTGCATGTCGAGGGCGGCGTACCAGTCTCCCGGATCCAGGGATGGAATAATGGTCCCCAGGGATACCATGCGGAATTTCAACTTCACGAGGTATTTGTTGAGCTCTCGCAGGTCGAGGATAGGCCTGAGGCCCCCCTTGGCCTTGGGGATCAGAAAGTAGCGGGAATAAAACCCCTTGCCTTTCTCGTTTTCCGGAACCGCCTCTATAGCTCCTTTGCTGAGGAGCGTCTGCACCTCCTGCCGAAGGAATTGCTCGTGAGAGGGGTCCCTGAAGAGGGACGAGGAAGGAGGGCGGGAAGGAGGAAACGAAACAAACTGCAGGCAGTATCCCGTCTGCACCACGCTTAAGACCCAGCGGTCCGATGTTATTTGGGACCACGCCGGGAGGAAAAACGAAAGGCGGTTGGAAAACGGGGGGGGGAGGATCCATAGGGGAAACTGTTACTGCGCCCTCGAGCGCACCTTCAAAATGAAGGCTTAGGACCAGGCGGGGGTTTTGAGGAGCCTTGGTTCTGCCCCCCTTGGTTCCCCGACTGCCTGCGCCTCCCGTTCCTGCCGCGGCGCCTGTAAAGGTCCTGCCGCTGGCGGAACTGGGAAAACGGCCTGCGTTGTTGTTGTTGTTGTTGTTGCGGCCGGAAGGGTCTACGCTGCGTCACGGGAGTGTGCATCCCGAGGGACCGCATAACGACTCGGTTATCTTTCAGACTCTTGAGTCTGGGGTCTGTTTTGTCAGAAAATAGGCCCTGGCCTTCGAAAGGAAGGTCCTGTATAGTATGCTGGAGCTCCGGCGGAAGGCCGGAAACCTGCAGCCAGGAGATGCGACGCATCGTAACACCTGACGCAAGGGTACGGGCAGCCGAGTCCGCAGCGTCCAAGGAGGCTTGCAAGGCCGTGCGTGCGACCTTCTTGCCTTCGTCCAAGATGGCCGTAAACTCTTGGCGAGCATCCTGTGGCAGCAGCTCCTTAAATTTGTCCACTGCCACCCAGGAATCAAAGGCATATCTGCTCAGCAGGGCCTGCTGGTTGGAGACCCTGAGCTGCAGCGCCCCAGCCGAATACACCTTACGGCCAAGGAGGTCCATCCGCCTGGCCTCTCTTGATTTGGGGGCCGGAGCCTCCTGGCCATGACGCTCCCTATCGTTCACCGATTGAACCACCAGTGAACACGGGGTCGGGTGTACATGGAGATATTCGTATCCCCTGGAAGGGGCCATGTACTTCCTCTCGACGCCTTTTGCTGTCGGAGGGATGGAGGCCGGAGACTGCCAGATGGTGTTGGCGTTGGCCTGGATGGTTCGTATAAAGGGCAGGGCGACCCTGGTGGGAGCATCAGAGGAGATGATGGTTACAATTGGATCCTCTATCTCCGAGACCTCCTCCGCCTGCAGACTCAGATTTTGAGCCAATCGCCTGAGGAGGTCTTGGTGCGCCCTGAGATCCAGCGGGGGGGGACTGTTGGAGGAGGTACCCGCCACCGCCTCATCCGGGGAGGAGGATGATGAGACCCCCGGCACGAGAGTGTCTAACTGAGGGTCTTCCTCAGCCCTCGCCTCTGCCTCCGGAGCCACAGCGGAGTCCTGCTGCTTGGACCCTTCCTCCCCTTCCGGGGAGGGAGGGGGGCGAGACAACGAGGCTTCCGGGGCCCTACGTTCCGCAGTCGCCGGCCTAGGAGGGAGCTGCTGGGGGCCCTGGGCCTGATGGTACGCCCAGGGTGTCCAGAATCCCCACTGTTGTGGGCCTTGGTCCTGCAGCGGCGGATCACCAAACAGCGCCGCCTGCCGGTCGGTGCCCAGCGCATAGCCGCTGTCCGTCTGGGAGGATACGGACGGCTGTCTCGAGGGCCACGGTGGGGCCGACCCTGGATGGTACGGGTCTGCGCGGGCCGGCACGGAGGATCGTCGTGGTGCCGGGGACCGGTACCGGGAGTCATACCGGTGCCGGGATCGGGACCGGGACCGGGATCTGTCACGGTGCCGTGATCCTGATCGGTGCCGTGATCCTGATCGGTGCCGGGCGCCGCTTCGGTGCCGGGCGCCGCTTCGGTGCCGGGACCTGCTACCAGCTCGGTGCCGGGAGGTCGACCGGGACCTGCCACCAGCTCGGTGCCGGGAGGTCGAGCGAGACCGGGACCGGGACCTGCCACCAGCTCGGTGCCGGGAGGTCGACCGGTGCGGCGAGTAGCGTCGGGACCTGCTCCTGGAGTCGCGGTGCCGGTGTCGACTGGAGCCTGACCGCGACCTTCTCGATGCCGACCGGTGCCGCGAGTGTGACCGGTACCGCTGAGGGGAGCGGTGCCGGGACTGCGAGCGGCGTCGGGATCTGGAGCGCCCAAGACGTCGGGACCTGGATCGGGAACGACTGTCTCTGGGCGGTGCCGACATCATGGGCTTGCCTCTGGACACGACCCGCACCGGAGGTACCGGGGGTGGCAGCCGAGTAGGCTCAGTCAGGGCAATAAGGTCCCGAGCCGAGGCGAAGGTCTCCGGTGTGGACGGGACCATTATCTCAACCCCAGATCTCATGGGGGAGCTCGGCGGCACCGGACTCAACGGACCCGCCGGGCCCGGAGTCAACGGTGCTGACGGTGCCGGCGGCGCCGCGGCCGATGTCGAGGCCGGGCGCTCTAGCCGGGTCTGCCTGGCCGGAGTATTAGACTTCGACGGCCTTGGCTCTGGCTCCAGTGCCGGAGAGGGTCGGTGCCGAGGAGTCTTCTCGGTGCCGGAGCGATCCGGTGCCGGTGCCGATACCACGGCCTGCGAAGCCGTCGGGTCAAGTGCCGCCTCCATTAGGAGAGTTCGGAGCCTTTGATCCCTCTCCTTCTTTGTCCTCGGCTTAAAGGCCTTACAGATGCGGCACTTGTCGGATCTGTGCGATTCCCCGAGGCACTTCAGGCACGCTTCGTGGGGATCGCTGGTAGGCATGGGCTTCTTGCAGGCCGCACACTGCTTGAAGCCCGGCGAACCAGGCATGAGCCCGGTGCCGGGTGCCGGGAAGGGCTAAGCCCCCGGCGAAGAAGTACTTTACAACTAATTAACTTAACTATCAACTTAACAAACTAATTAACAACTATAATGAAACTAGAGATAACGATAGATAACGATAGATAACTAGGAGAGCTGGGGACGTGGAGGACAGCTATGCCGCGCTCCACAGTTCCAACGACCGACACGGCGGTAAGAAGGAACTGAGGTGCGGGCGGGCCGGCAGGGATATATATTGGGCGCCATGGCGGCGCCACTCCAGGGGGCGACCTGCCGGCCCACTGGAGTTGCTAGGGTAAAAAGTTTCCGACGAACGTGCAAGCGCGGCGCGCACACCTAACTGGAATGGATGTGAGCAATCACTCGAAGAAGAAGTTTCAGTTTCATATTTTTCAATATACTTTATGTTTTCCACAGCAAACGGTCAGTTTCTCTTTAAGATCTGTGATAGCTGAATTATTTTCATGGTCTTAACTAATATCCCCATTTGACAGATAAGGCGATGGATATCTTGGGCGCCTGTCCATCTCCTGCTCAACATATGGCTGTAAAATTACCCAATTATATTACTTGGTATGGGCCAGATCAATTTCAATTTCAATTTCTGTAAGTTGATGGGAGTTTTCTCTGAGCTAAATCAGCAGGACTGAATCCCAAGCATATGCACAGCCATGGGGAGAAAACAAGGAGACATGTCTCCAATTTTTATTGTCCTAATGGTGTCCTATCTAAACCAGCCCCAGGTACCCTTCTAGGTAACGTTAAAACCAAAGGCATCAGGAGTGCGGGGACTTGTTTATATGAGAATATGAAAGATATTCACTTTCTAAAGCCTGAGGTGGAGGTAAACCCAATGTATAATGGTTGTGGGCCAAATTTCTAAAGGGGCCTCAATGTGGTCTCAAAATTGTAAGCAGTTTTACATATCTAGATTTTGCATTTGAATTTTGCAGGCGGGTGCATACATTGAAACAGGGATGTGAAAAATTGCACCCACCCTATAAGCAGCCTCTTAAGCAGGCTTAGGTTAGCAGTTCCCTAGGTCCCAGGAGAGGAGCTGAGAGTCACAACCTCATAGTGATCCCCATTCTGAAAATTCCCACTAGCCCACTCCTTGAAACAGCAGTAACATCCTCAAGTTTTTCAAGCTTTCTAACCCCTCGCAGCCTGCCACAGAGCTCAGAACTATAAACACAGTCAAGGGGCAAAGCAGAGGAATCTTTGTTTAATTGT
The DNA here is from genome assembly GCF_007399415.2 of Gopherus evgoodei. Lineage (NCBI taxonomy): Eukaryota > Metazoa > Chordata > Testudines > Testudinidae > Gopherus > Gopherus evgoodei. The sequence continues at coordinate 181,397,797 of NC_044324.1, read as the reverse complement.
GTTGTGTTCTTTCAGACTGAAATCCTGGCCCCAGAGCTCAACATTAAAAGCTGAACTGTGCATTGGGGACTGGGGTGGGGTGAGGGAATCTCTCCCCACTTGTGGCTGCTCCACGGCCAGCCTTGTGATTGCAGTAACCTCCACAACCACTGCACATATACTGTGCATGAGGAATACAGTGGATCCATAGGGCCCATACCTCTCCAGCCTATCCAATACATCTGTAGAGGCAGTGCAGTGGTAGTGCATACAGAGCTGGTCTGCATGGTGCACAAGGAACATGCACTGCCTGCATAACTTCAAATCCTGCCGGCCATCCACATGTTAGAGCCTATGTTTGTTCTGTATGCAGACCTCTCCCTGCCCAGAAAGGAGGCAGCAATTTTTGCCTTCACTGATAATGATCGCAAAATCATTCAGTGCCTTCCTTACTCTGGTTCCTGATGAGCAGGGGTCACAAAACAAACTCTACCACTACAACTGATGCCTGTAGTTTCAGCTGAGATGCCAAGGACTGAATGGGTATAGATACTGGACAAGCCATTAACCCTGAGGTGAAACCCGCCCAAGTGCATATTAAGACACATGGGCAAGGCCATATGGGTCAGAGTTCTACTGCCCCTGTCTGATGCCTACGTGCTTTGCAAAGAAAGAGAGAAATTCGCTCTTCAGGGCTGCCAACCAGCCTCTATCAGCAGCAATAAATTCACAGCTGTTTTTAAATCTGGCTATTGAACAAAATCCTTATAAGCTGCTTAAATGGCATTATGCATTTTGAAAGGGAGACTTCAATTCCAGGTATCTGCAATTAACGGGGTATGTACAATGTATGCTCCCCTCATTGTCCACCCGCTCTCCAATCCTGTGCTCTGACTAAGCCTCTCTCCTCAGCTGTCTTTGTCCACTTCTCCCACTCTCGGCACTGGAAAAGCATCTTCTCGTTCCTACTTCAGATCTCCTAAAACTAGTGGGGGCCAGTGGTGGGATTCACACCATCAATTAAATCTCCTCTATTAGTTCTTCAAACACACAAAACCCACACTTTTGTGGCAGACATCCTTCTTTTCCCACTTCTCTTTAGCAGAACAAAGCCTAGCAGAGGGTAGGCTGGGTGGAGTGGAGCAGGCAGCATCTAACCCATTCAGTTTAGCTGCACCAGAGAATGCAGCCAGCGGCGAGAGAGGCTGGTGGCTAAGAGAGCTCCTCCCTCTATTAAGGGGTAGACATGCTCAGGGTTTAACTGATCGCCATATTTGGAGTCGAGAAGGAATTTTCCTCCAGGGCAGATTAGCAGAGGCCCTGGAGGTTTTTCGCCTTCCTCTGCAGCACGGGGCACAGGTCACTTGCTGGAGGATTCTCTGCAGCTTGAGGTCTTCAAACCACAATTTGAGGACTTCAATAACTCAGACATAGGTTAGGGGGTTGTTATAGATGTAGATGGGTGAGATTCTGTGGCCTGTATTGTGCAGGATTTCAGACTAGATGATCATGGTGGTCCCTTCTGATCTTAAAGTCTATGAGTTTATGAGTCTATGAGAGCAGGCCTGAGATCAGAGCATGCTCCAGCTGACTTTTCAGTCTTCTCTGGGGCAGAGAGCAGCAGGAAGGACGCAGAGCAACTGACCTTTTTTCAGTCAGGAAGATGGAGGCAGGGAGCAGATTGGAGTGGGTGTCTCCTCAGGAGGAGAGCAGCAGTGGGAGCTATAAGAGAGAAGCTGGAGAGTGGAGGAATAGAATGTATTGACTGGGAAGTGCCCACCGTTGCTAGATGGAAGGTTGGTTGATGTTATTTGGGAGATTAGAAATGACTGTGTGCATGTTTGAGATGTTATATATATATTAGGAGTGGGACAGGGTGCAGTGGAGGAAGTATCCAGTTACCAGTTCCAGCCTCACCCCTTATTTTGTGCACCATCCACCGCTGCCTAAATCTAACTTGTGGCCCAGTCTTCAACCCCCTCACATACCTCTTATTTTATATGTGGAGTGTAAACTATGCAGGGGAGGAACCATGTGTATATTGTTTGTTTTTAAAGTATTATGCACTTCATATGTAACCAATAAAAAGAGAAAATCACTTACTGGCAAGTCCTCTTTGGTGTATTCTCCTCTCCTAGCATATGACAGCGGATCAACAGTTATATAACCGGGGCTTCCCTGCAGATAGCACCATAACACTGCCTTTCCGTTAATCCGGCATCATGAGATGGGAACAGAAAGAGACGCATGACAACAGACTTGTCTTCACTGCATTATGGAAGCTTGGGTTACCTGTACTTGAGTCAACCTCCCTCAAAGTTAGCCTAGCTTGAGTGAGAACAGTCACACTGCAAACCACCACTCGGGCTGCAAAGAACAATTGTATTAACAGCTCTGAGTAGCTGCGTCCCCACCGCATTACTAGTTCCAATGTCAACAGCACTCAAGCTTTCACCGCACTTCCCGCCGGCCAGCTAGCTTGAGTTTAAGGCCCCAGTGAGTTCCACCTAGAGACTTTTGTGTGTGGAGGGGGGTCAGGTTTGGAGCAACACTTGAATTATACCTCATGTTAGCGCATACCAATGATGCATACCTAACTCCTATAGATGATGTACGCAGGGATGCGTGTGCCAGAACAGACCCTTTGTTTGATGTCGGCATTTATTCCGTTTGATCATTTTCTTCTTTTTAAATTGTCCATAAAAGAAACAAGTCTTCATGGAGATTTTTCACACTGCATTGCGAGTTACTCTGCATTGTGTACTAATCAGTTACTACCCAGGAAGCAAGGAATAAAAGACTTGATCCTACAGCACTTGATAAATCTTATATTTAAACATTAATGAAAGTCAGGGCCTGACCAGCACAATATATCCTCAGCTTTCTGAGCACTGCAAGGACTACAAAGATCCAGAGGCTGGATAGAAATATAGGATTTGCCATATGGGTCAGACCACTGGTCAAAGGAAGATGGAGATAAAGCCTGTAACATACCTCCCTCCCCCACATAATGCACCTCAACATAAGACATTTTATCCAATATGGCAGGGGTTCTCAAACTTCACTGCACCACGACCCCCTTTCTGACAATAAAGGGGGAGGGCGGTCAGAGCTGAGCCCTGCTGCCCTGGGTGGGGGGAAAAGAGGGCCTCAGGCCAAGCCCTCCTGCCCGAGGTGGGGGGGGAGATGGGGCTGCAGCCCATGCCCTATTTCCCTAGGTGGAGGTGGAGCTCAGGCTTCAGCTTCAGCCCTGGGTCCCAGCAAGTCTAATGCTGGTCCTGGTGACCCACTTTGGGGTCCCAACCCACAGTTTGAGAACCGCTGCGTTAGGGAACAGCCCCCAAGCCAAATGCAGTGTAATGATTAGTAGGCACTGCGATGTGTGTGCTGAAGTTCTTTACTAGGACATTAAACCTAGTTTAAACTGCAGCCTACAGAGCTGACCATGAGGAAAAACTCATATAAATGAGCTCCTTCCCCTCCCTTCTGTGCTCTCTTTACCATCTATACTCTTGTTCTAGGACCACTCAATCTGCAGAAATTATTACAGCCCTAAGGACACCTCAACCAGCTCAGGTGGCAAGATGGATGACCTTCGACTTGATCTATGGGATGAGATACGAGATACTTCCTTAGTGAAGAGTGTCGCTAGGAGCTTCTTTCTCATTAGTTAATCCTGTGTAGAAACCACACTGGAGTCCTGAAAGACAACGTTTTAACATACTGGGAACAACCATTTCATGGACACTCCTAACTTTGAGGAAGCATACAGTATTACTCCAGGCCAGATGCTCATCTCAAAGGATCAAGCAATGCCAATGGCATTACTCAGGAATTACACCAGTGTGAGTGGAATTGGAATCAGCCCATTAGCTCAAGGTGTGAGGATTAGCATTTGGATGCTTAAATTGGAGAAATTTAAATGAGAGCCCAGGGCAAACAAATTGTTCAGACATATGGTGAGCTATTGTAGAATCCCTTATTGCCCTTCTCTTCAATCAGAGAAGTTAGTGATCCTGAAAAGTACAAAGTAGCCAGTTACAAAGCAGTCAGAGAGGGAGTGAAACCTCAGTGTTGGCAATAGCACAAGTTTAGTTTCAAGCAGGGGTTCTCACTTTTTTTGTAGTATGACCATATCTTACCAAATCCCTACTTTGAGGGCCATCTCCCATCATTTATGATGCTATAATCATCTCACCTCCCATTAAACACACCTGTGCCTCTTCGGCACCTAACTCCCATTGGATTTCAATGGGATATGTGTAACTGATTCTCTCAGGCCCCTTTGAAAATTTCAGACTATGCCTCTAAGAGATGCAGCACAGAACTCACAGCTCGAGGGGAGCAGGAGGCAAATTGGCCACAAGCCACCTGTGTGGCCTCTCAATCCTGGACTCTGGTGTGATTCAGGAAACCCTAGCGGCCCTTACAGCAGTCTCCTCCAGGCTGCCCTATGAGACACAATGCTGTCTGGAGTATCCAGTGCTTTGGCTCTGCTCCAACATGCCCCTCCAGTCCCAAACCATCCCCTGGCACATTCCTTACTTCAGGTGTTGTGAGATGAAGCCCCCAGAAGGGCTACTTGCAGCAGACTCTGTAGTGCCTGCACCGTGGCATCCTCCCCTGGCTAGAGATGGGGCTTCTAGGGACTGGCTCCTTTATGCCACTCCAGCCTTTTCACATTATGTAAAGGTGCGGGAGCAGGGGTGAAGATCTCACTCCACGTGCTAAGATGTGTTTGTACAGCACCTGCGCATTTGGGCTGCAACAGGGGCCTTTGAACATCTGTTGGTGGAAAATCTGTTATGCCTAGAGTTCATATGGTCGTCTTTAAACAAGGATATTCCATTCCTTATTCATCCATTTGCCAACACCTACTGACTTATGATATTTTAAAGTACATTGTATTCAAAGGATGTACTGAGCTATATGTTTTAAAGTAGTGAAATCTCCCCTCTCCCTCACCGCTTTCTCTAATAGTAAGAAAATATTGGAAAAATGTTAGACTTTCTAGTAAACATTTGGATTCTCATACACACAGCTGGCAAACGCATTGTGCACTTGTTATATATAGTGCAATGGCAAATTTGCTGTATATTCAGATGGAAAGTATTTGGCTCAGAAGCTTTGCTGCCTGGTACATCAGCTATAACTCCCATTATTTCTTATTTGTTATGGAGGTATCAAGCCCAAAAGCCTGTTTGGCTGAAATAGATGGAAGCATTATAATCTCCTGAACTCTGCTTTTGCTGCTCAGTGATTGGAGCTTCTGGAAAAGTACAGTAAAGGAGCTCATAATATCCAGCAATGCCTTGAAGAATTAATTATTCATCAGTTACGCACCTCTGCCATTTGTGATGCTGGTGTTACTCAGAAATGTACCTTACATAAAAATTAGCTAGAAGCCCTTCTCAATTTGATGAACAAATGAAATAGTCTGTTCTCAAATCTCTTCCATTTAGCCAACAAAAAAAGAGTTCCAGTCTTTGTTGGGAATTAATATAAGTTGGAAAATTTGCTAGATCCAATGTCCTAACTAGGGTTTCTCTTTTGTACTAATTTCCTTCCTTTCACTTAGCATTTGCTCTTTTAATACATGGCTTTTTAGAAATAATCTGCTTTATTAAGATGATTATTCCCAGAATAACGACTTGATTAAAATAGAGCTGGATTCAGAAGATGTTGCCCTTTAAAAGAAACTCATTAGAACGTTATAGTTTAAAACCCTGAGAATCTAGAAAGTCAAGCAAATATCCAGCATCAACCTTAACTGTGCTTCCTTCCGAGCCTCACCCACATTCTACCCATGGGTTAGAACTCATCATGTACCTTACAAAACTAAAGTCTGCCTTACCATGCGCCATATGAAACTGAAGTTGAGTATATGAATTACAACAACATAGTCTTTTGTTGTACGAGTATGTAACTTGCATCCAACCTTCCAGCCGCATCAGGTAAACAACTGATTAAAAGCAGATCCTTTTGTCCTTGATTGTTAAAGCTCCATGCTGTAAAGTGCCCCAGATTTGCATAACTGATTGCAGAAGTCTGGTTGTCTGTTGCTAGTGTGATATACAGGACCCAGAATGACTAGCCAGAGGAACAGGAACTGAACTGCGTTTCTTGAGTAATGGTCTGAAGTTGCAGTGGGGGAGGTTTAGGTTGGATATTAGGAAAAACTTTTTCACTAGGAGGGTGGTGAAGCACTGGAATGGGTTACCTAGGGAGGTGGTGGAATCTCCTTCCTTAGAGGTTTTTAACGTCAGGCTTGACAAAGCCCTGACTGGGATGATTCAGTTGGAGATTGGTCCGGCTTTGAGCAGGGAGTTGGACTAGATGACCTCCTGCGATCCCTTCCAACCCTGATATTCTATGATTCTATGATCATTTTAAATTATTTCATGCAGTGTGGAGGCTGACGAGGTAACATGCAGCTTTCACCTTTGCCTGTCCCAGCAATAAAGGAACTGAGATAGTGAACCCCCCTACTTTTTCCTATTTAATAAATATTTCATCACATCATATTGCATTTCATTATTTCATGGACCCATCATGCATCAGGTACAATCACCACCAAAGCTCTGATGACAGATCACTCAGAATGACAAGACACCCTATATATGATGGAATGCCCAGACAATAGGAGCAGCAAATAGCCGTAAGGACCTGTAAAAAAGCAGGATCTGTTTTACCTCAGACCAGGAACCGAGGGAGGCTTTAGCAGTTCTCTACAGTGAATCCATCTACATTTGGTTAGGCTAAATTAGCTCCTTCGCCATCTGAAAACATTTGGACTTTGTCCATACACTGGTTATTTAAACTGCAATTTTCAAAATGAACTCCAGCACAGGTGTCGAAGCAGTGAATCACCCCTCTTGATTGTCTGACAATATCGAAGGTATTTACACATTCTATTGTACAGTACATGGTTCTCGGGGAGACATTTATATTCAAGAACTGTTCAAGGACAAGGCTACTGCAAGCAATTACTGAAAGTAAAAGAGACTGGTGAGGAAAAAAAATACCATCCTTCCCTCACACACTCCAAAATTGTTTTTTTAATAATGTCAATAAAGAAAGCTACCCTATTAGGACTGTTTTCAAAACTTCTGTTTTAAGTGTTTATGAACGTAATGGGCAACAGGGTGAGAAAATTGAATGCCTACTATCTTGCCAGCTTAATGCAGCAATTCATTGTCCAGTCAGATATCACAGATGCCACACGACTGCACTGCAGTTTCAGCAAAGCCCCTCAGCCTCAACCAAATGGGAACCCCTACTGGCAAGGCCATTCTATTTCCCCTTAGGTTGCTCCAGGAGATGCAAATGCATTCTGTTGTACGGCTGTAACATTCTGATGACTGCCATAACAAGTGTTAAAAGCGACACTGTCAAGATGAAATTCAGAGATTTAAGAGATTCAAAATTCAGAGATTCAGAGCCCTCCCCGATGTTATAAGCTTTGAATGTTAAAATCCTTCCCGGTTGTAATCATCTAATTTGCTTTTCACAACATGTATGTTCTTCATTTACACTTTTCACCTCAGCTTGAACAATGAAATTAGACTGGCCAGTTTCACGTCTCTTCCTTGGTCTGTTCCACTTCATGTGATAACACAAAGCAATGATGTTTGAGGTTCCTTGAAGTATAAATGGGGATGGATAATCGAAACTCACATTGATAACGTATTTTAAGGTCTGTAGACAGAAAGTGTTAAGTTATTAATATATAAATGGAAAAAAGCGTTTTCATTTAATTATATTTGTAAAAAAACATGACAATCTTAAGGGCCAAATAAGTATCTATAACTGTTGTATCTGAGCCCCTTGCCCCTGGTCCCTGGTTTTTAGTGTATTTATCCTCACAACATCCCTTTACAGCAAGGCAGTGCTATTTTCCCCATTTTACCTGTGACAAACTGAGGCACAGAGAGGCTAACTCTACCAGGTCATATAAGTGTAGGGACTTGAATCCAGGTCTCAAGTCCTAACTAATGTCCCAACTGTGGGACCATCTTTGCTCTGACAAGGCTATTATTCATGTTAGGTCTTGTAAACCCTGCTATTTATTACAGAAAGCCTAAAGCCCTGATCCTGCAGTCAGATCTGCCTGGGCAGAGCCCTCCAGTGGAGTGCTGCACAAATGCAGCAGTCAGTCCCCAAGAAGCCCGTTGCCAGATGGGGGCCTCAGCTGATGGTATCCCTTTAACAACATGGACATAGAAATGAAACATCACCACCAGACAGCTGGATGTGCTGGTATGTTCACCAGTTTAAAAATGACACTATGCTGATGGGAACCATTTCAAGGTTTTATTAAAATTAATAAAACCAAAATCAGACTACAGACAACCAAAGTGCTTTTTAAATTGAAAAGAAATGCTGTTTAAAATAACTTTAAGGCAGTGTGTGTCATAAACAAAAAGCTCTGAAATTTAAATGCAAGACGGACATTCAGTCCTCCACTCATGAAATAAATATCATCCCATACAATCCCATTTTCTGACCACTTGCTGTCAACTATGTAAACATCTTGAAATCTAAATGTCCCCTGCACTCTGTCATATGCAGGAAATTGACAAAGAGTCTACGTGAAAGTAACAGTTGCAAGGAACAAAAATCAGGAACAGTGCAAATAAAATAAGGGTTGAGTAGTTGTTTTTGCAAGTGGTTTGTTGTAATCTTTAAATAGTGAACATTTTTCTAAGCAAGAAAAGTACAAGTACATCTGATTTTTTTTGAAGCTGGTTTTTCACAGATGAAGATCTATTAAGCCAACAATAAGAAGCCTTAGTTTGTAACATCCAGAATGCAAAATATTTTTCAGATGCTCTTAATGCTACAATCAGCTACTGTTTCCCTCAGGCTTCCAATCTGAACCTCCCATGATATCCCAGGACAAAAAGCATCCATGAGTGTCCAGTGGTAGGACAGCAAGGGTACGCCGATGTGAAATCTTTCATTTTGCTGAAAGCCTAATGAGCATTGTCAAAACAACACTCTCATGCTCTGTACATGAGAGGCAGACCCGAGTTCGTTATTGACTCAAAACTCAAAGGGAAAAGAACTCAAACCTGTGAAATAAAGTGACAGAGACTGACAGCCACAAACAACCCCACCCCACTGGACACCTAATGTGGCCAGGTTTCTACTGCTGTGACTCAAGCATCATCATATGGAAAATATAACACAATAAAACGTCACAAAACACAAACCAGTCTGTGCTCCACCACTGGGATTCTAACAGCTACACTGCCCCACCGCAGCCATCCCTTCACCGCAGACAAGAAGGAAATGGCAGATCTTCTCTATCCCCCTATTTTGTTGTAGCCGAGGGAAGATTAAAGATCTGAGACTAGATTTACAAAGATATTTAGATGCCTAAAGATGCAGACAGGCACCTAATGGGATTTTCAAAGGGGGCTAAGCCGATTAGGCTCCTAACTCACTTTGGCATTTTTGTAAATCCTTTTAGGTACCTATATGCATCATTAGGTGCCTAAATACCTTTTTAAGTCTAGCCCCAGGTGACTAGAACTTTCTCCAGTGTAGGTCACACATTAAATTTAGACACAGTTAGCAGAGCACTGACTACTGCACTCACGCAGCCACTCCCCCTCAGTTCCACCGTCAAGTCAGAACTTTCTACAGACTGAAGACCGTCCATAACCTAGAGTGTGGGAGGCAGGACAGAGAGAGAAACAAAGTTCTTCTTGGGCTGTGAAACTCATAGGCCCCGAAAACCAGCTCTTTGTATAATCAATCTGTGGGATTCACTGACACAAGGTCAGCAATGTAAATGCTACAGCAGTTTCAGGAAAGGGATTATGCAAGGTAAAACAGTGCTTCAAGAATAATCAAAACCTCGTGCTTCAAGGCATAATCTCCCTGATCCCTCAGAGGGACTAGGAAGCTATAGCCTCTCCCCCACGTCATGTCAAAACAATGCTCGGGCTATGTCTACACTACACCTTCTTCTGGCAAAACTTGCATTGCTCAGGGGTGTGAATATTCCATCCCTGAGTGACATAAATTACACCAACATAAGTGCTCATGTGTACAGCACTATGTCAATGGGAGAAGCTTTTGCCACTCACAAAGGTGGGTTTTTTATGCCAGCGGGAGAGCTCTCCCCCATCGGCATAGAGCGGCATAGAGCGGCATCCGCGGACACGCTGCAATGCCCGCAGCTGTGCTGCTGCAGCGCTGTAGGTATAGACATAGACATACCTATACTTTCGCAGCTTGGGGACTGCACTGTCACCTGATTGTGTAAAGCATCAGAAACTGGCCACTAGCATAAGCAGGATACCTGACAAGATGAATCTGGCAGATCATGTATGGCAAATCTTATATAGACTGATAGGAACATTTAGATACAGTAATGTATCAATTATTAAAATAAACTGATTATAGTTAGTATAATTACTTTTAGATGTTCTTGCACAATGATTTCTAAATGTATATTAAATTAGGTTTTATTATTGATTTAGGTCTACATTTGTTTACAATTGTCCTTAGCTATGTTATTGTTAATATCTCATTAGACATACTTTTGAAGCAACAAATCATCTGGAACAGAATACATCTCCCTCTTTCTCTCTCTCTATATATATTTCATGATCTGCCAGATTCATCTCTCTCTCTCTCTCTCTCTAGACTGGAGAGAGAGGGAGACAGAGAGAGAAATTTTAAAATGAATTAAAAAATAGAGTGCAGCTCTACAGTCTAGATCTATGACCTGATTTCCAACACCAAAAGTGTACCAGGGAAATTATAGATCTACAGGATCTTTGATCAGACAGTGCTTTGATTCAACAGGAAATGTCACAGACTCCCACAATTCAAAAGATCATCATTAGACTTAAAAACGAGAAGCTGGATCCTGAAGCCATTTTTCAGGCAAATCGCTAGAGGATTTGGTCCAAGGTTAAATGAACAAAAATAGTTTCTCATATAAATTGTGCCAAACAACGCAGGCTGCAGTACATATATTAGTACTCTTAAATAATAACTATACCTTTGTACTTCTATAGCACCTGTCATCTGAGGGTCTTAAATAAATTAAACTTTACAATATCCCATGAGGCAGGAAAATATTATTAATTATTATTATTCCTGTTGTGAAGAAGGGAAATAAACAGATTAAGTGTATGTCTACACTATGGGATTATTCCGATTTTACAGAAACTGGTTTTTTAAAACAGATTGTATAAAGTCGAGTGCATGCGGCCACACTAAGCACATTAATTCGGCGGTGTGCATCCATGTATCGAGGCTAGCGTCGATTTCTGGAGCGTTGCACTGTGGGTAGCTATCCCATACCTATCCCATAGTTCCCACAGTCTCCCCCGCCCATTGGAATTCTGGGTTGAGATCTCAATGCATGATGGGGCAAAAACAGTGTCGCAGGTGATTCTGGGTAAATGTCGTCACTCAATCCTTCCTCCGTGAAAGCAACGGCAGACAATCATTTAGCGCCCTTTTTCCCTGGATTGCCCTGGCAGACGCCATAGCATGGCAACCATGGAGCCCTTTTAGCCTTTTTTCACTGTCACCTTATGTGTACTGGATGCTGCTGACAGATGTGGTACTGCAGTGCTACACAGCAGCATTCATTTGCCTTTGCAAGATAGCAGAGACGGTTACCAGCCCTATTGCACTGTCTGCTGCTTTGGAAATTGGCGATGACGGTTACCAGTCCTATTGTACCGCCTGCTGCTGTCATGGGTGCTCCTGGCTGGCCTCACTGAGGTTGGCTGGGGGCGCATGGACAAAAATGGGAATGACTCCCCAGGTCATTCTCTTCTTTATGTTTTGTCTAAAAATAGAGTCAGTCCTGCCTAGAATATGAGGCAAGTCTACTGGAGAACCAGAGAGCACAGCTGCTCCAGGTCAGAGCCCCAGATATCCCACAGAAATGATGAGCTGCATGCCATTCTAGGGGGTGCCCCTGCAACAACCCCACCCATTGCTTCCCTCCTCCCACACCCCTCCTGGGCTACCATGGCAGTTATCCCCCCATTTGTATGATGAAGTAATAAAGAATGCAAGAATAAAAAACAATGACTTTTTAGTGAGATAAAATGAGTGGGAGGCAGCCTTCAGCTACTATGATAGTCCAGGCAGGACAAAATCTCCATTACTCATTAAAGGGTGAGGGGGAAAGGAGCACAGCCTCCCACTGCTATGGTAGTCCAGAATCTCCATTAGACATGAAAAGGGGGGGAGAGGAGCTCAGCCTCCAGTTGCTATGATGAGGATGGTTACCAGCCCTATTGCACCATCTGCCAGGACTGAATCTCTAGGACACAAAGCTTAAAGAAAGGAATGACCGGGAGTCATTCCCATTTTTGCCCAGGTGTCCCCGGCCGACTTCACCGAGGCCAGACAGGAGCACTCACAGGATGATGATGAGGATGGCTATCAGTCATATTGCACTGTCTGCCATCGGGGAGGGAGTGAAGGGGATGCTGCTGTTTAGCGCTGCAGCACCCCATCTACCAGCAGCATCCAGTAGACATACGGTGACACTGAAAAGAGGCGAGAAATGATTTTTCCCCCCTTTTCTTTGATGAAGGGGAAGGATGTAAATTGATGACATATTCCCTGAACCACTGGCGACAATGTTTTTGACCCTTCAGGCATTGGGAGCTCAGCCAAGAATGCAAATACTTTTCGGAGACTTCAGGAACTGTGGGATAGCTCGAGTCCTCAGTCCCCCCTCCCTCCCTCCATGATCATCCATTTGATTCTTTGGCTTTCCATTACGCTTGTCACACAGCACTGTGCTGTGGACTCTGTATCATAGCCTGGAGATTTTTTCAAATGTTTTCTCATTTTGTCTTCTGTAACGGAGCTGTGATAGAACAGATTTGTCTCCCCATACAGCGATCAGATCCAGTATCTCCCGTACGGTCCATGCTGGAGCTCTTTTTGGATTTGGGACTGCATCGCCACCTGTGCTGATCAACGCTCCACGCTGAGCAAACAGGACATGAAATTGAAAAGTTCGCAGGGCTTTTCCTGTCTACCTGGTCAGTGCATCCGAGTTCAGATGGCTGTCCAGAGCGGTCACAATGGTGCACTGTGGGATAGCTCCCGGAGGCCAATACCATCAAATTGTGGCCACACTAACCCTAATTTGAAATGGCAATACCGATTTGAGCGCTACTCCCCTTGTCGGGGAGGAGTAGAGATATCAATATTATGAGCCCTTTATATCAAAATAAAGGGCTTCATTGTGTGGACGGGTGCAGGGTTAATTCAATTTAATACTGCTAAATTCGGTATAAACGCGTAGTGTAGACCAGGCCTTTGTTACTGGCCCAACATCAGACAGAAAGTCTGTGGTAGACACAGAAATAAACCTGACACACAGTCCTGTGCTTCTGTCACAAATATACCTTTCCCTTGGACTGAAATAAAGTACAAATTATTGGAACAATGTAATTATAGTACAGAAATCAAAATCAATTTACTGTTGCTATCCCATGCTTTTAATCCTTGGTGAGCTATCAATCATTGCTTTAAGCAAAGAAAAGAATATACCAGTAAGGGGATACTCTGGGCCTGACCTTAAATGCAGTTCCATAGATGTAAATCAATAATAACTTTGCTGAAGTCAGAGGAGTTACTTATATTTTACTTCAAGTGATATAAAAATCTGAATTATCCCCTATTAGCCTTATTTTCTGCAAACTATTCAAACCTTGTATTGAATGTGTTATTTATTTCCTTGCCGGCTTTTCTGTGGTGTTTTCCCCATAGTATCTTTGGTTTTTTACAAACATTAATGAACCGATCCTCACAAACCCCTGTGAGGTGAGGTAGCATTATTATCCCCATTTTATATAGGGAATTGAAGCACAGGGATTAAAGCCAGAATTGTCAAAGTATCAGCTAATTCTGGGTGCCCAACCTGAGAAGCCGAGGGCCTGATTTTCAGAGTGCAGCACTTTATATATTAACAGCAGATTTCTCATAGAGCTCAGTGCTGTTGGGAGCATTCAGCACTTCTGCAAATCAACCCCCAGGTGTCTCATTAAAAGTTATCATTGAAGAACAAAGTTCATCACAGGAACCATTCTGACCCCTCCCCACAGGGGTCAGCAGTAGGAGTGGGATCTTGAGATCCATAGCACGACTCTATCTCTTGAGCTAATAGAGTAGAAGAAAGGCTATTACCGATGTCAACCTGCCGCTAGAGCAGGAGACACACACTTTGCCAGTGGTTTTCACAGCTATTTGCTAGACAGCAAGGGAATGTTGAGACTCAGGAATAATGATTTCTAATTTCGTTCAGAGAGATGCCAGACGCTGAAAAACTACAAAGCAGAGGGAGATGATCAAATCACAGCAGAAATGCTAAAAGCACTGGATGCTACCACCCTAATGAAACTGGCAGAGCTGTCCAACGAAATCTAGGCAAGACCCCTCCTGAACACGGGAAACATGGAATAATTGTCAGAATATCCAATAAAGGTGATCTTACTGACTAACAACTGGAGAGGAGTCACAGTATTATCTGCTGTAGGGAAAGTCTTCTGTACTGTGATACTATATGGGATGAAAGAGGCAGTGGATGTAAAGCTTAGGGAAGAACAGGTGGATTCAGGCCCAAGAGATCCTGTGCACATCAGATATTCACACTCAGGACCATCATAGAAGAATGTATAGAATGGCAGGCTTCCCCTACCATCAATTTCATTGATTTTTCAAAAGGCATTTGGTAGCCTGCATAGGCATACATTGTGGCATATTCTTCAATTGCATGGAAATCCAGCTAAAGACATCAACATCAGCAAGGCTACATACAGCAATGCAAAGTATGTTGTAAGGATGAACAACCAGATGGAGTGGTTCAGTGTGGACAATGGCACGACACAGGGCTGCATTCTATCTCTGCAGCTGTTTGACATTACCATAGACTGGATAATGAAGAAGGGTATCAAACACAAACACTGGCATAGCATGGGTAGATAGCAAATGCTTAGAAGATCTAGACTTTGCTGATGATATTGTGCTACTGAACAACACTCCCCAAAAAACAAAAAAACACCTTTGCAAAAACAAGGCTCAAAATCAGTTAGGCCAAAACAAACATCCTTGAAACACAGACACGTAGTTAATTGCTTACTACACTTGTGGTTCATCATGAAAAACGTTCAAGAGACCAAATGACTTAACTTAGCCAAGTTTATTGTCTGAAACATACATACACTTCCTTTCAAGAAGCAACTCTTTTGTCTCAGCATGTTCAGTTCCCCTTACACAGAAGGTGTGCTTCCATGATATGCATTTCAACAAGTAATACATATAGTATGCTTTTGCAAGTTACAAAACTCTTTACACGTCACTAAAATCCAATCCACCAGTTCATAACTGTTCCTTACCTCGCTGGTTTGTTCTATACTTTTATTATCTCTGTTTTGGATACTACCTTCCAAACCAGTTACCCATGAAGGTACCTGTACTAGGATATAGAATGAAAGTATGTTGATTTTGACAGATTTCGTATTTGCTAGTGCTAAAACAGACTTCAGCTCTGCAAAGTTGTATAGGATACTTAGCATGAGTGAACAAGAGTAAGCATAATACTGTTCAAATATAAAGCTTTGTGCTAACATTTATTTATAATATGTGTAATAAATATATATATTGCTAACAGGCGTTAAGTGATAACATCATATTAGAAGGCAAAAACATCAAGAAAGTGGAACAGTTCATTTACCTGGGCAGTACTATACTAGCCCATGGAGACCTTAAAAAAGATGTGACATCCAGGATAGGAAAGGCATCCACAGCATTCACTAAACTCAACAACATATGAAAATCAAAGAGATACAGAACCAAAACAAAACTGAGAATTTTCAACTCAGACATAATCTCAGTGCTCTAATGCAGCTCTGAGCTGGAGATCTATTAAAATGTTAGTTAGAAAAGTAGATGTCTTTGAAAATAAGTACCTGTGAAAAATTCTGGGTATTGGATAAAATGGTAATCATTTCTTTCTTTTCCTTTCTGTTTTCTTGTTTAAAAACTTCTTCATTAAACACTGATCACTTATATTTGTTAATTGTATTACATTTGGATATTCTGATTACGTTTCAACTGTACCATTGCAATTTATATAGTTTCTCTATAAGAAGAGCACAGGATGGGATGTATGGCTCTTCCTGAGTCGTCCTTACACTTAATTGTTGTTTCAGAAGCACAATGAATAATGACCGATTGTTTCTTTATCCTGGGTGCATGTAACTGATTCTTTAATTTAAAACAGAAAGCACAGACAGAATCAAAACGGACCATGGCTATAGCATACACAATGGTAAAAATGTTTCAGAAAATAGCCAGATGGAAGGAATTAATAGAGCTTGGAGGATGTCTTTGCAGGATATGTGCTCAAAAGCATGGGAAGCTGTTCATTTTCAAATGGTCAGAAAAACAGGGATGTATCAAGCCTAGATCTTGCATAGCAAGTTACTGGCCAAGGGCAGAAAAAAAAATTAAAAAGGCTTTTAGAGATGTTCAAAGCATATTTCAACCCAACACCCAAACATCATACTAAGAAAGATTTTCTATTACAGAAAATCATAGGCCACCTGAGCCAATGAGTGTGTAATACAGACACAGCGATAGTAATAGACTATTCGTTCACACGTAAGGACAATGTGCTTCAGGATATGAATTTAGCGGGTTAAAACTCAAAAGAAATTTTAAAAAGTTATTGCTGGAGGATGCATTGACACGAGAAGTGAAAGATGACCTGCAAAAGTGAAATCAAAAGTGAAAAGAAGTGGACTCGGTGATCTTCTTTCCTCCTTTCTTTAGAAAAATGGTCTTGAGCAGTGTTTCTCAAACTTTTGTACTGGTGACCCCTTTCACATAGCAAGCCTCTGAGTGCGACCCCCCCCTTATAAATTAAAAAACACTTTAATATATTTAACACCATTATAAATGCTGGAGGCAAAGCAGGGTTTGGGGTAGAGGCTGACAGCTCGCGAGCCTTCATGTAATAACATTTCAACCCCCTGAGGGGTTCCGACCCCCAGTTTGAGATCCCCTGGTCTTGAGGCTCCTAAAGCAGAGCCATGGCACAATTGGGGCCCAAAAGGGAATTTAGTGATAGCTTGCAAAACTAGATTACAGCTCCCTTATTCCACGGGCTGGCTGCCAGCCTCTCTCAGGTGATTATTTTAAGGAAGTGAGGGATGTATGATACAGAAATAGTCTGGAGCAGAGGACTTCTCACCTAGAGCCAAGGCCTGAACTTTCAGGAAGCTAAACCTTAAGTCTTTATGAAAACAATCTGGAAAGAATACCAATAGATATATGTTTAGCTGACATTTGAGAAGAGCACTAAGAAAACCAAGTCCTCCAAAGACCTTTGGACGCAAATGTAGTAGAAACTTTCCTTGAGTTCAGGAGAAACTTGCTTTTCCCAAGACAGAATTTTCCTGGAAATTCCTTTCACATATTTGATTTTTCCACAAAAAGGGATTTCCATTTTCCAGAGACCTCCAGTCTCTAGACTTGCTTTCAAATATATCTGCATTCACCTCTTTTCTTTTATTATGTAAATCTCTAGGAAGTAGTCATTGGGATTTCATACTGTGGACTGGTAATATAAAATTGTGATACTACTAATGAAGATGATCTAGAGTATTGCTATCCAGTAGAATCCATGGCCCTAAATAGAGAAGGAAGTAGAGCAGCCCATAGACTGCTACATGCTGGGTGAAGCCAGAATCCTCATCTTCTGCAACAACAAAATAATTTGACCATTACGTAGACACTGCATACCTGACAATGAAAAGATGACAACTCCATTGTTCATCTAGTCCACTTTGAGGAATACATTTGCTAGGGCAGCTGTGTTTAGTCTTTGAAGACGTTATAGCCCCTTTGTTTTGATCTTTCAGCTATGCTGGTATTGTAAATGTGGGGCATTTTTCTCCAAGCTATATAAATGACTCTGCTGCTGAATATAACTTGTCTCTGTGTGGGCACTACCAACTTTTTACTCTGAAGGCCTAGAGTGAGATCCTCAGCCCCACTCCAGCCCCTATATGACCAGGTAAAAAGTACTGAGGTGGTGAAAGAGGGCCTTAAAATCTGTGTTTCCAGCTACGGAAGATTCCCCTAGTATAGGTACTATAGAGTGAATAGTGAAGACCTCATAGAAGAAATAGTTGTAGGGCACAACCTTGGTTTGAGCAATCATGAGCTAATTCAGTTCAAACTAAATGGAAGGATAAACAAAAATAGATCTGGGACTAGGGTTTTTGATTTTAAAAGGGCTAACTTTTAAAAAATTAAGGAAATTAGTTAGGGAAGTGCATTGGACTGAAGAACGTGTGGGTTTAAAGGTGGAGGAGGCCTGGAATTACACCTCTACCCCGATATAACGCTACCCAATTTAACACGAATTCCAATATAACACGGTAAAGTGGGACCGCTAAACACTGAGGATGGAGTGGAGGTTAAGGATAATCTAGGCATGGTCCAATATCTAAACAAATATTTTGCCTCAGTCTTCAATGAGGAGCTTAGGGATAATGGTAGGATGACAAATGGGAATGAGGATATGGAGGTAGATATTACCACATCCGGTAGAAGCCAAACCTGAACAGCTTAATGAGACTAAATTGGGGGGCCCAAATAATCTTCATCCAAGGAACTGGCACATTAAATTGCAAACCCATTACCAAGAATTTTTAATGAATCTGTAAACTCAGGGGTTGTACTGTGTGACTGGAGAATTGCTAACACAGTTTCTATTTTTAAGAAAGGGAAAAAAAGTGATCCAAGTAACTCTAGGCCTGTTAGTTTGACATCTGTAGTATGTAAGATCTTGGAAAAAATTTTGAAGGAGAAAGTAGTTAAGGACATTGAGGTCAATGGTAATTGGGACAAAAATACAACATGGTTTTACAAAAGGTAGATCGTGCCAAACCAACCTGATTTCCTTCTTTGAGAAGGTAACAGATTTTTTAGATAAAGGAAATGCAGTGGATCTAATTTACCTCGATTTCAATAAGGCATTTGATACAGTTCCACATGGGGAATTATTAGTTAAATTGGAAAAGATGGGGATCAACATGAAAATTGAAAGGTGGATAAGGAACTGGTTAAAGGGGAGACTACAATGGGTCATACTGAAGGGTGAACTGTCAAGCTGGAGGGAGGTTACTAGTGGAGTTCCTCAGGGATCGTTCTGGGACCAATCTTATTTAATCTTTTTATTACTGACCTTGGCACAAAAAGTGGAATGTGCTAATAAAGTTTGCGGATGACACAAAGCTGGGAGGTATTGCTAACACAGAGAAAGACTGGGATATCATACAGGAAGATCTGGATGACCTTATAAACTAGAGTAATAGTAATAGGATGAAATTTAATAGTGAAAAGTGCAAGGTTATGCATTTAGGGATTAACAACAAGAATTTTTGTTATAAGCTGGGGAGGATTCAGTTGGAAGTAACATAGGAGGAGAAGAACCTCTGAGTATTGGTTGACCACATGACTATGAGCCGCCAATGTGATATGGCTGTGAATAAAGCTAATGCCGTCTTGGGACGCATCAGGCGAGGTATTTCCAGCAGAGATAAGGAGGTGTTAGTACCATTGTACAAGGCACTGGTGAGACCTCATCCGTAATACTGTGTGCAGTTCTGGTCTCCCATGTTTAAGAAGAATGAATTCAAACTGGAACAGGTACAGAGAAGGATGATCTGAAGAATGGAAAACCTGTCTTAGGAAAGGAGACTCAAAGAGGTTGCCTTGTTTAGCCTAACCAAAAGAAGACTGAGGGGAGTTATGATTGCTCTCTATAAATATACAGAGGGATAAATACCAGAGAGGGAGAGGAATTATTTAAGCTCAGTACCAATGTAGACACAAGAACAAATGGATATAAACTGGCCATCAGGAAGTTTAGACTTGAAATTAGACAAAGGTTTCTAACCATCAGAGGACTGAAGTTCTGGAACAGCCTTCCAAGGGGAGCAGTGGGGGCAAAAGACACATCTGGCTTCAAGACTAAGCTTGATAAATTTATGAAGGGGATGGTATAATGGGATCACCTAATTTTGGCAATTAATTGATCTTTGACTACTAGCAGTAAATATGCCCAATGGCCTGTCTGGGATGTTAGATGGGGTGGGATCTGAGTTACTACAGAGAACTCTTTCCTGGGTGTCTGGCTGATGAGTCTTGCCCACATGCTCGGGGTTTCACTGACGGGTCGGGAAGAAATTTTCCTCCAGGGCAGATTGGCAGAGGCCCTGAGAGTTTTTTGCCTTCCTCTGCAGTGTGGGGCATGGATCACTTGCTGGAGAATTCTCTGCACCTTGAAGTCTTTAAACCATGATTTGAGGACTTCAGTGGCTCAGACATAGGTTAGGGGGTTGTTACAGGAGTGGGTGGGTGAGATTCTGCAGTCTGCATTGTGCAGGTCAGACTATATGAATATATTGGTCCTTTTTGACCTTAAAGTCTATGACTCTATAGAAGACACAAGCTACCTATAGAAGACAGTTAGGCTGCCTTTTGAGTACCCCCGCCCCCGCAACAAACCCTGTCATGGGGACGTACCGCACTCAGCTCTGGAGATTCTCTCTCTCCAGCCAGAATCAGGAGGGCACAAAAGGTGTCTGAAAGCTCTCATTCTACTCTGATCTCACACAGATGAGAATCAGGAGTAACTTCAATTATGTCAACTACATCTAAATATAAAATCAGTGAGATGTCAGATTCCTTTGTCTTTAGCAGTAACAACTAACAAATAAAAGACAATAGCAGCATAACTGTGGATGAAGTTCTATCCTCGTTTCTCACTTCAGAATCCAGCATCATCACAATTCTCCATCTTCTCTGTGACTGTCAAGTAGGCTTACAACATTGCTTGTAACCACAAAATTAAAAGCCCCCAAAGCATCTTTTGCAGCTTTACTTCCAGCATCTTTTGCATATAAATTGAAATGGGGAGACAAAACAGCAAAAAAATGCTGTACACATGAGTAATGTTGAAATTCCTCTGCAGCCTCTGCAGCTTACTGAAGGAAGTTACCTGCGAGCCAGCGGCCTGTCTGTTGAAGATTTTATAGCTTTTATAGCTGAAGTTTCAAAGGGAAAAGGCTTAATCTCAACTTTGTGTGTCTTTCTTTTAATTTTCCAATCTATTAACTCCTAATTGTGACTTCACGTCTGTCTGAATGCAGTAATTTTTCTGCTTTCTCTGCTTTTCCTCCAACACCCATAGTGCTACCTTAATGGACAATGATGTTTCAACCAAGGATGGATTGATGGGCCTTTCACATTTGCATTTTGTTCAGCCTGACACTTACATGGCCCTACCTTACCATCTGAGCTAGGTAAAAAAGGCCTGCTTGACTGCAGTATCCAAATCAGCTATGCTATTGCTTCTCTGTCAGATTCGGCTTTGCTCCTTTTACCTAAGGCATGCTCAGAGTCTGAAACTACCTTCAGGCTTCCATCACAGATCTCCTGAAGTGGATGTATTTAATGCATTAAGGTGAAAATCCTTGATTTAGTGTGCAGCCCTAGCCATCAGATTCCAAGGTGAAGAGCTTTATGGGAGGTGAGGAGCAGAAAGAATCTTCCACCCTAGGCCAGGGTGACTTTGGCATGGCAGCCAGTGAAATCCCCCTTAACCCCTTTCTGCAAGGATAATGACTGGTACATCAGCATAGTCATAGGTCTACCAGCTAGAGCACATAAGGGGTTTTGGCGGTGAGTCGCAGAGAAGTGACATATGTCTACACTGCAATTAAAAATCTGCAGCTGGCCTGTGCTCATGGGGCTTGGGCCAAAGGGCTATTTAATTGTGGTCTAGATGTTTGGGATCAGAGTCCTCGAGGCTCCAGCCTGAGCTCACATGTCTACACCTGCTCAGGGTCTCCAGTTCCCACCCTCCTTCCATGAAGGAACTGTGATGGGTCCACTGGGTGAGGCTCCTCCATGACTGTGGATGGAGGTGGGGAGAAGATCAGGGTGTGACTCTTAATAGGTCATCAGCATCCTCTGCATTATGATTGAGTAACCCAAAGTGTACTGTCCTGAAAACAGGGCAGATCTCCAGTCCCATGTGTCTTCCACTTTTGTGCTGGCAAAGTTTCTGCTGGAAACTCTGTAAAGCCAGCAGATCTACACCATGACAATTAGTAATTGGAGGTGAAAGATTTTAGTTTGTCAATGCTGACAATAGTTTGAATAACTGGCTCTCTTGAGCCTCTTGCATATATGGTATTTTTCTAGGCACATATGATTTTACATATCAATATCTGTTAACTAGTTCAGACATCTAAAAGCAAAACCTAACACTCAGAAATATCCTGGCAATTTATTACATGACTTTAGGATTTTGGTCCGCAAAGCAAAGAACAAATTAAAAGATTCACAAGTAAACACTGTAATTTCACCTGCTATAGGTATGATCTTGTTTCACTATTGTTCCTGTCATTCAAAAGAACACAATGCCCTTTTTCTTTATACCAACACCCTTGAATCGACGCAGGTAAAAGACATCACTCACAATGACTAAACTGGGAAATAAAAGCACTATTAGAAGCCTCAGCCTTCTGGGATCAGCAAAATGGGTACAGTTCTCAAATTGGTTTTGTAACACCGTATGTGATCAATCACAACCAAATGGAAAATGCCTGTGCAAAATGTGAGATGGGATTGCAGTATTTTGCAGCCCCCGCTTTTCATTTAAGCCATAACACCAAGGCTATGCAAACCAAAAGCTGGCAGTGACATGGCAAAGCTAGATGACTTACCACAAATGAAAAAACATGCATACAAAAATCCTGTCTCTTCAATTATGCGTATGAGCTATTGCCATAAAATACTGCTGTCATAAACAGATGGTTAAGGGTTAATGTCTCTTTTACCTGTAAAGGATTAAGAAGCTCAGTAAACCTGGCTGACACCTGACCAGAGGACCAATAGGGGGACAAGATACCTTCAAATCTTGGTGGAGGGAAGTCTTTGTTTGTGCTTTTTGTTTTGTTCGTTGTTTGCTCTTGGAGCTAAGAGGGACCAGACGTACACCCAGGCTTTCCCAATCTTTCTGAATCAGTCTTTCATGTCTCAAAATAGTAAGTAATAGCCGGGCAAGGTGGATTAATCTTATGTTTGTTTTCTTAACTTGTAAATGTGTCTTTTTGCTGGAAGGATTTTTACTTCTGTTTACTGTAACTTTGAATCTCAGGCTGGGGGGGTATCCCTCTAGTCTATATGAATCTGAGTACCCTGTAAAGCATTTGCCATCCTGATTTTACCAGAGATAATTGTTACCTTTTCTTTCTTTAATTAAAAGCTTTCTTTTTAAGAACCTGATTGATTTTTTCCTTGTTTTAGAATCCAAGGGATTGAGTCTAAACTCACCAGGGATTGGTGGGGGGTAAGAAGAGGGGATGGTTAATTCCTCCTTGTTTTAAGATCCAAGGAGTTTGGATCGGTGTGAAGCCTCTCAAGGCAACCCATGGAGGGGAAAGTCTGGGGGGAAAAGGAGGGGGATGGTTAATTTCTCCTTGTTTTAAGACCCAAGGGATTTGGGTCTTGGGTTCCCCAGGGAAGGTTTTGGGGGAACAGAAAGTGTGCCAGACACAGACTTCTGGCTGGTGGCAGCATACCTGATCTAAGCTAGGAATTAAGCTTAGAAGGGTCCATGCAGGTCCCCCACATTTGTACTCTAAAGTTCAAAGTGGGGGAAAAAACCTTGACAACTGCATTCACTGCTGCATAATGCTACAATATATAAAGGTCAAGTATACTGTCTTACCAAGTTATAAATAATTCAGGGTTTAAAAGCATCCTATCTGATATTGAAAATGCAGAAGGCACACAGGACTGCTCTTTGGGCAAAGTCTGTGTAAACCTTTTTTACAGACTTAGCACATTAAACTGTGCTACTGTTCACATTATACTGCCAGAGTGTGTGTTATTCTCGCAGCCTATTGACAATCCATATAATCTTTCATTAACTGATTTTTTTGAATTAGACACTGAGATCCTGGATTTCTGCCACAGACATACTGTAAATGGGCTTCACAAAATGATGCACCCAGTTGAGAAGCAGATCAGTGCATTTAGAGATCAGCGAATTACTAAGGAGTCCACTCTGCACTTCAAAGCCAGAAAGAGGCATCTTATTATTTATACTGCGATAACATCAATGGGCCACAATGCACTAGACACTATACAAATGCATAAGGGACAAGCCATTCCCAAGGAACTTCCAATGTAAATATATGGGACGAAAAGGCTTACTCTCCACACCCTGACACAGATATATACCTACAAGGCTAGCAATGAGAACCAAACTGTATTTTCAAACTGTACTTCCATTCCCACAGCTATATTAGCAAACCCAAATCTGTAAAGGTCACAAGACACATTCTGGTGATAGCTCCGATGCCCTTGCACTGTGCTGTTGATGCATCAATATTTTCAAATTAGGAACTTCTTTCTTATCGAAGGCAGCATATGGCCCTTAATATGGAGATTTTTAAATATGTGACTTCTCAACTATGCTTAAATAATGTTAGCTTTTGGCTATTGAAATAAACTAGATACAAAATACCAAGATGCCATTTATAAGTCATACATTTCTGAGCATAACTATAGTTGAGATCTAGCCTATTATTTTTAACAAGAAACAACTCATGGGATGCAACTTTTCTGCCCTCCCTTCTTAATGATTTAGCTGACCCTGCCTCTTTGTGAAATGCAGAAAGGAAGCAGCTAGCTTTGAAAATGACCGAGCTTCATTGGCTGACATTAAACCTACATAGGTTTTTTTCTCTCCTAAACTCACTTTTTAAAATACTTGCAGCAAAGCAAAATCTCTTGATTCAATCAATTTTTCCATTTAAACCATTTTTTCTATTTTATGTTTATGGCCTAGAAAGACATGAAAATACTTAAGGGGATCAAGGAATATCAGTTTGGCCTCAAAATGTACAATCATCCATCCCCTCCTACAAATTCCAGAAACATCAACACTTTGGGCTTGCCTTTCTTTCTCTTCAGTGTAAGACTGCAAATCCCTTAAACCTGCTTAGAATCAGAATCACATATCTCATCATCATTACCTGTTGATTATACATCACCCCAAAATGTGCTGGTTGGTTTAGAAATACATACGATGACAAGTCCATGCCTGAAAGAGCTAGACTGTGGCCTGAGCTATATGGCCATGTGAGGGACATAAAATGCCACAAAGACACCCCAGTGCAACCTCCCCAGGCCT
The DNA here is from genome assembly GCF_007399415.2 of Gopherus evgoodei. Classification (NCBI taxonomy): domain Eukaryota; kingdom Metazoa; phylum Chordata; order Testudines; family Testudinidae; genus Gopherus; species Gopherus evgoodei. Next base: position 181,372,536 of record NC_044324.1, on the reverse strand, counting down.
TGAGTATGGGTATAGAGGGGCAAACTATGGGCTTGCTACCCTCCACTTAAGCAGGTTGGTGGGGAGTGTGTGGGGTGGTGACTCCAGCTCCTATCTTAATGCACCAGCCAGTGCAGGGGGGCAGGAGCAGGGATAGTAATCTACTACTGGTCAGGACCAGTAGTAAATATTACTTCCCTGGAGCAAGGGAGGGTGGAGGGATATGCTTCTCTGACTCACGCTTCTTTCCTGAGGGGCTCCTGTGGTAGCATAGCTATGTGCCACTACTCACAAAGTGCAGATTGTGAATTTGGCCTTTCAGTCTAGGGGCCATATTCTGTTACCATTACTCATATTAAACACAGGCGTGGACCCCTGCAAATAGTCTTACTGCAATCCATAGGACAACTCACAGACTACAGTATTGCACAGCATCAGGTGACAGATTAAGGTCCGTAACAGAAAGGTGAAATGTGATAAAGAGCAACAAAAATAATCTTCACCATCTCCTGTTTTCAATATGTGTAAAGTATATTTCCTTCCTTGCCTTTATGTCCAATTTCTTTTTATAAGTTTTGCTTTTGCTATTGCTATTTGCTAGTTTAACTCAAGACCATTTACTTATATAACTTCTGATACTGAAAACTGAGTCAGTCCTAAATGTATTAAGTAAGTGGATAATTTTAAGCCTATTATTATAACCATTAGCGGACCACATTTTAAAGTGTTCCCTTCATTTTGTTTTGTGACAGAAATAACTAATATTAATGCAAGCAGCATATTATCAATTTATATTCATTATCATTTTGCTTGTTGTTTAATTACCATAAATATCCCAATTACTGTTACTACTCTGTGCTTTTTTCCTGCTCCCAGGATGCAATAGCTACGCATCTCTCTCCATACCAAGTGCCAATAACATTTAGTTAACTTTGGCCATTAAAGGTCTTGCCCTGAGAACATTGACTTGATTGGAAGCAGGATTAGGCCCGATAGTACTTCAGTGGGAGCAGGATTAGGACCTGAACACTTGGGCAGGATATACACACAAACAAATGTATAAATTAGTGATTCAAGAATCCTGTAGTAAATTGGCTACTGCAATATTTATTAGAGAGTAAGAAATAAAATCAGTCAATATCTGGTCATGTGAAAAGGTTCCCCATACATGTATTCTCTTTCCAAAACTCTGTGTATGTGTAGCACATGTAAATATATTTAAGGTGAGAGAGCTTAATTTACTATGAGATATTGTACTTTGTATGCTCATGATGGCCCAGATCGTGACTGGTCCTTTGTCAGGGAGCCAGGATACTTACCCAACAGTGCACCCAATGCAGGGGCTGAGCACAGTCATAGTCCCCATACTCCCTGAACACAAGAACTTCTTGCTATCCTGGAGAGGCAGTGATAGGTTCAGGGAGGGCAGGGCCATGATTCCCCTTTCACTCTCTACTGGTTCAACCCAGGGGAAAATATGTGCTATACCCTTTAAAAGGGTGGTGTAAGGTGCCAATTGTGGTTGGACATAGCCCTGGAGGTTTCATCACATGACATAATCTTTAATTAAACATTAATCTTTAATTCCTGGAGGGACAATTGTCCTGGGACAATCCTGGAGGGTTGGCAGCCCACGGGTGGTGGAGCTGGTGCTGCAATGTGTTGTACGCTCCCAAGGAGCCCTCAGTAAATGAGGGTGTGTCTATGCTGCAATCAGCCAGGAGGTGGGATTGCAGCTCTCACACACATACCCAGACTCACTTTGATCTAGCTAATGGATGTTAGCTTGGGTGTGTCTATATGCGCTGCAGTCCCACCTCCTAAATGCAATGTAGACATACCCTGAGTCAGCCAGAATTCTTTTTGGGGGCTTCCACTTCCTGCCTAAATGCCGAGGGCGACCGGGGCGGCGGAAGATCTGGCCATGGCGGTCGCTGTGAAGAAAATGCCGCCCCCCAAATTCTAGCACCCTAAGCGACCCCCTAGGTCGCCTAAATGGTTGTACCATCCCTGCTCTGCTCCCAGAGCCAGGAACAGAACTTCGGAATCCTTATACCCAGCATTCCATTGCTGTTTTACAAACCATTGTGTAACCCACTGCCAAAGCATGGGTCACACCCCTCCTCTAATGGCTGGTCCCCATAAAGGGTAACAGCCAACTCATTCTCACTTCTGTGGCAAGTTTAAAATCATGTGAAGGGCCTTGCACACACCTTCAGCATCCTGCTGAATATCACACAGAGAGGGACTATTAGCCACTTTCTCCACACGATGTGTACACTCCAGAGATGGCCCTGAAAGCTGTGGACAAATTTATTTCCCTTCAAAGAAAAAAAAAAAAGAGCGCGATAGATCTTTCTGAAACCCACCCTCAGTGGTCATAGCCATTGCCCGAACCATCAAATAATCAAATTGCAGCATCAGAAATGCCACCTTGCTGGGGAGGAGATGTCAATAAAGGAATAATGCAATAGCAAAGAACCTATCATTTTAGACCTATTTGTGGAGCTCTATTTAAGCAATTTGATTGCTGACCCTAGGCAAGAAAAGAAATAACTTGTTGCAGAATAAATGGAGTCCTTTTGTTTTAATGAAAGTTAGAGCTCTCTTCTAGAGGGAATGTTAGCCCGCGAAACATATATACCAGATAAAAAAGTAGGAGTTCTTCGTTTGCTTGCTGCCCTACTGTTAAATAATTTCATTCATAATTTGTATATATTGTTTACTGTGCCATTAGTTAGATTGATTTGTTTACAAGATATATATAGAATATCAATCTTAACAACAGAATTAGTTCAGTTTGTTTTAATTAAGCAATGTTAATTTCTTCCATACAAATATACTCAGCATTCTGCATAGTAATCACCAGGACATAATTCTCCAATCATGAACTAATTATTATGGGCAGTTTGCAATGGCTATGCATCTCTCTCCATAGCAAACAGGCTAACAATCACAGGCAGACATCTAGAACTCTAATCATAAATGATGATTATCACTGAAACCTACCTCTACTGTCGGTTTTTACACTGATGCTGTCTGAACAACACAATCAACTAAATGCACCCTCTGTGCTGTATGTGACCTCCTGTGGTACTGTCACTAAAGATTCAGTATGAACATGCTTTCATGGTGGAGTATAGTGATGCATTTTAAGGAAGAACAGGAAAACATGAACCTGCTCCTACAACTTTGGTATTGCTGTGCCACAGTATAATGTGATAATATAAAGTGTCTCATATGGAGAAAACACATTATTGGTGCTATCACATGCAGTGACAGTATCCCTTCCCCAATTTACTAGGAATTAATCCCCTCCCTTTGCAGAGGTGCTCAGGGAGAAGGAATATAAATTGACACGCTGAGCAAGAAAGACAGGAGGCAATCTGTGGTAAAGTAGGGTGCCATACCCAGGATCATACGACTGGGTTGAACCCCTAGGCTGGGAAAGATTTCTCTTACTCTGTTTCTGCTTATGTAACTCACTGCTCCACCATACTTGTGCTGAGTTATTTTCATTTCTGGGTACAAGTGTTATCCCTTGAGGAAACCCCCTTGCAGCTACATTTTGCTATTGTTAAGTCACTCTACCAGTTTGCAGCTGGGTTTAAGTGATGTAAAATGAAACAATCTCAGTTATGGTTATTCTTCCATCCTGGACTGTCACCTGTCCTCCAGGTCCTTCCACCCGAATTCATCAACTTTGCACCAATTTTTATACAAGTTGCAAAATTGAAAGGCAGAAATGCCATCTACACATTCATTCTTTCTGGTGCTTTGGCATCTCATAGTGATTGATGATAAATCAGAATTGTTGACTGGACCACACACTCTTTTATATGCCAGACTGCAAAATTTCATACCAATCCATTGTTGTTGTGTATCAGATAACGGGTGACAACAGTGTCAAGAGAAATTATCTATTTAAAGTTACTTTTACTCATAGAATTTTGTAAACAAAAAGGATGTATCACAGAGGAGCATTTATATGAATTTTTTTTACAACATATACTGTGGTATCTCTCTGTGTGTATATATACACATGTTTTTTTTCTGTATATAGAAAGGTTTTTACAAATATTGCAGTGCTGTGCCATTCAATCCACCATTGGTTCACTAGTTCAATGCTGTTTTCTACCCTTTGTTTTGAGGATCTTTTACAGGGTCTCACTATCTGTTCCCCAACACAAACTAAAATTGGTTCAAAGCACCAAAATGTAGTGGCATGAGTCTTGTAGAGTTTGAATTCTGGGCTTTGCCAATATCACTTAAGAAAAGGGAAGGGCAAATTATAGATGTAGCTAACTAACAGTTGCCTATTCAGATCCTGGGTCCTTCATCTGGGAGTTGCAATCATTCTGCCCATCCCATATTGCTAAATGAGGGAGCTGTCCCAGTTCAATGCCTGCCAGATGGTAGGGGGCGACAGGAGAGTTCTGATATGGCAGAATAAGAACCACTGGTCTGATCTAGATGAACATGTCTTAAAATGGTTTGTTTTTTAGGAGGCCCCAATATCTAAAATAAAAAGATTTTTCTGCCTTATGTTTAGGACCATCTTCAGCACATGCCTGCACAAGCAGTGTGTTCTGCTGTGCTACTCAGAGCCGGCTCTAGCCATTTCGCTGTCCCAAGCACGGCAGCATGCTGCGGGGGGGCGCTCTGCCGCTTGCCAGTCCTGCGATCCGCAGGCATTCCTGCGGAGGGTCCGCTGGTCCCACGGCTCTGGTGGACCTCCCACAGGCGTGCCTGCAGATGCTGCACTGGAGCCACGGGACCAGCGGATCCTCCACAGGGACGCCTGTGGGAGGTCCACCGGAGCAGCTTGCCGCTCTCCCGGCAACTGGCAGAGCGTCCCCCACAGCGTGTCACCCCAAGCACGTGCTTGGTGCGCTGGGGCCGGCCCTGGTGCTACTGTCTCTGGTATTAAATGGTGCTTGCTCAGAGTATACAGATATTGCCATCAGAAAATATGATCTGCAAGTTTGATGGACAGTAAACTCTTCTGATTGAGTCTGGATTAGAGAGTGAGGGCTCCGGTTCAGGAAGCTACTGAAGCATGTACCTAACTTTAAGAATCTGAGTAGCCCCATTGAAGTCATCTATTCCCCAATTCAGAACAGAATTTAAGTAGGTGATTAAGTCCATGCTTAGTCAACCAAGTACTTAGAGGTGTGTTTAAATTCCAGTGTTTTCAAGAGGTGTTGGATCAGCCTTTGCTGAATAGGGATGGACTGAATCAGGGCCCTATGCATTCTCCCTTTTTAATTTTTTTAATGAAATCATGGATGGAAGGTATGGCATTCTGGATGGAATGAAGAAATTCCTTCTAAGGGCAGGCTATAAAGAGAAATGTTTCTAAGGTGTTTTTTTTTCCCTGAAAGACTGATAATCAGAGGGTGCTACAGCAGTTGCCACCTGCCAAACTTTCCTGTTGATAGTCAAGTTTTTCAGCGCTGTGTTTGGTGTTATGGTAAGGGGAATATTTGTCAGGATTTTTTTTGATCAACTAAGATAAAAATAAACCTTTAAAAGTCCATATGTCCTGCCACTCCTGCTCTGTTCAGTCATCTCAATTTCTTTAGGCTTAAAAACTACTGCAAGGTTTAAAAGGACTATTATCATTAGTAAGAAGAAAACTCTATATATGGTTGTTTCTTATTAATATAAATCTGCTAAAACACAACAAGTTTGGCTCTCGGAAGTCCAAACCTTGCCAGCAGTTTATTCCTATTAAATAAAATAGTAATAACATCTTGCACTAATATTTTGTTAGGTTCCCAAGCACTTTGCAAGAATTACTTTGTTCCCCACTGAAGTTCAGTCACCTCTGGAGTGAAAGTGGGCAGCTGTTTAACAGTGTACAGAAATACTCCTGAAAGTTTATGACAGGAAATGAGAAAATACCATATTATCCAGCTATACATTCAGGGGGAATTTAGGGAGACAGAACACAATTACTCAAGTTGGAATTTTTCCAAGATACTGGAGCTAACACGCTACACTAGTGAGAAGTGTCGTGGCTTAGTGAGCAAGTATGGTCAAGATGTACTTTATAACAAAACGACTCTTCCGACAGCACAGGGATGCTTTGGGTTAAGAAGGAATAGAATGTCCAGATTCAGAAACTGAGATTTCCTTGGAGCTCTTCCATCCAAATGACCATGCTGACCTGCACCTAAGCTTGTGAGGTCTGGTGTAGACAACAGCCTGTGGTAGTTACTTTATTATTTGTATTACCATCATGTCTAGGAGACATGGAGGAAGGAGACAGAACCAGGACACCAGAGTGCTAGGCACTGTACAAATACATGGTTCCAACCGCCAGGAGTTTACAATCCCAGTATAACACAGGAGATAACAGATGGGTATAGACTGACGGCAAAGCACAAACAAACAATATTGGTCAGTATGTTAGGCAGTGGTCTTTGCACACTAGCAGCCTAACTTTTGTCACAGCAAAGGGAGTTTTAGGAGGGATCTGAAGGTGGGTAATGAGGCAGCGTTGAAGCTGTTTACAGCAGACACCTCCCAAACATGTGGAGCAGCATGGGAGAAAGCACAACGCTGCCTGTTTGAAAATGTAACAAGTTGGCAGCGGAGGCTGGTGTGATCAGAGGTGAGCATCCACAGCTCAGTAGTGACAGAGGTAAGAGGATGGGGATTGAATATGAAAGGCTTTGACAGTGAATACAGGCAGTTTATGTTTGATATGAAAGAGAAGTCAGTAGAGGGATTCAAAGAGGGGTAACATGGTGAAAGCAACAGGCCAGGAAAATTAGGGTGACCAGATGTCCCAATTTTATTGGGACAGTCCCGATTTTTGGGTCTTTTTCTTGTATAGGCTCCTATTACCCCCCACCCCCTGTCCCAATTTTTCACACTTGCTGTCTGGTCACCCTAAGGAAAATGATCTTTGCAGCAGCATTCTGAATGGATATGAGCAATTCAAGATGGCTTTTATCAAGACCAGAGAGAAGCATGTTGCAATAATCATGACACAAGATGCTGAGTTTTAGTTGTGTGGATAGACAAAGAAGGCTATATCTTAGAGATGCATGGCTTAGTTTGGCTATAGTAGTCCAGGAAATACCACACTAGTAATTAATTTCCCAAGGTCAATCTTATGAAGGGGACAAAAAACAGATCAAGACAATACAGTCTTACACAGTGTGCCTTTCTCACTCACTGGTCTACTTAATCATTCACTGGTATAACTCTGATCCCAGAGGTCAGCAGATAAATGAATTTAGATGTTTGAGAACTTCACTGCTCTTTTCTGGTATCAACAACCATATTAGGATTTCAATTTACAAAAATATCTTTGAATAAGTGTATTGGCCTGTGTGTGAATATAATAAACTCTTAATAACTAAACAGGATAATTTAAGGAGGCCTCTGAAGATGGTTGGCAATTTAGCACAGCAGAATAAGGGACACAATCTGCTTCTCAAATTAACAGATTACAAAAAGGTTCAAATGGTAAATCATTGAGCTACCAGGTATAAGGGCGGCAGCATCACCATAATAGTTTTGTGAAAGTGCCTTTGTGAATCTAGTCCTTGATTTCCAAATTTCCTTTGCTTTTATTAAAAACTGTTAAAAATGGCTAAAATCAAAATGAGTTCTTTCAAAAAAAAATTATTTGCAAAACAATTTTTCCAATGTTTCAGAACTGCCAGTGAACCAACAAATCATCATTTGTACAGCTCCCTTCATCACCTATATTGTTTCCTGCTAATTACGCTCTTCACAAACCATTCTTCTTTTGAGATTTTCTTCCAGTGGAGTTACTTCAGATATGTACAGATTCTGCTCTGCAACAGAGCAGAATTTGATCCTTTGCAAATGGCTTGACAGAGTATTGATACTAGTCTAAAAATGTATGCCACATTGTACTGTAAATATATCTTTTCTGATCTAGATATTAATATAGGACAGTATTTCAGCCACTCATTGCCCATAAATATTGAAATATACCCTTCTCGTAATAGATACACATTGAAATTCATATTGACATCATTTGTGGCCTTTACTGTTATAGAACAGGCCTATCTCATTTAACAGGATTGAAGCAACAGATTTCTATAAAATGTCGGGGCTCTACAGAAATTACTCTAAGGAGTTACAGAGTATACTAGGGAATAATATCCCACCCATAGATGGTTAGACTATCCCATAAAATTCTATGAAAGGAATAAGTTCTTCATTAAATTGTGCAGAATGATTCCAAACACCAACACACACAACCTATATCAATGAGATCATCATGTAGTCAGTTCTACAGGCCTTTTCTAAAAGAGTACACTCAGCCTTGAGTAAAGGGCATTGTAGAGCCACACATCACTCTGGGGAAAGTGTGCAAGTGCACAAGCCTCTGTTCTAGATATTCGCTCTCCATTACATTAAATTACCAGCCTTTTTGAGCATTTCCAAACATCTCTGTAATGTTCTGTTTCTCAGAGAGCATTGTAGCATGCAGTAGCCTGTTAAAAATGCCCCTCCTTCCCCCAAAAAAGACTTCTGGTTGGAAAAATGTGCTTTGCACAATGAATAATTTAAGTGGATACACTTCACTGCCTTTCTATGCATTAAGTGCTATTGCTTTTGGAAGAACTAAGAGGCTCGCAGTTAAAACCAGATTATAAAAACTACTGGCTGGTCATACTTTAAATATGCTAACTTAAAATACAATTCATTTTGCCAATCAGTAAGAAGGTAAATTACAAAAATGGGCTTTTCTTATTACCTTAGCAATGTAACGTCTTCTTTTCTGCCAAAATACCATACCATACATTTAAACTAGCAGACTGGATTGCCACTTTCAATGAATATTTAGCTGAGATTTCTTATTTTCTAGGGAAGAATCATCAAGACATTTTCTCTGTTATGATAACTATAGCATGGAACAGAGCATCTCTTCACTATGACTTTTCCTGTCACGGGTAAATGATAGAAAATAATTTACTCTATTAAATGCCTGCTTTCCCAAAAATCTTAGCTAGCACTGCCATTTTCTCCCAGACATCTCCAAATCTACTGCAGTAAAGCCTTGGTTAATATTAGTTATCAACACATCACTGTCTTGAGTTTAATTCTTTTCTCCCTGGAGGAAATATTTTTTAAGATTCCCTTCTTTAAGATTTAACCTCTCACCAAAAATATTCAGTTTTATTAAGCTGTTATTTATATTGCCTTTATTTCATTAATGAATATGTTTGAATACATTATAAACTAATTTTTGCATTAAAAATTCAATATTTGTAAATGCTGACCAAAGAGACTGTTTCAAGTGGTTATCAAAAGAGGATACAAATTCCATCACTATAATACACCATCAGTCAATGTAATAACACAGATTAAAAATTCACCAGATTTAGCCCGGCAGTGCTATATATAATAGATTTTACCTCTTTTAATTGAATTAAATTAAAAATTTACTTTTTCTTTTTTTTAAACTCAGCCTAATCTGCCTATGGCCTTGTAACACATTAAAGGTAGATACAACAGTATGAATAATTTGCGAAGGTATCTTCACTGTCTTAGACCAGACATCCTGTGTACAAAGGCAACATTAGCGCTGCAGTGCCATTTCAGTGAGTCATACACCTCTTATTATTCACAGAATGATAGCAATGTACGGCTGGAAGGGACATCAAGGCCAGCCTTCTGTGCTGTGCTGGACTAAGTAAACCTAGACCATGCCAGGCAGGTGTTTGTCCAACTTGTTCTTAAAAATATCCAATGATGGGGATTCCACAACCTTTCTTGGAAGCCTATTCCAGAGCTTAACCACCCTTATAGTTAGAAAGCTTTTCCTAATGTCTAACCCAGTGGTTCCCAAAGTGAGATTCATAAACCTTTGGGGGTTCGTAAAACGTATGAGGGGTTCTCAGAAAAAAATCTGTAATGGCAGACAGAGCCATCCCTAGGGACCCCATGGCAGCTGGGGCCAGGCAGCCGGGACCCAGGTGCACAACCCTTGGGAAGTTGGGCGGCATGAGGCGCAGAGTGGGAGGGGAAGCCACGCTGTACCTGGAGGGTTGTCCAGGCTAATTTGTCCCTGGCCCTGCATCCCTCTGATGGCATATTTGTATGCCAAATCAGCCGGAATCAACGTCATTGTAGCCAATGTGGCGGTAACGATCCTCAGTTAGTCCATATTCAGTCATTCTCGATAGCGTGCCATTTTGCTCCAATGAGACGTGAGTGAATCTTCTCACTTACTAGTTTGTTTGTTTGTTTGCGTTCTCAGTGTGTTATTTTTATTTGAACTGTTGTACACCCAATATGGACAAGTGATTGAAAATGGAAAGTGTAAAGACATGAGAAAACAGATGTTTGACATCCGCTAGTGTTTCGTGAAGTCCAAAGTGCAGAAAATCGAAGTCAAATGATCACAATGGCCCTGGAAAGTCACTTATGAAGAAAAGAAAATATGACAATGATTACATAAAATATGGCTTTACATGCATTGTTGATCAAGAGCATCCAAAACCACAGTGCGTAATTTGTGGTGATAGTCTAGCAAAACAGCAGCCTCAAACCTTCTCTACTTTGGTGCCACTTAGAAACTAGGCACTCCACATAACTCAACAAGCCTGTTGATTTTTTCAATCGAAAATTAGCCAAGTGGAAAGGTGACATTACCAGTTTTGTATCCAAAGCAAGTACTGATAATGAAAATGCACTTGAAGCGTCGTACTTGAAGCGAGTAGCGAAAGCATCAGAAGCCCATACCATAGCAGAGAGCTTGACTGGTCCACGTATAAAAGATACAGTTCATTGCATGCTCGGAGAAAAGGCTGCAAAAAGGATTGATGTAGTACCTTTGTCCAATAATACGTTGTTGTGAAGAATTAATGAGATGTCAAGTAATGTAGAAACCACAATTGTACATAGAGTGAAAAACAGTCCATATTATGCTATACAGTTGAATGAATCAACTGATGTTGCTAATCTATCTATCTTGGTAGTGTTTATATGCTATGTGAATGAAGGTATGGTTGAAGACGACTTGTTGTTTTGCCAACCATGGAAAGAACGTACAACTGGAGAAGATATCTTCAATCTGACTAATGCATATTTTCAAGAAAAGAAAAGATTGGTCTCATTGCCTAGGCTTTTGCACTGACGGGGCCATATCAATGATGGGAAAGTATATTGGATTTGTAGCTTGAACAAAAAAGGTTTCATCAAATGTCTCTTGGACTCATTGCAGTATCCATAGACTATCCCTTGCAGCAAAATGCATGCCTGAGGGACTGAAGGAAGTGCTAGACAATACAGTGAAAATGGTGAATTTCATAAAATCACAGCCAACAAATTCAAGAATATTTCTTGCACTTTGTGAAGAAATGGGTAGTGTACACAATTGTCTGTTGTCCCATACCAAAGTTAGATGGCTCTCACAGGGAAAAATCCTTGTGTGCTTGTTTGAGCTTAGAACTGAAATCCTTATTTTTTTCCAACAGCGACCCTTTCCACCTTGCCAGCTGTATGGAAAATCATGTCTGACTTCACAGCCTACCTCATTTAGCACACATTTTCTTGAGGATTAATGACTTAAATTTCCCTCTTCAAGGCCTCAATACAAGAGTTTTCAACATGCAAGACTGAGTTGAATCCACGACAAAGAAGTTGCAGTTCTGGGAAAAGTGTTTGGAAAACAAACTCAGTATTTCAGTATGCTTCATGATTTCCTGGCAGAACAAACTTCAGTTGGATCGGTGCACTAAAACCAATATAACTGCACACCTAAAAGGACTTTGCACAACATTCAGGCAATACTTTCCAGCTACGTCAGGTGATAATGACTGGATTCGCAACCCCTTTGATGATACCACTTTCTCAGCGCAGGTATTGAGCACGGAGGAAAAAGAGAACTTGATTGAGATCTCCTGTGATTACGAACTGATCAACTTTTGGCTGAGTTTAAGAAACAAGTACTCTCTGCTGGCAGAAACAATTACTGATTTCGTTTTGTTACCGTTTTCAACAACATACTTATGCAAGAAAGCATTCTCCTCTTATGCACATCTGAAAACCAAATACAGACACAGACTCAATGCCGAACCAGACCTGAGACTTTATCTTTCTCCAATGATTCCGGACTTCCAAGAACTATGCAGATCAAAGCAAGCATATCCATCACACTGAGGAGATTTACAGTTCAAGACTCCTTATGAGAAATGGAAAGGGAGGTGAATATTTTTTGCTGTTTCTAAAATTAAATAGGCTGTTTGTGTTGTTTTTAAAATTATTATGAAGAACAAGCTTAAGCTTTGTTGTAGTCATGCATTGTTTGCCTGGACTGCTCAAGATTCGAGTGCTTGTGGGAGGAACTCTTTATTTGAGTTGGCTCTTTAAATACCTTCATGCTGTTTCACGTCTGGTACTCCTTGGTGAAACATGTAGGAGGCTTAATCAAAGTGATATGAGCTACAAAAGTGAAATCTTGGAAGAGTATTGCCATTTTCATAATGTAATAAAATTAATAATGTAACGATAAATAGTATGTAATAAGTGTCTCAAGAAAACCAAATTATTTCCAAAATCACCACTTCTATAATTTATGCTCAGGGAAGGGAGAAAATCCCCAGAAATATTCATTTTTAGGAGGGGGTTCGTGAGATTTGATATTTTCGTGAAAGGGGTTCGTGGGTTGTTAAAGTTTGGGAACCACTGGTCTAACCTTAAGTTCCCTTGCTGCAGATTGAGCCCATTACTTCTTGTCCTGTTTCAGTGGACATGGAGAACAATTGATCACAGTCCTCTTTACAACAGCCCTTTGAAGACTTAAGAGGTTCCTCTTCCTGTCTTTTCTCAAGACTAAACATGCTCAGTTTTTTAACCTTTCCTCATAGGTCAGGTTATCTAAAGCTTTCATCATTTTTCAGAGGGGTAGCCGTGTTAGTCTGGATCTATAAAAGCAGCAAAGAATCCTGTGGCACCTTATAGACTAACAGACGTTTTGGAGCATGAGCTTTCGTGGGTGAATACCCACTTCGTCAGATGCATGTCGACGAAGTGGGTATTCACCCACGAAAGCTCATGCTCCAAAACGTCTGTTAGTCTATAAGGTGCCACAAGATTCTTTGCCGCTCTTTCATCATTTTTGTTACTCTTCTCTGGACTATATTGAAATTGTCCACATCATTCCTAAAGTGTGGCACCCAGAACTGGCACAAATAGTCCTTCAGAGGCCTAAACAATGCTGAGTAGAACAGGTCAATTACTTCCCTTGCCTAACGTACAACGCTCTTGTGTTAATGCAGCCCAAAATGATATTAGCCTTTTTCACAGCTGCGTCACGTTGTTGATTCAGATGCAATTTGTGATCCACTATAACCCCCAGTTCCTTTTCAGCAGTGCTACCACTTAGCCAGTTATTCCTCATTTTGTAGTTGTGCATTTGATTTTTTTCTTCCTATGTGAAGTACTTTGCACTTGTCTTAATTAATTTCAGACCAATTCTCCAATTTGTCAAGGTCCTTTTGAATTCTAATCCTGTCCTCCAGAGTGCTTACAACCCCTCCCAGCTTGGTGTCATCTGCAAGTTTTATAGGCACTCTCTCTACTCCATTATCCAAGTCATTAATGAAAATATTGATTAGTACCAGACTCAGGACTGACCCCTGCATGACCTCACTAGATATGCTATCCCAGTTTGACAGCAAACCGCTGATAACTATTCTGAGTATGGTCTTTCAAAAAGTTGTGCACCCACCTTATAGTAAATTCATCTAGACTGCATTTCACTAGTTTGCTTATGAGAATGTCATGTAGGACCATGTCAAAAGGCTTACTAAAATCAGGATATACACCTCTACCCAGATATAACGTGGTCCTCGGGAGACAAAAAATCTCATTGTGTTATAGGTGAGACTGCATTATATCAAACTTACTTTGCCCGCTCCCTGTTCCTTGTTCCCTGACCGCCCCCTCCAGAGACTCCCCCTCCCTAATCACCCCCAGGACCTCACCCCCTACCTAACCCCCCTGTCCCCTGACTGCTCTGACCCCTATCCACCCCCCATCCCCTGACAGGCACTCACTGGTAGAGGCGGGAAGTGGAGCAGCCCAGCCCTAGTCCACTCCACTCTGCCAGTTCCCAGCCACGGTGCTCCGCTTCTCGCTGTTGGTGAGTGCAGAGAGGTTGGGGAAAGGATGCTCCCCCCCTGCACTCACCTGCAGTGGGAAGCAGAGTGACGCAGCCTCAGCCAGCTCTGCTTTCCTTGCCCCGGCCTCAGCCGTGTCGCTGTGGGGTGGCTGGGGAAAGGTCCTGCACTCACCTGCGGCGGGAAGCGGAGCGCCATGGCTGGGAGCTGGTGGAGTGGAGCTGGCTGGGGCTGGGCTGCTCCGCTTCCCACCGCCGGTGAGTGCGAGGAGGTTGGGGAAGGGACGCCCCCGTACTCACCTGTGGCGAGAAGCGGAGCGCTACGGCTGGGAGCTGGCAGAGTGGAGCGGGCTGGGGCTGGGCTCTTCTGCTTCTGCCGCTGCTGGTGAGTGTGGAGGGGGTGCCTTCCCCAAAACCTCCTCCCCCAGGTGACAGACCCTGGGGAGGGGGAAGCCCCTGACCGTCCCCCAAGACCCTCTGCCCCTTATCAAACCCCTTGGCCCTGGCGTGGTCCGGCACCCTTAACTCGCTGCTCAGAGCAGCGTGTCAGAGCTTTACCATGTTATATGCAAACACGCATTATATCGGGTCACGTTATATTGTGATAGAGGTGTATCACACTTACTGCTTTCTCCCTCCTTAGCCACTAGATCTGTAACCTTTTCAAAGAAGGAAATTAGGGTGTTGTGGCATTACTTCTTGACAAATCCATACTGGCTATTCCTTATAATCAGGGATCCTAGTTTTCTCAATTAAAAAAAAAACTAAATTCTCTCATAAAACATGAAAATCTGCATTTTTTAAAAAATTGAAATGAAACATTGAACTTTAGTTTCCCTAGCCACAATATATATGGGTATCAGTTGAACAATGTTTTACTGACATATTTACAATTTTTAAGCAAGTTTAAAACATAGCAGTGCCATCAGTCACTATAATAAAATAAAATTAATAGAATTGCAATTTGTTATCCACAGCCCTGCTGCATACAGTACAGAACAGAAAAGAACTTTATCATCAACATGAAAATTTACCCTCGCCAAACTCAGTGACATGGTCTTTAGGGGTGATTTTTAAAAGTTTTCAGCATCTTTTCATAACTTTAATTACTCACATCTGGAGACTGAAGATAAATTTGAGATGCATTAAAACACGAACCCCCATATGCCATTGAGTAACCTCTATATGCCAGAAGCAGCTTAATGGAATATGTTTAGCTATGTAAATTTAAAGCACATTCAAAAATCAACCACAAGAGTGGGAGGTTGTGGGCACTGAATAAGTGACACTGGAACTTTCAGTAAAAATTGTTAATATTAATGTATGTTTTTTATTTTTTCACAAATGTAAAAACTAAAGATAAGAAACACATTTCACGTTTTTTCATGGCAAACAGATTTCTAGGATCCTGCCTTATAACCCTATTATCCTCCGGGTGCTTATAATTATTAATGGTTTAATAATTTGTTACAGTATCTTTCCAGGTTTCAAAGTTAAGCAGATTGGTTTATAATTACCCAGGTGCTCTTTGTTTCCCTTTTTAAAAAGATAGGTATGTTTGCTCTTCTCTGGTACCCTGGGACCTCACTCATCCTCCAGGTGTTCTCAGAGATCATTGCCAAAGGTTCTGAGATTGAATTAGCCAGTTCCTTAAGTATCCTAAAATGAATTTCATCAGGGCCTGCTGACTTGAATACATCTAACTTATCTAAATATTCTTTAACTTGTTCTTTACCTATTTTGGCTTGTTTTCCCTGTGTTGAGGATCTGGTCACATTAACTGTTTTAGTGAAGACAAACAAAATAGACATTAAACACCTCAGCTTTCTTGATGCCATCAGTTATCTTTCTTCTTCCTACACTTTTCTTCATCTTCTTCTTGCTCCTAATGTATTTAAAGAGCCTCTTATTGCCTTTTATCATTTGGAAGATATCACTCCTTTTGTGCTTTAGCCTTTCTAATTGTGTTTTTGCATGTTTGTGCTGTTTTTTCGTACTTCACCTTAGCAATCTATCCATGTTTCCACTTTTTGTAGGATTTCTTCTGGATTTTCAGATCATGAAAGAGCTCCTGATGGAGCCAGATTGACCTCTTATTATTCTTCCTATCTTTTCTTTGCACTGAAATAGTTTGCAGTTGTGCCTTTATAGAATCATAGAATATCAGGGTTGGAAGGGACCTCAGGAGGTCATCTAGTCTGACCCTCTGCTCAAAGCAGGACCAATCCCCAGACAGATTTTTGCCCCAGATCCCTGAATGGCCTCCTCAAGGATTGAATTCACAACTCTGGGTTTAGCAGGCCAATGCTCAAACCCCTGAGCTATCCCTCTCCCCCGTTTAATATGGTCACCCCTCAGGAACTGCCAGCTCTCCTGCACTCCTTTTTCCCTTAGATTTTCTTCCCACTGGTCCTTACTTACCAGTTCTCCGAGTTTGTTAAAGTCTGCTTTTTTTTTTTGAAGCTCATTGTCCTTATTCTGCTGCTCTCACGCCTTCCTTTTCTTAGAATCATGAAATCTGTAATTTCATGATCACTTTCACCCATATTGCCTTTCACCTTCAGACTTGCTACCAATTCCTCCCTGTTGGTCAGAATCAAGTGTAAAATGGCTGCTTCCCGGGTTACTTCCTCCACTTTCTGGAACAAAAAATTGTCCCCGATACATTTCAAGAATTATTGGAAATTTTGTGTTTTGCCATATTACTTTTCCAACAGATATTTGGGTCATTTAAGTCCCCCATTACTACCAGGTCTTAAGTTTTGAATATTTCTGTTATATGTTCTACAAATACCCCATCCAACTCTTCTTCCTGATTTGGTGATCTATAGCCCAGCATTTCTCAACCAGGTGGCCAAGGCCCCCTGGGGGGCCAAGCAGGGTCTGCCAAGCAGGGCTGGTATTATGCTCACTGTGGGCCAGGGCAGAAAGCTGAAGCCCCACTGCACCAAGCCCCACCACCCGGGGCTGAAGTCGAAGCCTGAGCAACTTAGTTTCACGGGGGCCCCCTGTGGCAGGGGCCCCGGGAATTTGCCCTGCTTGCTACCCCCTAATGCCAGACCTAATTTTTATATGCAGAAAAATACTTTCTGTGGCACAGGTGGGCCATGGAGTTTTTATAGCATGTTGGGGAAGCCCAGACAGAAAAAGGTTGAGAACCCCTGCTATCGTCGATCACTGCATAATCAGTAGATTGTTCCATAATCAAGCAGAAAAGGATGTAGAAGCTTCAACTCAGATTAATTGTTCATGAAAGCAATTACAACTAACAGGCTGTTTGTAAATGGACTGTAATAATTCAAGAGTGATGGAAGCAAACACAGAAAAGGTATTTTACATTACAGTGACTTAGCTAAAGCTGAGGCCTGACAAAATAAGCAAGCAGATGTATACTAAAAGAAATCGCTTTGCCATTAATGTTGAAAGCCAACTATACTAAAAGGCTCAGGGCCAATGTATCACATTTATGTGTAACATCAATTCAGGAGTGAAAAATTATGAAATTGTGGGAACCAGGTCTTGTGCTGCAACACTGACCTAGCAGAATTCAGACCATGCCTATCCCAGTCAAGCACATTCGCACAAGCATTTCAACCTCATCTCCCCGAGAGCCGTAAGGTACATGTGGAATAAGACCAATGGTGACTCCAGTCGGTGTGCTTTTGCATCCAGGACTCGGGAGGGCTAAATAAATCTTACTGATAGCAAGCCAGTTGTCAGTCAGCCAGGACAAGTTTGAAGAACATCATGTTTTTAAAAGGTAGATGAAAAGATGAAAAATATTGATGGAGGGCATATTGTCCTTGATCAAACTGTGAAGTGCCCCTTGCTGGCAAGAAAACAGGATACAAAAAATGCTAGGTTTGCCAGTCAGCGCAGGCGCCTAGCTGGCAATCGGATTGCTCCATACAGTTAATCCATCTCAGAAGAACTCTATTACTTGGAAACTGTTGAGATTTTTCTGTGTGCTTGTTTCAGATGGCGCTTATTTTGTGCTATTTATACTTACTGATTACAAAAGTCAGATGATTTTGTTCTGTTACTACACTACATTCCTAAAGCAGGCTGTTGCATAGGACTGCATAACACGGTTGCCTGAGTTCTTGCTTGGATTCCAAATGAAGCTGTAGAACTTTTAATTACCATGAACAATTTAAGTTACCTAATAAGATTTTAAATCTGATGCCCATAAAAGCACATCACATTAACATACAGAAGTATAGAAAAATGACCCATCAAAAGGTGGTATCTACGTAATAGAACAGCAAAATCCACTCCATTGTAAACCCAATTTTGCTCTCCTACCTACAAAATCCCCAATAAATACTCTTTCAACTTGAAATGTGGCATATGTGGGGTGTGACCAAGAGTCATAAACAGATAAGAAAAGTTAATAGCACAGAAGTACTTTATATCTCTTTGACTGTAAAGGGTTAACAAGTTCAGTAAGCCTGGCTGTCACCTGACCAGAGGACCAATCAGAGGACAGGATACTTTCAAATCTTGAGGGAGGGAAGTTTGTGCTGTGCTGTGAGTTTTTGGTTGTTGTTCACTCTGGGGGCTCAGAGGGACCAGACGTGCAACCAGGTTTCTCTCCAATCTCCCTGATGCAGGTTCTTATAGATTCAAAATAGTGAGTATTAGGTGATAAGGCGAGTTAGGCTTATGTTTGTTTTCTTTATTTGCAAATGTGTATTTGGCTGAAAGGAGTTCAAATTGGTATTTTGCTGAAAAGATTCTAATTTGTACTGGTATACTTAGACTGGGAGGGTATTCCCAGTGTCTATAGCTGAAAGACCCTGTACCTATTCCATCTTAAATGTACAAGATCATTTTTACTGTTTTTTCTTTCTTTAATTAAAAGCTTTTCTTGTTTAAGAACCTGATTGTTTTTTTTATTCTGGTTAGACCTCAGGGGACGGGGTCTGGATCCACCAGGGAATTGGTGGGGAGAAAGGAGGGAAGAGGGAGAGAGAGGCTGATTTCTCTCTGTGCCAGGATTACTTTCTCTTAGGAAGAGTCTGGGAGGGGCAAAGAGAAGGAGGGAAAAGGTGAATTGTCCTCTGTTTTGTGATTCAAGGAGTTTGAATCACACAGTGATCTTCCAGGGTAACCCAGGGAGGGGAAGCCTGGGAGAGGCAATGGTGAAGGAAAGGGTTTACTTTCCTTGTGTTAAGATCCAGAGGGACTGGGTCTTGGGGGTCCCCGAGCAAGGTTTTGGGGGGACCAGAGTGTACCAGGCACTGGAATTCCTGGTTGGTGGCAGCGCTACAGGTACTAAGCTGGTAATTGAGCTTAGAGGAATTCATGCTGGTTGGTACCCCATCTTTTGGACGCTAAGGTTCAGAGTGGGGAATTGTACCATGACACCAAGTGCACAATTTTTGTAACCATATTTGAGATTACTGAGACAAGCTATCCTAAAGATAGGCAGAAAAAATGGATATTAAAGTTTGAAAATTGTCGAGTGCTTTTTTGCCACAGCTTGCCTACAAAACAGCTTGTTCTAAAGACTTCAGTGATGTTGGGGGTATGAAGTCCAGAAGACCAATTAGAGACACTCAAAAGAAATATGAAGAAAGGAGCTAAACAAAGAAAGTTGCTGCCTTGTGTCCTTTCTTCCCGCTAACAAGGGAACATCAATGTTTTGACACCAGTATTGCTAACTCCTCAGACTGGCTTAAAAAAAAAAATCACAAGATTTTTCTAAATAACCATTTTGGAGTTCTTGTTTGCCTTCTTGCTTTTGAGCCTTTAGGGTCCAACATTTTCAAGCTTTTTTTACCCAACCAAGAGAGCTTGAAACTTCCTTTTTAAAAACAGTGATTTTCACATTCACTTAAGGAGGTGGGCCTTAAAAAACTCACCAAATATCGAGACATTGACACTTTAAAAAAAAAATCAAAAGAGTTGGCAACACCGCAATTCTTGACATTTTATTGTGTAATAAATGGGTAATACAGGGTCTCTTTCCTGAAGCCCAACTCCTGGAATCATGTCCAACAGCTGAAGGGCATGGAAATGGGAACGCCTTGCAGGGCTAGGCTAGATAGAATATGGGGAGTGAAAGCTCTGCATCATTACGCTGATAGGAGTTCCCAGTGTTGTTCTTCAACCCTGGTTGCAGATGCTCATGCAGCTCCACAGACTATTTCTGATCTGCTGGGTTCCTGTCCCTAATCCCTAACTCCAGCAGGAGGGAGGAAGTGACAAGCCCTGCAGAGCTTAGGGAACACACCACAGTTTCTTCTTAAGTTCCTTTATTAACATATGGCATCATCATTATTTATGTGGATGTTTACTTGGTCCAGAGTTTAGCGTGACTGTGTGATATAGGCAGCGAAGGACGCAAATACAAGGCCATCCAGGATCTAGAGAATCTGCATATAGACATCAAAGTCTGAGTATAGTGCTTGAAAAAATAAGTGAGAGAGAACATTTGTTTTGTTTCTTAATGGAAGCAAAAGGTATACATTTCTCAAACAGAAAATGTAAAAAAAAATTAAATAGAAAAGTCATTATAACCTTAAAACATGAATGACTCCAAAGCAACACCAAGGAAACTGCCTTGAAGTAGGTCTGCAGACTTATTACTGACCACTCCAGCAGTTTAACTAAGCCAGTCTTAAGTGCGTTTACAAAGGCAAATAATGTCACTGATGTAAAGATCTTTCAGAGTGAAGATATGCTTCTGCATGATGATTGGATTCTGTGCAGTGTTCACTTTTCAGTGTAACTTAGAGGCTAAAACATCAGCAATGACAGAAACAAATGGAGGAAGGAAGAGCAGTAATACAGGAAGAGCTTTATTGCTTATGTGCTGCTATTTTTTGGCTAGTTTGCAGTCCATTTGGCAGTGCCTAGATCAAAGCAGATTTTCCTTCAAGTACAAATGAATTCTCTCTCTCTCATCCTCTCCTCCCCACATCCCTACCTAACAGGGGTTCCCAGTGTTGTTCTTCAAACCTGTCTGCAGCTGTTCACACCCCTTTCTCCTCCCATGGCTAAGTTAAAGGTGTCTGGTTTAAAGAAAACATCAAAATAAATGACTTTTGTTGTATTTTTGATTCCAAACTTTTTCCATTTTTGAGGGTGCCCAGTGAAACAACACTGTTTGTTGTTGTTGTTGTTTTTTAACATATCTTGGCAAAAGCTATGACAAATGGCCATGCACACAAAGCAAAGGGCAGGAAACTTCAGTGCTGTAGATAAATGAACTCAATGAAGCCCTTGAAAACTGATGCAAACACTGAGCTCCTATATTAAACTGTAAAATTAATGGTTTAAAGGAAAAGCAGAGTGCTATAGGAGGTTAACTATCATGGTGACGTATATTCTGAAAGGAAACAAATCCATTTTAACTAACACCAATGACTTCAGCTCCCAGGGAGGTAGTTAGCAGAGTTACTCTTCCCACCTCTCAAACATCATGCGATATTCCTCTCCACCAATAAAAAGCTCTCTCTTATCACAGCGTTGTACGGGCCATGAACAAAAGCCACATTTGTAATTTTGTACCTCCTCTTATATCTGGAACAAGCTCCCACTTCCCAAGCACCCTCTCTTTCTGCATCCAGAGCAGTCCTAGAATAAAGTCTAGAGTTATGGCAAATATCTGAGAACACAAATTACTGCCACCCCGAGGCGCTAACACATTGGACACTAACAATTCATGAATGTTTTAAATATCTAGTTGTTTTATGAATTCACCAAAAAAAGGTGCCTGCTGCATCAAGCAACTTAAAGATAAAATAGACTTCTGTCAAGCATTACAGACCAATGTTTCTTGTGGGTAGTGATTAAGAAGCATGGATGGATGAAATCTGTCAGGGGGAAAGCACAACATTTTTAAACAATCAGGTACCCAAGTACTCAGCCCACTCTGGAGTCTGGCCAGATTTCTGGAAAGGTCTAGTTCACATCCTCAGCCTGAAAGATTAACACTAGAATTAGCATAGCCCCATACGTCACATTACATCAGTCAGTTACCACAATTGCTCCCATACTACACTGCTCATCACACTGCATTTACAACTCTTGTTGGGATGACAAAAGAAGGGAAATGAACAATACAGAAATCATGTTTCCCAGAGGTGGTCTCCTTGTGAATATGGTTGAAGTTCATTGGTGATGCAGGTAGGGGGTGATATGAAAGATGGCGCAAAGGTGTTGGTGTGTGATGGAAAGAAAGGGACACTCAAGGTTGGAGTCACTGTCAGAATGGGAGGAAAAGGGGAGAATATGAAAGGAGACAAGGGTTGGTGCTGAGTGATGTAGGGTTAGTCATCCATGCCCATCACCCCAAGGCTGTACTACTGGAATGCCCTCTATTCATTCCAAATCTCCATCTGCTTCAGAACGCAGCTGCCTGTCTTCCAAGTGAGGTGGGACACTACAAGCACGCAGAACAGCCAAATTCAACTCTTTGCCTTGGCTTCCTTTTTCTCTTCTGGTTGCAGTTCAAGGTATTAGCAATGATTTGTAAAGACCTGAATGGTGTGGAACTCAGCTCAGTCACTATACACCATCACAGCAATTCACATCTGTTAGAAGGCTTCCAAATACTCCATAACAGGCAAAGAGGTTTTTTTCCACTTGAGGGCATTACAGTTGGAATTTGCTCCCTTGGCAGTCCACCAAAGCTCCAGTCTAACAACACTAAGACATTCTGATGTCACTTAGCTTTTGTCTGATTTTTGGTTTTATTATTCTTGAAAAAAAAAGTTGTAATTTTAATGTTACCCACTGTAAATGGGTTTAACGAATTCATTATTGTTTTAATTTAGTTACTAAGTGCTTAGCTACTATATTGTTAGAGCCTTTAAAATTAATAAATCAGTCAGCAGATAGTGAGTGGCCTTTTCATTTTAATATTGATGAGTTACATTCAGGTTTAATTAATTGCAAGTGTCAGAGCCTATCATTAGGCAAGTGGTCATATTCGGTATAATAAATACCTAACCAACGTCCATGAAAACATATTAATTGCTTTTATTATAAGCACTACGATTTACCCTTGAAGAAAAAGTATGTACAACATGATGCCTGCTACATTAGATTATTCTGAAACAAGTACAAAAGGAAACCTTTATGTCAGGTCTTTTAAATTTCATTCTCTATGGTTTAATAATTCTACATTTTCCCTTAATGTTATTTCCCCACCACGCCCATATAAGCACTTCTGGTAGGAAATAGCAAATCACACAAATTGCCTATACAATCCTGGACAAGCAGTATGAAAAGTTGGCAAGAATTGCAATTAATATGCAATATAATGATAATTTAGGCATAGCAACAAAACTCTATTTCATTCTGTTTGCACTGTAGACATTGAATCTTGATATATGTAATGTGCTCCTAGAAATAAATTGGGGTCCAAGGATAAGACAGCGTTCACATTTTTACTATGTAAAAGACCTTTTGAGGTCAGGGAGGGAGAGCGTTTTATGAACACAATAAAACCATCATAATTTAATCTCTCAAAACTAGAAGATAAAAGCATAGATTCCACCTCTTTCATAATGTGAGCAGATTTCTCAAAGACTAAATACTGCAAACAATAGACTGTCATGGAATGCAAATGTGATCACTAAGTGATACAGATCTGCCCTTTATTAAGCAGATACACTTGCGCTTTTGCAGTGTGCACTGGATTCTACACAAATGAGGTCGGTGAGATCATAGGTGCCAACTTCTCCTGGTGCTGGTGAGTGCTTGCCCTTCCACCGCTGCCCTGCCACCCATTCCAACCCCTTCCGCAAATCCCCACCCAGGCCCTGTCTCTGTCCCACCTCCTCCACTAAGCATGCCACGTTCCCGCTCCTCTCCCCTCCTTCCCATAGCTTGTTACGCTGCGAAACAGCTGCTTCATTGTGGCAAGCACTGGGAGGAGAAGCGGGGACACGGTGCACTCAGGGGAGGAGGCAGAGAGGAGCTGGGGCGGGGAGCTTGGCTGCTGGTGGGTGCCCACCAATTTTTCCCCGTGGGTGCTCCAGCCACCCAAATAATCTGAGAGAACCTGCTTCAATGAAGAAATAAACCCCCTCCAGCCACACGCCCCTAGTTCTCATCTCCCACTCCACACAGGGTATCATCAACTATAACCTATACGCGATGGGGAACTCATCCTGAAAGAAATCTTTCCTGAACCCCGATGTCTGGTCTTCAAACAAACCCCCTGCCTCTCCAAGCTTATCATCAGAAACAAGCTCCCCACAGGATACAACAACTCAAAGCAGCACAGACCCTGCCAGAACAACAGATACAAAACCTGCAGACCATGGGTCCTATACATGGCTATCATAACACGTGGAGTACCTCATCCAGTGCACTAAATGCCCCAATAACAACTACATCTGAGAAACCAGACAGTCTCTCGAATGAGCTTACACAGGAAAATGAGAAAAGACAAAAATTACCCTGTCACTTGTGGGTGAACACTTCACAGAGCAATCACTCTATATTTGACCTATCAGTCCTCATCCTTAAAGGAAACCTGCACAACACTTTCAATAGATGAGCCTGGGAGCTTAAATTCATAACTCTGCTAGACACTAAAAATTATGGACTGAACAGAGACTGGATTTATTTCTTATTACAGCAGTCTGTAACCCAATAATCCACCTTTGTCCTATGATTGCAGAACTATTAACAGGCCACCCTACCTTGAATGGTCCCTTACAATATGTGCTCACTGCTTATGCTAGAAAATCTGCCCCATCTTGCATGTAGCTGGGATGCTCGGAGTACCTTTCTCAGACCTGACAAAGAGCTCTGTGTGGCACAAAAGCCTGTCTATCTCACCTACAGAAGTTGGTCCAATAAAAGAAATTACCCCGCCCACCTTGTCTCTCTGATCTTGGCTGTCAGTTACATTTACTCTTCCACATTGAGAAATCTTTCCAATCATCTCAAGAAAGTTGACATCTACTTCCATAACTCTCTCCTCTGTAAGCAAAGCAATACAAGCAAAGCTTTAACATGATAGTTCCAGATACAAAAATGTCAATGTAATGTCAATGTGGTAATCTAGCAACAACCAAAAAAAAAAAACACAAAAAAACACCCACTAACAAAAGACAGCCAAACTCCTAAAACAACATAAAAACAACCCACCAAGAACATTTATCTTTCTCCTCCCAAAGTCATTTGGCTTAAATTCTGCCTGTGTTACACCCTGGCAACCAAAATAATTTCAATGTAGTTGCACAAGTGTAATAGAGCAGAACTTGGCTTATTAGATGGATCGAAAAGAGCCAGAAGTCTGTTGAAAATTTGAGTTTTGTCAAAACAAAATTTTTGTGAAATAAATTCAACAATTTTTTTCATTTTTTGAAATTTTTTTTTAAAATAGAGCACATATTTTTCGATAACAAACATTTTCCATTTTAAATGGGGGGAAAATGCTTGCCTTCTCTCATAAAAAAAAAGCTTTTTCTGGGGGAAAAGTTATTTTAAAAAAAGCTTAGAAGTGGAAAAAATCATTTTTTAAAGTGTAACTTTTCACTTTTAAAAGTAACATTTTCACTTTAATGTGTTAAATTAATGCTGTCGTGCTTTAGTGAAGATGCTATTATGCTGACAGGAGAGCTTCTCCCATCAGCAAAGTGAATCCACCTCCCCGAGAGAGGATAACTATGTCAACTATGCTCACCAGTCGACATAGTGCTGTTTACAGAGGGGGTGAGGTTGGTGGATTTTGCATGTCCCTGAGCGACATAGTTATACCAATTTGGGTCTGTAGTGTAGACCTGGCCTTACTTTCAGAAACAAACATTCTTTCACACCTTCTGTCCGTTTTCCAACTTGTGCTGGTTCAAAGACAATTGACAGTGAGGAAAAGTAGCTTTTCCTCTGCCCCCGCTTCTTTAAAATGTATTTTCTTAATTATTTCCCAATGGGAAAAATTCAAATATGGATTATTTTTCCCTGTGAAAATGTCCGTGAGGGGAAAAGGAGGAAATCATCCTTTCTAGTTAACTCTAGCATTGAGTATTTGCAGCAGGTCATGGGTTACAGCTCCACAGCAAACCTGATTTCAAATATTTGTTTATAAAGCATTAACTGCCAAAGAGGCGACCACTTTTAAAACAGTAGCACTTTTCCTCACAGAAGAAGTGTCAATTAACCTACAGTTTAGTAAAAGATTGGGTAGAAATAAAATTGGCTTGTGCGTTAAATGAAAGTTTGATTTGAATCAGGTAGAGACTTTGTACATTTTTGTAAGAACTTTGGGCTTGATCCTCTGTTCACTGACTTCAGTAGGAATGTAGCCACTGACTGGAGAGGGTGCAGCATCAGACCCTTGCTCAGGAAAGACGATGAGAGGTTTAGATCACAGCAAAAACAGATCAGGTCAAATTCATCCTTATTATAACTCCACCAAGAATTAATTCAGCCTATCTTGTTTCCCGCCAGTAATAGCTCTTATGAAGCAACTTCTTCAACTAAATTCTTCAGTTTAGTTCTATGGAATCCAAGTGTAGTGTTGCCCTAGGGAAACTGGTGAGAGATTTTAAATAACTGAACCAGTGCCTTAAGTCAATGAGAGCTTGTTTTAAGGACTGGTTCCTAAGTCAGTGCCACTGGAAACAGATCCTCCTGTCAATCACTCTGTGGGCAGGCAGAGAGTTGGTCAGCAGCAGTAAAGAAACAGACTGATAAGCTTTTCACAACTCTGAATGTAATACCTGGCAACGCAAAGGTCAGCTAATAAGCAAGGTTTGATGTTGAACCAACAGGAAGCGACAGCTTTAAAAATTTGGCTGCGTTGTGAAAAACCAGACAGGTGGCAATGACCCCAGGGGGAAACACCTGCTCCACTATTGGTACACACTTGCCCGCAACACATTCTTGGCACCTGATAGATATAGACGTTAGCTCATGTTTACAATGCAGCCAAATGGGGTATGATTGGCAGCAACACACACACACACAAACACAACAGAAAAGCAAAATAACTTCTGATCATAATAGTTATTGATCACAGCTTCTCATTAGAAGTAAACGAAAGAACTAAACACTAAAACCCAGCTAAATACTTTCAGCATGTGTGATGAGGGACCATATATTTGTCAAATATTCAACAACCACAGTATGGATCTGGGTTTCCGCTACGTGGCTGTGCCACATTTCATACCTATCTTACATGGAAATAAAATCCAAGGCCTCAACGTAATTTTGATATGCTACCATAGATTTATAAATTGTACAGAGTAAAATGACAATAGTCCCACTTCAATTCCTCAGGAAGCTCTACTTCAGTTCATAGGAGCCGGAAAATATTGGGGACTTGCCTTCCCATTTATAGACCTGTTGAAATTAGAGATTTGAAAGAACAGTCGGATCAGCTAGTCCGTCTCCCAGTCAATGCAAGATTGTTCCTGACAGGGTATTCCCCAGTGGTCTTCCCAGTCTAATTTCACATGGCTCTCCACTTCTTTTGGGATGGAACTTCACAGACTAATACATTTCACCATTAGCAGCCCAGAATACTCTAGAAAGTTCTTCCTTTTACTGAGCCCAGTACTAAGTAAATAAATAAATGAGCAAACCAGAAGGCAAAGGATTTTGCTTGCTTGAGGCCATACTGAAACATAGCAGGGCAGGGATCTCCGTCCTCTGCAATTCATGAAGAGGCAGCTATCTGCTTATCTAGGTACTTATATGGCCCCCAGCTGCTGAACATCTGAGTGTTTGCCCAGGGCCAGCTACAGCTGGTTATGTGCAGCTAAGAGGTGGCAGCCAATGAGGCCAACGTGCAGAGTTTGTTATCCACTAAATGCCACACCACCAACTAGTGAGCAACATGCTCATATCCACACCTCTGCATTCCTCTGCAGAGATTTGAGGACGTTATTTCTATGGCGCACAATGCAAGCATGTATGTTTCCAGACACATGAGTTCTCCAGAGCAATAACATTTCAGAATTTGGCCCATACCCTTTAAATGTTCCTTATTTAATTTCATCCTATTGCTCTTGCTTAACTCTCCTTGCACTATTTCAAACACCTCCCCTTTCTTGATGTTCCTATTCCATTCGCCAATCTTTTGCTAGCTTTTCATGAAACCCGCTTGCTTTTCCCAATATTAGCAAAACAGATCTGATTCCATCTCAATGTGCACACCCATCCAGAGGCAATGTCCTCATCATAGGAGAGCTCTGTTGCCCATGACGCAAGGTGCAGTGAAAATGTTTGGCGAACATAGCTGGAAAAGGAATTCTATTACTTTTTAAAAAAAAAATAAATCACATTGTTACATAAGGAAAGAACAGAAAAAATAGTAATACTCCTTTGATTTAAAAACAACAAGGTGCCTGCTTTGATACACCCACTCATCACTCATCACTGCATCCTTCTAATTGGAATCAGGGAAAGAATGCCTGTGAAGATCAGCAATGCAATGTAATTAACAAGCCAGATTAAAACAAATCCCTCTGCTTTCTCTACCCTGTTCAGTGATCTTGGTGTCATAACCCAGATTTGGACCTTAGCGTCCAAAATATGGGTGTTAGCATGAAAACCTTCAAGCTTAGTTACCAGCTTGGACCTGGTAATTGCTGCCACCAGCTAGGAATTATACAGTGCCTAGCTCACTGTGGTCTCCACAAAACCTTCCCTGGGGGACCCCCAGACTCAGATGCCTTGAGTCTTACAACAAAGGGGAATAAACCTCTCCCCTTGTTTCCTTGTTACTTCCTCCCAGGCTCCCCTCCCTGGACGACCCTAGGAGATTCCCTGCTTTCAGTCCTGGAAACACAAGTACCGAGAGATCTAATCTCTCTTCCCCCCTCACCCAGAGGGTATGCAAAGTCAGGCTTAGTAAATCTAACACAAAGAGATTTTTCCCCCTGACTTCTTCCTCCCACCAGTTCCCTGGAGAGCTGCAGACTCAATTCCCTGGAGTCCCCACTAAAGAAAAACTCCAACAGGTCTTAAAAAGAAAGCTTTATATAAAAAGAAAGAAAGGACATGAAATGGTCTTTGTATTAGGTGACAGTATACAGGGTCAATTGCTTAAAAGAAAAATGAATAAACAGCCTTATCCAAAAAGAATACAAATTTAACACATTCCAGCAACTACACACATGTAAATACAAAAGAAAACAATATAAACCTATTGTCTTACTATCCTTGTACTTACAACTTGGAAACTGAAGATTAGAAAGCCAGGAGATAGAAAAATCACTCTCAGAGCCGAGAGGGTCAGACCCAAGACAAAGAACTCACACCCAAAACTTCCCTCCACCCAGATTTGAAAAAGTCTTGTTTCCTGATTGGTCCTCTGGTCAGGTGTTTGGTTCCCTATGTTAATCCTTTACAGGTAAAAGAACATTAACCCTTAGCTATCTGTTTATGACACTTGGACACTATTGCTAGGTGACATTATGCCTACACTTTAACTAGACATACTTTGGGTTTTGTTTACAGTGAGTAAAATAATAAAAGCATAAAACTAGAGACAAGAGTAGGCTACAAGAGTAATTTTCTTCCTTCCAGCTGGTGTACAGATTACCTTTGGCCTCTTACTTGCTTAATTATTTGAATTTAATTGCTGTCTATTGAGCTGAAAGCTGGTACATTTTCACAGTATTTCTGAAATGCGTGTCCAGAATCTGGTTAAAAAAATAAATGCACAAATAAATAGATAAAAAGCAAAATGGGATCTGACTTTGTACTCACATCTGTTTTGAAAAGATGAAATATGTGGTGTGTGAAAAATAAAATATGCTTCAAGTGCTTCAGCTGAGGGACAGCTTGCCTACCCTAGGATGCTGTCTACACTATAGCAGGGAACAATATTAATGTAATATGGAGAACTGAGGCTGATGCCCAGAGAGGCTAAGTGACTTGCCAAAGGTTACACAGGATACCTGCAGCAGAGAAGGGATTTAAATCCAGGTGTCCTGAGTCCCAGGCTAGCGCCTAAACCACCTGTTCATCCTTCCTCTTCAAACCCTCTTGCTCCTTCCCTGGATTCTTCTTGCTTCTCTTTTCTGTCCCCTCAACCTCTCCCCCTCCTTCACCAGTAACACAACCTCTCTGGCCATCTATTCACCACTGGATCTGTGCATATGAACAAAGGGCAGTACACCACACATAGGGACAAATTTCAAAAATATGATGGGCACGTAAGTTGAGTCAAAACAATGTGCGGACATAGGCACAAACATGTTCTAAGCACATGAGCGCGCACACTTCTCCAGTTGCTAGTGCACAAATTTACCATAGCCCCCTATTTCTGAAAATGTCCCACTTGTTAGATGTTACCCTGCTTTTAAACCCCTTACTCTAAGCAATTTATCTTGTCCCATATCATCTTGTTCCATAGTACCAATTTATCACTTGTCAGAAATCTGAAAATCTTGGTTAGATCATTTTACATTCTTCCCTCCTCTAGAGAGAATCTCTAGCTTTACTTTGCGATACATATGCTAAAAACCAAGCACCATCCCAGGCTGTGCCATCTCCAGAGTGATAATATCCTTCTCGATTCTAGATGCCTACTAAAAGCTGCAACTTCTTTTGATTTGTGGTCTGATTGTTGATTTCTCCCCCCGAAGACTCCAGCTTGCCATTTTTATTGCAGCCATGCACTGGGTTGAAAGACTTGAGGATTTTTTTTCCAAAGAAAACTTTTAAAATTACTTTTCTAATAAGTCCATCCCTCCAGCTACTTAAACATTTTGTCGCTTTTCTGAGCTTCCTTCAATTTATCTACCAATATCTTTAGTAATTAGGTGTCCAGAACTAAATGTAATATTCCAGCTGCATTCAAACAAGTGTTATACAAGAGAGACAATTATCTCCCTGTTTCACAATATGTTACCTCTGCACACACAACCCCAAATAATTTCTGGTTGCAAATACTCCTTGCTTATTGAAATTTCTCACACACACCCCCCCCTAAAGAGAGAGGATACAAATTTATATTTGTTCCAGATGAATTATACTTTTCACTGTATTATCTGTGTAGTTGGATGTTCCTTAATACTTATGTTCCACGAACTGCTCTACAATATCTTACAGTTTACCAGAAAGCCTTTCTTCACATAATGGTGGTATATTTGCCACATGAGGTCCTTAAAAATCTGACTTATCAAAGAGACTCCTAAAAGCATAAAAAAAAAAAAAGACATTTCCATTCGGTTTCTCTTAAGTTTTGTGTATGCATATTATGTAGAGCAGGTAGACTGAACATAATTATAATGCACAGTCTTTTCCAAATCATTTCTCCCCTACACCATAAATGGAAATATGATCCTTGCGCCTATCAGTTCTCTACATTTTTCTTCTCTGTAAAGAATGTTAACTGCTTAGCCAGTTTCATTTGTTTCCCCTAAGTCCTTTCCATCATTTTTAGTGCCTCAGTTTGGACTCTTACCCTGTGTTTACTGCAAACAGGATCCACACACATCAAGTCTAATACGACTGTGTCACTAAATGAAAAAATGCTCCCTAACTTCAATCTTGTTTATTGCAACAACAGTCATAATTAATCCTCCTACTCATCACATCCCTGTAAGGCAGGTGATAGTATTATTCCCATTTTACATGTGGGTAAACTGACCAACCTTTTCAAAGGTGACCTCTGATTTGGGGCATTGACTTTTAAAGTGTCTGGCTTGAGACATGTATGGCTTCATCTGCAAAAGTGCGGAGCACTCCCAGGTGAAGCTGGGTTAAATTTTTCAGCCAAAACTTTTTTCTTAGAAAAATGCAGATCTGGGTCAATCAAAAAATTTCATGAATTTGAGTCAATTTCAGTAAATTATTTCAGTAAAACAAAAATTAACAAAAAAATTCCAAATAAGTAAGAACATTTAATATTAACATTGTTAAAACCAAATGTTTCAATTTGAAGGATTCAAAGGACATTTTGTCTAGAATCTTCCTTCAATTTTATTTTAAAACCTGCTTAAATACACCCAAGATCAAAATGCCTTGTGCAGGAGGTCAGACTAGATGATCATATTGGTCCCTTCTGACCTATGAGTCTATGTTTTTGTTTAACCAAAACATTTTTTAAATTTCAATTCATCAACAATGTGAAAAAAAAATTGTTCTCAAGTTAAACTGAAATTTTGTTTATTATTATTATTATTATTTTAAAATGCCAGTACACCAAAAATTCTTTCATCTACACAGGTCTGTTCTTAGCTCCTCTGAAAATTAGGCCCAAAGTGTGTTAGTACCCACAAATTGAGACACCCAGAATCAGCGGTATCTTTAAAATGTTGGCTTGAATGATTTCCCTGAAGTCATTAAGATCATGTATCAGTAACACAGGGTGGGCTGATTGTACTAGACTAATTTCATAGGCATGTCCAGAAGACCCTCGTAGATTTTCAACTAACTTTGTGTGGAAATAAACGAAGCACCATTTTTAGAAAGTTGTTCACAAATTTGGCCTTAGAATCATGACTCAACCTCAGGAAAAGAGCTAAGTCACATGATATTTTGTCAGCCATTTCACTTCTCTGCAGACTGGTTTGCAAAGGCCCCTGATTGGCCAGAATTATTCTTTTGGTGTTCCGTGGCTGCCTTCCACATTTTGAAAACACTGTTATTTGTACTCAAAGGGGAATCAGTCCATAAAACTCCCACTGAGGTATTCAGTAGAAACACCTGCTGATAGCTTGAGTGGCATACTTGTGCTGAGCAGGACCTTGAAATATTTCCAGATATAGCATTATAAAAACGAGAAAGTGTTCAAGTAACACCATAAATGATTGCAAATATTAACTCTTGGAACTGATAAAAGGTTAAAGGGATATACTCCACTTTAAGATTGCATGTTGTAAACAAATTTCTTTATCTCTGTCACTAATAAATACCTAAATTATTACATGTGAAAGAATGTTTACATTTCTTTGGCCTCCAATTTTTCCCAGTCTGGGTAGTGAAAAAATCAGTGAAATTTTCACTTTTTTGTCCATTTCGCTTTCAAGTTCTTAGTGTTGTGATGTTTGTCTTTCAAACACTGCAGGGGAATGTCTAGTTAAAAACAACTGCTTTCACTTTTCTTTGGATTTTTTAGCCTTTAATTCCTGAAAGCATTTAAGCATGTGCTTATTTCCATCCCTTTCCTGCACTAAAGTATGGGCTTACCATTAAGTGCATTCTGAAGCCTCATTTATGGCAATGGGAAACGTTTTCAAATCAATAGACTAGGATGTCAGAACAGTTAACATTTACTGCCTCCTGAAGACGGATGCTTTACTGAATTGGGGCATTAATTTACAGAAACTTTGCTATTGGTCTAAGGTTTGTATAAAAGCTTTTTTTTAGAGTAGACCAGGCCACTGAGATGATTTTCAAAATGTGGTCCAATGGGTGACATGTCAAAATACAACACACAAGTTTGCAACAATTTAAATAGAAAACTCCTGATTCGTTCAGGCACATTGAATAACTGCATGCCCACAGTTCTGGTAACAAGGTGCACAGTTACATCCAAACTGTGCAAATCTGTGAGAGTGAAAGGGAGTACAGTACATTATTGTGGTTGCACCTGTTCCTGGGTTTGAAATTTTTCTTCAAATTGTGAGTCAAGTTTTAATGAGGTTTTGTGTCTCTAATTATTTTGGTGCAATAATTAGAACATACGAATGACCATGATGGGTCAGACCAAAGTTCCATCAGCCCAGTATCCTGTCTTCAGACAGTTGCCAATGCCAGGTGCCCCAGAGGGAATGAACAGAACAGGTAATCGTCAAGTAATCCATCCCCTATCACCCATTCCCAGCTCCTGGCAAACAAACACCATCCCTGCCCATCCTGACTAATAGTCATAGATTGACTTATCCAGTTCTTTTTTTAACCCTTTTATAGTCTTGGCCTTCCCAACATCCTCTGGTAAGGAGTTCCACAGGTTGACTGACTGTGCGTCATGTGAAAAAACACTTCCTTTTGTTTGTTTTAAATCTGCTGCCTATTAATTTCATTTTGTGACCCCTAGTTCTTGTGTTATGAAGAGAAATAAATAACACTTCCTTATTTACTTTCTACTCACCATTCATGATTTTATAGACCTCTATCATATCCTCCCTTAATCCTCTCTTTTCCAAGCTGAAAAGTCCCTCCAGTCTTATTAATCTCACCTCAGATGGAAGCTGTTCCATACCCCTAATCATTTTTGTTGACTTTTTCTGAACCTTTTCCAATTCCCATATATATGTTTTATAAGATGGGGTGACAACATCTGCATGCTATATTCAAGATGTGGGCATATCATGGATTTATATAGAGGCAATATGATATTTTCTATCTTATTATCTATCCCTTTCTTAATGATTCCCAACATTCTGTTAGCGTTTTTTGACTGCCACTGCACATTGAATGGATGTTTTCAGAGAACTATCAACAATGACTTCAAGATCTCTTTCTTGAGTAGTAACAGCTAATTTAGACTTCAACAATTTATAAGTATAGATGAGAATAAGTTTTCCAAGGTGCATGACTTTGCATTTATCAACACTCATTTTCATCTGCCATTTTGTTGCCCTGTCACCCAGTTTTGTGAGATCCTTTTGTAGCTCTTCACAGTCTGCTTGGGACTTAACTATGTTGAGTAGTTTTATATCATCTGCAAATTTTACCACCTCATTGTTTACCCTTTTTTCCAGATCATTTATTAATATGTTGAACAGCATTGGTGCCAGTACAGACCCCTGGTGGACACCACTATTTACCTCTCTCCATTCTGAAAACTGACCATTTATTCCTACTCATTGTTTCCTATCTTTTAACCAGTTAACAGTCCAGGACAGGACCTTCCCACTTATCTCATGACAGCTTACTTTGCTTAAGAGCCTTTGGTGAGGGACCTTGTCAAAGGCTTTCTGAAAATCTAAGTACACTATAACCACTGAATCCTCCTTGTCCACATGCTTGTGGACCCCCTCAAAGAATTCTAGTAGATTGAGGAGGCATGATTTCCCTTCACAAAAACCATGTTGACTCTTCCCCAACAAATTATGTTAATCTATGTGTCTAACAATTCTGTTCTTTATTATAGTTTCAACCAGTTTGCCCGGTATTGAAGTCAAGTTTACCAGCCTTTATTTGCCAGGATCACCTCTGGAGCTCATTTTAAAAATTGGTTTTACATTAGCTATCCTCCAGTCATTTAGTACAGACTCTGATTTAAATGATAGGTTACAGACTACAGTTGGTAGTTCTGCAATTTCACATTTGTTTTCCTTCAGAACTTTTGGGTCCCGGTGACTTATTACTATTTAGTTTATCAATTTGTCCCAAAAACTCCTCAAACAACACCTCAATCTGGGACAGATCCTTAGATTTGTCACCTAAAAAGAATGGCTCAGGTTTGAGAATCTCCCTCACATCTTCAGCTGTGAAGATCGATGCCAAGAATTCATTTAGTTTCTCCACAATGGCCTTATCATCCTTGAGTGCTCCTTTAGCATCTTGATTGTCCAGTGGCCCCACTGGTTGTTTAACGGGCTTTCTGCTTCTGATGTACTTAAAAAAAATTTCTATTACTTTTTGAATCTTTGGCTAGCTGTTCTTCAAATTTTTTTGGGCGCTCCTATTTATATTTTTACACTTCACTTGCCAGAGTTTATGCTGCCTTCTATTTTCCTCACTAGGATTTAACTTCCACTTTTTAACGGATGCCTTTTTGCCTCTCGCTGCTTCTTTTACTTTGTTGTTCAGCCCCTTTTTTGGTGCTGTATGTTTTTTTAATTTGGGATATACATTTAAGTTGAGGCTCTATTATGATGTCTTTAAAAAGTTTCCACGCAGCTTGCAGGGATTTCGTTTTTGGCACTGTACCTTTTAATTTCTGTTTAACTTCCTCATTTCTGTGTAGTTCCATTTTCTGAAATTAAATGCTACCATGGTGGGCTGCTGTGGTGTTTTTCCCACCACAGAGAAGTTAAATTTAATTATATTTTGGTCACTATTACCAAGTGATCCAGCCACATTCATTTCTTGGACCAGATCCTGTGCTCCGCTAAGGACTAAATCAAGAATTGGCTCTCTCTTGTGGGTTCCAGGACTAGCTGCTCTAAGAAGCAGTCATTTACGGTGTCAAGAAACTTCATCTTTGCATCCCATCCTGGGGTGACATACACCCCGTCAACATGGGGATAGTTGAAATTCCCCGTTGAGTTTATTTTTTACAGCCTCTCTGATCTCCTGAGCATTTCATAGTCACTACCACCATTCTGGTCAGGTGGTCAGTAATATATCCCTATTGCTATATTCTTATTTTTTGAGCATGGATTTACTATGCATAGAGATTCTATGGGACAATTTGGTTCATTTAAGATTTTTACTTCATTTGATTATATGCTTTCTTTCATATATAGAGCCACTCTGTGATGTCTATTAAATCAATATCTTCATTTATTACAAGGCACTCCATTTCCATATTTAGACTTCTAACATTTGTATACAAGCACTTAAATTGTCACTTTTTAACTATCTGCCATTACATGATGTAGTTGAATGGGACTCTCTTTCATTTGACTGTTTGTCATCAGATCTACCCGCATTTCCATCTTCCAAATATAATCCTCTGTTCAAACCACGTGCTCCTCTGCAGCAGTCAGCTTTCCCCCAGCCCTTAGTTTAAAAACTGCTCTACAACCTTTTTAATGTTAAGTGCCAGCAGTCTGGTTCAATTTTGGTTTAGGTGAAGCCCGTCCTTCCTGGATAGGTTCCCCCTTTCCCAAAAGTTTCCCCAGTTCCTAATAAATCTAAACCCCTCTTCCCTACAGCATCATCTCATCCACACATTGAGATCCTGCAGTTCTGCCTGTCTAACTGGCCCTGCATGTGGAACTGGAAGCATTTCAGAGAATGCTACCATGGAGGACAGTTGTACACAATTTACTTTACTTAACTGTCTAAATATTGCACTCACAAATCAGCTACACAGACCTGTGATCCACTTTGGATTCAGAGAATAAAGGAGTTCACATAGTTCATTTAAGAATGCGAGCAGAAGAAAAAGCACAAAAATGGGATTTAGTGAGTGAAATACTGTCCCTCTGCACAGCATAGATTAGGCCTTTTGAATAGTTTTGGAGAGGGGAAAAAAGCAGCCAAAACCAGGGAATTTAGGGTTAATAGATACACTTTATCTTGGTCTGTGGCATAGCATATAGCACATCTTGTTGTAGAAGCTTGAGATTCAAATGTGGTGAAGCATATTAATGATAATATTATTCAGAAAAAGCAAGAAACAGCAGGTCTCTCCGAGTTCTTTGGGCTGTAAACTGCTTACTGGGAAGCCTCATAGCAGGAGTCACGAAAAATTCTGTGGATCTTTTTAAGGAGTTGTGAAGTCTCCTATTCATTCTTAATGGGACACTTGCAAGTTCTAGAGAAGGCCCAAAAGTCCTGCAAATTTGCTCATAGTCTCCCAGTCTTTCCCATGAGTGTCTTTCTTTGCTCCATTGTACTGCATTGTCTGTAGTTAATCACAGCAAGATTTCAGAGGAAAGCAACATGTGGGCAAAGTTCACGAGTCACCACAGTTTGTGCTACAATGAAGAAGCACAATAACATGATAGAAGAATGGTATGTGACCCCATAAAGGAAAATTCAGCTAGATGTCGCTATGGTAGTGTGACAGTGAAATGCAGTGGAAGAGAATAAGACTACTCCAGCTGATGTACAGAGAAACTGAGGAACAGTTACAAAAAGGATATTTGTATCCTTGGTCTCTAGGATAAGGCAGCTCAGTGGATATGCATCTCCCTGATAACTGACAACTCCTGCCCACAAGTGTTCTCTGGGCACACCTACAACCCTCCCAGTGTGAAGACAATGCCATAAAGGAGAGCAAGTAGATAAGAGGAACTTGCCCATGTCATTATGCCTAAGAATGAATGGGAGACCCACAAAACCTCATGAAGGCCCCCGGGTGTTCCTCTAGGTAATTTAAATATTTGGGCTTACAGTCCAATGACAAGGATTCAAAAGAAGGAGAACATGCTGATGGAAAGGCATGGCAACATAATGGGCACAGGAGGCTTCAGAGCCATATGTCAAAGGATGAAGCCAAATCACCATGACTTTGCAAGCAAAGAATGGAATTAAGCTATAGTCCTCCACTCTTAGACACTCCATACTGAGATAACTGATGGTAACGTAAGTCATAAATCCAAAGCTGAAAGAGTGAGTGCAGAAAGAAGTAAAGGCCAATTATCTCAGTACAGAGCTCTCTAGCAAAGAAGATTATTATGATTAGAGCAGGACATTATGAGATTTTTCTGTAATTTGAGATTTTAAGTGACAGCTTTTAGTGGTATGTCACTATGGGAATAATACCATGTAAAAAACCAGAAGCAGAACCCTAGCTTAATCTGCATATTTCTATTCTAAATCAGTGTTACAGCTTGCTGGAAGCTCCACTTGACGGGCAGGTTCTCACTAGAATTTTGCTCATAATGTGCCAATCCTAAGAAGTGCTGGAAAGGAAGGATGGTCTTGTCATTGAGGAACTGGACTAGGAATCAAGATAGCTGGGTTTGGTTACTGGCTCTGACACAGACTGTCTGCCTGACCTTGAGCTACTCACTAAAGGCCAGATTTACAAAAGTATTTAGGTGCCCAAAGTTGCAGAGGGAGCCTTTGTAAATCCCACTAGGCACCAAGAGAGATTAGTCACCTAGCTCCCACTGACTTCCATCAAGAATTAAGCACCTAATCTGGTTAGGTGCTTTTGTTAATCCAATAGGGGCCTACCTGCATCTGTAGATGCCTAAATACCTTTGTACACCTGGCCATTAGTATCCGTGCCTCAGTTACCTACCTTTACAATGGGAATAATATTTCCTCTCCCCCAGTCTTTGTCCATTTTCCTTATTTTTTAAACTCTGAGACAGATCCTGTCTGTTTCTAATCTTGGACAGTGAACAACAAATCTCAGCTGGGCTTCATAGTGTTACCAAAATACAAATAATAAATCATCACCATCACCCCTGCCCTCAACTCCCATTGAAACCACTGGGAATAAAGAATGTTCAGCATCTCAGAGATAGACAGCATCTCACAGGATCAGATCCTTAAAGTGGATTCTAAAACTGGACAAAGAGGTGTATGGACAGAAAAGTAGCTATGGAAAACTGACACCATTCCCCTTGACATCTTTCCACTTGGCTCTTTGCTTCACATCTGCTCATTTTAGTGACTAAAACACATTTATTCTGTTGGCATTGTAGTTGACTAGGAGTCTCTGTCCCATCCTGGCAAATGATGATCTGGCCTCTCTCACATTTTAGCTGCACTACTGCAATGCAATATACCTTGTCATGAAACCTTCAGAGCTCGGGAAACTCCATCTGGGACTGAACACTACTGTACATCTCCTCAGCAACACGGGCTACCACAAACACATCAGACCTGTCCTCTACACTCTACATGGTCTTCCCATAGAATATCAAATTAGGTTCAAGGTCTCAGGCCTTATCGTCAAGGAGCTCAATGGACAGGGCAGAGGACATTTCAAAGATCAACTAAGATCTTTAAAGACTGTAGTTGACAACTTCTCTTCTCTGGCACAGTGGCACTTCAATAAGGATAAAGCTCATCTGTGCAGGAGGCAAGGATTTCTCGGGGTCCAGTTGGAGACTGGAATGAACTCCCACAGAAACAAAGGGCTAATACAAATCTCCCCACTAACTGCTCCATATACAAGGTGCATTTTTAACTGTATTCTCCAATATGAAAACATATCGCTCTTTGTATATTACAAAAAAAAAAAAATCCAAAACACTCCCCTGCACACACTTCTCCCCCTGGGGAGAGGATGAGAGAAACACTCAACAGATGTTAGTTATGTTGCTTCATGTAGTACTGGAAGGCATTTGGGTCATGAGCTCAGTATAAGAACCTATTCAGAATAGAATAGAATTCTGGATTCTGTTAAGCCTCTTGCATCGTCAACAAATTTGTCAGCTAAAACCTAATAGCAGAAACTTTATTAGTGGTAATGGAAGAGGTAGAGAGAATCTAACTCGACTTTTGATCCCAGATAGAGTCTGCAGGGCTGACAGATACAAAAACTCCTCTTTTTCTTGGTAAAGGGAGCATATTTGAAATGAAGGTATCGAAAGATAATATAAGAAGACACCCACTATTATTTTTGCTTTGAGTAGAATCATTTTCAAGAAATAATATACAAGAGGAAATGTACTTGTGGAAGGTTATAGTATTCTTTGAGTGCAGCAAAACTAGCCCCCTGAAAAAAACAGCACTTTGTGAATTTTGCTTCACTTATGAAATCTGATTTATTCTTTCAGGGGTTGGGGAAATGGGCTGACATGCCCGGGCACTGCTAAGATCCCTATCACATAGTTAATAATATACAGAAAAGCTCATTTCTGGCCATAGTTCTAAAGCCATTTCACAAAAACTGCTTACTGATGAGATCTCATGGAAAGAACTGAATAAATGTCTCATTCTACCCTTGAAAGGTGGGATGCCTAATAGGGAGCAATAAGAATGATAACGTGTTCCCATGATTAAAGTTTCAATTGCAGATCATGAAAGATGAGCTATTTTAGTGGGAAAAGGCAAGTCAGAGAAGACTTCAAAGTGATTTACCGGAATTTTCTATCATTTTATTAATAA
This sequence comes from Gopherus evgoodei, assembly GCF_007399415.2. NCBI lineage: Eukaryota > Metazoa > Chordata > Testudines > Testudinidae > Gopherus > Gopherus evgoodei. The sequence goes on along the minus strand of NC_044324.1, from coordinate 181,331,822 downwards.
CACTGATATAGAAGAAACTTACACAAGAGATGAAAAGAAGAGCATAAAGATTAAAGAACTATTGGGAGGAAGATGGAGAAGAGAGAAATTAAGAAAAGAAAAAAAAGACATAGCTGGATGTAATGAATTAAAAAAGTACCAGGATTGCTGCAGAAGACGAGACATGTCAGTCTTTCCCAAAGACAGCTAGAAATTTCTACATCCAGAGCATAGAGGACTGTGAGGGGAATACAAGTATTGGAAGGAAATGGGGAGAAAGAATAGGGGAATAATTGGAGGTATTTTCCTGTTCCACTCTGCTTTGCCAGTAGGTGTCACAGCAGCCAATGTTATTGTTGTACATATAGTCGTGGGTTCCATGATTAGCTATCTACTTTAGAGAAAGCCACTAGTGCATATGTAATACGTAAAATAAATGAGGGTTAATACAAAGTCTATAGTCTTTTGTGTTGCTTTGTGTAAAGTATTTTAAGGATTCTTAAAGGGCTTGGAAAACATGCAAAGCAAACAGATTGCCAGTGAATATTAGCAAACACGGCCCCTCTTATACCTACACTTGGGGTTTTTGTCAGGCATTAAATAATGTATGCTGGCAATGGGTAAAAAGAAAAGACGCTTATTACCTACTCTTCTGATTGTATTAGTGGAAGCTTAATTGGCATCAGTGAGTCTGGTATGTTCCTGAATGTGTCTGACACCATGAACTACAGTTACTAAATGCAACATTGTCTGCAATGCTAATAGAAAATGCACACAGTATGGTGCCTGGAAAATAAACAATTTAAGTGCAATTTATGACAGAATATTTTCAGTTTCTTTAAAGCTACTCTACAGCACTAACATATTTGAAAGAGTTTCTTGATTTACCTTCCCCCTATCTTCCTTTTCACAACAGCCTCTTACATTCCAGTAACTAAAACTTTGGGCCATATGCTTCCCGACCCTTAATCAGCAGTAAGGAGAGCAGTCAGGGTAAAATCATGATTAGAAGTGGCAGAGAAGAAGTCAAGTGCATGGTGGTCTCTCCTGTTGTTAGCTTCCTCTATGTTAAAGCTCAGCTCTGCAGAAATATGGAAATCATAGCTAGAAAGGAGGTGGAGTGACCTTATGTAGCATTTTCCTCTGGAATATATTGTAATTTCTCATGTAATTTCCAGTGTATGTTTCTGTGCACTCAGCAACACTAGCCCCTCCTCCAGCCCCCACACACCCTGCAACTCCGGAGAGGGGCGGCACTTTCACGTATTCGGCGGCAATTCGGCGGAGGGTCCCTCACTCCCGCTCGGCGCGAAGAACCGCCCACTGAATTGCCACAGATCACGATCGCAGCTTTTTAAATTTTTGGCTGCTTGGGGCAGCCAAACCCCTGGAGCCGGCCTTGACTATGGGGTTTGAGTGCTTGGTGGAAAGGGAAGTCAGCCAGTGGCAACTTAGCATCTGTGTTGCCAATGCTGGGGCCCCCGACTCTGCCCAAAGACAGTCTGAAGGCAAAGAGGTACACCTATAGGCTCCAAGATTGTGGGGACCTCTTCTATTTTGTGGCTCCCCATACTACCCAAGAAATTCTGGCCAATCATTCCCTCCTGTTCCACACATCGATGCCCATTATGAGGAAACGATAAAGCAAATGAGTGGCTCCTCAAAAGCCACACAAGTGTAGGGCTCAGTGCTTGTCTTTTGAACATTTCCCTCCAACCTAGTGTTAAGGGCAGTGCATCTGACCCTAGGCCAAACCAACCTACAGCCTACCTGGCACATCTGCCATTGACCTTATGGCAAACACTTTGAGAACTCCCTCTGCAATTTTCATATCCTGCTATTTTCTGTAATTTACCTCAATCTGATCAGTCAAGAAGGGCTTGGACATTTGCAGCAGGTTATTCCACTTCGGGGAGAGGAGCAATTGCATGTAAAAACTAAAGCTATTTCTTCCTAATCTATTTTTACTTACAGTATGGTCACAGTCCTGATTTACTGTTATAAACAATGATGAACAACCACCACCACCACTTAGACACAATTAGAACTCCAGCAAACCCCGTACTCTAAGTCTCCAGCCAATTTCTTTCACACGAACTGCCCAACAAGACTCGGGCTGTTGCTCAGAATGTCAGGTACTCAGCTATCTGGGGGCTGCCTGGCTTACCCAAAAGGGATCTATTTTATCTTAATTTGAAAGGAACTTCTGCTTGTGAATCAATAAGATGGAAAACTAATACTCTGTAGATTTAAGCACTGAGTTGTTAAGACCAAAGCACACAGGGGTGGGGGCAGCTGAAATGCCACTTAGTTGAAAGCATTTATTATTTTGGGGACTTTAGCAGTTTTGTTACACAACAGTGATAGCCCTTAGAAACTGGCCAATTATATAGTTAAGATAAGGTTACCTCGGTAACTGCAGCGTTCTCTTGTATCCACCTTGCACTTATTACTTGAAATACCTTGAATACTACAAACAGTGACGTTTGCCAACTACAGATATATATTTAGTTGGCTAAGGCAAGTAACTAACTTATTTTTTTAAAAGGTCACCATTGCAGTTAGTATACTTGTATTATTTAAATCTGTAAAACATTTTGATACAATTTCCTTGTACGATGTTGTACAAAAAGTGTATTATAGCATTGTTTAGGGACCTAAATGATCTTTCACTATGACATCTAGGACAGCAATGAATTTTGAGTGTGCTAACCATCTCTGGAGGTGATGCCACTGGGACACTGTATAAAAAGGGAATTGACCATCCGTACTATTGTTGTTACCAATGTTACACAATTATGATAAATCTTCTACAAAGCATGCCTTGTAAGGTGTCACTGGAAAAGTTGTAATCTGCTAAGTGTTATCCTGTTGAAATGTCTGTAACACCATAGTGTTTAAAGTTATGAAAATTTGCTGTATGCTTGTTACTAAAGCAGACAGCAACAAGACAGACTGACATCAAGACTAGCCAGCCAGGTGTTCATGGACTATTAAGGAGGATCAGCTCTTCCAGTGGGCCCCTCCGGAGGAAGCATCATAGAGGACATGGACAATGGATGCTCATGACTCAGCAGGGCAGGTAGAACATGTAATCCATGACTCAATGTTTGAGCCAGTATTTTTCCATGTACATGGACTGAGGAGACCATGACATCACCTCCTTGCCTCTTTCCTATTCCACATCTCTGGACTGTGATTTCTAACAAAAGGGAGCTTTGAATAATGCACGAGGACTCCAAACTTTTGGATGTAAACAGAGAGACTTATTACAAACTGGCAGATTTAACATCAGTGCTATTATCCTGATCTATAGACACTGAAATCAACTATAATGTATACAGGGCCGGTGTTAGGACGTGCGGGGCCCGATTTGAAAGAGCTGCCACCGAAATGCTGCCGAAGACAGCGGCAGCGATTGAGCTGCCGCTGAAGATAGCTGCGGCAATTCGGTGGCAGCTCAATCAGTTGCCGCTGTTTCCAGCGGCACTTCGGCGGAGGGTGAAGGGCCCCTCTTCCAGATGCCGTGGGACCCTCTTAGGCATGGGGCCCGATTCCTGGGAATCAGGGGAATCGCCCTAAAGCCGGCCCTGAATGTATATGATTCACTTAAACCATTTAATAATTCTCTTCTTTTCTTTTTTTATCAATAGATCTTTAGCTAGTTTACTAAGGATGGGCTCAATGTGGTTTTTGGTGAGATCCTGAAGTACTGTACCTATTGACCTGGGGTGAGAATGTCTGGTTCTTTGGAACTGGAAGAACCTAATAAATGTGATTTCTGGTTTTAGTAACTTTTTATCATAGAAGTCTGTTTTGTCTGGGTGCTTCATGAGCGGCTAGAGGGCCTGAAGGGGACTGTCTGTGGCTTCATAATAACTTGTATAGTATTTTGGAAGCACACATTTGTTATTGGCTTCATGAAATCTTATGATAGATTATACCACCAATCTGAGATATATGCCCTGCATTCTGGCAGTCTGACCTGAAATTGGTGCTCTCAGCTGTGTCCCATACCAGGCAGAGTTACAGCCCCTTCTACTTAGGTGCTAAGGTGTGGATTTAGGATGAACTTTAGGTACCCAGATTATGAATTTTTGCCAATGCAATTTTTTTTTTGAGTATAACAAAATAAATTAAACAATTTAGGAGAAAATGAGTTATTATTAGCACTTTGAGAGACTGAAAATAAATATTAGCCAAGCAAGAGATTCCTCTTTTATGCTCTTCAAGTTAGATAGCATAAGAGGTCAGGTGACAGGCACTCATGGTTCCTTTAAAGTATTTAGGATAGCTTCCTACCTAGATGAGGTTCCTATTCTGATGGTTCCATGAAAACCTGCTGACCACTGGCTTTGGAATATGAGAAAACTTTGCTAAGGACTAGAAACCACATGCAGTAAATTGCTTCACAGTACTGCGTTCACTCATCAAAACACTGATTTCTGTGAGGTGCTGTAAAAAAATTAGACCTGTCGCTTAAAATACAGCTACTATTGCTTTCAGAGGCTCCTGCTCCAACACCATGCAGAAGAGCTGCTTCCAAGTGGAGGCAGGGGTATTTAAAAGCAACAGGTCTGAAAAGCCTCTGTGTTCTAAATGCAATAGCTCTTCTGAAGAGGTCAGGCTTTGCAACTCAATGTCTCACAACGAAATTTACTCCAGATACCAGAAAAAGCCAACTCTCTGGAAACCAGGAGTTTCAAGACATCATGGCAAGACTCGGTTAGGCAGCAACATTAGAACCAGAAGCAGGGAAGTAAAAGGAGCCAGATGCAATCCTGATAGAATATGGAGAGTGCCAATATATTTCAGGCTAGCTTGCCCACAAGGGGAAAGGCACAATGTCCCTATCCATGTCATAAACAGTTGGTTCAGGGTTAAGAAGCTCGGTGAACCTGGCTGACATCTGACCAGAGGACCAATCGGGGGACAAGATACTTTCAAATCTTGGTGGAGGGAAGTCTTTGTTTGTGCTGTTTGTTGTGTTCATTGTTCGCTTTTGGGGCTAAGAGGGACCAGACGTACACCCAGGTTTTCTCCAATCTTTCTGAATCAGTCTCTCATGTTTCAAAATAGTAAGTATAGCCAGGAAAGGCGGATTAGTCTTATGTTTGTTTTTTTAACTTGTAAATGTGTATTTTGCTGGAAAGATTTTTACCTCTGTTTGCTGTAACTTTGAATCTCAGGCTGAGGGGCGGGGGAAGTCCCTCCAGTCTATATGAATCTGAATACTCTGTAAGCATTTACCATCCTGATTTTACAGAGATAATTTTTACTTTTTCTTTCTTTAATTAAAAGCTTTGTTTTTTAAGAACCTGATTGATTTTTTCCTTGTTTAAGACCCAAGGGGATTGGGTCTGAACTCACCAGGGACTGGTGGGGGGAAAGAGAAGGGGGGGAAGATTAATTCCTCTTTGTTTTAAGATCCAAGGAGTTTGGATCAGTGTAGCCTCTCAGGGTAACCCAGAGAGAGGAAAGTCTGGGAGGGGGAAAGGAGGGGGGATGGTTTATTTCTCCTTGTTTTAAGACCCAAGGAGTTTGGGTCTTGGGTTCCCCAGGGAAGGTTTTGGGGGAACAGAAAGTGTGCCAAACACTATATTTTGGCTGGTGGCAGCATTATCAGATCTAAGCTAGGAATTAAGCTTAGAAGGGTCCATGCAGGACCCCACTTTTTGGATGCTAAAGTTCAAAGTGGGGGAAAAAACCTTGACATGGTGGTAGCCGTGGGATTGGGTTTAAAAACCAAAGCCAGTGAGTTTTTTTTTCTCTCCTTTCTGGCTGCTAGGAAAGCAGCCTGAGGGCAGAGATGTTAAGTTTTTAACAAGGGTCTTTGTAAGAGGAGGCTCGAGCTGTGAGCCAGCAGACAGCCAGCAAGGGGCATTTACAAGTGAATTGTTTTCTTTCTTTCTACCTCTTGGACATAGCTAGTTAGAAAATCTCTGTTAACCAAGCAGTCAGTAAGCTGCAGAGGGGGCAGCCAGAACAAGAAAGCAGGAACAATGAGTTCCAAGGAAGCCCTTAAACAGGAACGGGCAAGGCTAGAAGCAACAGAGAGAGACAACGAACATAAGAGACGGATGGAACTAATTAATGCAGAAATAGCCAGGGAAGAAGTGGCCCACAAAAGGGAAGAAGCAGCCCACAAAAGAGAAGAACAAGCCAAAGAGGCTGCCCACAGGAGAGAGATAGAGAGGAGAGAAAAAGAAATGGAGATGAAAGAAAGAGAAGAACAAGCCAAAGAGGCTGACCAAGGGCTTTGGAGCTCCAGAGGGAGGCCCTGGAATTAGCAAAGGCTAAGCAGAATGAAACAGCCAACCCTAACAACCCTTCTCCAGGTACTGTTCCCCATCCCTGGAAATTCCCCACCTACAAGGCAGGTGAGGACATGGAGGCCTTCTTAGAAAATTTTAAAAGGACTTGCCATGGGTACAACATCTCTACAGACCAGTACATGATAGAGCTGAGGCCACAGCTTAGTGGACCCTTAGCAGAGGTGGCGGCTGAAATGCCTAAGGAACACATGAACGATTATAAGCTTTTTCAAACCAAGGTCAGAATCAGAATGGGGCTAACACCTGAGCATGCCCGTAGGCGGTTCAGAGCCCTAAGGTGGAAACCAGATGTGTCATTTACCCGACACGCCTACCAGACTGGAAGGAATTGGGATGCCTGGATATCAGGAGCAAATGTTAAATCTCTGGATGAGCTGTCCCTCCTAATGCAAATGGAGCAGTTCTTAGAGGGTGTTCCTGAGGAAATAGAAAGGTACATCCTGGATGGGAAACCCCAAACTGTAACTGAGGCGGGGGAGATTGGAGCCAGATGGGTGGAAGTGGCAGAAAAGAAAAAAGCTACTAGCAAGGGGAGCGAATATCACAGGGAGCAAACCGAAACCAAACCCTATCACTGAGGGCAACCCAAGACCCCACCTACAACCCAAGGAAAGCCCCAGACTCCCTATTGTCCCACCTCACCAGTCTCCAGCAACCCACCTCGGCCCAGTGACCAGTCAGCTGGGCGGTGCTTTAAATGTAATGAACTGGGACATATAAAGCCCAACTGCCCCAAGAACCCCAACCGAGTGCAGTTCATTACCTCACTATTACACCAAAGATCCCCAGGCCCAGATGCCTCTCAAATACCCTCGGAGCGAAGGGAAACTTTGAGAGTGGACAGAAAGAAGGTTATTGCATGGAGAGATATGGGGGCACAAGTGTCAGCTATCCACTAATCCTTAGTGGACCCCAAATTCATCAACCCAGAGGCCCAAGTGACAATGTACCCCTTAATGTCAAAATCTGTAGACTTGCCTACAGCTGAACTGCCTGTCCAGTACAAAGGCTGGTCAGGAATGTGGACTTTTGCAGTCTATGACAATTATCCCATCCCCATGCTACTGGGGGAAGACTTGGGCAACCAGGTGAAGCGGGCCAAGAGGGTGGGAATGGTTACATGCAGCCAAGCCAGGCAAGCTTCCGGACTCATCCCTGTTTCTGAGCCGTCCACAAGGGCCCCATCTGTGTTACCAGAGACACAGACAGAGGTGGTGGACCCGGATCCCCTGCCAACGACGGCAACAGCCACAGTGCATCCAGTCCCAGAACCGGAACTGGAAAAGCAACCAGCACCAGAACCGTTGCCAGCACTGACGCCAGCACTTGCAAACCCATCTCCAACCCCAACACCAGAGGGCGCCAGCGGGCCTGAACTGGCAGAAGCAGCAGACAACCCTACCCAAGAGGCTCAGCCAGAGCCTGAAATATCGCATAGTGTACCAGCGGAAAGTGGTTCACCATCAGCAAAAACAACCCCATCACCTACATCACTTCCAGAGGGACCAAGCCCAAGTCCACAGTCTAAGGAAGAAGTGGTGTCTCCAGCCTCAAGGGAACAGTTCCAGACTGAGCAGGAAGCAAATAATAGCCTTCAGAAAGCTTGGGCAGTGGCACAGAGCACCGCACTGCCTCTCAGCTCTTCTAACCGATCCCGGTTTGTTGTAGAACAAGGACTTTTATAGAAGGAGACTCTTTCTGGTGGACACCAGGAAGACTGGCATCCTCAAACAGTTGGTAGTTCCAACTAAGTACTGGGAAAAGCTCTTAAGCTTAGCCCATGATCATCCCAGTGGCCATTCTGGGGTGAACAGAACCAAAAACAGGTTGGGGAAGTCCTTCCCCTGGGAGGGGATGGGCAAGGATGTTGCTAATTATGTCCAGTCTTGTGAGATGTGCCAAAGAGTGGGAAAGCCCCAAGACCAGGTCATCGCCCCTTTCCAGCCACTCCCCATAATTGAGGTCCCATTTCAGCGAGTAGCTGTGGATATTCTGGGTCCTTTCCCAAAAAAAACGCCCAGAGGAAAGCAGTACATACTGACTTTCGTGGACTTTGCTACCCGATGGCCGGAAGCAGTAGCTCTAGGCAACACCAGGGCTAAAACTGTGTGCCAGGCCTTAAGACATTTTTGCCAGGGTAGGCTGGCCCTTCGACATCCTTACAGATTCAGGAACTAATTTCCTGGCAGGGACCATGAGGGATCTGTGGGAAGCTCATGGGGTGAATCACTTGGTTGCCACTCCTTACCACCATCAAACCAATGGCCTAGTGGAGAGGTTTCATGAAACTTTGGGGGCCATAATATGTAAATTCGTAAATAAACACTCCAATGATTGGGACCTAGTGTTGCAGCAGTTGCTTTTTGCCTACAGGGCTGTACCACATCCCAGTTTAGGGTTTTCACCATTTGAACTTGTGTATGGCCATGAGGTTAAGGGGCTATTACAGTTGATGAAGCAACAATGGGAGGGGTTTACACCTTCTCCAGGAACTAACATTCTAAACTTTGTAAGCAACTACAAAGCACCCTCTGACACTCTTTAGCGCTTGCTAAAAAAAACCTAAAGGATGCTCAGAAAAAGCAAAAGGCCTGGTAGGATAAACATACCAGAAAGCGTTCCTTCAAGGTAGAAGACCAGGTTATTGTCTTAAAGGCGCAACAGGCCCATAAAATGGAAGCGTCATGGGAAGGGCCATTCACGGTCCTGAAGTGCCTGGGAGCTGTTAACGATTTCATAGCATTTCCCACCTCCTCCCTAAAGCCTAAAGTGTACCATGTTAATTCTCTTAAGTCGTTTTATTCCAGAGACTTAAAGGTTTGTCAGTTTAAAGCCCAGGGAAAAGATGACGCTAAGTGGCCTGAAGGTGTCTACTACGAAGAAAAAAGTGGCAGTGGCATGGAAGAGGTGACCCTCTCCACAACCTTGGAACATCTGCAGCGGCAACAGATCAAGAAGCTGTGCACTAGCTTCACCCCATTGTTCTCAGCCACCCCAGGATGGACTGAACGGGTACACCACTCCATTGACACAGGTAATGCTCACCCAATTAGAACTCCACCCTACCGAGTGTCTCCTCATGCCCAAGCTGCTATAGAACAGGAGATCCAAAACATGCTACAGATGGGTATAATCCGCTCCTCTAACAGCACATGGGCATCTCCAGTAGTTCTGGTACCCAAACCAGATGGGGAAATACGCTTTTGCGTGGACTACCATAAGCTAAATGCTGTAACTCGTCCCAACAACTATCCAATGCCACGCACCGATGAGCTATTGGAGAAATTGGGATGTGCCCAGTTCATCTCTACAATAGACTTAACCAAGGGGTACTGGCAATTACCGCTAGATGAACCTGCCAAAGAAAGGTCAGCCTACATCACCCCTGCAGGGGTGTATAAATTTAATGTGCTTCCTTTCGGGCTGCGAAATGCACCCGCCACCTTCCAAAGACTGGTGGATGGTCTCCTAGCAGGATTGGGAGAATATGCAGTTGCCTACCTCGATGATGTGGCCATTTTTTCTGATTCATGGGCAAAACACCTAAAACACCTGAAAAAAGTCTTTGAGCGCATCAGGCAGGCAGAACTAACTGTTAAGGCTAAAAAGTGTCAAATAGGCCAAAACAGAGTAATCCACCTTGAACACCAGGTGGGTCAAAAAACAATAAACCCCCTACAGGCCAAGGTGAATGCTATCCAAAAGTGGCCTGTCCCAAAGTCAAAGAAACAGGTCCAATCCTTCTTAGGCTTGGCCAGATATTACAGACGATTTGTACCACACTACAGCCAAATCGCTGCCCCACTAACAGACCTGACCAAAAAGACCCAGCCAAATGCAGTTAAGTGGACTGATGAATGTCAAAAGGCCTTTACCCAGCTTAAGGCGACACTCATGTCTGACCCTGTGCTAAGGGCCCCAGACTTTGACAAACCATTCCTAGTAACCACAGATGCATCTAAGCGTGGTGTAGAAGCATTTTTAATGCAGAAAGGACCAGATCAAAACTTCCATCCTGTCGTGTTTCTCAGCAAAAAACTGTCTAAGAGGAAAAGCCACTGGTCAATCAGTAAAAAAAAATGCTACGCCATTATGTGTGCCCTGAAAAAGCTATGCCCATATGTTTGGGGACGGCGGTTCCAACTACAAACTGACCATGCTGTGCTAAAGTGGCTTCATACTGCCAAAAAAAACAACAAAAAACTGCTTCAATAAAGTTTAACTCTCCAAGATTTTAATTTTAATATTCAACACATTTCAAAAGCTTCTAACAAAGTAGCTGATGCACTCACTCTCTAGTAAAAGTTTCCCAAAATCAACTGGTTAAAAATTGTCCTTAAAATGTAAAAAGTCTTGTAGTTTACATAATTAGTAGTATATGTAAAGGTGCATGTGTTTTATTAATCTGTTTATTCTAAAGTTCTAAAAAAAACCTCACCGCCAGTGTGGTTCCACACTGTCTAAAATTTGGGGGGCGCGCCAGAAACAGATGGTTAAGGGTTAATGTCTCTTTTACCTGTAAAGGGTTATGAAGCTCAGTGAACCTGGCTGACACCTGACCAGAGGACCAATCGGGGGACAAGATACTTTCAAATCTTGGTGGAGGGAAGTCTTTGTTTGTGCTTTTTGTTGTGTTCGTTGTTCGCTCTTGGAGCTAAGCGGGGCCAGACGTACACCCAGGTTTTCTCCAATCTTTCTGAATCAGTCTCTCATGTTTCAAAATAGTAAGTATAGCCAGGAAAGGTGGATTAGTCTTATGTTTGTTTTCTTAACTTGTAAATGTGTATTTTGCTGGAAGGATTTTTACCTCTGTTTGCTGTAACTTTGAATCTCAGGCTGGGGGGCAGGGGAAGTCCCTCTAGTCTATATAAATCTAAATACCCTGTAAGCATTTACCATCCTAATTTTACAGAAATGATTTTTACTTTTTCTCTCTTTAATTAAAAGCTTTGTTTTTTAAGAACCTGATTGATTTTTTTCCTTGTTTAAGACCCAAGGGGATTGGGTCTGAACTCACCAGGGATTGGTGGGGGGAAAGGAGTGGGGAGGGAAGGTTAATTCCTCTTTGTTTTAAGATTCAAGGAGTTTGGATCAGTGTAGCCTCTCAGGGTACCCAGGGAGGGGAAAGTCTGGGAGGGGAAAGGAGGTGGATGGTTAATTTCTCCTTCTTTTAAGTCCCAAGGGGTTTGGGTCTTGGGTTCCCCAGGGAGGGTTTTTGGGGGAACAGAAAGTGTGCCAGACGCTAACTTCTGGCTAGTGGCAGCGTTATCAAATCTAAGCTAAAAATTAAGCTTAGAAGGGTCCATGCAGGTCCCCACTTTTTGGACGCTAAAGTTCAAAGCGGGGGAAAAATCCTTAACAAGTGCCCAGTAAGAATAGCCTGATTTCAGAAATCTAGTGAACAGCTTATTTCAACTCCATTGCTTGCCTGATCTGCATTGGAATGCAAAACAGAACCAAAATCGAATAATTTTTCTATTCCTCTAAATATGTATGAAAGGTTTTATTCCATTAAAGCTAAACAAAAGAATATTTAACATAATGGATAGCAAAATGAACATCAATTTACATGACATTAGGAAAAAGATCTCTCAAATCCTCTCTTATTTGTTTTCTACCTCCTTTCTTTTGCCAGCTATCATGGATAACAAGAATGGCCACTAAGCTAAGAAATGTTGAAAAACTGGTAACATTGATTCCAATCCTAAAATTGCTGAGGAACTCAGTGATGTGAGGAGTACTTCCAGTGACTACTGAAGTCCCAAAGGAATTAAAGGTACTTTGTCAGAGTCACTCAGGACCATTATTCCCAATACAGGCTAGTATCTAGTCTTCTGACTTATTTTACATTACCATCCCACTACAGAGAAGAAACCATTTAAGTTCTGGAGCACTCTAGAGCCATTCCACATCAGTACAGCAGAAGCACAAGTATTAGAAGTCGAATGCATGCCATACCCAGTGAGCTGACGCTTCCAATGTTGCTCAGCAAAATGAGATGGGTGCAGGGTCTATTACCTTAATTCAGATGGAACTCATTGACTATATATTTAATGGTGAAGTGCACTTATTGAAGATACTCATAGTATCTAGGACGGATCTTTCCGACGGGAGGCCGCACCCCAACCCCCAGCCATGAGCCCGGTCTTGGAGCCTGCACCTCGAACGACCTCCTGCATCCCAAAACTCTGCCCCAGCCCTGCCCCTACTCCTGTACCCCTACCCAAACCCTGACTCCCTTCCCAGAGCCAGCACCCTGCATCCCAACACTCTGGCCCAGCCCGGATCCCCTCCCAGAGCCCACACCCCACAACCCAACACTCTGCCCCAGCCCAGTGAAAGTGAGTGAGGGTGGGGGAGAGCGAGTGATGTGGGGGGGGGAGAGACAGAAAGGGGGGTAGGGCTTTGGAGAAGGGGTGAGTTAGATCCTGGGTTGCCCTTACATTCAAAAAGTGATCTTGGGTGTAAAAAGGTTCTATACTGTTACACACACACACACACACACACACACACACACACACACACACACACACACACACACACACAGAGTAATGTGTGTGCAATGTAGCAAATTACATCTGCCAGCAATAGGCAGCTGTTTGTGAACTGAGGCTTACTGTGACTTGGTTCAATGAAATTGAGGAAAAATATCAATAATTTAAAATGTTCATATATTTGTGTGTTTTCTCCCAAGCAAAAGGGAAAATGTGAAGAAGAAACAATAGTAAGTTTTTTCATGTCCAACATGGAATCGCAACAGTCAAACTATTCAGGACGATAAGAGGCACAAAAAATACAATGCAAGCTACAGCAAGAGTCTCATTTCTCAGAAATGTGTGGGGAGGTTACACTGTTTGTCAGGCTTATTAAAATATTGATGATGCAAAGAAGCACCCTGTGTAGCAAGCCCAACCCTGGTGGGAACATCAATTCAACAGAGTGAAATGCTGCCAAAATTTTAATAAAAGGCTCCCTCAAAACTGTGCCACCTCAGTTGGTGAAACAAGTGATGTTTCCTAGAAAAAAATTCTTCCCATTCCTCACAAACCCCATAATCAATCAGTCCTTCCACTCGTCCTTCCACTCATCCTTCCACTCCTCTTTCACCCAGATCCATCAGTCTGTGTCCAGCCTCCCCTCTCAACCCAGTATGCTTTCCCCAGCCCCAACACCTTGGGGAAGCTCCTCCTTGAGTTGGCTGCCCTGTCCCGGAGCTATTCTTAAAGAGAAGGTTACTCACCTTGTGCAGCAACTGAAGTTCTTTGAGATGGGTGTCCCTGTGGGTGCTCCACTTCAGGTAATGTGCGTCCCCGCACCTTCAATCGGAGCGTTTCAGCAGCAGCGCTCATCTGGGTCGTGCATACGCTATCCCCATCTCATGCCATTGACAGTACCTATCTAGCACATGCGACCCTACTGCCCTCAGCTCCTTCCCTACCATAGAGCTGGAAATTGAACTCCGAAGTAGAGGAGAGGAGGGTGGGTAGTGGAGCACTCTCAGGGACACCTATCTCGAAGAACTTCAGTTACTGCACAGGGTGAATAATCTTCCCTTCTTCAAGGAGTGTCCCTGTGGGTGGCTCCACTTCCGGTGACTGTCAAGCAGTGTCCCTCATTGGATGGAAGGGGCTTCGAAGTTGTGTGTGTAAATGATGATAATACTGTAAGGCCTAGCAATGAATCCTGTCGTAAGCCCTGATCGACTGTATAATCCTTTGTGAAGGTGTGCAGGGCTGCTCTGCATATGTACATGATTGGTATGTTGCTTAGGAAGCTAACAAAGTTGAAAGGGATCTAGTGGAGTGAGTTTGGATCCCCAGTTGCAGGTTCTTCTATAGGTAGCAGAGGAGGATGCACCAGGAAATCCATTTAGATAGTCTCTGTTTGGAAATAGTGGAACCTTTAGAGCATTCCACAGGGGAAATGAAAAGTCTCTGTGATTTTCTAAAGGGCTTAGTTCTGCCAAGGTAGAACGCTAAGGTGCATCTGACATCTAGAGCATGTAGTACCGTGTCTTGTGTACGCCCATGAGGTTTAGGGAAGAATGCGGGAAGATGGATTGGTTGGTTTATATGGAAGGATGAAGGTATCTTAAGGAGAAATTTGGGGTGAGATCTTAGAGTGACCTTGTCCTTAACACAGATGGTCTGAACTGGGCTAGCCATGAGAGTCCCTAGCTCTCCCACTTGGTGTGCTGATGTAATAGCTATCAAGAATGCCACCTTCATCAATAGAGGTGTCAGAGAGCATGCTGCTACGGATTCGAATGGGGGCCCAGTGAGGCAGTGTAGTACTAAATTCAAATCCCAAGGTGGGATGGGGGTGTACGTTTTTTGGGGTAAACATTTCTGATACGTTTGGTGATCAGAAGGGCAAAGATCTACATCCTGTCAACCTTGTGATGGAAAGGGGTGATAGCCATGAGATGTACCTTGACCAAGCTAAGCAATAGTCCAGAGGTCTTTAGTCCCTGCACATATTCCAGTATCAATGGTAAAGGGGGGAAAACAGCTCTGGTTTGTTTATTTTGACACCGTATCTTGAATCTCTTCTATTTATGCAGGTAAATATTATGCATGGTTATCCTTCGGCTGGTCAGTAATGTGTCTTTCACCTGTTCTGAGCCGGTTAGTTAGTCACGATGGACCCACGCTTTCAGGTGAAGCCTCTTCAGGTTCGAGTGGTAAACCTGTCCAGCAGCCTGTGATAGAAGGTTTGGCGGATATGGGATAATGTGTGTTGTGCATACGGCCACTAGCAACAGGTATGAGTACCAAGTTTGTCTGGGCCATGTGGAGACTACCAGGATAACTTTGGCCTTGTCAGTTCGTATTTCATATATAACCCTCTATAGCAGGGGAATTGGGTGAAATGTGTAGAGAAGGTGCATCCTACTTGAGGAAGAAGGTGTCTCCCAGGGATTGGGATCCCAACCCCACTCTGAAACAGAATTGTGGGCATTTGTGGTTCTGGGATGTCAGGAAGAGGTCAGTAGATGGGTGACCCAATGTTTGACAGGTTTTGTAAGACAATGCTGTTTAGTTCCCACTTGTGATCCTGAGAAAATTCTCTGTTCAGCGTGTCTGCTGTAGTGTTTTGGCCACCTGGGAGGTACAAGGCTGATATGCTGACCTTGTGCCAGATACACCAGTTCCATAGTTTCATGGCTTCAGTACAAAGGGAGTGCAACTGTGCCCCTCCCTGCCAGTTTATATAAAACATGCAGGCAATGTTGTCCATCATTATTCATATAGTCTCGTTCTTGATCAAGGGCAAGAAGTGAAAACACACATTGCAAATTGCTCACAGTTCCAGGAGATTTGTATGTAATCATATCTCAGAGAGGGACCATCAGCCCTGTGGTGTGGTGCTGTAGATGGGCTCCCTAGCCTATCAAGGAGGCATCGGTTGTCAGAATCCTAGAAGGTGGAGTTTGTGTGAAAGGGACTCCCACACACACACTGTAGGGTTGGGTCCACCACTGCAGAGTCTCTTTGACCTGGGGTGGCAGCTTGAGGTGTTTGCTCACGCTGTGTTTGTGTGGTATGTAGATGGTCCTTAGCCAGCCCTGAATGCGAGGGGCGTACTATGGATGTGGTTGCCACCATATGGCCTAATAGTTGTAGATGGGTTTGTGCCATTGTGTGTGGACTGTTCAGTACTGAGGAGATCAGAGTGGTCATAGTAAGACATCTGTTTGGCAGTAGTGATGCTTTGGCCTGCAGAGAATCTAGATGGGCCCCAATGGAGACCAGTTTCTGGATGGCTATCAGGGTTGATTTTTGCATGCTTAGTTGTAAGCCCAGTCATGAAAAGAGGGTCATTGTCCTTTGAGTAATGCCGAGAGCATCTGCCCAGGTAGGGGCTTTTAGTAGTCAATTGTCCAGATAGGGAAATATTATTATCCCCTGCTCGCCAAAGTGTGCCGCTTCCACTGCAAGAATTTTGGAGAAGACTTGTGGTGCTGTTGAGTGACTGAATGGTAGAACTTTCTATTGGTAGTGTTCTGTTCCCAGAATGAACCTGAGGAATGTCCTGTGAGCGGGATGTATGGTTAGATGGAAATATGCATCTTGGAGGTCAAGGGCTGAAAACCAATCCCCCTGTTCCAGTGCTAGTATTATTGTTGCTAGTGTGACCATTCTGAATTGTTGGACCCTTACAAATCTGTTGAGTTTTTGGAGGTCTAGAATAGGCCTCTATCATTTATTTTTTTCTAGGTTAAGAAGCAGTGGGAATAAAATCCCCTCCTTCTGTGTTGAGATGGTACTGGTTCTACAGCACCAAGATGTAAGAGGTGGTTTACTACTTACAGCAGAAATTGTTTGTAAGAGGGGTCTCTGAAGAGGGATGGGGAGGGAGAGTGCGGAGGGAGGAGGAGATGAATGGCATCACGTAGTCTATCTGGATTATTTCTAGGATCCATTTGTCTATAGCGATGGATTTCCATGCTGAATAGACAAGGGTCAAATGGTATCCAAAATGGAGAATGGTTGGTGATGGATTCAGCAGTGATGAATGGCGGGCGCAGGGGAAGAAGGATGCTTCCTTCTGAAGCACCTGGCATTGGCCACTGTCAGAAGACAGGATACTGGGCTAGATGGACTTTGGTCTGACCCAGTATGGCCCTTCGTATGTCATTTGGGCCCTCGACCAAACTCAGAATTGTTGTTTCACAGAGAATTGGTGGGACGCAGATGACTGAGGTGGACATGGTCCATGCCTTGGGTGTCTCTGCCTCTGCCATTGTGTATTGTATTGCCTCAGTTGTTGTGCATATGGGTGGATCTTGTGCACTGGGAAGGATAGTATTTACCATGTTTCTTTCTGGTTGCAGGTACATATATCTCCAAGGTGTGAAGGGTTGCTCAAGAATCCTTCAGCGTGTGGAGAACCTCATCCATCTTTGTGGCAAATAGCTTCTGTCCATCGAAGTGGAGATCTGCCACTGTGGATAGGACCTCCCTGGGGAAACCAGACAGATGGAGCCTTGACGCTCAGCATATAACCATAGTGGTAGCTGTGGAGCGTGCCACTGTGTCTGACACATCTAAGGATACCCGTAAGGCCATTCTAGCTAGAAGATGATCCTAAGTTATCTCATAATCTTGAATTGGTCCCTTTTGTCTTCTGCGATGTAATCAATAAAGTCTGTGAATTTAGAATAATTTGAGTGGTTGCATTTAGCCATCTATGCAGCATAACTGGCATTCCGGAATTGTAGAGTGGCTGATGAGACGACCTTGCAGACAAAAAGGTCTAGTCGTTTCCAGGCTTTGTTGTATGGCATGGATCTGAAATGATGTTGTTACCATGCTGACTGACTGCGTCAACAGCTAAAGAGAGTTCTGCATGGGATGAGAAAATAACATGTCCACTCCCTCTGAGGGGACGTAGTACTTTTTATCCCCTCTCTGACAGGTGGGCGGTATTGCTGCTGGAGTCTGCCATACATCTTTGTCTGGTTCCTTCAGAACATCATTTATAGGAAGTGCTATTTTTGATGCAGATGAGGTGTGTAGAATAGCCAGTAGTTTATGTTGGGACTCCAGGACGTCCTCTAGAGGAATCTCTAGGGAATCTGTGATTCTTTTGAACAGCTCATGGAAGTATTTGAAATCATCAGCAGCTGTGGGTGGCAGAGGCATTACAGCCTCATCTGTGGAAGAAGAGAAAATGTTGGCTGGAGGTTCCTGTTCCAGGGCCATCTTCTGTTCCTTGAAGCTCTCCTCAGGGAGCTCTGATGGTGCCACCACTGAGGGTGGTGGGAGAGACTTACTCGTCTCCCTGTAGAAACTCAGGGGCCTGG
Organism: Gopherus evgoodei; assembly: GCF_007399415.2. Lineage (NCBI taxonomy): Eukaryota > Metazoa > Chordata > Testudines > Testudinidae > Gopherus > Gopherus evgoodei. Next base: position 181,313,699 of record NC_044324.1, on the reverse strand, counting down.
GGTATTGTCCTCCGTATGCTGCCCAAGGATCCCAGTAAGGCCACTGTGTGGGAAAGGGCATAGGTGATGGTAACCATGGGTGGCCATACCAGGACTGGGTCCCCCTCCTGTGAAATGATTTAGTGTGTACAGGTGGGCCCAAGGGTATAGTAATTGAATGGGAGAGGAATGGTGTGAGGAAAAGGCACCCTCCTCAATATCTTCCTCTTCACTACAAAACAGAGGAGCAAGTGGTGAAGCAGGTTGGCTTGGTACCATGTGTCCAGGAGAGACATCAGTGCCTGAAAGTGGAGATTCTGGCATCGATTAGACAAGTAGATCCTTGTGTTGTAGGAAATAGTGCAATGTCAGTGGTTTCAGCACCCAAGTGGTTGATGCTGATGACATTGCTGCAGATACAGGTGTTGGTGCCAACCTCTGGGCGCTCTGTGCTAATGGAACAGACGGTGGTGCCATAGGCTATGCGGAGCACCTCAGTGCTGCATCCGAATCCACTGGTGCCGTAGTGGAGGAGGTGGGCATTTGTTTGCCTCTCGATTCAGAGTCTGCCTACTTGGGGTCAGTGGTTGTCACAGTATGTGTGGTAGATTCCAGTGCCTTCTATGTACCCAGGCGTGGTGCAGCCGGTACTGAGGATACGGAATGACCCAAACACTGCTTCTTTTTTGCTAGGTTTTTTGGGTGATAAGTTGATGCTCTTTTCCCTGAGGCGTCTTTGGACGAATGAGCCTTCTTGTGTGGGGAAGATAAAGTCTCTGGAGATCTTTGTCCAGAGGGAGTCTGCTGGCTGGGATCAGATGCTGGGAGTAGAGACTTCTCCATGAGTATAAGTTTGAGACGCAAATCTCTGTCCTTTCTGGTTCAAGCCTTGAAGTTGCTACAGTGAGAGCCCTTCAGAGATGTGTGTCTCATCTAAGCAACAGACACACTGAGAGGGCCCATCCAAAAAGGGGGTCGCTTCCTGCATGGAAAGGCAACACCTGAAGCCCAGCAAACCATGCATGCAGGAACTCTGGCAGTTCAGTCCTAAGGATGAACAGTAACTATTCTAAAGGGTAGAAAATAAAGGTGTTTTTTTTTCAAATAGAAAAGAAACGGGGAAAGGAAGGATAAGTAATTAACTAATCCACTAAAAATTCTAAGAACAAACTATTCTGAGCACTAAAACTGTTTTCGCACTGCTAGGAGCTCCGTCTCCAGCTGAGGACAGTTGAGAAGGAACTGAGGGGGGTCAAGTTGCACGTGCTACATAGGTACTGTCAATGGTGCAAGACGGGGATAGTGCATGCACGACCCATACAAGCACGGCTGCTGAAACTCTCCAATCAAAGGGGCGTACATTCACCTGAAGTGGAGCATCCACAGGGATACTCCTCGAAGCAGCAGCAGTGAGGGTCTCTGCTGGCAACAGAAGTGGCAGGTGGGCTCTTGGAGATGGAGTAGGGGAGTGTTTCCTCCTGGTGTCAGACTGAGTAAACAGCTGAGGAATAAGTCCCCTGTGGTGACAAAGGTGGGAGGGTCTCCCCTTACTGCTAGTGGTCTTGCCTAACTGGTATGGGAGTGATTTTCCTCAGTCACTAATTATTTGCCATTCTGTCCCAGGGAACTCTTACCTCTCATGATATCAGATGTCTCCATTGGGAGACACCCAGCAGTCCTGCTCCTGTCTTTTTCTGCTTGTCTTTCCACTGGATGAGGTGTTCATCTGCCCGCCTATTGGGAGGCGTTTCCCTTTAGTTCAGAGAATCTCCCTGTGCACACACACCACAATGAGGCACAAATGTCTCACAGCACACATCTTCCCAATGGGGCAGGGTTGTGAATTTCTGGTGTTTGTGCAGCAAGTAGCCTTTTTGTGACTTCCTCTTACATTCCTGACCTTGCTTTCATTCCTATGAAGCTGCTTCTTGCTGTGCAGGGAATGGAGAGATGAGAGCTTGCCCTGCAGCACAGACTGTAGGATAAAATGGTTCTAATGTATCCTAACCTTTCTGCTCAATTGGTTAGAAAACTTTAAAAAAAAGTGCTCCCCCTCCTCACATTTAAGGGAATACAAAAGTACAATCTGTCATCTGACAAGCCGTGGAATACACTTCCAACCATTAATCAGGTGTCCAGCTATATTTAATACTATTCCTTTTTATTAAAAGGCATGTGAGGGGGTGCCTTTCGTTTAGATTATTTTGTCAGACATGTATCTGTAACAGAAGAGCAGATGCCAAGGCCCTGCACAGGACTGCAGTGCTCCTCTGTTGGGTAATCCAGCCATTAGGTGTTTGATTCCTACTTAAAGATGTGGTGTAATTACTAGTGAATCATAGTGACAGATGCATTTTGTCATATCCAACCAGGACACAAAAGGAGCTGAAATGTCCCTTTGAGATGCAGAGGGAACTAGGGTCAGGGATGGAGAAGGTGTTAAAGGGAAATCCTAGGGCAGCCAAGCTAGGAACGAAAGTTTAGACTGAAATTTATTTTTATCTATGGCACCAAGTAAAGCCAAAGCCCAGAAAGGGAACGTTTGGTCTAAATACAGGGTGTATTCTTTCTGTCCATACCTGCTTACAGATGCTTATTAGTGATGCTGCTATGTGTTGACACTAATCTTTACTTGTATTAAAATGGTAACGGTATATTATCACATGTATTTTCTCAGTCTACTGTAGGTGTTGCTATAAACACTAGAAATACAGAACACTAGCTGCAGGAAGCACAATTTGGAAAATTATTTTTAACATTAACATGAATAGGAGTTATCACAATTACCCCAGACAGCAAGGGGACAATAGATCTTTGTAGTTTAACCAACTATAAACACTTCCTGCATGAGTCCACATGATGATATCCCACCACAGTGGGACACACACACACCCAGCCTTCTGCCCTGCATCCCCACAGCCCCATCTCTCTGCCCTGACCCCCATACACTCAGACTTCTGCCCTGCACCCCCTACACCCCCAGGCCCTCTGCCCTGAACCCCACCACACATCCAGCCCTCTGCCCTGACCTTTGACCCCCCGCACACACCCAGCCTTCTGCCCTACACCCACCACACACCCCAGCCCTCTGCCCTGATCTCTGAACTGCCCCCCACCTCAGTCTTCTGCCCTGAACCCTCTCCCTCTGCCCTGACACCCTGAAACCTCCCCTCGCCCCAGTCTGGGGTCCCACTGCAGGCCCTGCTCAGCCTGCTGCCGGCCTAGGTGAACAGAAACCCAGGCTGGCAGTGAGCTGAGCAGGTTGGCGGTGTAAGATCAGCATTTTAATTTAATTTTAAATGAAGCTTCTTAAACATTTTGAAAACCTTGTTTACTTTACATACAATAGTTTAGTTATATAATATAGACTTATAGAAAGAGACCTTCTAAAAATGTCAAAATGTATTACTGGCATGCGAAACCTTAAATCAGAGTCAATAAATGAAGACTCGGCACATCACTTCTGAAAGGTTGCCGACCCCTGTGCTAAATTCAGGGATCTCAAAATGCTGGGTAATACAGTTCTGGCCAATGCATGGGTTATTGCAATTAGGTATGAAAGGTAATTTCGCAAGGGCTTCAGAATTCTGTCAAGCAATCACCTCGGTTAACGCCAAGGTAATACTGATGGCCTCTAGAGGATCACCCTAGTCGGAAAGAAGCATTAGTCCAGAAGTTTCGGGAAGCAAAAAAAAAGGGAAATTATTAGAAGGAAAGTCCCAGAACTACTGGAACCACCAAAACATTAACCCATGATATATCCAAGGTTATTTCTCCATTTAATTCTTTATATATTAAGAGGATAAACAAGAATGGTGAAAAATCCAGACAAATTGTTTCCTCTTTCTGAAATATAACATTACATGGAATTCACTAGCTTTCTGAACTACTCTTGATGGATGCAAATCTATAATAAGGCAAGGTCCAGGAATAAAACATAAAGGTCACTTCCAAATCATGTTGTGACTGTCAAAAGCAAATTACAGTTTTGAATGTTACTGATAAAGAACATCACAAAGCTTTTATGTTAACTGGATAGGAATGTTCCCAAATGACATCGCAACTAAAAGCTTTCCATGATTACTTCTCTCACTTATTCCACTGCATTTGTCATTGGATTAAATGCAACAAATGCCCCTCACCCCCAGGTAGAAGGTATTCACTGAAATCTTGTAAACCAATGAACTGCTAGCTCCAACCTTCACTGCCACTAGCAGTTGCACAGGACTTGCTGGTTGATGATTGAGTTAAAATGGAAGCAGGCAGAGGAAATCAAAGCCTAATAAGACATCTTTAGACTACATCACAGGTAGCAGCAGCAAAGCCAATGACTGTTCTTTGGAGCTTAGACTCTGTCCCATTTCCCTGCTGTTCTTTCACAGCTGTTTCAGTGCTGTTCTTTGAGCATGACCTATATTGTCATTGGTAGCCTAAGCTACTTTAACAAGTGTGTGATGGAAGTCAACAATGATTTTACATTCTTTAATCAAGATAATAACTCACCATAACTAATACCTCATCTGCTAGTGCTGGGTGACAGTGAAACCCTGAAAAGCAATTAATGAATTACATGTATCTTACTTGCAAAAGGACTGTACAAGCCACACTTATGTGATGGTAAAGAGTCTGACACCATGATTTATTAAATTTCTGAGTAGCCAAAACCAGAGGAAGTTTTTGGAGATTAGAGATGATGATAATTTATATATTTCTGGTCTTCATGAGACAAGACCTACATCTGCTGTTACAGCAGCAAAGAATCCTGTGGCACCTTATAGACTAACAGACGTTTTGGAGCATGAGCTTTCGTGGGTGAATACCCACTTCGTCACATGCATCCGACAAAGTGGGTATTCACCCACGAAAGCTCATGCTCCAAAATGTCTGTTAGTCTATAAGGTGCCACACGATTCTTTGCTGCTTTTACAGATCCAGACTAACACGGCTACCTCTCTGATACTTGCTGTTACCTCATTAAATGAATTTGTCTTCAAGGTTTTTAAAAAGAATCAAGAAAAGAAAATGTATCCTAAAAGGGTACATAAGCCTGCATTTTCAACACAAAGATAGTACTTAGGGCATTTTACAGCAAATGGTCTAATTTGTTATGAAATGATGTGGGGAGAAGTTTTCTTGGAGTTTCTGATGTCAACTGTGAGAACCAATCATAAAAAAATGTTAATACACTGTATGCTTATTTTATAGATAATAGGGAGGGGGCTGACCAGAGGTGAAGTTGTTTGGAATGATGATAGAAAGGGCCCCAGGCTCTTCAAATAATTTTTAGAATGCTACCCACATAGGGCCCCTTGCTCGTGTTGAGGAGTGAAATATGAGTGAAGTACTAATTTCAGATTACTCCTGTAAGTCCTACTCAACATGAGTATAAGGTTGCTGAACCAAGCCCATCACATTTTTCCCACTGGGAAAAATAAAAGTGGGGTTAGATTAAAAGAAAAAAGTGTGTAAAAATGAGGAAAAACCTACTTTTCACACTGACTTGCGACTGGAAAACATTTCCCAGAGTTCAAATGGACCTACAGTAAAAGTTTTGCAAAACTGTTAATCAAAATTCTATTTGAAAATGTTATTGAAATTGTTAATGACATTTTTCATCTAGCCAAAACTGCTGCATGAGCACTTTTTGGGCATGAGGATAAATGGAAAATGTTGGCAAGCACTTTCAATTCAAAGTTTGAAAAAATCAATTTTGTTGTTGTTGCAATTTTTGTAAAGGCTTTACAACGGTTTTTGTTTTGTTGGTTGGTTGTAGTTGTTTTTAAAGAAAAAAATTAGAATAAAATATTTCAACCAGTTCTAATCAAAACTCAATAGACCTTGTACAGAATCGCAGTCCTCACCAAAAGGGAGGCTTTTAACTTAAGTGGGACCAGGATTTGCCTGTTATTCTTGCATCTTTTTTTTCCCAATTGTCGTCAAATATTCTGCTTTCTCTTGTTTTAAAATAAACTTGGAAATAGCTGACTGAATAAATCCTGCCCTCACAATGTGCATTCCTAATTCATTTTTCAAAAATCAGCCAGATGGTATCAAATAATTCAGAGTGACACACGGGGGGGGGTACCATTAAAAACAACATTTCATATGCTCCAGGTACCCATGATAACACAGAACAGGAAATATTCTACTGCAAATGCTTTGGGGCAGCTAAGTGCTGATTTTTTAAATGCCACTTGCAGTATAAAAGCATCCCATGATGAGATACAATTCATAGAATTTAAAAAAAACATAATTCAGAAAGCCATCAACAGCTGGTCCCCACCGCGATAAATTTCTTCTGGTGGTGAAGAGCTGCATCTATTAAAACAGTTATTGCTTCCCAGATGATTAACATTGTATGTAGGTTTCAATAATTTCAGTTGTCTCAAATATTTTTTCATTTGGGAAACCCACCCCTGCCTCTGCATAGCATCAACTAACTATTTCTAGGGGACCATTCTACAGGTGCTAAACTAGTGTCTAAACATACGAAACACTGCTTAGCATTACACATGATCTATACTGCACACAATATGGATGCTGCAGATTAAAACATAAAAGTACAGAAATGATCATTTCAGATCATTTATATAAACATTTCATTATCTGACTGCACTGTTCATATAGTCAGTTATGCACAATATTCGTGTTAAAATGAATCTTTCACATAATACAACCAATTTTAATACTGATCCAGAACACAAACTTATTAACATTACAGCACAAATACGTGTATATATTAAAACTCTGTATAATATATCATTAGAATTTGCAATCAGCTCCTCTATAATGTAAACTAGGACCTAAGGCTGAAAAATATACAACATTTTAAAATCATCATCAAAAGAGCCTTAGAACTGAAAAAGTTTGGGAAATTGCTCTTTCAGCTGACTTCTTTGAAAGGCAAAGGAGTTATTCTTGACTCAAAATTAGGAAAGCTTCCATCTGCACTGAAAAATAATTATATGTTTATTCATACAAGTTTCACTCATACTTCAGACTGGACCAAATCCTCTCTCTAGCACACAGCCTGAGTGACTGGGCTTTGAGTTAACGAGATCCGTGGAGTTTCAGAAGAGGAGGTGGAAGAAATCCAATCCCCAGGGCATGCAGTAGCACCGGATTGAGTTCTATGGCTATTTATTGTATGTGTGGGTGGATATGTAATACTACCTTATACTTCCCATCGCACATTCAAGCAAGGGTCTCAAAGTGATTTGCACACAAACCTGTGATCTGGAAAGGATTACTATACTCATTTACAGATGGGGAGAAAGAGGCCCAGAGAAGTTAAATGACTTGCCCAAGGCCACACCAAGTCTGTGACAGAGCCAGGAGCACAACACAGGACATCATTTGTGAGGAAATATTGGAAGAAGTAAACATATATATAGTTCAACTGAGGGGAAAATGACGGGGAACATAATAGTATACAAATATTTGAAGGGTTATAACAGCAAGGTGGGAAAGGAGGAATTTTGTTTAGTGGAAAAGGGAGGATTTATTTGTTTAAAATGGAGCCAGAAAAGATCTGGACAGCTGTATCAATTACATCAACAAATACTATACAATAACAAATGTTAGGACCCTCCAGATTCCCCCATAAAATGAAGATTGTCCCATCACAACCTTCCATCCACTCAGTTCTCTTCATCAGAAAGAACCAGCCTGGGAGATCATATAGATCTTGTGGCAAGTTGAAGGTTGGCAAGTTTAGGCTGTAACAGGGGAGAAGCCACCTCACATTTAAACCAAGAGGCTGTTAGCTCAAGTATCATATCCAAACCCAGCTTCCACAGTGTCCCATGAGAGGGGTAGACACTCTAGCTAGAAGCGACAGAAGGTGAAATTTAGGCTAAATATCAGGAAAAGTTTCCTGCCAGCGTGATTGATTAATCTGTGGAATAGTTTCCCAAGAGAACAGGTGGGAACCCCAATTAAATGGCACAATTACAACCAAATGAAGCAAAACGCTAACGTACAATAGGGAGCCATTCCACAGTGGCAGGGAGATGGATGGTTAGGTCTTTTCCATCACTGCACTCTTTTATGACATGATCTCCCATTCTGAGTCCTGAGCTTTAAGGCACTGGCTCATGCCTGCTCTACTTATATGCTGACAGTATTCTGTACCATACTTTTCTGCCTGGTAACTCTTCAGTATAATTTGTATCTACATCTACTTTTCTAAATCTATGCTCTCTTGTTTTCTCCCTATACCTCGGACACAAATTTGTGATTGGGAAAACTCCTCACCCCTCCCGTCTAGACCTTCCAAGAATTTATAATGAGTGTATTTGGCAACATTAAAATGCTGAACCATTCCACCTGTGAATTGTGTTGTTCTACTGCATTCAAAACCAGTTGTTTCATTTCCCATCCAAGCTAAAATGCCTAATGTTTAAACAGCATAGTAAAGTATTCAAGGCATGGCGCACTAACGAGACCAGCTTAGTAAATCATGAATGAGAGTTCTCTATCACATGAAGGATAAACAAAGGAATAACACCATTTATGGCTGCATCTGAGTGGAAGGAGACCATATACCTTGCCCTAATACAGTGGGAATAAATACGGGGTATGAAGCATGCACACATACAGAGAGCAAATATTTAAAACCAGAAAGGATGGGAACCATTCAACCAACTATCCTAACGTCAACTATCCAAGAATTGAATGCTAGCAAATGTTGTTAAAGATCTAGGGCCAGAAAGTGCCTTATCACACAAAAGCCTGAGGAGGAGGGAGGAGACAGAGTGGCTGGGAACTGTGCAAGCGTCTCCCCATGAATTTTCCTCTGCACTGTTCCTTTAAAGAGAAAAAGTTCTGGATTCCTAATGGGAGCATGAAACCAACAGCGTCAGAAAATTTGTGGGGGAAAGGCAGGCTTCTTCCCTGGAGATTGTGGGTTCCTCCAAGGTTTACCCATGGACCGTCTGCCTCTTTTAGCATAGACTCCTTAGGCTCTGTACTGCCACTGGCTGAGCCCATGTCCCCAGTGCCTTTGGCTCACCCCCCTCTCTGACGGTTCAGAAGAGGAGCTGATGTTGCTTTGAGCAGCTTTAATTCTGCCATATTTTTCCACCAGGATACAAATGCAACTCTATCTGGGACTCACTGAAACAACTCTGGGCCCCAGTGCTCTTGCTGCATGATATGAGTAACTGTCTGCAATGACACACCAGAGTTTCTGGAAAGTCATGGTCACAGGAAGAGTAGGTTCCTTGCCCTCCCGACTGACAGCTCTATTCCAGACAGACTCTTTCAGGGCTTGCAGACCTTTCTGCAGATCACTTTCCTAGCTTCCTATTAACAAGGAATCTGTACCCCAGAGGTGGAGACCCCTAGTGGGGAAATGGTGTCTTTTTTTGACAATCAAAAATTGCTGTCTAATTGCCAAGAACTTTCATAATATACAAATATATTTAGAGGGCACATACAGTAGCTACCCTTCTTCTTCGAGTGATTGCTCACATCCATTCCAGTTAGGTGTGCGCGCCGCGCGTGCACGTTCGTCGGAAACTTTTTACCCTAGCAACTCCAGTGGGCCGGCAGGTCGCCCCCTGGAGTGGCGCCGCCATGGCGCCCAATATATATCCCTGCCGGCCCGCCCGCTCCTCAGTTCCTTCTTACCGCCGTGTCGGTCGTTGGAACTGTGGAGCGCGGCATAGCTGTCCTCCACGTCCCTAGCTCTCCTAGTTTCTATCGCTTGTTTATCGCTTATCTCTAGTTCTATATAGTTGTTAATTAGTATTGTTAAGTAGATAGTTTAGTAAATAGCTGTTAAGTAGTTTCTTGCCGGGGGCTTAGCCCTTCCCGGCACCGGGCGCCAGGCTCATGCCTGTTTCGCCAGGCTTCAAGCAGTGTGCGGCCTGCAAGAAGCCCATGCCTACCAGCGATCCCCACGAAGCGTGCCTGAAGTGCCTCGGGGAATCGCACAGATCTGACAAGTGCCGCATCTGTAAGGCTTTTAAGCCGAGGACAAAAAAGGAGAGGGATCAGAGGCTCCGAACTCTCCTAATGGAGGCGGCACTTGACCCGTCGACTTCGCAGACCGTGGTTTCGGCACCGGCACCGGATCGCTCCGGCACCGAGAAGACTCCTCGGCACCGACCTTCTCCGGCACCGGAATCAGTGCCTAGGCCGTCGAAGTCTAATACTCCGGCCAGGCAGACCCGGCTTGAACGCCCGGCCTCGACATCGGCCGCGGCGCCGCCGGCACCGTCAGCGCCGTTGACTCCGGGCCCGGCGGGTCTGTTGAGTCCGGTGCCGCCGAGCTCCCCCATGAGATCTGGGGTTGAGATAATGGTCCCATCCACACTGGAGACCTTCGCCTCGGCTCGGGACCTTATTGCCCTGACGGAGCCTACTCGGCTGCCACCCCCGGTTCCTCCGGTGCGGGTCACGTCCAGAGGCAAGCCCATGATGTCGGCACCGCCCACGGACAGTCGTTCGCCATCCAGGCCCCGACGTCTTGGGCGCTCCAGATCCCGACGCCGCTCGCAGTCCCGGCACCGCTCCCCTCAGCGGTACCGGTCGCACTCGCGGCACCGGTCGGCATCGAGACGGTCGCGGTCAGGCTCCAGTCGACACCGGCACCGCGACTCCAGGAGCAGGTCCCGACGCTACTCGCCGCACCGGTCGACCTCCCGGCACCAAGCTGGTGGCAGGTCCCGGTCCCGATCTCGCTCGACCTCCCGGCACCGAGCTGGTGGCAGGTCCCGGTCCCGGTCGATCTCCCGGCACCGAGCTGGTAGTAGGTCCCGGCACCGAAGCGGCGCCCGGCACCGTGACAGATCCCGGTCCCGAAGCGGCGCCCGGCACCGTGACAGATCCCGGTCCCGAAGCAGCGCCCGGCACCGTGACAGATCCCGGTCCCGAAGCAGCGCCCGGCACCGTGACAGATCCCGGTCCCGGTCCCGGCACCGTTATGACTCCCGGCACCGGTCCCCGGCACCGAGACGATCCTCCGTGCCGGCCCGCGCAGACCCGTACCATCCAGGGTCGGCCCCGCCGTGGCCCTCCAGGCAGCCGTCCGTGTCCTCCCAGACGGACAGCGGCTATGCGCTGGGCACCGACCGGCAGGCGGCGCTGTTTGCTGATCCGCCGCTGCAGGACCAAGGCCCCCCACAGTGGGGATTCTGGACACCCTGGGCGTACCATCAGGCCCAGGGCCCCCAGCAGCTCCCTGCTAGGCCGGCGACTGCGGAGCGTAGGGCCCCTGAAGCCTCTTTGTCTCGCCCCCCTCCCTCCCCGGAAGGGGACGAAGGGTCCAAACAGCAGGACTCCGCTGCGGCTCCGGAGACAGAGGCGAGGGCTGAGGAAGACCCTCAGTTGGACACTATTGTGCCTGGGGTCTCATCATCCTCCTCCCCGGATGAGGCGGTGGCGGGTACCTCCTCCAACAGTCCCCCCCCGCTGGATCTCAGGGCGCACCAGGACCTCCTCAGGCGATTGGCTCAAAACCTGAGTCTGCAGGCAGAGGAGGTCTCGGAGATAGAGGACCCAATTGTTACCATCCTCTCTTCCGATGCTCCCACCAGGGTCGCCCTGCCGTTTATACGGACCATTCAGGCCAATGCCAATACTATCTGGCAGTCCCCGGCCTCCATCCCTCCGACAGCGAAAGGAGTCGAGAGGAAGTACATGGCCCCTTCTAAGGGGTACGAATATTTACATGTTCACCCGACTCCCGGTTCACTGGTAGTGCAATCGGTGAACGATAGGGAGCGTCACGGCCAGGAGGCTCCGGCCCCCAAATCCAGAGAAGCCAGGCGGATGGACCTCCTTGGCCGTAAGGTGTATTCGGCTGGGGCGCTGCAGCTCAGGGTCTCTAACCAACAGGCCCTGCTGAGCAGATACGCCTTTAACTCCTGGGTGGCAGTGGACAAATTTAAGGAGCTGCTGCCACAGGATGCTCGCCAAGAGTTCACGGCCATCTTGGACGAAGGCAAGAAGGTCGCGCGCACGGCCTTGCAAGCCTCCTTGGACGCTGCGGACTCGGCTGCCCGTACCCTCGCGTCAGGAGTTACGATGCGTCGCATCTCCTGGCTGCAGGTTTCCGGCCTTCCGCCAGAGCTCCAGCACACGATACAGGACCTTCCTTTCGAAGGCCAGGGCCTGTTTTCCGATAAGACAGACCCCAGACTTAAGAGTTTAAAGGACAACCGGGTCATTGCGCGGTCCCTCGGGATGCACACCCCCGTGACACAGCGTAGACCCTTTAGGCCGCAGCAACAGCAGCACCGTCGGCCGTTTTCCCAGTTCCGCCAGCGGCAGGACCCTTACAGGCGCCGCGGCAGGAACGGGAGGCGCAGGCAGTCGGGGAACCAAGGGGGGCAGAACCAAGGCTCCTCAAAACCCCCGCCTGGTCCTAAGCCTTCATTTTGAAGGTGCGCTCGAGGGCGCAGTAACAGTTTCCCCTACGGATCCTTCCCCTCCGTTTTCCAACCGCCTTTCGTTTTTCCTCCCGGCGTGGTCCCAAATAACATCGGACCGCTGGGTCTTGAGCGTGGTGCAGACGGGGTACCGCCTGCAGTTTGTTTCGTTCCCTCCTTCCCGCCCTCCTTCCTCGTCCCTCTTCAGGGACCCCTCTCACGAGCAATTCCTTCGGCAGGAGGTGCGGACGCTCCTCAGCAAAGGAGCTATAGAGGCGGTTCCCGAAAACGAGAAAGGCAAGGGGTTTTATTCCCGCTATTTTCTGATCCCCAAGGCCAAGGGGGGCCTCAGGCCTATCCTCGACCTGCGAGAACTCAACAAATACCTCGTGAAGTTGAAGTTCCGCATGGTATCCCTGGGGACCATTATTCCATCCCTGGATCCGGGAGACTGGTACGCTGCCCTCGACATGCAGGACGCGTATTTCCACGTTGCCATTTGGCCACGCCACAGACGCTTCCTCCGCTTCGTTGTGGGGGCTCGTCATTATCAATTTGCGGTCCTCCCGTTTGGCCTGTCCACGGCCCCGAGGGTGTTTACAAAATGCATGGCAGTTGTCGTGGCGCATCTTCGGCGCAACCGTGTCCACGTGTTCCCTTATCTGGACGATTGGTTGATTCGGGGCACGTCGGAACAGCAGGTGTACAGCCATGTCCGCGTGATCACCGGCATGTTTGCGAGTCTGGGCCTCTTGATAAACACAGACAAGTCCACCCTGAGGCCCACTCAGAAGGTGGAATTTATCGGGGCCGTCCTGGACGCCACTGTGGGCAGGGCCTCGCTGCCTCGGCAGCGGTTCCAGACCATGGCGGCGATCGTTCAACGCTTGCGGTCAGCCCCGTTGACGTCAGTGAGGACATGTCTAACCCTGTTAGGCCACATGGCGGCGTGCACTTTTGTGACCGACTACGCTCGGCTCCGCATGAGGCCTCTCCAGCTGTGGCTTATCAGTCATTACAGACCAAGGCAACCGCTAGACATGTTAATCACAGTCCCCCAGAAGGTCTTAGATTCCCTCGGCTGGTGGGTGGACCAGTCCGTATTGTGTGCGGGTCTTCCCTTTCACCCGTCTCAGCCCTCGGTATCCCTGACAACGGATGCCTCAGATCTAGGCTGGGGGGCCCACCTAGGGACCCTGCGGACGCAGGGCCTATGGTCCCAGGAGGAGGTGGGGCTACATATCAACATGAGGGAGTTGAGAGCGGTCCGCCTTGCTTGCCAAACGTTTTGTCATCAGCTTCAGGGTCGTTGTGTAGCCGTGTTCACGGACAACACGACGACCATGTATTATATCAACAAGCAGGGCGGCACCAGGTCCTCCTCCCTGTGCCTCGAGGCGATACGACTCTGGGACTTTTGCGTAGCCCACTCCATTCACCTCAGGGCTTCCTTCCTTCCCGGAGTACGGAACACGCTGGCGGATCGATTGAGCAGATCCTTCCTGTCACACGAGTGGTCCCTTCGACCGGACGTCGCTCTCTCCATTTTCCGGAGGTGGGGTTATCCCCGGGTGGACCTCTTTGCGTCCAAGGGGAACAGGAAGTGCCAAGCGTTCTGCTCCTTTCAGGGCAGGGAGCCGGGGTCGATAGCGGATGCCTTCCTCATCCAGTGGTCGACCCACCTGTACTATGCGTTTCCTCCGTTCCCTCTGGTTCACAAGGTCCTCCTGAAGGTGCGCAGAGACAGGGCTCGTGTGATCATGGTGGCCCCGGCATGGCCCAGACAGCACTGGTACACCATGCTGCTAGACTTGGCCGTAGCCGACCCAGTTCCCCTGCCCCTTCATCCGGACCTGATTACCCAGGACCACGGGTCCCTCTGTCACCCAGACCTGCAGTCGCTGCACCTAGCGGCGTGGCTCCTGCGTGGCTAACTGGTTCCGAGCTGCGCTGCTCCACGCCTGTGAGAGAGGTGCTCTTGAGCAGCAGGAAACCATCCACAAGAGCCACATATTCGGCAAAATGGAAACGCTTCTCCTGTTGGTGCGTAGAGAGAAATCTCCGCCCTATGGAAGTTTCGGTATCCGAAATCTTAGATTATGTTTGGTCCCTCAAAGAACATGGTCTGGCCTTATCGTCGTTGCGAGTCCATCTGGCAGCTATCTCCACCTTTCACCCGGGTGCGGACGGTCGCTCCGTTTTTTCTCACCCGACGGTGTCGAGATTCCTTAAGGGGCTGGAACGGTTATTCCCTAACGTCCGTCCCCCTGCTCCAACCTGGGATCTTAACCTGGTGTTGTCCCGGCTCATGGGGCCCCCCTTTGAGCCGTTAGCTACTTGCTCCCTGCTTTACCTCTCTTGGAAGGCTGCCTTTCTAGTAGCTATCACCTCAGCTAGACGGGGTGTCGGAACTCCGAGCCCTTGTGGTGGACCCCCCATACACGGTCTTCCACAAAGACAAGGTGCAGCTTAGACCACACCCTGCCTTTCTACCCAAGGTGGTCTCAGCCTTCCACGTCAACCAAGAGATTTTCCTCCCGGTTTTTTTCCCAAAACCTCACTCCTCAGGCAGGGAGCAGCAGCTCCACTCGCTGGATGTCCGTAGAGCTCTCGCGTTCTACATAGAGAGGACCAAACCCTTCCGCAAATCCCCCCAGCTTTTCGTGGCGGTAGCGGACCGTATGAAAGGGCTTCCTATCTCCTCCCAGAGGTTATCCTCGTGGGTTACGTCCTGTATCAGGACCTGTTATGACTTGGCCCATGTCCCTACGGGCCGTGTGACTGCGCATTCTACCAGGGCGCAGGCGTCGTCGCTGGCTTTCCTGGCCCGTGTGCCCATCCAGGAAATCTGTCGGGCAGCGACCTGGTCATCGGTCCACACCTTTGCTTCCCACTACGCCCTGGTCCAGCAGTCGAGAGAGGATGCGGCCTTCGGAACTGCAGTGCTCCATGCCGCGACTTCTCACTCCGACCCCACCGCCTAGGTATGGCTTGGGAGTCACCTAACTGGAATGGATGTGAGCAATCACTCGAAGAAGAAAAGACGGTTACTCACCTTTGTAACTGTTGTTCTTCGAGATGTGTTGCTCACATCCATTCCACACCCGCCCTCCTTCCCCACTGTCGGAGTAGCCGGCAAGAAGGAACTGAGGAGCGGGCGGGCCGGCAGGGATATATATTGGGCGCCATGGCGGCGCCACTCCAGGGGGCGACCTGCCGGCCCACTGGAGTTGCTAGGGTAAAAAGTTTCCGACGAACGTGCACGCGCGGCGCGCACACCTAACTGGAATGGATGTGAGCAACACATCTCGAAGAACAACAGTTACAAAGGTGAGTAACCGTCTTTTCACCCAGTTAAGCACTTTGACATTCCCCGATGAAAGGTGCAAGTGGAGCAGAAGGTACTATTATATTTTGAAGGTTATCACAAGGATAATTCACATAAGATTCTGTTTTCTGGCTGTGATTTCTTTTCAGAAAAATAAATACAGAGAAATGTTAGAAAGTCACAACCTAATGAGAATTTCCTATATAAATTGGACAAGGGTATTTAAACGGTGATGACATCACAGTAATTCATGGATTATGTATGAAAACAAATGTTTAAAATTCCAATTTCTGAAAAGTCACTTTCTGATGGGTCTGATGCATGAGCACTGTAAAATATCATCCCCTCAATAAATCCCCAGAAATGTATATTCTTTGTGTTATTTATGATTGCTCCTCTGATTGCAATCAGCTTTCTTTCAAGTAAAAAACTAACTAACTAAATAAGAATACAGCCTGCTAACCTAGAATCTTATTTCCACTATCAATCAGTATAGTTTTTCCACTGACTGCAACCCAATTAAAATCCAATTAGCTCTGTAATTTGATGGAAATTGCTATCACAGAATGCATTTCTGTAATAAATGCATCATAGAAGAACCTGATAGGGAAGGAAGGATGTTTTGTGGTTAAAGATGGTCTTGTAACACAGGCCCGGGAATCCAGAGCAAAATCTAAGCCCATTACAGTCAGTGGAAGGACCCACAGCTTTGGACCAGACATCTGATTCTCAAATTGTTGATGTAAAAGTTCTAACACAATCTCTTACCCTTCACCACAATATTTTTAAACCACCATAACTATGGCTATTTCATCCCACAGAGTCAAGAGTTTTGACTCTTCAGAGGATCTCTATATTGAGAGGGTTTTATTAAAGCCACAACATTTAATATCAATATCCAGATTATCTTAACTGCAACCATATAAGAACGGATGTTAGTTAACAATCTTGTAGCCTTGCATTTCCCCTTGTCCTATAGGAAGCAAATGTCTGCGACAGAAACTCAGTACCATTCAGTGGAATTCATCCTGTAAGGTAAGGATTCCCTGAAAAACAAACAGAATTTACATCTCCAGGAGTTGGCTTGTTAATTTTGTAATGATAATTTGTCGTTGTTGCTTTGATTTTGGGTCAAAAATGGAGATAATACTTACCTACCTTATAGGATACTGGGGACTGAAATTAATTGATATTTGTAAAGGGTGCAAATGGATGGAATGAGTTATTGATGTGTGAAGTATAAATTTCCACATGCCTCGAGTAGATCCAGAGTGCCAAGAATTAGTCAGCTGGGGTTAAATTTTACTTTCACACTGTCATCATTTTACAAAAAGGCTGAAAAAGAGTTCTGCTGTGTATTCAGCTATAATTAGCTAGAAGTTTTGTGGCACTTGATAGTTACCATGGAGAATTTCTTCGGAACAAAAGAGTCTACCAAAAATATGTTATGTGATTATGTACTACCTTCTACTAAAATATGCTTTTAAAAAATAGCTCCAGTGTACTCCAACTATTCACAATTTCATATCTTTTCTCTTCTACACTGCATCATAGAATCATATTCATTGAATGATATGTACTACCATTTTAATAAAATTCCACAGCAGTGGTTCACTGAGATTACATACAGTTAAGTATCAGGGGGTAGCCATGTTAGTCTGCATCTACAAAAACAACAAGGAGTCTGGTGGCACCTTAAAGACGAAAATTTATTTGGGTATATGTTTTTGTGGGTAAAAAACCACTTATCCAAACTACTTCTTCGGAGGTGGTTTTTTTTACCCATGAAAGCTTATGCCTAAATAAATCTGTTAGTCTTTAAGGTGCCACCAGACTCCTTGTTCAGATTACATAGGGAATTAAAAATGATATATTTGTTTTTATAAATTGCACCTGACGCAGTAAGTCTTGGATTTAAAACAAACAACAAGAAGAATTGAAAAAAAGAACCTGAATGGGGGGAGGGAAGAACAAACAAATCAATTAAGTCAGCAAAGTACTTCCAAAATGTGTTTGTAGCTAGAAGAAACAACTCCTGATAAAATCTTTCATGCTTATATTATATTGCTATTGCAACTGCAGAAATACAAACTTGCAAAAGGTTTTTCTTCCATATATCAGATTTCATGCCTTTTCCTCAGTCTCTCGTAACTGATTAAATAATGCTTCCTCCTTTTTTAATTGTGCTGCCACACTAAAGCAGCAGAAATCAGCGAATGTCATTTATCAACAGTGCAAAAACAATGAACAACTGATCACAACAGCATGGCAATTTACAAGTATTATTCTGAGATTACTTCTTCTAAATTAAAATAAAGGACTTTTGACATACCCACATCTGATTATGCACCTACTGATGTGACTTTTTAACTCTAGCAACGTCACTGATCAACCTACACCTTTATGAAAGAGCAAGAGAAATGGCAAAATTCAAACCAGTTCCAGGGACAGTTTTTAGAAGTGATTCTTTGTACACTCCGTATGTTCAAAATGAAGCTCCTTACCCTTTTTCTCAAGTTGTAGGTTAAGATGAGGTTCCTGGAGAAGGAGTGAGAAAAGGCTGTATAGAACTCCAGCACTTTCTGTAAGGCATCCCTTTTAATCACATGAAGGTCACAGTAAGTCAAGGCTCTTACATTAGCACAGGACTGAGCAAGGGTAGCTTCTTTCCAGAACACATCGCCAAAAACATCTCCTTTGCCTAGAGAAAAACATGCATCAAAGTATCATTATTGCAAGGTAAGGACTTAAACAATGGTCACCAAAAGCTGAAATGACCTTATCGGTCACTCACTGCAAGCCAACTTATCATTGTATGGCACAATATAAATATTCTGAGCTCCAAATTTCAACCCAGCACCTCTGCTTTATTGCAGCTTCATTTCTTGTAAGTCACGAAAAAAATTAAATTTGCCATTTCTTCATTTTCTGTGTTAAATTATGGGAGTTCAGCAAAAACTCCCTAAAAACCAAGCCACAACCATACTAATATCATGAGACAATTTCCTTTGTATCCGTCCCATCCATACATCACACAAGAATACTAAAGATCAGTACGTTATCAGTTTTCCAATTATATCTTACACAACACTTTTTAGATACCGATTATGACAACAGTGTGTTAGGCCTGACAAGAGAAATGAACCAGCAAATGGGCCTCTTTGCCACAGAGGGCTAAGAATGAAGAAATATGTAAGAGATCAAGAAAACTTCACCACCAAACCAGAATTTCTGTGTGATTCCATGAGCTTTCCTTCTGCTTCCTTCTTTCCCACTAAAGTATAAATGTTTTCCTCTTGAGTGGATGACATTGGCCATCTGGTGTATTAATCCATGTGTACTGACAAACTGTATTTTATAAGCTATGCTACATTCTTCTGTAAAATCCAGTCTGGTACCTTGTAACATATGAGCCAATTTTATCTCTGAACTCTATGGAGGAATGTCGGCTACATTTCAAGTGTCAGTATGTATTGAACCCATCCTTAGACACTCCAATTCCACCTATTCGGTTTTCCCCAGGGCTAGCGTCAGAGACATTAGTAAAGGTACCATGTTGGTTAGTTCCCTCTCCTTCTACTCCCCTTACAGAGAACCATGCACGTTATTAAAACTGAACGCTTATGTGCCAAGTGCAGTATAAATTTACCATCTTATTTGCCTGATCTCATATTCTAACAATAGGGAATCTGCAAATAACACGGTAACACTAAATACCCTGCTGCAGTAAATAGCTTTATCACCATCATTATTAATAATAGTGCTCATTGTTTAAATGACATTTTTCTGTCTTAAATATTTGCTTTCTGGATCAAATTGCATAGATCAAGATTAATCATTAAAACATGGTCCCAAGCCTCACAGGAAGCTAGTATCCACTCACTTAACACAGGCCCTCTCCCAGAAGGCATTCACTCACCGCAGTCATTGAAGTGTACTGATTTTTATGCACTATAAGAAATATGTGTTTCACTGGATAAAAAGGGGTTGTTGACCTTTGTAATAAATATGCCTCGAATCCAGAATTTGCCATGCAATTAGCTGGACAACTGTTTCAAATGAATGCCATTTGATGCTACCAAGTATGCAAGTGTGCATGTCTGCCTAGTAGCCTGAGCAAAATGAGGAATTCTTGAAGGTTAAACCCCAGTTCTGCTCCTAAATCTCTTGTTGGCTCTAAGCAAGTTTCTTAACCTCCTAGGCAAATTTCCTCATTTGTAACATTGAGCTAGTTTACTTACTTACCTATCTCACAGAGGCAGGAATATTAATTTGTAAGCAAGCACATTATATATACAGGCTGAATGTCATCATCATAATGGCACATCCCAGGGAATTCCCCTCCCCCTCCCTTTTTTTTTTGAATGATGGGCTAGATCTTCAGCTGGCCTATGTAACAGACATGACTCCATTGAAGTTGATGGACTTATGCCAATTCACATCAGCCAAGGATGTGGTCTGCCATCTCTAAAATATCCAGGTTTAATTTTTCAAATAACTCTTCGTGCAAGCTCCACACTGTTGTATTTCTGTCAAGAGCATGTTTTTTTAAAAGATCCTTTCCTGCAATTTACAAAGCCCTGCCGGTGGCTGTCAGCTTCAAAACAAAGTGAAGACTTGCGGGGAGGGGGAGAAAAAGGTGGAAATTTATTAAATTTATGAAACCAATGTTGAAAAAAATTGTCAAAAGAGAAGGATGGGGAAGACTCCCATAGCAGCAGAAACTTACTTACATCCACGAGTTAGACACATCAGGTCAGAACAATCACTTTCCTACTCACAACAAAGAACCTAACAATTTCAACATCCACATACTTCCTCTTCTCAGTCTCTCAATAAAGCAAAGTGGTCAGTAAAAATGGACAAGACTAAATGGCTGAGTTTTGTGCCAAATATCTATAATTTAAAAAGTAAAGTAAACAAAACAGAGAAGGAGTAAAATGGATCCGAAAGCTCTTTGGTGAAGAAATGTCCAAGGGTGGCAGAGGGAAAGAATAGACTAGGGTCTCTCTTCACCTATGCTCCTACCTCCACCTCAACTCCTGAGGAAGATAATCTAGAGAATACATTCAGAAGCGTGTCACAGGGTATTCTTCCTCAGATCCCTCTCCCACTGCATTCCAGACACACGCAGGGACATTATCCTTCAGTCACTACTAAACTAGATGATCTAAGCTTTTACCATCAATCATTTATATACCTTTTGGGGATTGTGGGCTGGGGCCCGTTTCCACTTTCAGCTCACTGCCGCTCTGAGGAAAACCAAATAATTCATTGCTTGGTTTTTGTTTTAAAGCTTATGTAGGCTCTGAAAAGTGATTCCGTAAAACTGACACGATGGTATGCCATATTTATTTTCTTCCAGTGACTCCATATCAGATCTGCTGCTCAGTTTATAAGTCAAAAGATGATTTTTTCCAACTGCCTGCACAGCATGCTCAACCTGGGTTTTTTCTGCCTCTCAAAAGTAGCATTGGTAATGAAGATGCTGTCATTTGAATTTTGCTGATTATTTTGTTGCTATTGTGGTAGAGAGAACAGAATTCAGCTCACCATAGCTATATTGCCCTGAAGTGCTAATAAAAGTAAAACTTGGTTTGCTCAGTTGTGCAAGCAGACATTATTCAAACCAGTGCAGGCAGTAGATTCAGTAGCTGAGTAAAAGAGTAATGTATCTAATAAAGTATTTTGAATCTAGGTCTAAATTTACAACCCCACAAAATTCAGAGATGCTTGGATTCATGGTATATTTTTGCCTTGATCCTATTATTAGGGCCTAGCTACAAGACATATGCAGGGCTCTGATCTTGAGGCTTGCGCCAAAGCCTATTAAAGTTAATAGGAGTTTTTCCATTACCTTCAGTGGGGTTTGGATCAGGTGGTCTTCAATGTGCGTTAAACAGAATCTGCATCAGAAAGCTGCACTGAAGTCAACAAAGCAACTCAAGATTCATACTCCCCTGAGGCCAGAATCTGGCTTGATGGCTGTTCTTTCTTACACAAGCAGCAAAGAGTCCTGTGGCACCTTATAGACTAACAAATGTTTTGGAGCATGAGCTTTCGTGAGTGACTACCCACTTCGTTAGATACATCAGACGAAGTGAGCATTCACCCACGAAAGCTCATGCTCCAAAACGTTTGTTAGTCTATAAGGTGCCACAGGACTCTTTGCTGCTTTTCCAGATCCAGACTAACATGGCTACCTCTCTCATACTTTCTTACACAAGAGATGAAGTTTCATTCAAACTACTAAAAACATCCAAGAACTCTGTTTCCACACACTAGCGAGATGATACAAAGAGATGCTAAAAATGCCAGATATTTTAATGCTACTGTATATGATGGTGTGCTGAAATGATCCAAGGCCACTGTGGTGCAATTTTGCGGAAGCTTTCTGATGCTGCTCAGTGTAATGCATAGGTGCTGGAAGTAAGGGTGCTCCCGCACCCCCTGGCTTGTACAGGTTTTACAGTTTGGTGTAATGATTCTCAGCACCCCTACTACACAAATTGTTCCAGCACCCTTGGTATAATATCTCAAGAGCAGTGCAGCCCTAACAGTGACCTAGGAGATCATGCTTCAGGAAATACTGGTGTCTTTGACACTTATCAGAATTACACATGTGCTGATAATATGCAACATCCAAGCAGAATATCCTCTATGTACCTCAATAAAGGGCTTCCATAGAGCTGAGTCCCCAGGATTCTTCCTCTCCATCCAAACAAGTGGAGGCTCAGACTATTGCAAAATGAAGTGTGGTCACAAAATAGGAAAAGCCAGAGCCCCCTATGGTTCTCTGTTCTGGGTAAGTATTTGGCTAAAACACTGTTTTGAAGTTAAAAAAAATCTTCTCTTTCTCTCTGTGCTTTTCCTGCTCCAATTGTGCCCTGCAATTAAAATGGGAGCAGAGGATGAAAAGCCAACTTGGGGTGATAAGCCCTGATTCTGCTCTCAACAGTTTTATTCATGTGCAAGTGCATTGACTTAAGTGGAATTACTCCTTATAATTCAGAGATGTAAACGAGACCAGAAATCAGGCCCCGAAAGGCTTAATTTTTTTGTGTAGTTTTAATTAAATGCCTCCCCAAGTTGGACATAAAATGTAAATGAATACATTTTCCCTTATTTTTACATGAAAAATATTGGACTTCAGAGAAACTTCTGAGGACAAAGTACAAGCGCCAGAAGAAAACAAAATATCATCTTCCCCCTTAACATAACTTTAAGGCAGTGAAAAGGCGTCAGCAAAGCAATGAACCCAGGCAACCATTTTCTAGTGAGAATGTGGTATCAGGGGAGGGTTAGGAACCGCATTCTGTCCCACAGATTGTTTGCACAAGTTCTCAGCCACTTCAGTGACCTTTGTTCTGGTCCTCCAACACAATGCCCTTGGCAGGGGTTGGCACATGAAGGTGATTTGCTGTTCTAGGCTATTTAGGTTATGACTCAAAGTCCAAATTGAGCCAGTAATAAGACACAAATCACTACTCAAGTATGGAGCTGATCTATATTATTTTCTACTAGCCAAGGCTCCAGTCTGAATTCACAGTAGAACAGATGTAGAGAAGAGCTACTAGGATGATCAGGGGAATGGTGAGCTCGTCTTATGAGAGGAGACTAACAGAGCTTGGCTTATTTAGCCTTGCAAAATGAAGACGGAGAGAGGATTTGATTGCTCTCTATAAATGCAGCAGAACAGTAAACACCAGGGAGAGAAAAGAGCTATTTAAGCTAAAGGACTATGTTGGCATAAGAACAAATAGGTATAAACCAGCTATGAATAAATTCAGGAAATTAGTAGATTTCTAATCATCAGAGGAGTGAGGTCCTGGAACAGCTCCCAATAGGAGTGGTAGGGGCAAACCACCTAATCAGTTTTTAAAATGAAGCTTGATAAATTATGT
This sequence comes from Gopherus evgoodei, assembly GCF_007399415.2. Taxonomy (NCBI): domain Eukaryota; kingdom Metazoa; phylum Chordata; order Testudines; family Testudinidae; genus Gopherus; species Gopherus evgoodei. The sequence goes on along the minus strand of NC_044324.1, from coordinate 181,290,111 downwards.
GATAGGGGTTCCCTGTGAAAGCAGGGGAATGGCCTCAATTACTCAGGGGGTCCCCTCCAGTCCTATGTCACTGTGATATTTCTCTGTTCCTTTTCCTCCACTTGACCTTAGCAAAACAATGGGAAAAGGGCAGTAGCCAAACTATCACCTTTCTGTTTCCTTTGCACACACAGAAAAGGCCAGGATCCTGCTCCCATTTAAATTGATAGGAGTTTTGTCACTGACTCGAATGGGGCTGGATCAGGCATTGCTACCGGCTGGTTCTTCCAATTACAGCTACTGAAATCTATTGCAGCTTTGTGCCTTACAGCTTTATGGCTCTTTTCCATAGTCACTCAAGCCTCAGGTAAGGTAATGTTCTTCCTAGAATATACACCGAATACAAGACAGAATTGAGAATTCAAACATGCATGTGGCAGCGATGGCTACTGTATGATCAGCAGAACATCCATGAAAGGAATTTCTCTTTTGGGGAGAATATCTGAAAAACCTTTACTCATGGCTGCAATCTCACAGTGCTAGCATAAAGGGAAATTGTTCTTTAGAGCTGTCATTTTTTCCTTATTTAAACTCAGGGGCTCAGATACCACAGTGCTGGGCAAGGTATAATTCTATTCTACTCTGTATAGGCTCTTCCACCATCCTCATTACCGTGGTATGAGAGCACATTCCTGCAGCACATTAAGTGACAAACTCTCTTTCTCACCGTCTCTCCAGGGAGAGGAGAAGTGTGTGTATAGAGGAATGTTTTATTTTTATAGGATTTTTATTTAAAATTTATTTTATAAAACCTAGCAAGTCCGGTTAGATACAGTAAAATGCACATTAAATAGGGTCATGCAAAAATAGCAAATATTTCATGACATTTCTTGGAAACAAAATATATGCAACTTTGCTCCAAGTCACTTTACTTTTCACAAACAATTTGTAAAATGCCAACTTTTAAATATGAGTATGCACATTTTGTAATTTTACAGGTTTAGTTCTTAAAATTCATGTATGCTGAAATATAAATTTGAATATTCCGAGGTAGTTGCTCAAATACATTTACTCAAACTGGTGCTAACTTTTGAGTTTCAAAAACCTTGTAACTGACTGGAATGAGAGATCTGCTCTGGGTCTGATTTGCAGACAGAAAACAGAGAAATAGCTGCGACCCATGTGACATCCTCAGGGCCATACCGGTAGTATATATATTGTATTGATACAGCCCACATAACACAAAGAGCTGCATATGAGGAGCACAATAGTTAACAGGTTGAGAACCACTGCTCTGTGGTCTGCCTAGTGAATAGAACAATGTGGTATGCACATACATTCTAGTCATTCCCTCTCAGATATTGGCTCAAAGTGACTTAGTAGCTGTTCCGCGTACAGTCAGATATCACAGGCTAAGCAAGATTGAGTTTTGTCAGCATTTGAGCCTTGATATCGCAAAACACAAACACGTGAATAGTGTCACAGTAGTGACTTCAACATTCTATTGGAGTTGATAGGTCTATCCACACGCTTCGAGTTATGCATGTGCTTAAGTGCTTTGCTGGATGGAAACCTTTCCGGATAAACTCCAGGTGCTGCAGGCACTGTTGTCTTTGATGGAGCAGGCTACACACTTCTTGAATCAGTACTCAATCAAAATCGTGCCATGTATTTAGCTGTGGAAGAACTAGGTTGTAGGAGGTAATGTCTCCTGGAGGAGGCACACTGTGAAATCGTGATATAGACCACTTATGGTCAACACAGGTTCCCTTGCACTGTGCACAGAAGTCAAGGTTTTAACCTCACTGTCAGGCCATATTCCAAGTAGGATAGCGTTCCCCCTGCACTTTCAAATATTTACACTGCATCTTTGTAATGCTGTCAAATCATAGTCGTCAGCAAGTGGGATCAAACCTGGGACCTCTGAAACTTAGTATATGAGCCTCAACTACATGAGCTAAAAGCTTATTTATAATGCTCTGTTTTGTTAACACATGAAGTTGGTACTAATCTTGCTTTTCAGTAACAGTTTTATAGCTTCCTTTTTGTATGTGTTTCTTTTCCTGAATGCTTAATGTAAAGAACCTATCACCATATTTGGCTTCACTTCCTGTCCTAAACTGTTGTGTAGAGATGCTGTGCATTGTTAAACAGCTGATTCTTCCCACACCAGAACTGGCTGCACTTGAACTGGTGGAGGGAAATGAACCCTGCATACACCCCTGGTCCCACATATTCACGAACAAACTCATGTAAGGGCTACTTAGGTGATAAGAGGATAGTTATAAAGTACTTAGATACTATACAAATCTAACATTTCTTATGCACCCGTATCTATAATCCATATACCCATTGCAGATCAAACCATAAAGGATATAGTTTGTACTTCAAAAAATTTGCAAATAAATGTAATTTGTATAATTGTATTTCTGTACATAACCTAATAATCTCTCATAAAGTTATTATAATTTACTATCTATAGCACTAGGTCTTGTGGCATGCAGTGTTTTCTTCAACACGTGTTTGGTACCATTGACTTTCATAAGAATCACTATGTGATCTGCATCATCAATTAGCTTTCCTCTATTAAAACAAGACCCTGGACAAAGGAAAATTTTACACAATTACTCTAATGCTCTACCCTGACCTAGCATCCTATAATAATAAAACAAGACCCTGGACAAAGGAAAATTTTACACAATTACTCTAATGCTCTACCCTGACCTAGCATCCTATAATAAGGGGTTTGTTGCTGTTATAATTCACTTGTTTATCTCTAAGAAAAAGAGAACAGAATACATCTCATGACTCAGATCGCTGAGGCAAAATAATCACCATTTCCACTGAGAGCTTCAGTTTGCAACACAAGAAGTTGCAATTTGTTCTTGCGTTGTTGTTTTTTTAACAGTTACCATAAAAACACCATAAATACATGGCTGAGTTAATGCTTGTAATAAGAGCCTTACCTTTGGGAATTACCAGATTTTTGAGGACTTGATTTCTCAGCTTTAATGTTGCACGAAACTATTAGAAATGCACTTAGCACCTCACAGAATCAGGCCTTACGTCTACATGCAAAAGTTTTACTGGCATAGCTATGTTAGTTAGGGGTGTGATTTTGGGGAGGAGGAGGAAGAGGGGTGAAAATAGTGATGCCAGTATAAGCCCTAGTGGAGATGCAATTACACCAGTATAGCTTATTTCACTTTGCCAAACTGGAATAAAACTGTAGCAGAACAAGCATTTTTATACCAACATAACTGTGTCTACTCTGGCAGTTTTTGCCACTTTTACTATATCAGCATGTTTAAAGTGGCACAACTTTAAGTGTGGACAAGGTCTAGTTGAGCTGACAAATCAGAATTTGGTATGTGAGTGATCAAAACTGCAGGCCCACAACTATATCCAGAATTATTTGCATTTGCCTAAATAGAGCATAGTGCCTGAAAATCCATCCCTATATCCCATGTTATTGGATGTGTTGCACTGATATTTATTTTTAATCATAACATATTGCAGATGCAGGTGGCGGCAAAGCTGACTGAAGTCCAAGGAAGCCTTTCCATCGACTTCTATGGGTTTTGGATCATGGCCTCAGCTAGGAAGCCTCAGAATGCTATTCAGGAGTGCCTTTCCTGATGGAAAGTGAATATACAATATGAGATATATGTACATGCATGTGGCTACATGTGTTTTCAGACATTGGCCCACATGATAGCATTGGGAGGGTTTTTCCAATTTTCTCCTTTCCCCCTTTGAACACTCTATTTCCTTTTCTTCTCCTTTTTCCTTCTGGCCACTGAAAAAAGGATGGGTGTAAAAAAAGCAAATTAAATTGGGGGGTGATTTTTGCAAAAAACAAAAAAATGGAAAAAAAAAACATTTTTGATACTTTTTCCAAAATACACTGACCGTTTTCAACCACCACTATTTGGAAATAGGCTGCTATTTGGTCTATGACACACCTTTCCAGCTGTAAGCCAAATCTTGAAAGGTACCAAGTGAATAGGCGTTGCAGGTCCCTAGACTCTTACAACACTTGGATATGTAGTAGCATCTTCACATTTTGGGCACTGGTGTATTTGTACATCAGTGATCAATACTGCCCACGTCTAACTCGAAACCGCCCACATGTAATTAGTGTAGCTGTAGCTGGGTCAATCCCAGGATATGAGAGAGATGAGGTGGGTGAGATAATGTCTTTTACTGGACCAACCACTGTTGGTGACACAGAGTTGAGCTTTCAAGAAGAGCTCTGCATGGCTCGAAAGCTTCTCTCTCTCACCAACAGAAGTTGGTCCAATAAAAGATATTACCTCCCCCACCTTGTCTCTCCTGTGTGACTAGAACACTTGTCAGCCCTGCAGTTGTGTGCTGTTCGCAGAGATACAGTCATTCTTAAGGGACTATTTCCACAAATAACGGAGTGAATCTAGCACCTCAGCATACGCACAGGACCAGGGGGTATTTTAAGTAGAGTTGCATAAATTGTGTGTTATGAAACAAATCCATGACACTCATCTGGTGTCAAATATTCAGCCAAACTTCCTCAAAGAACTGGCTGAGGTTCATGAACATGGCCTGTTTTTGCAGTAAGATCCTTCTTCTCCAGAGTCTCTAAGGAGCAATTTGTCAATTGGTTAGAAGCAGTGTGATACCTACACATTACGCACACCTCTCATTTTAAACTATCTGCAGGCTTAAGCACGAAATGGATATTTTTGTGACAGATGACTTCTACATTTCATGCGCTACCAGAAATTAGAGACAAACAGCAGATTTCCAGACAAACCCTCAAACCAGAGGCTCCTGATACCAACTAACTGTGCTTTTTCCTTGGTGTCCTTAGTATGTGAGTAATGGCTGCACTGTTTCACTCTTCCTATCCTCCATTAGAAAGCAAAATCCACATATATAGTGACAACTCCTGCTCCTACTGAGACAACAGAAGCAGGATCAGCCTCAAGATGTGTATTAGTTTTTACATTAAGCTCTTTTGTAGGACACATCCCAAACACAGGATTAGTAAATCAGACCAATCTGATTTTTCCCCTCAGTGAAGTTCATTAAATACACAACGAAAACCATAGGTTAGTCTGAACTGCCTGCATCAGGGTTAGCAGTCTGGTAGCAAGGAGGATTGGAGGTGGCCTGCAATTCTGAACAGACCCACTTAAAAAAACGGGGATCAATACCAGTACCAAGAGATGGAAGTGGGTTTTAATTAATAATTCTGCTTTCAAAAGTGAATTACTGTTCAATTTACAAAATGCCATCTTAAAGCAGCATTGTGACATTAATTACTTTGTTAAGAGGTTCAGGAAACCCTGCTAACACCTCATGATCCACCACACACAATTTATTTCTTGGTCCTTAAAAGACAGCAGCTTGGCAGTTTTCATTCAAAATCCTATAACGTGAAAGGAAAAACATTTTAAACTCAGATGGAGAATAAATAGAGATGAAGGGTAACATTTACAAAAGTTAGACACCTAAGTCCCATTTGCAAAAGGGTCCTAGGCTCCTAAGTCACCTGGGCACTTTAGTAAAATTATCTGTGCTTCCTAAAAGGTTTTAAATACTTTACTTTGATGGCTACTTGCTTTTTTTCCCTATGTATATTTTAAATGCAACTCTAATCTATTCCCATATTTGCCAGTATAAATCACAGTAAGGCCGTATCTACACTAGGAAGGGTTTGCCAGGATAGATATATTGGTAAATTCTCCCAATAAAGACACAGTCTATACCAGCAGTTTATACTCTTAGATGAGGTAGCTATGCCAGTAGGACGTTCTAGTGCTGAGCAGGCCTTAGTCTCTGTTCCAGATTCAGCCGTCGGCAGTGGAATACCACGTTCAGGTGATGGAAACTAACTTAGTGAGAGGGCACAGCAGCATGAATGATCTGCACAGCCCACTCCACCGATGACGGTGAACCACTCAACACATGGGTGGGGGATGGCCACCGAGTGAAGCCAGACAGGTTGGAAGATGCGACTTCCACATGACATACAAGATGGGAGACACTGCTGGTGGGCCGCCAGACAGATTTTACAGCTGCCTTCCCGGATGGAAATTCTGCATTTCCACTTCCCCTTACTCAAGGTAGATTACCCCTCTGGTATACCCACTCCTCTAAATGTAAAAGGGTGTGATTTACCCACATGCCCACCCTTGCCAGGAGAGGAATCTGTCCTGCTACAATCAGAATCTAGCCTTCTGTGCCTACAGCTGAACAACGGTTTATGGCTAAATGAGGAAACTAAAGCAATTTCAAAGGAACATTATAAGAACAATTGTTTGCATCCTTTAAGATTGCAATTAGATAAAATTAAATCAGCAGGAATTTCTCCACCCAAAGTAAACGGACCATTTAATGTTCTTTTGAAACAGAATGTGACACATCAAGCTCACATGGTATTTTGAGAGAGAGAGAGTAGTCTCCTCCTCAGAGTTATAGCTTTATAAATAATAACTCGTATTCTGGGGACATGCAAACAGCATTTTTCTGTCATCCAACAGGTTATCTTAAATAAAGTAAATACATGTACATCTGAGACACACAGAACCCCGGTGGTGATAAATAAATTAAAGCAGCCATACTTGGATTACAAATTCACACTCAATATCCATTTACAAACTCCACAGACAGAATGTCAAACTCATCTTGGGTTATATGCAAAATCATTCCGACAATTTTTTCAATTATGTTATGTTCTGTCAGCTCTGAGAGCAGTACTAATAATCACACGTGGATCTACATTGTGATTTTTCCATTGTCAAAGTGTGAGGTGCTGTAGCAGGGCTTGCCTCCTCTTCATGAATATGTGGCCACTGACTCAGGTTCCCTCGTCAATGCATTCATTTAGCCCTCTGGCTGAATCAAAATTACACCTCTTTCAGGGTGACAGAAGTCCGGCTCCTCCCTCCTATGATTCAAGCATCACCACGATGATCTACTTCACAGCTGCTGCAAACTCACTCCATGCCTCTATCTCTTAGGCCTGGTTTACACTATGCATTTAGGTCGAATTTAGCAGTGCTAAATCGAATTAATCCTGCACTCGTCCACACAACAAAGCCATTTACTTAGACATAAAAGGCTCTTAAAATCGATTTCCGACTAGGGGAGTAGCGCTGAAAACAACATTACTGGTTCGAATTAGGGTTAGTGTGGACACAATTCAATAGTATTGGCCTCTGGGAGCCATCTCATGGTGCACCATTTTGACCACTCTGGACAGCAATCTGAACTTGGATGCACTGGCCAGGTAGACAGGAAAAGCCCCACAAACTTTTGAATTTCATTTCCTGTTTGCCCATTGTGGAGAGCACAGGTGACCATGCAGAGCTCTTCAGCACAGGTGACTATGCAGTCTGAGAATAGAAAAAGAGCACCAGCATGGACTGTATGGAAGGTACTGGATCTGATCGCTATATAGGGAGACTATTCCGTGCTATTAGAACTAAGTTCCAAAAGACGAAATGCCAAAACATTTGAAAAAAAGTCTCCAAGGGCATGATGGAGAGAGGCCACAATGGGGACTCACTACAGTGCTGTGTGAAAATTAAGGAGCTCAGACAAGCCTACCAGAAAACCAAAGAAGCAAACGGATGGTCCGGTGCAGAGCCGTAGACATGCCGCTTCTACGCTAAGCTGCATGCAATTCTAGGGGGGTCCATCATCACTACCCCACCCCTGATTGTGGATTCTGAGGCAGGGGTAATCTCAGCCATGCCTGAGAATTTTGTGGACAGGGAAGATGATGATGATGATGAGGAGGAGCAGCAGCTTGCGGAGAGCACACAGCACTCCGTTCTCTCCAACAGCCAGGATCTTTTTTTCAGCCTGACTGAAGTAGCCTCCCAACTCTCCCAAGGCACTATCCCGTCCCATGAAGCCAAAGGAAGGACCTCTGGTGGAGTGTACCTTTGTAAATATAAAACATGGTTTAAAATCAAACGTTTTTAATGATTAATTTGCCCTGAAGACTTGGGATCCATTTGTAGCCAGTACAGTTACTGGAAAAGTCTGTTAACGTGTCTGGGGATGGAGCAGAAATCCTCCAGGAACATCTCCATGAAGCTCTCCTGGAGGTACTCAAAAAGCTTTTGTAGAAGGTTTCTGGGCAGTGCAGCCTTATTCTATCCTCCATGGTAGGACACTTGACCACGCCATGCTAGTAGCAAGTAATCTGGTATCATTGCATGACAAAGCCTAGCAGTGTATGGTCCCAGTGTTTGCTGGCATTCAAGCAACATCCATTCTTTATCTCACTGTTATCCTCAGGATAGTGATATCGTTCATGGTAACCTGATTGAAATACAGGAATTTAATTAAGGAGACAGAGGTGGCGGTCCCTACGGGGACATTTGCCTGGGGCTGAAAAGAAATCCTTCCCGGCAGTTAGCCAAGTGGTGAGGGGGGAGGAGCATTGGCGCTGAGCTGTTCACGTTTGGCTAGGAGGGATCTTCCCCGATACCAGCCACGTGGTTAGGGGGAGGGGCAAAGGGATCATCCCAGAGAGTTGGATGGTGGCAGGGGTTAGTTTGGTTTCTGCTGCTGCAAGTTAACACAAAAACCGCAGCACTCAATGGGCTTTGCTTGGTATGGGAAAGGAGGGTGCTGCTTTTATGAAGGTTGCAGAAGCCAAAAGACTTATCATGGCTGCATGAAAGCCGAATTCTGTTGCCCGACCCTGCATCTGTGATCTCTAACACCAAAGCCGCAGGCCCTCAATATTAAGATGCAAAATGCGAACTTGTACCGAAATCACATGTGCTATGTAATGGGAATAGTGTTGTTCACCGTGAAAGAGTATAACCATTGTTCTGTAAAATGTATCTTTCTAAATACTTCTCTCCCTTTTTTCCCCTCCCGCAGCTGCAAATTTTTCAAGCTTCCCTCCTCCATCCCGAAGGCTCTCTCAGATAAGGCAGCGAAAAAAATGCACATGAGATGAAATGTTCTCTGAAATCATGCAGTCAACCCACAGGGAAAGAGCTCATTTGAATGAGTGGAAGAACACAGTATCACAGTACAGGAAAGCGGCCAACGAACGTGAGGACAGGAGGGACGCTCAAGACGAGAGGTGGCAGCAGGAAGATCAGAAGAGGCAGGATGCAACACTGGAGCTACTGCAGGATCAAACGGACATGCTTTGGCGTCTGATGGAGCTTCAGGAATGACAGAAGGATCACAGAGTGCCGCTGCAGCCCTGTATAACCACCTTCCCAAGTTCCATAGCCTCCTCACCCAGACGTGTAAGAACGCGGGGGGGGGGGAGGATCCGTGCACCCACCCACTCCACCCCAATGGACAGTCCAAGCAAAAAGCTGTCATTCAACAAGTTTTGAAGTGACCTTTTCTTCCCTCCTCCCACATCGGCTACCTTGTCAGTTCTCTCCCTATTTTTATAATCAATTAATAAAGAATACATGGTTTTTAAATGATAGTGACTTTATTTCCTTTTAAAGTAAGCTGTGATCAAAGGGGAGAGGGTGGGTGGCTTACAGGGAATGAGTCAATCAAGGGGGTAGGGTTTTCATCAAGGAGAAACAGAATTCTCACACTGTAGCCTGGTTTTCAAAGCTTCTCTGATGCGCAGTGCTTCCTGGTGTGCTCCTCTAATCACCCTGGTGTCTGGCTGCGTGTAATCAGCGGCCAGCCAATTTGCCTCAACCTCCCATCCTGCCATAAATGTCTCCCCCTTACTCTCACAGAGATTGTGGAGCACACAGCAAACAGCAATAACAATGGGTATATTGGTTTGGCTGAGGTCTGAATGAGTCAGTAAAATGCACCAGCGTCCCTTTAAATATCCAAATGCACATTCTACCACCATTCTGCACTTGCTCAGCCTATAGTTGAACAGCTCCTGACTACTGTCCAGGCTGCCTGTGTATGGCTTCATAAGCCATGGCATTAAGGGGTAGGCTGGGTCCACAAGGATAACTACAGGCATTTCAATATCTCCAACAGTTATTTTCTGGTCTGGGAAGTAGATCCCTTGCTGCAGCCACTTAAACAGATTAGTGTTCCTGAAGATATGAGCGTCATGAACGCTTCCCGGCCATCCCACGTTGATGTTGGTGAAACGTCCCTTGTGATTCACCAGTGCTTGCAGCACCATTGAAAAGTATCCCTTGCAGTTTATGTACTGGCTGCCCTGGTGCTCCAATGCCAAGATAGAGATATGGGAGCCATCTATCCCTCCACCACAGTTAGGGAATCCCATTGCAGCAAAGCCATCCAATATGACCTGCATATGTCCCAGAGTCACTACCTTTGGTAGCAGCAGCTCAATGATTGCTTTAGCTACTTGCATCACAGCAGCCCCCACAGTAGATTTGCCCACTCCAAATTGATTCCCAACTGACCAGTAGCTGTCTGGCGTTGCAAGTTTCCACAGGGCTATCGCCACTTGCTTCTCAACTGTGAGGATTGCTCTCATCTTGGTATTTGGTGCTTCAGGGTAGGGGAAAGCAAGTCACAAAGTTCCATGAAAGTGGCCCTACGCATGAGAAAGTTTCGCAGTCACAGGGAATCATCCCACACCTGCAACATTATGCAGTCCCACCAGTCTGTGCTTTTTTCCCGTGACCAGAATAGGCGTTCCGTGGCATGAACCTGCCCCATTAACACCATGATCTCCAAAGCTCCGGGGCCCATGGTTTGAGAGAATTCTGTGTCCATTTCCTCATCACTCTCGTCGCTGCGCTGCTGCCTCCTCCTCGCCTGGTTTTGCAGGTTCTGGTTCAGCATAAACTGCACCATAATGTGCGAGGTGTTTACAATGTTCATGACTGCTGCATTGAGCTGAGCAGGCTCCATGTTTGCCGTGGTATGGTGTCTGCACAGGTAACCCAGGAAAAAAGGTGCGAAACGGCTGTCTGCCATTGCTTTCACGGAAGGGAGGGAGAGAGAGGGGGACCTAGCGACATATACCAAGAATCACCAGCGACAATGTTTTTTGCCCCATCAGGCATTGCAATCTCAACCCAGAATTCCAATGGGTAGGGGAGACTGCGGGGAGACTGCGGGAACTACGGGATAGCTACCCACAGTGCAACGCTCCGGAAGTCGACACTAGCCTCGGTACTATGGACGTAAACCGCCGAATTAATGTGCTTAGTATGGCCACTTGCATTCGACTTTATACAATCTGTTTCCAAAAATCAAATTCTGTAAAATAGGAGTAATCCCGTAGTGTAGACATACCCTTAAAGAGGTACACACCTTCCTCCAGCAAGCGGGGCAACAGCTTCTCCCGCCCAGCCCCCAGCTTAATACGTGATTGAAGTCACTGAACACGAAGCCTATAGGGGCCTCCCCCTGCGATCCAAGCTATTCCCTGCCAGCTAAACTTGGGGGAAGGAAGCAATGGGAACATCACTTGCACTTCTTAGGGTGAATCCCTCTCAGGGATCTGAGGACACAGGCTGAATAACTGAGGAAAAATTAATATCATGCCTCCTGTTTTCTTGTTTACAACAGATACTCTCAAATTAAATGTATTTAAGCAATAATGTAGGCATGGTGTTTCAATAATATTTTTACACTATTTCTCAAGCACCTGCCAATTACACGAGTCAGCAAATATGTTCCAGCCCGTACAGCTCCACAAAAAATGTAAATGTTCTAAAACGTGTCTTTACAGTGGCACATTTTGAACAAACCTGCCAGGAAAGGAGTAAGAGGAAAACACACAAAGGAAAATGCATATTATGTCGTACTGAATTATGAGGTTGCATTAACGACTTTGCCATGAAGCTTCATCATTTCCTAGTCTTTACACAGAATGCAAACAGTTCATATCCTTACTCATATTTGTTTTTAGGTCAGCATGCACAGATAACGCAAAAAGCACCATACCTGCTCATTGAACTAAAATCCTCTATAGTAGCCAATAGTAAAGAAGAGCAAAACCATTATACATTCCTATTTGAAAGCTAAGAAATGCTGTAGACAACTCCTTTCTGAGGAAACAAAGTCTATTTGAAGAGCTATTCACTTCCACACTCGAGGCCAGGCACTCAATTCCCATTAATTCATCAGTCGCAATGGGGATTCCACCAGTATGGCCTCCATTGCTGTAGTATTTTAATGCCACTGTTGCACTACAGATTGAGGGCTTAGCCATTAGTGCCTTTTGCTAAGACAAACAATCTGCACACAAGAGTAACATATTTTAGCTCAAACATGGAATGTTACATGCTAAACATGATAAATGTAGTGGAGCTGAGACAGTAACTCTTAGGATCAAATGATCAGTTGGACACCTAAACTGCCCCCACACATGGACAAATCCGGACTCTGTGCACAGAATCAGATAGCTGGATGCACAAAACAGGTATTTATTAATAGCTCCCCTACTGGCATAAGCAAACACCCAGTTGTTTCCTGCACATATTTGGTGCAGGGCTCAGCTTACATGCCTCATTTGAAAAGGAGGTCCAACGTTTCCAAAAAGTGAGTGCTTAAAGTTAGGTACCTAACTCCATATTTTAGCACTTAAAAAGAAGAACAGCCTGATTTTCAAATCACCCACAACTCTAATGGACTTCAATGAGAACTGGGAATGTTTTGAAAATTAGACCCATTTTCTTCATTTTATGCATCCAATTTGGGAAACGTTGGCCGTAGTCATTAACTTCAAGGACAGTTATGGCCTTATCACATTTAGTGTATCCTCTGCATACAGTCATTGCTTACAGCTTTGGTTGAGCAAAGACAGGACACTTCTACTATTTTCCATGGCCTTCTCAGGTTAAAAAAAGGTGGTCAATTTAGTAAACAAGAATCAGTGATCTCAGGTTAAAATAAGTCTCCACCAGACCAATTTCTCAGGCCCCATGCCGCAAGGCTGCTTCCTATCCCTGGTCAACTGCAAGATACACACAGGCTCCTGCTGATCCCTTGGGCCACACTACCCCAATCCACAACACAATCTTTAAACATAAGAGATCAGGTCTAGTACAAGTAGCAGCTTTTGCTTGGACAGTTTGCTTGCTTCCTTCCTTCAAATTTCCAGCAAGTTGGGTTTTCCCTGGTAGTCCCATTTTCATGTCATACAGGTCAGATTTGAGCTACATTGTTTATTATTATTTACTACCACTACTAAAAGAGAGAGAGAGCATTCTTGATCACTCTCTTGCCTAGGTATTTATGTATCCCATCACTGTAGAGGCTGAACCAGAGCTAGCCTTAGGCATAAGGAGACTAAGCAATTGCTTAGAACCCCAAGTAGCTCAAGGTGGCCCCATACTGGCTTTTATTTAGTATGAGTTGTGGGGGAGGGGCAAAAATATTCCTGCTTAGGGGCCACTGCCTTTGGGTTGAACACTATTTATCGGCTTTCATAACAAAGCATTCTATTGATCACTAGTCTATTTATCGAAGTTATTTATAAACAACATGTAATTTTGTTCCTATGTGGTTTTCTATAAAAAACAAACTATCTAGACTACATCTGGAGAGAGAGCACCAGTTTTGTCATCTCATATGGCAAAGGAAGGAGATATGAAGAGGCAGACGATGAAGAGAGGTATATATACACAAGCAGAATGTGGTTGTGTGTTTCTTAACAGTGACTATCCAGTCCACCCAGCCTCACGTCTTATGGCTTCCTTTGAGTATGTTTACACTTCAACTGGGTAGAGTGTGATTCCCAGCTTGAGGAAACATGCTCACACTACTTCTCATTATTCTAGGGTAGCGTAGCCACAGTAACATGGGCAGCAGCTTGGGCTAGCCACTCATGTGCCAATGGCTCGGTTTGTACTCGGGGCAGCTAGCTCATCCTGCCACTCGCCACTGCCGGTACCACCATGGCTACCCTGCTATTTTTAGCATCATACTGCCAGCTCCAAGTGTACACATACCCTTTTTCTCCTTCCTTTTTTTACAACTCCAAACTTTGTCTCATGCCAATGCCTAAGCATGAAGCATCCTCCCAGTTAACATATGCCAAGCCTTCTCTCTTCCTTCAAAATCCTCCATCAAACCCACCCTTTCCATAAAATATTCCAGATACAATGACTGCATAACACTTTATGGCTCCACGGATATTACTGAGCCATAATGTCTGACTGCATTGTACACCTGTCTATTTTTAAACTGTATTACACACAGAAACTACATTAAAAGAATGTTAAGGTTGCAAAGTTACTCACTCAAAAGTTAGGAAATGCCAGAATCCAGCTTGCCTTTGCACCTTAATTTGGCCCCCTTGTGAGTATGCATTATGACATAGTATGTGATTATGTAATTAAATACTATTTTTTCCCCACAATGCAGGGAAAGTCATGCTCAGTCCCAGCCTGGAGCATGCTCAGTACTGATGGAATCTTCAGAGAATTTAGCTGCCATACTCTAACAAGTCTCTACTGTGCATATTCAAACTATGATTTTTTCAAAGGCTTGCATCTGAGCCAAATATGGGCAGATTTTAATGGGGAGGGCAAAAGACATATCCGTGACATGATGGCCAGCCCTCTGCCAAATGTCATGTCCCTGGCTCCATAGCACTGAGGCTCTAGAGATCCTCAATGAAACATCTGTAAGAATTTTGTTATTTGGGCAAAACAATGTATTTTCCTCTAACCTTGTTCTGAGAAACAGCTGAACCATTTTTGCTGAAAAATTTCCAAAGAGATTCAGTCTAAGACAAATACCCAGCACTGAAAATTTCAGCCCAAAAGGCTAAAGTTTAGCAAAGTTATAAGCAACTAGAAACAGGATCTGATAATAGGATGTCAGACTACCTGTGCCACCTATAATACTTTTCAAGGCAGGGATTCTGTTATTTGTCTTGCACTTTCTGTGTACTGTAAAAGTTCTGAGTACACCTATAGCACTAAGTAATGGTGTGAGTGGAAGGAACAGAAAGCTGTGGAAAACCTAACAAAGTATTTGTTTGAGACCCAGAGAGAAAATGCAGAAAACCTAAAAATATGATTGGCCAAACTCTGTCCTCTGATTTCAGGGAGCATATGCTTGACTGTCTATGGCTCTTTTATTCATGTATCCGAAGATATAATTTAGCTTCAAATTGTACTCCTACCCAAAAGAAGATCCTTAAGGAAATCAGAGGACATAAGGGTTGAAAAAGTTGTCTAATACTATTTGTAGAAGTTACCTGGATAGCTTTGCTCCAACTAATCTCCAAACATACCTTATCTATATACCCCTGGTCTCACACCTGCCCATTTAAAAAAAACAAAACTTTAAACATACAAAATAATCCTCATATAAACAGCCTTCCCTGCTGTCTCTCCCCTTTCCCTAGCTCCCACATAGATAAATAACAATACATGAGTTTATGGTAAGCTCCCTATTGCAGGGAACTTCTTGTCCTGAATTTCTGTGAAGTGTCACACAATTATTGTACTATATGAATGCTACTAAAGCAAAGTTTCTACAGTGTTAAAGAAATAAGATACAAAAATCAGACAATAGCAACAAAAATTTCCATCATAACAAACCATGAATCCTGTAAAATAGATCAGTGGTTTGACTATGCTCTTTATCTGCCTTTCCCTACCCTTCTAGCTACCAAGGAATGTGTGTTAATTAGGTGGCCACAGAAAATGCCTAATTCTTCTCTTCTGCTTTGAATGCAATTTTCTTTTATGCCAGTCTGTGCGTCACTCCATTTTGAAGTCAAAGTCAATCACTTATTCTGAGAAGATGAGTTTGAACTGAAACTAGACTTTTTATTTGGATACTAGGTAGACTTGATTTACAGTGATACTATGGAAGAGTACACAGAGTATTCCAAACACCAGCGAACTGCAGCACACTTTTAATATGCTGTCCTGTGAGGGTCAATAATTTCAGTACTAGAAAATGTTGGCTCTAAATTGGTTCAAATCTTTAGAAGATTAAGGGCGTCTTGTCTTAATTTTAGATAATACTGTACAACATTCACACAGAGTAATTTAGAGATGCAACTTACTGCAATGGAAGACACAGCATTTGTTCCTAATTGCAATGCTTGTTTTATTAATTTATCTTGGTTTTTTTTGTTCTTGGAATAATTGAGGAGATTATAATTCCCTTCAATGTGTTCATTAGTCAAAATTATCCTACAAATTTGCATAAATTTCATGTATTCTGTGGCTTCCTATTTGATGCTTGATCTTTAAAATTCAAGCTGGGTTGTTTAGTTATGATTGGTGACAAATCACGTCTGCTTTCTGGCTCAACAACACATCTACAATCATGTTTCTCATGCAATTCAGAATAGATTTTTTTCCTCCTCAGTGAGTACTATTGCTGGTTATATGTGTTGCATGAATGTTCATGGGAAGCAAACAGAACTGGAGCATATTTGTATTTAAGTCTGAATGATTGAGGAAAACTGTGTGTGTTATTCACTCAGCTCTAGCAACAGTCTTAATGGCCTCATAAGTCACTCAACACGTAGTAAGCAGTGGGAAGCCCCAATCCTGCAAAAGGTTTACATGTGTTTAATTCTTCTGGGTTGACTTCCAACGCACTACACCACATGCGTAAAATTAAACAAGCAGATAAATTTTCACAGGAATGGGGCCTTTTACTGTTTCAATGTACATTTATATTTAGGATATCTTTAAAAAAGAACTCGCTCATAATTCAATTGATTGGTTGGGATGGAACAATGCCTGAACAGGCTGATCAGTATATTCTATCCAGAAGAGGGTGATTCAAAAGTGTTCCTGAATGTTAACAGAAAGCTATCTTCCTAGGCCTGCTTCAGATGTATCTGGTCCATTTGAATAACTTGTGTGAACTAGTATGAAAAGAGGCCATTAGACAGAATTTAGGCCACACTCTTCATTGGTGGTGTATTCCTGCTTGGTGCAGAATTAGCTCTTTGAATCAATGGTCAGAGCCTGTTTTTGAGAAATTCTACTTGCAATGTTAATTGGATGTATGCCATGCCATAACCCCCTCCTTTTCAGCCGAGGTTAAGAACTGACAAGCCACCTTTAATTTCAGATAACAGAACAATTGTACATGACTTATACAAGTTAAAAAAAAATGGTGGTGCTTTTTTATACACTTCTAGCACCAGAGCCTGTATTCCTTATGCAGGCCCAACACCCACAAATTGGGAGGTATGCCGGGTCAGGCCAAGGAACAATTTATATGCAAAATATACTTTTGAATTGGACTCAATTTAAATAAATAACACTTTGCCCCTCGGTAGTGCCTTCCATCTAAGGGTGTCAAAGTACTTTTATAAGTCCTGTGGAGTAGAAAATAGTATCCCCATTTTACAGATAAGAAAACTACAGAGAAGTTATGTTAAAGGGGAAACCCTAACCCTACCTCTTTGGAGGCACTCTTGACAATGGAACTGGTGAGATTTTTCTGTGTTGGAGGAAGGGAAAGTGCCAAGACTGCATAGGAGCATGCATATCCCCTCTGCTGCACAGAGCTCAGCTTTTGGAGAGACCACTGGATGCTACGGTGCAGGGTAAGTGGGGCAGGGCCAGAGAACTTGCTATTCCAATCTGAAACAAGGGAATGGGAGTTTAAACAGTCTGCAGAACCCACTCCAACTGTTGGGCTGGAGTAGCCTCCATGGAAGACGCCACACCCTGAATTTTGTGGGAAGGAAATTCCTCAGGTTGGAAACCACACAGAAAATTTGCCCCTATGCAACTTGTCCAATTCCCACAGCTGGTCCTGGCAGAGCCACAAATAGAACCCAAATCTCCTGACTTTTGCATTAATCTATTAGTCTCACAAGTAAAACACAGGGTCCACTCAAACTGCCATTGGAGCTGCTTCTGCTTGCAAGTTTTATTTAAAAAAGGCGGGGGGATGAGGAGAATATCAAGGGAATCAATCTATTTATTGTCCCATGAGAACAGTGATAATACAAAATAATAATTTCTATTCATTCAGGCACTGAGTGAGTGGCCTTATTTATTTATCCATAATCTTTTATTGATGACAACATCAGCTCTCAATGCATTGGGACCTTGGGTTTCCTTAACATTAATTTCTTCAGGAATTCATGTTGACTTCTTTTAAAAATAGTTGTGAAAATTAAACAAGGGTAGATGGTGATGCTAACATGAAGGAATTTGTTTATATTTTTTAAAATGGCCTATTTCAATTCCTTTCTGTTTAAATTAATTAAACACAGTAGTAGATATTCTGTATTCTTCTGATGAATATAGTAGGGGGGAAATAGGGTAATGGGATACAAGGTGATACTTCAACTTAAGACATTACGTTTCACATTAGCCGTATTAATTACTGAAGTCAGCATGTGAAAATGGAATAAGTGTCTGCCTGGATGTGTGACTTCAGGAGTAGCAGACACTGCTCAGTATCTTACAGGATTAAACTATTACATGTGTTTTACACACACATACACTTGCTATAGAACAAAATAGACCTGATTACTTCACTGCTTTGCACCATCTTTACTCACTTACACGTGCAAAATTGACTGTAAAACATCACAGGCAAAGTTCTCCAGACCTCTAAGCTAACCACACTACTTATGCAGCTCTGTTCAGGGGCAGTGGAGAACTGAGCCCAGTGGAGCAGTCTTATTTTGCCAGTAGAAATTTCTGGTAGAAGAGTTGGGTATATCTGTTCTGAGAGATTAAGGTTACTGGGTTGGTGAGATTTTTGTTTTTGTTTGTTTTTTTAAGGCTGGTATGAGTGACAGATACTGGTTTAAGCCACCGTGAGGTTCTACGTTTTCACAAAAAGGTCAAACAGAATCAAGGGATAAATATCGCCTTTTCAATGCTCTAGCCACCTCATGATTTAGCTACGTCTACTGGATTATCCGTCTTTTCTCCTTCAGAGTGTTGTTCGCATCACTGCGAGCTCTTTATGCGGTTTTAATGCCTCCAACCTAGAGTGCCATTCCTAGTTTAAATCCTCTGCATTTCTAGATTACTTTGACCTTGGGAGACAGACTATTGTTTTGAAAAGGGATTATAAATGACATTAGCATTTGCTTACTATAACACATACCTGGTTAAGTGAGACACCATTGTCTGTAAACCGTCTCCTGAGTCATCCCACAAGAATTGCTTTTAGTTTTAAAATATTCATTTTATTATGGAGACACTGAACACAGAACCCTTTTAAAAAAAAAAACAACCAAACTGAATCTAAACAATTATAGGTGCAATTTTCAAAACCACTCAGCACTGACCTAACTCTGGTCACTCTGAAGGCAGCATTAAAACTCCCATTGACCTCAATGGGAGCACAGCTAGGCCAGGGCTGAGCAGTTTGGAAAACAGTTACAGGTGAGGTGCATGCACCTTTACACAGACTCACATGAAGCAGGAAGGATTCTCTTATGCTTCTGTACCAGGTTTCTATGTGACCTTGAACAAGTCACAATCTCTTCTCTGCCTCTGTTTCTTTACCTGTTAAAGGGGGGTGATAATACACAAATACCTCACCAGGGCATTATGAGGCTAAAATTAATTAATGGTTTGAAAGCACGATGAGACTCTTTAATGGAAGGTGTTATAGAATGTAGAAGATTAGCATTATATTAGGTAGGCACATACGTGCATGCACTATAAACAATGAGACGTACCCAAAATAGCAACAACTTCATCGTCTTGGATTACTTCCAAAGACCCTGAAACCACAAAGCAAAGGCTGTCCACACTCTCGCCAGCATGGTAGATCAGATCCCCGGGTGCACAGTGTACTGTCTGAAATTCCATGGCCAGGGCTCGAAGGCACCCATCGCTAGCCAGTCTGAATGCTGGGTGCTCCTTGAAAACTTTGCGGTTCAGATGCACACAGATGTCTGCTCGCATATCCTTAGGGCAGATCTGTAAAACCTAAAAGGAGATTAGATCATCAGTTTCTATGAAAGAGTTCTAGAGCTTCTATCGGCTGGTTGCCTTCATTGTGTCATCCCATTTTTTTTTAACCTATAGCAGAGTTTAAGAGCTACAGCATTCTTCTCATACATTTCCACCCTCAGTTAAAAGAAAAAAACTCCATAATATTAACTTAGCCTACTTCACAATACCAGAAGGAAAATAATGTTTTATCTTGGCAACATGCTCTGCTGGATATTGAATTACTAGAATAAATGCTGCAGGTTTTTAAAACAGTAAAATTAACAGCACAGCAATGCACAAAGCTTGAGCAGAAAAAACTGCTAATGCCGTGGGCTTGTATTTGATGGATATTTCATTTTTAATAGGAAAATTCCATGAAAAATCTGTACAAACTGTGTATAGCGCATTACCTACGTGAAGTGTGCGTGGTAAGGGGAGTCATGGATTCCTTTAAGCTGAAGCAGAAAATGTATTAACCTATCGTGGCTAACTACAGAAGTATAAACACCTCACCCGCTGGCAAGAATGAAAAGAGTCCTTTGTGTGTGAGATAAGTTGGCTTCCACCTGGTTTTCCATAGTGGGGAATCTTTAACCTTCCAGGGACAACATTTCTTCTAGTGCACCATCCTAATGGGTTTCTGTTTATCAAGCCTTTTTTATTAATATATTTCTATCTTTATGTGTATATTTGTGCCACTGCATTAGTGATCCTGTTGTGTCGAGTGTCACATCTACCTTCAGAGATTGTTGACATGCTACAGACACAGGTGAAGTGGGGACAGTGGATTTGCCAGTGTACATACAAATTTAAAATGACTAGTGAAAACTCTGGAATTGTACAACATGAATAGGAATTTGGGATCACCAGCTTTCCTGCAGCATTAATCTCTGATGGACTGGACATCAACACTCATTATTTGTGAGAAATACTTCTAATAGAGTAGATGGTGTTTGCCTTATTTTTCCCAAAAGTAACTACTTCATCCACTTAAGGAACCAACCTTCATGAGCTCCAAAGTTACTCCCATGCATCCATCCCTTGATGGAAGGAGGGTAGTGGTTCAGTGCAAAAGCTCATAGGTAGACTTATCAGAGACTATAATAAGGGACCACCATGGTACAAAACTAGAGTTCCAAAGCCCATATTTTCATCTATATGGCATGTTAACTATGTGCCTGCATCCCTGCACACAGCTTCTTATTTGTGTATGCAAATATGCCTCCAGGCTCAAATCTTCTATCACTGGCCAAAGCCTAGGTACGAGGCTTTGCTCATGAGTCCTCTACAGAGCTGGAGGGATGGAATTCTACAACCAAGAGTGCGGTGTGCCAGAAGAAAACTAATCAACAGCCACTGTAAGAGTCTCCTTAACTACCATGGCTCCCTAGTCTGGAGGCAAGCGGATCTGTTGCAGGTCCACTAAAGCTTTAAGTTTCTAGTCCTACCCCGAAGGAGCCATGCTACTATAGGATGCAGCCCGAGGCTGAGAAATACGTCTGTGGTGCTTGGGCGTGGACCCTATTTGATGATCCCTCCAGTCTGCCCATGCTGAGTGGCAGAACAACAGTAGTTCTGCAACTTTTCAGGCTGTACATTCCCACATTAGGAATGAGGATACAACATTTGGCTTGGACACACATAAGTGAGATAAACCTCTACCTCGATACCAACGCTGTCCTCGGGAGCCAAAAAAAAAATCTTACCATGTTATAGGTGAAACTGCGTTATATCGAACTTGCTTTGATCCACCGGAGTGCGCAGCCCCGCTCACCCCAGAGCACTGCTTTACCACGTTATAGCCGAATTCGTATTATATCGGTTTGCGTTATACTGAGGTAGAGGTGTAGTTAGCTGTACAGTTACCCAATTTACACTTGGAATGTTTATGTTCACACATACATACCATATTTGCAGAAACTTGCCATTCAGAGATTAGCCTAGGAAGCATGTGTGCACACACATACACACTTCACAATTATCTTATTGTTACATACATATTTTCAGGTGCTGTTATAACTGGGGCAATTACAGGAAAACTTCTGATTTTGCTAACAATAACTTTATGAAGGCATACAATATAAACCAGCATTACTGATGATGGTGAGCTGACCAAGTGGTTTGAAGTGAAAACTGGGGTCAAACAGGTATGCATATTTAGTCTCATACCTTTTGCTCTATACTTAGAAAATTTCTTGTCCAGTTCCCTGAATAACATTGGTGGTGGCCACAGGATATCGGGACAAATGATCAATCACCTTGACTTTGCAAACATCATTATAATGGTAAGGCCTACAGAGGAATAGAACCAAGAAGCCACAACTAACCTATACACAACAGAATGGAGATTAAAATTGAACAAAAGACCAAACTAACTGAAACATCAGAAATTAAGAAACAGCCTAAACTCATCATTAACAGTGTCAACACTGAACAAGTAGAGAGTTTCTGCTACTTAGATTCCATCATAAGGCATGACAGCCACTATGAAAACAACATTGACAAGTGGACAGCTACTGCCAGGAGAATGTTCACTTGCCTGAATATAAATGTTTGGAACCTTAACTTACCATGTCCATGACAGCTAAACCTAGTTTATATACAGTGCTCTCATTGTACCCATATTACTTCATGTTTGTGAAACATGGGTACTGATAAAGCATCTGGAGCAAGAGCTGCAAATATCTGAAATTAGTTGCTTGCACCATATCCAGGTACGACAAGGTTAGACGGACTAAAGAAATGATGACATCCATAGAAGACTAAAAGTACAGTGAGTGACTACTATCATCAAAAAGGTGCCAACTACAATGGTTTGGCAATGTTGCTACCATGACCTCATACTGACTGCCTGAAATTGTTCTGTATGGAAATAATGCATGAAGAGAGAGGCAGCAGACATCCATGGAGCTAGTGGTATTTCATGGTGTATGAAGCCATCTAGGAAACTCTCCTGCAGGGTCCAGTGAGAGCTCAAAACAGAAGTGGATGGAATCTTCTCATAACTTTGGCCTTACTCAACCTTGGTGTTGGAAGGAGGAGACAATGATTTTATGAAACTCTCATCCAGAATGCTTCTGGCTCCCCCTATCGAATAGGAGATTATTGTATTTCTCACTCCTATTTTAGAGAAGTTTAGGGGATTGCCTTCAGACTTTCAAATATGTTAAACCCTTAATGTCTGTGAGAGTTCCTAGGACTGTAATAGCCTTTCATCAGTGTGAACATCGCAAAAAAGCCAAATGTGGATCATCATGGATTAGTTAGTGTTTGCCACAGGTTCCTGGTTAAACTTGATTCAAATGACATTTGCAAAACCTGCAGGCTTGCCTTTGCTTTTAGTTGGTTATTCATCCCCAGACTTGTGCACAATCAGCACCAGTTCAAGCACCATATTACAAAGATTGATGCTGAGGATAAGTTCACCTTTAAATATTTGTTTTACTTGTAGCAGGTTGCATTATATTACACACTAACAATGGCAGCTGTGCAGGCATGTGGAAGTGATACCATGTTTTATTCATTATGCAGCATTCTGGAAGTTGTGTATGAATGCACAAATCAATGGAGCTCAGACTGGAGAATTTATGGACTGGTACAACCATTAGTCAGTGGTATATTTGTTAGTCCTTGTTATAAATGTTGAGACTGATTTTTTTTTTGTTTTATAACCATAAATATTGGCACTTAAGCTTCGAAAGTGTCAGTTACTGAAAGCTACATCATATGCTCTTTGAGATTCTGATAACTGAAGACTTTTCATATTAAAATAATTCTAGAAGGTGAAATGAGTCAGATGTGATTTAATTTGAGTCTTGCTATCTTCAAAGGCATTCCCAGCAGTACATATCTAATATTTCTGTTTTAAGCAAGGGAAGCCAGGGATGAATCGCAAACATTTTTACATGCAGAATTACATTTTGTTGCTGGAGCATCCCACTGTACTGCATGCCCTGGGTGTCCCCTGACCATCCTTTCCAGGTGGCTTTACATCCTTCCCTGAGGGCCACAAAAAGCAGTATTTATGAGGATATGATCAGTGCAGCTGATGATCAGTAACATCCAGCACTGCAATATCACTCCTCCTAGAGAACTGATGTTCTGCACAATAACCCCCTCGAGTTGCACTCTGGGACCCAGATGGCAGAAAGAAATGCTAAAGAGCCTCATCAGGAAGTCAACAGTCCCGTCTTCCTATGGGACTCCAGGCAGCCATCTCCAGGCTGCATCTGCTCAGCCCGTCTCTAACGACATTTTAAGTGCTAGAGAGCAATGTGTTTGTCTGTTTGTTTTTAAATCACATCATCCACCATTTTGAACAATAAATTAAACAACCAACCAGAAGGCTGGTGATTGGAACCTTGTTGTAATTTCCTGAATTAATAGGCCTAGAACACACACCAGGCTCATTTCTCTGCTAACAAAAGGAAAACAATATCCATCTCTAGAAAAGTAGGCACCTAGTATGAAGGGACTAAAGAGAAAATGTTTTTGTTTTGGTGAAGGGGTATTTGTTATCTCAATACACACAGAGGGAGTTGTGCCTGTAAATCCAATGAATTAAGATGAGAATATTCCCCTAGTAAAAGGAAGATCCCAAACTATCTTATTACAAGAATAGCTAACCTATATTAATAACCTATACCCTGTACGTCTACATGGTAATCAATACCCCTATGAATATGTGACAGGAGCAGACTGTGCACAGAACCACAGTTGCAACATGTGCCTCTCTCTGTGGTTAGGCAGGTCCACCGAGCAGCATGATCTTGTTTCCTCCCAGCCTCCTTTTGGGTGGCATCCATCCCTTAGAGCCCAGAATATGACCAATCCCTATACACTCTGAGTACAGAGACTGCAATTGTGCCTGGCCTCTGGCATGGAAGGTGAAAAGGAAGGCAAGGCTGCTTGTGCCCTGTCCCCCTGGATACTCAGACATGGTCAGTGCACATTCTAGCCCAGGGGTTCTTAAATTGGGGGTCAGGACCCCTCAGGGGGTCACAAGGTTATTACATGGGGGGTCACAAGCCGTCAGCCCCCACCCCAGACCCCGCTTTGCCTCCAGCATTTATAATGGCGTTAAATATATAAAAAAAGTGTTTTTAATTTATGGGGGGGGGTTGCACTAAAAGGCCTGCTATGTGAAAGGGGTCACCAGTACAAACGTTTGAGAACCACTGCTCTAGCCCTATGAGAATATAAAACCTATCATCATCAATACAAATTTTGTTTGTTCGATGTAATCTTGGCATCTCAATAATTCAACAGCTAAAAATATCAACATTGGGGACTAAATGGTTTGCAAGCTTGGAAGAGCTTTCAGTAAGTGATATGTTTCCTTCAGGTTACATTCTCTCACCTTTTCAGTATCTATTCCCCTGGACATTGACCAAGTGGAAACGATATAGTCCATCACACGTTCGCTCAGACCTTTGGGCACTTGGTAGAGTTTAAGGAAGTCCCGGACGCTGTTCAGCATTTCATGGTACCGGTTTGTGTTGGCATACATTTGCTGAAAGATGGTTGTCACATTACCAAAAATGGTTGCATACAGAAGTGCTGTAAACAAAAGAAAAAAAAAGTAAGGTAGTTATTTTTCTAAAGTCTCAAGGAGCAGCAGACTGGAGAGCTATGTAATAATATGTTGTGTTGGTTTGTCTGCCCTCTCACAATGTCTGTCTGTCCATATATCCAAGGGCAACAGTAATGTTAGGTCCACAAAAGTTTATGTGATCACTTCACCAAGTTAGGCTGGTAAAATCTTATAACACACAATACAAACATTTCTGGGTCACTTGTAGCACTACAAATTCAGGATGGCTGTATAAATTTATGATGGTAAGTATTGGGAAGTGAAAGGGAATTACCAAAACATATTCTATACATTTGTCTTTGTCCATCAAACAATTTAGTATCATCAAAAACAATATAAAAACAAAACGTAAGATAAAAGAATGTTAAGACAAATAGTTTGACAGTAAATAGTTTAAAATTTCATCTATGGTCAATTGCTCCTGTGTTAAAATGCCATCAGTGACAGATTTCCCTGCTTTAAATGCATTACTACAGTAGTCAGTCGAGCCATCATTATCCACCTCATCGTGACAACAACAATGCATCAAGGCAGAAGATGGAACATAATATACAACCAGCATGGGTCAGTGATTTATAAATACAAATGTAATAATGCAGATTTTTATGTATTATGTTTTAATATTCTTCAGGCAGAAGGAACAGCAAGGTCTCAGGCAAGAATGAGAATTAGAGCAATCCCCTTCCCCAAACACAGAATCTGGGGTATGCCTTCTGACGACAGTCCATTTACTTACAATGGCAAAATGGTTTGTTTGTTAAAGAATTTGTTAAAGTAGTACAAAAATGAGTATTTTTTTATTTCCTTTTTTAAAAAAATCAGAGGCAGAAAGTCAGACACAGACGCACAGCACTTAAAAAAAATCTATTCACGCAAGGCATTCGGCTGGGTGAGTGTCAGCCTGAATGCTTGCATTCTAACAGCGTACGGGGTGCGTATGCCTTCTGACGACAGTCCGTTTACTTACAATGGCAAAATGGTTTGTTTGTTAAAGAATTTGTTAAAGTAGTACAAAAATGAATATTTTTTTTATTTCCTTTTTTTAAAAAAAATCAGAGGCAGAAAGTCAGACACAGACGCACAGCACTTTAAAAAAATCTATTCACGCAAGGCATTTGGCTGGGTGAGTGTCAGCCTGAATGCCTGCATTCTAACAGCATTCAGGGTGCTGGAGCTGCCGTTCATGGTCACAATGTGACGCAGCCTCTCTCAAGGTCTCTTACCTCATCTCTGTGCCCTAGCCAAGCCACCTGCATGTAATCATCACTGGGAAGAGAGACCTGAGGAGAATACTGGAGCAGCAGACCAGCTCAATGAAAGGAAAGCCAAGAAACCATCAGAGTAGATTAGACAACCAAGGGAGCAATCATCCTGAGAGGGTATCCAAGCAGTGACTGAGCCCTGGCTGAGCAGTGAGTACTTGCTTCTAACCCACCTCTTCTCCTCCGCATTTTTTCTGCTTCTCTGTTTATCATTTCCCTGCTCCTGATCTTCTTTCCCTTGTACCTTTCCCTTTTTCTCTCCCACTTCACTTCTCTGAGAGAGAATCTCTTTATTTAGGCCAGGACTACAGCACCTATTTAACTGGTTTTACTCTGTTTAGCAGGGCTGGATTAAGGCAATCTGGGAGTCTAAACACACCACCCCACAGAGGCCCCCCTTTGGCCCTACCCCCACATCTCTAGGCCACACTCCCACAACTGTGGCCCTGCTCCTCCAAGGAGTGGTAGTGGCATGAATCACCATCACTTTGGGCAGGCTAGGCCTCCTCAGTCCTCTGGCTTCAGGCAGTGTAGTTTGTCCCAGAGGAGGAAGGACTTGACCCCCTTATGCACCTCAGAATGGGGGCCCCTTCTAACACCAGCCCAGCAGAGTCATATTGGGGTGGTGGCTGGAAGGGCCTCCATAAACAGCATCCCCAATGAGCTCAAGCTGGATCCTGAGGGTAGAGGGTGTCAGAATTAACCACCAAATAAAGCGAATAGGGTAGCTCTCAAATCAGTTTGGGGTACTGCTTCAGCCTGCCTACAGATTCAAGCAGCACCAGTTACACTTGGTTCATGTTTTCAAGGTTTTATTCACAACCACAAGGATTAGAGACACAACTTTTTTAAAAAATAAAACTTATATTCTCAGGTCATTCCATGACTCCTGAAGCCAGGACCCAAGGCACAGATCTACAACACAGCTTATGTTTCAATCCAGTCCTGCCATTCAAGGGCTGAGCACCTAAATGTTTTAACTGCGGGAAAGGGTCGCTTGTGAGGCACCCCAGCTGCACAGGTACTGTTCACTCTGGTAAATAGGCTTAGCACTTGGGTTACTTAAAATCAAGTAAATGTTTAATGCTCTGGACACCATACACACACAGAGAGACTATACACCAGTGACACCAGCTTTCCGTAACTACCTCGGCTGCTATTAAGCCAACTAAAACACTGCAAGGTTTTATGTCTGATAAAGTCTTTCGTCATCTTCTGTAGGTACTTTCAGAACTGTCCTTTTCTCCCTAGGCCATTGAGATCAGATGAGTAGGTTCAATCTGAATTTAGTCGAGTGCAGGCCTTCTCAGGAGGACATGCCCATGCGTGGAACTGCCTCCTTGAGGATGCGTAACCATTTTCAGAACTCCTAAATTCTTTCTGCTTGAACCAGGTTGCCCATTTTCCACCTACTCTTCTGCACAGACAGATAGGGGGCTGGTGCTACGGGAATGTAACTGGACCACTCTCCCTACTTCAGTCATCACTGCATACAGTGTCCAAGGGCACTTTTGATAAGAACTCAATAAATTATTTATGTATTCATGGGCCAAATCCTGGGGACCTTACTCAGTTTCAACTCAATCACACCTCTCCTGGGATCCATAGTGCCTTAGCATAAGCACTGCTTAAAAGCTGAGAAAGGTCTTCAGGATTTGGTCCAATATAACTATACACAGGGTGACCAGATAGCAAAAGTGAAAAATTGGGACAAGGGGTGAGAGATAATAGGTGCCTATGTAAGAAAAAGCACCAAAAATTGGGACTGTCCCTGTAAAATCGGGACATCTGGTCACCCTAACTATACATAACCCTATTAACAGACATATATTTGCTAACTTAATCACATAGAGTAAGTGTAGCAGAACACCATAAAGAAAAGAAAAACAGGAAGGCTAGCTTTTTAAATCAGATAACCAAGAGCTGATTGGACCTTGGACCAACCCCTTGGACCACTTCCTCATCAGTTTTTATTTAGTCCTTATGCTGACAAACCCTTCCATTAAAGTCAAGGGGTGACTTATCACACTAAGTACCTACAAAACTTTGATAATGGGCTCTTCTGTCTAGCAGACAAAGGTATAGCAAGATCCAATGGCTGGAAGTTGAATCTAGATAAATTTAGACAAAGAAGGACAAAATGCTTAACAGTGTGGATAATTAATAGACCTGTGCAAAAACAATTCAATGAGCAGTTTATTTGCTGAAAAATGCAGTTTCTGGTCACAAAATTCAGGTTGAATTCGGCAAATAATTTTGGCGGAAAAAATGAGAGAGTTTTTCTTTTCAAAAAAGTCAAAATGGTTTGTTGCAACTTTTTCTAAGAGAAATGTTTCAACTTTGTTTCAAAACATTTAATTTAGAAATGTAGATAGATTTAACACAAAGGGTAAAAATCACCCCAAATATAAAAACATGTTTTGGATCAGACTGAATAAAAATTGGGACTGGGAGGGGGTGTGGGGTGGTTCATTTCAGCAAGAAAAAAAAAGAAAAAAAAGAAAAAAAAAAAGGGTTTTTTGGGTCAACCAGAAACAAAATTTTTGACCCAAACTGAAAAATCAATTTTTTATTCCACTCTAGTTACAAGCTATTGGAACAACTTACCAAGGACTCTGGTGGATTCTTCATCATTAGCAATTTTAAAATCAAGATCAGATGTTTTTCTGAAAGATATGCTCTAGTGCAAACAGAAATTCAGAGAAGTCTATGGCCTGTGATATTCAGGGGGTAAGACTAAAGGATTACAGCAATCTCTTCAGCCTTATAACCTACGAATCATTGGGAGCTCTGCCTGAAGTTGCATTGAATAAACGCTGAAGGTGGACTTAGGGCATTTGGCCTCGTTAGTAGTATTTTTCCCTCATTCTTATCACATTTCCTAAAGGAGGAAAGTTAACAACTTTCTGGTCAATCTTTGCCCCATCAGAATGAGGTTTTGCCATCAATGAAATTAATAGTAGGTAACAAATCCAATTTTCCCCCCGGATATGTTACACGTTGGGTTTTACACCTGTGGTAATTACTTTATATTGTATTACACTACATTATGTTGTAAAATCATAAGGCACAACACAACTAGGAGAAGTAAACAAAATATATCATTTTAAATAGGATAGCTAATCAATATCCAATTGCATTGTTTGAGAGCCAACACCTATCACTTGATTTCTCTGCTGGTGGTAGAAATACATAAATACACCACTACCTTGATATAACGCCACCCAATAAAACACAAATTTGGAAATAAGGCGTTAAAGCAGTGGTTGGGGGTGGGGGGGCACATTCCGGTGAATCAAAGAAAGTTCAATATAAAATGGTTTCACCTATAACGCGGTAAGATTTTTGGCTCCCAAGAACAGCATTATATTGAGGTAGAGGTGTATTTTAAAGCCAATGCAAGCAGCAGAAGGTATCCCACAAAATATGGCAAACAGGACTACTGGGTTTTTTAAAGGTAGAGTTATGCTTTCAAGGGCAATCTTTATAAATTGTAAAAGTATGACTAAATCAAAAATAGCATTAAGCAAATGGCTATGACACCAGAGGTATGATTATGTCTGACCTAACATGCACTTAATGCTGAAAGGAAGAGAAAAGGTGGCTCTGGGTCTTATTTACCTTTAGTGTGGCAAAGCCAAGCCCTATCCAAGCTGACTCAGGTACAGAATGGACCTAGAAAAAAACCAAGTCCTTGCAGTGATAGGCCCAAATCAAAAACAGATCCAACTCCAGATCCGAATCCAAACTTTATATCTCTATAAAAAGGAGCCCAGCCAAAATCATGGATCCAAAAACCCTGAAATGTGAGTGTTTAAAGTGCAGATTTACACTTCCCTAATAAGCCCATTAGAGAGATTCAACCCTCAGATTTGGCTATCTCATGTCCAGATACAATGTTCTGATCCATCTCAGCTTTCATAGACCCAGCCTTTGCATTACATCCAGGCAAATGGGCGTAGCACAAAGTGGCTGCACTGGAATTTCAGTAGATGCTGATGCTTCTTCTAAAAGAGAGAGAAGATTCAAAGGCTCCATTCCTCCTTCTCCAGGCATGCCTCTACCTCTCCCCTCCCTCTGCATAAAGATACAGAAGACCTTGATTGGAGCTGTGCAGACCTCCTGCACGAGCTCTTCAAATCCTTCCCCACCCTTCTGCTGCTGCTGTTAAAAGCTCTTCACAACTATGATCAATGGGCAGGATTTGCCCCTTCATGTACTTCTTAAATGGCTTTTCTTCCAACAATCAAAATCAAGATTTCAGCTTGTGCTGCTGCACAATATATTATGCAAACAGTCAATAAGAAGAATTTTTATATGGATTTTGCCTGGTGGCATACAAATGATTTCGTATTTAATTGTGGCATTAAGGTTTGTATGAGCTAAACTGTACCTAAAAGCTTGCGGGATGCAAGTACCATATCTCATGGAGAAAGATGAAGAAATGCTTTTATCAATACATTTAATATAAAAGCAATTTAATCAGCAGATTTTCTATTTAAACACTATCATCTTTTTCCTACTAGATGCTCTTCTGCTACCTGCTAGGACCCTACATATCATGGCCTAGATTCAATTCTGACTTTTGCTGGCTTATCTGGTGTAATCCTGAACACAGGGCCCCCAGCAATGAAAAGTCCACCTGGAAGGAATCTGTGACAGCCCAAGGAATCTATAAACTGTCTTCCACTGGGGAGCTTTCAGCTAGCCAGGACAGTCCCAAAAATGAGAGCACTGAGTAGGGAGGGGGCATGGCGGTCAGCAAGGCTAGCTATGGATTCAGTACCTCTTGGACAGCTTCCATTGGCAGGCCTTTACTGGAGCAAACACTGTCTATTGTCACCTATGGAGCAGTGATTCTGGCTGGCTCAGGGAGTAGGAATTCAAAACCCCTCTGCCACGAGGGATAAATTGAACCCAATGTCTACAAGTTATTAACCAATAAAATCAAGCAATGTGAAGCCTGGTGAAAAACAATACCCAATACTTCATTTTGATTAGTACGTGTGTGCAATTTAACAGCAATTTCAATTGCTAATTGCAGCCACTATGCTCCGATATTTCAATTACCTTGCCAAGGGAAATTATTGCCGGATACATGAATTTCTTATTAAAAACATTCCAAATCTTATGATCTTTAATTTATCATTATTTAACCATTTTATTAGGATTAAATGGACACAGGAAGGATGAGGATTCTTTCAGTCTGGACAGGGGGATAACATTAGCATATTGTACATTGACCCATAATGTTTCAGCTGAGGATAGCTAGTTACATATTTTCACTTCTTTCTACAAGAATAATGAAATGAATCCATAATAAGATGTTCAAAGCCACAGAAGAAATTCAGAATCAAAATTCTTTGCTTTCAAAGAATTGAGTGGCAAAACAAACTCCTGTTTTCAAACTGAATGTTACTGCTCAAACACTAAATTGCAGTAGGGTTTGCAAACAGCCCAGGATTGTCCCTGAGCCTCCAGCAATTATTCTTTGATTAAAGATTATGTCATGTGATGAAACCTCCAGGAAT
Source organism: Gopherus evgoodei (assembly GCF_007399415.2). Taxonomy (NCBI): domain Eukaryota; kingdom Metazoa; phylum Chordata; order Testudines; family Testudinidae; genus Gopherus; species Gopherus evgoodei. The sequence continues at coordinate 181,257,914 of NC_044324.1, read as the reverse complement.
ACGTCCAATCAAAATTGGCAACCCTAAATAGCAGGCTAAATGGTGGCATTAAGCCACTGCCCTGTATTGGTGGCCTGGACCTACACTGGTCCAGGGGAAGCTCTTTGGAGGCACTGGACCTGATGTACTGTTGCTCTACGGCTGTTTTGTGCCAGCTCTGCATCACCTCCTCAATAGCCCAGTTTTGGGGCTGAACAGAGGTGGGGCAGAGGAAGGAGGAGATGGATCTGAGCAAAAGGGGGTGTGGTCAGGCTCAGGGTGGATCAACAGCCCAGCAGTGGCCTATAAAGAGACACCAGTTAGGAAAGCCCCAAGGGGCTTCCCCAGCCTACACTAAGGTCTGAACTAGTCCCCAACAGCCCTGAATGGGAGACACAAGCTGCCTCCCCTCCATCCTCCCACCTGCATCAGCACAGGAGTGAATCTGGCCCACTGTGTCACAATAAGAGTTTTCTGTGCAGATTAATTACAGGATCACAGCCTTAGCAGCCATCTCCACATATGAATGAAGAAGAAGTGTCTTACGTAGCATCAGCCATGTTCACATTCCAGATGTAAGCAGGGTCTGAATTATCTTTCCCCTGACAGCTAGTGATAAGCTGGGGGAAGAATTCAGGAGCAGACCATGTTCGCACAGACACACCTACCCAACCCAGGTGCGCAGCTTTGTCAAAATGATCAATTTTGGCTGGTAACGGGTGGCAAATCACTCTAGGATTCAAGTGCAGGGGTAATGAAATGTTGTTATACTTATTGTACAAGTAATGGGCAGCAGAACTAGCATGTGCCTAGCATGTCCTGGTTGAGGGGGACACACTAAACTGAACCTCACTTGCTAACCAGAGGGTAGGGGTGCCAAATCCTAGTGAAGATGAGTGAGTGGGGACAGGTGTTCCTACCTAATGGTGTTGACCAGGGGTAGGCAACCTTTCAGCAGTGGTGTGCCGAGTCTTCATTTATTCACTCTAATTTAAGGTTTTGTGTGCCAGTAATACCTTTCAACATTTTTAGAAGGTCTCTTTCTATAAGTCTATAATATAACTAAATTATTGTTGTATGTAAAGTAAACAAGATTTTTAAAATGTTTAAGAAGCTTCATTTAAAATTAAATTAAAATGCAGGGCCCCCCAGACTGGTGGTCAGGACTCGGGCAGTGTGAATGCCACTGAAAATCAGCTTGCATGCCACCTTCAGCACGTGTGCCATAGGTTTCCCACTCCTGGTGTAGACTTTGCCTAAAGAGTCCTAGACACCATTTGACCTGTTCCTCTCCAGTGTTTAATGACAGAGCTGATTAGACTCAACTGAGTCTTTGTTTCTGGCTGGGGATTCCTAGAGTTGACAACACTGCTGACCAGTTCTAGAAGATTAGCCTTAGACCTTGCGTGGGGACAGTGAAAGACAACACAGAGACTGCACTGGCCGCGAAGCTCCCCACTACCTGCTGAAATCACTAAGAGCTGGGTTAGGTGGCAGAACTTCAGAATGTGATTTTGCGGGAGCAGCAAGCATTGGTGGCTGGTGGCAGCAGAGAGCCACAGCCAGCAGCAGCGAGAGCCGAGAGATGGTGGCCAGCAATGGCAGCAGAGAGCCAGTTGCTGAGGCATTGCTCGACACCTCCCGCCTTTCCCATCCCCCTGTCCTGGTGGGGGAGGTAACCCTGTGAACACACTTCTGAACTCTGGATCTTCACTAACCAAGGACTGATAACTGCGTGAGGCTCAGCAGAGGAAGAGAGGAGTCATGCATAAAAGGAACATTTGTTCATTGGACGCTGAAGCAAAGGACACTGCCCAAAGCACTGTGGGCCTAGGTTTGCTTATGGTCACATGCTTTTGAACACAGTTGAGGTGTTTCCCAAATAAATAGGTATGGGAACCAAGCATTAAACAAAAATTCTCTTAATTATACGCAGATTCAGTGTTTGTGAGTGGGGAAGTGTTGCCTCTTAGAGGCGCCAAGGGGTGGTTTTAGGTTTCCCCAGATTACTGGGTGGGGCTCAAGACACTTCTGTTTTGTATTTTTAAGAGGAAGTCTTAGATATTGAACTTGGCGACTGCTACTGCCAGCTCTGCCTGGCAGAAGGGTTACCTATACTATTCATCTATATCTGCACCAACCAGACTGAACAGCAAACAGAGTTCTTTCAGCAAATGTCATTTCACACACACAACTGTCAGACAGGACAGAACGGCTTTTTGTCTGCCAGTTAAATTTTCTCTGACAAAAGTAAAACACGTTGCCCCCAACAATGTGGAAACCTATTAACAATTCAGTCCGTGTCACCTCATTTAAACCAGTATTTTAATAACATCAAAGATAAAAGCACAGTAATTTCTACAGCCAATTACTCGCACAAATGAGTCATGAAGGTCAGGCACAAGTTGCAGAGGCCACCTAATAATTGGCAATTTCTAATGATCTAACAAGTGTAAAAATAAATAACTCCATGAGAAATGTATGTATTTGGATACCAACGTGAGAGATGCCTCTCTAGGGTTTGATTTCAAAACCGTAAAAGACAAGAGGTTTCAGTTTGAAGTAATTGCGAGCGTCTGAGTTTTCACAATTACAGATCTGAATGCTATGCATGCTTCCCGAGATGAATCATCAGATTATAATCATGCATTCATCCCAAGATCTTCCGCATGTACAGATTATATTCATACAAACTATACAGCAACAAATTATACCAAAGTCCAGCAGTGAAAACCCTCCCAACAACCTTACAGTTCTACACTGAACTGAACTTTCTACCTGTCTCAAGAAACCAGCAGTTGAGAATTCTCGAAGTGAGCTGGAGGATCTGTCTACACAACAGTTCCGCTTGATAAGTAACAAAGATTCATATTTATTGACTAGGTTGTTCTATATTGGATACTTTTCAAAGAGTTTATACATTTAAGTTGTTTACTAGCTTGTAATGTACGTTTCATGAACAAGTTTCATTCTAGATTACTACAAATAATTTTAATTCAATAAATGGCTGAGTGCACGCTGAGACTGGAAGATTCATTACACTAATTCAGCAAAACATGACTTCTAACAGGACATTGAATGCAATGAAAAATTAGCTTAAAAAAAAAAGCAAGCATGCCTAAAGCAATTACAGTCTAATAATTATACAGATAATGCATTTGTGATGTCACACAAAATTAACATCTTATCAGCTAAAGAGAAAGAAGCTGAAATTAATGACTATATGAATTGTAAGTGAACAGGCTGATTGTTTTTAACATATGATTAGGATAACATATGATCTTGTAGTTAATCAAGATGATGATTACAGATTACCTATGGTTATTCCTACTGGGAGTTCCCAAATAAACTAGAAATCGTTTGGAATCATTAAATGCATATTTGTGGTTAGCATGTGATATGTGTGTGCATGTGTGAAGGGAAAAAGTGGCTAAAAATTATGATCTGGGGAGGAATTTCAAGCAGAGTTGACATTTCAGTAAATGTTTAAATTTCTAATTTTAGAATCACTTTTGGTTGAACTGTCACTGACAGCTCAATAACTTTTGAGCAATATAAGCCTGACTGAAAAATTAATAAGGACCTTTCTTAAAAATCCATATTTCTAAATGGGTTCTGATTATCAGCTCCCCAGAATTGTTAGGTTTATGGCTTTATGGTAAAATTGATTTACTACTGTTTAATTTAATGTTTTGTGGTAAGATTTCACACTGAAATATATTTTCCCTGAAAATATATATCTTTAAATTCTGATTAATAAAACCTATAAATACATAATTCTCAGCTCTGTTCTTTAGCTAAGCAAACCAAAATTAAAACAATTTATGGAGAAACATGGTATGATTGGTTAAATGGTTGATTAAACTTACTCAACCAACATGTTTTATTCTATAATTACCCTAATATTTTCACTTGGTGAAAAAAGGAATTATTTTAGCTATGATGTAATCAGTCTACCATACATGAATTCCTGCATTCACATCTTGGAAAACTGCCTGTTTCCAAGGTTAAGGGAAACCACTACTGGGAACTGTATTGAAGAGGGGATTCCAGTCACTTGGGGGGCACCCTATCTTTCCTGTCTCTCCACGCTCTCCCACATATGTTTGTGGGCTGTCCCACCTCACTCCACTGCCAGTTCACAATCTCAACCCCAGGTAGGGTGACCACATAGCAAGAGTGAAAAATTGGGACAGAGGGTGGGGGGTAATAGGAACCTATATAAGAAAAAGCCCCAAATATCAGGACTGTCATTATAAAATCAGGACATCTGGTCACCCTAACCCCAGGCTGGAAACCCACCATGGAGAGGTAAGTTGCAGCATTAGCTGAGGCAGTGGGTAGAGAGGAACTGTCCCATTGTCATTGAGAGAGTTTGAAGCATAGAGTCAGCAGCAGCAGAAGTGGAAATCCAACGTAGGCCCTTATGATTATGAGAAGCCTCTTTTGATAGGGGAAGAGAAGCTGTGTTCCTCCTTAAAGGGAGGGCAAGAGACTGGAGCAAAGTATGCTGCAGTCTGAGTTAAGGCCCCTGTGAGTTCACTCATATTTGTGTGTTCTACAAATGAAGTGCCCTCTGCTGATAACTAATGGAACAGCAGAAGCACACTGCACTCCCTCACCAATGAAAACGGCTGCTTTGCAGAAGGATTGTCCATAAAGTTTATGCACCTGGTAAAAATATAGCTGATACGGTCTGGAAAACCCCCCAAAGCAACAGTAGTAGTTTTTTTCTCTCTTTTCCTGACTTCAAAGAAAGCAGCAATGCAATCTATTGAAAGCGTCAGTAGCATGAACAAGGATTCAAACAAGGGAACAGCTGCTCTGAGAAGCCACTTAAAAAAGAAGAAGGGAATAGAGAGGTTGAAACACCTGTGCACCTTAAAACAGGCTACCAGGAGTCAGGGGCGGCTCTAGGCACTAGCAAAGCAAGCAGCAGCTTGTGCAGCCCCTTTGCAGGGGCGGCAGCTAGCAGGGATAGAGCCTGGGCGCTGAGAACCAAAAGGGAGTCCTGAGAGCTGTAGTTCCTTGGTTAGCTCCCTGCCTACAGAACCAGCCCTGGAGCAGGGAAAAAAACTATATTTCCCAGCAGTCCCTTGGCCACTACCAACAGGAAAGGGGGGAGGAAGTATGGTTGCTGAAACCTCAGGCTGCAGCTTGAGCTCACTGCTAGAGAGGGATGGCACTGTGAATGGGGAACAAGTGTGCCCAAGGAGTAGAAGGCTTTGGCTCAGATATCCCCTTCAGAAGACATCCCCAGACTGGCTTAGGGATACTGGTGTGACCTCATCTTGCAACCCCCAAAGAAATAATTGAGTGGACTAAATGGACAGTGCCCCTCTCTATCTGAAGCTTAGCAAGGGAGGTACATGGATCCCACTAGAATTTAAAATGAAAAGTAAGGGAGAGGAGGCTCTTCTGGACCTGGGCAGCTTTAGATACAGTACCAGGCACTTAGGAGGATTTCCACTTCTGAGCCATGGATGCAGAAATTGACTTTTCCTTTCCAGATTTAGCTAATATTCAGAAAGGGAATCTAGCACCTGCCTTCCGGATTTGAACACCCTCAAAATTCAGGAGTACTCAAGCTCAGTTTGGGCAGCTGTTACTTCAGTTCTCCCAAATCAAATATACTGATCCACTGTAATTTGCTCTACACAAAGTAGATAAAATTGAACAAGAAATGCTTCCCAGTGGTTTTTAGGACTGGCTTTGCTATTTTCAACAGCCATTGCTTTTTTTATTTTTAGTTGTTTAAAAGGAAGACAGTGATATTGCATTGGCAAATTTCCCATAGAAACAGAGTGGAACAAAAGAATAATAAAGACATCTTGACTTTTCGTCATTTATTGAGGACAGTCTTGTAATATGCATCCAGATATCCTCCAATCGCACAAGCTGAAAATTGTTGCACTTCACTGTAGTTCTGTAACCATATGGGAACCAATCCTCTCTGTGTTTTGTGCACATCCAAAATTCCTGCTGAATGACCTGCCCTGGGAGCAAGTCACCAGTGACCCAGGGCTGGGGCAGAAGGAGGGTGCAGGTGGGGGTACAAGGGGCAAAGCCCAGGGCTGGGGTAGTGGGGGGGGCACTGGGGGTGCCCAGAGCTAGTGCAGCACGAGGTGTGTGTGAGCCCAGACCTGGGGTGCCAGGGTGTGCGGGTAGTGGGGAGAGCCTAGGGCTGGGGCAGCAGGGGGGTGCGAGAAGGGGGAAGCCCAGAGCTGGAGCAGCAGGAGGTATGTAGGGGGAGAGCCCAGGGCTGGGGCAGCAGGGGAGGGCCAGGGCTGGAGTGGGGGCATCCAAATTTTAATTTTGCTTGGGGCGGCAAAAAACCTAGAGCCGGCCCTGCCAGGAGTGCTGTTGGGTAGAAGCACAGGACTGAGACCCTCCCAGGCACAGATACCAAAAACTCTTTCCTCACACACATTTCTGACAACACAGGATCAGGGTGGCTGGTACTGCAGACAAGATGGCACTTTGCCAAATAACGATCTTTCACCAAAAAACCTGAAACCATTTGAAATTCTGCTAGTTTCAGATTTAATATGGAAAAAGGTCAGATGAGTTTTGGGAAAAACATTTTAGACCCCCGAAGCCTTTCAACAATATTGAATTTTGGTCTCTCTACCTAAGCAAGAAATTTGGCTTAAAAAAAAACATGATTTTGTTTTTAACAATTTTGGCTGGCTCAAAAAGACCAACTGCTACAACACTTGTGCAGTGCACAGAGCTCAACTAAAATCTCTAGTCTAGTCTTGCTTCCACCCATTGAGTTCAAATGAGCAAGAAAAAGAGAGACAAATCAGAGTGTAGGAACCCATGCAAACTCAAAACGCACAAAAGTCCTGATTAAAACCAATGCGAACCAAAGCCAAGAGTCACAGATCTAATACTAGTCTGCCACCTTTCTCCTGACATGGCACTGGTGATTCAGTGAGAGGCACTCTTCCCTCTGAGCCAGTAATGAACCAACGCCCAAGGCCTTGCAGAGCATTGTGTTCTTGAAGCGCCTGCATTTTGGATGGGAGCTAAAATCAAGATCTTTGCTTATCTATCACAGATAGATAATTAAGGACACTTTGTACGAGAGGAGAGGCAGCCCTTCACTTCAGTGCCATGGGCCAGTTCCAAACTAGGTACAGCAGAACCTCACTAAATTACAATAATCACTAGAAGAAACGTAGCAAAGAATTGGAGATTTTGCATTAGCAAGGTACAGGCAATTAAAATAGCCTCACAAAATATACCATGTTTATTATATGTTTTGACAGCTATAGTTTAGCATTAATCATTTTTATGCTGAAAAGTGCTAATGGCTGCCAGCAGGTGGGTCTTAGATCCAAAGACAATCATAGACCAAGCACGCTCTCTCCCTCAAGTTCAAAGGAAGGACCAATCGTTTCTCTTTATGCAGTAAAAACAGCTAGGGCCACATGGTAGAGGTATACTTGGGCCTAATTTTGATGCCTGATCTGAACCCAACTAGATCACAGCCAATCTGAACCTGACCTGAGCCTGTCCATTTTTTTCATACCTGATCCAACCCTAACACTTGTAATCTGGTGGGTCCCATCAGGTTTGGGTCAGGTCCAAAGCCTCCACCTCACACTGCTGCCCCACCCCAGGCCTTGGCTTCTGACCCCTGCTGGACTCTGGGTGTCCTGCATTCCCTGCTCCATCTCCAGCCCTGCGCTCCATACACCCTGCAGGAGCTCCACCAATGATACTACTGGGCACAGACACCATGTGACACATCACACCCGGCCAGGGCTCCTTCTGGACAGCCCCAGCACCTCTGCCCACCCAACATCCAGCAGACAATCAGGGGGTGGGGAGGGATTGAGCCTTCCCCCAGCCCAAACTGTCCGATGACCATCCAGCATTGTCCCTCACTGAAATGCTGAGGTGCTGGTGTCCCACCTCCACCCTCAAGATAGTTCAGCACAGGCGCCCAGTCACAACCTGTGCCACAGCATCCACACTACCATTTAGTGAAATTTATAATAATAATTGGAGATATAACAATCTCCTAGAACTGGAAGGGACCTTGAAAGGTCATCAAGTCCAGCCCCTGTCTTCACTAGCAGGACCAAGTACTGATTTTTGCTCCAGATCCCTAAGTGGCCCCCTCAAGGATTGAACTCACAATCCTGGGTTTAGCAGGCCAATGCTCAAACCACTGAGTTATCCCTCCCCCCAAGTGCATTAGCTTGAGTGAAGCAAACACTTGTCTGTCTGCCCAGACTGGGATGCACAGTCCCAGCTGTAGTATGGACATATCGCTAAGGACCTCAGGTAGGTGTTCTGGTTGCTAGCCCATGCCAGCACCTCTACACTGCTATTGTTACCCATGCTATTAAAGCTAACATGCTAAAGCCTGCCCATGCTTTGATCACCCCTTCATTTGCAGGGTAGACATACCCATGGAGGCTAGGAGATGGGATGTAGACTGTGTGTGTGTTGGAGGCAGAGAGCCCTAGGAAGCAGTTGTGAGCATGATCCTGAAAAGGAAAGAGGATTTGGGCCACAGAACTCATTGGCATGACAGATCTGGGGATTTCTGAGCATGGAAATTGCCTGCTGTTAGTTTCTCCTGTGTTCAGCGAAATAGGATTGTGTATCTATTTTTTGTAAATACACAAGATTACACCTGACTCATATAACTGATTTTTCAACCTTGCAAGGCCCAGAACACTGGCTAACCACTCAGACCAAAGGGACAACATTATGTTACAGCATCCAAAAGTGCACTAGGTGCCTCACAGAATAAGTAAAGACAACAGGGTTCATGCCTTAGCATTCCTAAGGCCTCAATCCTGAAAAAACATGTGCATGTGCTTAACTGCATGCACTTAGAATAACCCAAAGGACTTCCACAGGACTGCTCACAGTGCATACAATTAAGACCCTGCACAAGTCTTAGGAGGATCAGGGCCTAAGGCATCAGTCTTCCAATGAGCTCCATGTGTGTCCAGCACAGAACTCACTGCAGGATCTGGCTTGATTTCAGTCATGATGCAATGAAGCAAAAAAGTAGGGAGATACACCAAAGGCTGTGTGCAGTATAATTAAGTATGAAAACAAGTCACATTAGTCAATGCTCTGTAGCATATTATGTAAAACAGACTTCTATGCATCTCTCTAGAGTCAAGAGTTTCCATTTGTGTACTGGTAAAGTATGGATATGTGAAGTCTTGCTGTAAAAAGACTACCTAAAAGATCATCCTTAGACAGCCTAATCCCTGCAACATATGCATGGTGTGGGGAGAGGAAAGGGGACTTTTTCAGGACCCAGAAAAAGGAGCTGATACCACAGAGTAGCACTCCCCCACCCTCTATCCAGGTCCCCTCTGCCAGTGAGGCTGGAACTAGGGGTGCTGGTGCACCCCTTGGCTTGAAGCAGTAAAAACAAATACAAAATACATGGTTTCCACCTCAGCACTCCCATTACAAAAATTGTTCCAGCACCCCTGCCCACGCTGGTGCAAACAGAGGGAATGATCTGACCTATGATCTTGGACATTTTCATTTTTGCATCGTGGTAGGAGAAAGGCAAAAAAAATATCAGCAACTACACATCCCAAGAAGAACAAGTAGCATTTATAGAGCATCCTTCGGAGAACCCTGGGGTGCTTTCTGCAATAGAGTGTCTCCAAGATATTACTCTAGGCACACTTACAAGGAGCAGAAACAAACCTATGCTCTTCCAGTTAACTCTAAACCCTGTGATAGACCAAGTGTATTTGAATGTTGATAGGAAATAGATTCCCAAACCAAGGAGTGCAGCTGCAAGAGTTGTGTGTTCTCACCTTAAAGACTGTAAATTAGGGCACAAAAGATAATCAGACAATTTGCACCTCCATGAAATAAACGATAGTCATACAGTATGAGAGTGAGACCAATGAAAAGTGCATCTTGTACTGGAGCACATAAGTGTCCTAACCTTTAAAATAAGAGAAAACTCAGCTACCATCTCTCTCTTCCTTGCCATCAGTCATACCACCCACCTGCTCTCTCCCTTCCCTTTCTATCTCCTGAATGAGCACTCTCCCTCACTTCCCAGGCTACCACTTCTCCATTCTGAATCCTCCAGGCACCAAAAGATGGCCACACTTTTCCATGCTGTAAGTCCTTCTCCACTTACTGCTTGTACATCAGGAAGTCTTTGCTCTGTCCCTGCAGGTGCTGCATCTCTAGGCTTTCCCTATCAATGGGAAGGAATAAGGCAAAGAGGGGAAGGTAGGGCACAGCAGGAGTAGGAGACTTCCCAGTAGACAGGTGTAGGTCTTTTGGATAAAATGCAAGAGAGAGGTCCTAACCACTCATGGTCATTAGAAACTCCTTGATACTTTTCATAAGGGCAGAGCTGTTAATCTTTCTGACGAGGACAAATTTCAGCTCAGATGAAAAGTTAGTTGGCTTTATTAGCCAATCAGATTGCCCCTTTATTCAAGGCCATAAGACCTGAACAAATATCTGGCATCAAAGGCTTTCTAAAACAATATCTGAGAACATTGGCATTCCAAGAACAACAGGGCAGATTCACCACTGGAATAGTTTCACTGACAACAGGGATGAATTTAGTTCAATATATTCACTAGAAGATTTAATCGTGGGGAGAATTATTAAAGTGGTAGAAGATCTGATTAAATCCCCTGCAATTTAGAAAGAAGGGGCACTATTGTACTGTTTTGTAGATTTTTATGGACAATCAAAATGAAATTGTCTTGAAAATTAAAGTGAATTTCCATTTCATTTCCCAGTGCTAATGATGACTGAATCATTTAAGGGCATCATTTTTCTTTCTTACAGAACAATGCATGGGCCATTTTCAATTACCTGACCTAAATTAAATCTCCAGATACTAATGCTAGGTTTTGCTGATTTGTGCCAAATACTAACACTTTTGTTCTGAAGTCTGCTATATCCACTAAGTTTGACTGAAATAGAGGGACATCACTGTCATAAACAGATAGCTAAGGGTTAATGTTCTTTTACCTGGAAAGGAGTAACCTGAAACACCTGACCAGAGGACCAATCAGGAAACAAGACTTTTTCAAATCTGGGTGGAGGGAAGTTTGTGTGTGAGTCCTTTGTTCTGGTCTTGTGTCTGTCCCTCTTGGCTATGGGAAGGATTTTTCTATCTCCTGCTTTCTAATCTTCTGTTTCAAAGTTGTAAGTACAAAGATAGGTTTGGTTTTTTTTGTATTTACATGTGTGTAGTTGCTGGAGTGCTCTGAATTGTATTCTTTTTGAATAAGGCTGTTTATTCAATATTCTTTTAAGCAATTGACCCTGTATTTGTCACCTTAATACAGAGAGAACATTTTTATGTATTTTTCTTTTTTACATAAAGCTTTCTTTTTAAGACCTGTTGGAGTTTTTCTTTAGTGGGGAACTCCAGGGAATTGAGTCTGTAGCTCACCAGGGACTTGGTGGGAGGAAGAAGTCAAGGGGAAATCTGTGTGTGTTAGATTTACTAGCCTGACTTTGCATACCCTCTGGGTGAAGAGGGAAGTGCTTGTGTTTCCAGGACTGGAAATAGGAGAGGGTGGAGTCCCTCTGTTTAGATTCACGGAGCTTGCTTCTGTGTATCTCTCCAGGAACCCAGGGAGGGAACACCTGGAGGGGGGAAGGGAAATGGTTTATTCCCCTTTGTTGTGAGACTCAAGGAATTTGGGTCTTGGGGTCCCCAGAGAAGGTTTTTGGGGAGACCAGAGTGCCCCAAAACACTCTAATTTTTTGGGTGGTGGCAGCTTTACCAGGTCCAAGCTGGTAACTAAGCTTGGAGGTTTTCATGCTAACACCCATATTTTGGACGCTAAGGTCCAAATCTGGGAATATGTTATGACAATCACCAAATCAAACTTCTGTCTGAACAGTTCATTTTTAAGCCTATATTCTTACAAGTTACACCTCTAACAACAACAAATATTAAAGAAAACATTCTTTGTTTGCAGTTTTCTTTTTGAATTTGATAATACTCTGCGTATAATCAGTTTTGCAGTTTCATCTACATAGTCAATTTCCCCTGTGGTTTATGTCAGTTTTTCCACAAAAGCAAGAGGAGAGAGAAAAACATTTTTTAAAAATAGGAACCTGAGACTGTAAAACAGAAAAATTGGCAGAAGGATTCAGGGAAAGGCATTTGTGTCTTTTAACTCATTTTTTAAAAACTCTAGCATTCTCCATCAAATACAATCTGTGAGATTGTGTTAGTGTTTTTGCTTTGTGCCCCAGATATCTTTGTCCACCTTGTTTACTACCCAGATTCAGAGGTGTTTGGGAGTTAAGAAATGCATCTGAATTTTGCAGCTTGAGCCTCTCCCTTATTGCTTAAATGTAGTAAAGTTTTTTTGCAGCTTTTCCTTCATCCCTGGCGCACAGTTCAGTAACTAGAGTCATAAGAGTCAGTCACTCTGCATTGCTCATTCACTCCACAGTGCAAAATGCAGAATTACACATTAATTCTACTAATTAATAACTAATTTAAATAACTCATTTAATTGATTTACCTCATCTTAAAGGAGCAAGCTTACAGTATTTTACAACAGGTCTTTTTCTAAGGATCCAGCCCTGCTGGACGCTGACTGATTACTGTGAGGTGGAGGATTCCCTCCACTCCCACTGCCAGATTAGGTGCAGTTCTTCATAGAATGATAGGACTGGAAGGGATCCAAGAGGTCATGTAGTCCAGTTGCCTGCAAATACAGCAGGACTAAGTATTATCTAGACCATTCCTGACAAGTGTTTGTCTAACTTGCTCTTAAAAATCTCCAGTGATGGAGATTCCACAACTTCCAGTGCTTAACCACCGACAGTTTGGAAGTTTTTCCTAATGGCCAACATAAATCTCCCTTGCTGCAATTTAAGTCCATTGATTCTTGTCCGATCCTCAGAGGTTATGAAAAAAATTTCTACTTTCATTTTGTAACAACCTTTTATGTACTTAAACTTTAATCTTTTCCAGAATAAACAAACCCAATTTTTTCAGTCTTCCCTCATAGGTCATGTTTTCTAGAGCTTTCCAGAGAAAAGCAACAAAAATGAGTATTTTCTCCAGTTTGTCCACATCTTTCCTGAAATGTGGCACCCAGAACTGGACAATACTCCAGTTGAGGCCTGATCACGACAGAGTAGAGTGGAAGAATTACTTCTCATGTCTTGCTTACAACACTCCTGCTAATACATCCCAGAATGATGTTCGGTGTTCGCTTTTTATTAATTATTTTTTATTATTATTATTTAGCATGGGGTCCACTATGACCCTCAAATACCTTTCCATAGTATTCCTCCCGAGACAGTCATTTCCCATTTTGTATGTGTGCAACTGATTGTTCCTTCCTAAGTGGAGTACTTTGCATTTGTCCATATTGAATTTCATCCTATTTACTTCAGACCATTTCTCCAGTTTATCCAGATCATTCTGAATTTTAATCCTGTCCTTGAAAGCATTTGCAACCCCTCCCAGCTTGGTATTGTCTGCAAACTTTACAAGTGTACTCTCTATGTCATTATCTAAATCATTGATGAAGATATTGAACAGAACCAGACCCAGAACTGATTCCTGCTGGATCCCACTCATTATGCTCTCCCAGCATGACTGTGAACCACTGATAACCACTCTCTGGGAATGGATTTCCAACCAGTTTTGCACCCTCCTTATAGTAGCTCAATCCACATTTCATTTTCCTAGTTTATTTTTGAGAAGATCATGTGAGACAGTATCAGACGCTTTACTAAAGTGAAGATATACAATGTCTACCACCTCCCCCTATCCACAAGGCTTGTTACCCTTTCAAAGAAAGTTATTAGGTTGGTTTGACATGATTTGTTCTTGACAAATCCATGCTGACTGTTACTTAACCAATATCTTCAATGAGCAGTTTCCTATAGTCCATGTCTGAGACATGTACACCCACTATTTTATTTAAGGAGTTAGACCCTCATTACCTGTTGAGCTCAAGCCCCGATTCAATGAACTTAAGCACCTATGTAACTTTGAACATATGAATAATCCCATCTCTCCTCGCTAAGCATGTGCTTAAAATTAAGGTGTGCTTTGCTGAGTTGGGGACTTTGCACTAAATTGGGTAAGTTGAAAGCTCACAAAGAGATACTTAAAAATTTCAATTTCTCAAACTGAACTATGTGAGCTTGACGTAGGAAACGTACAAGCAATACTGGCTGTCAGGTTCTGGCCATGAGAAAAAGGTGACAATAAAGCCATTAAATTGGAAAGCCCTGACTGCTTAGGAACTCAAAAGATTTTACCAATTTTCAGTGAAAGTAAATGGATTGTCCCCATTGAGTAAGGACAGCAATGAAACAAATAATTTTCCCTTAGTCTAATTTCATTTGAGTGATTCCTGACTGATTGCTTGTGTGTGTTTTAGACAATTGATTCCCTTTCAACTCTGACCTGGTCTTTGTTGCTATCTAATCAGCCCATATGTGAGATTTTGTTCAGTTTTTCCACTCACATACTTTGTATTGTAACTATTTATTTATTTTACTAAGTACTGTTGTCATAAACAGATAGCTAAGGGTTAATGTCTCTTTCACCTGGAGCACCTGACCAGAGGACCAATCAGGAAACCGGATTTTTTCAACTTTGGGTGGAGGGAATTGTGTGTCTGGGGTCTTTGTTTTCTGGCTGCCTGCTTTCTCTGAGCTTTGGAGAAGTAGTTCTGTTTTCTAATCTTCTGTTTCTAAGTGTAAGGACCAAGAGATCAGATAGTAAGTTATATGGTTTCTTTTCTTTGGTATTTGCATGAATATAAGTGCTGGAGTGCTTTGATTTGTATTCTTTTTGAATAAGGCTGTTTATTCATATTTCTTTTAAGCAATTGACCCTGTATTGTATCATCTTAATACAGAGAGACCATTTGTATTTTTTCTTTCTTTTTTATATAAAGCTTTCTTTTAAGACCTGTTGGAGTTTTTCTTTACTTCAGGGAAATTGAGTCTGTACTCACCAGGGAATTGGTGGGAGGAAGAAATCAGGGGAGATCGGTGTGTGTTGAATTGGCTAGCCTGATTTTGCATTCCCTCTGGGGGAATAGGAAAGTCCTTTTTGTTCCAGGACCGGGAACGGAGAGGGGGAGTCACTCTGTTTGGATTCACAGAGCTTGTGTCTGTGTATCTCTCCAGGAGCACCTGGAGGGGGGGAGGGAAAAAGGATTATTTCCCTCTGTTGTGAGACTCAAGGGATTTGGGTCTTGGGGTCCCCAGGGAAGGTTTTTCAGGGGGACCAGAGTGCCCCAAAACACTCTAATTTTTTGGGTGGTGGCAGCAGGTACCAGGTCCAAGCTGGTGACTAAGCTTGGAGGTTTTCATGCTAACCCCCATATTTTGGACGCTAAGGTCCAAATCTGGGACTAAGGTTATGATAACTGTATATCTGCCACTATGTATATATCCATTAATAGTCTCCTAATTGTCCCATGAATAGCGTTTGTGGGTTTTATATCTTGTGGCAGGGCCAGAGTCACAGCAGCTGAAGAGAGAATTCACAGCAGGCTTCAATTAAGCTTCAAAATAAAATAAAATAAAAATGCTTTCTATTGTTTCTGATTTTTTTACAGGGTTCTGGGCAACCAAAATAACTCACGTCTGCAAAGGCTTTGGCCACATTCCTTCCAGGCAGCATAGCAATCTAAATACCAAACAAACAATATAAAACCCAACCACATACATGGTGCAGCTCTAATGCCTCCACAACAACCTGACTTCACATTCAGTCAGCAAATCCTTGTCTGTGTCTGGGCTAGGAACTTCCCAGTCTCTTTCAGGTTTTGACTTTGTCTTCACTGACATAAAGGTATGTGTTTTCACCTCAGAGTAACACATGTTCACCGTCCTGCTGCAAAATCATAGTAGAGACAAGGAACTCCAGTCTTACCATGAGGTAAACAAAGCCAAATCAACCAGTGGGGAGAGGGGGATCAATATTAGTACCACTAATCATTTGAACATATAGAATGACCCAAAAGATTGACAAAATTTTCAGCATGGCTAGTAAGCCAGTGAATTTGATTGAGATAAAAAAAGACATTCCTCTTTTCAAGATTCATCTGCAGTAGTTGAAAAGACCGAGTCATTCAAATGACTTATGAGTCACAATCATCCCACACACATTACCGTTAGCTGTACTCACAGCCTAAAATCAACAGCTGCATGCGATGCATACAAAAATGTAAGATGGAAAGATGTCAGAGTTGACAACAACCATGCTGGGTGTCTTCTTTTGGTAGTGTGGTGTACTGAAGAGTGAAAGTCAAATTAGCAATGATGCTTGGGGCACTTTGGGGGGGTAAAAAGGAATCAGAATCATCTGCTTTGGGTTTTAAAGGACAAACTGTGCATTAGCAGCAAAGAGTCCTATGGCACCTTACAGACTAACAGACGTATTGGAGCATGAGCTTTCGTGGGTGAATACCCACTTCGTCGGATGCATTCACCCACAAAATGGTTAGTCTATAAGGTGCCACGGGACTCTTTGCTGCTTTTACAGATCCAGACTAACACAGCTACCCCTCTGATACTTGAAACTGTGCATTGTTGTGCAGGAGGGAACAATTTCACTGTAGAACAGTGAAGTGGATTGTAGCCTTGCCTTGGAAGTAATGGACAGTTGCTTCTGTCTGTTTTGACACAAAGGATCTGATCCTGCAAACACACACGCTTAACTTTACTACTTTAAGTCAATGGGACTATTTATGGTAGTAAGGTAAGCAAATGCTTAAGTATCTGCAGGATCGCAGACTAACAACTGCATTAGGGCATATGTTGACACATTTATTTTAATACCATGCATTGAAATTAGAAAGACTTGGTGTATGAGGGAATATCTTTTATTGGACCAACTTCTGTTGGTGAGAGAGACGAGCTCTGTGCAAGCTCATAAGCTTGTTTCTCTCACCAACAGAAGTTGGTCCAATAAAAGGTATTACCTCACTAGGGTGGCCAGGTGTCTGGTTTTCAACTGGAATGCCTGGTCCAAAAGGGACACTGGCTGCTCCAGTCAGCACTGCCAACCAGGCCGTTAAAAGTCTGGTCAGCAGTGCTGCACGACTAAGGCAGGCTAGTCCCTATGTGTCCTGGCACCGCGCTGTGCCTTGGAATCAGCCAGCAGGTCCGGGGCTCCTAGGTGGGGGGCACAGGGCTCCATGTGCTGCCTCTGCCCCGAGCGCTGGTTCCGCACTCCCACTGGGAACCACAGCCAATGGGAGCACCCCAACCCCATGCCTCAGCCCTGTGAAAGTGAGTGAGGGTGGGGGAGAGTGAGCCATCAAGGGAGGGGGAATGTAGTGAGTGGGGGGCAGGGCCTCGGGGAAGGGGCAGGGCGAGGTTGTTCAATTTTGTGTGATTAGAAAGTTGGCAACCCTATTCCTCACCCACCTCTCTAATATCCTGCGAAAAACAAGCTACAGCACTGCATACATGCATAGAAATTGTAATGTGTGATGTAATTGTGCATGTTCCCCCAGAGGAAATATGTACATATCAAGACCCTAGCAGGGGGGAGCAGTACAGGGTGCCAGAGCAAGAAGCAACTCAGCCACCGAATAAACAAGAGGGTTACTTAGCTCTCTGTGCTTGTCTTAGTTGGCAAGTTCTTGGGACTAGATGTAGTAGATCTAACAAACCACCTGACATCTATGAAAATGCACAAAGTCACTAAACAACCAACTACTATATATTATGAGAACTGCAGGTCACAGAAGGATGTCTATGAAAATTCATATAGCCAAAAGTAATATAATAAACTCCTACTTGCAAACCTTCCAAATTTGGGATATTGGTTTGGGGAGATAAAGTAGGGAGGACAAAGTGAATGAGTAGATCTAAACACTATGTTCTAGTTCAGTAATAAAATACTGGACTCTGTGCAGGGATTACTAAGTGAAATTCTGTGGCCTGTAGGTAGGTGAGACCAGATGAGCACACTGGTCCCTTCTGGCCTAAAAACTGATGAATCTAGACTGCAAAGTTTGATGCCCTGCCTGTCCAAATCCTCCATTACCCTGCTGCTGTAATACTGAGTCTAGCCTCAATTCTGAGGCCACCACTGTAACTAGGGAAATTTCTGTCTTTAGTCTTAGTAGACTGGACATAATGTTCATGACGGAGCATATTCAAAACAGGAGTTGTTGCTCTTTAAAACTCTTTGCCTTGCATCAGCATTTAATCACCTACTTAGGCAGTTTATTGCCTTCTGCACTCCTTTGCCATGCGCATCATCCCTTCAGTAGAACGCCATGTCATCTCAAGTTTCTTACAGTCATCAGAAGCAATGTTAAGAACTTCACACTGTAATTGACCAACGTTACAGCACGAGTCAGGCAAATATATTTCATGTCATTTAATGGCACCGAAGTTATCAAATTATAAAGCAATAAAAATGCAGACACACATTTTAGCACTTAACAGTTTGTGGCAATAAATCTGCCTGTTCATGTTTTAAGGGCTGACAATATGAAGCTAAAGAACTGTTAATAGGTTGTGCATCCTCATGTCTACATTCCTTTCTTCATTTTAGGAAGGAGTCTAATGCGGTTAGAATGCCTTATGAGAACTCAAAAATTGTGGCTGTTAATAGTTAATATTAGTCAGATATTAGTGACTCTGGACAGCAGTCTCAGCTTCGATCTGTTGTAAGCAGTCAGAATACAGGCACTGGTAGGAAAACATTTTAATAATCCAAGATCATTTGATATTCCTGAGGATATTTTCCATTCAAAGCATGTTTTTTTCTGCCAATCATCAGTATGCTACCTGTGAATTAGCAACATTGTTTGGGCATTAGTACCCTTTGGGGTTATCCTTAAGCACCCTAAGGATGTACATGCTTGCTGACATTCAGGGGTCAGATTCTGATTATTGTGGTTTTGAGTTCCATCTCTCTCCGACTCCGATAGCCCATCTACCTACTTGGCCTCCTTTAATGATCAGATCCCACTGGCTTCATCTGGCCATCTCCTACTACTACTCCCCTGGCTTTCGTCCTGACCCTCAGTAGTACTCTGTCCCCCCTGCCACTTCCACTTTTCTACTCAATACTCCTTTATCTGCCTCCTGACTTTCAGAAATCTGTCATGGGATTCGGTGAGTCAGCCATCTCTCTGCATCAGAGAGCCTTCAAAATTTAAATCACCAGCTCACCAGACACAGCAGAGAAGCTGCCACACTTTCTTGATCTCAGTATAGGATCCTAACAATTGGGAGGGAGTCACAAGTAAATTGGATGATAGGAGGAACTGGCAGAATCTTCACAGGTCAGGGGAGAGAGAAGCTGGACAACTGGAGGGCGTAATGGGAGGTAAGACTGAGTTTCAGGAGGAAGAGGAAGCTAGGTCAGGTTAGAAGCTCAGGGGAAAAGGAAAGAACAGGCATGGAACATATAGAACATCTATGGCTGAGATTTTCAAAGACACCTAGGGAATTTGGATGCTCCCATTAATTTGAAGATCTCAGCCTAAGTTCCTAAGATTTCCAGAAAAACAATAACTGCAACTCTTAACTCAGAATAAAGCATGAATAAGATTTTGGTAGAAGCATGGTCAAGGGAAAGAAATGCTGGCCAGTTTGCAAAGGTGTAGAAAAGCAGTGTTAAAGTCAAAGGAGTGGTATGGAGGTAGGCAGTAGGGTTCACTGGAAAATAAGAATTTTGTTTTGTGAAGAGTTTTGCTCTGCCTCTGGATGAAACAGACTGTTTTGGTGCAACACATTTTAGGACCCGCCCCCAACCCAAAATAACCAGTAGCCCAGTGGTAGGACATTCACCTGGGAGGCTGGGATTCAAGTTCCTGCTCTGAATCAGGCAGAGCAGTGACTTGAACTTGGTTTCCCACATGCTAGGTGAGGCCCTAACCTCTGGACTATTGACTGCTGTGGAGTCTCTCTCTCCCCATTTCTCTTATATACCCTGCACCTGTACTCTCTTTCCAACAAAAGTTTAACCCTGTAGAGGAGTGTGCTTACCCCTGCAGCACCTCCTGCTGGCGACTTCCAGGAATTAGCTTGTTCCAGCTCCAGAGCACCCTTTGCAGGCCGGTGAGCCACCTGTCCTCTGGCCCCATGTCCCTCCCAGGACCCCAGTGCCCTGTTAGCTGGGGTGCTGCCCCCTGGAAGTAATCCCTTTCTCTCAGGGTCTCCCCTCCCCGGGAAACCCCCACACACTATCCCCACCTTGCCTCAGTATAAAGTTACTGCCAGTTATTGTCTAGCCCCACACCCTGGGGCAGACTGCAGTATCAGCCACTCATCACTGGCAAGGAGGGTTTGGACTAGCTGACTTGGCCTACCCCTGGGCTGCCCCCTGCAACTCCTAGTACCCCTTGGCCTTATACTAGGCTGCAGGCTGGGGCTTTTTCAGGCTGGAGCTCCCCAGCTCCTCTGCCTTTCCCCAGCACTGCACCATTCAGGTACCCTGTCTCCAGCTCCCTGCAACCAGGCCCTTCTCTCTCTACAGGCAGAGGGAGACTCTGAGCAGGGCCGGCTCCAGGCATCAGCATTCCAAGCAGGTGCTTGGGGTGACAATCTGCAAGGGGCGGCAGTGTGTGTGTTTTGCCCCGCAAGCAGTGCACCGAATTGCCGCTGTGGACGGCAGGGGCAGTCCACGTGCCGTTAGGCTGGCACGTGCGTTTCCGCGTTGGCGGCTATTCAGCAGCAGCTTCTGTCTTCAGCCAGAAGACAGAAGCTGTGCCCCCACAGACAGAAGGTGCCGCCGAATTGCCACCGCCGCCGCGGAAACGTGCAAGATGCCCTAACAGCACATGGACTGCTCCTGCCATCTGCGGTGGCAATTTGATGCACTGCTTGGGCATCAAACAGTAGAGCCAGCCCTGACTCTGAGCTTCTGGCTGCCATGGCCTTCTTACAAGGCCTAGTTGCTCAGTTTGGGGCGTGGCCCCAGCTGCAGCCACTTCTGCCCATCAACTGGGGATTTTGCTCCCTTCTGCAGCCCCAGCCCTCTGCAGGGCTTTTCCAACACCCTTCAGGGCTGGAGAGGGGCATTCACCCTGCTACAAGCCCAAACTGGTATGTTTCTCTGAAGTTTCAGTTTTGACAAATCAACATTTTGTGACAAAAGACTGTTTGGTGGAAGAATTCCCAAGCAGCTCTAGTGGGGAGAGGAGAAGTAGGGGAGATGGACCCCAAGGTTTCTAGCCCTAGGACCTAAGTTCAGGTCTTCGTTATAGCTGCACTGAAGTAAGTGAGAAACATGGAGCTGAAAGGACTTTAGAGTATTCAATAGCACGAAATTACGGTGAAGCAAGAACTGGCAGAATTCAGACAGGCAGCTGTATGAGAGAGTGTGGGCTAAGGGAACGAGTTAGCGGAGAGGTTATGTTGTGCATCAGCTGTATAGAAGTGATGCCTAAGTTTGATGCTGACAGCGAGTTCCCCAGAGGGAGAAGAAAGATGAAAAGGTGGCATAAGCAATGTATGAAACAAAGCTCAACGGCAGTCAAACAATGCTCTGAAACATCTCGTGGCCCCTTGGCTCTATACACAATTTTGTATCCATTCAACAGGAATACGTAAGTCAAGATGCACTTCAAGAAAGACACTAACATGCTTAGTCTTTGTATGCAGTAACACCTAGGGGCCCCAAGAGTGAAGTCTCCTTGTGCTGGGCCTTCTATAGGACACACACACAGAGGCTCTGCTGCAAAAAGCTTACAAGACAAGATATGAAAGTTGGGGCAGGAAGCAGGAGCACAGAGAGGAGAAGTGATTTGCCTAAGGTCACACTACAGGTCTGTGGCAGAGCTGGGAACCAAGCCCAGGTCTCCTGACTCCAAGTCCAGTGCTCCATCCACTAGACCATGTAGCTTTCCCAACATACTTGCTTTATTTTTTGGCACTGCTGAGGTAAGGGGTCAATCCTTTTTGCCTTTCCCAGTGTCTCTGGAATAAACTTTCCCTTTGCTCAGCTTAGCTTCCGTGGCACCAGTTATGCCGCCCATTCAGGTGGAGGAAAGCAGGATGTGGTTAATAAGCCTCCCTAAAAGCTGTGTTTGAAAAGCGTGTCAGCGATATATGATCATGGCGCTAGAGGTTTCTCTCTGCTTTGGACTACGTGGTCAAAACAGAAGTCTGCTGGCTGAAATAATGGTAGCACAAGGAGAATGCTGCCTTCAGAAATAAACTAAAATTGCTTATTTTGAATTTTTTTTAAAAGAAGAAAATAAAGTTGTAATTTTTTCCCAAACACATTTTAACTTCCTCAAAGGGATAACGTTTCAGGGACAAAACAAAAAAAGACAACAGGAATGAACACTTGAGCTCAAGCCAAGGGAACAGTACAAGAAACACATGTAGACTGTGATCGGATAGAGAAGATTGTATGGAACAAGAAAACAAAGGCCCAAAACACTTAGCTCATGAAAAGCCCAAGTAAACAGGTTTTCATGCAGAGGAGAAGGCCACAGAATGACAGCAGAGGGCTTCAGATAATAGATCTGTGTAACCAAGATTAGAAGTAAAGAGTCCTACACAAACACTCACCCACCCCCACACCTTAGCTGTGTGAAGCTGCTCAGGTATGGAATGTTAGTAGCACACTCAGGGAAGATGGCTTAGTGATCTGAGGGAAATAAAAGAGCATGATCAAAATTCATTTATCGCATAGCTCTGCAATTTATTAGATGGCTATCCCCACCACCACATCTGTGGGTATAAATGATGTGCTTAAATAGAAAGCTCTTTCTAATTTGCTACTACAAATGCATGACATAGTTCCCCTTTCAAGCTTTGACAGAAGAGAATGACCTAGTGGTCTTGGCACATAATAGAGATCCTGGCTCCAACACCAACTCCCTTTTGTTGTCACTTACCCTTTCTGCCTCAGTTTCTCCATCTCAAAAATGGAACTAATGCTTGCTGTATGGCTACTGTGGTTTGTTGGGAATGTGTGGTCACAGAGGGTTTTGAGGATCAGCTAATGTTTGTAAAGTATCAGCAGCAAAGAATCCTGTGGCACCTTATAGACTAACAGACGTTTTGGAGCATGAGCTTTCGTGGGTGAATACCCACTTCGTCAGATGCATGTGCATCACCCACGAAAGCTCATGCTCCAAAACGTCTGTTAGCCTATAAGGTGCCACAGGATTCTTTGCTGCTTTTACAGATCCAGACTAACACGGCTACCCTCTGATACTTTGTAAAGTACATTGATGATGAAAATGCTAATTAGTTTTGTTCTATATTACAGTATCTTTGTAAAGCCTGACAGAGCTAAATCTTTAATTGGACTGACGTAGGACAATTGAATTATCTTATAAATTAGCCTAAAAGCATTACCAGCCTTAACCTGATGTTTTACACACAAACAGAAAAGATTTAAAATTACAAATACCAGAGAATCTTAAAGAAACCAACCTTAAAATAAAAGTCAACTCTCTAAGAAAAGCTTTAATTACCAGAAGTTGCATGTTGGAAGTGTGGATGCTCATTAAAAGAAGCACTGCAGAAGGATGCTCAAGGCAAATGCCATTCAACTTTCATTCTACTCTAAAGTTATTTAATCGTCATAGTCAGTCACAAGGGATCAGGCTCTCTATGCATGAAGGAATCAGCTTCTGTAGGCTTGCTGCTGTTCTGCCTTCTGGGAAATTATTCACCGCATAGGCTCCATCAATTTAAAATGCTTCTCAGTTATGAACAGCATCTCCTACAAACCTAAGGTTTGATACTGTGAGCTGAAGAGCATTCCCAATTACCACTGAAACCAGCGTGAGCTGGGGGCGCTGAGCATCTCAAAAGACTGGAGCTCGAGAGAAGAGGCAAACTAGCCATAAATAATCCAAGTTCTCTGTAAACAGTAACATTCATTGATTTACAAAACCCTGCCCAATCCGGCTCTTGCTGAATTCAAAAACCTTTTTGCATTGATTACGATAAAATTATCCTGATTTCACTGAGGTTATTCTTTCATTAACACTCTGTCCACAGCTACATATTAAAAGCTAAAGTCATTCCTTGTATAACTCCACTGATGTCACTATTTACATCAGGGGAACGTGTGAGTTTAACAGCTTAATTCTCCACTTCACTGCACCTTGTGTAGTCATTTACACCCCAGAATAAATGTAAAATGCTACAAGAGCTGCATGGTAACATTTCATATAGGTACAAAGGATTACACATGGTACAAGGCAGCAGAAAGATCTGGCCCTAGGATGGGATTTCTAGTACTAAAATCCACAGTCTAGAAGATCTGACCCATTTTTAGAAAGCAAAACACAACAGCAGGTGTCATTGCTATAAAAGATTCCATTCACTCGGTAGCACTCTGGTCTTTCTTGGTCACATAACCAGTCTTTTATTGTTTTCTGTCTAGGTACCTCCCCAAACTAAACCTTTTCAATCTCTCCCTGTCTGTGGGAGGATTAATACTTTTCAGAGCACCTGCTTCTCACTTTTAGCAGGTTTAGCTGCAGACCCTCTCTTTGCTGGAAGCACCAAGTCATGTATGTATGTATGTGTGTGTGTGTATAGATTTCAGCTGTTAACTCTTAGCAGTAAGAAATGTTTTGCCTGTTCACAGATCAGCATCATTCCACACCCTGGAAGTGTCATTTAAGATCAAAGCTCTGCCATGAAAGAAGTAGTATCAGAAAAACATTAGGCTTTAGAAACAAACCCCACTAAAGCAAAAAATGTCAGAATTATTGCTGTTTCTGTATCCCAAGTGCAGATTCAACGACTGCCTTCTGACTCACAAGCTTTCCGTGAGTTATATTTAGGTTTGGCAAAAGTCAATTTTTTTAATATATTTTCAACAGATTACATTTATTTTAAGCTTTTAATTTATTTAAATTTTCAGAGTTGCAAGAAATAGGGGAGGTCGGACAATTATTTAATGACAGAAGGTACTGAGATTCAAAAAGTTAAAGCTTTCTAGCTGTTAACACACAAATGGTCATGTCATAAACAGATGGTTAAGGGTTAATGTCTCTTTTACCTGTAAAAGGTTAAGAAGCTCAGTAAACCTAGCTGACACATAGAATACCAGGGTTGGAAGGGACCTCAGGAGGTCATCTAGTCCAACCCCCTGCTCAAAGCAGGACCAATCCCCAGACAGATTTTTGCCCCAAATCCCTAAATGGCCCCCTCAAGGATTGAACTCACAATCCTGCATTTAGCAGGCCAATGCTCAAACCACTGAGCTATCACTCCCACCTCCTAGTCATGCTGACAGGACCTTGGACACAAACACCCCAAAATTTGTCTCCTCTCTTTCCATCCTAAAACATTCACTAATAATTCTAGTCTAATTCACAGGGCTGGCCATACGTTGGATCGGATGTAGACGGAGATCATCATACGCCAAACGCTGCTTTGGGTGACCAGAGGACCAATAGGGGGACAAGATACTTTCAAACCTTGGTGGAGGGAAGTCTTTGTTTGTGCTGTTTGTTTGGTTTGTTGTTCACTCTTGGGGCTAAGAGGGACCAGACGTACACCCAGGCTTTCCCAATCTTGCTGAATCAGTCTTTCATGTTTCAAAATAGTAAGTAATAGCCAGGCAAGGTAGATTAGTCTTATGTTTGTTTCCTCAACTTGTAAATGGTGTTCCTGCTGGAAGAATTTTTACCTCTGTTTGCTGTAACTTTGAATCTCAGGATGTGGCCGGGGGGGGGGGTCCCTCTAGTCTATATAAATCTGAGTACCCTGTAAAGCATTTTCCATCCTGATTTTACAGAGATAATTTTTACCTTTATTTTTTTAATTAAAAGCTTTCTTTTTAAGAACCTGATTGATTTTTCCTTGTTTTAAAATCCAAGGGATTGAGTCTGAACTCACTAAGGATTGGTGGGGGGAAAGGAAGAGGGATGGTTAATTCCTCTTTGTTTTAAGATCCAAGGAGTTTGGATCTGTGTAAGCCTCTCAAGGCAACCCAGGGAGGGGAGAGTCTGGGGGGAAAAGGAGGGGGATGGTTAATTTCTCCTTGTTTTAAGACCCCATGGGGTTGGGTCTTGGGTTCCCCAGGGAAGGTTTTGGGGTACAGAAAGCGTGCTAGACGCTAACTTCTGGCTGGTGGCAGCGTACCAGATTATTAAGCTAGTAATTAAGCTTAAAAGTGATCATGCATGTCCCCACTTCTTGAACTCTAAAGTTCAAAGTGGGGGGAAAACCTTGACAGGTCAACATGTTGAAATATACAAACTAAATATCCTTAAATCAAACTCTGATAAGTACTCAAGCAGCATTTTTCTGACTTTGCCTATCTGTAAATTTTTATCATCACTAGGGCTGTCAATTAATCACAGTTAACGCACCTGATTAACTAAAGAAAATTAACCACAACTAAAAAAATTATTCATGATTAATAGCTCTTTTAACAACAGAATACCAATTTAAATTTATTAAATATTTGTGGATGTTTTTCTACATTTTCAATACTGATTTCAGATACAACACAGAATACTAAGTGCTCACTTTATATTTTTATTACAAATGTATGCACCGTAAAAACGATAAACAAGAGGAATAGTATTTTTCAGTTCACCTCATACAAGTACTGAAGTGCAATCTCTTTATCGTGAAAGTGTAACTTCCAAATTCAAAATTTTTTTTGGTTACATAACTTCACCAGAAACAAAATAGTGTAAAACTTAAGAGCCTACAAGTCTACTCAGTCCTACTTCTTATTTTCCCAGTTGCTAAGACAAACAAGTTTGTTTACATTGATGGGAGATACTGCTGCCAACTTCTTGTTTACAATGTCACCTGAAAGTTAGAACAGGAGTTTGCATGGCACATTTGTAGCTGGCGCTGCAAAGTCTTTATGTGATACATATGCTAAACATTCGTATGCCCCTTCATACTTTGGCCACCATTCCAGATGACATGCTTCCATGCTGATGATGCTCATTAAAAAAATACCATGTCAATTAAATTTGTGACTATACTCCTTGGGGGGGAGAATTGTATGTCTCCTGCTGTGTTTTAGCCGCATTCTGCCTATATTTCATATTATAGCAATCTCGGATGATGACCCAGCACATGTTTATTTTAAGAACACTTTCACAGCAGATTGACAAACCACAAAGAAGGTACCAATGTGAGATTTCTAAAAATAACTACAGCACTCGACCCAAGGTTTAAGAATCTGAAGTGCTGACCAAAACCTGAGAGGGACGAGGTGCGGAGCATGCTTTCAGAACTCTTAAAAGAGCAACACTCTGATGTGGAAACTACAGAACCCAAACCACCAAAAAAGAAAATCAACCTTTGCTGGTTGTATTGACTCCGATGATGAAAATGAACATTCATCAGTCTGCAGTGCTTTGGATCGTTATCAAGTACAGTAACTTACCATCTTCCTGCTTAACGTTGTTTCAAAGTTACGTCGCTGCTCCATTAGGGAACATACTCGTTTGAAGTTGTGCAATGCTCCCTTATAATGTCGTTTGGCTCACTTTACAAGGGAGCATTGCACAAGTTCCTCTTCGCCGCCGCCTCCCCCTCCCTTCCTCCCAGCAATTCCCCTGCCGCCAAATAGCTGTAAGGACTTTCTGGGAGGGAGGGAGAGAGCGAGGAAGCTGCCGCCCCATCCCCGACAGGCAGGGCCACCTAGAACACAGGGGCTTTAGGGGCTGCAGGGCCCTGGGCTAAGGGGACCCCGGGGCCCTGGCCTGCAGCTCTTAAGCCCCTTTTGAAATGTGATCCTGTGAGCATGGACCGGAGGACTCAGGAGGAGCAGGTGCAGCCGCGCAGCCAGTGGCCGGAGAGAAGTGGCGCTTTCCCATTCAGAGCACCGCTTCTCTCCAACCGGCTTTGAAGGGGAAAGTGCTGGCATTTTGGGTGGCCCTTCGGCCTACTGAGGGGCAGCTCCCAGAATCGTGGCCATGAGGGCGATGCCACGCTGTACAGAGCCACCTGCACACTCCCTGCACCAAACAGGGTTCCCCAGTTGAGTGCTCTGCTCCTCCTGCCTGCCCCAGCCCTGAGGCTTCTCCCAGACCCCACCCTGAACTCCCTCCCAGACCTTGCACCCCTAGCCCTGAGTCCCAGGGGTAAGCCAGGGGCACCTCCCCCACCATAGCACTATTCTGTACAGTATATAATGCCTTTTGTCTGCCCCCAAAAAATTTCCTTGCAACCTAACCTCCGCCTTTACATTAAATCTTATGGAAAAATTGGATTCATTGAACATTGTTTCAGTTAAAGATGCATTTTTCAGGAACATAACTACGATGTTAAGTGAAGAGTTACTGTAGAACTCGTCATCAGCATGTTCTCTGGAATGATGGTTGAAGCATGAAGGAACATGAATCTTTAGCACATGTGGCACATAAATATCTTGTGATACCAGCTACAACAGTGCCATGCGAACCACCTGTTCTCACTTTCAGGTGACACTGTGAACAAGAAGCGGCAGCATTATCATCTCCTGCAAATTGTAACCAACCTTGTTTGTCTGAGTGACTGGCTACCCAAGAAGTAGGACGGAGTGGGCTTGTAGGCTTTAAAGTTTTACACTGTGTTGTTTTTGAATGCAGTTTTTTTTTTTGTACATTACATTTGTAAGTTGAACTTTCATGATAAAGAGATTGCACTACAGTACTTGTATGAGGTGAATTGAAAAATACTATTCCTTTAGTTTATCATTTGTACAGAACATA
This sequence comes from Gopherus evgoodei, assembly GCF_007399415.2. Classification (NCBI taxonomy): domain Eukaryota; kingdom Metazoa; phylum Chordata; order Testudines; family Testudinidae; genus Gopherus; species Gopherus evgoodei. Next base: position 181,229,289 of record NC_044324.1, on the reverse strand, counting down.
TATTTGTAATTGAAAATAAAGTGAGCGCTATTCACTTTGTATTCTGGATTGTAATTGAAATTAATATATTTGAAAATGTAGTAAACATCCAAAAAATTTTAAAATAAATAGTATTCTATTGTTTTTTAATCACATGATTAATTTTTTTAATCACTTGACAGCCCTAATTATCATCAGTGGGACTATTTTGTCCATCGGTTTGTGTGTGCGCAATGAAATCAGCATTTACTGATAAAAATCTAATTCTTCCAAGCCTAGCAATACGTTGTCCTTGATCTGCACACATTGTGGTTGATGAGAGCTGCATACACTTGAAGCCTGATTTTTCAGAAGTGCTGATCTCTCAACTCCAGTTGAGGTGAATGGGAGCAGTGGTTGCTCATCACAACTGAAAATCTGGCCTAAAAGTCTCTAAAGGGAATATTCACAATTTATCCCACAAGCAGAACTTTTCCTAACATCAATTGGATTTCAGCATGCTAATTGGAAGGAGCCTGTTGGGGCATGCTAACTGGTGCCCCAAGGAGTTGTATGCTACCATATATTAAATGTCATTACTAGCCCATGGTGGAATATCTGCAGGCTAGATCCTCTGCTGGTGTAAATCAACCTACCTGCATTTAAGTCAGTGGGGCTACAACAATTTATGCCAGCGGTGGAATTGACTTACTTTTTCCAAATCTTCTGTAACATTACATTACCCAGCCTTGTTGCTTTCTCTAAGGGCCTGATTCAAAGTTCATTGAGATCAACTGAATGACTTCCATGGACTTTCGATCATGCATTAACAAGGGATTATACATGCTGCCATACTCAAGACTAGGGTTGCCAATTTTGGTTGGATGTATTCCTGGAGATTTAATCACATGGAATCTTTAATTCCTGGAGACACCAGGCCAATCCTAGAGAGTAGGCAACCTGACCCAAGACAGGTAGAGGATGTTTTAAAAATTACAGCTAAAGCATTCATTCAGAATTTACTAAAACTTTAAAGATTTCTGTCTCAACAACAGATTTTTTTTACAACTGTTAATAATTGACTGACAACTTTTCCTTTAGATAGCATTTGAAATCAAAGCAAGCATAATAAAATGGCCTTTCTGCTGAAGTAAGAAAAATCAATTAACAAAATGACATTTGTCATGGCTATGATAACTAAAGTGTTTTATATTACAACCATTGTATTGGTTTCTACTCAGTTGTAAACATTTATCAGGTACAGACACTTTGCCTAGGAGTTCATTTTATATACCAATTTTTAAAACAGTTTTGAAAAAAAAGACCCAAAGTTTAAACATTGATTTCAGCACAGTAAATCCCCTAAGGCTTTGCGACTTGCAGACAGGCCAGATCTGCAGAGGTAGCGGCATAGTCAGACTCTTGTGCCCATACACAGCTACACTGGCTCTCATGTGGGGCACGGGGTCTTCCCTTACAGGGTTAGAGCTTTAGGGCCTGATCCTACTCATACTTCTGTCAGGCCCTGCCTGCTACGTTCTGGCATTTGCTGCTGACTGCAGCCTACGTGCTAGCAAGGCAGGGAATGAACTGGCAGACCATACACACATCCTCCTGGAGGTATGACGTATAAAATAGCATAACCATCTCATCTAGTGCTTTCTTGAGCTCCAGGTAGAGCTCCTAAGCTGCTATTTGCACAAGACATTGGAACAGAGACAGTCTCCCTATGAATCTCTTCTGCCCCCTTACACAAAAACTCCTGTCCTGTCTTTTTGCCAAAGGTTTCCCTCACTAACACTAGACCCGCCTCTGCCCCTGGCTCCGCCCTGCCCCCTCCCACCCCCATCCAACCCCTTCTCCAAAGTCCCCACCCCAACTCTGCCCCCTCCCTGCCCCTATTTGACTCCTTCCCCAAATCCCTGCCCTGGCCCTGCCTCTTCCTCGATCCCTCCTGAATTCTGCTACAGCTATTTAGCAGCGGCAAGTGCTGGGAGGTAGGTGGAGGAACTGGGATGCAGTGTGCACAGGGGAAAAGGTGGAGGTGAGGTGGGGTACTTGGCTGCCGGTGGGTGCAGAGCACCCACCAATTTTTCCCTGTGGGTGCTCCAGCCCCGGAGCATCCACAGAGTCAGCGCCTATGCTATTAATACCAAAACACTGATTAAATTAAAAATGGAGATTTCAGGCACTGAGAAATACAGGTATAAATCTTTCTATGTCATTAAGTGCTTTATAAAGAATTACAAAAAGTTACTAACAGTTCTACATCACTAATAGATTTCAGTATAGAATCAGTGACAAACATATATTGCTTGAAAACAAAAGTGTGGAAGTTTTTAACAACTTACACACTTACTACCAAGCTCAAGTTCATGGTTGTTTCTCCTGCTGGAACTGATTGCATCAAAACTGCCTGTCAGGGAAGGAAGCAGCTCCACGGTCTGGTGCTTTGGGCCTTAGGGGCTGGCTTCAAGTCTTCCAGGAGAAATTCTGAACTCAGGTCTTGGCAGATTAAAAAAATAGTATCTTTTTTAAAAATGTATTCACTTGTACAGCAAGACCTGTCTGAGGATGCCAACCAAAGGACTAACAAAAAACGGTTGCTTAGTAAACACAAGGTCTGTAACTAAAGGTCAAATAAAATTCTGCTGGAACCTTGGGATAGAGACAGTGGTTATCTGAGGGAATGAGAGAAGAGTACATACTGGAGGAGGTTCCTAATCTACAAAATGCTGGATTCTCAATCAGCTTTATCTAGCTCTCTCACTGGCTAGCATGTCTACCCGGTATTTCAGTTGCTCCAAATGTACTTCCCAGTGCACAGTCTGAGCATCTAGGCTGGGGATCTACTTTGGGCTGAAAAAAAGGAATCATTCCCTTCCCTAAAACAGAGAGCAGCTGAGCCACATTGCACCTGCTACTGTGGGCTGGAACAGCCTGTGTCACCATACCCACACTCCCCTTCATAGGGCAGGGAATGCCCAGCAAGTTCACATGGTGGCATATTCACTAACCCAGCCCTGTCTGCCCCCTACAGTCTCCTATCCCAGCTGCATGCTAGGCCACAGGTCGCTCAAACAAAGCTGGACTCTACATCTCACTGGGGACACCATCTCCTCACACAGGCTCCCCAAATTCTACCTCCCCCTTCACGCTGTAACCTTCTGTTGGAGGCACTGGGCATTCATGGAGAAGACATCCAGATTCTACTCAAAATGACTTTTGAGCTTCAACTTTTTTTGTTTGTTTGTTGGTAAAGCAAGCAATGAAAAGGACACATTTTGAGCTCTGTGCAGCAAAGCAGTCTGCTCTCCTTTCAGTATGATTGCATCCCACATAATACCCATTAACTCTAATGCAATGTGTGTGTGTGTGTATTGAAGGGCAAATTGATTGGCTCTCCCTGCAAGCCCTGAAGATTTACACCTTCAGCAGTTTCTAACAATAGCAGCATCACAGACCAATCAATAGTTAAAATTCTGCAGTAGGGTTTGGGTTTTTTGAAGGGAAAGTGTAAAATCAAAACAAAAATCTCAAGGCTGTCTTTCTTGTGACGATAGCTCACATTCACCACTCCCGTCCTCCCATTCTCTGCTGTCACAATGCAAAACAGCGAGTTTCAGAATGACCCCCCCAGAGGGGGCACCCTGAAGGCAAATGATTAAACAGCTGCTGTCCTGGACAAGAGTTTAATTAATGTAATCAAAACCATAATGAGGTTAATTGCAGCAAACAGGCATCATCAATTAGCTCACAAATTGCCAACCTTGCATAGTTTATAATCACAGGGCCTGCAATTAATAGCACATGCTACTGCCCCTTGTGTCACATATCAAGAGGGAATGCACAGAAATGGGACTGTCTTCCAAGTAATTAGGCAGGGTTTGAAAAGCAGACAAAACACTACAGTTTGGATGGTCACAAAGAAAAAGACAACACAGTTCCAAATGTGTGATAGCAACATTACATACAAGGACAGTACCCCACAGCTGTCGCCAAACAAATGCTCAGACTAGGGTTGCCAACTTTCAACTGGCACAAAACTGAACACCCTTGCCCCGCCCCCTACCACACCTCTCCTCTGAGGCCCTGCCCATTCCCCCACCCCTTCTCCAAGGCCCTGCCCCTGCTCACTCCATTCCCACCTCCCTCTGTTGCTTGCTTTCCCCACCCTTACTCACTCATTTTCACCTGGCTGGCTTAGGGGGTTGGGCTGCATGGTGGGGCCAGAAATGAGTTGAGATGCAGGAGGGGGTGAGGGTTCAGGCTGGGGGTGCAGGCTCTGGGGTGAGGGCAGAGGAGGAGTCTGGGGTGCAGGAGGGGGATCTGGGTTTGGGGGGCTCTGGGCTGAGGCAGGAGGTTGGGGTGTGGGGTGTGTCCAAAGACGGAGGTAGAATTTGGGAAGCCTGTGTGCAGGGCCGCCCGGGGGGGGGGGGGGGCAAGAGGGGCAATTTGCCCTGGGCTCCACAGGGGCCCCCACAAGAGTTTTTCGGGGGCCCTGGAGCGGGGTCCTTCACTTGCTCCAGGAGGCCCGGAAAACTCTTGCAGAGCCAGGCCCCAGAGCTTCTTCCGCTCCCAGTCTTTGCCGGCGGGGGGGACCTTCAGCTCCGGGCTGGGGTTTGGGTTCCAGGGTAGGGCCAGAAATGAGGGGTTCAGGGTGTGGGAGGGGGCTCTGGGCTAGGGCTGCAGGCTTTGGAGATGAGGGGTTTGGGTGCAGGTGGGGGCTCAGGGCTGGGATAGGGACTTGGTGGTTGGGGTGCAGGCTTACTGCAGGTGGCTCCCAGTCAGTGGGGCTAAGGCAGGCTCCCTGCCTGTCCTGGCTCTGCGCTGTGCCCTGGAAGTGGCCAGCATGTCTGGCTCCTAGGCTCGGGGACCAGGGGGTTCCGTGTGCTTCTCTTGTCCACAGGCACCACCTCCCACAGCTCCCATTGGCTACAGTTCCAAGCCGATGGGAGTGCGGAGCCGGTGCTTAGGGTGAGAGCAGCATGCAGAGCCCCATGCGGTGCCAAAACAGATAGGAACTAGCCTGCCTTAGACCTGCAGCACCGCTGACTGGACTTTTAACAGCCCGGTTGGTGGTGCTGACCAGAGCCACTAGGAACTTTTTCGACCACACATTCCAGTTGAAAACTGGACACCTGGCAACCCTAGCTTATACCAGCATAACGACACTCCTTCTTGGTCACCTTTCATTCTATTCAAAATCATGATAACATAGCTTGGGCTACGCCTAACACAGATGTGACCACTGAGATCTGTAGGAGGCAGTGTTTTGCCTACCAAAAAAAGGATCCGCATTTTCCGGTATATTATTACAGACTTTACAGTAATGCCTAGAAACTGCAGTTGTGGAGCAGGATCCTATTACGCTAACTACTGTTAAGACATGTGTTGAAGAGAACGGTCCTGCTATGAAAAGCAGGTTTGAGCACTGGGCTGGGACTAAAGAGTCTATTCCATGGCAAGTCACTTAGGACCAGATCCTCAAAGGTAATCAGGAACCTAATTCTTCTTCTTGACTGTAATGGTAGTCACGTGCCTAAAACCTTTGAGGATCTTGGTCTAGGCCCAAGTTTTCAAATATGGCTACCACTTGGGGTACATCAATTTGTAGGTGCCCAACTTGAGACACCTATTATGGGCCTGATTCTCATAAATGCAGAGCAACCACAACTCCAATTTAAGTCAGTGGAATCTGTGAACACCCAGGACCTCTGAAAAATCAAACCCTAAAGACCTGATTCTTCACAGTCTTGCATGTGATATAATAATTTACACCTGTACTAACTGTGTGTAAAATGCTACCAAATCAGAAAGGTAGCATTTTAAATGCCCTGAGCATAGGTGTAAATGACCACATAAGAAGTTGAGTAATGAAGAATCAAGCCCTGGGGCCCACATCTACAATGAGGTTTTAGGCCATATTTAAACTACAAAGTTTTGTTGCTGCAAGTTATGTCAGCACAAATATATCTCTTGTGCATGTGCATACTTGGTTTCTTTCGCCAGCACTGCACATACCCACCAGGAATGCACATCAATGCACAGTGAGGTGCACCAGGGGGAGCTATCTCAGTGTGCAACCTGCCACTATCCAGTATACTACCTTTTGGAAGTTTTGCTAGAGCATGGTGGGGCAGAAGTGACTTGCCCCAAGTGACTGGGAGCAGGAAGTCAACATCCCACAATGCAATGTTTTCCATCCCATATCATCACCTCTGTCTCATAATTTTCACACCTATTTTCAATTTCCCACAAACAGGACTTGTCTCTGTCCACCATCTCTGACAGAAGCATGAAGCCTGCGCAGCTCTGCACTATTGTCTTGAACATTGCAAACACTGGACACACAATCCTCTGGTGTTTCCAGAGCTCCAAGAAGAACTGGAAGGAACATGACAATTTCCTGGCAGTCAGTTTGCTGTGGGACATAGTGAGAACCAATTCCAGGTTGTTGCTGGCTTTCACAGAGCAGTTGCAAACAGGGGAGCATCACTTCTGGGCCCAAGAAACAAGCAGTGACTGATGAGACTGCATCATAATGCAGGTCTGGGATGACAAGCAGTGGCTGCAGAACTTTTGAATGCACAAGGCCACATTCCTGGATCTGTATGCTGAGTTCACATCCAACATAGGAACACCAAGTTGAGAGCTGCACTGACAGTGGATAAGCAAGTGGCTATAGAAACTTGCAATGCTGGATTGCTGCTGGTCAGTGGGCAGTCATTTTGGAGTGGGAAAATCCACTGTGGGGGGCATAGTCATGCAAGTGTGTAGGACTGTTAATCATCTCCTGCTATGTAGGACTGTGACTCTCAGTCATGTGCAGAACATAGTGGATGGCTTTGTAGCAGTAGGGATCCCAAACTGCAGTGGTGCAATAGATGACATGCATATCCTTATTTTGGTTCCAGACCACCTTGCCAGAGTACATCAACAGAAAGGGCTACTTTTCCATGGTGATGCAAGTGTTGGTAGATCACCAGAGAGGCTTCAGTGACATCCATGTTGGCTGGTGAGAGAAAGTGCATGACGCTCAAATGCTTCTTTCCTGACTAGATTACCACTGGTGATATTGAAATGCCAGTAGTTATCCTGGGGGATACAGCCTACCCTTTGCTCCCCAGCCACCTCAACAGCAAAGATTCAACTACAGACTCGGCAGGTGCAGAACGACAGTTGAATGTGCTTTTGGTAGATTGAAGGGAGACTGGCATTGTTTACTCACAAGATTGGATCTCAGTGCAACAAATATCCCAATGGCTGTAGCTGTTGGTGGGGTCCTGCATAGGGCAAAACTTGCCATAGAGGTTTGCCTCCTGCCTACTGAGTTTGAACAGCCAGATGCAAGAGCTATCAGACAAGCTCCAAGTGGAGCTATACAGCTTAGGGAGGCTTTGAAAGATCATTTTAACAGGGAGCCACTGCGCTGTACTGTGTCCTACCTGGCACTAGGCAGTTGGGGCCTGTCAGGAATTGTGTGGTGTTTATTGCCACATCTGTGCATATATCACTGCCAGTTGCAGCTATTAACGTTGGGGTGCTTGCTGTACATTTATGATGACTATGCTATTTGGCATTGATCCTATGGGTTGTGAGTGTACAAGACTCCTACTTTCACTGCCAGCAGGCATTATACGTCATATGTTGTAAGCTACTCAAGATGAATACTTACAGAACAAAAGAGTTTTATTCACTTACAAAAACAGCTTCAAAAAAATCTGAAGAACTTAAAGTAACTTAAATGTATGAACCTTAATAAATAAACTAAATGAAGGAACATTCAGGCCCGTTGTGGCTACACATACATCAACCGTTGTCCTCAGAGGCCAGTGTATGTGAAGCTCTGGTTCTCCATGCTTTCTGCTGACGTGGGGTTGTAAGGGTAGACATGCAGGCCCTGAGCCCATGTGGAATGCTGAGGGAAGGGGGTGCCGGGAGGTACTTTGCTGCATTTCTCCACAGACTGCAGTGGGAGTTGAGCCCGTGATTGTGGAACCTGCAGGTACACAAGAGTCTGCAGAGAAGCCCCATTCTGTCCTGGTAAATCTCCCTCTCCTTTTCCTGCTGGGACTCTCTCCTGTCCACTTTTTCCTTCGCGATACAGTCTGCATATGCACATTCCAGGATCTCTGTTCAAGATCTGATGCAGCACTGGATCTCACCAATACATTCTCCTGCGTCCTCTTTTTTTCTCCTCCTTATCTGGGTCAGTCATTCTGCTGGTATGGAGGGAGAATCCCTCAAGGCCGCCACGGCTGCAGTATTGGGCATTATGGGACAACTGGTGGAGGACAGTTAGGGTCACCATGCAGTGTCTACACTCATGCTGCATTGACCTGCATACATTGTCTCAGTTCAACGCTGCACGGGGAGTTGATGTTTCTATGTCAGCATAATGGGGCGCATATATCGGTGGGAGACAAATTTAAGTGTAGACACGTGCACAACTAGTTGACACAAGGCAGATGTTGACCTAACTTTGTAGTGTAGACCAGGCCTTACAGGCACCTTGCCACCCAGTGGAATCCATAAGCCCTGGGTTAGGTGCTAGGGTCTCTATGCAATGAATGAAGAGAGAGAGACACCTGAGAACGGGATCCACAAAGGCCAGCATGCTAGGCAGGGAGCCACCTAAGCTAGCCAATGGGAAATACTGATGAGAGGGGTGTCTCTTCACGGAATTAGACACCCAAATGTGAGCTGGAGGGAGGTGCCTATTGCTGTCTGGCATCCACAGGCAGGAACCCTCTCCTGAGGTCAGGTGCCTAAGTCACCTTTTGAAAGAACGGCCGTGGTGCATGCTTAACTCTACACAAACTGGGGAGGAAGCAGTGGTGACCTCTCTTATAAACATTTGGCCCAGCAGTTAGGTATTCACACAGGAGGTGAGAGACTCTGATTCATTCCCCACTCCACCTGAGGAGGAGAAAGGAAAGATCTGAATTGTGCTTTCCCACCTCTGAGGTGAGCGCCCTAACCACTGAGGTATGGGATGTTCTGATGTGGGTCTCTCTCAATGTCTCCTGTTGAAGCTGTTCCACTTTCTATGGCTAAGTAAATACACATTGGTCCAAAGACAGAGTGAGAAGCACTCTAGAGGCCAGTGGTTAGGGCACTCACCTGACAGGTGAGGAACCCATTCACAGCCCTTCTCCTCATCAAGCAGGAGAGGGAGGTAATTGAACTAGGGTCTCTCTCATTCCAGGTAAGTACCCTACCCACTGGGTTAAAGGTTATAAGGGATGCCTCCTCCTTTCCCCTTCCCCCTGAGATTTTAGGCACCTACAGAAGTAGGCTTAGCCAAGGTTTTGAGGAGCTCTATGGTGCCTATATTTTAGACTTGGATGCAGTGCTTTGTGGAGCTGGGCCTGGATGCATCAAGTTGGGCACCCAAAGAAAACGGCCATCTAAAAAAAATTGGCCATAACTTTACCATGCCTAAATTACACAATCTGTAAAATGGCGATATTTACCCAGCTCTGTAAAATGCTTTGGGGTTTTTGGGTGTTTAAACAATACAACAAGTGCAAAGTATTACTGAGCAGGTTGGCTACTGCTTGATAAATATGTGTTCTTCCACATCATCTGGTTTCAAGACTTCGTAAGTAAGGATTCACCACATCCTGCATCTAAATCCTCATAAGAGAGAAAGAGTGTATCTTACAAAGGAAATGACACAATATTCTGAAAGCACTTTTCACCAGAGCCTCAGTTGCTATAAATCAGCATGGTGCCAATGACTTCAATGGAGCTATATGCATTTACACTAGCTGCAGATCTGGCCTACTGGTTTCAGTTAAAATTGGCATTTTCAGGTTGTTTGTTGGCAGCCACCATCCAAGATTACCTGGGACACTGGAAGTACAGGGGCCCCAAATATTAGGGATTGCATGTGGTGCCCCCTTGAATGTTGTTAACATCAGGGAGGGGAAACATTTCTTAGAGATTAATGTGAGATCAATTAAGTCCTGGTGTAAGTCCACAACATCACTGCAGTTAAGTCAGAGGGATGAGTGTAACCATACACGTTTTGTTGTTGATCTCCTGATAGGCAGATTGCACAGGTAGAGGAGAAGTGCAGAGTAGCATGAAAGCTGGATTTTGCTCGTGGATGTCCATAAACATCATCTGCAGCAACAATGCGGAGTGTGTGCACTTACCTGCCCCAGACACTGCAGGAGGCAGGAGGTCTTGTGGAATCTGTGTCTCAGAGAGTGCACTGTAATTGAAAGGTGCAGTAAGCAACATCCAAAAAAGCAGTCCTGCCTGATTAAGGGCCAGAGAGCCTGATTCACTCTTGCCCAGCTTCTTGTGTACTCATTTCCACCAGTGCAAGGTGGGTATAAAATGCCAGCAAATCAGAAAAGTAGCACCTTTCACCAGCTTAGTGAAAGCTTGGTACCAGCCAAGTGTGAATCTGGTCCCCTTGTACAGTTGAGTTGCAGAGGGGAAATAAGAAACCCTTCCCCCTTTTTATGCCCCAGGCAAAGGCCTGGCACAACTGCACTCTCAGCACTTGGAGATACAGAGATTTTTCACTTGGGCACAATTTGCTTCAAAGGGAGTGGGGAGGAGGCAAGGCCATGCCTACTCCTCCTACATGATAAGCACAATCCTTGCCAGGTTACCATTGGGCACTGCTGCCTCCAACATTGCTACTGCTGCGTACACACCGCCTTATCCCCAATCCTAAACCATAGTATTAGTCATTAAGCAGAAACCATTTCGTCTATGTAGGGGGTTGGTTTTTGTTTTGGTGTTTTAACCATTTCTCCTTCCTGCAGAGAATCAAGAGGTTGTTATTCATGCCCTTGATTGTTAAACAATAACTGTGCATGATTAGTTATGATTTTCAAAGCTAGGGAACTCAGCTAAACAAAGACAGTTTCAACAGATACCACAAAGAAACTGTTCTCCTTAAAGCCTATCTCTTTGCCAAAATTTCAAACTTTCCAGCCCCAGTCAATGTTGTTATGTTCACAGCATACAAACAAAAAAAAGTCAGAAAAACACACAAAATACTCTTTCAGGAAGGCTGCAGTGTAGCACTACTTTATTTCTTAAAATCCAGAACTATAATACACAAGAACCAAACAGTGGGAGAAAAAAGCAGGCTGCTCCCTAATGCAGCATCACAACTCACTCCACCTTGCTGCAGGACTGGCGTCTGATTGCATGCTTCCCTATATTCATGCAAGTATGATGAGAATCCCTTACAAATTCAAGTTACAAACTGCAATTCCAACACAATTTTCAGTACACAATAGATTTGACAATAGAACTGTTAAAAGAGATAAAACATTTGCTTTTTAAAATGGGAACTTGAATAGCCCCTCCCCCCCTCACTCCAAATCCTCATTCCTCAAAAGTAGCTGAACCATTTTTATACAAACTTTAAAAAAAATCACTCACACAGAGGCCAGGCTTTGACAATTTCAGCTTGACAGGTGAAAGATTCAGAAAGTTATGAGCAATTGTATAAGGGAACGTAGAAATGAACACACTTAGGCAACCTTAACTATAGATGTCACTAATATTCCATTTGTATAAAATCCATGATGGCAGCAGATAAATAATGACAGTAAAAAATCAAGAATGGCGGGAAGGAATAGTAATCCAAACAATTACATAAAATACATGTTGTCAGTTTGTGGCACAGACCAGACACAGAAACAAAGAGCTTTTTACAGATGTCTTTTTTTTCTTTAATAGAAAGACACTGGTCTAATCAAGATGCTTTGAATTGATTATCATAGTCTTTATGCTCTGTTTACTTATCTGATTGTAATTTTAAAAGCCCAAAGCCTGAATTGCAGTGCACCCGTGTATTCGCTACACGGCGATAAGACATAGAAACAGTATCAGGATTGCTCAAGGAATACAGAAGCGGAGTACTGTTTTGTTGTGCCAAAGATAACAGCATTAAACTTGTCAGTTGATACCAGGAAGCTCCATTCATCTCCTTCACTAGAGACACCATATTTCTGGCAGTTGCAACTCTTTCCTAACTAAACCAGACAAATTAATTGTATATTAGCATAATGCCCTACATCGCAGAGTGCAGTTGTTTCACAGCTGATTAAAGGCTTCAGACTTGGAAAATCAGCCTCATATTACTACTTTTTCCTATTAAAGTAATTCATTTGCCCATTTACATTTTAATTTTACAGTATTATTCAGCTAAATTAAGGTTTCTCTTCAGCACTTCCACTCACTTGTAGTTGTGTACATAACTAACCTGTCTAACCATGTGATTTTATTAATGTTATCTTCCCCCTCTTCTTTATGACCAATTTTTTCCAAAGGAGTCACTGGTTTTGAGCTGCCCAGCTTTTGGGTAACCAATTTGAGATGGCAAAGGCCTGATTTTTCAGAGGTGAAGTCAATGGGAGCTGTAGGCCCTCAGCAACTCTGAATATCTGCCTGTTTGAACAGGCAAAATTTGAAAATATGATCTCACATGTTCAATGATGAAGGGGAATGGGTTTGCAAAATAGACTCCCTGAGCTGAACATACTCAGGAGAGACTCATTCTGTGAAAGGTGTTTTGTCTCTCTCTAATTATAATAGCTAGAGGAAGAACAGGCCCCAGTGGCAAACGCTCAAGAGCACGGAATAGTTTCTCATTTACACCAGAGGAAATCAAGAGGAGCTCCATTACTCAATTGAGTTAAAACTGGTATGAGAAGAGAATCAGGTCTGAGAAGTACGAAGTTTTTTAGGACTGGGTGTCAATCATCTCCCTGAATATGGCTTATTTGGGTGTTGTCCTCTGATAGAGCACATGGCTAAGAGTAAGTCATGTTGCTATCCACCATCAGCTTCAGGACTGGAGCACAGGACAGCAACCCTTCTTTTCTATTGAGCTTCGCTAGGATCAGGACACTGCAGCAAGCAATCTGCTGCTGTTCAGATATAATTACAGCAAGTGAGTTCTCTCATTTACATGTGGTTACATTCCATTGAACTGTTAGACACAGGCATGCCTGCAGCATTTAAAATGACCTGCAACTAATGGGTATTTCAAACAGTGGATTATGAGGGGAAAAAGAAAAGTCCTGCGTTAGCTGGAAAGTGATGGGCCTACTATGCAATCAGAGGCTGGATGGCAAGCCCCCACACGGCATGTTAAAACATAAGCAGATCAACACTGTATAGCCAAGTGCCAACTAATTGCTGAGGAGTGGAACTTTTCTGCGATCAGTCATTGGAGGATCTCGCTGTACATGCCCCAGGCAAAGATTACTGTGCATCATCTATTCTATGCACTCCTGCATAAGAAAGATGAAATCTTTGATCGTAAAGTAGTGTGTATTTTTGCAGTACTAGGCTACAGATAGTAACTACAGTAACACAAGGCTATTATGCAGGAAAAAATAAAATAGCTCAGTCAGACTTAGAGCTTTATGCTTTCACCACCCACATCTCTTTCGTCTGCCGATCTGCTTATCACCATTTTCACTGCATTGCCTCTGTACTCTATTGCCTAACTATACAGAAATCCTCAGCCATACCTTCATCCACTTACCCGACCACTGGGACGGGCTCCCCAAGTCCCAGCTCTCTGAATCCAGCATATTGAGAACATCACTGCCCCTTTTCTCACACATACAATTTATTCTCTCCCCCCACCTCAACTTCACACCTTCAAGAAACTCCATTGCTGCTCCTTTAGTTCAGGATCCAGTGGAAAGTTGTCTTGCTGGGTTTTAAAACCCTCCACAGGGTTTATCATCCTTTGTTAATGACCTTTGTCTCTCATTGCTTTCTCCCCCACTCCTTCTGCTGGCATAGCTCTTACCATCACAACCCATGGTCTCGAACTTGGGCCCACTCGGCTCATGGGAGCAGCCACACTCCAACCTATCACTTGACAATTCCCTTCGACCTCTAAAATCCAACCCCAGCGTGAGGTTCCACCTCTGAGTTCCATTTGGCAGAGCCCCAGAGTCGGCAATAGGCCCATTGGCCCTACTTAAGCCAGCAGCAGGAACAGGAAGCTGTCTGAACAACTGGACTCCACAGTGCTCCATGCTCCCCCTCTTTGATTTCCTGGCATCCTGACCTGGCTTGACTCCTAGCATCTGACTTGTAGTTCCTGACATCCAGTTAGTCTCCAGCATCTGTCCGGCTGGTATCATGAGCCAGCTGATTCTTGACTTTTGCCAAGAGACTTTCAACTCTGGCTTCTATTACTAGTTCTGGCCACTCAAGACCTGGCTGCCATAGCTTGTTCAGACCACAATAACCCTGAGGGCCCGAGCCCAGTGTGAGGAGGATGGACAAAGCAGCATGACCACAGACACTCAACTCGACTGAATGGGCCCTCCACCTCCACGTAGATAATCATATACTGCAGGCCCAAGTTGCACAGCTGACCTCAGACCAATGACTTTAGGAGCAAACAAGGCAACTCAGCACTGAGATTACCACACTGTGATCACAGCCTGCACCATCTTTTCCCAAACTGAGGCCTGCAACACCCTGGCCTCAGTGGTTTGACAGGAATCACTGGCAGTTCTGGAGTTTCATGAACCAAAACCACTTTCTATTTCTGATGTTTCCCCAGATCTATGTCTCTGACTAGGCCAAGGGGGCTTTGGTAACCAGCCTGCTGACAGGAGATGTATTAGACTGGGCTTCCCCACTGCTCAAAGGCCACAGCCTAGTGCTGTCAAACTGGGATGCCTTTCTACAGTTGAGGTCAACCATCTTTGATGACTCACACTAAGACGTTCCCTGCCATCCTCTTACATGCATACTGTGATCTCACCTTCTGTATTTTCCACCAAACCTATGCAAGATGAGCTGGCTCATCAGTGAGAGTCACCCAAAGAAAAGGAACAGTGCCATCAGCATGGCATACTTCTGCTGCAATGAACCCGGCCATACTATCTTAGCTTGCCCAGTATGAATGCTGAGGAACTCAGGTAAATAAGCCAGTCCAGGCACGGCGGGGGAAACCAGCATGGGCCCTTAAAGAAGATATCTTCCCTGTTCCCTAGTCCTCATTGAGATGCACCCTAAGACCTATCCCTGGGCTTCTCATTTGCAGGGGTCAATCCAGCTGATCATCTTGGGGGACCCCCAATGGATTCCCCTCCAACAGGCCCTCACTAATTGAGGAGCAGTAGACAGCAACTGCCCCATAGACCTGCACCCAGGGGCAAAGATATCATTTGGGCAGATATACGCAATGCCAGAGCCTGAACTAGCGGTATTGTCAGAATATCTCAAAGAGAACCTGGCCCAGGGGTTCACTCACAAGTCACCTTCCCCAGCTCATGCCCCAGTCCTTTTTCAGTCGATTATTGAGCCGTAAATCAGATAAAAATCCAGAACCATTACCCACTACCCTGATCCCTGAGCTATTGGACCACATGGGGTCTGCGCCACATATCACTAAACTGGGTCTCTGGGGCACTTATAGTGTCATCCGTATCCAAGGGCACAACCAATGGAATATTGCCTTTTGGATCCACTATAGCCACTTTGAATATTTATTTATGCCATTCAGACTTGCTAATGCCCCAGTGACATTCCAGTACTTTATTAACAATGTGCTGAGATCTACTGGACCAGTTCATGAGGGTATACTTAGATAGCATATTGATCTTCTCAGATGTAGACCTACACACCACTCATGTCTATACTGTCTTGGAGAAACTATGACAACATGGTCTCTACACTAAACTTGAGACCTGTACATTCAACCTGACATCAACCAACTTCCTGGGTTTCATACTGTCCCCAGAAGGAATCAAAATAGATCCACACAAGGTCACAGACATCCACAAAAGGGCAGCCCCTTGCAACATGTATATTATAACATTTTTTAGGCTTTGTGAACTTTTATCAGACATTTATTTCAAATTTTTCAAAACAAGCTGAGCTCCTTACTGCCCTCCTCCGGAAAAATACCCAGTTACATTAGTCACCCAAGGCCCAGCACATATTCGAGTTCTTGAAGCTTGCCTCTGCTTCAGTACTGGCCCACCCACATATGATACAAGCTTTCATTGTGGAAACCTACACCTCTAGTAGGGCCATTGGGGCAGTCCTCTCTCAAAGGCATGGACCCAAGCAAATACTCCACCCCATCACCTATTATTCAAGGAGCTCCTGGCAATTAAGACTGGCTTTGAAGAAGTGACCCTACTTGGAAGGGACCATCATCCAGTCCAAGTATTCACTGAACATAAGAACCTGGACTACCTGCTCAGGGCCAAGGCCCTACACTAAAGACAGCTCTGGTGGACTGCATTCTTCCTCTGGTTCAACTTTATCTTGACTGGCCGCACTGAGACCAGAAATGGCAAGGCTGACACCTTATCCCAAAGATTTGGTTCCAACCCAGGAGACTCCAAGTCTGGAACTAGCCCACATTCTTAAGTCCCATAATTTCCTCAATGCAACTTGCTGCCAGAGCCTCACGCTCATCCACTCTGCCTGTGCCTCTGGAATTCCACCTAATGAGTTGGCCATTATCAACTGAGAACCACACAGCACCCATGAGGGGATCACATTTGTAAGGGATTGCATCTATGTTCCCCCAGGACCTGCAAGAGTAGTAGCTCTTCAGCTGTGCCACAACGCCACCTTGGCAGAAGGCTTAGGCAATATAAAACCTGACAATTAACATCCCATTTCTTCTCATGGCCCAAATATGCCCCACAATAGAGACCTTTGTAGCCTCCTGCCAGGTGTGTGCCCACACATCATCTTTATCAACTATGGGTACCAGTCCCAATTTCACTCCCAACTACCCTCATCCTCCCCCAAAACATCTGCCTTGGACCGTGTAGAACACATCCATCACACTTAAGAGGAGGTGAAAGGACATCTTGAAAAGGCAAAAGACTACAAAAAGTACACGGACAAGCATAGACACCAGGACTCCCACCTACCTTGTAGGACAAAAGGTATGGCTTTCTACAGAGCACCTCTTCACTGACAGACTCTCTTGAAAACTAGACTATCAGTTCCTTGGCTCATACCAGATTTGGCAACAAATCAACCTGACCCCCTTTGAGCTCCAGCTCCCTCGCTCCCACATTCCACAGCTCATTTCTAAAACCACACCCCAAGAACACGTTTCCCCATATAGTCCAATCACTGCCCCCCAACAATGCAAATACATGGTCAGGAGAAATACATTGTTCACAAAGTCCTGGACTCCAAAATCAAGTGGGTCAAATTATGGTATTTGATTGATTGGGAATCTCACAGCCCAGAGGAATGCACTTGGGAACCAGCTGAAAACTTTCACACTCCCACCTTGGCTCAGGCTTCCATAGGCGCCGCACTGAGAAAGCTGGATCCACATAACCCAGAGGGCACCTGTAGGGTGGGAGTGATGTCATGACCCACAGGTTTTGAATCTGGGCTCACAGGATTCAAGGAAACAGCCACGCTCCAACCTTCCACCAGCTGCTGACAAATGCTTACCTGGAACCCACAAAGTCCAACCCAGTGCGAGGTTTCACCTCTGAGGTTCGATCTGTGGAGTCCCAGAGCAGCTCATTGGCCAGCTGGCCCTAGATAAGCCAGCAGCAGGAACAGGAAGCCATCCAAACAACTGGGCTCCACCCTGCTGTGGACAGTGTGCCTTATACTTCCTGCTCCCCCAACTTGACTTCCTGGCATCCCGACCCGGCTTGACTCCTGGCAGCTGCATTTGGTTCTTGACCTCCAGTTTGCCTCCTGCCTTAGATACTTTGATATCCTGACCTGGCCTGACTCTGGTTCCTGACTTATGGTTCTGATCTCCACTTTGTCTGCTTCTGACTTATCAGTATCCTGACCTAGCCAACTCTTGACTCCTGTCTTGTAACTGCAGACTCTGGCTCTAACTACTGGGTCTGACTACCCATGACCCAGATGTGACGCAAACACACTCTCTAGTCTTGGGGTGAGAGTCTTGTCCTCCGCAGCACCAACTACTGGTATGGCCTTCTTATGTTTCTCCACCACACAGACCCTCCATCACATTTCAAATCTCAGCTGGAAACACATCACAGCCAGATCTCGTCATCCCAATAAATAGTTGTGAGAAACCATGATATCAAAATGATTTTTTTCATGTTTGTTTAAAGTGCTCAGGGTTAGGGGTTCTCCCCCGATCCCTTTCCATACTGCAGTAGGTCTAACAGTGTTGTGTAGTGAGCCAAATCATATACAATGGTCATCTTCTCCTGACATTGCTGTTCTTTGTAACTACAAAACACCAGCAAACAGCCTGAGGCCTGCGGCAGTATTCAAGCTCACCTGGTATCCCTGCTTCCCAGAATCCCAAACATTTCACTGGGATTTCTATTTCAAATGCTTTTAGAACCATTAATGAGTGCACATCACTAAGCTATGCAACCATGGGATCTTATTAACCATCTCCTTCTCCCATTCCCTCCTATTTGTTAGATGCAATAACTGAATGTGTTTCAAATTAATCCTAAACTCCTTGGGACAGAGAGCATATCCTCATATGGGTTTGTACTGTGGCTAACAAAGTGAAGCCCCAATCCAAACAGAAGCCTTTTTCGCTACTCCAATACAAATAAAGAAATAAAAAGGACCAGATTCTGAATCTTAATTATGCCATTGTAAACCTGGAGTAACTCCATTGAAATCAATGGATTTACCTGGATTTACATTGTATACAGTGGGTGAGATTCTGGATCTGTTATGCCAGTGCAATATACAATACTCATACAGACAATTAACCACACTGACCTAGAGTAACAGCACTCATTTCACTGCCTACATAAACAGCTCTTTCAAATTTTCTCTAGCCGCTTCAAAACACAGGCATGCTTAAGCACACTATTAGAAAGGAAGACAGGTTTTAAGATGGGAAATACTGCTTATCTGTTGAACAACAGCTACCTAATGAGCAATAGCAGTAAAAGAGTTTTAATCTTGCATTATGCAGGATGCCATTTTTCTGGAAGCTATCAAGCTTAATAAAAAAAATGTGAACTTAGTTTTCAATTTCAGGCTGCCTCTGCCCATTTGATTTTTCTCTTTAAACCCTTACTTGAAGACAGGCGATGTGAGACGCAGACTCAGGAAGCTACCTGCTCCCATCTAGCACCTGCCAGTGTCTAGTAATCATATCAGCAGGAGCCCACAATGCAGCTCGGCAGCTGTTCAGTTCTGAAAGGAAGACCTGTTTCTTCCACTGCTGGAAGATACGACCATTTGTCCAGTTGGCAGTATCAAGAAGTATCGCAAGAAGATACTTGGCAATGGTATAAGTATCTCAGGTGATCAGGTGCTACTGTCTCTGCATTTCCAAGTACGAGGAAATGCTTTGACTAATATGGATATCTTGTGTACACAGTGATATGTTCTTTTGCACCACAGATACAAACAAATAACAATTTTCTTTCCTTTCTGTCCTTCCAGAAAGCTCCATTCAATGGTCAGATAGCATAGTTCAAAGAAATTGAACACATCCATGGATTTCAAACATATGTCCCTATTTTCTCCTCACATAAAACACTTATAGCATTTAAATGCTGGCAATCGATACTCACTTATTTTAAATTCTCAAAGACCAGGAGGCTGACCCAGTGTACCCTCCCTTCAATGCGGCAGAAGCTCTTCTGTTCATGTGGTGTTTCATGACTTTGGAGCAAACAGAAAAGTGCTACTCTTGACAGTATCTCACTGCCTGGATTTTCCAGGATAAGAAAATCTTAACCCTGCCACCAGTGTCATACCCTTTTAAGATCCAAGTGCAGGTGGGGAGTCCTTGGTAGTACAGCTCTTGAAGGAGCCATGTTGTCATGTGGGGTAAGATAGCCTGAGGAGTAGCACAAAGACACTACATGCCTCAGTATAGATGCCCTACAATCTACTAGCTTTCCCTGAAGATCAAGGTCATAACAGTGCACACTGTGCAATGAGGCAAACTCCACCTCCAAAAAGAATGACTTGGTGGAACCTCAACCACCTAGAAACCATGGAGGCGTTGGCTAACTTCAACGCTCCCATGACTTTTGATGCAGGAGGGCAGGCATTAGTATCTCAGAGGGATTGGGCACAAAAAACATACTTGCTATTCAGATCTACAGTAAGGAGAATACAAGGAAAGGTATTATATTATTATTTGTATTTCAGTAGTGCTTACAGGCTGCAACCAAGATCAAGGCTCCATTGTGCTAGACATCCCTCACCCCTTCATACACACACAGTCCTGCCCCAAAGAGCTTACAGTCTAGACGGACAAGGGAGACAAAAGGGTGGGTGGGGAAAGAGCTAAACTGACTTGCCCAAGGCCACCTAGCAGGTTAAAAGCACAACAGGAATATGTGTAAAACTTTGGCCTCCAGTTCTGTAGTCACATGCTGCCATTCCAGGGTTGCTGCTCACACAGCTTTCTGTCTCTTGATATCTTGAGCTGGTTCAAAAATTTCTATCAGATCATAGAAATATAGGGCTGGAAGGGACCTGGAGAGGGCATCTAGTCCAGGCCCCTGCGTCGAGGCAGTTCCCCCTCAATCTTCTTTTCTCAGGACCAAAAACATACACAGGTTTTTTTCAACATTTCCTCATTGTTCATGTTTTCTAAACCCTTTATCATTTTTGTTACTCACCTCTGGACTTTCTCAAATTTGTCCACATCTTTCTTAAAGTACGGTACCCAAATTTGGACACAATATGCTAGGTAAGGCCTCACCAGTGCCAAGTAGAATGGGACAGTTAGCTCCCATGTCTTACATATGACATCCCTGTTAATAACCCCAGAATGATATTAGCCTTTTTCACAACTGCATTACATTGATGACTCATATACAGTTTTCTGTTGGAAAATGCCATTTTGACAAAACTGATTTTTTTCCACAAGCATGCAGAAAGGTTAGGGCCAGCATAAGAAGTATTTTTGCCTTCAACATGAACAGGTCAAGATAGCATAACAAGCTAGAGATGGCATGTAGCTCAATCTTCCTCCCTCTCCGCCTTTTAAGCAACTGGCTTTCACTGCAGCACCTAAATGAAATAGGCAAATTACTCTGAGTAAGCTACTATTTGGTAATTTCACTACAATTTTCACAAGGGGAGTCTAATTCTATTTGGGTTACAGCTCTTCCTCAGAAAAAGCTCATTTACCCCTTCTCCCACATTCTGTCATTGTAAATAAATTACTTGATTGTAGTAGACATTACTGCCTGCAAAGAGTGTAAAAAACCAGCTGTCAAAAAATGTAGCACTTATCTCAATTTCTGCCACTATTCATTTTATTGTTTCCGCAGGGGGACCAGGGTAAGAGGTATCTATGAAGTATGGCACAGGAAACTCTAGAATCAGAAGAGTTTGGCATACATTCAAATCAGAATACAGTTTGAGATGGAAAAACTAAATGAAACCCTGCTCTATACCTTTACCAGCTTTGCAGTTATAGCTGGTAGTCCTCACTTCGAAGTCCTCACTGTGTTTTTACTCAGAGTAGACTCCCAGTAGAGTCAAGGAGTTGGAGATTCAAAAGCACCTGTCCTAAGTGACTTTTAAGCACCATACCAATGAATGTCAATGGAATTTGTGCTCCTAAATCACTTAGGTGCTTTTGGAAATCCCATCCGAGGAGTAAGAACCTCAGAATTTGGCTCATATTAACCTCACTAAGGGTATGTTTGCAGTGCAAGTGAAAGTGTATTTGTAGCACAGGTAACTAAATTAAAAGCTAGCTGAAATGGGTATGCCTAACACAAGTAACTACAGTCATGAAGACAGTACCACAGGCTTCAGCACAGAACAGAATCCAGAATACAAACCCAAAGGGCTTGTGCAGACTAGTCGGCCCAGTACTATAGCCTATACCACTATGTTTTCCCTAGTACTGTTACCCATGACATCTAGATTAAAACTAGCGAGGGTATGCCTAGGCATGCTATAATTATAACTTCATTTGCCATGTAGGCATGCCCTTACCATAGGGGGCCCCCTGATGTCTGTTGGGACCTGTGAGCACAATCATAATACAAACAGTAAACAATAAATGCAAAACTCTTCCTCTGTGGGTTGCATCACTGCTCCCTTTTCTGCTAGGGTGGTAAATCTGCACCCCTCACATACATAAAATGATGAATTTTCATACACTGGTCCTCAGCAGTTGTAGTGTGGTTTCAGCTAACAGAATAATTATCAGCATCAACAAGCCTGTAGAGCTCCAAAGGATTGCTTCTGTCCAACTGCACACAGAGAGAGGGCCAAGTGAGTAAAACTCCATTGATTTGACCCCAATGCTATGAAAAAAGCGTATTTTTATAGTGCAGAAAAATAAAAAGGATATAGGAAGAACACAGGTAACAAGAAAGATGCAAATTAAATCTAAGTTGCTACTGAAAGTAGGTGACTTTACACTTGATATGAAGTTTGCTACAAAATGTCCATTAAGTTACGTGTCTAATCTAATAACATATAGATCAAATACAACAACTATTCAAAACAGACTTAGTGTTTATGGAGTTCCTACAAGTTACAAATGAATGGGCTGGAAGGTCCCAAGGCTTTCAAATATCTTTAGGGAGCAGAAATTCTCTAAGACTTGTGTTATTTCTTATATTTTTATTTTTATTTTCTATAGCAAAGCTCCACACTCCCTACTTAGTTAGGAAAGCCAATTTAGACTTAATTACAATGGGGAAAATGACATTGCAATATGATTTCCTTTTGTTTAGTTTGCCCTTTTAAAGAATCCCTTTGTTCACTAATTCGCATTTGTCACTATCTCTAGCCTTTATTTTATAGGTCTGAAATCCTCTACACCTCCCAAATCCCATTAACAAAGAGCATCAAAACAAACTGTGATCATGAATCATCCCATTCTCCTGATTTAACCAAATTCCTTAGGTCTGGTTTTGATTTTGAGGCTAAAACTGGCTCAATTCTTTTGCTTGCCCATTAAGCTAGTTTGAGTTCACCATGTTGATTTACTGGTGTTATTATGGCTTGTTTTCAGGGTTTTTTTTAAGAAAGAAAATACTCACAATTCATCCGTAAGTGAGAAAAGAATCAGGTCATAAGATTTCAAATTGCCAATTGTTTCACTCCCTGCTACAAGATATTTAGCATTTTAGAACCCACTGGCTGTCTTATCCCTTCAGTGTAAGCGGAATACAATTTTCCTCTTGGATTCTAGCAAAGAAGATATTAATAAGTTACTTGTCTCCCTGAAGATTTTTCATACTGGTTGCAGTGAAAATTAGTGGACTGTGGATAAAAAGAAAGTTGCTAGGTATTGACATTTCCAAATACTATATGTTCCATGCTTTCTTAAGAGAGCAGAGCTTGTGCCATCAGGCTGCAGCTGAAGGCTGGATATTTCTTGAAAAACTGACTTAACCTCCACTTTAGAATTTCTCAGAGCTCTCAGCTTTGAGAGATAAAGGGTCTCGTGGGCTGTGTGCAGTTTAAATCCTCTTGCTCCTTATTTATTTTAATAAACTGACAAATCTGCCTTTAAAATATAAAAGTGGCCAAATGCATTGAAACTCCATGATCTGGCAAGCACAACTAATCCTTATTCATTCTCAAGCTATATATACAGCACACTGATAGCACATCAGAGCCGTTAGGACAACTCATGATCCATAAACCACTTAATTAAATATTACAGTGCTAAAAACTGTCTCCATTGCTTGACATTTTGTAGCCTGTAGCAAGTCTGGCTGAGTTTGGTAACAATTAGAAAGCAAAATAACCAGACTGTTTTAATAGCTTACAGTATTTAGAAATAAAAGGTGGGTGGAAGATGCTCCATTTTCTCTCACATTCTACATACTGGATAAGTGACAGAAAATCCACTGGATGTGCCAGTTTGCATAGAAAGTTTCCCGTTTCCTGTCTAACATCTTTTTCTTATACTGAAGTCGACGTGTCGCTGGCTACAAATTAAACTCTTGTAATGCTCAAAGATCAGTCATAATTTCCATTCATCATAGGGGAATCAAATGCTTCCTGGATTTAGGGTCTTTGAATACAGCTGGTCTGTTATGAGGCAAGAGATGCTTCTTGTCCTTCAACCCATTTCTGTAACACTACTTCTGAACCAGGCTGGATTCTGATTCATTCACACCAGTGTAAATCTGGACTAACTCCATTAAAATCAGTAGTTATTCTAGACTTCGACTGGCAGATAGGGTTGCCAACTTTCTAATTGCACAAAACCAAACACCTTAGCCCCACCCCTTCCCTGAGACCACGCCCCCTGCTCACTACATTCCCCCTCCCTCAGTGGCTCACTCTCCCTCATCCTCTCTGGCTTCACTTGCTGACAAAAGTTGGAAAAGAGTTGATATGTTTTAGTGCCTTGAACTTGTTTCTGAGGGAAGACAAATTTTATCAATGATGTGAGTAAAAGCAAACTCCTAGGCTAGCTTAAATATCCACACAGGGCTACGGTATGAAGGACACCAAGTCAGTGTGACAGACTCATGGACTGGATGTCTGTCCATTAAGACAGCAACTAAATTATCCATGTCTAGAGCAAAGGTGAAATATTGCATCGTCTCCCAGCACTCAGAGAAAAGACGTTTTTAGATGCAACGGCCTGTTCTATTTTGTTGCACATCATCTTCTCCATATCACTGTTATACAATATACAGAACAATAAGACATCCATCTACTTTCAGGTTACAAACAAAGCGGAGTTAGGAATTCAATGCCGGGGTATACTGAAGTTCAGAGCAGGAAAATAAAACAAAAAAGACAGGAAGTTACGTTAAAGTGGCTGAAATTGTGTTTCAATATTTTCCCATTTATTTTGCTACAATCCTTTAAGAAGCTGTTTAATGTCTGGTAATTAAAATTACATTCTGGATGTGATGAAAAGCATTGAGAAGCTCAACAAACTAATGGAATTTTTCATAAAGAGCTCAGTACAGAAAGTGATCCTAACATAACAGGCTCTTCCAATGCTAAAGAAAAGGGAAATAGATATTTGTTGCCTGGCTCTGAGTAGTATGAAGTCATTTCTTACCTAGAATTAACTTATATTTCCAGAGATCGTGCCTGTGAATGAAGTGCTATTGAGTGCACAATAAAGTAAAAAACAGACATTTTATTTCTATGACAGTTTCAAAACAGTATTTGCACATTGATCGTCCTTTCTATCCTACAGCATGAAGATCAGCACTACTAATACAGTTGTTCTCATCAGTACAACCATAGTTCCCAAGGTGTCTGCAATTCTGGTCTAAAACCTGTGTTTGAGAGTTTATAACCAAGTCACAAAAATTCACAAGAGGCTGAAACTTGGGCCAGGCAGTCTCAGCCTGGGAGCAGCTATCTGGTTGAGAGCTGGCTGTTACAAACTTGAAACCATTTGATTTGGCATTTTTCTATGTTGAAGGAGGACTGAGAAATAGAAGCTCTCTCCTTTTTATGTTCCTGTTGCAATTTTTTAAAAGAAGAAATTTCAAAGTATGAGCTGCCCTGTGGAAATGTTTTACCTATTTTAAACCTCTGTTTATTTCGTAAATGTTGAAATGACAAAATACCTTTGTGAAATGTATAGTTTGGTTTCATTTGGACATTGAAATGTTGTTGTAACTTAAACTATTAACAGTTTTTCCTGTTAATCACCAAATGGTGAGACCATGCATTCCTGTAAACACAAAAATAATGGGATTTAATTGGAAGTAAGTTTTTTAATATTCATTAATTGGCCTGTTTTAAGACACCTCCTTCAATGGCTTCTTTTAAGTAACTGATTTAAATTCTTTGTTTACTTTGCCCAGTTATAAACTCTCCAGTTATTAATAAATAGCCGGACAGTACTCACCTGCCCATAAAATGTTTAGAAATGGGCAAAATAATTTAAGTATTTATGAGATACTAAGATTGTACTCACGATAACTTTGGGAAACCACTTTGGTCTTAAATCAGCATTCACGTCACACTCCCAGTCAGTACCCAGCCCACACAGAGGAAACTAACGATCCAACCAGCGGATCAAATTTGATGATGAATCCTGGTCACATGCCACCTGAAGCACATTGTGCATGCACTAAGAAGATGAATTACCAAACAAAGAACATCCCCCAGAGGCACTTCACTCTCAAGGGTATAATCTCTGGTAAAAAGCTCTCTACAGAAAGACATTCAGAAGGGGCTGTAATGGAAGTAACCACTGATTGGCACATGTATTCTGTCATTTGTGTTGGTTTGTTTAATGTTTTCTTCCCCTTTCTTTAATAAAATAGCATAGCTAACGATGGTGGTTATTTTGCTTGTTTTTAATCCTGGTGTCCTATAAGATACAAGACCCTATGACTAAGACAGTGAGAGTCACATCCCTGAGATATCAGTAAAAGAAATAATTAGTCAGCGCAGGACTACCATTTCTTGTTTCACTAAACCAAATATTTTTAGTAATTTTTTAAATAAAATTACTTGGTGGCCAACAATTAAAAATTTGCCACTTTTCACACCATGTGTGTAGGAACAGAGTAGTATCCCTTTAAATAGCTTCTTAGACCTTTAGAAGCCCTCACTATCCTCTATGCTTCAGAAGCTACCAGAACCCTGCCAGAGCAGCAGTGTGTGTTTGCACACGTATGCACAGACACACATGCACAGCTGGGCCTTGCCTGTTTGGTAAACATGATTATTTGAACCCTGCCAAGCCCAGTGGTTCCTTTATATTAAGTATGTTGTGTACAGGGCCGGCTCCAGGGGTTTTGCCGCCCCAAACATCCAAAAAAAAAAAAAGCGGCGATCGCATTCTGCAGCAATTCAGCGGGAGGTCCTTTGCTCCCAGCGGGAGTGAGGGACCCTCCGCCGAATTGCCGCTGAATACCCGAAAGTGCCGCCCTGCTCCAGAGTTGCAGCCCCAAACACCTACTTTATAAATTGGTGCCTGGAGCCGGCCCTGGTTGTGTAAAAAGTCAAATACACAATAGGTGCCCCATTGGCCAGGGCACTGTAGAGACATAAGTAAAAAAAGACAGTTACTTCCCCAGGAATCTTTCCATTATCAATCACCTTCTGGAATGGTCCCAAGAAGGAGGGCAGGACTGCACAGCATTCATGTGGCCTGTGAGAGCATGTGCATGTGCACCTGTTTTCTGCCTTGTCTAGGAGCAGAGGGTTTTAAGACAGTTGCAACGTTTGTTTTGGAATTTGCTGACACACTTCAAAATTTGGCATGGACCACATTCCTTTAACATGCTCGGTATGCACTATCAAACCACTGCAACTGTTTGTAACCTAGAAATCAAGGCTGCTTCTAACTCAGGAAAAGCTCCCTTATTTTTGTTCCTTAGGTGCTTTTGAAAAATCTCACCACAAATGCAATAGACCTACAATTCCCAAACATACTGATGAGTTGCACATCAGTCACCAGTTCACCCCATGGAAAGCTTTATAGTCATCATGACTTGAGCCTCAAAAGGATAGTGTGGACAAAAACCTAAAATATTTTTTTCTTTCTTCCTTCCTTCTCTTGCATCACAAAGAGATGTGGCAACTGGACCAAAGCCTGCTCCGATATACATCCCCCAGTAACCTCAAAGAAGCTCCATCCTTAAGGCTGCTGTGACCTAAACTGGGGCAAGAATCAGGGAGCTGTTCCAACTTCTCAGAAAGCCGTCCTCTATTTGCAGCACCAAGCCAAAACTTGACACAGCAGAGAATCTAGCATGTGATATGTACTGAATCAAGTGATTAAAGCTAACAGGTGAGTCAAGGGAGGATGGCATCTGAAAAAACACCTGACATTTCATCAGCAGTTATACTGAAGCCTGTACCAGCTCTTCAGGCATCTTGACAGACATCAGCAAACAAACAGTGAAACAGAGAACACAAGAATAAGCCTGACAGGAGTCAGGGCTCCCCCTTCAGTCTAAGACACTATGGATAAAAAAAATAATAATTCCAGGTTTTAGAATCTTGAAATTGCCACACAAGTCCACAAGAGCGATCTGATTCTGGGACAGCACAGAAAGAGAAAAATGTCATGCAAACCTATCAGCAAGAAGCAGCAGCAATGCAACCATTGTTAATGTTAAGCAAGTGTCAGCTGGAGTCAAACTTCAATAGTTAGCAAGAAGTCTGAAATGTAAATACAGGTCTGGCATTTTTAACAGGATGTTTGTTGTAAACCCAGGCAGCCTGGTAGAGGCTGACTCTCCAAAAGATCATTTCTTATAGCGGGACTTCCTTTTGTTTCCTGCCCATCTAGGCCATGGATAGGATCTGAAACAACACACCTGCACACATGACAGAAACAAAGACAGGAACAAAGAAAACTGCTCGGGGTTGTATCGTGATCAGTGGAACTGGGGGGAATGGTACTGAGGAGACACTGGGGAACAGCGAACAAGGGGTATTGAACTTAGAGCAACTCAGCCACATGTACAGAGGACTCCAAAGGCATATCTCCCAACATTTCAAGGGGCTAAAGTGGGACACAGTGCTTCTCAGATTTGGCCCAACTGCTCCTCTGCAGCTGGAATTGGGGTTGGGGAAACATGCCAAATTTGATTGGCACTGCAGCCCTGAGCTCTAGATCGCAATACCACTCAGTTCGAGGGCTCTCAAATGGGAGGCCAGGGCCAACTGCCCTTTTCGCCCCCAGCTTCACCCAGCAGGCTTGAGTGCAGGAAATGTTCTGCTTTAACCTGGACAGAGGCTTTTGGGGCACCAAACTGGGACAGTCCCATGAAACCTGGGAGGTCTGCACAGAATTTAACAGTTTTACTTGTTCAGCTCAGCCTGCATTCAGCAGCATTCTCTGTCAACGAAACATCGTGGCAGCGCCTGAACCATGAGTTCTCTGCAGTGCAGCAGGAGCCATGGAACTCTGTCATGGGACATGCATCAGAAGCCCCAACAGACAGGATGAGAGAGGGAGGAGGCACAAAACCCCCAGAAATACATGCGGTGAGACAACAGCAAAGGAGAGCAGGTGGCCAGGGTTCCAGACCCATAGTGAGATGCATGTACTTGGGGACACAGCACAAGTGGGTAAAGGAGAACTGCGCTGCACTAGGGCAGCATTGCAAAGAATGTAGCAAGTCAAACTATTTTAGCAACATGTGCAAGAGCAGAGGACGGTCCCTGCAAAATTCATTCAGACTTGTACAAGATGGGGATGGCATAACAGATAGCGGTGACTTTGATTCTCTCCTCATGTCTCAGAGCATATCAGGTTCAAGACTGTTGGGACAGGAAAGCAACAAGGGACACTACCTACTAACTTCCATACAGGCAACAACTGTAATAGAGAATTTCCCTGTGTGATTTCAGCTAGATAGTGGAGCTTGCTGCAGTGTGATTCCTTGGAGTGAATTGGATTTGAACAGAGTCATTACTGTGGCAGGGCAAGGGTAAAACCCCTTGAAAGCCCTGCCAAAACGCTGAGTGCAGTCTACTCTTTGGCCAGGAGGCCAGGGTAGAGACACAGATACTCAGCAGTGAGCCCAGCTACAAGCCTTAATCAGGGCTGGCTCAGAGGAACATGCCGAGCTGAGTGCTGACAGCCGGAGGGCTGTAAAAACCCTGAACAAACCTCATAGAGGAGGCTAGACTGGGAGGAGCTATAGCCAGGCAGTACTGGCCTCTAAAGGTGCTATTATGCCCCTGCTCTGCAGACTTTCAAGCTCCTTGTGTATTGGATTATGCAGTGCTACTGGAATTTTCCTTTGTGCTAAGTTCTGCAGTATCGCTGTCTCCTTCCCAAAGAGGGACTCCTCCAAGACAGGAGACCCTGGGGAGGGTCTGTGGGGCACTAGCTGTTGGGAGACCGGGTAACTGCATGAACGCTGTAAATAAAGACACTTGGGTGATCCAGCAAAAGAAGGCGTGGAAGACACTTTATTATACCAGCCTAAACACAGAGTACAGGCATAAAAGTGGGAGAGCCTGCACAGACTTTGTGACAATTACAAAGAACTAAAAGTACAATGAAAGCATAATGCAAGATGTAGAAAACCAACAGGCTGCATTAATGACTGAAGTTTGTGGTGGTTAATGGTAAGAACCACAGATCCCTCTTGGTTCTGATCAGGGTGGTGTCAAAATTCTATAGCTGCAGTGCAAGAAGAAAAAAGGGAGGTCCATGGACAACAGACACAATTTTAAAAGCATCTGGGGATGTTTTCAAAGGTGACAGATGCCTTGAAGGAAAGTTGTGACTGGAAGTAGATTCCATAGTGGAAGAGGTGAACTTAGCACAAAGGAAAATTCCAGTAGCGCTACATAATCCAATACACTAGGATCTTGAAAGTCTGCAGAGCAGGGGCATAATAGCACCTTTAGAGGCCAGTATAGCCTGGCTAAGCAACGTGGTGGTAAAGAAGTCATCAGAAAAATTATACATCTGCATAGCCCGAAAGCCACTTAATCAGACACTGAAAGATGCCCCCAAATGATGACATCTTGCCAGAACTTTCCAAAGCCAGAATCTTTATGGCCAGTGATGTGCCTTAGGTTTTGGCACATAAACTGCGATAAAGAGTGGGCATGCTGACAACTTCTGCAACACCATTCGGTCAGTACAGATGGCTGGTCATAACAATGAGCATAAGCTCAGCACCAGAGGCCTTCCAAAGAAAAAAAAAAAACTCTGGGGTGAAAATAACTGCAGATGAGATCCTGTAGGCAAAGGCACAATGATACAGAATCAGAATGAGACCACGACAGAAAATGACAAGCTTTTCTACAGTCATGCAGGGACAAAACCATAAAACAACCCAGAAAAAAATGACTCAGACCACAAGAAGTGACATACATTGGACATCTGCTCAAAGCAAAGGGGCTGAAAGCAGATCCAAACAAAATCAAAGCCAGAGACATGCCAGCTCCAGTGGATGGGAAAGGGAATGCAGCACTTCACTGGAATGATAAATGTTCTGTCCAGGTTCTGCCAACACCTCACTGCAGTAGAAGAAGCCATACATCCACTCACAAGGAAGGATGTTGAGTAGAACTGGGCAGGAACCCAACAGCAAGCACTTGACATGCTGAAACAAATAATGAATGCCCCCATCTTGAAGTATTACCAGCCCAGAGACCAGTGACACTCCAGTGTGGTGCATCAAAGAAAGCATAGGATGTAGCCCCTTTGCAGGAACAGCTGGTTGCTTATGCCAGCTGAGCCCTGTCAGAGACTGAACAGGGTTACACCCAAATAGAAAAAGAGCTTCTGGTTGTGGTATTTGCAATGCAGCGATTCTATCGGTATAGCTATGGCCAGCCAGTAACAGTGCCATCAGACCACAAACCCCAAGAGACAATCATGGCAAAATCCCTTCTTAGTGCTCCAAAGAGATTGCAGTGCATGTTGATGCACCTCCAGTATTACCGGCTAGAGCTCAAATATCATCCAGAACAATTACTGGTGTTAGCTGACACCCTGAGCAGAGCATATACCCAGCATCAGTGAGTTGCGGAAGGTGATTAGGATACAGAAATCATTATCATGCTGTGGTATCTCCCATTTTTAACAGGAAAGCCGATGGAAATAAAAGAGGTTACAGAAATAAGCAGTTAAGAGAGCAAAATGAGCAGGCTGGTCAGGATACAAAAAGCGAAGTATCAACAGAAGCAGAACCATAATTTTCAGATTAAAGAGGAGCTGAATGTGCAGAATGGAATTCTATTTTCAGGACCAAGAATTGTTGTCCCCACCTCATTACATAAGGATTTCATACAAAACTACATGTCTCACACCTGGGTATGCCAGCTGTCTTAGGCCCAAGTGTGTGTTTATTGGCCAGAAATGAATACACAGCACCACTCCTGGTTATGTGGGGTGAAAGAAGCAGAAGGAGACACAAGCCAGCAGACAACACCCACAGAAAGACTATAGAGACACAGTGATCATCAAAAAATAGAGACAGAGAACCACCCAGAGACCAAGCCCACAGGGAGATGAAATAATTTGCTAGATTCAGAGACAGGCAACAGGGAAACAGGTCACTGCTGCTGTGGTCGCCTGTTGAGGAGACCAAACTATCTCAAAGATGATGTAACCAGTTGAGGCTCTGGTACAGATGAGACTCCAGTTTGGCTATGTGCTAGCAACCTCTGGATGAAGGGATCTGGGTGGGGGTCTGGGAGTCAATTATTTGTTTTTAATTTGGGAAGATGTGTCAGGATCAGTGGAACAGGAGTCAGAAGGCCATTGTTCACTGGAGAGAGACTTATTTAGGGGACACCAGTGGAATGGGGAAGCAGGATGTTTGTCTGGAAACAAGTCAGCCACATGGACAGAGCCCTCCACAGGGTTTAATAAAGTCTCACTTGTTCAAATTAATCTGCATTCAACATCATTCTTTGTGAATGAAATATGGACGTTGAAGCCTCCGCAATCCATTTTCAGAGCATGACTGCAATCTTGTCTGGCTCTGACTTCTCTTCCAATGATGAGCCAGATTTAAAACAAGGGATCCAGGCTCCAAAAGCCTAGGCAATGAGGAATGTGTCAGGAGCCTCAGTATGCCAGGGGGAGCATGGTTATGGTCACTATGCATAATCAGCAGGCTTAGCCTGAACACCCCACGATGCTGCTCTGCAACCTCAAGCCAAACGTCAGTTGGGGGGTGGGCTGTGGCAAAATCCATCATCCACACACCCCTTCCCCTCTAAGCCAGATAGTGCTGCTGGCACCACTAGCCAGGGTCTCCTCCTAGTGCTCTTGGAGCACTAAAAAAAAAAAATGACTACGGGTCAGATCCTGAGCCACTGTACTTGGGCATAATTCCCTAAGGATCTGACCCTATGTCTGTTCCTGATGTGGAATCACTAAGGGAAGTGGCTTCCTGGGCTTTTTTCCCCCCACTCTAGCACACAGTGCAGAGCTGTCAGCAGCACTCATTACATTTACTTTAAAATATTTCTAACCATAACTGGGACCTTTAATTACATTTTTTTACAAATGCATGTGTTGCAGAGCCTGGTTCATTTCTTCTAATGGCTAGGAGACCCCTGACAGAATTAACAAGTAAGCCAACCATCAGGATTTAAAACCCACATCAAGGCCATTACATCATTAGATGCTCCATGTATTTTGATAAAGGTGGATTAGCTTTAGCTGCTTATGATACCACTTGCCAGAAAATGTGCTTGAGTACATTTTGTAAGTGTATCCTCTCCATAGTGCTTGGCTAGTAAATCTTTGTCAACAAGGGAGAACACAAGAGAGAGCCAGCAGGTCTGTGGATCAGCAAAGTGAAAATTAATGAGGTTCCATAATATTTCTATATTCAAATTCCTTTTTTCCAACCCAACAAAGGGGGCAGCCAGCACTAAGCACCAGGGAGTGAGGAAACAATGAACTACAAAGCTGCAGTTTTCTAATCCTGAAGTCAGTTTTCTGCTAGCCCTATCCACACCAGTTCCCAAAGCGTCATTAGGCTAGTGGAGATCACCAGAGAGCAGTATGGCCACATCCTCTCGACCAAGGCATGACATACAGCTAGGTACGTATCACTAAACCAGGCAAGGACATACCGTATCCGGGAGCAAGTCTCCCAACCTGGGTCCAAAGGCTTGTGTTAGTGGGGCTTGCGCCAGTGCACTAAAAATAGCCACACAGATGTTGCTTTGATGTCATAGCTCAGGCTGGAGTTTGGTCTCTGAAGTGTGGTTTGAGAGCCTGAGCCACAATGGTAAAGTAACATCCATATTGTGATTTTTGTGTGCTAGTGCAAGCCCCAACCACCTGTGGACCCAGACGGGGAAGCTCGCTTCCAGATGCAGTGCAGACATATCCTGAGGGCAGCTTTCTGATGCTTTTGGTCAAACGCCATTGTCTGGTTCCATTTTCATACTTACTCAACAGTTTTCCCTGCATCCTATTCTAGTTTCAATTAGCAAGAGTCTATGCATAGCCAAACTGAATAAAATTAGTACAACCATTATTACTCTGTCAAATGTTCCAAGAGTTTTGTTTCTACCTTTCTCCAAAATACAGAGTACCCTCTAAAAAGTGCAAGAGGGACTTTATGATGCTAATTTTGCATAAGATCAATCACCTTGCCCACTTTATTTGATGGATTCCCATGGCTGAAATCTATTATTGAAACATATAAGCATGTATTTGTGAACCTGACCATTCAGCTTCCACTTCCATTATATTTCTAGCCTCTCTATCTGAACAAGTTATTTTGACTCATCTGAATTTTGTTATTTAGCCTCATGTTCAAACATATGCCCTTGTCTTTCCTAAAAAGTAACTTTTACCCTGAAGGAACAATGGGGCCCTATTCCCAACTTCCTGCTCCAAGAAACTTCCCACTGACCAATGAATCAATCCAGCTTGAGTAAGTGTCAGGCTCTTTGATTACAGGATTAGGACCTTCGACTACAACTGAAAACATTGGAAAGCAGAGCTGGAAAAACTGCACTTTGGTGTTTAACCTGAACTTTGAGCATCTAAGCATTGTTGAAAATACCCATCTCAGTATTTTGATATGTCAGAGACAGAGAATACAGAGCACTTAAACTGTGCATCCCTTCTACACATGCACATGAAACAGCTTGCCCAAATAATGCTCAGATGTGAACTCAGCACATAAAAAAGAAGCCTCTGATTTCCACTATTTCTTAGCTGGGAAAACGATTGTCAAAGCATCAAAAATAATCCCAAACCTGACAGCTTCACCAAACAAAATATATGAAACTGTTAATCAGAGGCACACATCTCCATGGGAAAGAGAGAAAGTAAAACACCACATTTTTTTACAGTATTAAAAATATAAAGTGAACTCTTTTTTCCACAGACCCTGAGAGTTGCTTTAAAATTGCCTGTTTTACAGGGTGACCTTCCAGAGGGACTAACACTACATGAAAGACATGTTGGATTCAAAGTATTCTGTCACTGCCTACAGGTGCAAAGGGACAAGCAACATTTATTTTGATTAATTTGCAATGATGCAGAGAAGTTAATCAGTACCTGTTACCTCTATCAATAGCTTTCATATTTGTCAGTGGCTATATATACTAATATATTGAGAGGTGAACATATGCAGGCCAATTTACTGACAGACTTGGAGAGCCTATGTTTTATAGAACTATCACTTACCACAAGCTCAGGAGTGACTACCACATAACAAGGTGAATTAAGTGTCTTATTACAGAGATACTCAGTGCTGCTACGTGCTATTTATGAGCGGATACCAGGAAGTCAAACTAAGGATACCAGGGAGTTGAAAATAAATCAGTGATATAGAGTCTATGCAATATATTCTAAATATAACTTCATCTATTTACACATAAATACCAGCCCAGGTTCAGAAGATAGAATGGCACATGGATCAATCCCTGCTTTCAGCGATAACAGTAAAACATCATATACCTAATTTCCTGAAAGCAACACAGCCTCCAGAGAATTGACTATAACCAGAGGACAAGGAGAGAGCCCTACTGACCCCAGGCCTAACCCAAACCCAAGGACCCCTACCCTTGGTAACCCACACACTAGCCGAGGGAAACCCTTACCCTTTCTAACCCTAATGAAGCCGAGGGAGCCCTACCTTCTGTAACGTCAGTACTGGGCAAATTAGTTGAAATAATAGTAAAGAATAAAATTATCAGACACATAGAACATAACTTGTTGGGCAAAAGTCAGCATGGTTCTGTAAGGGGAAATCATGTCTCAGTAATCTATTAGAGTTCTTTGAAGGGGTCAAACGTGTACAAGGGCAAACCAGTGGACATAGTGTACTTAGTTTTCCAGAAAACCTGTGACAAGATCCCTCACCAAAGGCTCTTATGTAAATTAAGTTGTCATAGGATAATAGGGAAGATCCTTTCATGGATTGAGAACCGGTTAAAAGACAGGGAACAAAGGGTAGGAATAAATGGTAAATTTTCAGAATGCAGAGGGGTAACTAGTGGTGTTCCCCAAAGGTCAGTCTTAGGACCAATCCTGTTCAATTTATTCATAAATGATCTGCAGAAACAGGTAAACAGTGAGGTGGCAAAGTTTGCAGATGATACTAAACTGCTCAAAATAGTTAAGACCAAAGCAGACTGTGAAGAACTTCAAAAAGATCTCACTGAACTAAGTGATTGGGCAACAAAATGGCAAATGAAATTTAATATGGATAAATGTAAAAAGTCATGCACATTGGAAAAAATAACCCCAACTATACATACAATATGATGGGGGCTAATTTAGCTACAACAAATCTGGAAAGAGATCTTGGAGTCATCGTGAATAGTTCTCTGAAGACGTCATGCAGTGTGCAGCAGCAGTCAAAAAAGCAAACAGGATGTTAGGAATCATTAAAAAAGGATAGATAATAAGATGGAGAATATCTTATCACCCTTATATAAATCCATGGTACGCACACATCTTGAATACTGCGTGCAGATGTGGTCTCCTCAGCTCAAAAAAGATATACTGGCATTAGAAAAGGTTCAGAGAAGGGCAACTAAAATGATTAGGGGTTTGGAACAGGTCCCATATGAGGAGAGATTAAAGAGGCTAGGACTTTTCAGCTTGAAAAAGAGGAGACTAAAGGGAGGATATGATAGAGGTTTATAAAATCATGAGTGGCGTGGAAAAAGTGAATAAGGAAAAGTTATTTATTTGTTCCCATAATATAAGAATTAGGGGCCACCAAATGAAATTAATGGGCAGCAGGTTTAAAACAAATAAAAGGAAGTTCTTCTTCACACAGCACAGTCAACCTGTGAAACTCCTTGCCTGAGGAGGTTGTGAAGGTTAGGACTATAACAGAGTTTAAAAGAGAACTGGATAAATTCATGAAGGTTAAGTCCATTAATGGCTATTAGCCAGGATGGGGAAGGAATGGTGTCCCTAGCCTCTGTCTGTCAGAGGAGGGAGATGGATGGCAGGAGAGAGATCATTTGATCATTACCTGTTAGGTTCACTCCCTCTGGGGCACCTGGAATTGGCCACTGTCGGTAGACAGGATACTGGGCTGGATGGACCTTTGGTCTGACCCAGTATGACCATTCTTATGTTCTTAACACTAAACCTAGGCCAGGGAGTCCTACTGGCCCTAAACTTCACCCTAGCCCAGGAAATACTACTCATTGTAACCCTAGCCCTAGCCTGGGGATCCTTGCCCATTCTAGCCCTAGTCCCAAGAGCTGTACAATTTGTAACAGTAAACATAGGTTGGGAACCCTAGCAGCCCAAGGCTTACCCACACACAGCAATCCATACCACTTCTAATTCTAACCCTAGCCCTTGCTCTCTGCAACCCTAACCCAAACCCAGGAAGCTTGCCCCTCTGCAACCCTAACCCTTGCCTGGGAAGCAGTACCCTTTGTAACACTAACCCTTGCCTTGGGAACTATACTGACCCAAGCCTAACCCTAGCAAAGGGTTACCAAATAGAGTAAGGTTCCCTAACCCAGGGAGCACTACCCTCTCTACACCTAGCCTGGGAAGGCCTACCCTTTGTAATCATAACCTTAGCCCTGAGAGGCCTAGCAGCTGGACCCCTCACGCTAGCCTAAAAGCCCCTTGCAGTCCCAGGCCCAACCTTAGCTTCAGGGGCCCTCTGTACCCCTAAACCTGGCCCAGGGAGAACTGACCCTCTGTAACATTAACCCTAACTCAGGGAGCTCTACCAAATCCATGCCTCACCCTGCAATGGGATGCCCTTCCCTCTTTAGCCCCTAACCCTAGGGAGCACCACCATTTGTAACCCTAGCCCTATCCTGGGGAACCTACCAATGGGCAAGTCCAATGAGAGTCTGGGGAGCCGTACCACCTTTCACACTAACTTTATCCAGGGAGCCCTATGCTCTGTAACCATAATCCTAGTCTGAAGAACTCTATGAGCCCCAGCCATAAGCAGACTTTGGTGTTTCTACCCTCTGTCACCCTAATACAAACATAGGAAGCCCTAACCTCAGTAATCCTAATCCTAGTCTGAGAAGCTCCTCTCTCTCTCACCCTGAACCCTTGGGTGGAGAGCCCTAATGGGCCAGATCTTACTTGATCTTGGGGAGTCAGACCATTTATAACCCTAACCCTAGACTGGGACACCCTAACCTATGTAACCCTTGTCCTGTCCCAGGGAGACGTACTGGCCCCAGGCCTAACTCCCCTACTGGCTTGGGAATCCCTATCCTTTCTAATCATAACCTAGCTCAGACAGCTCAACCATCTGTAACCCTAACAATAACCCAGGGAGTCCTACCCTTTGTAACACTCATCTTAGCCCAGGGTATCCTACTGGCCCAAGCCTTAACCCGAACTTGGGAAGCCCTTCTCTTTCTAAGCCTAACACTAATCCAGAAACCCCTAATGGCCCCCCACATAACCTTAGCCTGAGGGAGCTAACTTTGTATATCTAACTTTAGCCCCTGGAGCCATACTGGCTCAAGGTATAACCTTAGCCAAGGGAACCCTATCCTTTGCAACCCTGACAGCCTACCCTTTCTAACCCTAACTGTTGCGCTAGCCCTGACCTCCTTACCCTCTTTAACCCTAACCTGGATACCCCTACCTATCCTAGGCCTAACCTAGCTGTGTGGGCCCTACTCTCTATAACCCTAACCCAGGTAATCCTACCATTCATAACCCTAACCCTGCCAAGGGGAACCCAGACTTCTATAAACGTAACCTTAGCCTGTGAAGCCCTACTGGCCTCAGGCCTAATCCTAGCCCAGGAACCCTATCCTCTGTATCTCTAACCCTAGTCAAGAGAGCCATACAATTTATAACCACAACCATAGCTTTGAGATTTATACCATCTATAATTCTAACCCTAGGATAGAGGAGTTCTACCAGCCCAATTCCTAACTCCCTGTGTAACCCTTACCTTCACCCCAGGGCACCCTACCTGCTCCAAGCCTGCCCCTGGGGCACCTATCCATTTTTAGTCTTATCCCTATCCCAGTCTAAACAACGTTTTTGTTACATGGGAGGAGCCAAAGACACAGCCAGGCATGGGGGTGGCTGGGCACTAGAAGGAGGATTTTTACTGTGGAGGGGGCAGGAAATGAGGATGGATGTTAGGAAAAGCCTTGAATTGGTTGTTTGAGAAAAATCTGTATTTTGTTAGACCCTGGTGAGGGTAGGGGACATGTAGCTATTTCTTTATCTCAGGGAGAATGAATGTGTTGTTTCCAAAGAGAGACAGCATAAAGGTTTGGAACAGCACTGGGACCTTGACCACAAAAGCAAAAGAAGTGTGTGCTACTTGGGTTGCCAGCATGTGGATTCTGGGCGATTCCTCGATCATGAGGTTGCAGAAGTTTATGGAAGAGCAAGGAGAACAGAATGACATGGAGTTTGCTGACTACAGACTGATTTGTGTGTAGAAAGGTTGCCTATGTTGGCATCATGTTTTGTCCACGCTGCAGCATCTATCCAGTAACTTTAAGAGGTTGTGATCTACCAGCCATTGTGGTTATTCACTTGGGTACAAGTGTTCTGGACCTTATTCCTGTTGTGCACCCTATGCTATGTATGGGACGAGATTGGACCACATCAGAGATGTGCGTTCAGGAGCTATGATAGTTTTCTCTGATTGGGTTTCACATTTGAATATTTGCTACAGCAACAATATGAACACCATTAATAAAAAAGTGTTGGAAGAACATTAATCGGGAAATTGAAGTGAAGTGTTCATGGCTGCCTAGATAACATGTACTAAATGGCATAGAAACGTTATAAGCCCTTACACCTTACTCTTTGTCTCACATGGGGGTACATCTACTGGACAGGGATCTTTCTCTCAAGCATAAAACTGACAGTGTTTTCGAACAGAAATCCTGTCTGTGATTTCTGACCCTGCCACAAACTCTGCCCCACATAGCCAACCAGGCTGTGGGAGGTCAGGCCTAGTGGTGGAAGTGAGAGTTCAGCCTACTGATTAGAACTGGGTCCAGGAAACAAGCTGAGGGTCAGTACTGGAGGGACAGAAGCCAAATGCTGGAGCCAGAGGGTAAACTGGAATCATAAGCCAAAGGCAGAGCCAGGGATCAGTACCAGAGAGACAGAAGCTGCGTGCCAGAACTGGGGGATCAACCAGAGTTGTGAGGTATAGCTGGGGCT
Organism: Gopherus evgoodei; assembly: GCF_007399415.2. Taxonomy (NCBI): domain Eukaryota; kingdom Metazoa; phylum Chordata; order Testudines; family Testudinidae; genus Gopherus; species Gopherus evgoodei. The sequence continues at coordinate 181,189,334 of NC_044324.1, read as the reverse complement.
TGAAGTCAGAAGTCTGAAGCCAGAGAGAAGCAGTGGCTGGAACAAAGCAGGAAAAAAGGGCTGGAAGCAGGACTGGAGCAGAGCTGAAACAAGGCCAAGTGCAGTAGTGGGCATGCTTCGCAATGAGCAGCCACTGATCTGCAGTGGGGTTCAGGCTTATAAACTGGGCTGCTAAGCCAGCAGCCTATCAGGGGCTGGAGTCACTCTGTCAGTTCCAAGACAGTGCATCTGGGTTCACTGGTTGCCTAGCAACAAAGTTAGCCATGGAGCAGGCCAGTAGCTGGTCCTAGCTGATCTGGTCTGGTCCCTGACAGCAGCTGCCTCCTTTCCGCATCACCTCACAGGATACCTTGGGCTGGGTTTCTTGGGACAGGCCCAGCAGAAGGTTTGCAGGAGGTCCAGGGCATGGATGTGTTCTGTGGGTTCCCATGAACACTCCTCTGGGCCGTATCCTTCCTAGTCAATCAGATACTGGAGTCTTCCCCAGACTTGGTGGGAGTTCTGAATCTGCTGAATCACACATTCCTCTTGGTCATGCATGGTTATCAACAAAAGGGAAGTAGTGGTGCAGTGTGGGCAGGACCGGCGCTAGGAGTTTTAGCGCCCTAGGCGCACGGCAATTTCGCCGCCCCGCGCGCTGGTCCCGCGGCTCAGGTGGAGCTGCCGCAGTCGTGGCTGCGGACGGTTGGCTGCTCCAAGGCTCTGGTGGAGCTGCTGCAGTTGTGCCTGCGGGAGGTCCACTGGAGCTGCGCGAGCAGCCCACCGTCCGCAGGCACGACTGCGGCAGCTCCACCAGACCCGTGGGAGCAGCCAACCATCCGCAGCCACGACTGCGACAGCTCCACCAGAGCCGCCTGCCCCTCCTTCCAGCAAAACGCCGCCCACCAATAATCCTGGCGCCCTAGGCAATTGCCTAGGCCGCCTAAATGAAAGCGCCGGCCCTGAGTGTGCGAAGGGATTCTCAATTAAAGGTTTCAGAAGGGAGACATGGAACATGAAGTAGATCATGAGGGGTTGTGGCAGCTGCAGTTGAAAGGTTACTAGGTTAAGTTATTTCATGATTGCACAAGGCCCCAAGTTCTTGTGGTTCAGCTTTGTGGACGGATGGGTGGATCACAGGTTTTGGGTGGACAGCCAATTCTCCCTTACTTTGAGGCAGTCAGCTGATGGTGTTGGTCAGCATGGCACTTGCATGCAGTTTTAGCCTCTTCTAACAGGTGCCCGAGTTCTTGAGGTACTTGGTGGATGCATGCGGCTAGGTCAGCAACAGTGGGCATTGGTAAATTGAGGAGGATTAGAGGGTGGAACCCAGAATTCACAAAGAATGTGGTCTTCTGGGTCATGTTGTGTGTGGAGTTGTTGTAGGTGAATTCTGTGTGGGGAATGAATGCCAGCCCATTGTCCTGGTGGCAGTGTAAGAATCAGTGTAAGTTCTACTCCAGGACCTGATTGACTCTCTCTGTCTGACTTTGGTAAGCCAACACGGTGCAAGGTTTGATGCTCAGGAGGTGCAGAAATTCCCACCAAAAGCATGAAACAAACTGGGACCCCCAGTAGGTTACTATGCTTGTGAGCAACCCATGAAGGCAAAAGATGTAATATTTTTGAACAGATAGGCTGTTTCATGGGCAATGGGGGAGGCTACAACATGGTATAAAATGCACCACCTTTGTCAGGACATTGACCACCACTAGAATTTTGGTGTACCATTGGGAGGGTGGTAATTCCACAATGGACTCCATAAACACAATGCTCCAAGGCTGAGATGGAGTGGGCAAGGGCTGAAGGAGACTGAGCAGTTTCAAACAGGGGAGATTTGGTATAGGCACAAAGATCACAGAACCAGACAGTTTGCTCCATCAGGTACACAGATGCACCCTTTCCAATACAAAATTCCTGAGACGGTGAAGATTGAGGTTTGTTGGATCTGACTGTAAAGGGATCTTTGTGCAGCAGGGAACGTATGGAGCATATCGGGTCCCAGACAGTGGTACCAGAGATGAAATTTGATGGTTTGAGAATTATGGATAGTCAAGTTCACCATATTCCCTCTTTCGAGATAACATCTGCCTTCCTATTGCTGGTCCTAGGGCAATAGGTCACCAAGAAGTCAAATAGCATGAAGAAGAGGGACCAGCAGACCTGTCACAAATTTAGGTGCTGAACTGTCTTTAAGAATTCCAAGTTTTGTGATTGGTGAGGACTTGGATTGGGAATCTGGTATTCTCCAGGACATATTGCCATTCCTCAAAGGCTGATTTAATGGCCAGTAGCTTATTTCATTTCATAATTTTGCTCTGCTAGAATGATTTTGCATGAGTAATAAGCACAAAAAGAATGAAGCTTATCATTGGAGGCTCTCATTTGAGAGAGGACTCTCCCAATACAAAGTTTGAGTCATTTGCTTCTACCATAAATGGCTGGCCGGGGTCAGGGTGAACTAAAATGGAGGCTGTGGTGAGTTTCTGCTTTAGGCATGCAAGACACACACATGCCTCTGGAAACGAAGAAAAATGGGCTCCCTTCTGCAGGAAGGCTGTGATTGGGGAACCATCCCTGAGAAACCCTTGATGAACCATCTATAGTAATTGGCAAAGCCCAAAATGCAGTGCTCCCCCTAGGTGTCACCCAGACATTGCTGTGGACCACAAAAAGTGACAGACATCCAGCCCTTTGGATGAGAGGATATAGCTGAGAAATTCTGTGTCCTGGTCCAGCTGGTATTTGTCTGGCTTGCCATACAGGAGGCATTGGCAGAGCTTTTCTATGGCACGCCATACATGCTGGTTGTGCTGTGCTTGCTCGTTTAAAAAAAAAAAGTGTCCATATGGGGTGCAGAAGGTGTTTTTTCACTCATCTTCTCGCAGGGTGTCCACATTTCCCTTGTACATTTGCAAGGTTGTGGTACTTGCCAAGTATTTGGCAGCAGCAGCAGCAGCAGCTGGGATGCTTACGGGTACAGCCAACTCCCATGAGCCCATTCTCTTCCAGCACAGATTCCCCAGATGACGACATGAGCTGCAGAGGATACCAATTCTGTCTGTGGCCTCTGGAAGGGAGAATCATTGGCAGTACTGGGAGCAAAAGAATATTGTCCCTTTTTGCCAACAGATACAGGGGTTAGGGGAAGTGAGCCAGGGGATTCTCAGGATGACTGGAGAGTGGGGGTGCCTGAGTTAATCCAAACTGCAGAGTTTCCTTGTACTCCTGGAGTGTAATGACCTCTTAGGGGGTGGTCTGGTGGGTGACCAGCCCTGAGGCTAGGAATGACCCATCAATAGTTTCAACCAGATCCAGGGAATTTTTATGCATGTCCATAATCCCTTGGATCTTAACCACATCCTGGTCCATAAAATTGCCGGAAGCTCCCAAGTTAGCCAGATCCTCCAGGTAGACTGCTAGTCTTGTTTAGAGTAGGTGCTGTAACAGCAATCAGAGACACATTAGGGGTGAATTCGCAGTTGCTGCCATCCCAACAAAGGCACGTGGAGGTTAAAAGGAATCAGCCCAACCTGACCTTGGCATCTCCTGACCGCGAAGTTTGTCAGACTGTTGCAGGGCATCTCAAGGTGAAGCATCTGCTGCCCCCACAACCCAGACACAGGCCTGAAAGTTCAGCAGTGATTCTTCTCAACTTCACCCAGGCGTGGGCGGTCCTGCATGGGTTCCAGGCCCTGGAGCAGGGAGCACAGTTGAGAGATAGGAAGCAGGGGCACTGGCCGGGCTTGGCCACGTTCATGGTGCCACTCGTCAATTCTGATATTCAGGTCAATCAGTTCATCCAGATGGGACATTGGCTCCCTTCTGCAGGAAGGCTGTGATTGGGGAACCATTCCTGAAAAACCCTTGATGAACAATCTAATGTTCAGGTTTCTTGTCAATTATAGGACTCATGAATGGTAGAGACTGGGAACATAAATATAATAATCGCATTTGGTATATAGATTAATGCCTCATGCTTCTATTCCCAGCACTTGTGATAAGGCAGGCACGCCATTTTACCCTTTTATGCCTGTTTACTTATGTGTAAAATGGATTTGGGAACAATATCTGATATCTAAGAGAAGGGTAAGAGGTAACTTGATCACAGTCTAAAGATATTTACATGGGGGAGAGATTTTTAACAGTTGATATCTCTTTAATCTAGCAGGAAAAGACCTAATGAAATCCAGAGGTTGGAAGCAGAAGATGGATAGATTCAGACTAGAAATAAGGAACACATCTTTAACAGTGAGGGTAACTAATCATTGGAACAACTTACCTAGGGGCATGGTGGATTCTCCATCACTTGAAGTCTTTAACTGAAGGTTGGTGGCTTTCTTAACTTCTGTTTGAGCTATAACAGATCTTTATGGATGTGGTGCAGAAATTGTTGCGTGGGGCTCTATGTTCTGTGTTCATAATGATCCCTTCTGACCTTAATCTACAACTATATAAACAACAATTTTATGGGGCCTGAGCAACATCTAAAGTACTTGAGCATCCTCAGATATCTTCATCTATATAAGGACAATTATTTCTGGCTGAAGTGTAGATTTACATTTTCAATAAAAAGTCAATAAAAAGAGAGGTGTCAGTCAGCTACATCCCTTTCTATTCAAATTGTAATCAGCAATCTGCTTTACCTCTTTTTTCCAAGTAGCTTTTTTGTTTGGTTGGGGTTTTTTTGTTGAAGCAAGGCAATAAAGCAGGCAATATGCTAGATAGATTGCTTTTTAAGGTTTTATACGTGCCATTGGCAGCTCACCAGCAGAAAGTTCTTTAGAGAGTAGACAGATGTGTAACAAACATTATTAGCGGTAAAATTATTTTGAAACAAGAAATTAACAATTATACTCTATGCTGTCTGGAAATACTTTGCGGGGGGATGGGGGGGATGGTTTGGGAGTTTAGCAAACTTACTCAACAATAGTAAATTATCTCTGCTGTCCCACTATTAAGACAGAAGAACCAGTAGGCCCAGCTAGCTGTTAGGCTGAATATAATGCTGTAATTTTTTTTTCTGTCAAAGAGCATTATTGGCAGCATTTCCCAGTCTGTTTTGTAGCAATTCAGTGGCAAAAAACTACACTCTGCCTTAAGGTTGCGGGGTGGTAGGTTGTCTTCTTGCAGAACATGGAGTTGAGCAAAACGCAAATTTCTAAAGATCAGAAAACAGTTACAGTTGTTCATGCAACCTTAACTCTGTCCTCTTTCAGTAAAGCCTCAATACGTGCCATTAACACACGCATACCTTTACTTTGCTTATAATGAAATGTACAAGCTCTTAATCTCCTTTTACATTACACTCACTCTCACAGAAAGGAATCTGTTGTCCTATTAAAGAACAAAAAGAAGGGGGGGTGTAAAAAGGTTGCCTATGCTACCTTCCTTCTACTCATTTTGAACAATGCTTCAGTATGCATATAGTGACAAGGGCCAGTGAGAGTGTGTGGTGTGAGATTCAGGAGGTTCCATATCCTGGTGTACACTCACACACTTAGCCAACTCCTCAGAAAGAATAGCACATGTGCGCAAGTTAGGAACCATTTCACAGCCTTTTGCAATTCCCTTACACTTACTGGACACCATTCAACTTATGAACGGCCACACTGGATCAGATCAAAGGTCCATCTAGCCCAATATCCTGTCTTCTGACAGAAGCCAATGCCAGGTGTGCCAGAGGGAATGAACAGAACAGGTAATCATCAAGTGATCCATCCTGTTGCCTATTCCCAGCTTCTGGCAAACAGAGGTTAGAGACACCATCCCTGCCCATCCTAGGTAATAGCCATTGATGGACCTATCCTCCATGAACTTATCTAGTTCTTTTTTTAACCTTGTTATAGTCTTGGCCTTCACAACATCCTCTGGTAAGGAGTTCCACAGGTTGACTGTGTGTCATGTGAAAAAATACTTCCTTTAGTTTATTTTAAACCTGCTGCCTATTAATTTCATTTTGTGACCCCCTAGTTCTTGTGTTATGAGAAGGAGTAAATAACACTTCCTTATTTACTTTCTCTACACCAGTCATCATTTTATAGACATCATATCCCCCCTTAGTCATCTCTTTTCCAAGCTAAAACTCCCCCCAGTCTTCTTAATCCCACCTCACATGGAAGCTGTTCCATGCTCCTAATCATTTTGGTTGCCCTTTTCTGAATCTGTTCCAATTCCAGTATATCCTTTTGAGATGGGGAGACCAGCTCCAGTATTCAAAATGTGGGCAGACCATGAATTTAGAGAGAGGCAATATTATATTTCTGTCTTATTATCTATCGCTTTCCTAATGATTGCCCAACATTTTGTTTGCTTCTTTGACTGCTGAAGCACATTGAGTGGTTGTTTTCAGAGAACTATCCACAATGACTCCAAGATCTCTTTCTTGAGTTGTAAGAGCTAATTTTGACCCCATCATTTTATATGTAGAGTTGGGATTATGTTTTTCAAGGTGCATTACTTTGCATTTATCAATACTGAATTTCATCTGCCATTTTGTTGCCAAGTCATCAGTTTTGTGAGATCCTTTTGTAGCTCTTCGCAATCTTCTTAGGACTTAACTATCTTGAGTATTTTTGTATCATCTACAAATTTTGCCACCTCACTGTTTACCCCTTTTTCCAGATCATTTATGAATATGTTGAATAGTACTAGTACCAACACCACTATTTACCTCTTTCCATTCTGAAAACAAAGAGTAGGAATAAATGGTCAGTTCTTTTAACCAGTTACCAATTCATGAGAGAACCTTCCCTCTTATTCCATGACAGCTTACTTTGCTTAAGAGCCTTTGGTGAGGGATCTTCTCAAAGGCTTTCTAAAAATTTAAGTACACTATATCCAAGGGATCTCCCTTGCCCACATGCTTGTTGACCACTGTGACATTGCACCCTATATGATTTTATGAAAATATTCTAATAAGTGTGAATGTAATGTAACTGGAATATGCTTCATGCAAAAGGTCTCTTGTAAGGTATCATTACAAAGTTTATAATCTACTGAGTGTGTTCATCCTATTTGTATGAATGTATGATTCTTGTATCTGAAACTAGAAATATGAAATATATCTCTGAGGGCCTATTGTAATTATGCAAAGTGTGGGCCATTAATGGTGGTTTGGAACCTTGATGGCGCCCATAAACAGGATAATTGACCGTAGATGGCTTTGTTTTACTTGTAAGTCTTCCTGTATACATGTGTGCTGGCAAGTGGGTAATGAAGTCTCTCAGTGCCATGTGATCATGTCACCTGAACTGGAATCCATCTTTAACTTGGTGCTTTTCCATTTAGAAGGAGGAGTGGGAACCCAGAAAGGGACAAAGGATTCCCACCTTATGTAAAAGATATATAAGTGGGTAGAACACAACAAAGGGGCCTGCAATCATGAGAAATTCCCTAGCTACCACCTGAGCTGGAACAAGAGCCGTACCAGGGGAAAAGATTGTGCCCAGACTAGGAAGGCATCCAGTCTGTGATTGAAGCTTATTGAAATGGGTGAGGGTTTCTCTGTATTCAGTTTCCTTACTGTATTAGGTTTAGACTAGTGTGTTTTATTTTATTTTGCTTGGTAATTCACTTTGTTCTGTCTGTTACTACTGGATACCACTTAAATACCCAACAAATTATGTTCATCTATGGGTCTGACAATTTTGTTCTTCACTGAAGTTTCCACCAGTTTGCCTGGTAGTGAAGTCAGGCTTACCGGCCTGTATTTGCCAGGATCAGCTCTGGAGCCCCTTTTAAAAATTGGTAGCACATTAGCTATCCTCCGGTCATTTGGTACAGACACTGATTTAAATGATAGGTTACAAACTGTAGTTAGTAGTTCTGCAATTTCACGTTTGAGTTCCTTCAGAACTCTTGGGTGAATGCCATCTGGTCCTAGGGTCACCAACTTTCTACTCACACAAAACTGAATACCTTGCCCCCCTCTGTCATTTACTCTCCCCATCCTCGCTCCCGCCCTCATTTTCATTGGACTGGCTCAGAGGGTTGGGGTGTGTGAGGGTTCGAGCTGGGGATGTTGGTTCTGGGATGGAGCTGGGGCTGAGGGGTTTGGAGTAGAGTGAAGTGACAACTGTTGCAATGCACTAGTGTTCCTGGCTGTATTTCAGAGGGTATCAGGGACCCGGATGAGCTACTGACCTGCTCCCTAACTTCACGGCTAGGCAACCAACTTACTGTCTTAAAAAACTGGCAGTGACCCCCTGCCCATCATAGGCTGCTGGTTTAACAGTCTGGCCCCCCCCCTCAGATCAGCAGCTGCTCAGTGCACAGCATGCCTGCATCTGTGCTTGCCCTTATTCTAGACCCTGCTCCCCTCCAGCTTGATTCTGACTTTGAGCTCTGGAGCTGCCTCTAGTTTACAACTCCAGTTTGCCCTCTGGCTCTGGCATTTGGCTTCCGCCCCCCTCCAGTATTGACCCTTAACTTGTTTCCTAGACACTGCCCACCCTAAACCCAGCTCGAACTCATAGGTTGAATTCTCACTTCCATCACTAGGCTTGACTGCCAACAGCCCAATTGGCTACAGTTTGAGTAGCCCAATGCAAAGCACAGGAGCCCACCTCATTGCCATAGACCCCACTCAGGCCAGGTTTTTCCTTGGCGAAGCTGCTTGGGGCCATACAGAACTTGCATATATAGGTGTCCATCCTGCAGGTACAGAATGCAGCCCAAGCAGCTCCATTGGCAACCCTGGCTCTTCTCTCCTGGGAGCCAAAGGTCCCACTCCCAGACAAGTTTAGTGGTGACTGTGCTCAGTTCCTAGATTTCCTAAACCAATGCTGGCTCCTCGTCTGACTGTGCCCCCCCAATTGTTTCCCACATACCAGGCCCAAGTAAGGCTCATCATCAGTCTGCTGACTGTGGGGAGGCCTTGGCCAGGCCCTCTACCCTCTTGGAGCAGTCCAACCCCTCCTGGGCTGGTTGGAACAATTGTTTCAGGCTGTGTCAGTTATCTTGGTTACCCCACTGCACCTAAAGTGGGGAAGCTGCACTACAAACACTACAGCAAGTGCACTGATCAGCTGCCCAATACGCTGCTGAATTCTGTCACCAACCATCTTCAGAGTGCTTAGCGGTGGTCAGTGGAGACCTACCTGATCATATGGGACTGGCTTCTCTTCTCTGTTCCCATCTGTTCAGTGTATAAAGACACAGCTAAATACAAGCTTTCCTACTAATAATGTGAATAAAGATTGTAGTTGCCACAGGGACATTATCCCATTGGCAGTCAGAGGGGTGACATCTGCAAGACAAACCTCTATTAAGTCATGTTGTGAGGAGTTTGGGTGAAAGCAAGGAATATAGTATTGGACCTTTTGTTTTCTTCACCATCAGTAACTAGCTTGCCTTGGATTATTAGACTTCTCAGGATGTTTTCTAAAGCATTTAGAGAAGATGTGATACACTTCAGACTAGATAGACTTTGCCTTTGCCTTATGAACCCACTCACGCATCACAACATGGAACACTTTACATATAAAAATACCACAGGAGGCCATGTCTACACAATAATAAACCCCAATCAGCATGGCCTTGCAATACCTATGTAGAAGTGCTGAGTTATCTATTTAATATATATAAACCAAGATGCACACAGCACATAATAGGGAATTGAAAATAAAAAGTGGAGTAGAAAACTATCTCCTGATTCTAATTTCAGATATCCTCTTAATTGGTGTCAAGATACGAGATGCAGTGGATTGTTACTGGTCTCCTTAGCAGACATTACATAACAAAAGAACACCACACCCAACTTGTATAATTACTGTGCAACATTTTATGCCAGTATCACCTGAGATCACAACACAATGCTCTGGCTAGAACCTGTCAGCAGTACCCAAAGAAAACATTAGCACATGCAAATTGTAAAACTGAAGGAGGAAAAATACAGTATATCTATCCCAAAGCAATAACATTTGTATGACAAGAATTGCCACTCAAGGTCATAAAATCCATCAGAGGCTAGCCATAAGGTGTCCCTCCATGCCAAGAACAATAAAACTATTTCATGCAGCTCTGAAAGATTTGTCATTTGGAAGAGGAGTGGGAAGAACATTACAGGAGGAGCAAATTCTGGGCCTGATCTGCATTCCTTGCATCTCTTCAGCTCACACTGACTTCAACTGGAGTTTTGGCATAAGCAAGGAGTCGGGCCCTTTGTTTCCTTCACCAGAAGAAACTATCAGGCCTTGGATGATTAGAGTTTTGAGGATGATTCCAGAAGCATTTAGAGAACATTTAGTCATTGGAACATTATTCTGAGAAGTCAGAGTATACTCGTTTTTCTACGTAGTCATGAGAAGGAAAAATAAGACAGTATTAGGCATATTTGCTTATTCTGAATTTAAGGTACTGTCCTTTGCATTAACACATGATCCAGTAACACACTGAGCACACCCTTAACTCCTTTTAAAGTCATGGGAGCTGAGGGTGCTCACCACCTCAGGGGATGTACTGTAGCCTGCAGGATCTGTCCCAAAAGCCATTTGTCCAGAAAATATTTCCTCCTTTCATTGTCCACAGAATATCCACTAGGTTTTCACTCTTCTGTCTTCTTGGTCTCTACTGTAATTAAAATGCCTCAAAAGTCAAGATAATGTAAAAGACCTCAAGAAATAATTATTTCCATAATTTATCACCTAATTCTCTTCTATCTCTGCAAGTCACACACTTTGATTCAAATCAATTTACACATGAAGCCTATTGAAGTGTTTGTTTCGGCCATTTTTCCAAAGATTTAAGAAAAGTTTGAATTTATTTATCATATGGTCTCTTATTAAGAGAGAGCACCAGGTTTCCATTTGCTTGGTCTGTCATACTGATTTCAGGTGACCTAGACATAGTCTTTCCAATCTGTGTCAATCTACTGCTGGAGAATGAGTCTGTGTGATTGGTTCAAGCTTTGCTCCAATTTTTTGTTCACATCTCATGTTACTGAGCATTGTGTAACTAGAAAGTCAGTAGAAATGTAATACAATAAATGCAATAGAGATAACACAAAACTCAATTGTGAACCCTTCAGTTATCATTAATTCCCATGAGTTGTCCCATTTACTAAATCAAGCAGTCCCATCGGAGTCAATGTTTACCAACCGGGAGCAAAGGTTCACAATCTGGTTTAAAGGGTAAGTCGGACTTTTTAATTTAAAGTAGGATTTAGTTGGGCTTCTCTAAACAGATGGGACCAGCTTCTTAGCCGGTGTAGTTCTATTGACATCAATAGAGTTGTGTTGATTTTCACCAGCTGAGAATTTGGCCCATCACTGTTTACCTAAAGCACATCACATGATCTATACAGAGTGCCTTGTACACATTTGGCACGCTATAAATAACCACAATAACCAAAGAGTACTTAGGATGCAATGTTAAGCACCTAAACGTTCGGAAAGGCCAGAATCATCCTTAATTGTGCCCCTTTGCATGCACGCGCACACACACACACACACACACACACACACACTGATACAGTCTAATTACATGATCACCTAGTATTTTTTTCTCCCGCAGGAGACCTGCCTCATTCTGCATTCAAGATGGACAGTGATTAAGGAATGTAAGTGTTCAATATTTCTTTTTATCATCATTCAGTGCATAGCAGTAAATAAGACTGGAGCTCACTATCCAAGCCTTGCACTGAATATAGAATTATTTATTCCTTCATTGTCATTTCTAAGGCACCCATTATTGTTATAACCAAGTGACTCAAATATTATCTCCACATACTATTCTCTTTATTTTACAGATGGAAAAACTGAGACAAGCAAGACTGGTGAATCAGTGGCAGAATCAGGATTAGAATTCATGACCTTGACTCCCAACTCTGTGCTCATTCCTCCAGATCACACTTCTGGAGGTACTGAGCAGCCACAGCTCCCATTGACCCCAGTTGTAGGTATGAGTGATCTGCAGTTCTGCAAATCAGACTCAGGTGCCTCAGTCTGGGTGCCCATGAAATAAGGAACAAATTAGTGTTCACTTGACAACGTTCTGACTGAAGTGACTTGCTCAGCATCACATGGGAGCTCTGCGACACAGACGGGGATAGAACTGAATTCTCCTGTATGGTGTTTGACTGCCTTAGCCATGAGATCATCCTTTTTCCTTCATTTATTTCACAGCTTCCTACTTCTGAAACAAACGAGGCAGGGGACCGACAAACAGCATCGGTCACTACACAGCCCTGCTTCACCCCAAAAACAGGTCCATCTTGAATGAGGTAGGAGTCATCTGCAGCAAAAAGGGTTTAATCATTCAATTAAAAACTATATCATGATGCACAAGGGGGTTGAATTAAGGTTGCACTGGCAACTTGGGTGATTGATTTTGCAACTTAAAAACAAAAACACACACAAAAACATTAAGAGCATGTTAAGTAATTTCCTATGATTTGTTTTTACTAAAGGAAAAAAGGTGAAAAATTCTTGTGTGTCAGTTGTTACAAACCCATTCCTTCTCCTTCCCCCCATCAATCATCATCAGGGTTTGAACCCTGAAGTTTCAGTACAGACTTTCACTACAGGGCTGATTACATTAGCTAACAGCAGAAGGAGACTATTTTAGGAGTGTGGAGTAGGCTACTGCACCATGTCCTGGGTCTGAAAGGAGACAGGCCCTACTGTCTCTCTCCTCTGCCCAGGCGTTCCTGCCCCATGTGATGCTACCCGAGGGTAGGGAGATGGGCCACTGCAGCCACTTGAGGATTTCAAGGTAGGCTGTAAGGGGATTTCAACCCAGCTCTCTCTCACTATCACAGAGAGACTGTCTGCAGCCAGGGTTTGCTGTGCAGTTTGTACTGCTATTGTTTTGGCAGCAGCACTGCTGTCTCTCTTTACAATGTTAGTATTCAAGATACCGGTCTGACATGCTAGCAACATTTTGCTGACAACAGACAGGCAATTTTCAACAGTTTATAACTCAATTAAAGCTGAATGGAATTTTATGTAACAAAGAAAAGGCACTTATCTGGCCCCAAGAGCTCTCTGATGAATTTCAGAGCCCTACTGCAAATACTAGAGATGTTAGAGCTTCTTAAAAAAATAAATTACAAGATTCTTATGGGAAAGTGTTAGGAAACCTGGACATGTGTGTCGCTACCAGCACTCTCTAACACACTATTCTAGGTTCTATTCTGGCAGCTTGACTCTTGATTTGTGTAATATACTAAGGGAAGCATTTCCATCTCTGAATATAAGAGCTGTACAAGTAAATTTAGACACTGTGAAATACAGAGAGCAGTGAATTGAAAGATTTTTTGAATTACGCACTTAGTTCCCAATCATGCGAACATATATACACACACAAGTAATGTTACATTCATGAATAGTCCCATTGATTTCAGTGCGACCCTTCACAGCATACAGTTGTTCAGACAAAGAAATGTTTGCAGGATTAGGGACTTAGTTTCTAAGAATCCTCAAATCAAACAAACATTAATACATTTCATTCTCATTTGATTGGCGACATATGGTCTTTAATGACTATGTTCTAATGGTTTAAATGTAAGCAGAAATTCATCTACATTTTGTTACAGAAAAAGTCATTCTAATATTATGCAACATTAATGCAAGATTTCTCATCCTTGACTTTAAAATACCATACCAGAAAAATTAGAATATATTATGTAATGAGGTTTAAATTTTGTCACAAAACTGAGTTTTAAAAATTGGTTAGAAACCTTTAAGATACTGTGTAGGAAAAATTTTAGAAAAGTTAACATGCACCGGAAGACTTTATAGGCCATTGTGTATGAAAAAAGAAATGAAATCTCTGGTACTTACAGCCAATCATCATCATAGCAACCGCAAAGATCTTCTCTCCATCTGTAGTAGGGGCAATGTTCCCAAATCCAACACTGGTGAGGCTAGTCATTGTAAAGTACAACGAGGAGATATAAACAGAATCCTTGCTTGGCCCCCCTTCCCATTTCCCCGAACCCGTTGTGTTAAACCGATAAGGCGTTCCTATGGACTCCCCCAGCTGGTAGAGCCAACTCTCTGTTCGGATTGTGTTTGTATCCTCATTGATAACTTCATAATCTCCAATGCTGTACCAAATGCAAGCCAACCAGTGAGCTGCCAGACCAAACACACACACCAGCAGGACCAAGACAGCTGCTCCATACTCAATGTAATGATCCAACTTCCGAGCCACACGACCCAGCCGAAGAAGTCGGACGACTTTCAGTGAACTGAACAGGCTACTAATTCCCTACAAGGATAAAGCAGAGCAGACTGTTAGAATTCATCATTACATTATTGAATGTTTTCTATCAACAGTTTTCATAATCTAGGCATGCAAACTAGCCACTGACACATGTCTATAAAGCAACATTACAATGAAGCGTATGAAGCTCAGTGGCCTGTGTTTTCAGGGGACCATGCAAACCTTCTCTTCTGTTTTGATTCACTTTCACATGCCTTGGGTTTCTCTTTGAATGTCTCATTTCAGACTGTTTGAAATACTCATTATGCAAGCTAGAGTTGATCAAATATACAGCCATGTCTTAGCTTTGCTATAAGTTCATAGGTTTCATCTATGCATGTGAAGAGGCATCTTATGTGAATAGGGAAGTCTCATTTGCGAGCCCAATTTTGTGATGAGATTGGTTGTGAATATTTAGATGCTGCTTTGAGGCTGGATAAAAGTATGGGCCAATAAATGAATAGAACAGACATTACCTGCAAACAAAGACAAGTTTAGGCTTTTTATTATTGTGCTTATATATCAGATAGATTTGAGACACATCATATGTAGTGGTATGAGCTCAGTGTTTGGAGACAAGAGCTCTAATCCAAGCTCTGCCACTCACTGCGTAGCCTTGGGCAAGTTGCTTCACCTCGCAGGCTTTGGGCTTGTCTATACTACACAGCTTTTAGCGACAAGGCTGTGTCGACACAGCCTTGTTGCTAAAGTCAGCATGTGTAAATGCTCTTTGTTGGTATTTTGTCAGCACTTTTGATGACAAAATACTTCCAGCCCTGTGAGCGGCATTAGCTTTGTTGGCAGGAGAGCACTCCTGTCGACAAAGCTGCATTCACACTGCCATTTGCGTTGGCAAAACTTGTGTCTTTCACAGGGGAGCTTTTTTAAGTATCCATGAAAGACAAAAGTTTTGTTGACAATATCACAGTGTAGACAAGCCCCCCGTTCCCCTTTCTGGAAGATGGGAATAATACTTCCCACAGCTACCTCAGATGTGCCACGAAGATTAACTACAAAGGCTAAAAATGTCTAGGGTTTTTGGATTCCTCAATATTAGGATGCCCATCACAATACCTTAAAGGAACCAGATTTTCTGAAAGTGCCAAGAATCCACCCTCTAAAAATCAGGGCCATTCAAAATATCTGAACTTCAGCACTCAAAAATTAAGGCCCCACAAATCACTAGGCATTTTGAAAACTTCAGTAAATATTCTTCATGGACACATCTTTGCAGTAGATATGATAAAGCTCCCACTGGGCTTCAAAAATCTCACATCTAAAGCATTACATAATGCTAAGTATCATCATTATCCAGATTTACACCACAAATTTACAGAAAGCAAATTAAAAGAAAACAAAAAGCAAACACATTTTGGGTGAGCGCATATATCTGATTTACCAGACACAGGAACTGCCTCTTACTAAAAAGATTTAAGCAAGATCTCCAATCAAGTTTTAAGCTGTTTTAATAAATGTTTCTGGAAATGCATTATTCTGGTCACCAGGTTTTACTGAAAGCTGTTCAGTCATGCTTACATATAATTTGCCTCAATGTTCTAGTTTAGGCTTGTTTAATGTTGCAGATCAATTTAATTTAGCTAATAACATATGATTTACATATTCACATAAGTCTTTGAGGACCGAAGCAATCTATTCTTCTCTTTATTTCATGAATTTGTCATGATTATATTTACCCATTTTGAAAAATGACACATAGTCACTGCTAGATGCTTTAACAATTAAAGGGCTTCTGCTAATTGTGCTCACGAACATGTCCAAAGGGGACAGTGATATTTCTATCAAACAGAATAATTTGTAGAGATTTAGAAAAAAAAAGGGCCTAAAGTGATGTGTTCCCTTCATGTCTACTAGTTCTAACCAGGAATCAAATCACATATTAGCTTTCAAAACTGCACACACACACATACATGCCTTGTTCCCCAGATGGACAGGTAAGCCCACCTTTCCCATTTCTGCCATTCTGAGCTGTACTTCATTGACAGAAGGAGTATGATAGGTTGCTTGAAATTCAAAGGTTTAAGCACAAGAAGGGATGTATGGCCTAATTCCACAATAGAGGACATGGTAGGTAGCCCTGCAGAAATATCTGTAACCCCAATAGAGCAGCAAAACACAATATACACATACATGAAAATCAGGGAAGGGCAAATCTAACCAATTATTTGCAAATCCAGTTCCCTTCTTTGAAGTCTTAAATGGCCATTTGAGTATTCGCATGCACGTTTTGCCCTCCTTTAGGTATCTGTCCTCTAATGTCAAGACATAGCCCTGTGTTTCCCCCAACACATCTATGCCTGTTTATGTAATAATACGACATGCAAAGACCATCAACGTAACATTAATATGCCATGTTATTATTCAGGGCCTGATTTACAGCTGGGCCTCAGTTTTTGCAGGCACAGCTTTTCATACACAAATATGTTGGGCCTTCAATTCTGTGCCCACAATAAAATGCAGACAACTGGTAGGGTTTAGATCAGAGGTGGGCAAACTACGGCTTGCCGGCCTCATCCGGCCCATGGGACCGTCCTGCCTGGCCCTTGAGCTCTTGGCCAGGGAGGCTAGCCCCCAGCCCCTCCCCCACAGCCTCAGCTGCAAGAGCCATAGGTGTAGTGTATTAAATTGTTCCCCGTAGGAATGTGCTACTTAAGGTGTACTACTTATGGCTGCCAGTCCTGGTGCTCTGAGTGGCATGTTAAGGGGGTGGGGAGCAGGGAGGGTTGGATAAGGGGCGGGGAGTCCTGGGGGGGGAAGTCAGGGAACAGGGGGCGGTTGGATAGGTGTGGGAGTCCTAACAGGTCTGTCAGAGGACAGGGGTGTGGATAGGGGTCGAGGCATTCAGGGGACAGGAAGCACGGGGTCCAGGAGGGGGCAATCAGGGGACAAGGAGCAGCAGGGGTTGGATGGGTCAGAGATTCTGAGGAGGGCAATCAGGGAGCAGGAAGCAGGGGTGGGCAGATGGAGGTAGGGTCCAGGCTGTTTGGGGAGGCACAGTCTTCCCTACCCGGCCCTCCATACAGTTTCAAAACCCGATGTGGCCCTCAGGTCAAAAAGTTTGCCCACCCCTGGTTTAGATATTAGCTATTTAAGTTGCAAGTACAAACAAATAGAAGCTTAAAACAGACTTATTGCATATGCAATCTAATTCAGGCTAACACTGTTTGTGCAAAATTGAGCCTACAAGTTACAGATCATCACTGAAAAACAGTTCCAAACTGCTAACGTTAGAGCTGTGCTGTGGATGAAACTTCTGTTTCACAAAGTCTGAGATTTTGAAAGTTGGCTTCATTCCAACTTGGAACAAACACCAAAAAATTTCAACATTGTCTGTGAAGGAAAATCCCTTCCCCAAAAATTTGGGATCAGTAAAAAGTGATCCAAATTCAACTTTATAATATTAAATATAAAAAAAGAAATAAAGTAATTTCAAAACAAAAATCAAAACATTTCATTCTAAAATTGTTTGGTCCTTCTCCTCATCATTTCTCTGAAAATGAAACTTCTGTTAAAACACCACAAATTTTCCAAGCAGTACAAACTGAACTGCATTCTCCCATGGAAAATGGTTCCTTCTAGGGCTGTCAATTAATCTCAGTTAACTCACGCAATTAACTAAAAAAAAATTAAATCGCGATTAATTGCACTGTTAAACAACAAAACACCAGTTGAAACGTATTAAATATTTTGAATGTTTTTCTACATTTTCAAATAGATTGATTTCTATTACAACACAGAATACAAAGTATACAGTGCTCACATTATATTATTTTTATTAAAAATATTTGCACTGTAAAAAAGATAAAAGAAACAGTATTTTTCAATTCACCTTATACAAGTACTGCTGTGCAATCTCTTTATTATGAAAGTGTAATTTACAAATGTAGATTTTTTTTGGTTACATAGCTGCATTCAAAAACAAAACAATGTAAAACTTTAGAGCCTGCATGTCCACTCGGTCCTATTTCTTGTTCAGCCAATAGCTAAGACAAACAAGTTTGTTTATATTTACAGGAGAAAGTGCTGCCAGCTTCTTATTTACAATGTCACCTGAAAGTGAGGCATTCACATGGCACTTTTGTAGCCGGTGTTGCAAGGTATTTACTTGCCAGATATGCTAAACATTTGTATGCCCCTTCATGCTTCGGCCACCATTCCAGAGGACATGCTTCCATGCTGATGACACTCGTTAAAAAAATAATGTGTTAATTAAATTTGTGATGGAACTCCTTGGGGAAGAATTGTATGTCTCCTGCTCTGTTACCCGCATTCTGCCATATATTTCATGTTATAGCAGTCTTGGATGATGACCCAGCACATGTTCATTTTAAGAACACTTTCACTGCAGATTTGACAATCTGCAAAGAAGGTACCAAAGTGAGATTTCTAAAAACAGCTACAGCACTTGACCCAAGGTTTGAGAATCTGAAGTGCCATCCAAAATCTGAGAGGGAAGAGGTGTGGAGCACACTTTCAGAAATCTTAAAAGAGCAACACTCAGATGCAGAAACTATAGAACCTGAACCACCAAACAAAAAAAAAAAATCAACTTTCTGCTGGTGGCATCTGACTCAAATGATGAAAATGAACATGCGTCGGTCTTCCCAGCTTTGGATCGTTACTGAGCAGAACCCATCATCAGCATGGACATGTCCTCTGGAATGGTGGTTGAAGTATGAAGGGACATATGAATCTTTAGAGCATCTGGCCCGTAAATATCTTGCAATGCCGGCTACAACAGTGCCATGCAAACGCCTATTCTCACTTTGAGGTGACATTGTAAATAAGAAGCTGGCAGCATTATCTCCTGTAAATGTAGACAAACTTGTTTGTCTTAGCTATTGGCTAAACAAGAAATAGGACCGAGTGGACATGTAGGCTCTAAAGTTTTACATGGTTTTATTTTTGAATGCAGTAATTTTTTGAACATAATTCTACATTTGTAAGTTCAACTTTCATGATAAAGAGATTCCACTACAGTACTTGTATTAGGTGAATTGAAAAAATATATTTCTTTTGTTTTTTACAGTGCAAGTATTTGGAATAAAAAATAAATAGAAAGTGAGCACTGTACACTTTGCATTCTGTGTTGTAATTGAAATCAATATATTTGAAAATGTAGAAAACATCTAAAAATATTTAAATAAATGACTGTTATTAACAGCGTGATTAATCGTGTGATTAGTTGAGATTTTTTTTAATCATAAGATTAATCATGATTAATTTTTTAATCACTTGACAGCCCTAGTTCCTTCATAGTTTTTCTGACCAGCTCTAATTATTGTTTTTGTACTAACACTAGTTTGCACACATTGAACAAACATGTATATTTAGTTACATGTTTAACATCCTATACAGTAACTGCAAAAGTAGAGTAGTTACGTGTTACTGTAAGAACCTTATTTTTTGCTTCTTCCTGACATTTTTATATAAAATCTGTTGTCTGAGCTTTTTGCATTTAATTTTTTTCTTTTTTTAAATAAAAGAAATTAAAAGAAACCACCCATGAAGATGAACTCTTCATTGCTCTCAATTAGGCTTTGGAGTTGACTGTCATTACGGATTTTCAGGTGTGCAAGTGATTTGAAATTAGTAAAAATTTTATGTTGATGCACTAGAAGAAATAGAACCCAGTTTGCTCTATCTTAGCTGTGCTACCTCTGTTGGAAGCAGTAAAGACTTATTTTTGTCACTGAAGTCAACAGGTAAGATTTGAATGCACATAAATAATGCATGTCTTGACTATGAATGTGCCATTTTTAGATTGCCACTTTCCAGAGTAGAAAAACACTTTACAGTTATTGTCTATTTTAATGCTGCTCTTATCGACACAGAAACAACCTATTTCATCATACAGCAGACAGCAACAGGTTAGCTTCGAGAGGTCACACAAGAGAAATGCCTGAACTCAATATACTCCCACTTGATGCTTCTAATTCTCTCAGGATTACTACTCATATACACACTTGAGGGACAGGTTAAGAAACACACATTGAGCAGGATCCTCTAAAAAGGAAAGGGACCAGATTCAGTTCATAAGAGCTGGAAATGGTGCTGCACATCACCACCAAACATTACCAATTTCTGTACTGCAAGGGAGCCCTTTAGGGAACACCTATAAGGAAGATACAAGTGTAGTACAAGATTCTAAATACCAGCAGTCCCCTGTGAAACAGTGACTGGACATAATTCTGTGAAGTGTTGCTCCACACTGTTAAGCAGTTCCGTAAAAACTGCACCTCATGCATCAGATCTGTTTCTTGGGTGCTTTCAGAGGCTAGGAACAGACCTGAGTAACCAAGATGGGGGGAGTAAAAGTAAGGATTTTTTCCTCTGTTTTAGTCTTGTTTGCCATGCAGAGCCAACAAAACAAAGGAAGCAAGCCAGATTCCATTCCTTCTAGTGCATCATCAGTAGAACTGTTTACCCAGCTCTAGTGAGATTCAGCCATGCAAACACACTGAGGGTGATAAAGGTGCACAGTTCTTCTTCACAGCAGAATATGGCCAGCAGAACCTATTTTTGTTATTGGTGATTCCATGAGAAAGAAAGTCCAGCTTTAGTCTCCTCTGACATAAGAGTGAATGTATAGCATTGACATACAGAGGATACAAGTCTTTGCATTGTCTCTCAAAGTCTCCTGATAAGACCTCCTGCATGTACAAACAACATGGGAGCCCTCTGATGTCACTTTTGCAAAGTCATTTTTCAGCTTAGAACTGCACTTGAGGAAAACTGCACTTTTTGTGTAGCACAAAGGCAAGCAAGCCTGTTGCTGAAGAGAAGTATATTTATGACTCATGCTTTTCAGGCCAAGAAGAGTTAGCGAAAAGATTATTCTTGAAATGCTTCCAAATAACATGTTGGTAGTCATACGCAGCATATTAAAGCTACTCATTAGGTATCTACACATGAGCACCTGATTTTCCAGTTGTGCATCACTGCTTTGTATCATGCATGTTTTGGTCTCATTTTCCTCCCCTTTTTCAGTTGTGCCATATATTGGTTGAGAGTTCCTCACATCATACACTCACAGCTCGTGAAAACACAGATTAATCTTGGATTGATGCACGGGACTGGGAGTCAGGAGATCTGCGTTCTAGCTCTGGCTTTGCATCAGACTGCTTGCAAGACCTTGGGTGAGCCATGCAAGGTCTTGTGTTTGATTTCTCCCATCTGTAAAATAGGGAGAACAAGTCATCCCTAGCTCACATGGATAAAGGGAGGGTTAATTCAGTTTGCAAAGCCTTTATTATTAATTAATTATTGCTGTTCATTTGTTTGGGAGAGGCATATTTTGTCATCCATAGTTAAGCTCACACAGATCTGAAATCAGTGAAGGACAGGGCTCTAGCTGAAGAAAGTATAATTTTATGTAAATAATTTTACATCACATTTTTATACACCACAATTCAAAAGTGAACACACTTTATAATTCCCTCAGGGCATGATGGAGGATGAGTAATTTTAGAGAAGCATGGATATAGTTTTCTATTTATATCTCCTGGTGCCTACATTAAGAATAGCAAGTACAGGTTACATTTACACAGTCACATTCTACTCTTCAGGACATTGTGTATAGCCTTCTTCATGAATAAAATGCAGGAATGTGTTTCACTCTTATTATAAACATTGTGGTTGGGAATCAAGTGTTAACCAGAGGTAGAGGGCAGAACTTTTTAAAAGAGGGCTTATTGTTAGCCTAACACTGGCTCCCCTTGATTTCAACTGGCCAAAGCATCACTTCTGAAAATCCTGCCTGTCATGTTTGAGGGCTAAGGGGAGGTTTATGCCAATGATGAGGTTTAATATAAGTGGAGTGAGATGTGGAGGCCAAAGAGTAAATCATTATAAGAACTGGAATAAAGCCAGACAAAAGTGAATGAGTTATTTGTGCAAAATTGCAGACAGATGGTCAAATTCACCACTGGCATAAGTGGGGCAATATTCATTGAAACCAGTCTTGCCTCATTTCTTTTAATGTGATTTTAGATTCAATTTCACATTGCTGTAGCTATCTGAAGTGTCATGATAACCCTGACTGCAAACAATACCAC
The DNA here is from genome assembly GCF_007399415.2 of Gopherus evgoodei. NCBI lineage: Eukaryota > Metazoa > Chordata > Testudines > Testudinidae > Gopherus > Gopherus evgoodei. Next base: position 181,167,072 of record NC_044324.1, on the reverse strand, counting down.
GATTAGAACGGTTCACTTTGTCATTTTCAACTTCCTGATTTTCGGTTAAGTTACTGAACATGATCTTTCCTACAGATTATGTTTTGCTGCCAAGTTATGAGAAAACATACTCACAAGCTGTAATTAAAATCTAAGCTTTCTGGTTACTGCTGGGGCTTTTAGTAAGGGAACAGCTGGAGATATAAGATCCATAAAGCTTGTTTTGGTCAGAGCTCTGAGATTCCAGTTTTCCAGCATCCAGCCAGAACATAGTTACCAACCATACCCATAATACAGAGGTGGAAAAGAGAGATCAAGAAAAAAAAAACAGCAAATATATGGAAAGTAAATGTAGAGGTGGGTTTAAAACTGATAGAAGGCTAACATGTCCAGGAAAAGATACACATTGTTTTACACTGATTATAAAGAGAAACAAAGATAAGGAAATTTGTCAGCAAACTAATATTTCATTAAGCATCGTAATTTGGGGATGAGTGTCAAATTAAGAAGTCACCCTCAAATTAATGGATCCATTTACCTTTGTTTCAGTGATACTGTTATAAAGCAAGTCAATTCCAGAAGCTTTTTCCCTATTTTGAAAAAAAATACAAATGTTCAATCCATATCTGGGGTCAGAACTACTTTTGGCATCTAGTACCAGTCCATCTTAAATTCTAATCTGATACCTGTTATGAAATTGATTATAAAGCAACCAACCATTTAGCTACTCAGATAAATACTCTTTGCCATCTCATCTGATTTGCTGCCTCAGATCAATAAAGATACCCTGTTTTCTTCAGTTTAGAGTAACTGAATCCAGTCTTCTAGAAGATGTTTCCCTTTCTAAGCACTTTAGGTATCATTCTAACACCAGTTTTCTGAAGTAATGCAAAATGTAATAAGCTCAGTTAGCTCTTCTCTTCTGACAATGGCTATCATCGTATATTCTCACTGAAGATTTAATTTATATAGATAGAATAGCAGCCCACATAAACTACTAATTCTTCTGCAGTGTGATAAATCACGTGTTATGCTTTGCCAAGATCTGAGAAAGTAGCCTTGGCACCCAATGTATAAATTATACCTCTACTTATCTGTGACTTGGCGAAAAATCCTATCCAGGCCAGCACTACAAGGGAAAATAGAGGATGCTGGCAGATGGACACTCTGCTGCAGTTATCTTGCCAGCCAGGAGTCCAGAGAGCAGGTCCGAGGGACATAGGGTAGGGTTTTCTTTGCTGCAGCTCTAATAAGGAACAGTGTGTTGCTGACTGCAGCTGAATAAGTCCTCTTGCCATCCAACTGCATCCACATGGAGATGTGGTGCACACACTGGTGTATTCACTAGTATTCTCTCCTGTCGCTCAGAGAAAAGATCCTTTTCTATTTATTGTGGGGGTGGGGAGGAGGAGAGGATTCCTCTATGTTCTTCTTCCCATTCAACAGAAGGCAAAATCTAGCCCAGTGACTGAATAGTGAATAGCTTCTATGTCCAAGTTCTTTCTTTATCTGGCATTTGTTTACTTAATACTGGATTCATTGATTTCAGTGAGAGCAGGAGCAGGCCCCAAATGAAAATAAAAAGTAAAGCCTCAGCTTTAACAAATTTGCTGCTTCTGCCCTTTAAGCACTGACACAATTACTCCTGCAGGAAATCAGCTAGTGGCATTAAGACAATATACAAATTCCCTTGAGAAGTTGTTTTGTCATTGAAATCAATGTAGTCATGAAGCAGAACATTTTCAGTTGATCAGAATCACAAGTAAGGTCAGAGCAATAAGAATAAGGTCCATGGACCAACCTCTCCTCTCAGTTACCCTGGATCCACAGTCTTATAACTCCAATTATTTCGGTGGAGCTTATCCAGGTTGACAATGATGTATCAGAGCAGAGATTGGCTCTAAAAACTTAGAGTTTTCCCCAATAATTGCTCTTCTACTGCAATCATTTGTTACATGCCACCTCCTGCAAAAAACCACCCAAATCTGGCTCAATAACTAAAATTATTGCAGTTAAATCAGAATAGACAAAAAATAAACTTGCAACAAAAATAATCAAATTAGCTCAGTGAGAGGGTCCTTGTCATGACACTACAACCAGCCTGACCTCATTCTTAAATTCAGATTCTAGCTAGAACTCCAGCTGACAAGGTTCTTTCAAACTCTGCTAAACACAATTTTCTAAACCTTAAAGCTGCAGTAACCACAACAGCAACCACAATCTGTAACGTCTCATACCTGTGTCAATGGTAGTTCTGAGGGCATACTGATTGTTATATTAGATTCAGTGATTACGGGAGCTGTACTTGAGAAGGGGAGGGATGAGTATATGCTAGTATCATGATTTTCACGTTCTACACTATTTGTGTTTGTGAGGAGTCTATGATTCCATTTACTGAGAGGCTTTATGCTCAGAACTTTAGAAGTGGGTAACTCCTGTGATTTCCCTATTCACATAAGCCTTCTTTGCTTACCTGTAAATTAAAGTGATGAATTTACAGAATGGCTACGACACGCCTAATTCAAATTAGAGTTGGTCAATTATATAGCCAGATTGCTGCACAGCTTACAGTTGATTAGTTACTCCAGGTTGCCAATAGCTTGTAGAGATTAACTGAATGGCAATCAAATTATAGGACCTATTCTTGAATCCCCTAGTCAGTGAGCTCTGAGTAAAAGCCTTAAGATTTAAGCTGATATCACGTAAAAGTGAAAAGATGATAAATATGAAGCACGAGCTAAACAATTTGTGAAGAACATTAACTTCCCTCTAATGTCAAGTATCAGAGGGGTAGCCATGTTAGTCTGGATCAGTAAAAGCAGCAAAGAGTCCTGTGGCACTTTATAGACCAACAGACGTTTTGGAGCATGAGCTTTCGTGGGTGAATACCCACTTCGTCGGATACATGTAGTGGAAATTTCCTGGGGCAGGTATATATATGCAAGCAAGCTAGAGATAATGAAGTTAGTTCAGTCAGGGAGGATGAGGCCCTGTTCTAGCAGTTGAGGTGTGAAAACCAAGGGAGGGGAAACTGGTTTTGTAGTTGGCAAGCCTTTCACAGTCTTTGTTTAATCCTGAGCTGATGGTGTCAAATTTGCAGATGAACTGAAGCTCAGCAGTTTCTCTTTGAAGTCTGGTCCTGAAGTTTTTTTGCTGCAGGATGGCCACCTTAAGGTCTGCTATAGTGTGGCCAGGGAGGTTGAAGTATTCTCCTACAGGTTTTTGTATATTGCCATTCCTGCAGCAAAAAAACTTCAGGACCAGACTTCAAAGAGAAACTGCTGAGCTTCAGCTCATGAGCTTTCACCCAAGAAAGCTCATGCTCCAAAATGTCTGTTAGTCTATAAGGTGCCACAGGATTCTTTGCTGCTTTTGCTGAGCTTCAGTTCATCTGCAAATTTGACACCATCAGCTCAGGATTAAACAAAGACTGTGAACGGCTTGCCAACTACAAAACCAGTTTCTCCTCCCTTGGTTTTCACACCTCAACTGCTAGGACAGGGCCTCATCCTCCCTGATTAAACTAACCTCATTATCTCTAGCTTGCTTGCATATATATATACTTGCCCCAGGAAATTTCCACTACATGCATCCAACGAAGTGGGTATTCACCCACGAAAGCTCATGCTCCAAAATGTCTGTTAGTCTATAAAGTGCCACAGGACTCTTTGCTGCTTTCCCTCTAGTGTTCCCTGATGGAAATTCCACTAGACTCCATTAGAATCATTCAGCTTGTCTTGGGTTATTTCTGATGGTCCCTCTTGGGTTATGCTGGAGGCTGATGAGATCAGCAGACCTGTTGTTCAGCTGAACGTGGGCTTGGAAGGGGTAAATCAGATGAAAGGGAGCTTGGAACCAGATTCCAATAAAGTATCTTAAAGTCAAAAAGAAATCAGACTGGTAAAAAGCATAAATATTCTAGGGGAGTGGGAAAAAATGTCCCCACTTTTTGCATTTCAGAGGGCCTCAATAGAGATTGTCACAAAAGCACAGGTCTGACTGGACCCTGTCTATTGTGCAGATTTTGAATGTGCAATATTGAATAAAGAGTGGAATCTACCCCTCTACAAACACTGCTATATACTTAGTATTCATGAAAGTGGACACTCTATAAAGGGGAAAAAAAGAGTGGCATTACATTTGAAAGAGGGGTGTCAAAATGATTGAATGATATGGGGAGGGGGACCTATGGAGTTTTGAGAGACAGGGTACGGAGGGAAAGGTTTAAGAGCACAGCAAAATGGGAGAATCTTATATCCTACTGAATCAGACATTTCTCAAAAAGCTTAGAGTTCTAAATGTTTCATTGTATCTCCACTTAATTCCAGCCATTTTTAGTGCAACCAGTATCTACTTCCCAATATAAATGTCCCAGAACCGAATTGCTGTTTTCTTTATGCCTGGACTATGCCATGTATTATCTGCCTCTTGTGTAAAAACACTACACAGAAGTTGGATTAAGAATTGTTTTTCTTTTGCTTAGTTTAGCCACGCACTTAGGCCTTGTCTGCACTCGCAGCGACCCGTAGGGTACATGTAGCTACACGCTATGGTGAAAAGGAATCTGCACCCAGGCTGTCATGTGTAGCTACCTGTGGCAGCAAAAGACTATGGCAGCAGGGAGCTGCTGGTGCCTTTCTCTGCTGCATCCCCCACTGCAGGGAACAGAGAGCATGGTGTTACAAGGACCTTCCAAAGCCTGGGATTGAACCAGGGACTTTTAGATCTTCAGTCTAATGCTCGCCCAACTGAACCTGCTCCGAAGGGATTAAAACTGCCCTGGGAGAAGGCTGCCCTGAGGAGCCAGTAGTAAGAGCAGCCCTGAAGAGGGCTGTGGCTGGGAAAAGGAGTGAAAGCACCTGACCACAGGTGTGGCCAGCTCAGTTAGGGCTCAGCTGGCCCTGATAAGAGGATGGTGGGCCACACAAGCTGTCTGGGAGCAAGGTACCTGAGGTAGAGCAGCCCTAAGGAAGGGCAAAGGAGCTCCAGCCTGGTAAAACCCCAGGCTGCAGGCCATGGTGAAGGCCTGCAAAGGTACTGGGGGTGCAGAGGTGCAGTCCAGGGTTAGGCAGAGGCAGCTGGTCCTAACCCCTTGCCAATGATGGGTGGCCATTACAGACTGCAGTCTGCCCCAGTGAGCAGGGACTAGATGATGACTGTTAGTAGCCCTGAGGCAAGGGGGGGTTTAAGGGTTGGGGGTTCCCTTTGGAGGGGAAACCCAGAGTAAGGGGGTACCATTGGGGGTAAAACCCTGAGGAAAGGGGCACAGGGGTCTGGGAGGGACATGGGGCCTAATGCTGGCAAGACATCGGCCAGAAGGAGGCACTCTTGGGAGCTGGAGTTGAACTAATTCCCAAGATGACCAGCAGGAGGCACCACGCCAGTGAGTATTGTCTCACAACAGGTGTATAGCCTAAGGTTCTGGTGTGCCTGTACTTTACTCACCTAAACAATGCCTCACCATCTACACTGCTATTTATACCCAGGCTAGCTGGTGTGCAGTGTCTACTCTGTACAGTGTATGCTGTAAGATGGCCTTAGCAAAGATGCATTTAATTACCACAGTCAACAGACCCACAACCAAAGCACTTTGTTGGTTCCTAATCAGAACAAACAGGAAAGGCAGATGAACAAAACTAGGTAGGAATCTAATTACACATTCCAGTAAATAACTTTCACACTACTTGAAGTGTAGCTACAACTGTCTTTTAAAAGCAACTGGAAGGTTTCAAAGTTAGCAAGATTCTATAAAACTCACCTGATTTAAAGTCTTTTCTTCCCAAGCTGACTCCTCTTTGGACCTAAAATGGCAACCTTCCTCACCAGCCTGGGGGATTATCAGCTGCATTCAAATCAGTCTTTAGCCCTTGCCTCCAGACTCCATGTGTTGTCCAAACCATCAAATAACTCACAAAAGGAAAACAAAAATTTCCAGCTGGAGCTTTCTGCCCTCACATGACACCCAGGCTTCCCACCAGGAGTCTTCTGAAATGGTCTCTGAGGAATGGAGTCTACCCCTTCCTACAGCTTGTCTCCCCTTTCCTGCAGCTCTTTATAAGGAACACCTGTTATTCTCCCACTTCTCAGCTGCATCTGATTGGTGAATAGAACTGGCTGGCCCCAGGACTCTGGTCCTTAAAAGGGGCAGGCCACCCTATTACAGAGCCCAAACTATACCTTTCACCATCATCTATTCCTTTATTCTCTTCAAGGCCAGGGATGATGTTCTTTCACTTCATTACCAAAACCCCTTCCTTTGGAAGATAGGTATCTTCTTTGCCTGAATGCTAGATTTTTCTCTAATTCATCTGATTAAGCAAATGTGAGTTCATTTATATTTAATACATCTTTCCTCATGACTTTTCAGTATACATATCTCTGTTCCCTCAATTCATAAGAGTGATGGATAGTTCTCAATTTAGCTAATGTCAGCCAATAACTGATTATAGTGGCTCATGTTAGTGCAGCTAGAATTTAAGGTCCTTCAGCACTTCCACTATAAACTCCCTTATTTCAGAGATTTATATGGTGGTGACACAAGTGGATTCCATTCCTGCCAGGAGATTTCACAACAGGATCACATATTACCAGGTAACAAGTCATTGTTTCCAGTGTCTTATGAAGTTATGGGCTGAAAACTGCACAAGATACAAAGGTCCGTGTGAAATTGCTCATGCCACCACTGCAAAAAAATGCTTCAGCTTGGCTTTGGCATTTAAGGTCTTAGACTGCATTGGTCTTGACAAATTCCTAACAAGGAATCTCCTTAAATCTATTGAGGGATACAAGTTTAGTGTGTCACTGATTTTTATTTTTGGAAATTCCGGCAACTGAAGCCTCAGCACAAAAAAAGATAACATTATATCCAAATCTATATGGATTTTCCTTGAGTGGAGAAAATATACGGTCAGTCTGAATACTGGCATATGATATTTGATGCACATTTTCAAGAGAGATCAGTACTATAGGGTCTGAGAAGCAGAAGACATTTTAGATCAACACCTCATTGTAGGCAAGCTAAACTAGAATCCACTGTTCCATCTTCACCTCAGTATGTATTGTTATAAATCTAAGTCTGACACCATGATGATTCATTAGTCAATGGAAGATTTCCATTATTTGAAGGTTTTTACCAGTTCAAGGGAAGGGTTTTAGCATTTAACTGTATGAATAACTTACCAGTGTGGAAAAGACTGGAGAAAAGTTCTCCAGTGTTCCTTTTATTTGGTGCAAGAAGGAAATCTCTCTATGGATAGTCTCTCTTTTTTCTAAATATGACTTGAGAGGGTGGGGCACACTGAGAGGGAGACAGGTGCTCTAGATGTTTGGATGCAGGATTTGGAGCCCGCAATTCCTACTTTAATCTTATCTCTGATTCTGTGGAACCAAGCACTTACCTCTCTCCCTCCTCCCATCTGTAACACATGGCTATTCACGTTTTCCTACTTCGCACGGGAGTTGTGCGGATAAGATAATTAATGAGGACAAAAGTGTTTGAGACAAGACATAAATAAAGCTGTATGGAACTGGAATTTTCATTTTGTTGGACATTCTGTGATTTCAAAGTTTATTTTCATTCCTAATCAGAACAAAATCAAAGAAATCTGAGATTGCCCACAAAGTGAAAAAAAAATGGGGGGAAAAAAGCCCCCACCTCAGATCCATTGAAATATTTTGTTTTATGTTTTAATAATAAAATAAAATAAAATTGTAAACCAAAAAGCTGAAGTCTGCTGCTCTGATAAGGACAGAACAGAACATTTTGACCTTATTGAAACACTTACCTTCATTTTCTTTCCCCCAAAGCAAAAAGTTTCAAATCAGCTCTAGTTCTAAATATTCCTATGATGGTGGATCAATTAGTAGCTTTGGGATTGTGTGTGTTATTTTTATGCTGGAGCAAAAAGGTGTTAAAATATTTTATCTGAAACAGTTGATTTGGCACCTATCAATATTTATTTATGCGATCTGGCCTTAGAAGTTGTGGCCAAATCTGGCCCAAACAGCTCTACAATATTATCCACAGTCAATCTTGCCATCAGTAAAAAATAATGCCACTCATAGAGAATACAGGTGTCGGCTCACGATACCACATACTGTTCATAGATTTATATATTTCAAAGCCAGAAGATACCATTAGATGGTCTGGTCAGACCTACATAACACAGGGCATAGAATTTCACCCAGTTACATCTGTACTGAGACGAATAACTCAAGAATTGTTCTAGTATAATTTTTGTGGTATGGGGCCATCAGGATCTCAGAGCATAAAACTGCGCAGATTCCAGTGTATCAAAAAAAATCCCAGTTTATTAATACCAAGAAAACCAAGCAACATAAGGACAAAATAAAAGCGCACTCTATCACACTTCTCTACCAACACGTGATTTTGCCAGCATGCATGCACTAATTGTAGAAACCCAAACTCCTGCATACAAACAGCAATGGACATCAAATGCTTTCAATGCAAAAATGATCATCTCCAGCCTTCCTCCACAAGAAGATTCAAGAGCTAAATGACTCCAAGTGCCATAGTTAACTAAAGAGAACCAACAGGTCTGTCAAGCAGTAGCTACAAAGCATTTCACACATATCAGATTCAGATAGGTCACCTGATATAAATCAATCCTTCATGTATATCACGAGTTCTGGCACTTTTAAGAAAAAATTGGCTTGTCAAGCTAGTTCTTTACCGACATCCATCTTTCTTTACAAAGAATGATTAGATGCAGACAAAATTACTCAGCTTTCACCTGCTGTGATGCAGCCAAATAAGGATTCTGTTCTCTCTTGCTAAAGTCAACACAGGGAAAGACTGAAGCAGTAAAATGGGATTTTATAGTCTTTACTTCATTTTATTACCATGACTGAAGTGTCATTCCCTATGGCAGGGGCATGCTCTGTTCCTGCCTCTTTCCAGAGGAACAAACTATTCAGAGACTGTCAGGTAAAGCACCCAGTGATTTATTTACAAGTTTGTTCCCACTACCTATACAGATTGTGCAGCCCCTTGAACAGAGTCCTGGGGCTCTACAGCTCTTGAGCCCAGCAGGGAAGAGAGACCTCCTATGTCTTTCACTCCACCAGTGATAGATTTCTCTTTCCCCCTTTGCAGCTCCTTCCTGTGTCTGTGTACCTTCTAAATTAATGAGGTAATTAGTTTGTAAATCTCTCCAGCCTATTTCAATCAAATTGGCCTCCTTCCCATATTCAGGAGTTCAAGGGGCAGCTAATGGAGGTTGCAGTGATCAGAGTGCTGGATCAGCTGCTGTTGTCCAGCAACCTGTCACACTTCCCTTCTGGCAATATTATATTATGATTTTTTATTAAAGTGTTTACCATCAGGCTAAAAAGGGCAACCCTTCCGATGTACAAGTTGTTTCTTCAAAGCAGTTGGAGCAGCCTAGTGAATCTGGCCTTTGGATTCCAGTGAAGATTCCTTGTATTGCTCCTGTTTCACACCAGTGCATGTCAGACCCTACAGAAGTCATTAAGTCTGAAGGAAGAGGAGCTGATGTAACACACACCATGCAGACGAGCTGTAATAAGGCATGAGTTACATGACTACAACTAAGGCTCTCTTTCTAGACTCAGATTTCCTGAATTTGGCCCTTCAAAGAGATGGAGTGTCTTTAGCTCTCCTCTGAAGCAGTTCGTAGTGAAATGGACAATACATATTTGGCCAGATCCTCAGCTGGTGTAAATTGTCATAGCTCCATTGATCATAATGGAGCTGTGACAATTCACAGCAGCCGAGGATTTGCCCTAGTCAATCTACGTTGATTTACACCAACTAAGGATCTGGCACCATTAGGGGAAGTAATGGTGAACAGCATTAGAACAAGATCATCAAGGAAAAAGGTTTTCTTTGCTTGAATGGGATAGCTTGAATGACCAGGAATAACACTATTGTACTTTTCTGATTAAGAAACTATTGATGAACCATAGGATAATTGCAGTAGGAACTAGTTGTTCCCCTTTGAATGACAGCTTTATCCTAAGAATCTGAAAAAACAAGTTCCAAGTATAGCAATCATAATCACTTCATAAAACCATTGCAGTAACTATGTACCTATCTCTATTCACTTTAAAGCTTTTCATTTCAGTGTAATGGCCTCTAGCATAGACATTCACACCTGGGCGTGTTCTGTATGTCGTCCTGACAGAATCAGACTAAGGTTATCAAGGGCCTTTCCAACAGGGTCAATGATGATTTGCTACTGTTCTAGGAATGTAAAGAAAGTTGCCTCTCTTTGTTTGGTTTTGTTTTTTTAACTCTACTGTTAATGCCACACAAATATATAAACTCTACTGTAGATGCCAGCTGTTGATCACATGATCAATCCTTCTGTTGCTTTACCAGTACCATGATTATTTACAACAACAAAATGTCAGTCTTTCACATAAATCTTCCCTTTGGCACAATTTGTGACAAACCAATATTTACAGACAGGGCTTACAAGGGTTTGGGGGTGATTTCACTTGTGTTATTTCAGTCTGTGGTTGTATATAAAACAAAATCTATCTTCAGGGAATTAAATCTCACATAACATTACATTTGCTTCACTGCACTTAATAGTCTGTCTAGCTATCCCCAATCATAGTGAAAACCAAATATTTTACATGGATCTAATGAGATGAACAATGCTTCGTTCCCATGGCTTTTTTTATTTAATTATACAAAAAGTAACTTTTTTTTTTTGTATTATCCAGATATTTCATTGGACGTTATTTTAAGGAATGTTCTGATTTCAGGACAGAGATTGGTCACACTTTACATTAAGGTTATGTTTATAAAGGATGAATAAACGATTAATAGGTGTAAGAACCATGTTACAGGCATGAGTAGTTTTGTAAAGGGACCCTTCTATGGAACAAAAATAAGTCTACTTACAGGACTACAGACTGACAACTCGCTGTTTTATTGAACTGCACCACAACAGAAGGAGGGTCCCACTAAATAAGGGAAGGCAGGAGCATGACTCCAACATATAATATATTGAGTAATCCTGTTAATGTCACGATGACCACTTTATTACAAGTAGTGTGTGTCACAGCTGGTTATAAGCACATCACTAGATGGTGTTATAGCTGGTTGTAAGTAAGTCTAAGATTTCGTCATGGTTATTTTTAGTAAAAGTCATGGACAGGTCACAGACTAACAAAAATTCATGGAAGTTGTGACCTGTCTGTGACTTTTGCTGATGCGGGTTTAGGGTTTCCCCCGCCACCCTAGTGGCTGGGAGCTGTGGGGTTCCCCCTCCACCCACAGTGGCTGGGAGCGTCAGGGCGACCATATTTCCCAAAGAGAAAAAGGGACATCCTAGCCCCTCAACCGAGGCGCCTCCTTCTCCCCGCACTAGGCTGTCGCCGGAACCCTGAAAAGAGCCCCATGAGGAGTCTGTCACCTGTTGCTGGAACATTGCAGGGGAGAATGTCAGGGAGGTCTCTGGAAGTCAGGATTCTGTGACTTCCATGACCTCCATGACATAAACATAGCCTAAGTTATAAGCAACCTGTTGGACTCATCTATACTAATTGATTAACCATTTATTAAGATATTAGTTATCTAACCACCCTGTATAAACTATTTGCACATGACTTTAATATAAAAGGTGATCAGTCTAGTCTAAATGACTAAACGTAAAACTGTTAAAGCTACAACCTACCCCCCTAGTTTAAGTCATTGGTGGGATTAGCCCAGGAGAATGTCTGTGCTCCCCAGCTGCTTGTGGCTAGCCCTGACTAAGATGAGCAAGGAGGGAGGGAAGGTTCCATGATCCTGTTCTTCTGATCCTTCGCCTAGGCCGCAAGTCATCAAAACAAGCTGGAAAATGGTAGCTTCCAATAAATGTTTGGGATGCCATGTCTTCCAAACGGTGGTGCATGGACCCACCGTAGTCTGTAGAGAGCTCACTAGCCATATCATGCTGGCTGTCCTCCTCCTTTCTGGCTGCTACATCAAATTAAAGACAGCTGGATAACAACAGTGAATACGCTTCTGGTCTTACTTTCGCCTATAAAAATTGCCACTAATTGCCAAAGAGATGTTATTCGATCATCATTGGGAGGAGATAGGGCCAGCAAGCAGGGCTGTTGCCATGAGCACTAACTTCTAGGGGCACTACATCACTCACCTTTTTTGGGGGGGCGACTGGGGGAGGGCACCATACACACTTGTCTGGTCCGCTCAGGACAGGGGACTAAGTAGCTTTCCATCCTGGGTGGCAACACATCTAGGCCCAGCCCTGGGATAGGAGGTGAATGTGTGCAAGACAATATCTATATTAGTTGCATAGCTATGAATAAGCAGCAGCAATTGCTGTGGACAGTTACTCAAGGGAGACATGCTCACACACTAAGCCAGCATATTTATAAGTATTCATTCCTTCTTTTGGGGTGGGAGGAAAACATTAAAAGAAAAAAAATAAAGCCCTGGAAATGAGCCTGTTATACTAACCTCATCGACATTCTCAAATGCATTGATGACGTCGTATGGCAAGCATGAAAGCAGATCAATCACAAACCAGGTCTTCAAGTAGTTCATGCGGATCAGCTTTGGGTCTGAGATCACCTCTCCAGCCGGCCCGACAAAAGTGGTATGGAAATTAAGCACAATGTCTACTAAAAAAATGACATCTACAATACTATCTACCACCAGCCAGGCCACGTTGTTCTGTTTGGTTTTAAAGGAGACATTGTAAGGGACCAGAATTGCAGTGTAGAAGGTTAAAATCAGGATGATCCAATCCCAGGTGGTCTTGAAAACACAATAATGTAAAATGATATGTGGTGGAGTCTTTGGTGCCTCTTGTTTGTACTGTGGAAGGATTTCAGAGCCCAGCTGCAGGACCTGGAATGACAGATAGTTCAGAAAAAAGGAAACATTTTTCACTTTTTTGATTATTGAGCTCAGCAAAACGTGCCATAGAAATAGTGCCCGTTACAAAAAGTGGCGACTCCTTTTAACACTGAAGAATTGCAACTACAACAGGAGCCTTTTAAATTAACTGATTGCCTCTACATCCTTTCACTATTCGTTTTTATGGTGTTGTAGCTTCCTGTTTGCACGATCGTAGCAATTTGATGCCAACCCCAGATCAGGATCTGTCACAAGGCATGGCTGTCCCATAGCACCCCCTGCTGGCTAAGCATGGCTCCTGCCAGCACTCTGCCTTATTTTCCCATCATCAGGGTTTTGTATCTCTCCCAGAGAATAGACATGGTTCAGTCTTCCAGCTAGGTCACTTTCAAAATTCAGTCCACACAACTCCCAACAATCCAAAAGTACTTTTGCCCCCTTTGGTCCCTCTTCTGAGCACTTTCTGGGCTCCCTTTAAGTCTCCCTGCTTTGGGATGGAGCATGTTTCCTGGAGTTCCTTCAGAGTCTCAGCATCTATTGGGAAGATAGAAAGGTAGCTCCTACTCCAACATAGGATGTTGGCTACTTCCCTGGAGTTCTTCCAGACCCTCCCTCAAGAGCTCAACTTGTTCCCTGTGGTTCTTCTTGCAAGCAGAGTTTTCTCAGCTCTACCATGAGACCCAGATGTTTCAGGGTGTCACCTGACCCCAATTAGTCCAGCCCTCTTAGGCTGGGAAGCAGCTACCTATGGCACAGGCAGGGCTAATGGAACAGGGCTGGCTAGCTTAGACCTCTTGGCTCTTAAAGGTATATTTGCATTGCCAGTGGGAGTGAGCTTCCCGCCCAGGTAGATGGACTCGCACTAGTGGGGCTTGAGCTACCTGACTAAAAACAGCAGCATGGGCATTGCAGGTGCAGTGGAGACTCAGGCTAGCCACACAAGCTTAGACCCAGGGGATCGGGTCGGCTTGAGAGCCTGAGCTCCAGCCCAAGCAGCAACGTCCACGCTACTATTTTTAGAGCACTAGCTCAAGCCCGACTAGCATAAATGTGTCTCCCCTGGCTAGGGGCTCACTCCCAGCTGCAGTATAGACTTACCTTATGGGGCAGGCCATCCTGTTATAGGGTTGCATTGCATGAGGCACTGAAAACATACATAGCAAGAGACGGATTCTGCCCTGAAGAGTTTACAATCTAAATAGACAAGACAGACACAGGGTGGGAAGGGAAGCAGAGGCAAGGAGTTGCTTGCACAAGGTCATTGGCAAAACCAGGAATAATACCTAGCTCTCCTTACTCCCAGCCCAGTGCCACAACCACTGGACCACACTGCCTCTGAATGCTGATGATTTAATTCTCTGCTATATTGATGCTATGATGTGGCATAAATTAATTGGACTTTGTTGTGCTACTCTATGGGACATAAGAGTAAAGCTCACTTTGCTTTCAACAACATAAAATTGTACCATTAGCCTAGCAAATTATGCCAGCTTTTAACTTTCACTTTCCATTAAAATAATTCAGACATCAGGAATACTGAATATCTGAAGACCTAGGATCGGATTCTGACCTTATTTAGACCCAAATTCAGCAAAGCACTTAAGCAAAGGCTTAACTTTAAGCATATGCTTAAAACTCATTGAGCAATTCTCAGTTTGAAGTTAAGTCCTTTTCAGAATTGAGCCTTGGATTGGTTTTACCCCAGTGTATCTCCATTGCCTTCATTACCGTTACCCCTGATTTACGCACTGGAATAACTAAATAGAATCAGGCCTGGAAGTTTTTGGACCTGATGCTCATCTCGTGCTAGTGTAAATCAGGAGTGACTCCATTTAAGTCAATGGAGGCACACAAGTATGAAATCAGAGTTAGAACAGAATCAGGCCCTTACATTTTTTTCTCAAATAAAAAATGTGAAGGCTTGCATTGGCTCAGCCCTAGGAGAAAATGGAGAGGAAGACAAAGGCATTGCCAGAGAGAAGTGAGTCAATGCCAAACAAGTAGAATCTGGGAAAGCTTTATAGATCTTCCTTTCTCCTCCCCCCCCCCTCAATACTACTATCAGCATGCCAATTAATTTGCTTTGGAGAATGGGAGAACGGAAAATAAATTGCTGCCATCTGTAGGAAGAGATCGGACAATATGCCCTTGCAGGAGTTATCCACACATCAGCTTTTTAATATCATTTATATGCAGACTTTTATTTGCAGACTTTGCTGAACCTTTTAAAATTATCTTTTGTGAGCTGATGGCTATTTCCAACAGATTAAACTGAAAGGAAAAAAGGAGAACAATCAGCTCTGAGATTCTGTCTCTATAAGGATCCTAGGGCCTGATTCTTTGTTGTTCTGCACCTTTTATAGTCATTTACACCTGCGCAGAGTGAGTGCAAAACAGCACCACACCAGAATGGTAGCATTTCACTCATTTTGCACGGATGTAAATGACTGTGCGAGGTGCAAGGCTGTGGATAATCAGGCCTCCTGATTGTAAGAGTCCAATGTCTTCTCCAGGAGGGGGCAGCATGTGATCTCCACCCTCTGACAAACAGAGGCTAGGGACACCATTCCCTACCCATCCTGGCCAATAGTCATTAATGGACTTAACCTTCGTGAATTTATCTAGTTCTCTTTTAAACCCTGTTATAGTTGTAGCCTTCACAACCTCCTCAAGCAAGGAGTTGACTGTGTGCTTTGTGAAGAAAAACTTGTTTTTATTTGTTTTAAACCTGCTGCCCATTAATTTCATTTGGTGGCCCCTAATTCTTATATTATGGGAACAAGTAAATAACTATTCCTTGTTCACTTTCTCCACACCACTCATGATTTTATATACCTCTATCATATCCTCCCTTTAGTCTCCTCTTTTCCAAGCTGAAAATCCAAGCCTCTTTAATCTCTCCTCATATGGGACCCATTCCAAACCCCTAATCATTTTAGTTGCCCTTTTCTGAACTTTTTCTAATGCCAGTATATCTTATTTGAGATGAGGAGACCACATCTGTATGCAGTATTCAAGAGTACCATGGATTTACATGAGGGCAATAAGATATTCTCTCTCTTATTCTCCATCCCTTTCTGAATGATTCCTAACATCCTGTTTGCTTTTTTGACTGCCGCTGCACACTGCATGGACGTCTTCAGAGAACTATCCACAATGACTCCAAGATCTCTTTCCAGATTAGTTATAGCTAAATTAGCCCCCATCATATTGTATGTATAGTTGGGATTATTTTTTCCAATGTGCATTACTTTACATTTATCCACATTAAATTTCATTTGTCATTTTGTTGCCCAATCACTTAGTTTAGTGAGATCTTTTTGAAGTTCTTCACAGTCTGCTTTGGTCTTAACTATCTTGAGCAGTTTAATATCAGCTGCAAACTTTGCCACCTCACTGTTTACCCGTTTCTGCAGATCATTTATGAATAAGTTGAATAGTACTGGTCCTAGGACTGACCCTTGGGGAACACCACTAGTTACCCCTCTCAATTCTGAAAATCTACCATTTATTCCTACGCTCTATTCCCTGTCTTTTAACCAGTTCTCAGTCCATGAAAGGTTTTTCCCTCTTATCCCATGACAACTTAATTACAGAAGAGCCTTTGGTGAGGGACCTTGTCAAAGGCTTTCTGGAAATCTAAGTACACTATGTCCACATGTTTGTTGACCCCTTCAAAGAACTAATGGATTAGTAAAACATGATTTCCCCTTACAGAAACCATGTTAACTTTTGCCCAACAATTTATGTTCTTCTATGTGTCTGACAATTTTGTTCTTTACTATTGTTTCAACTAATTTGCCTAGTACTGGCATTAAACTTACCAGTCTGTAATCACCAGGATCACCCCTAGAGCCCTTTTTAAATATTGGCATTACATTAGCTATCTTCCAGTCATTGGGTACAGACGCTGATTTAAAGGTCAGGTTACAAATCATAGTTAATAGTTGCGCAATTTCACATTTGAATTCTTTCAGAACTCTTGGGTGAATGCCATCTGGTCCTAGTGACTTGTTACTGTTGAGTTTATCAATTAATTCCAAAATCTTCTCTAGCGATACTTCAATCTATGACAATTCCTCAGATTCGTCACCTACAAAGAACGGCTCAGATTTGAAAATCTCCCTAACATCCTCAGCCGTGAAGACTGAAGCAAAGAATTCATTTAGTTTCTCCACTATGACTTTATTGTCTTTAAGTGCTCCTTTTCTATCTCAATCATCCAGGGGTCCCACTGGTTGTTTAGCAGGCTTCCTGCTTCTGATGTACTTTAAAAACATTTTGTTATTACCTTTTGCGTTTTTGGCTAGCTGTTCTTCAAACTCCTTTTTGGCATTTCTTATTACATTTTTACACTTAATTTGGCAGTGTTTGCACTCCTTTCTATTTACCTCACTAGGATTTGACTTCCACTTTTTAAAAGATGCCTTTTTATCTTTCACCACTTTTTTTACGTGGTTGTTAAGCCACGGTGGGTTTTTTAGTTCTTTTACTGTGTTTTTTAATTTGGGGTATACATTTAAGTTGGGCCTCTATTATGGTGTCTTTGAAAAGTGTCTCTGAAAGTGTCTATTATGGTGTCTCTGAAATTAAATGCCACAGTGTTGGGCCGATCAAAGCCATAGACAGATTACTCCTGGGGGAATTCTGTATTACTACACGTGCACAGAATTCACGTCCCCTGCAGTTTCTTTGCTTCCCCACAGAAAAATGATTTTCTGACAGGGAAGCTGCAAGAGCAGTCACACACCACTCCCTAGCAGTGCAGGTACATTGCTGGAGCAGCCAGCAGAGAGACAAATCACTGCAGGGCTGGGGACACCCCAGAAAGTGGCTCCTACTCTGATCTGGGATCAGATCCAGTTCCAGCTGGGTTGGAGACAGGAGAGGATGGGACTTCCTCTTCCCCTGAAGGAGTGGCTACAGCTGTGTCAAACCCATCCCCAGAAACCTCCCCCAGCTGCAGGAAGCTCAGCATCCTCCCCTGCTTCCTGTCCCCCATTGCTCCTCAGCTGACATGGGAGGGGTCACTGTATGGGGAGCTGCTCACCCAACCCTTGTGCATCTGGACCTCCCATACCCAGCCACCCCTTCCAAGCCTCACCCCATACACCCAGATCCCCCCTACCCTTCCATACACAGCCACAAAAGAGGGTCAGCATGTGAGGCTGTAATTAGAATCCATTTTGAACACTCCAGGCTAGGATTTGGTCCTGGCTATCACAAAGCATCCCTGGAGCCATATCCTGCCAGCCCTGGACCTTATTCACCCAGGACTCCATGCAACAGGAAATCTGCCCTTGGATGGTTGGAGAAGCTTGAGGTGATGCGAGGTGGCAATAACCCCTTCTCTATCAGGAGGCTGCAGCCTACCACTGCCATACCCCCAAAAGTATGTGGTATTGGCTGGGGCAGCGGCTTGGGCAGGTGCCCATGGATGAACTGATTCAGAACATGCACTGGACAGCTTTGCCAGCAGGCCTCATATGCAGCTCCAGCCACAAATTATGAGGTGTGCTCCCCTGACAAAAACCCTGCCCCAAAAGCAGCATTGCAAATACCTCCTGCCCTTCCCTTTGGAGCCCAGTAATGTGTGTACCCCCTTGAACCACTGTAGGTGAATCCAACTATTGGCTTCAATGGGAGTTCTGCACAAGAAGCAATGGTAAGATATAGTCCCAAGTCTGAAATGCAGTCTGATGCGCAGGAGGACTCATCTAGACTACTCGTCCATTGCAATAATTGGTCAGATGCACGTCCCATCTCTGACAATAGCAGGTATATCTCAGAGTGACATTCTGCAGGTTAGTTAAGTAGATTTTAGTTCTAGTACTTAATGGTCCCAGCCACTGCTAGAACATTTTTACCAACTCTTAAATGCAAGGCAAAACTTCAAAACTGTTTCTTCTAACACACTGCTGGGGATACCCAGAGCTGTGAACCAATGTGTGACTTCTGCCTAAGCAAGAAAGAGTTTTGCTGGTGACTAGATTGTGTATCACTTTCCCATCACACCAGCCCATCTTCCTCACCAGCAAACTCCTCAAGGATCTCCCAGCCTAGCAGGTGAAATCCAGCCCACAAGCTCCTCAGAGATGCTTCTCTGTAATGTACAGCCCCATCACTGTGCTTTCACAGACTATATCATTTGCTGCTCTGCTGAAGAGTCAACACATCACAGCTTATTCATTTAACTGGGGTAAACATACCCGTCCCTTCAAACACAGCATTGAATTGGTTTATAGTAAAACTATAACAACTTTATTAATAAAAGAGCATGGATTAAGTGATACCAAATAAAAGAGATACAAGCAGAAATGGTTACAAGCAAATAAAAGTGAAAATGCACATCTACAAGTCTAAAATTTAAACTCAACAAGCTACAGCCTTGGTTCAAGGTTGATTTCTTACCAATCTTTTTATTTCCAGCCATGGCTGACTCACTCTCAGTCAGGACCTCCCACAGAAGAACAAGGTGCTGGGTTTCCTTTTTCTTTCTAGTGAAAGATCTTTGCCTAAGTAGGTTTCTCATCTATGTTCAGTTCCCTGAGACGTCAATACTCTTGGCTGAAGAGCCCATCTTTCTCATCTTGCAAGAACTCTGGCCCCTTGTGTCTGTTCAGTGATGGATACCAAGATGGCATCTTCTCTTCTCCTTATATCTTCCTAAACTCACATTTTTGTCCCCAGACTCAGGATGATCTCATGCTGTTCTTCCCTTCCTGTGGGCTTCCCATCCTCCTGCTAATTCATATGTAAATTGGGCTTCCGTTGTTCTAATTCTACTAATCTTAATTTATATACAAGACAAGTAGGTAGCTATCTTCCTTCCTGTCTGGGAGAAAAACTGATTCTCTCCTTTTGGTCACAGACTTTAAAGCAAAATATTAGTGAGTAACCATAATTCCTCATCTAGTGTTAATACATACATTTCACAATGGTATTAATCATCATTGTCACCAGTTCGCATATGATAATCTGTATCTAAAATGGGTCATGGAAATTGTGACAGTAGTGAGATGGGGTACACTGGCCTGGTTAGACCAGCTGAATCTCACTGGTACATGCCAGGTAGTTCCTGGCCATCTGGCACTGAGGTGCTCTTGGGGTCATACTACTCATGCCATCAAAAGGTCTTTGCAGACTAGGCTTGTCATTTTTGGCATACATCTAAATTAATCTCTACTGTCATTGTTACTTTAATATAGCCACAGGCAGACATTCTGACAACCATCCTGACAATCACCTTTTAAATCTGGAAACATACACATGAATCTCGACAGTGAAAAACTCTGGAAAGGAAAAATAACTTGTCCTTAGTATGAGTAAACTATATTTTAGAATTTAGGTTCTACAGGTGAAATTTTCAAATGCACTCAGCATTGGCCTAATCCTGAGTCCCTTAAACTCAATGGTAAAACCCCCAACCCTTAATTAATGCTAAGGGCTTTTGAAAATCTTGCTTTATGTAAATTAGAAAAACACTGTCTGGAAGATTAGTCATGTATTCACACAGGTTTATGTATGATAGAAACAAAGAAAGGTAAGATCTATCTGTGTCTGGCCTAGAAACTAAGGGCCAAATTCTCGTCCCAGTTACTCTGATGTATATCAGGATTAACTTCAGTAACGTCAGTGAAGTTACACTGATGCACAACTGAAGTAAGTATAAGGAGAATCAGACCTTGGGGCTCAAGTCATTATGAAGATACACAACTTGACTGTTTCAGTTTTCTTAAATATTACCAACTATCAACATAATTACTCTCTAATTATGTATTAGAGGCCCAACGACTGCAGCATCAAAAATAAGGGGACGTAAGTCTATCTTTCTTTCTGTTTTGTAGATCATGCTATTCTGCACTGAACTGAAAGGCTCAGAGCTTAGTAAGGGATATTTCACCTATACATCTCCAGTTCAAATCTGGTTCAGGTTGATAAGGACCAAATATAGGTAACAACTGGTGGCTACTTGACCTGTTTAAATGAGTCGGTAGTCTCAGCTTTAGGTGAGTTCCTCACAGGGATATGTGCATGCAGCAAACACCATCATCACATCTGGGGCTTTCTTGCCATTCTCAGAAGGCAATCCAAAGCCACAGAGACTGAACTATCCTCTCACCCATGGAGAGGGAGGCAAAACAGTAGGTCAGCTTACACTGTCTTTGCCAGTGCTCTACCTGCTCTGTAAATAAACAACATGACTTCTGTCTCTGGAGCTGCCAACCTGAGAAATTTCACAGGCACCAAACTCTTTTTTTAAATAATTGGAGGAGGAATAAACTCTTTAATGAAACTGAGCATTCTAAATGCATCACAGGGTTGCTTTTATCATTAAGCACCAGGCGCATGCCCAGCACTGCACAAAAAAAACACAGAGAAAGACCCAAGAAGATTATGACTGAAGGGCTAGATTTTGCCTGGCTGCTATCTAGGTGTATGGAAAACGGGGAAGAGCTGTTTCCCCGCCTTGAGCCCCTCACATGAGGAGTGACGCACAGCCCAGCTACTCCTTCATAATGCCACCAAGAATGTAAATCACCCCAAGGGGCATAGAAGAGCAGGGTCTTGTCCCCACACCCTCTGCACCAGCCAGAAAAGCTAGCCAAGCACAGAGAGAGGCATGTGCTGCACCAGTTTAAAGGATGGTATATGGTGATGCTCTCCCTGTGCATCTCCGAGCTCTGGAAAGGATTGTGTCACCCTGAAGCACAATCCCTTTGGAGCACCCACCTGTGAGATGTGCCCCAAGACCTGTGGTGGTGACCAGCCTATGTGTACCAATTCTATTCCAGCTAGTAGCTATGCACTTCTGCTCCTGCGAGGGCGGGGGGGCGGGGGGGAGAGAAAGAAGATGAATTTAAAAGGAACTATGGAGAAAAGGTAAGCAACTGATGTTGGTTGCAGTCCAATACATGTAATAAGCAAATATCTCATTACTGTCAGAACTACACGCCTAAATAAGTGAAACAGACCTATTTTAGGAGGTTTTTTTTTTTCCATTTTGTGTTTATAGCACAATAAAAGAATTATTTATTTCAGAAAGTTATCAATAGAAGTATTGTCCCAATTATTTATGGTTCAGCTGCTACTACCATAGTATTATCTGTATTTATTATTTTTGGTAACAGTGCCTGATGTTTTCATAGCTCTTTAAAGCCATAGATTATTATTTAGAGTGGAGACGTGACAATTTTCATCAAAGTTTTGCCAGGCTGTATTAATATTTTTAACATATCACAAAATACAAATATTTCACTTCAGACTAGTTACAGAAATGAGGATTGTGCCAACAATCAGTACTCAAAGTTAATCAACAAGTTGCCCCTGTTTTAAGGTCTTTTATGATTGAAAAAAAAATCAATCAAATAATTTGCAGCCAAATCTTCTTTTTGCATTCATTCACTCACACACACAAACATAAACCTGGTGGGCGAAGAGCCCACTTTCTAAGTTTCTACTTGAAGTAGATATTAATGAGTTATAAATCCCTGAAAATGAGGGTTGACAATGGAAATGCTGGTATACCCTTTATTAAGCAGTGCTGCCAAGAGCCACTATAAAGTTAAGTACTTTTATAGCTTATACCTATTGCATTTTTAATTGTAACAATCTTGTGAACACCGAACTTCATGGCAAAGGTACAGAATCAGCCAGTACCATCAATACAGAGAACACTTACAGTGCCCAATGTCCAGGGACAACGGTTCATAAGTCAGCTGTGTGGTGGTTAAATAGTAAAAGGGTATTGATTAGTTTATATTCCATTGCAACTTTTGTGTCTCTTTCAAAATCATAGCACATCTTAGCATTTACAGTACAATGCATTTTGGAGTTTTCCATATTAAAACTTATGCTTGCCATGGCCAGAGAGATCTAAACTTGTTACTATCTGGCAGCTGTTCAGTGGCCCACATGAAATGAATCAGTGGTCTCAACTTAGCGCATGGTGAATGAGTGTCTCCATCATATCACTACTGTCATAGCACAAACTAGAACTCTCAGCAGAGAGGCCAAGAACAGAATTGGCATGAAGATAGAATTATCCCCTCAGGTCATACTGATAGAGGGTAGAAGCTTACTCTGACACTTCCCACGCTTTACCTGCTCTGTGAATAAACAAAGACCTTTTGCAATCAAGCACCTATCTTGAGCTAAATTAACTTAAACGATAATACTCCAGTAAATATAGAGACTTCTAGAGCAAATATCACAGAGTCAGTAGAGAAAAAAGGATGAACTTTTAACTTGAATTTAATACTCTAAACCGACTGAAGTTTGCTCAGACAGGTAGAAAAGCTCTCTGTCAAGGTATTTTTCCCATTTTGAACTTTAGCGTCCTAAAAGTGGGGACCTGCATGTACCCTTCTAAGCTTAATTCCTAGCTTAGATCTGATAGCACTGCCACCAGCCAAAATATAGTGTTTGGCACACTTTCTGTTCCCCCAAAACCTTCCCTGGGGAACCCAAGACCCAAACCCCTTGGGTCTTAAAACAAGGAGAAATAAATCATTTCCCCTCCTTTCTGCCTCCCAGACTTTCCCCTCCCTGGGTTACCCTAAGAGACTACATTGATCCAAACTCCTTGGATCTTAAAACAGAGGAGGAATTAACCTTTCCCCCTGCCTCCTTTCCCCCCACCAATCCCTGCTGAGTTCAGACCCAATCCCCTAGGGTCTTAAACAAGAAAAAAAATCAATCAGGTTCTTAAAAAAGAAAGCTTTTAATAAAAGAAGAAAAAGTAAAAACTATCTCTGTAAACTCAGGATGGAAAATGTTTACAGGGTATTCAGCTCATATAGACTAGAGGGACTTCCTCCCCCTTAGCCTGAGATTAAAAGTTACAGCAAACAGAGGTAAAACTCCTTCCAGCAAAATACACATTCACAAGTTAAGAAAACAAACATTAGACTAATCTGCCTTTTCTAGCTAGTACTTACTATTTTGAACATGAGAGACTGTTTCAGAAAGATTGGAGAAAGACCTGGTTGCACGTCTGGCCCCTCTTAGCCCCAAGAGCGAACAACAAACAACACAAACAAAGACTTCCCTCCACCGAGATTTGAAAGTATCTTGTCCCCCGATTGGTCCTCTGGTCAGGTGTCAACCAGGTTTACTGAGCTTCTTAACCCTTTACAGGTAAAAGAGACATTAAGCCTTAATTATCTGTTTATGACACTCTCACATAAGGCTTGCAAATATATTGTCTCATGTTCAAAACAGTACTGAGACTTTTATAAAACAAGAAGGCTACCAAACTAGACCAAACCAAACACTCTATAAGGAAAGAAAAATGGTCCCGTTTCTGATTATACATACCTAGCTTTTACTCTGATCTAATGCTTTTGGCTTCAGAACAGTTACTCCTAATATACAATGATGTAAATGAGATCAGAATCAGACCCAACGATCATTTTAAAACAATGAGTGCAATAGCCAAGTGGCAATTAAAGTTACTCATTCCACACATGTAAAATAAGTTCCTGCCCCTTATTAGTAGAAATGAACCTGCCATCTGCACCAGTGCAAAGTCTTATTGAACACATTATCCACTCATTGAGTTCATTGGAGCAACATCATGGGACAGTGATTCCTAGTGGACAGAACACTCAGCTAGGACCAGGACACCTGAGTTCTGTTCCTGGCTCTGCCACTGGCCTGTTGGGTGATATTAGGTAGGTTTTTCACCTCTGTACCTCAGTTTCCCTATCTGTAAAATGGGGATGATTCTTATCTCCTTTGTAAACTGCTTTTAAATGTATCAGTGAAAAGTGCTATATGACAGCTAGGCATTATTATTATTACTAAATGAGATCAGAAACTGGCCTGGTGTTTCTAAGTTCTAGCATGCACTGGAAAAAAACAAACACTTGAAGTGAAGGAAAGAATGACTGATGATAGGTCTTGAAGTTCTTTAAAAATGTGTAAAGAAGGCAAAGGTGGGGAGGAAAGTTGCCCAAAATTCTGCCATACCTAAGCTACCACCGTGAAAACTTTTCCAGCAGTAACTGCCATATAGGACTACTACTGAAATCAGTTTTTCATTGATTAACTGAGTGCAGAGAAGACTCAAAGACTGTATACACAAGCTCTTTAGTCTGCATTGTCACAGCCAGACACATGTGCATTTCAGGCTCATGTTAAATTATAGTGCAGATATTGGCCAGGAGTTCACGTATTTTTCATAGAGATCATGATTCAGGTTGGAGTAAGTTCTCAGAGGTGCTGAGTACCCACACCTCCCACAGAGACCATTAAGCAATGATATATTTAGCTACATCAAGTCTTATCTGCATCGTGGCATTTTGTATCTGTTGTCAGCAATTGTGGCAATTTGCTTGGTACAGACAACCAACCCGTATGGCTGGTTGAAGTGCTCGGGTATATTATGCTAACCCATTTTCAACACCACAGCCGGAAGGCCCTCTCTAAACTGTTATCACCAGTGCGGCTTCACCTGTTGCTGACAATGGATGTTCTCATGTAGGCAAAGCTCATGAACCCACTGCAGGATGTTTGCGACTGTCTCTCGCTCAAGTGGCTAGAGCCCTACCAAGAGGATACAAACCCTTACACTACTACTACTTTCTCCTTGAGTTCAGATGTCAAAGATATGTGCTTTTGGAAAAGGTGGTTGTAAGTTTTATACTCACCCATTTGCATTGACCATAGCCCACCTAACGCCTGACCTTTTCATGATGCCATTTGATCCTCTTTCAAATCCTTGCCTGACACTCTGCCTCCTTAAATTATTTACAGGGTCAACTAAATCGTGTTATTCAGTTCCCTAAACTGTTTGCAGCCTTGCTATGTACAGTTATGCAGCTGGTTCTGTCCACTCTAGCAGTAGCTCATGCGTAGTTTATCATCAGTCTTAAACATTTCAGGATCCTATTGGCCAAAAAACAATTTGTAAATGCCTTCAGTGGGAGTTGGGTCAGACTCTTACATGGGTACAATTCCAAATGATAAGAAGAAGAATTGCATCCTTGAGGGCACAATTGATCGCCAGGAGTTGGATATATTTTTAAGACTGAGAGCACAGTATTGGGAGCGTGCACTACTGTAGATATCAGTGACTAATGGCAGCAGAGTTGGGTTTTTCCCCCACGTAATACAGCTGTGCACTCAACATGGGCCCTAGCTGCTGAAAGACACTTAAGATTTCTCCCTCCTTTTTTGTCATAATGATATTGTGGAGTTTAACAGGATTAAGGAAATTATTGTGCAGAATTTCAATCATTTTACTTACAGAATTGTCTTTCTAAATGAAATGAATTCCAATAGAAGTAGACACAAATCTCAGGTCCTGCATGTGAGTGAACGGGACACAAAACCAATTACAGACAAAGTGACCTTCTGAAGCTCCCAAACAGCAAAAGCGGTGTGGTCTAATTGATAAGGCACTGGCCTCAGAGTCAGGCGTGCTGGGTTTTCATCTCAGTTCTACCTCTGACAAACTAGGTAATCTGGAGCAAAATCACTTCACTTCTCTGTGAATCAGTTCCACCTTCTGTAAAATGGGAATAAAGATATGTACCTTCCCTTATAATTCACCTTGAGATCTACAGATACAAATCGCTGAAGGAGAGCTAACAAGCATGGTTTATATAGGATAAGTATTAAAAACACCTGCCAGCCTATTGAACTCTTTGCTTTAGGAGATTCAGATGAATGAGTAAGGTTCATGTGTGGAACCTCATGGAAAATGACAAGCCCTTTTGAAGTAGCATAGACTGCGTAGACTGTTGATCCTTCATCAGTTAAGACTGAGCCGATCACAACACGTCTTCCAATCTTCTCTCGCTCTGGCCATCCTTCGCCATGCTTGTCCATATCCTCTTGTTAGGAAATCATCCCACCTCTTTGGAGGCCCACCACATGGCCATTTCAGTTCTCGCGGATACCACTCAGATATAGTTGCAGTCCATCTGTTGTCACTGAGTCAGGCCACATGTCCCGCCCACCTCATTTTGCTGAACCTGCTTTCAACAACAATATCTCACACTCCAGACTGCTGCCTAATTATTTCACTGGAGATGTGATTGCAGAGTGAAATGCCCAAAAATGTTCATTCCATCGCCCTCTGTGTGACAGACAGTTGATGTTCTTCAGTCTTCATCAGCGACCATGTTTCGCTGCCATATAGCATCGCTGGAAGCACGGTCGAGTTAAAAAGATTCGCACAAGTTGTTTTGCCTATCTTTCCTTGAAGGATGTCCCTGATGTTGTTGAATGTGCACCACCAGCTTTTTTTCTGCATGACAGTTTGCCTTTCTGATCATGGCGCACGTTGACTTCCTGGCCCAAATAAACATATTTGTCGACCTTTTGGATCTGCTCTCCTCCAAGAGTTATTTGGTTTCTTGGCAGAACATCTGATCTCATATTTCGTTTTTGACTGGTTCATTTTTAATACAACTTGACTACTTTTTGCATTCAGTTCTTTAAACATTCTCTCAAGCTGGACTGTATTTTCAGCTATCCACACTATATCAGATGTGAACCTGAGATGGTTTAGCTGCTCACCATTGATATTAATCCCACCTTTCAGGTCTGCTTGTCGAAAGATCAATTCAAGACAGGTTGTGAATAATTTTGGTGAAACTGTATCTCCTTGTTTCACACCTTTCTCAATGGGGATTCGGAAGGGAGTATCGAACAGCGATATATCTGTACGGCAGCCAGAGTTCGCTTCCTTTAATAATGCGATACATTTTGCACTGATGCTGAGGGTTCCCGCCCCACTTTGAACTCTAGGGTACAGATGTGGGGACCTGCATGAAAGACTCCCTAAGCTTATTTCTACCAGCTTTGCTTAAAAACTCCCCAAAGCACAAATTCTTTCTTGTACCTTGGATTAGGTAACGCTGCCACCACCAAGTGATTTAAACAAACATTTAGGGAGGGCCACTTGGAGCCCCACCTTCCCCAAATATCCCCCAAGCTCCTACATCCAAACCCTTGGATCTTAAAACAATGAAAAATCAATCAGGTTCTTAAAAGAATTTTAATTAAAGAAAAAAGGTGAAAGGAGCACCTCTGTAAGATTAGAATGGAAGATAATCTCACAGGCAATCAGATTCAAAACACAGAGGGTTTCCCTCTGGACAAAATTTTAAAGTTAAAAATGAAAACCAGGAATACCTTCCCTCTCAGTACAGAGAACATTCACAAGCCAAAATAAAAGTAAATCTAATGCATTTCCTTGCTAAATACTTACTAACTCTATAGGAGTTAGATTGCATGAGTCTTTGATCTTGCTCCAGCCAAAAGCCACACAGGACAGACAGAACAAAGCCTCACCCACACCACCACCCCCAGATTTGAAAGTATCTTGTGCCTTTATTTGTCCTTTTGGTCAGGTGCCAGCCAGGTAAGAGGATTTTGTGCCTCTGGCCAGGAGGGATTTCATAGTACTGTATACATAATGGTGATTACCCTTCCCTTTAGATTTATGACAGATGCCCTGTTTTGAAAGAGCTTCAAGAATGGCATTAGTCACCAGACTATCAAACACCTTCTTGTAGTCCACAAAGGCAATGCACAAAGGGAACTTGTATTCCCTTGAACGCTCTAGTAGTTGGTTTAGAGTGGAGATGTGGTCTATCATGCTGTAATTTCCTGCTCTCTAGGTTGCTGTTCATCCAGGTTTCACGACAGTTGATTTGTTATTATTTTGATGAACAACTTATAGACATGCGAAAGCAGGTAGATTGGATGATAGTTCTCTAGATTTTCCTGATCGCCTTTCTTATGCGGCAAGATGTCCAGTTGGAAAGAGTTCAATGTCGTTATCTTCTGGATTTCCAGGTAACAGCTGAACCTTTGGGCGAGAGCTTTCCAGAGTTCCTGACCTTCCGCCTTAAGCACTTCTGCTGTCTACATCCTGGCCTGGAGCCTTCCCCTCTTTCATTTGATGGATTGTGTAGATGTGCAGACTCACCCCTGCAGCGCCTCCTGCTGGTGACTTCTGGGAATTAGCTAGTTCCAGCTCCAGAGCACTCTCTGCAGGCTGATGATCCACCTGTCCTCTGGCCCCTATGTCCCTCCCTGGACCCCAGTGCACCTTTAACTGAGGTGCTTCCCCCTAGCAGTACCCCTCCAATCTGGGTCACCGCTCCCTGGAGAACCCCCACCCACTATCCCCACCTCGCCTCAGTATAAGGCTACTGCCAGTCATCATCTAGCCCCCATGCCCTGGGGCAGACTGCAGTATCAGCCTACTCATCATTGGCAAGGTTGGGTTTGGACCTGTTGCCTTTGCCTACCCCTGGGCTGCCCTCTGCAACCCCCAATACCTATTGGCCTTGTGCTAGGCCACAACCTGGGGCTTTCCAGGCTGGAGCTCCCCAGCTCCTCTGCCTTTCCCCAGTCCTACTCCTACTCAGGTACCCTGTCTCTAGCTCCCTGCAGCCAGGCCCATCTCCTTCTACAGCGAGAGAGAGACTGACCCTGGGCCTCTGGCTCACAGCCTTTTATAGGGACCAGCTGAGCCTGATTGGGGTGTGGCCCAGCTGCAGCCACTTCCCCAATCAGCCCAGCTTAGCAACTCCCAGTCACAACCTTCCCCCAAGACTGTTTTAAGCCCTTCAGGGCAAGAGCAGGGTAACCACCCTACTACAAACTTCATGATGACTTCGTTGATGAGAACTGGGAGAATGTGTTCATTGGTTTGTTGAAGTGATGGCATTGGGACATCTGTACGGGATGCAAACAGCTGGGTATAGAAATCGCTGCAGATTGCCTACATCTTTGTTTGATGGGTTACTGATTCTCCATCCTTGTTCTTCAAAGCTGATAATGATGCCTATACAACACCAGTTCCCGTTTGCATTTTTTGAGACTTTTTACAATCTTCAGCAGCCTTTAGGAGCTGAAGTGTATTCCTAAATAGCCTTTTGAAGTGTATTTCTAAATTACCCCAGAATTTATATGCTGAATTTTAGCCCAGAACAAATTTTTTACAACCAATTCATAAAACCCTCAAAATAAGGGGCTTTTAATGAAGCACTGACAGAGTCAGCAATAACAGTGATATTTACTATCATTACTTTGCAATTACAAAAACTCAGCCAGAACATGCATTTGGACTTGTCTAGCTTCCCAAAAGAAAAATATTATCAGGTCCCAACTCTTCATGATACTTAGTGCCTTCTGGGAGTCACTGGTCATCTCATTAAGGGTGCTTAGCACCTTGCAGACAGTCTCTCATAATGTGGTTCTGTTCCTGGGAAAGCTTCCATAAAGTGAGTGGATGGCTACAATATTGATCAACAGCAACAAGAGAAGACATCTGACTTCGGAAGACCACAAATCCTCAGATCCAGCTTCCTCCTAGGTGTTCTCCCAACCCTTCCTACACTGATAGTCCTCAGCCAATAGGAATTTCCCAGACTTCTCTGCTGTACTACCCATAGCTTTTCCCACCTCAGTTATGTTCATATGAGCACTCTGAGATCCAATGAACTTTGAGATCCTTGGAAGAAAGGCAACATATAAGTGAAAAATACTGATTAGTATTAATATTGTTATATGACCTCTCTGGTGATCATACAAGTGTAGATCCTAATATTATGCTTAGTTTACATGACATGTTATGGACAGCACTTATTGATTCATTGTCCAGGGGGATTTCCTGCATAGCACGTTTGTTTCTGGATTCCCTCCCTTCCACCAAGCCTGAACCCTATGGCTAAAGGGCACAGATGGTGCATAGCTAGTAGAGAGAGAATATTATCAGCTATATGAGGATATGGAATTATTACGTAGCCACCTTTCCCCATGGTTAGCCCTCTGGGCACCTTTTCCACTGGGTTACCACATTTCATCTCCTCTTCATCATATGCAAAAGATATGTAAACTAGGTCTAGTGTAATTTCTCCATAAATAAGGTCTTGGTAATTTGGGGCAAAATGAGACCTTCTTACATCTACTGCAATAAAGATGGAAGTGCTTCACTTACAGTGCATTTAGGTGGGTCATTCATCTGCAAACTGCACCAGAAGACAGTGATTTTAGGGTTATGAATCTCGCCTTCTGACCACAAGTTGAAATTCCATACACAGACGTACTGATTCAGCAATCACAATCTAGTCACACGCTCCATACTCTCTCTCTCTCTGGGAAAGAAGACATTACCTCGGCAAGTCGAGAATGCTTGTGAACGTTCTCTCCTTTCTGCACGCTTGGAGCAAGCTGCTGCAAGACGCCCCGGCTGCTTGTGAGGGCTCGTGTCAAGCGAGCAAACTTCCCCCAGCCTTGAGAAAACAGAACAAAGATTACACAAGAGTTACAAGAACCAATATGCAACTATATTTCAGGAAGACTCTCCTAACTCAAGGGATCAAATTCAGCAGTAATAAACGTAGTAAAATTTAACCACATGCCAGGTGGAAGTGAGTCAGTAAACACGTGTCAGTGTGGCAAAGTGGCCAAAAAGTGTGGCAATTCAATGGCTGTGCAAGAGGACAGTTACATGGATTGGGTATTTCCTGGGGACAAAATTCTGCCCTGGAATAATCACCTATTGGACTAAGTGATCTGATTCAGATCTCACATCAATGCAGGAGATGCTCCTGGCCTATCCAGGTGAGAGACCAGAATCAGGAACAATTAAGAGTTATAACAAAAATTGAATCTGGCCCCAGATGTGTAGGGGACGGTGTGGATGTAAGTAAAGAAATAGACTATACTATATGATCTAACAAAAAAAAGTGCAGATGAAACCAGCACATGATTTTATACCCTCTGCAGATGAAAGAAAGGAAAAAGCAAATACTTTTTTCAAACTTTGCAAAAACATTCAGCTGCTGGGGAGGAGAATTTATATGCTGAATTTTAGCCCAGAACAATTTTTTACAAGTGATTCATAAACCCCTCAAAATAACGGTCCTTTAACAAAACACCGACAGTGTTAGCAGTAACAATGACTTTTATGATCATTACTTTGCAATCACAGAAACTCAGCCAGAATATGCATTTGGACTTCTCTAGCTTCCTAAAAGAAAACTATTATTAGGTCCCAATTCTGCAAGATACCTTTTGAGAGTCACTGGCCATCTCATTAAGGGTGCTTAGCACCTTGCAGACTATGTCTCTTAATGTGGTTCTGCTCCTGGGAAAGCTTCCATAACCTTCTGACTCCATTAAGAAAAGAAATTGTACAATTTTTAAAGAGCAGCCTGGATTGCTAATGTGCAAGTCTCCTATTAAAGTCATTGGGATTTGAGTGGTTAGAGTGCTGCATAGTACTTTGAACATTTCCTGTCAATGCCCTGTTGTGAAAGTGTTTGCTGGAATGTGTGTTTGCTAAATAAAAGGGTGACACAATAAAGAAGCAAATTACATGGATTTGCTGTTCAGCAGAACCTTCCTAGCCTGGGGCTGAGAAGGTGACCTGACATATGTTTCTTAAGGAAAGTGGAAAGGAGCAACCCTAAAAAAAGGTGTGGAATCAGACAAAAAAACAATTGTTGAGGCAAATAATGTCTCTTACAAAGCCAACATTGAAGCCACTCCCTCTCCCCATGTTTTTAAAGGAAGCCTAGTTGATAGAGCTGGCTGGAATCAACTGCCTATTTCCTGTAGGATTCCACAGTAATTAGATTTTTCATTTCCATCCACCAGGGCAAATCTGATCTGAGTAAGGAGCACAGTGTTTGCCCCAGAAAGAACCATAGAATATCAGGGTTGGAAGGGAACTCAGGAAATCATCTAGTCCAACCCCCTGCTCAAAGCAGACCAATCCCCAGACAGATTTTTGCCCCTGATCCCTACAAATGGCCCCCTCAAGGATTGAGCTCACAACACTGGGTTTAGCAAGCCAATGCTCAAACCAGTGAGCTATCTCTTCAGAGAAACAGATCACTGTTCCAAATACAGAGACAAATCCTCAGCAGAGGTTAATCAGCACAGTTCTATTGACTCCAGTGCAAGTTTATTAATTGGCCCCAAATCTTATTATTCACAGTAGTCAGACTGATACATTTTCATGGCAGCTTTTTAATACAGTACATTTCTAAGGGAATATTCTTCCCTTGCTGTCTATGAATAAGTCTCATTAACATTAATGGGTCCAGTCCTGAAGCCATTACTCGTTTCTTATTCAGGCAAAACTTTGAATAGGCCAGTAGGTGTTATAAGAACATGCTGAGGGAAATTGTTCCTAAGGGCCAGATCCACAGCTGGTGTCAATGCACATAGATCTTCTAAAGCTAATCGAGATGGTGTACGTTGGTGCATCTCCATTAGCTTTATGCGCATTGATACCAAATGGGAATCTGGCCCTAAGACCTTCCTTTGACATAACTTGGATATCGCATGACTCCACTGACTTCACCAGAGTTACTCCTGATTCTTCACTGACTTACACCAATGTAAATCAAGATCACTGGATTTACAGTGCTGTGCTTCCAGAGAAACTGGGGAAGAATTTGTTCAAGTACCAGTAAATAGAATCACATGGGTTTACAGTCTCATCTTTATAGTATGTGATATAAATAAAGTATGTACAGCATATGAGTATTATTAGAAATTAATGCTGTCCATGGTGCTGAAATGAAATGTGCTATGCTGCGTGTAAAGATTACACACAAAATAATATGTTAAATGGTACCTAAACATTGCAAAGCCAAACACTCAAACAGGAAATGCCAGAATTAAGGTTGTCCACACAAACATAATGTGACTCCCTTGTCCACATGCATTAAGATACAGTCTTTAATTACATGATCACATACAATTCTCCCACTAGGATCCCTGCCTCATTCAGTGCACAGGATGGATAGTTCAATTAATGAGCAACTATTCAATATTTTATTTTATCTCCATTGAACAATGTGTGGCCCTAGGCCTTATTTAATTCACACTATTCATACTCTGCCCTGGGTGTGTGTGTAATTTTCTAGGTTTTTAAAAAAGCAAACCGTGGAATCATAATGACACCCACATGGGTTATCAGCAGGACTGGAACCTTTAGATTCATGGCAAGGCTATCTGCCCCTTGAGTTGATGGATTTACCAATAGCAGTAGTAGGTTGTCATCCTTTCTGTGGACCAAGGTAGAGGTAGATGAGACACACACATTGCCAGTGGGTTTTACAGATATTTGCTGAGAGCAGAAGAATGAGGAGATTTGGAAATCTGGGGTCCCATTCCACAGTCAGGATGGGAGTCTATTCTAGTGGTCACCCTTCTGCCCCTGTCTTCCTCAATCTGTCCCTATTCTAGTATTGTCTTTTCCCCAGTGCCCCCCTGCAGCATCTCATTGCATTTCCCCACCTCCACCTTCTTATCCCAGTTCTACTCTAATCTTCTGACCTCCCTGTCCAAGTCCCAGTCTTCTCCCCACCTCAGGCTCCTCATCCCAGTCTATCCACAGGCTCCTTGCCCAGAGTCACAGTCTCTCCTCTTGCCAGTTCTCAGTCTTAGTTCCATAGATTCATAGATTCCAAGACCAGAAGGGACCACTGTGATTATCTCATCGACCTTCTCTATCCCACAGGCCACAGAATTTACCCAAAATAATTCCGACAGCATAGCTTTTATAAAAACATCCAATCTTGATTTTAAAAATATCAGTGATGGAGAATCCATCTTGATGCTTGGTAAATTGCCCCTCACTGTTAAAAATGTACAGCTTTTTCCAGTCTGAATTTGTTCAGCTTTAGCTTCCAGCCTTAGATTGGGGAATACTTTTCTCTGCTAGACTGAAGAGGCCATTATTAAATATTTGTTCTCCAGGTAGGTACTCATAAATTAATATAGTTACCCCTTAACCTTCTCCTTGTTAAGCTAAATAAGTTGCTTTCTTTGAGTCTATCACTACAAGACAGTTTTCTAATCCTTTAATCATTCTTGGGGCTCTTCTCTAAATCTCCTCCTGATAACTCCCCATCCCAGTTTTCCCATCCCAGGTTCCTTGTCTCAATCTACACCCCCTGCACCCGCCAGTCTGATTCTTGTCCCTTCTGCATTTGAGACAGGTCACTTCCTCCTCCATACTGCATGGTCACCAGCAAGGGGGCACTGAGATCACAGAGAGACTCCCCCTGTTCTTAATTCTGGTTTCCATGACCAGGATGGCCTGCAGCACCAGACAGCACCAATTTCAGGGAAAATCCTGCTCAGCTCTGGGCAGGAGCATGCTCAGTACAGATTAAATTCTTTCAGGATTCTGCTGACAAACTTTAACAAGTCTCTACTGAGCATATGGAAACAAAGTTTTTCAAAGGCTTATAACTTAACCAAATCTCAGCTGTTTTCACAGAGATGGCAAAAGGCACATCCACGGCCCAGGACAATTTCAAGTCTTTCCTCCAAAGAATGAAAGCATTAGAATGAATCAAAAAAACAATTATAGGAATTTTTTTTACCATGGACAAGCTAAGATATTTGAACCTAATCTCATTCTCTGATATGGCTCAACCATTGATGATGAAACTTTAAAAATAAATTCAGCCTGTGGCAGACACCTGGTGAGGAAAATTTCAATCCAAACAGTTAACGCTGGGCAAAGTTATAAGCAACTGAAAACAGGATCATATAAAGAGAAGTATCATGCAAACAACTATATAAGAGGAGCTGGTAGTACTGCCTATAATGAGACTGCAGGCCCAATTCTCCTCTTGCTTATTCCAGATTTACATCATTGCAACTATTGATTTCAATGGAATTGCCTTGGATTTACAGTTGGAAGAAGAATCAGGCCCTGTGCCTGAAGAGTGCATAGTAAGTATGTGAGTATGCCTTAAGCGGAGCTGAGCTTTGTGAAATTTTTACCGTAGAACAATGGGTAAGTAAATGTCATTACAATTTTACAGAAATTTAAGCAGTGCCATGTAGATGCAAAGCCTATCTAGGGCCAAAAAGTTTATTATGCTTTTCAAGTAACATTAGGTATTATGAAGCAGAGATTCTCTCATTTCTGTTCCTCATTTAAAAGCGCTGGGAATATTCTGCAGTAATGGTCTAAACCCTACTGCTTACTGTAGCAATGCTGCTGTGTTTTGGGCAATTAGTGTAAAACACTATCCTTTTATTTTTAAATGGAAGGAAAAGAAAATTATGTAAACTCCAGTGTACACAGTGATTCTATCTGTGGCATCACAGAGACAACATGGGCATCAACAGCACCTACAGGAGAATGCTCATTTGTCTCTCAGTGCCTTAAGAGAAAGGAATCCCTCTTGAGCTCATTACAACACATTACTACAGAAGCCTGAAGGAAGACACAAACTGCCCGTAGATAGGCAGACATTTAGGGCAAGGACTGATTACTCTCATTAGTCAATAAATACAGACCAAGAAGTGATGGATTTATTTACTTTCTCTGCTCTAACTTATCAGAAAAAACACCAAAACTAAGAGCCATTAGGCAGTGGAACAAAATGCAAAGGAAGACTAGAATCACAGTATTGGTGCTCCTGAAGGCAAGATTTGACCCATGTTTCAAAAAAAGGTATAATGGCATCAGTCCTGCCACGATGAGGGGGAACAGACTACACCACCTAGATTAAACAGTTGTTTTCTTCCCCCTAAGGTGATAGGCATTTTCCTATACCTGAAACTACCTACTTTTTTCCTCTGAAAAAAAACAAATTTAAAATTGTATTGTGAAACTCAAAGACACAAATTATGAAATTTACCTTATAAGCATATTTATTTTTCAAACAATCAAAAAGTACACATAATATTGTCCAAGAAGCCAGCTTGCATATAGAACAATAACAGTATCCAATCTAATAATAGTCTTGCCTCCCACTCTCCTGTTTTTGATCTTCTGTTGACACGTTAAGCACCTGTCCTGTGATGAAGTTTTGACCAAACCAATCTGAACATACTAAAACTCACTCCACTAGTACTGATCTGTCTCAATAAGAGTGGAGGTCTTAAAAAGACAAAATTCTGAATTCAACTGTCCTGCTGTCCATGACTTCACTGTCACAATTTTTCATCATTTTGATGCAACTACTGTGATACAACCTCCTTTGCAACCGTAGAGGTGGGCAGAAAGCTAAACCTTCAATCTCGAATGCTAGAAGAAAAGAAAAGAACTCAGGATCACAAAACCATCAGCCATGTTTCAACATCCTCTTCTTCCTGTTCTTGGCTCCACTATGGCCTTTGTATTAGGAATCAGTTATGTTGGCTAAGAAAATGAAACAACCCACCACTTTGCTGAATTGATTTTGTATTTTGTTCTTGTGAAGTTCTAGTTCTTTTGTTGCCAACTGACTCAAGCCAGATTTATACTGAGACCACAAGAATAGTGTCTTCCACTTGTGACCTGTCAAGTCCCCCATAAATATGCTTCAGTTGCTTTTGTAAGCGAAGGCCACTAGCCATTTGGAGGCTAGAGAAAAGCAATTCCCCAGGGTATGTCTAACTTCATGGGAGCGAACCCCCCAGCCCAGTAAACAGATTCATGTTAGTGGGGCTTGTACTAGCACGCTAAAATTAGTTGCACAAACATTGTTGCACCATGTGTAGGCTCAGGCTAGCTACCCGAGCACAAGCCCACCCTGCCCTCTGGGTCTAAACTTGGGTGTCTAGACTGAGCCACTGCTGATGTTGCAACATCCAGGCACATTAGTCCAAGCCCTGCAGCACAAGTCTCTCTGACCAGGCTGGGAGGCTCTCTCCTAGCTGTGGCACAGAAATTGTGTAAACAGACTGCTGATCTCACCTGCTAGAAAGGCACAAACACTCTGTGGGGGCCAGATAGGAGCTCCATAGACAAGCCTGGCAACTGACTGCAGGCACCAGAAAGCCTGTTCATGGCTGGAGCTTCCCCAGCATACGAGTTGCGCCTAGAAGATCTCATGTTTGGGAGCAGGAATTACCTGGCCAGAGCCCAATTGCCATGCCTGGGTGACCAACTGCAGGCCCCCAAAAGCATCTCTGAGTCTGCACATGTGACCTGAGCCTGGGCAGGGGTGGTTTTGTAGAAGACACCTGGAAACAGGGAGTTGGGTTACAGCAGCCACAGGGAATTCAGCCCAGAAGTTTTGCCATGCAACAGAAGGGGAGACTCCATTTTGTCTCACCTGGTCAGAGGGTTTGGGACTGACCCCAGCTCCACAAAGGAGAGACTGAGCCCCAAGACTTTGCTTTGCTTGTGAGGACTGACTGCCAGCTGTGCCTGGTAAGCTGCCTCTGCACGGGGGACTCTGTAGAGGAGCAGACTCACCCCTGCGGCACCTCCTGCTGGTCTCTCAGGGAATTAGCTCACTGCCAACCAGGAGTGCCCTCTGCAGGCCTCTCAGTGATCCTCCTGTCCTCGGGCCCCGTGTCCCTCCCAGGACCCCAGTGCCCTGTTGTCTGGGGTGCTGCCCAATGGCAGTAACCCCCCAGTCTTAGTGTCTACCCTCCCCAGGATATCCCCCCCCAGTATCCCCACCTCACCTCAGTATTTAGCTACTGCCAGTCATTGTCTGGCCCCAGGGCGTTGGGGCAGACTGCAGTATTGGCCTACTCATCACTGGCAAGGTTGGGTTTGGACCTGCTGGCTTTGTCTACCCCTGGGCTGCCCTCTGCATCCCCCAGTACCTGTTGGCCTTATGCTAGGCCACAGCCTGAGGCTTTCCAGGCTGGAGCTCCCCAGCTCCTCTGCCACTCCCCAGCCCTGCTACCAGGGCCGGCGCTTCCATTTAGGTGACCTAGGCGGTCGCCTAGGGCGCCAGGCTTTTGGACGGAGGCAGACTGCTCTGGTGGACCTCCCGCAGGCGTGCCTGTGGACGGTCCGCTGGTCCTGCGGCTCCTGTGGAGCATCAGCAGGCAAGTCTGCGGCAGGTCCACCGGAGCCGTGGAACCAGTGGACCGTTCGCAGGAACGTCTGCGGGAGGTCCACTGTAGCCGCAGGACCGGCGAGCTGGCCCTGCACCTAGGGCGCCAAAAACCCTGGCGCTGCTCCTGCCTGCTACACTCAGGTACCCTGTCTCTAGCTCCCTGCAGCCAGGTCCTTCTCCCTCTACAGGCAAAGGGAGACTGCAGAGCTCCTGTCACAGCCTTTTTATACAGGCCAGCTGAGCTTGATTGGAGTGTGGCCCAACTGCAGCAACTTCCCAATCAGCCCAGTTTATCAGCTTCCAGCCGCAACCTTCCCCCAGGGCTGTTTCCAGCCCTTCAGGGCAGGAGCAGGGTAACCACCCTGCTACGGGCCCCTTCCCTTGGAAGGGAGGAACTATCAGCGTACCAGGAAGGTGTGCCAGACCTTTTCACTGAGCTCCAACAACAAGCTACAGCCTGTGGGAGACTTTTAGATTCATAGACGCTAGGACTGGAAGGGACCTCGAGAGGTCATTGAGTCCAGTCCCCTGCCCTCATGGCAGGACCAAATACGGTCTAGACCATCCCTGATAGATATTTATCTAACCTACTCTTAAATATCTCCAGAGATGGAGATTCCACAACCTCCCTAGGCAATTTATTCCAGTGTTTAACTACCCTGACAGTTAGGAACTTTTTCCTAATGTCCAATCTAAATCTCCCTTGCTGCAGTTTAAGCCCATTGCTTCTTGTTCTATCATTAGAGGCTAAGATGAACAAGTTTTCTCCCTCCTCCTGATGACATCCTTTTAGATACCTGAAAACTGCTATCATGTCCCTTCTCAGTCTTCTCTTTTCCAAACTAAATAAACCTAATTCTTTCAGCCTTCCTTCATAGGTCATGTTCTCAAGACCTTTAATCATTCTTGTTGCTCTTCTCTGGACCCTCTCCAATTTCTCCACATCTTTCTTGAAATGCGGTGCCCAGAACTGGACACAATACTCCAGCTGAGGCCTAACTAGCACAGAGTAAAGCGGAAGAATGACTTCTCGTGTCTTGTTTACAACACACCTGTTAATGCATCCAGAATCACGTTTGCTTTTTTTGCAACAGCATCACACTGTTGACTCATATTTAGCTTGTGGTCCACTATGACCCCTAGATCTCTTTTTGCCATACTCCTTCCTAGACAGTCTCTTCCCATTCTGTATGTGTGAAACTGATTGTTCCTTCCTAAGTGGAGCACTTTGCATTTGTCTTTATTGAACTTCATCCGGTTTACCTCAGACCATTTCTCCAATTTGTCCAGATCATTTTGAATTTTGACCCTGTCCTCCAAAACAGTTGCAATCCCTCCCAATTTGGTATCGTCTGCAAACTTAATAAGCGTACTTTCTACGCCAACATCTAAGTCGTTGATGAAGTTATTGAACAGAGCCGGTCCCAAAACAGACCCCTGCGGAACCCCACTTGTTATACCTTTCTCGCAGCATTGGGAGCCATTAATAACTACTCTCTGAGTATGGTTATCCAGCCAGTTATGCACCCACCTTATAGTAGCCCCATCTAAATTGTATTTGCCCAGTTTATCGATAAGGATATCATGCGAGACAGTATCAAATGCCTTACTAAAGTCTAGGTATACCACATTCACCGCTTCTCCCTTATCCACAAGACTCGTTATCCTATCAAAGAAAGCGATCAGATTGGTTTGACACAATTTGTTCTTTACAAATCCATGCTGACTATTCCCTATCACCTTACCACCTTCCAGTGTTTGCAGATTATTTCTTTAATTACTTGCTCCATTATCTTCCCTGATACAGAAGTTAAACTAACTGGTCTGTAGTTTCCTGGGTTGTTTTTATTTCCCTTTTTATAGATGGGCACTATATTTGCCCTTTTCCAGTCTTCTGGAATCTCTCCCGTCTCCCATGACTTTCCAAAGATAATAGTTA
Source organism: Gopherus evgoodei (assembly GCF_007399415.2). Taxonomy (NCBI): domain Eukaryota; kingdom Metazoa; phylum Chordata; order Testudines; family Testudinidae; genus Gopherus; species Gopherus evgoodei. Next base: position 181,126,502 of record NC_044324.1, on the reverse strand, counting down.
TCTATTGAGGCATTTTGATATTCTTACTTAGTTTGTGGACATTGCATGTTCACTGCTGGGGGATTGGCTGGTTACTCAATTATTTGAGATCCTGGATTCCCTGGCCAGTTCCCTTTCCATTCTGTTAACATGCTGCTATACATTCTGTGAGCAATAGGTCTTCTGGTCCTGGATTTCCTGTAATTATACATTGTAATCTCCCAGAGATCATAGCCATTGTCTGTTAATTTATGATTGGGCCATTAGGTGAAGGCACTGAGTGCAAAAGAACCCAGGCCCCGTTGATGCTAAGGTGGATCACTGACATTTCATGTATCACATGCTGGGTAATACTAGGAGAAGACTCCACGTTTCTAAAACTAACTGAGATCTTAATTAAGAGAACTATTTACAGAGATGCTGCAACTGCAGCTAACGTTCCAGCCGTGTGCACACAGACTGTCTTCCTGGTGTTACCGCCACCTTCCCTCCTGAAGCCTGTGTTCTTTCCTCCAAATTTCATGCAGATTGCTACAAGCAAGGTCCTCAAGAGGGAGGAATAAGGGTCTATATCACTTTTGGAAACCAGAGGTCCCCTAGGAGGGAGCTCCATAAGCTGTTGTATAAAATGCAATGTTATGTTTTTAACAGAGTCCTCCTTGTGCTCAGTGCAAATTTAAACACACTGTAGTATTTAGGTGCAATGATACAAACACAGTCTTCTTGAGAATTCCCAAGTGTCCTTGAGAAGGTGAGCATCTATCCTCATGGAGCCAGTGTGATCTAGTAGACTGCACTAGACTGAGTGTCAGGAGATGTGAATTTTATTACTAGCTTTGCTACTGACCTACTGTGTGACCTTGGATAAGTAATTTCACCTCTTTGTGCTTCTGTTTCCTCTCCTACCATTTGTTACTCCTGTGAATCTAGACTGTAAGCTCTTTGGGGCAGGGATCGCCTCTTTTTCATTGCGTACAATGTTCAGCACAATAGGGCCCCAGGTCTCAGAAAGGGTATATGGGCACAACTGTAATACAAACAATTTTTCTAGCCTTGCTTTTTCAATCAGGCAGCATAAATGCAAATGGTGGTTGCAGAATACTTTTTGAACTTCCACAGTGTGCTTCAGATCTGTGTTAGGTCTGACTTCTTTCTCAAAAAAGTTTAAATAGTGTGTTCCACACCCATATTTCAGAAATGGAGGAAGAGTGCACCCAAGAAGTCTTCTCATCTTTTTCCATTTTAATTTTTGTTCTCTGAGCAAATGGCAAAGACGCTTTACCCTGCAATCTTGCTTTTTTTTCCAGCAGCTAGAACATGATATTCTGTGGCTTTGCTTTCAGATACAGAATCAATAGCAATAAGTAGGAATGCATTTTTCCTGAAAGGACACTTATAACGATTGTTGTATAGGTTCTCAAGTTCAACCAACCGTCCTGAATTAGTGCCAATGTTAAGCTTTTCCTTTTTTTCCCCCTCCTGTTCCTTCATTTGCAACATCGGGTAGTGGACCAGTGAGTTTCAGTTGGTCTGGAGAAGCTGATATAGGACGAAGCACACTTCAGTCATTTCTTTAGATTGTTTGATTTGTGCTACATTGAAGGTGAAGATCTTGGCATAAAAGAAGGTTTCAAGCTCTCTTATTAATATCAAGTTTTTCCTTTCACTTATATTTACACCATCACTACCAAGGAATTTTGCCGCTTTTTGATGTTGAAGAGAAGAGGGATTGCTCCTGAAAGAAGTTAATATGAAAGAGCTGCTAGAATGCCTGGAGCAGGGACTTACATTATTACTGCAGCTAGGTTTCAGTGAGAACAACAGCATCGAAAAAAATCTATTTGCAGGATCATCAAACTCAGTATTTTCCTCTTCCACTTTAAGAGATGAAGTTTCATTCAATGGCACATTTCATTTTCAAAAAAATTGGAAGAAGCCAATTTTCTGCACTTTGAGAGGAACCTGAACCCTTTGTGACTTGGTTCGAAAACATGACAATGTCTACATTTTATTATTTTTATTTATAGAAGAATTATCAGTTTTCATTATTTCAGCTCATTCAGTTGTTTCCTACCACTTCCTTCAGCTTATTCAAGATGAATCACATCCTTTCATACACTGAATACTATAGTAATTACTAAACACTAGCCAAGTTGGAGCACTGATCAGCAACTTTCAGTTCCTAGAGTTAGAATTAAAAGCCACTGCCTCATGAATTTAACATTGTGAAGATTGAAAAAGTAAGATGGGGTAGCTGGATTTGTATTATCAGATTAGCACACTACCATCTGCATTTAGAATTGTCTGTATTCTAGCAAACCAAGCTCCTGAACAGTTCTCACTTCCATCCATTCCCTTCTCGTCAATATCCAATTACAGCTAACTTCACCCACCAAATCACCTCTTCCCAGTCATCAGTGACTCTGTTCATTCCCATTCCTTTCTGGAGAGTTCTAGAACATTCTTATTTGTCCTAATTGACCTAAGAAGCATAAACAAAAGTCTTTATGTTCTCATCACATCTCTGTTTGGCTTTTTAAGTTAAAGGTTTCATTCAGACATTGAAACTGAAGCCTAATGTTTTTACTAACATAATTTATATTTGAAGGTTTTTTGTTAATGTAAATACTTATTTTAAAAAAAAATCTCTCCTCCCTCCCCACACAAAACACAAAAACTTCACAGACCAAAAAACACCACTGGGTAGAAGCTTTTCTGAATTAAAATAAACCAAGCAAAGAAAGTTGGGTTTTTCACAGCTCTGATACTGATCAAAAGGATTACCATAAACACAAAATGAAATAAAACCTCTTCTATATAACAATTATTGCTGGAAACATATCAGTTTAGGAGATGACAGGCCAGCAATCTTTCACCCACATTATTTTGTGTTATAAAAATTATGAAAACAAAAAACGCTGGATCTAAGCAACAGATCTTGAGCTGGTATAAGTCAGCAGAGCTCCCTCCAGTCCACATTTTCAAATGGACCTCAACACAGCCTCTAGTTTTGCGCACATTCCTTTGCATGCACAAATACTTGTTCCTGTCAACCTGCTGAAGTCTGACTACTCAATTTGTACATACAAATCCTGTTTGCATGCACAAATTATCATGGTCCTAAAACCATGCATTCAAATTTAGAGATCATTTTAAATATCTGCCCCTTGGAGTGCTCCAAACCTCATGTAATCATAAACCAAAAGGGCAAAAGAATAGATTAGTTTCAGACATACTGGACATTCTAGAGGGCCTGCTATGAGGTCCACATAAAATATATTATTGAGTTTGCCACTTGATAACTCAATCAACTTGAATGGAATTGCACCAGACTAAATTTTCCCAAAAAATTTTAAGAGGAACATGAGTGAGGAGGAAGAAAAAAGGTTTTTTTTATTTATATCTTCAAACACCACTGACATATAGTATTTTTCAAGTAGCTATATTTAGTGCATGCTATTTTTTAAGCAGCTATGTTTAAAAGCAAATTTAGTTAAATTTCCATGGCAGTCATAAATTATGCAGTATTAAAAGTGAACAGTTCTTTGAACCAAAAAACAAAAGAGCCTATAATTAGAAGAGTACCTAGTATAAGACATACATTTTTCAAATTTCAGCCTTTTTAATGTCTGATTATTAGAGGTTTTTTTAAATGAATAGGTGATCTCGGTACCATTTTCATCTCTGCCTTCCTCTACTCATCTTCAGATAAAAGATACCTGTTCGCTTTTGTATATGTCAATCTCCAGTCCTTAGTGCTAGACACACACATCTTTCAGCAAGCCACAAGGACTCTGACAGCTCAAAAAAAAGGTGCTTGAAATTAAACATTTGATAGTGGGCTAGTAAGATATTCATAGCTAAGTGTGCTCGAGCCAAGCCATACACTGCTCTTTAAATGGGCAGAGATAAATAGACAGCTACTCTTTGCATAAGTTAATATTGCCTCGATAAGCAGCGCTACAGGGCCTGATTTCAAATGATCGGGCACCTAGGGCTATATCCACTGCATACGAAACTAAACAGAACTGCTCATGCAAATGAGGTCTTTGCACGTGTGAAGGGACTATTAGCTGTTTAACTAGAGATTTGCACATGAAATAACTGATTTGTCTGCACACTCACACTAAACTAGAGACTTTTCATGGGAAATTCTGAAAAATAATTTCCCACTAAGTTTTCATTTTTTCCAGCAAAAAGATCCAAAGTCATTTTCAATAAAAACATTCACTTTTGGGTTTCCTGTTTTTTGTAGAAAATTAGGAAAATTTCTACTCAAATGAAAATATTCTGCAAAAATGGTCAAAAAGCCATTTTTCATTTAGAATATGTTGTGATCAGCTCTACAGTAAATGCCAATGCAAGTTTGTATGTGGCCCAAAGAATGTGTCCTCTTCAAAACTCGGACCACTAATGTTTATTCCTTGAAGGTTCCTCTGAAATCATAACCAGTTTTTCTATCTCTTACATCTTCCAAATATATTCTCATTCCCCTCCACAACCCTGTGAGCCACCTACCAGGCATGCAACTTTTTCATGCAAGCTATGAAAGCTCAATAAGCTCTACTAATAAATATGGGGATAAAAGTCTCTAAGTGTCTGACAACACGTATTTTTGTAAGGCCTTGGGCTTCTAATTCATCAAATCATTGCAAGTATACTGTGTGTAGGTACGGTGCGGAGCTAGCCTGTAGGAAGAAGCAGTAGCAGGGAGTAAAAAGAATTGGAGGTATATTAAGGTTTATGACAGTACCTGCAACTTTATGACCATGGTATCACATCTTCTGACTTGCATGTGTAGCAATAGGTTTTTCACCCACACCAATGCAAAACTGGTAGAACTTCATTGACTTCAGTAGACTTGGGACTAATATTGGAAGACTTACAAATAGCAACATGTAGCTTCTGTTATGTGAAGAGACAGTAAGGTCTAGAGAATGAGCGTAGGGTTGAGAGTCAACAGCTCTCAAGTTTTAATCCCAGCTGTGCCACTGACTCATTCTGTGGCCTTGGACAAGTCACTTCATCCAAGTCGGAGGAGGATTTTTGGGGAAGTTGTGGGAGTTTAGCCCCTCTGAAAATCATGCCTTTACTTCCATGCCTGGTTTTAGGCACCTACAGTTCAAAAATCTGGCACTTAGCTATCTGTCTTGGTTTGCCCATTTGTAAAATGGACATAACACCCACCTAACTTGGATGCTGTGTGGATAATTAGTTTAATCTATGTACATTGCTTTGGATGTGAAACTACTAAGCATCATCACCACCATTGTAGGCATAGTATAATCCAGGGATCCAACAGGTGCAACTTCTTCAAATGTTTGATTAGAGTTTTCTTTCTCCTACTTACTCCTCTTGCAAAATCAAATGTGTCCTTATCTTCAGAGAGAAAACAAATCTCTGCTCCCAAGTCCATAGCTTACTAGCACATTAGGGTCTTCAGCAGAATGTTGGTTTCAGCAGAAGTGCGGGGGAGAACTACAGGCTATCACTCCTGAAAGAAACTTACTTCGTTGTCTGGTTAAATGCACTTCATTCCCAGTGAATAAGCCAGAGCTAGCTTTACTACCTAATACTGATTTATCTCTGCAGTCCTTGTCAGAGTGAAGTGACGACCATGAGGTGCCTGGCAGAAAGCTATTTTCCATGGGAAAGATCCTTCTGACTACAAAACCCACTTTCTAGTTTGATTAGAGCAACAAAAAAACCCAAACACATAGCAATAAAAAGAAAACCATTCCATGCAGCTTGGCAGAGAGTCTATTTTTAAAGGTTGTTCTTCATTAGGAATGGTGACAGGTGTTTCCACTTTGAGAAACACTATATTTATAAAATAAAATGTAAATAAACTCAACTTCCTGTTAAGTTTTACACTACTGATATTATTGAACACTAAAAAGAAATGCAATCAACAAGAGAACTTGCATTATGTACCTCTCGCCTCTGAGGATTCATCTCCCTTTACAAACTATTCTCCTGCAAGCTCATATATAGCTCTGCATGGACACAGGAATCTACCCACAAATACGCAGGATCAGGGTCTTGCTGAAGGGCCACAGCTTCTGGGGTGAAACTCAGCAATGGATTAACAGCATGCAGCAACTCTACCCAGGGCGGGTGCAAGGATGTTTTGCACCCTAAGCGAAACTTCCACCTTGCACCCCCCTCCGAGCCCTGTGCAGCTCTCTGCCCCCTCTCCACCCTAAGGTGCCCCCCCCCCGCAGCAGCTCTTCCCCCTGCCCTGCCCTGAGGCACCCCGCCCTGCAGCAGTTCCCCCCAGCTCAGGGAGCCATACGGCAGCTCCCTGCCCCAACTCACCTCTGCTCCACCTCCTCCCCAAGCACGGGCTTGCGGCACCAATCAGCTGTTTGGTGCAGCAAACCTGAGAGGGAGAGAAGCAGAGCGGGGCAGAGTGCTCAGGGGAGGAGGCAGAGCAGAGGTGAGCTGGGGCAGGGAGCAGTTCCCCTGCATGCCGCGCCTGCCTTACTTGCTGCAGGTGGCCCTCCCCATGCCACCCTGTCCCAGGTCCCTCCGCCTAAATGCTGACGACTGGAGCAGCCAAAGATCCGGCAGCCGTGGTTGCTGCCAAAGGACCCAAAATGCCACCCCCCAAATGCCAGCACCCTAGGCGACCACCTAGGTCACCTAATAGGTTGCACCAGCCCTGACTGTACCTAACAGTTTAGGACAGTTTAGGCCTGATCCAGCTCCCACTGAGGTCATTGGGAATCTTTTCATTGAGTTTCATGGAAACCGGATCAGGCCCTTATCTAGGTAGGTGGAATGAAATTATCCAAGTCTGGGCTAGATTCCAGCAACAGAGTTAATGCCTCTGCTCTTGCACAGAGTGCCAACGGATCTGAGAGAAGCTGAACAGCCCCCATTCCCACCAAGAACAAAGGATTTGTGTTGGCTCAGTGCCTCAGAGAAGGGACTCAGCACCCTTCACTAGCTATAATAACTATCAGTGGTCAGGACCTCAGTTTTACACTTCATCCAAAAGCTGGCACTTGTAACAGCTCTGTGCCCACATAATACCATGCTGAGGCATTGGTCAGAACAGAATTAAAAGGAAAAGCTCCACCCACTGGATCTCCAGCTCCAATTTCCAACAATACTTGGGTTTTTCCTTAGTGGCCACCCATCCACACACTGAGCAGAGTCAATCCTGTTTAGCTCACTCTAAAGCTCAGAGTCATACCACATGGGGCTGTGGCTCACAGTGCATAGCTATTACTTCTTTTAAACTCCAATTCTTAGTGTGGGTATTAGAGGCCTTCAGTTATTTCACCGTCAACATGCACCAAGAGAGGCAGCACAATGCACAACTGTATAACAAGACAGACAAACCTTTACACGAATCATCCTCAATGGGCTGTTTGAAAGCTGTTATGTCGCTGAAAGTGCAAAGAAATAAAACCACTTTATCCTGTTCATTTCGAATCGGAGCAATTTTCACAAAGAACCAGACAGGTGTCCCTGCAAAAAAAAAAATAAAAAATAAAAATTAAAAAAAAAAAAAGTTGGTCAATAGTAGACAGAACATTTAATGTGATATTTTTTAAGTTCAGACTTTAAAAGAAGTCAGTTGTGACTATTACTTTTTCACAAACACCCCAAATGAAAAATGACACAGCAGCTGCCAGGGAGGCTGTAGTCTCAACTCTACCTCTGATTTGTTGTGTTCATCTTGGATAAGCCACTTACCTCACTCTGTGCCCGGGGTTTCCTATATGCAAAATGGTTAAAATAATTTTTACCCACATTTATAAAGTGCTTTGAGATCTACAGATGAAAACATCCCTAGTGCAAAGGCCCAATCCTTGAGACCAGTTGAGCTGTTCTTGGAGCAGAGGGCCTGAGTAAGGGGGAAAGGGTAGTTATATGCCACCTTGACATCACAGACCTCATCCTGGGGGTGACGGGAGGTCAGTTTGGCTCTAAGTTATGTCTACCTGCAAGAGTCCCACGGGGCCATTCTGGCAGCCAGGGAGGACCAAAGCACAGCCTTGGTCAAGCCATGCCCCCAATGCCAGGAGCTGTGAGGAGGATGGCACAGGACTGGCTATGCTACATCTGTGTTACTGGAAGGTTCCTCTGGGCAAAGAAAACGTTCCGTTGACCACTCAGGCCATCTCAATGTCTGCTCATTCTGATGATGCTCTCGCTTACCTCACTATAAAGCAGGAATAACTCCAGTGAAGTCAATGGAGTTACATCAGTGTGCATGTGATCAGGATCAGGCTGACAGATTGTGATTAAGACTGACACTTCAATAGAGCTGTGCTTTTGTAATTACCTAAATGGATTAAGTGCTAATGACAGCTCTGAAGATTGGAGTCCTCTGCTTATCACAGTAAAAATATCACACAGACAGCAGCCATATCAGCTTCTCTGCCAGAGTTCCTCAACTATGACAGACAGACCATCTCCAGCAGGGAGAAGGATAATTCAATCTCCAGGTCCATTTAATCCCTGATGTTTCTGCTGAAGCTGCCAAAATGGTGTAAATTATACTGATGGGGTCCCTGTCCACCAGCACCAGTACTGATCTCAACAGACTCGTTTCACACAAACCACAGCTGTCAGATATTGGAGACTTTTGGGTATTTGCATGCTGAAGGGCTCAAACAGAGCCAATATGTGCCCATACACCATACGAGCTCCTCCATGGAGCTAGTCTTTCCCCCTAGAATCTCAGGTTTCTTCTAAAAATAAAAAGTCAGTCTCTAACTGTTATGGTTGTGACAGAAACCTCAAGAGGGAAAACCAAGTGTAACCCATGCAGAGATGTCCAAATGAGGCTGTAGAGAGTCTGGAACATTAGCTGTAAGAGGTGTGAGCTGTCCCATTCATCTCAGTGAGGTGTTACCCAAAATACCTAAAGACAGTGATTTAGAAGTCAACACTTACTTCATTCTGCATGTAAGAAAGCAAAGGGAGGATTCACAGATCTACATAATTCACTGAGAGAGAAATCCCATGTTGGTGCCACTTGCTGGTGTCACAGAGAGTGACACTTGGGAGATACCACTAGCTATTTCATCAGCCCAAGGGGACCTAGAACAGCCCATGGGTATATTTAAGCCCACAGATGGTAGCCAAGTTTTAGAAGCCACATGGAGCTCAAAGAGCTGCACAATTATATCTTGACCATCTACACAACCTACAGCAAGTAGCATCTCATTTTTATTCCTCACATGGGTAGAGTTCATTTTGTGGGTGGAGCCTTGAAGAGAACCACCTCTTCCCCACCATATGACTCCTACCTAGGTTCATTTGGTTCCAGCAACTTGAAGATGGGATAGGCATATCACATTACCTATCAGCTGAACTATCCAGGGTTTTTGTTTTTTTCCAGAGTACAAAATATATTTACATGATAGTCCATAATTCACTCAGATGTTAGTAATTACTGTGGCTATTCATGGCTGCCAGAGGAGCACAAGGCCCTCGGGAAGTTCACAAATTGTTCATTGAAATAAGCAACTGGCAATTTTCCCACTGTGCTAATGTGTATGACGCATGTTGCTCTTGATGCAACATCGAGCCTTCCCCCAGCATCTGCATGTAGCAGTCTTCCTGGGCCACTGAAGGTAAGGAAAGCTCAGAGGCCTATAGACAGTTTCCAAAAATGAAACTCGAATCTTTAACACATCCCGCTGTGCCTGGATATTGCAGGCTGCTTCAGACACCGAATGAACTTCCAGACCATATTTGCTGCAAACCCTGTGAACTGAATGACGGAGTCTCTGATTCAAAAAGCAGGGTAAGCCAACAGATGGACTTCGAGTCATGGAAGGCCATTTGGGGAGCAGAGCTGGAGCACAGAAATTTTAAGGGCTCTATATTAAGAAAGGCGCTAACGTGCCTGAGCAAGCCTTAAACAAATAAATAAAACCTAAAGCAGTTACAAAATAGTGACAACAGACTAACTGCACTAATCAAAATCATTAGCAAGTTATTAATTAACCTCAAGAGTCTCATCTACAGAAAAGCCAGTATCTTTTTGTAACATTTTTTTCCATTTGCACTCACCTTTCTATATTTGGATCCTTTCTTAGCCACCGCCCTAACTCCCACCCAGTTTACCATGCATGTGTATTCCTTCATCCTTTCCCATCTAGCCTTCCTCCTACCTTCATGCATGCATTGTCCCCAGTCCGACCAAATGCACATCCAGTTCTACACCACTCACTTTCACTTGTTCCATCACACCCCATGTGCATACTCACTCACTTGTGTTCCAGCTTCTCCTATTCCTCTGCACACTTAGGGCATGTCTACAGTGCAGCTGGGAGTGAGCCAATCTCCTCCAATAGCCAGCGGTCACTAGCTTTTCGCACTAGTGTTTTTTTTTCAGCCAGAAGCACCCCAAATTGCCTTGTTGCCCTGCAAGCTATTTCCATGGTGCTAGGCTTAATTTTAAACCTTCATAGTATTTAGGCAGTGTCGTACACCAAGTTTCACCTCCACCTGTCATTTCCAAAACATCTTGGCATTTAGATATTATATAAAAGCTAGAGAAAAAAAGTGGATTCTCCTGAGAAAAGACAGGCAATTTACCCTCCTGCTCTGGTTTAAACATTGGCTTCTTTTCTGGTACATGCTGCTTTTTTCTGGTGCTTTGGTTCTACAGAGGGACAAAATTATTGAAAAAGTGATTTTTACAGCATAAGCTGAATGAGGCAAGGGAATTTTCCTACTTGGGGAGGCTGTACCAGCCCATGGGTTTCTATCAAGAAGGTTCTCACTATTGCTCCCTCCATTTCATGTATCAGAGGAGTAGCCGTGTTAGTCTGGATCTGTAAAAGCAGTAAAGAATCCTGTGGCACCTTATAGACTAACAGACGTTTTGGAGCATGAGTTTTCGTGGGTGAATACCCACTTCGTCAGATGCATGTAGTGGAAATTTCCTGGGGCAGGTATATATATGCTAGCAAGCTAGAGATAATGAGGTTAGTTTAATCAGGGAGGATAAGGCTCTGTTCTAGTAGTTGAGGTGTGAAAACCAAGGGAGGAGAAACTGGTTTTGTAGTTGGCAAGCCATTCACAGTCTTTGTTTAATCCTGAGCTGATGGTGTCAAATTTGCAGATGAACTGAAGCTCAGCAGTTTCTCTTTGAAATCTGGTCCTGAAGTTTTTTTGCTGCAGGATGGCCCCTTAAGTTCTGCTGTACTGTGGCCAGGGAGGTTGAAGTGTTCTCCTGCAGGTTCTTGTATATTGCCATTCCTAATATCTGATTTGTGTCCATTTATCCTTTTCCATAGCGACTGTCCAGTTTGGCCGATGTACATAGCTGAGGGGCATTGCTGGCATATGATGGCGTATATTACATTGGTGGACGTGCAGGTGAATGAACCGGTGATGGTGTGGCTGATCTGGTTAGGTCCTGTGGCGGTGTCGCTGATATAGATATGTGGGCAGAGTTGGCATCGAGGTTTGTTGCATGGATTGGTTCCTGAGCTAGAGTTACTATGGTGTGGTGTGCAGTTACTGGAGAGAATATGTTTCAGGTTGGCAGGTTGTCTGTAGGCGAGGACTGGCCTGCCACCCAAGGCCTGTGAAAGTGTGGGATCATTGTCCAGGATGGGTTGTAGATCCCTGATGATGCGTTGAAGGGGTTTTAGCTGGCTGTGATGGCCAGTGGAGTCCTGTTGGTTTCTTTCTTGGGTTTGTCTTGCAGTAGGAGGCTTCTGGATACACGTCTGGCTCTGTTGATCTGTTTCCTTATTTCCTCGTGCGGGTATTGGAATTTTGAGAATGCTTGGTGGAGATTTTGTAGGTGTTGGTCTTTGTCTGAGGGGTTAGAGCAGATGCGGTTGAACCTCAGTGCTTGGCTGTAGACAATGGATCGTGTGATGTGCCCGAGATGAAAGCTGGAGGCATGAAGGTAGGCATAGCGGTCGGTAGGTTTTCGGTATAGGGTGGTGTTAATGTGACCATCACTTATTTGCACTGTGGCGTCTAGGAGGTGGACCTCCCATGTAGATTGGTCCAGGCTGAGGTTGATGGTGGGGTGGAAGCTGTTGAAATCATAGTGGAATTTTTCCAGAGTCTCCTTCCCATGGGTCCAGATGATGAAGATGTCATCAATGTAGCGTAGGTAGAGAAGGGGAGTGAGTGGACGAGAGCTGAGGAAGCGTTGTTCCAGGTTATCCATAAAAATATTGGCATATTGTGGGGCCATGCGGGTGCCCATAGCGGTGCCACTGATCTGGAGATATATATTGTCATCAAATTTGAAATAGTTGTGTGTGAGAATAAAGGCGGAGAGCTCAGCAGCCAGTTGTGCTGTGGCATCATCAGGGATACTGTTCCTGACAGCTTGTATTCCATCTGTGTGTGGGATGTTTGTGCAGACAGCCTCTACATCCATGGAGGCTAGGATAGTGTTTTCTGGAAGGTCACCAATGCATTGTAGTTTCCTCAAGAAATCAGTGGTGTCACGGAGGTAGCTGGGAGAGCTGGTGGCATAGGGTCTCCATTTCATGTGTGTTTTCTTTCAATAATAACTGCTGTGGCTGGTCTCAGAAGAAGAATCTTTCAGACAGTGTGAGCTCTTTCTAAGGGCTTTATGGATCAGTACCATAATCTTGAACTGGATTTGGCAGTGAACAGGAAGCAAACGCAACCTGTAGCATTCCCACGTAACCTGCTTTGATCAGCTATTTCCTCCTCATGACCTACCTCACCACATTATGCGTCAGTTTCTTACTGAACATTTTACTGAGAGCCAGGTAGAGTTTCTAGCTCTCTGCATCTAGGCCAGTAATAGCAGGAAACAACCAAACAAGAAGGAGGTGTTTTTAGTAACTGCCATTATTTAGGTATCCTTTGAAGCAGTCATGGGACTTCCCATGGCACAACGTACTCACAGTTGCAGAGCTGGTCTGGGTAAACCCTACTCCATTTCTGGAACTATATGTAAATAGCAACAGCAAAGATTATTGAATGGAAAAATCCTATTAACTGATTCAGTCCATCCCTGGAGGTAATGCTCAGATATTCCCAATACTATATTCCTAGTGCTTTGTCCAGTCTCATTTTAAATGTCTCTGGGGTTAGGAGACACGTACAGAGTAGAGGAATTTCTATAATAAAGTAGGGTGTGTTCATTTGCATGTGGTTACCCACAATGCTGCTCAGAGATTATTGATAGCAGGTCTGAGATCTAAGCTGTAGGAATACATGAAAAGGTTTGGGTGAGCTTGTGGCTGTACTGAGTTCTTTTCTGCAGACTGACTTAATTATCAAAATAATTTTACTTTTTAAAAACATTAAACAGTTTATTTTAATCTTAAACATGAAAGCTCTGAGAGTAAACCAGTAATAAATCAAGCCGGAAACTAGGACTTCAGCCTCTAAACAGGGAGGCACCACACTAACAGCGTCAAAGCTGACGTATCTGCTCAGCCAGACAGTCACTATTGGCTCAGAAATGTCTCTTTTAATGCAGCATTATTTTCAAATCCAGTCCACAATTTACACCTCTCCTCATGCACCCCTCTGGGCTGATGTATGGCTGTGTACGGAGGCAAAGACTGTTTAGCAGCGTCTCCAACAATACACCCACTTTCATTTATGTTTTGTTTTTAGTCTTGGCAAACTCTCTTCCTGGTGAAGATCAATGATGATGCCAGTGCACAAACAATGAAGTAAACCCTCCTGAGCCAGATTGACTTCTGTTATATTAGAATCAACAGTGAAGGAATCCAGTGCCTGCTTAACGGAATAGAACCAATTTTGTGAGGGAAAGGAATGTGATTTTCAAATTTGTAAGGAAACATTCTGAGCAGGGGGGGAGTGAAAAACTATTACACAATAACTGCAATGGCCCTTGGGATCATGCTGCCTGATGTTTAATATTGCTACCTGTCTAATCCAGCACTAAGGGAGCTGGTGTCTAGTGATCGGAGTATAGGACACAGAGACAGGATGGTATTGTGGATAAGACACTGATCTAGGTCTCAAGAGAGCTAGGTCAGTTCCTAGCACTGGCCTGGACAAGTCACTTCATCTTTTTGCATCCCCATTCTCCAAATGTAAAAATGGGAACAACGCTTCCTTTCCCCTACCTTTTTTTCCTGTCTTGTCTATTTGTATTGCAATATCTGTAGGGCGAGACTACCTTACTCTGGCTAGGTACTGTGGTTAGCACAGTGAGGCCTGCTCTTGACTGGATCCTCTGGATGCTAACGTTCTGCAGAAGTGAGGCAGGAGCCCCTAAGTTCTATTGTTGCTTCTCACACTGTCTACAGTGCTGTAGCCACATCACTTACTTTCTCTGCCTGGTGGCGCTCATTTGACAGTACAAAACACTAAAGGCAAACTAGGTCGGTGTGAAGAACCTGGTAGCGTAGACACATACATTAACAGGTCGACTTAAGGCGGCATCTATCGACCTAACTCTGTAGTGTAGACCAGGCCTAAGCATCTACCTCCCTGGGCACCATGAGGATTAATTTATGTTTCAATGTGAAGTCTGACATCCTTCAATGAATAGTGCTAAGTAGGTGTAAAATACTGTGTTAGCTGTAAAAAGCCTAATTTAAAAAAAAAATCACACTAGGTGATATTTATCTTTTGACAGAGTAAAACAAGATTAGTTTATAAACACAATGGAAATCATGTTTGATGGCAAAGATGGTGTTACAGAATTGGTAACTTTGGTGAAAAACAGCGCTCACAAAAAGTTCCAGTCACACACACAGACAAGGAGGTATGGAAAAGCTACCAAACACTCTGGTGCTGGAAAGGTTAGAACCACATGCAATATCTTTATCAATTACTGCATGCAGTGAAGCAGATTGTTGAATTTCAGTTACATAAGAGGTACAGAGGACTTTTACATTCTCTCAATATTACACTAATGCCCTATCATTTTTACATTGTTTTTCAACCTAGCAGAGGCCGTGTATTTTGCCCAACATTAATTAAACACACAAACAATTTAACTGTGTGTGATCAGTTAGGGGGCTAGTGGCATTTTCAATACAAGTTTTTACTATGAATAGAGAGAAGTATCTGACATTTAACTATGTAAAGTAAGGTAAATGTTCAAGCCTTACCATAGATTTTACCCCTTAATAGGCAGTGTGCACTGAATGAGAGCCAACCAGTGTAGTGCCTAGAAGCACTCAGCACAGTGTGGTTATATTGATAGACTTTATGGTGCCATTTCCAGTGCTTTAAAAGCACTGCCTTCACATTTTCTGCACTAGGTGCCACTTTACACTAGTAAATAATGGGTCAATAGGTCAGATCTTTACATGGTAAGATAAAGAAAAACAATTTCAGGTCGCTGAAGGTGAAGTCTCTGGACACAGAGGTTACTCTAGCATGCTAGAATCCCGAGGGGTAACTAAAGAACAAAGATTGGTTTGGAACATGCTCCACTACTGCCAGGGCTGGTGCCAGTAGACTGGGGGCCCTATGTAGGAATATTTGGGGGGGCTGCCCCACACACAACACATACTAATAATTAATAGCCCCCCTCTCCTCTTGAGCAGATCAGGGCCCTAAGCAATTGTTTAGTCTGCTTATGCCTATTGCCAGCTCTGAGTGCTACAGCAATTTGATGTGATTTATGTTACACGAAGCTCTGATGTGCTGTAAGGGATTGGAAGGCAGATACATCTCAAGATTTCCCTTGCTTTTGTTTCAGATAAAAGAAATGAAGGAAGTTATCGGAAAGTGGCTCTGCAGTGAATACATCAGAGAAATTGTTTGATGGCAGCTACTTCTTGCAAACACATTGTCCAGGTAAAGTTGCCATGGTCAATGGGAACTTGGTTTATCAGTTTTATGAGTCCTAGCCTGTGACAGAAGACTGGGAACCAACAGCTGAGCCAGCATTCTGGTCACTTAAACACCAATTAATTTTCCCCAGGGTGGACCTGGCAGGGCCAAATTAATGGATTAGAAGGGTTGGAGGAGGACTACCAAGAGAAATGGTCTGTTAATACAGGAAGTATAAGGCAGGATAGAAAGGAAGGGGAGGTGAGGAAAGAGAGGCAGGAAGGAGAGATTTCTGAGTAGAGACATCTCTTCCAAGGAGAGACTGAAACTAAATAACATGGTGTATGAATTGGCAAGGTAGGGGAACAGCAAGTGTAAACAAAACACCCCAGCACAGTTTAACAACTGAAGGGCTCAGAGTCTGTGTAGACAGATCAGACAGGAACAGTTTGGCCTTCCTGAGACAAACTGAAGTTAGGCGTATGTATTTTATGGGGATGAAAGGCAGTGGGTTTATGATTTAACAAGACATTGGGTTAGAATCACAGCTAGATAATCCTCAGCTATGCCAATTTACAGCAGCTGAGAATGTGACCCACTGTGACCCTTCCTTCACTTTCTCCACCCTCTGCTCCCACACAATGGTTTGGACCAGTTCATAAGTCACTACGTGGTCTATACTGCAAACACTACAGGCCTACTGCACCTTGCTACCTGTGGTTCTGCTTAAGTCAACAGGGCAAAATTCACCTGGTGCAGAGGGCAAACACAAGCCCCATCCCCATTTCAATGATTTTAACCCTGTAGAAACTGGAGAGTTGGGGGAGGGATTTCACCCTATAGAAAGCACTATATTTATTTATATGCATGTGCACAGTCTGGCCCCAAGTCGCTCTTTTGGGCTTATATACTGTTCTGTGTACTATCTATCTGAGTGCCTTCTTGTGCATTGAGAGATGTATGATGGGAAAAATAATTTCATTAAATTTAATAAGCAGATAGCATTATTGGTGAAATTCACTCTACCCACATACAGCCAGGCATCAGGTTGTACACAAAGGAAAAGCACATCTTCCAGGAAGGTGAAATCCATCCTCCAACACAATAGTCGCTACTTCAGCATATGTTCTGGAATATCAGTCACAGCTCCTCTGAACCACTTGGGAGAGTACCCGCACTTCCTAATCATAGACCTTGTGGCCCAACCCTTGGCCTACCCCTTCCCTGGCCTACCCAGGGCCGGCACAGAAACACCTTTAGGAGGAGACTCCTCTCTATAGCTGCAGCCCATCACATCTCACACAATGCTTCAGCGTGGTCTGTAAGTGGCACAAAGGTCCTTGCTCAGACCTGCACACCAGGAGAACATCTGTATCTGCTTATGGGTGTGAGTGATTATAGTAAAATCCCTTCCTAGGCCAAAAAAAAAATTAATAATAACAGAATCCTCCATATGCAGCTGAAGAAAAGCTATGCAATCTGAAGGTTTCTGTTAGCAGAAGGGAATCTTCCTCATTAAACTCCAGTAAAACTACTAAATAGTATATTTTGCTTGGTGTGTTTAATCCTGGAACTCTTATGTCTTTGCTCCTAAGCGTCTAAGCCAGTCTTTACCACTACAGCAATCTTCCTTTGAGGCGGCACCACCACATACTGGATAGTATCCATTTACTATACAAAAATGCCTTTCTAGCTGTTCAAATTTGGACACAAACTTAGGCATGTAAAGTTACAGTCTTACAAACCTAATGCATAGTTGTTTTAGCTGCAAGGGAAGCAATGGAATAAAAGATGAAACTGCCCCTGCATTGTTCATAACCCAAATCCTAGAGCTGTTGTGTTAAGGTGAGGGAACCGGGAAATGAAACTGACTACAAGTCACAAATGAAATGTACTCACCTATTTTCATTTTCACACAGAGAAAGGTAAAAAGCAAAACACGCACTTCAAAGAGTGAAGAGTAAATTAGGCTTTTAAAGCCATTTGAGTGTTAATCTAATGGTATTCAGAAGAGAATATATTGGGCCAGATTCTCAGCTGCTGTAAATCTGCACAGCACCCTTGACATAAATGCAGCCACATCATTGCTTTAATTTTCCTTAAACTTTTAGAACATTGACACCACTGCAAATCCAGCTCTAATAAAATAATGGCATTAAACTGTTCAAGCATTTTCCTGAAGTTACTGTAAACCTGTGTGTTGGCTGTGGGAGACTTAGGTTTACAAATTACCTTCAGTGGGACAACTTCTCCCTTCAGATCCACCATGCCCCTCCACTGGGTTTCACCAGCTTAACTGTGAGGAAAATTTGGTCTCTCTGTGCCCAAAAGGTTAACTGCTTGCACTTCATCAGTAGACTTTCTGCAGTTACAGTTCTATAAAGCACTATCTTAAATAACTTGTATATATTTCCACATATATATGCTGCACAGTTAAGACCCCAGCATACAGTGCTATGAAATCTTCTCCAAACCTTAAAGTTCAGTGAAGAGTAGTGCTCCTGCATATGTATTTAGAGAAAAAGTACCAACACACGCTAACATGAAGGCAGAATACAGACTCACTGTCTTTAGTATACATCACAGAATGCTAGAGGCTACGTCAGTATTGTGAACCAGCATAGGCTCACAGCCATTCTGTACTAGCACTGTGATGGTAAGAACTTACCTACAATGACCACTTTTTTTTTTTTTTTAGTGCTGCCAAGTAAATATTGACATCAGGTCACTGCTTTTGAGACTGTGGTGTCAGCAGCCTATGCCAACCCAGATTACATTGTTAAAGGACTTCCATCTATTTACTATACACCTGCTCCTGTTTCCATTTAAAAAAATCAATGGTTTAGGATCAGGACATAAATCTCCCAAAACTGGAATGTGAGCAGAGATGGGATTGCCATTCGCAAAGCCATCATGTATGAAATGCACGGCAACATGCTGATTAGTCCCCAATACCTGCTTATGATACATCTGAAAATTTTCCTTTGTATTCCTTGTTTCCAGCTGGTAGGTTACATTTAAAAGGAGCTAAGAGTACATTAATTAACTGTGGAGCTAGTCTACGCTTTTCAAACAAAAATGTTTAATGGCCTTTTTCTAAAACAAATTTTCATTTTTTTCCAAAATATTCTGTTTATTTAGTAACAAAAATAGATTTAATTATTCTGTCCTCCCTATTTCAGTTACTATGAGGGGAAAAAGGCAACAAAAAGAGCAAAAACAAGTTTAAAAAAGGTAGAAAATGGGAGGATATATAATTTATTTTTTTTAAAAAAGCGTTCAAAGCCAAAACTTTGTTGTGAAAAGTTTCAGGGGAAAAACTGTCCTTTTCAAAACCTGCTGAATCAAAGTTAATTTGGAAGTTTCCACATTTTTCGTGCAATAGTCACCATTGTTTGATCAGCTCTGCTTCAATATTTATCCAATATTAATTTTCCAAATAAGCAACTGCTGTATTTACACAAGACTATTATGTGATCACAAATGGAGGCTGCGGGTGCAGGGGAGAAAGGGTTGTCTGCAGAGCTGGGCCTCCATCAGCAGCCACCCCTCTCCAGCCCACCAGCTCTGAAGGAAGCAGCACAGAAGTAAAGTGGCATGGTATGGTATTGACATCCTACTTCTGCACTGCTGCTGGTGGGTTGCTACCTTCAGAGCTGGGTGGCCGGAGAGTGGCGGCTGCTGACTGAGGCCCAGCTTTGCAGACGGCAGTGCAGAAGTAAGGATGGCTATACCATACCATGCCACCCTTACTTCTGCACTGCTACTGGTGGCGGCTCTGCCTTCAGAGCTAGGCTCCTAGCCAGCAGCCGCTCTCTGGCTGCCCATCTCTTAAGGCAGCGCCACCACCGGAAGAAAAGGTAGTAGTACTGCAACCCTCACACACACACACACACACACACACACACACACACACACAATTACCTTGCGACCTCCCCTCCCTCCCCACACCCCTACCTTCTTTTTGGGTCAGGACCCCTATAATTACAACAACATGAAATTTCAGATTTAAATAGCTGAAATCATGACATTTCAGATTTTTAAAATCCTATGACCATGAAATTGACCAAAATGGACTGTGAATTTGGTAGGACCCTGTTTATTACCCTTCAGTGGCTTATGTGAAGTGATTGAGTCTCTTAGATGGCTACACCACAGCTGGCACTAATTGGCAGTTTCAGCAGAGAGACCAAGAACCAACTATGCAAAGAGACTGGATTACCCTTTTCCATTGAGCTGGTTCCTGTAGGTCAAAGCTGAAGTGCATTGGCGAGACAAAGTAGGGAAGGTTACATTACTCACAGAATGAGTACAATACAGGCTAGTGTAAAGCAGTGATCGCCTCCTCATTAAATGCTATAGTCAGCGGATGATCTTGCCTGGGAGCTCCCTGTATTTAAATGAGAAGCAGCTGCTAGAAGGGCTCTCTGTCAGGGATCTTTCACTAGGGACAGATTCCCTCACTGATCTGACAAATCCCGAATTTGTTTAACACCTAGCTACAAAGCTAATCTTTTTAATTGGCTATTTGGGAAGAGTTGGGTTGGTGGATTGCAAGTTGGAACCTCCATAGGTTTGTATTTAGAGAGGTCAGGGCGGGTGGGTGGGTTTTGTTTTCATGGGGATAGTCCATGTAGTATTATTTATTGAATTCTAATGTTGACATGCTGAAGTATTGTTCTGGAAGCTGAAGTAGTTGTAATATTATAGGTGCGAGCAAGTGAAGGCCTCAATCCTGCAATCTGATGCATGTGGGCAGACCCCTAAACCCTTGACTTGGCTGAGACGCTGTATGGGCGAAAGGGTTTGCCCTTATGGATCAGACTGCAGGATCAGGTGTTAACATTAATTTAATAAGACTGCAGTCTCCCAGGCTAGCAAACTGGCAGCTTTTACTGGTATTAAAAACACCCATCACCACCACCACCACTCCCCCCCACACCACACTTTGACTCCCCTCCAAAAAAGCCCCCAACTTACTGTTCTTTTTGTACATCAAGATTTCAAAGGAATTCATTTCGTAGTTCTCAAACGTTTGTCGCACCTTGTCAATTGTGTCTTTGTCTGTCAGCTCCCCATACATAAAACTGCAAACAAACCAAGGAATTCAAGTAAGATATTGGAGAGACGTACAAAGCCGTTTGTTTACTGCGTGAAAGAGGGCCTAGATGAAAAGTGCCCTTGTTTGATGGTGTCCTATTATTTCACCTGCAAAGCATAACTAACAGATGCATCCTAGGGAAATTAAAGAGAAAAATGGAACAAACAGACTTTTTTTCTCAAGCGACAACACAACACTACAAGTTATTTAATAGAAAGTAAATCTGCACTCAAATACCTGCAGGTGCTGCTTTTTTGCATAACTTCTGCTCTGTGATATCCTGATAGCTTGCAAAATCCATCATTGCTGTATACAATGGGCCAATCCACTATCTGGGCATTACCCAAGACAAAATTAGTATCTGTTTGAAAGAACACATGGGTTAGACAGTTAGATAGCTCTGTGGCTGCATTCCTATATATATTTATTTGTTTGAGGCCCAATCCCACTCACTTTACTCACATAGTGTATTCCTACTGAAGTCAACAGGATGATTTGCAGATTAAATTCACTTTACTGGCATAAAGCCGGAGTGATTGGATTTTATGCAGGTGAAATATAGGTTATGGGGAGGTGAATCCCATCCCCAATCCAGGGCTAACATATGGATTACAATACTTCTCCTCTTTCCCCTCTCTCCTTCCCTCTCCATCCCCCCACCATTCACCAATCCAGCTCCACCCACTGGATAAGTGACCAAGACCTCTGTGCAACAGTTGTCTGGCATGTGCTCGGAATTTGGATTCAGTGGCCCCTCCTATTGCCTTCATCCTTTGCTGTTGTCGATTCTGACCTATCTGGGACTGATGCAAACACCTTCCATAGCATACAGGGCCCAGAGCCCCACTAGCAGTCTGAACATGGTGCTTAAGGGCAGGGTCAGATTTACACTTTTACACCTGCAGGCACAGCATCTTCAGTGCTCTCCCCACCCCCAACAGGTGACCCTTGTGTTGCACCCAGTTTTAGAGAGACCAGGCACCCCTAGGCATGTGCCTACTGTGCCTAATTCAAAATCCAGCCCTGTTTAATGGCCTTTTGCTGGCCATCCATGCCAGGGTGAATTTCACCCAGCAGGAATATAGTGAGCAGGATTCAAGCCTTAATGTTTACTACTGCTTTTGTAGAACTGCTATATCATTTACATAATTAGCACATTGACTATTGTACATACAGCCGGATTCTTCACTGCTTTGGACCTTGCACAGCCAGCCACATCTGCACAAAGTGAGATCAAAACCTGACGCTCCACTCACTCATGCAGAGAAATCTAATCTGCTCTCATTTTAGCACTGACTTCTCACAGGTATCAATGATGACGCAAGGAGCCAGGCAGGGAAGAATCAGGCCCACCACCATAATGAAAGGTGGCTAGACACCCAAGTGAATTTAAACAAAGAACAAAAAGGGTTATCTAGGTCTCCGTGTTTGTATTTAAAGCACACTCTGGCCGATAACATTTATGGCAGTCATCAATGATTCCTGAAAGTGAAAGACTAAAAACAATTAAACTATTAATTGTGGAGGGGGTGGGGATTTTTTCCTTTTCAAAATTGTGTAGCAAACATAAAATTGGTTTAAATAAAAAAAATAGTCTTTATCCATTTACTTTCATTGCCCAATCCTACTTGCAATAGGAGAAGTATCTGTATACACACTTTAGAGTGAAATGTGCTGGTAATATATCTGCAGGACATCTTAACTGCTTTGTTTCTCACAACCATTTTAAATACCAGGGTTTTTCTTAGTCAAAACAGCTTGCTCCAGAAGCAACACATGTACTTTACCCCTTACTATGATAAGTTGTTTCTTCTCATTGTTTTTGCCTGAATCATGTACTTTTGAGATCTATTTTTTTAAACTATGAACACCGCACTGTAGCTTGTCAGGATGCATTTTTAAAAAATGCACCAGGAAACAAAAAGCAGCAGTGAAATATGCAAATATGAACTTCAGGTCACATTCTGTCCCAACTTCAGTGATTCTGATGACTTTGCCCATCCATTTTAGTTTGACTATCATCTCCTCATCCCAAAAAGGATATTCTACTCCCAGAGCTGTCTACAGGGGCTCCTATTAATTTATAGGGTGGCTTCCCCCAAGCATCTGAGCACAGAACCTGGCTCCAGATAACAAGTTCTAGAACTAGAGACCTGAATTTATCTATAGCTATTTTAGGTACTTCTATGGGCTCCCCATGACGGTCATATCTGAGTGCTTCACAGTCACAATACCTGTTTTACAGATGAGGAGCTAAGTGACTTGCCCAAGGTCACAGGAAATCAGTGATGGAACAGGGAACTGAACCCAGGTCTACCAAGTCTCAGGTCAGCACCACAACCACTGGACGATCCTTCCTTTCCTTATCCAGCTCTATTGCCCCACTCCATTAGTGCTCACAAGGTGAGAAGTCCGTCTGTTGGTGAAGAGCCAACACAAAGCCTGCACACCACAGAAACCCCAGAGTACCCCATCGTGAGGATGTGGACCAGGCTGCCATGCAATGAGATCCTTGGAGCCCCATGTGCACCAAGGTGGTCAGCTGTGTACTGGCTGTAGATATGGAGATACAGAAGGAGAGCTGGAAGCAGGCTACACACAGGGCTCCTGGATATTTGTCTGTGTGGATCCAGTGGCCAGAAAGCATGTCACAGGCAGCAGAGGGGGAGAGCTGCTCCCCAGCATCCTGCCCACTAAGTTGTGAGAGGGGGTTCCATCCCACCAAACCCTGCTTGTTTTCACAGTCTGTGGGCTAGGTGGGTTCACCTTTATAGAAGAGAATGGAGCATCACTGAAAAATATGAATTACTTTGCTTTCTACTGTACAGCCCTCCTCTCCGCATGCCACCTGCCACAGAGTGGGTTTGAGGCCATTTGGGGCCCACTCTTGCTGCCTTTCCATGTGTCTAACCCAGCAGGCATCTCAGTTGTTGGGTGTCTTGCCTTTGCAGAGCACTGCAGGATAGGGCCCAGAATAGGGAATCCTACGTATCACCTGCCCTGCACAATTTCTTCTGATCAATAGTCCCCCAGGCAGAAGAGCTGTGGTCAGCTAACATCCCCAATGCAACAAACAGTCAGTGCTCAGTTGCACTGATTTGACCTTACCAGTTGTATCTTGTCAAAGACTTGTCAGAAACTTATTCAGTTGAGCAGTCACTCCTTTGCATAAGAAGATATCAAACATCTACTGAGGCAAGCCTTGCCTTCCCGGCTGCAGGGGCACTCGCCCTGGAGGCAGTGGCACTGCTGTGGAGCTGCCATATAACAGGAAGGAGGGACTCCCTCATAGACCCCCATGCAACATGTTATAGCCCCTTAGGGACTTCCCAGAGGGCATGGGAGGCCAGGAAAAGAACAGGCAAGAGGAAGGACGTGATTAGACAAAAAACACAGGCCATGCCTCTTCACAGAGGATGTGTGAAAATATTCACAGGAGTTGTTGAAGCCCTGAGGCTATAGTAGTGGCCCAGGGGCAGCTCTTTGAGGCTTTCTTCCCCACCACCCAAGGAGATCTCCCAGACTGGTTACTTGGGCTGCTCCCAGAAACAAGATTTACCCCATTATATGGATTTGTGGCACCATTTCCAAACATGACTAGACAGACGAGGACACGGATTACACACGAAGTCCTAGCCCGGATGCACGGGGTTGCCCAGGGGGGGCAGGTGAGGTAATTTGCCCCAGGCCCCACAGGGGCCCCCACGAGAATGTCGGAGGCTCCCTCTGGCCCCAGCCCCACCTCCGGCCCCGCCTCTGCCTTCCCCCATCCCCCGGCACCTCAGCACGCCACATCCAGGAGTGGCCCTGGACAGAGCTAAAGCGGCATGGCTTGGGCAGGGCCTGAGCTCCTCCTGCTCAGAGCCGTATGGTAAGGGAGCAGGGCTGTGAGCTCAGGTCCCGTGGAGCCAGGCTGCTGCAGTGCTGTCTAGGGCCACTTCCGGATGTGGCGCATTGAGGCTCCGGGAGCGGGGTGAGACAGGGGTAAGCGGCATGGTAAGAGGGCCGGGGGGGTTGGATAAGGGGCAGTCAGGGGACAGGGAAGGGGCAGAGGTTCGGGGGGTGGTGATCAGGGGATTGGAAGCTGGATCATGGGCGTTCTGGGGGTCTGTCAGGACTCGGCAGGGGGTAGATAGAAGTCAGGGCAGTCAAGGAACAGGGAACAGGGGGGTTGTGAGGGGTGGGGTTCCGGGGTGGTGGTTGAGGAGGTTTTGGGGAGGCAGAGGATCTGGGGGTGCAATCAGGGGATGGGGAGCTGGATTGGTGGCATTCTGGGGGTTTGTCAGGACTCGGCGGGGGCTGGGTAGGGCTCAGGGCGGTCAAGGGAAAAGAAGCAGGATGGGTCATGGATTCTGAGGAGGGCAGTTGGGGGCACGAAGTGGTTGGGAGTTGGATAGGGGGCAGGGCCAGGCTGTTTTGGGGAGGCCGAGCCTTCCCTTCCGCAAAGCTCATTCAGCAGTTTGAGGCTTGCAGACAGCTATTTAGCACAAAGAGCCAAGCTGTTATCTTTTCCCTTAGGGCTACCATCCCTTTCACTTCTCAAATGTGAAATTCTAGTCTATATTTAATTTCAGTGCCATAGGGAGATTCATGTCAGAAGAGGGTAGCTTCATTTAAAATTAGCCACTTTAGATTAACAGTGATAGAGGCAAGAGAGTCATGGGGGAGGGATCACATGAGAAGAGCAATATCCTACATCACCTACCTCCTTCCCAACCCTACCAAGGGAGACCCCCCTCACCTGCATTCCCTGAGGCTCCAGGGGGGTTAATTCAGTGGTTCTCAAACTTTTGTATTGGTGACCCCTTTCACATAGCAAACCTCTGAGTGTGACCCCCCCCCTTATAAATTAAAAATACTTTTTTTATATATTTAACATTATTATAAATGCTGGAGGCAAAGCAGGGTTTGAGGTGAAGGCTGACAGCTCGCGACCCCCAGTAATAACCTTGTGATTCCTTGAGTAGTCCCAACCCACAGTTTGAGATCCCCTGGGTTAATTTAATTTTAGCACCGTGGCCATTCACATACATGTGCTATTTTGAGCATTTCAGTTTTCACAACATAGGCTCATCCCAGATTCTGGAACAAGCTCAAATGCTCAGTTCATGGAGTATGTACATAAGCTATACTAAAGACAAACCCACAGTAACCATTTCCAGTTTGTGAGGGACCCCATGGAGCCAGTCTCTAGGAACAGATAAATTCATGGAGGTTAAGTCCATTAGCGGCTATTAGTCCGGATAGGTAAGGAATGGTGTCCCTAGACTCTGTTTGTCAGAGGGTGGAGATGGATGGCAGGAGAGAGATCACTTGATCATTACTTGTTAGGTTCACTCCCTCTGAGGCACCTGGCATTGGCCACTGTTGGTAGACAGGATTCAGAGCTGGATGCCCCTTTGGTCTGACCCAGTTTGGCCATTCTTATGTTCTAACCTAAATGAACCCAAAGTTATGGAGACAGATACGAGTCAAGGAAGCCAGCGGAGTATCAGAAACCTGGAAAAATCTCTGACTGGATGGGCTCAGGCATTTCGTCACAAGCTGAGGTGATTCAAAAGTTTTGGATTTTTTTTTAAGCAGAATTTTTTTATATTTCTTTAAACAATCAACCACAGCAAGCAGCAAATATTTGGCCACAACTTCTGAACCCCCAAATCATGTTTAGGTTTTGGCAGACTAATTTCAGCTTTTCAATTAAAAAAACCACAACAAATTTTGAAAGAAAGCAGACATTGTCCGTGATTTTTTCTGTTTTTTAAAAACCCCTAGTTTTCAATCCAAAAAAAGTTTTGACGGAAAAATATTTGTCCAATACTTTTAATGAGCTTTAGTGCCTTTTAGCACTAGCTGATATTGAGAACCAGTGATACCTTATAAAGGTGACTTGAAATGAAGTTTTCTCAAAACTGGGTTTGTGCTGAGATGAGGAAGGTTTTTAAATGTTTATTTTTCCCAAGGCGCCCTGCAGGGCGGCAAGCGGGGCAATTTGCCCCAGGCCCCACAGGGGCCCCCACAAGAATATAGTATTCTATAGTATTGCAACATTTTTAATTAAATTGCTTTGCCCCAGGCCCCCTGAATCCTCTGGGGGGGCTGCGGATGCATCACAATGTTTGTGAAATGGAGCTCTCAAATCCCAAGAGGACAGGGGCCCAATTCTTCAGTCTGGCTGAGGAGCGCTCAGCAGGAGTCAAGACCTGACAGCAAAAGTGCCCCCAAGCCACCGTTCCCTGCCCCCACTCCCAGTCCTCGAGCTGGCTGGGTACCAATCCAATCCACAGCGTAGAATAGATTGGCTCATTTCCACCAACTCCCTCCAGGAACCATCATTGCAGGTGGAGGAAGGGGTGTCCTAGCCATACCTTTTTTAAGACATCATACCTTCGAGTCTATGCCAGTGACCAGGAGGGGAGGAAACATAGGAATCGCTATGCCTGGGCGGGGATGAAGAAGAATCCTCCACCGGCTACTTAAGCTGTGTTCAGGGCTGTTCTGCACTGGGGAAGCGGTGCCAAATATATTGGTGGATCAGGCACAAGGTGTTACCACAATATTAATTTGGCCACATAGCATTTCCTAGACATCACTCCAGTGTCATAGAGGGGCTGTGCAGAAGCAGCAGCTAACTGGGCAAGAATACCCCTGGCACAGCATAGGCTGTAAGATCCCTAACACTGCCCCCTTGTGATCTCCAAAAGAAGTGGAACTGGGAGCACTATGGGGATTCTGGGTTGAGCTACAAGCCATAGGCAGTCTGGAACATCCTGAATCAATAGGGAACAAAGCTCTTGGAGATGCAACACAAGATTAGACCCAGTCTCCTCCTGCTTCTACAACTGAACTTATAAATTCTTCTACACAATGAGATGCACAGCTATTCATGCAAGCAGATCCATAGAAGTCATCCCATGAACATCTGTGGCATCTTGAAGTCAGTAAGACTATTTGCATGATTAAGAACTGCTTGGGTGAGTAGGTTATGTAGGATTGGGATTTAAGAGCCCAGAACCACTTTGTGGTCACACTCCTATGTATGGAGTACATCACACCACCTCCCCTTGTTATGCGCCAAATTACTATGACAGCACTTCACAGGTCTTCAGTAGAGTTTGAACCTAGCATGGGCTTCTACATTTCAGGTAAAAAAGAGTAACCCTCTTAGCTTATATCTGTAACAGTCTCTTATCCTATCTGCAGACATAGAACACTTAGCTAGAGTTACATTAGTTAGCTGGGCATTGAACTACATAGATGGCACGTTACAACCAATGGCAGAGTGCAACATGATTTGGGATGTTATGGAGGTCAAATGCATAACTGGGTTCAAAAAAAAGAGTGAGATAAGTTCATGGAGGATAGGTCAATCAATGGCTATTAGCCAAGATGGTGAGGGATGCAACCCCATGCTTTAAATGCCAGCCAGAAGCTGGGACTGGATGACAAGGAATGGATCGCTCAATAAATTGACCTGTTCTGTTCATTTCCTCTGAAGCATCTGACACCAGCTAATGTCAGAAGACAGGATGCGGGATAGACAGACAACTGGTCTGACCCAGTGTGTCCATTCTTGTGTTTTCACGTCACTGAAATAGGTGTAACATGCTACCCCCGTCCTTGCTGAAATTAACAAAGGGTCCTGTGAAAAAAATAGTATGTGACAATCATGTAATTAACTATACCAAAAAGCATAAACATAAGGGGAATAAGTTTAGGTTTCCCAGGCAATCTTAGTTCTGGTTCTTCCAAATTTGTGGAACATTGACTTTGCAACCTGAATATTTTTTTTTAAATATAGTATTTTGGGGTTTTTTTTTTTATAGCAAATGTAGTTATAGAACTATAGTACTCCCTTGTAAATACATGTCTCTCAAAACCTCTACAATCAGAGAGTTTACACTCACAGTTTGCATTAGTGATTCCCGCAGAGCAATTATTTACTTGATCATTTTAATTCAGGGCTATCCCTGAATTGTGCAGACTTTTGCTCTCAGTGGTGTAAATCAAGAGTAACTGTCAAGGTCAATGGGGATATATTGGTGTAATACCAATGTGAGATAAGAATAAGGCCCAACATCTAGACAACTTTGTAAGGAAATACATTCTTGGAATTCTTTACAAAAGATGAATGTAACTATTTCTTTGAGCACAAGGAACTTAGAGCCTAAACTTCAGATGCAGAGTAGGGGGACACACCCACTAATCACAGTTTTTTTGTCTGAATAAGATGTGAAGTACTGGGCCCTCAAGAAAATATTAATCTGTTCAAATGCAAACAGCAACTTACACTGCTATATAGGTATTGAGGTAGCAGAGTAAAGCCAATGGGATAACATGCTGTTCTCATATCCATGCGACTCCACTGAGATCAAGGGAGTAGCACAGATGCACATTTTGGCTCAGTATCTATTGAGCTGATTTCTTGGGTGGGAATGGGTTGATATTTAAAAATCATTGCATTATGTGACCTGATTTGCCATGTTAAAATGAATCTTCCGTACTAAGTAATGAAATCTGTGGCCATTGTAATGTAAGTCCTCAATATTCTGGCTCTATTTTCAGATACAGCCTGGTTTTACAGTTCAAAACGATGTATTATAAAGACCTAAATATGGCCATTTGTATGTATATATTAAGGTTCACATAATAAAACACACACTTTACTGAGACAAAAAGGGTTTTAAAAACTCTATAGTAGCTAGGGCATGAGCAAAGCTTCAGTGCAGTACACACATTTCAGTGCTGCATTCTAAGCCTACTATTTGCACATAGAGCACGGTGCACAGACTGAAAAGAATTGCAGAAGATGCATTTTATCATACTTACCACAAAAAAACAAAGGAGACACTAACTAAAACAACTTCAAGTGACTCAGTTTGAACAATTGCACAAAAATGAAAGCTACTTTCAGCCAGCAGTTCACACAGAGATTAATAGTTCCATGCCAACGTTTGTTATTTTACATTGCTATAATAAATATTTCACAATAGACCTCTATCACCAGAAGAGTGTCAACGACAAACAGCAACACATCCCATCAACAGTGATAACCCTCACTCTTTTGAGGATTATGTATCTTCAGAAAGATAGTCAAATATCAAATTAAGTCTACAAAAAATTTTTAAAGAAACACTTTTGCAAACCATTTTTCCTCTTTGTAAATTAACAGAAATTGGTACAGAACAATGGAGAAGTAATGGCTGAAATGGACAGAATGCATGGAAGCTGTCATGTGTATATTGTACTTAGCATCATTCTGTACCTGTCTGTCTATGAGATAATGTCCAGACTGAAAGTTAAAAAAAGAAAGCATGTTAAAGCAAATGTGGCATCTAGAATGAAGTAACTTTCCAAAATTTAAAGTTATCAGTCAATAAAATTAGTGTTAGAACTTCACCCTATACAAATCTGCAAAAGCCATATAATGTACTATTTTGTTTTAAAGAGAACAAAGATAATAATGTTTAACAGTAGGAATTCATTTAATTGTTTGTTTTTCCCTTTCGGGTCCTAAAAAGAAACCCAGTGAAGATCCTGTTTTGGGGTAGGTTAGTTATATAGGTCTTCTGACAATTTAAAATAAACCACTTGATTTATTGATATTTTCAGCCATCAAGAGCTTTAAAAGCATTTGACCAGAGCTAATTTTATGCAGAATCTTAATGGTATGCATTACAAACATGCATTAACAAAGTTCTCTAGCAAGCAGGTTTCATTAAGATTTGTTTTATGATCTTGTTCTAGGATTTAATACAGAGATTGATTGATGGATGAGTTGAATTACTGCTGTGGAATGTTTTGGGCGTACAGAACATTAATTTTAAAATGCATATCTAGCATCCTTATAATTTATTATTTTTTTCTTACTAGATCAGGTCATACATTTCCAAACACTATAAAAATTAGAAGCTCTTAGCTTAGTAATAACTAGCAAGGAAAAATTTCAAATACTCAAATTGGGCAAAATATTGGGATAACATTAGCTTATTAGAGAAGTAAAAAAGTTATGTTGCAAACTCTAGGTCTGTACTGCCACCAATGAAGTTAATAAAAGAGTTTTGCCATTGACTTCAAAAGGCGCGAGACCAAGAAAGAACAAAAACCATTGTTTCTTCACATTGGCCCCAATTCAGCAAGGTACACGAACATGTTCTTACTTTTAAGCAGCTGAATAGTCCTGGTGAAGCATACTCATATCCTTAAATACTTTGATGAATCAGAGCCACTGAAATTAGGCCCAGCCTAAAGACCCTACCTAAGCAAAAACTCCCATTGGATGGAATCTTGCCCATACAGTCTTGCAGGATTGGATACTTAAAGAATGTCAGCTTTACGCATTTGCCTTTAATAAATGTGTAGTACGTTAGTTTATGTATCAGATGCCTACTTTGTTTAGGTAAAATTCACTTTGCCTGATGCAAGTGAAGTGACGGGGATGGGAAGGAGGTAAAATTCACTTTCCAGCCAAAACCACTCTGCAGATGCTACTACAATTTATGAGGTGAAATAGCAGCCTTCTGTGCTATTTCTTCAGGGTGTTAGATCCCGGCAGCCACATAATTGACAACTTCACTATTCCCAGTGCCACCTCTGCATTGGCCTATGTGGGGTTAGCATAAAGACCTCTGAAAACAACAGAGTTATAGTGCCTTGAACCAGTATAAAGGAGTGGAAAAACAAGTGGTCTGTGTCTGCTCTAGATTTCCCATCAGTCCCTGTAGAAGCTTTAACTGATGTAGACATTCTTCCACAGACGCTCCACAGCAAAGTCAATACCCCCTGCCACTTCCAACACCTGTTTAAAGGTTAACTTTGTTCATTCCAGCAATTTGTGTATCAGACGTGCTCACTGAAATGCATGGCAATATGCACCTGAACCTCAGTCAGTCATGCTGAAATGAAATTCACAAGCAGCACAAGGCATATGCACCAATTTACATTCTCACAAAACAGCTTAAATGGCACAACGTCTATATGCCAGCCAGCGGCCGCTCCAGGTACCAGCACTCCAAGCGCGTGCCTGGGGCGGCAAGCCACGGGGGGTGCCCTGATGGTCCCTGCGAGGGCGGCAGTCAGGCAGCCTTCAGCGGCATGCCTGTGGGAGGTCCGCTGGTCCCACAGCTTCGGCATGCCTGACTGCCATGCTTGGGGCAGCAAAAAAGCTAGAGCCATCTTTGGTGCCACACCACTGCACAGAATGAATTTCATCTGCTAATGGTTGGGAGACATTGCAGAATCTGCAAATTCATGAATTTTATAAACAGATACACGATAAAAAAAAATACAATGGACCCCAAAATATACTCTGTTCATTTATTTTGAAAACCACAGTTTAGTTTAATTTATGAAAAACACTTAATAGTTATTTATCTGAATTACAGTGCACTTAGGAGCCCCAGTCAGGAACCGGGATGCCATTGTGCCAGGCATTGTACAAACAATAAACAAGAACAGTCACTGCCTCAAAGATCTTACCATCTAAGTAAATATCTCATAGTATAGGAAGTTATTTGCATAACTTATAAAAGGAAGTCTTAGTAAAGTGATACCAAAATGCAGCACTCTGCTGCTAAAGCCACATTGTCAGGTTAAGATCTTTTTTCTTGTTTCCTATGATACTAAGAACAATTTAGATTATTATAATGCAAAAACACTTTAGAAATCCAATTAGATTTTTCCACTCTTTAGGCTATTTCCTGTTACATTTCTCTGATTGAACAGAACATAACCTGGCCAGTTTCATTTTTTATCTTGTTAGTTAATTTCTCTTACAGGCCTCAGTGTATGGCACAATGTTGCAAGGTCTGGTTTGCAGACAGTAAAATGGAATGCTTGTTTGATTTTTTAAAACTATTTCCACTGGAATTAATGATAGAATTGTTTCCACGATTGTGTCATTCAGGATTTGTAAGAGGTTTTTTTAATTAAAAAAATCTAAATTAAGGACCAAATTTGATTGGACACTGTGGAGTCAGACCATTTCTGAGCAGGGAGGTTGAGAGATTTGTCTGATTCACGATGTGAGAATTAGCTCTGAACCCTTCAAGAGGAATCCACATGGGTTACTAGAGTCAATAGGATTCTACTCACCATATCTCTTAGCAGGATGGGTCTTGGTGATGTTCTGCAGTACCAAGGAAAAAGACCTATTCTATTAAATATGGCATAATCAACAGGGCTGATTTTCCCTCCCAGGGTACAACCCACAAGGAAGTCTCTGTGAGGCTCCTCTCAGGGAGATCCCTCTACTCTCTTCCTTCAAGGGATACAGGATTTGACACTGAACCTGATCAAAACCCAGTGAGCAAAGCAGATCTCATGGGATCCACAGAAATGGCCAACTTCACAGAGACCCTGTGCTTCAAACCTTCTCTTCTCTCCTCCAGATTTTCTTATATTCTGCTCCATTAAAGCAGTGCTACTAGGGGCCTGGCCATGGGAAGTAGACACCACAGAAGAGATATTAGAGTCCCAGGCTATATCATTTTTTCCAGGGAATTTTCCTGAAGAGTACAAGATGCTTCTCCAGGGCTCCATGTCTGCCCTCTCACACCCAAACTGTTCCCCCTTCCTCCAGGTGAAACCTAAACCTGCAGAACATCCTCTCTGAGGTCCAGAAGAGGATGGGAAGGGAGAAATGGTGCCACAGAAGTGACTGAGCTATCCATCAGCACAGGACTGAGGAGATCCACAAATGAAGGGTCTCCTGTATCTGTGGATTTAAGAGAGACTATCCAGGGCCATGCTATTTTCTCCTGATTTGGTGCATTAGCTCAAAAAAGGTCTTTGCAGACCAAAAACTTCTCAGTGTCTCATTGTCTCTTCTAATTAATTGTACTAACAACTTGACCCAAATTAAATCTTCTATGTGGTCTGATAACATTAACAGCCTGTTTGTGGGGGAAAAGTTACCTGTGCATGAATGTAAGTGCTTTATAATGTGCTTTGATATGAATACCTCAGTACTAAAACACACAAACAGCCCTATTGAAAAGACATTTAACTGATTTTTACCAAAGTTTACCCTCTTGAAGCCTGTATTGGCATTCCTAGCCCATCCAAACCTCACTGTGGAAAATCTGAGTGTGCTGGAATTGTAGGACTGGGCCCAGATCCTCAGATACAGTGAGCAAGGATAGATGCCCCGCTAAGCCATCTTTCACCTACCCAGCAGTCCCAGAACCAGGGGAATAGAAAGAACCTTCTATATGTCTTAGAGCAGCCCAGGCACTGCTCTAGTTACTTCCATTAAAGTGGCCCCCCTCTCAGCACCCCATGACCTATTCGTTTTTTGTATTACAGTAGTACCTCAAGACCCCAACCAAAACCAAAGCCAAATTGTGCTAGGCCCCAGTTTGAGGCAGCTTTGGCTCAAAAGGGACTTAAGATCCAGACTCTTGGTTCTGCCTGATGTAGAAAATTTTGGCGCATCCTTTTCAAACAAAAAGATAAGATACATCTATGTTATTGCCTAAACATTATCTTAAACAAGAATTGTTTATTTTGTTCTATAGGCATTTGAAGCAACATTGTTATACAAAAGAAAACACATGAGTATTTAGTGCATCTCTCTTATTTAATGTGTTATTTAGCACCATATTATTGTACATTGAGAAGTCTATAAGTAGTTGCTAAAATATTTATGGGTAGATTCATGGGTATTGGAGCAGAATTTTGATACTCAGGTAGGTATGCCAGTGTCTTTCAGCATATAAATAGATTGACCTTGTGTCAAGGTTTTTTCCCCACTTTGAACTTTAGGGTACAAAAAGTGGGGACCTGCCTGAACACTTTTAAGCTTAATTACTAGTTTATTTCTGGTACGCTGCCACCAGCCAGAAGTCTGTATCTGGCACACTTCTGTTCCCCCAAAACCTTCCCTGGGGAACCCAAGACCCAAACCTCTGGGGTCTTAAAACAAGGAGAAATTAACCATCCCCCTCTCCTTTTCCCACCCACCAATCCCTAGTGAGTTTAGACTCAATCCCTTGGATTCTAAAACAAGGAAAAATCAATCAGGTTCTTAAAAAGAAAGCTTTTAATTAAAGAAAGAAAAGGTAAAAATTATCTCTGTAAAATCAGGATGGAAAACGCTTTACAGGGTACTCAGATTTATATAGACTAGAGGGACCCCACTCCCCCTAGCCTGAGATACGAAGTTACAGCAAACAGAGGTAAAAATCCTTCCAGCAAAAAGACACATTTACCAGTTGAGAAAACAAACATAAGACTAATCCGCCTTGCCTGCTATTACTTACTATTTGGAAACATGAAAGACTGATTCAGAAAGATTGGAGAACCTGGAATGATGTCCTGTTCCTCTCAGTCCCGAGAGCAAACAACAAACCAAAAAAAAAAAACACAAACAAAAACTTCCTTCCACCAAGATTTGAAAGTATCTTGTCCCCGTATTGGTCCTCTGGTCAGGTGTCAGCCAGGTTCACTGAAATTCTTAACTTTTTACAGGTAAAAGAGACATTAACCCTTAATCATCTGTTTATGACACCTAGAGTTAAAACTAATTATAACAGATCAGAAATATGGCATTATCAATCTTTGTTTGCATAGTATATGTAGTTCAAAGATTGAAGCCCTTGCTCCTCACACTGGTCTTATGGCTGTATGATCTGAGCTGAGATCTGGAACAGATCTTTTTTAATATTTTGTTTAGCTATGTCATCATCTGGACAAGTTCTTTTACTGTTTTACTGTTACTTTTATTGTTAATATTCAGAAGTGTCTGCACTCTATTGAAATTCAATAGTCATTAGACAATAGGATTTGATTCTGCAGCCTTTACAAGACAAAACTCCCTCTGATCTCAATGAGAATTTTGCCTGAGTAAGGATTGCAAAACTCAGGCCTATAATTCTGTAAACTTAAAGGATTTTTTCTCTAGATTATTGATAAAGCATTAAAATATCATTTTATAAAAATTAGTTGCCTATAACATACTGCACCATTTGAATGGAGTGCACTGGCTGCAGACTAAGATGATAGCTCTGATACTGTTATAGAATGCTGTATACCACAGGGATATTGTGTTACCGCAGGAAAAACATGAATATGACATTAGCAATATCCATCAGCAGCCTAGTGATTTCTTCCATACTGAACTATTTTACAGCATAGACAATTTTCCACCCCACAGGGTGTTCTGGTCTTTTTAGCTTTTTCACTTTTTCAGAACAAAAAAAACAAAACTTCTGTTCACCAAGCCTGACTAAGTCCTATGCACAACATTTATTTTTCTAACTATACACGGGTAGTTCAAAAGCACTGTTTTAAAATATTAAACATAAGACAAACTGTTCACAAGCAGAATTGTAAACAACATATGTATGGGATGGTGCATGCCTATGCCATTCTAGGAGCAGCTCAGGAAAGGGATTCCTCTTTGCTCCACTATGAGGGAAGTAGTTTACTGAAGCTCTTGAAATGTTAATTCCCTCTTCACTCTGGCTGGCATGTAGGGGAGAAGACCCATTGCTCCCCATCTCCCTGCTTTTCTCGGTCCACTCCTATGCAGGGCTGGGGAGACAGCACTGACCTCACAAACCTGCTCTCTTTCCTGCACCTGGGGTGGCAACTCAGTCAAGTCACATCTGGGGGTGGGGAGGTGCTTACCCCAAATCACTGCACATGGATATGACAATCTTCCTCCTGAAGACATGCTATAGACATGAGCAAAACACTATGCCAGAATGAAAAGACCTGAACATGCATGCACATTAAATTTAAAGCCACATGAGCTATATGAGCTATATTTGGCAATGGAGACATGTCAGCTTTCAAGCTTCACAACTCATATCAAATGCCATTAATAGAATTACATTTTAAACTAATGCTGAAATGGCATAATTAGATGTGTGTGTGTTGATTATTGCTCCCAATAAATGGTTGCAGATAATTGCTTTATTACTGTGATCTAGTCTCATTTAGACAGCTAGCTTCTCTCAGTCTCTAAAAAAGAGAGTACAATGTGGTCCTCAATTAATTTGTAGCTCTGATATAAACAGAGTGGGTTCTATTCTACTCCCCCTTCCCAGCAAGGTCCATATGCATCACAGCATTAATGTCAGTTCTATAACTAATTGGTAAGTCCCCCACATTTCAGTGGGAGAACAGACTCCCAAGAGCATGCATTTGTGTATGTTTCTCCACTCAGTATTTGGAGGCAGTGTGTAGCCTGCTCCAAGCTGCCAGCTAAGTACTAGCTTGATAAAACTCCCAACATTTCAATGGCAAATCCCCTCATTTTATATTTTTTTCTGTCAGTCAGATTGTGACCCAGCCAAATGTGACTGAGCACGGGAATAAAAGGGAACCAAAACCTTAACTTTTATCTGGCCACTTTAGCTTCCCCTGCCTCACAGTTTGGGTATAGGAGGCATAGTAAAGACGGCAGCCCAGTGTTCTCCTTCCAAGCAGTGGGCCAGGAGAAGGTAGGGAGGAAGAGGAAATGGGCGGAGCCTTGACTCCCCCATGCCTCCCTTAAACTGACCAGCAGAGCTGAGCCAGCACAAAGTGGGGAAAGAACTTCACTAAATTACACCCCCTTAAAAGCAAGGGAAGGGACTGTAAGTTGAGTCACAATTCCTCCCAAATTCCTCCTTAGTGTGGGACAGCTGTGTGCCATCCTCTCCTACAAGGTTGCGCCTAGAGGTTCAGTTGAGTATTATTACAGCCCTCATGAACTAATGCACACCTGAACAGGGGCCTGGTCTTTTTATTTGTCCCATGAAGCACCTTGCTCACCCACAGCACCATAGAAATAATAACGTCAGGGTAACTTTTGACACTGCTTCTATTGATTGTGGGGGTGTAGGGATGGAAAACTGATTATATGTTCAGGTTGATGACTCATCAGTTCTGTTGAATAAAGTTGACTTTTCTCATGATGAAATTATTCAAAGACAAAACAGTCTCTAGGAAAAATTTTAATAATTGAAGTAGAGGTTCTATTTCACCACAGTCAGCCAAAAAATTTTGTTTTTAAATAACAGGATTTTCAGTAAGGATGGACAGTATTTTTTGTTCTAAGAATACAGTAATCAAACATTTCTCTAGGAAAGGAGTGGGGGAAGGCAACCTTTTTAGAGTGTCACCATTATGTGTGAAGATGCATTAGTAGTACCCATTCTCTGCACTCCAAGACTTTGCAAAACACTGCTGCTTCAGTAAGAGCCTCCAGTTTAAAAAAAAAATTGAAAATCATCCCTTGGAGTCATTTGAGTTTCCAGCCCCAGATCAGATGAGGAATTGTCTTTCTTTGCTTTCTCATCATGTAGCTGATTTTTTAAAATACTGTAATTCACTAATTGTGTTTCCTGATTCTACACTCTAACTTATCCAAGAAGTCCTTAAATTGCTTAGCATCCTCAGTGAAGTGAATGGGAGTTAAAAATTGGTAGAACTTGGGCCAAGACCCTGTTAACATACATGTTCTTAGTTTTAAATATTATGTATATTTGCATGATTGAGACCTTTTTAAGGAAACAGCCTTTTAGCAAAATCCAGATCACATTAATACATATTCACATGCAGTTGTGCAATTCTAGACACTTCCCCTGGCAACAATATACTGATTACTGTATCCTTAGGCTCACAAAATTGCAAATACCATATTCTTTACTTAAAAAGAAACTTAATTTCAACTCAGCGAGAAAGACCTCCCTTATCCTCCAAGGTGACTTAGGGTTTTTTCCTAGAGACCATCTTGAATTTCTGAATCATTTAGTCATTAAAAAGCAATTTCTCAGACCAAAAGAATCTCCCTGACAGTCAATTGACTTCTTATATACCCTGTATTCCCTTGATGTCTGTGGGATCCTTTGGGTGAGTGTAAACTACTTGAATGAGTGAATTCGGCAGGATCGGGCCCATAGCGTGGCTGATGGTTTTGACTTTTGGCTGTAGAAGAACTATTACATTTTCAGTATTCATCTTAAACCATATACAGGCTAACACCTATTCACTCATTATTACAGAAGTGACAGGCAGCTACTTAGATCTAATAGACCAGCATACTGAATGGCTGATATATGAGGCTATCCTGCATAAACTGCTGTGTATAAGGCAAATGCTAAGAAAGATACCTCTCCTTAGACACCCAGACACAGGATGGGCTTTTTGCTGTATCCTAATTTAAACCGACTCACGGATCATATCTGTGATTACAGCAGCACCTGAACTCTGTCACCCTGCCTGCCACCTGAGCTAAGAGATAGAAAGGAATTAAGCCAACAGCAGAGAGATCTCCTGGAAAACAAATTAAAACTAAGGCGATCGCCAACTACCAAATAGTAGCGGGCTCTGCCAAGACAGACACACTGGGACGCCTAGCCCCGGAGCAGCAGGTCCCAGTGGAAAGGAAGGATGCAGCCGCTGACCAAGGAGGAGGGCACCACCAGTGATGGTGGAGAGGCTTGAGGAGGGGTCCGGGTGCAGTCCCACCACGAGGAAAGGGTGATGAGTCTCGGCCTAAGACTGGCGGGGTCTTCACTGGGGCAGCATCCAGGCATCTCTAAAGCACGCACGAGCCTCTCTCCCCCAAACCCTTCTCCCTCTCACATCTCTACAGCAGACACTTGAGCCCTGCAGATAAGTGTCCCGGGTGCTTTACTCCAGATCACGGGGGTTTCGTGCAACCCAAGAGCCTGGGCTTCCTCCCCCCGCTCCCCCTTTTGCAGAGTCCGATCAGACTCTCCCCTCTACTTTCTGTGGGACTTTGCAAAGGCATTGCATGCGGGATCATTTCACCAAGGGCACCGGCACAGACCGCTTCATTCAATCACCTCCGAGCCGTGCTGGTTCAAAGCCAGTTGGGCAGCCCCTGGCCGGAGACCGGCCGCTTCAGGAAGGACTTACTGTGTTTTCTTTGCCACTGCCCCTTGCAAGCCCCACGCTTAGCAGCATTTCTGGCCGCCCCTGGGGAGCAGCTTCCGAGGCATCTCCCGTTACTGTACGTGCTGCGGGTGAATGCAATCCTCCCCTTACCATTAGATCTTCGCACAATGTTCTCCAGAAAGGTGTTCTGAGGAGCCACTAGCCCTCTCCTTCCCCCAGCCATAGTCATGTCTTCCGGAGTCCAGCGCGGAGGCTTGGATCAGGGCTGCGCGAAGCTAAGCGCTCCCACTCCACGCTCTTCCCGCTCTGAGAGCCTCATGCTCTCCGCTGGGACCCCACCGGCTCTGCAGCATCAGCTTCTCCAGCCACCCAGCCTCCCACTGCATCCCTGCTGCTTCGGCCGCCGCCTGGACCGGTCCGGCAGCGCCCTCTGCTGGGCACAATCTCCGCCATTCCCAGCCCCGGTCCTGATGCTCAGGCTGCGGGAGGAGACAGGCAACACCTGTACTGCAGCACCCTCCTCTGGACACAAAGAAATATGCGCTGTCTGAAGCGCGCCTGGCCCGAATTCCCTTCCGCAGGCAAAGAGCCCACATAAAGGGAAGGGAAACCCTAACGACACACTACTTTTGTGGACCTTTAACCTGCACAGCTGGGGTCATCTTTGTAAGACCAGCGCCAAGTTCCAAGCACCCCTGGGCCACTTCATAGCTTAGGATAAAAATCATGGGAAGCCCCCAAACATATCAATTTCATCTGAATTTGCTTTCAATGATAGAGATCCTTCAAACCTATCAGGCACTTCTTAGGGCATGAATCTAGCCAGCCAAGACAGGGCTGGAGTCATCCTCCCAACCTTGTAAATTAGGAATCGCTCCACTGGTTTAACGATAGTGTAATCCCAATGCAAGGAGAAAGGGGGGGAAATAAACCTAGAGCTTCACAGAATTCCAACAAGAGCTGACTACTACACCAAATAATGTCTGGGTAGCCATCTCTGACGCCCCCTAAGAGCCATGCCCCAAAACTTTTATCACTTAAGAATTAAATAAATACACCCTTTACTAACCTTTACCAGGCACACTGAGACCCTCAGATGGAAAATACTAATGAAGTGTTATATCAACGTGCTTTAAGAACATTGAGCCTCCCAACACCCCTCTGAGGGAATTAAGAGTGACTGCCCCTGTTTTACAGATGGAGAAACTATGGTCTAGAAGTTAAAGACTCTGATTCTAGGGTGGGTGCCCAACTGAAATATCATGGCATGATTTTTAGAATAGTAGTCACAAGCCAGATGATCCTCAGCTGAACTCTGTAAAGCTACACCCATTTATAGCAGCTGAGGATCTGCCCACTCTTTAGTAACCATTCTGGGTTTTCATTCATTCCTAAAATGACTTATTTTAAAAGGCTGCTTTGTATTATGTGGTTAAATATCAGCTCAGTTAGAGTGAAGAGATATTTAAATAGTGTATGCTTTGATCTATTTAATTTGTAAAGGTTTCTCTTTAATGGATTAAACTATTCTCCCTTCACCATTCTAGTGATGAATGGGAGTAAGGGCATACTCAGGTCTCTTTAATTTACAGAAGATAGAGGTACATATCTTATTCTCAATGCTGTTGGCTCCTACTATCTATAGTGCCTTTTAAAGTGCAGTTCCTTCAGACTCTGCTTCCTTGTTTATACGCAACACACCCAAGATCTCTCTCTCTCTCACAGAGGTTCCACACCGAAGAATCACTCTGTGAAAGTAGCATTATGGGTTCTATGTTTATTTTCTGACAGGGGCAAATTTTTAAGAGGTAGTTAGGTGCCTAAAGATGCAGATAGGTGCCTAGTGGGATTTTCACAATCCTGTATCAAGAGCTAGAATATACAGTCGACTCCTGCTGGAATTAGCAGCATCAAGCATCCCTAAAGACATTTTAAACCAGCCAGCAGAATATTTCCCCAGGTCTCCCCCAACTCCCATTATCTCTGGCTGCTGGTGTAACCCAGCTAGGCAGACCCAGGATCAGAGAAGAATACAGGTGAGTCACCTTTTTACACACTCAAACACACACACACCCCTTCCCAAACTGCACCAAGCACTGATGACTGCAACTCAGGTTCCGGACATTAGTTAAATTCGTATTGGTCACTGGACACACTCCGTTCTTTAGGAGGTACAAATTAGAGATGATTTGTGTTTCTAAACATAAGGATATATGCTTAGCATCTGGAGCCCACTTTATCTCACTCACTATAAATAACTATACTAGTATTATACACATATGCATGTATCAGAATTTGCCTTTCACTACCAAACCACTCAAGGGAAGTCAGCCATAAAAACACTGAGAATTTTACTAGAGCTTGTCCATGATGCTAGAACTTGAGAGCAGATTGCAACTTGGCCCAGCTAACCCAACTGTAGGCTCTAGCACGGATGCTCTCACACATTTGTCAATACGAGATTATTGAAACGTTTATTCCTAGAACAAATGTTTGTAGGGTCTAAACATGTAGAGGCCTCCTGATGCCACCTTGTGGTAGGAATATGACCCTGCAGTTCCTACCAATCACTGCAAAGATTTCAACAAAGACCACCCTTGTTGAGGGCTCTTTTACTTGCTTACAAGCTTCAAACCACCCCATGATAGCCTTAAAAAGGAGTCCAGATGTCACACCTTAAGGGTTCTCACATGACTGTTGTTGTTTACTCCCTACCCAGACCTTTGGCTTTCTCCCA
Source organism: Gopherus evgoodei (assembly GCF_007399415.2). NCBI lineage: Eukaryota > Metazoa > Chordata > Testudines > Testudinidae > Gopherus > Gopherus evgoodei. Next base: position 181,084,095 of record NC_044324.1, on the reverse strand, counting down.
TCTGATACAGCTTACCCTTCAAGGTCTAGGACAGGCACATGCTCCAGACGAAGCCTGAGAAATGATGAAATTTAAAACAAGATCTTCCCCGGCTAGGAAGAAACAACAGTTCCACACATTTAGTATACACCTGCCCCCCAAGTTCCTTTTGGGAAAACTAACCCAGATTTCACAGCTATCCTGTCCCTTAGGCAGGATTGTAGGCTCCAGGGCAACTTCCCTGAGCCTTTCTCTCCTCACACTCTCTCAGCAGCACTTCTCTGCTTCCCTTAGCAGTGAACTCCCAACCCTCCACAGCAAATTTCTTCCTTCATATGGGGAAGCTAAGAGATCTCTCTAGCTACCCCTTGTCTGCACTTCTCTGATATAGCTCACTCTCACATCCAGAAAGTACCTACAGAAAATATCTCTTTTTACCCTACCACTTCCACTTATTACCCTCAGCTCCTTTTTTATGACATTCCTAGCCCCTACCCAGCTGGGATGTATAGCTCATTGAGTTGGCTTGGGGGAATCAAGTGAGCTAAACAGTCCCTACTGGGAGGCAGCTAATTAATCACTGGGGACTGGTCCTGTTCCCTTTTAAAGGGACCAGACACCCTGCGACAAGTGTCTATACTAGAACATAAAATTGTGTTAATTAACCCAAGTTAACTGACAATCAAGTTAAAGCGAGTCAGAGGAACACAGCTGGATTCTGCTTAATCTCCAGTGCAAGGTGAGTAAGACATCTGACTTCAGCAAGAACCAAGAAATGATCATGTCTATGGAGCTTTATTGGAGTGGCTCATGATGTTGAGGATTGACCAGACTGGTGACCAGTGCAGAGAGAGAATCAAGCACCTCAAGACTGATTGCTGCCCAGTCAAGTATGCTAATAGTACCTTTGGGAACTCCTCAGCTTCCTGTCTCTTTTAAGATGATATTACTGGGTGCTGAGAACTTCACCAAGCACACAATAGTGCACTAATAGTGCACTGACAATAGTGCATGACAATCTGTTGAGCAGTGATGGCATCCTTATAACCCCCCGTCACAGACGCTGCTGGAGGTGAGTCAGCTGCCAGATGAAGCACACAAAGTGACCCAATGCTGACATCAGTCCCTGAAGAGGCTATGCCTCTGGAGCCCCTACAGTACCTCCTGGATCTGTATTCAGAGAAGCTGTTTGGAGACAGTCCTAGGGAACAGCCCATAGTGGAACCAGCAGCAGAGAAAGCACTTCAGACAGAGCCTGGTAAATTTCTGCCTTTATGTTTGTTATTAATATATGAATGGGAGGGATTTCTGACTTGTGGCCCTATGAAATTATTAATACAAGCCAGGATAATAGTGTGTTTCCTTCAGGGTGGAACATCAGTTTCATAGTGCCCCTGCACTCACACCCACACCTCACCTGGGATTCAAAATGGACACCAGGAACTGAGGGGGAAATGTTAAACAAGCAAGTACCATGAAATTTGTACTAGTTACTCACTGGTTGTTAGAAATATGGGTTGAGGAGCTACATTTATGAGCTTTGTATAACGCTCCCTGCTAATACAGTGTCCCTTGTAAATTGACCACCTGTACACAGTCCCCAAAAAACAAAACTGTGTGTGTATTTGTCCCATAGCTGTCTGAAATATGAGTCCAAACAAGACCATACTGTGTATTTAGTCTGCAGATGCCTGTGTTTGGAGTTCAGATTACTGCACAGGGTGTCTGTCTGTGTTAGGCATCCCCATGTCTGGCAATCTGTTGGATTTGTGATTGGATGCAGGGTGCTTGTAAGATGCCTGTACTATGTCTCCATGCTAAATTAGCAGCTTGTTGATTTTACCATGATTTTTCACCCATTTTTGGCTGGCGATGATGCAAACTTCTCATGGAGTAAGAACTCCAGATGGTCACTTACATTCCTCTGCTTACTAAGGCTGCTTTTGTAGCTCATAAGCTCCCTATATTTGGAGATGCTGGTCAGTCACCAAGTGCCTAAAAATCTCCTCAGCCTACACAGATCTTTGTCTTCCACTGGCCTGGAAAAGAAGTTCACACTTCCACTTAGGGACCTCCAGAATAACCTCTTCCAGAGCTTGCCCTACCTGAAAGGATTGTAAGACCATAAGAATGACTATACTAGGCCAGACCAATGATCCACCTAGCCCAGTATCCTGTCTGCCAACAGTGGCTAATGCCAGATGCTTCAAAGGGAAAGAACAAAACGGAGTAATTGAATGATCCATCCAGTGCCAGCATCTGGCATTGAGAGGTTTAGGGACACCCAAAGCATGGGGTTACATCCTGTGCTTAATTTGTAATGAAAGAGGTGCTGGGGCTCAAGCAATTTTTTTACTTTCATATTCGTACCCTGTGCATTTGTACCTTCCACTTGTCACAGCCCACACATGCAAAATGCACTAACGACCAAGGAGAACAGAGGGCCAGGGACCCCCAGAAATAGTTGTCCATTTCATGTACTAACATGCTCTGTTGAGTTTTTGCACTGAATTTGGTTATTTTATTGGTCATTGGAATGGCAGCTGGTCTGACTTTCTGATTTTTACATTACATTTTATTTTAAACATGTATTAAAGTACAAAGTCTTGAATTTGCACACAAGGCTTCAATAGCAAGTTTTATTGGATAAAATGAAGTGGAACTTCTTCAAAGTAATCTAAAAGCTATGGGTTGAAATACATGGCCAGTCTCAATAAAATTCAATAATCATCACAATCATCCATAAACTGTGAGTTGAAGTACATGGCCAGCTTTTATAAAATGCATTAAAAACATCCATACATTTCAGCACATTGAGTAATACATTGTGTGTAGAGGCAAATTAGTGTGTTTACAAAATTCAGAATACAAATTCATTTTTAAAAAAATCTCCCACACCCAGAAACAGCACAATTACAAATAGCATTTTGTTTCCCCTCATGTCTGGGACCATACAAACCCACTATGAGGGTGCAAAAAGCACCTTGAGTTCCATTGCAGGGGATCCAGCTCCACTAATGGCAGGTGCATTTGCTGGCTGTGTGTTCAAGGTCAGCAGTATCCAGAGACTATTCTTGGTGAAAAGGTTCAACTTCTCTTTTGTCCTCGCAGACGTTGTGCAGAAGACAGCAATCCACAATAATGCAGATGGCATTCATGACACTGGCAGCCAAATGGTTCTGAAGGCAGTATCAATAGGATTTCAATCTGCCAAATACACATTCCACCACCATCCTATAGCTATTGAGTGTGTAGCTGAAACGTCTTTTGCCAGAACCCCTGAAATCAGGGTATGGTTTCATAAACCATGGCAACAGAGAGTAAGCAAGGTCCCTAGAATAACAGTGGGGACAGTGACTCCATTTATAACAATGTAATTTGGTGGGAATAATGTCCTAGTTCCTCCATGAAGATAAAATCCCAATCTCCAGAAAACTCTCACATCATGCAACCTTGCCAGTGCATCCTACATTAGTGTCCATGAATCTACCTCTGTGGTTGACCAGGGCCTGCATAATAATAGGGTAACACTCTTTGCAAATAACATACTCATGTGCTCCTTGCAGAAGGCAAATTATGGACACAAGCAGGACCGGTGGAAGCACTAGGTAAGTTAGGCAGCCTCCTAGGGCACCGAGATCTGGGGGGCGCTAAAAAGCCGGTGCCTGAAAATAGACACAGGCTCAGGTTGCAGATCGCAGACTGTAGGGAGGACGTGAGTAAGAACTACGCTCCCAATGAATTGCTCTCCTGCCATTTACAAAGCCAACGATTAGGGAAGTCTCTTGAATAGATCACAGACTATAGAGAAGTAATAAGAATCACGCTGTCAACGAATTGCTCTCCAACTACTGCCATTTAGGAAGCCAGCAAAGTTCTTTGATTAGATGGCAGACCATAGGGAGGAGGAGGTGATAAGAACCAGCTCCCAGTGAGTTGCTCTCCGACTCCTGTCTCCTGCCATTTAGAAAACCAGGGAAGTCCCAGTTGCTCTCTGACTCCTGCCATGTGAAGTCCTTTGACTGTGAATCAATAATTGTACAGATTGCTGTGTTGGTAGGTACATTATTACAGTACTAGCTCCTCTGTCTTGTAATAGATTCTGCAGCAAGAGCCAGAAGGAGAGTGGAGTAGCTTGGGGGGAGGAGCAGGAGTGCAAGACCCCCTGCTGGGGCTAAGGTGACCAGATGTCCCAGTTTTATAGGGACAGTCCTGATTTTTGGGTCTTTCTTATATAGGCTCCTATTACACCTAACCCCTGTCCCGATTTTTCACATTTGCTGTCTGGTCTCCCTAGCTGCAGCTGAGCTGTGCTGTCAGTGCAGTGCAGCTGGGGCCGGCTTGCGTGGCATGTTCCTCAGAGAGCAGGCTGCAGGTTTTCCAGGGCAGAGGCTCTGCTTCCTGGGGAGAGAAGGGAGGGAGGCCGCGGCTGGCAGCTCTGTGGGCTCTCTTGCATGGAGGGGCAGCTAAGCCACTTTAATCCACCTTCCTGTACCCCAGCTTTCTACTCTCCCGACCCTGCTTTGGTGTGAGGGCCACACACATTCTGCCTCACAGTCCTGCCTGCCCCTCGCCCCCCTGCCAGAGTGAGAGCCCAGCATTCAACTCCCCAGCTTGGGTGCAGGACGGACTGGAGACACGCTCCCATTGCCCTGTTGCAATTGCACTGTGACTTGGTGCTTGGAGAAACCAAGAAGTTTCTTGTAGGCTGCAGAAGTGATGCAAACTTTGAGAAAACATTGGTAGATGCAGGTGAACTTGCGGAGGAGTTGAATGTACCGGCACTTTTTGAACCAGATCCAATCTGTATTAGAAAAAAGAGCAAGCAGTTCACATATGAAGCAGATGACAAACCTATTTATAATCTGAAAGAAAAATTCTAAGTGACCTTTTACTTTGCAGTCATCAACACAGCAATACCTTCAGCTGAAGAAAAATTCACATTGATGCAGCAAATTAGTTCAGTATTTGGCTTCCTATATGATGTTTACAGTTTGCAAAATACAACACCAAAGCAAATTATGGAACATTGCTTGAATCTGGAGCAAGCATTGCAACATGGTGAATCCAAAGATATCGATGCCTTTGACTTGTGAAATTAATTGCAAGCTATTGCACGACAAGTCCAAAAGAGTGCATCATCGCAAGATGTATTGAACTTCATATGCACAAATAAACTGACAGATAGTGTCCCCAAGACAGTTATTGCTCTTTGCATCCTCTTGACTCTCCCAGTTTCTGTGGCCAGTGGTAAGCGAAGCTTCTCAAAGCTCAAGTTGATAAAAATATACATGCGAACATCAATATTGCAATAAAGACTTGTTGGGCTATCTACCTTGTCAATAGAAGATGACATTGCTCGCAGCATTGACTTGGAGGAATTTGTTTCTAAATTTGCTAAACTGAAAGTGTGGAAAAATAAATTATAATGTGTTACTTTATGAGAGTGTATTGTGTATAAAGTATGTGATTTATTTTAAGATCCATGCTATATTGTGCAAAGTGAAAACAATAACAATGTCAACACTGTCAGGTTATTCATTTATTTTCATTAAATATGTAGACTAAATAATTAAATTAATACATTTTCAAGCCAAACGTGTATTAATTCTAATGAATAATGCCACATTATGCAGCATTCATTTTTAAAGTTATTAATAAGCGATGCTCGGCGGGGGAGGGGCGTAAGGTGGAAATTTCGCCTAGGGTGCAAAATATCCTTGCACTGGCCCTGGACACAAGGGTCCGATCAATGGCCCCAGCACAGTTTGGAAAGGACATTCTCCTAAAGCCAGCAATTATTTCAGGAAAATGTTTAATGCCCACCACCTTTGGGTAAATCACAGTCCCGATTGCCTCACAAACCTCTGCCACAACAGCTCCCACAGTTGACTTGCCAACTCCAAACTGGTTAGCAACAGATCTGTAGTACTCTGTGGTAGCCATCTTCCAGATGCTTATAGCAACCCACTTTTGGACTGGCATAACCTCATGCATATTTCCCTGTGCTAGAGGACCAGGGTAAGCAGATCACAAAACTCCAAGAATGTCTGCTTCTTCATGCAAAAGTTATGGAGCTACTGCTGGTCACCTAGCTCTGCATGACTTTGTAATCCCACCAGTCTGTGTTTGCAGCCCTACTCCAGAACTACTGGTCTCTCAATGGGGAATGTGTGGTTATGACAACAGGCATGAGCAGCAGCACCTAGGTCATTGTTGATGTGTCAGTACCCCCTTCTCAGAGGTGCCTTTGGTAGGTCAAATACCACCACCAAAATGTCCACCAGCATCTCACGGGTGTGTTATCTGATTCCTGAAATAGGAGTGAAAGTGCAAGTTGCAGAAATTCTTCCAGTGGGTCAGGATCCATTTTGATGGTAGTGCGCGGATCCAAGAATGGTTGAGCTGCATGTGTTGGCAGGCTCAAACCACTTCCCATCATGTCCTGTAGTATTGTTGGTGTCACTCTGGCATAACCCTAGGTAACTCGAAAAGGTGATAGACCACAAGTGTCAATGAAGCCCTTCTGCTGTAGGTCTTAATGAACCAATGTTCCTCCATGTTAAACACTTTGTGTAACCTAGTGTAACCTAATGTACTAATATGCGGGAAGGAACCAGACGCAGACAGCTTGTGTGTTCAGGAAAGCACCGCGTCGCAAGGCGTGGCAGCCTTTTTATTCTTTCGGTTACAGTGTTATGCATAACTTACAGCCTTGTTTACTTGTTTCGCATTGGTGGAGGACTCTTTCTTCCCCTTTTCCCTTCACCCGCTGCATGTAGGCAGAACGTGCTGTACTCTCCTAATCTTGTGATAATATGGAGTCAGCATTCTGAAGCAAATCAGCATTCTGTGGCAAAAGGGGGTTTTGCAGGGGGCGGTTTCTGGTGGTTTGCCAGCCAGGACCGATCCCTACATCTGCCCCTTTTCTTTTAAAAGGAAAAGGCAGGCTTTTGTTTGGACCATGGGCACCCTTGGGTGCACAATGAAATTAAGGAGGGAATGCACTGAATGCCACAGCAGGCGAGTAGGAGGAATAAGAGGCAGAGTCCTCCATAGGTTATTAGCTGATGTAGCCAACCCCATCCCGGCAGCCAGCTAGATAGCCAGTTCCACCAGGATGAAAAGGGGTCACTGTCAATTTGAATCTGAGCAGTAAGATTCTTAATAATGGCTAATTGATTATCAATAGCATGAAAATGATTAGAAATATTAAAGCAACACATATTATTAACCTTTTCACAGCCATAATGATGCAAGAGCAAAAGAAGATTATTAATGGCAGCTCTATTTTGCAAAATTCCATAACGCAGCTCTGTTTGCTCCTCATTAAGCAATGCCACTGCAATAGACGTGGCATTAAGAGCTTTAACCGCTGAGCAAGCTAACCAATTAAGATTTTTACTATTACTAATTATTAAGCCAGGTATGCCAACCAAGGAGGTGGCCAAGGCATTATACATAACATCACACAAAATTTAGCATTTAGGCAAGCAATAAAAGCAGTTAACAAATTCTTTGGGGTTTTCTCCTTTTCTTGCTGTTCCAGCAGACGCTCAGCTTGCTGTGGGAGGGACTTTGTTTGTACCCACGTCACTGGTGCATTGGGAGTACTGCGGCGCCGTTCTTGAGACAGCGTAACTGTTGTTGTTAATAACTGATTGAAATCAGGAATGGGATTGTTAAGACCCTGGTGCCACGCCATGCTGCGGGCCGCCTGTGGGGTCCTCTTTTCACGGACGGATGTGACGGGCTGGGACCCACACAGGCCCCTTAGGTATGTTAACGGCTGCGTACCCCCGCCCCCAGGTAATTAAGGGGACTGGGGCACTCCACGAGGTTCCAGGGAGTTGTCTATACGTTACTTTAGGGGCGGGGAGTTCTTCCTTGCACCTAAAGTGTTTCTGTAAATGGGAGATATAATGGGCAACATCAAAAACAAGATTTAAATAATTGATTGTATAAAGAACATGTGCTAACCACACCTCCTTGTCGGGCAGCGTGGGTGGGATTCCCCCTTTTGTTTTGTTGTTGGAGGAGAGCTGTTTTGAGGGTACGATTTGCGCGCTCAACGATAGCTTGGCCCGCCCCAACGGGAGCAGAAGGCAGCAATTTGTTGAGAGCAGTAAGCTGGCCCATTATCTGTTTTGAGCTTGGCCGGGATGCCCATAACAGAAAAGCAACGAACAAAATGGTGGATAACGTGTCGAACACGTTCTTCTTTGTGGGGTGTGGCCCAAAGGTAACCTGAGTAAGTGTCAACAGTAACATGAAGAAAATTCCAAGGGGAAAAAGGGGGAAAACGTGTGACATCCATCTGCCAAAGCTGATTGGCGCCGAGACCGCGGGGGTTGACGCCGGTGGGGGGGTAAGAGCGGAGAGAGGAACATTGTGGGCATTGTTGAACAACAGCTTTAGCCTCATCCAAGGGAATGGAGAACTCCCGGGCGAGGGCTTTAACATTTTGATGATGAAAGGCGTGGCTGGAGGTAAGGGAGTGAACCCAGGAAATGCGCACTTGTGCCTCAGCATAAGCGTTGCCCTCAGACAAAACCCCGGGGAGGGGAAGATGGCTATGAATATGTGCAATAAAAAATGGGTGAGACCGGGAGCGCAGAAGCTGTTGGAGGGTAAGAAAAAGGGCAAGAAGTGGTTATTTCATAAGTGGGGTCACATAGCTTCCAGCTATAGCGGCACCAATGTTAGCAACATAAAGGCTATATGTAATAACATTAAGGGGGACAATGGAAAAATGAGAAAAGGCTAAACAAAGGGTAGCAAGTTTTGCCCGTTGAGGGCTTGTTTGAGGAGTGGTAAACCACGAGTGCCATTGCGTGGCAGTACACCAAGAAACAACACCATGGGTTGGGCAGCCATCAGTGAATACTGTAAGCGCATCAATTATGGGGGTTTGCTGGCAAAAATTACAAAATACAGTGGGAATGTAACAAATGGCATGCAGGCGAGGATCTTTCTCAATATGATAGGACAGGGAGCCCACAAAGCCTGCCAGGGCTAGTTGAAGGGCATCCGGGAAGGCAAGGGCTGATTCGGTCTTTGGGTAGCGCTTCTTTACCTGTGAGAAAAGAAACTTAACATATTTCATTAGTGCCTGGCAGTGTTTTGCAGATCTCATAGCTGCTTGGGCACATTCAAGCCCCACCCCCCTTTCCTTGGTTATTAGCCAAGTTTTAGCTGTGAGCAGTGTCCTTGAATGGAGACAGTGTCTTATCTACAGTCTCCTAGCTTCTTTTTTCTTTTTAGTTAACTCATTCTGTTCTTTTTTTTTTCTTCTCCCTTTTTGGCTTCCTTTAACCTGCAAAGGAAACTTTCACTTTTTACTTATACACCTTTTCCCAGCAACGAACATGTAAACATTGCCATTATACAGTACATTAGTCTTATTATTTAATATATGCCACACATACTTTTTTACTAAAATAACCTTATTACAGAACTTTGGAGCAACGAGCTAGAACAAGCACACCCACTTTGAGGAGTTCATTTAATTCAACCTCTAGTCCAATAGCTTTCCACCATCCCCAGCCCTTTGGCTAGAAATTTGAGGCAGCCAGAAAGATCCCATGTACAATATGGGGAGTGGGTTAACTTTTCATGTCTTTGCTTTCAAAGACCGTTGGCATGCAAATTATAACAACAATTTCTTTAATTAACAATTTGGCCAATGAAGCTTCTTTTTCTTACTTAAGCAAATGCATTAGACTTTAGTGTATTACATTTTCCTGATTTATCCAAACACCTTGTATTCCAAAGTTGAATAAAACAAGTATCTGCATTTAACCCTTTTATTTAATTTTAACTAGACTATCCTATGAAAATATTAAACACAACAATTTTGGCCACGAGACAAACACCACAAGACAGGACATAGAACACAAAACATAATTCCTGTTGTGCCAGTAAATGCATGATACGTTGAATGCTGTTCAGCTGGCATTAGTTTTCTTTGATTATCTGAAAGACAAAAAACAGAGGTCTACCCACCCCTTCTGGGCAGACAATCATCGCTTGAAATATACAAATACCCTTGTTGACTTCAGGCAAGAACAGAGGAATTACCCCATATTTTCTTATATTTGTTTCATAAGCAGCCTAGGTTTTCAATTACATAACACTGTATACATTCTTCAGCTAATTTAACTAAATTGTTCATAGCCAAACCAAATAATAGCAATTCAATAATTTCTTTGCCTAAATTTATTTACAAACATTTCGCAGACACCAAGAGCCCTTTTCTTTAGCATTTTTACAAAGTTCAACTGCTGTTTCCTCCAGCAACTACAGAGTTAGCTTCTCACTCTCCCTTAAATCACTTGCTTGTCTCCCAACAGCCACTTTTATCAACTTAAATCACCATGCCAAGTAAGTCCTGGGTATTCGAAATCCCCATGCTTACACTTACTGACTTCTTCCTTCCACTACACCCGTAAAGTTTTCCAACCTGCTTTTCAATCTCTCTCTCTGTTGCCTGCCTGCCTGGGCCCGATCCTGCTTTTCTTGCTGAACCGTCCCTTCCATGGGCACCAACTTGTTCCACTACTAGTTTAGCTAGGAGGGTGGGCTTTTTAACTAGCCCCCACCCCTCCTGGTCTTTTTTCTTAAACCTTCTTACTCACAAGACTACCCGAGTCCTCCTTCATGAGGCTTGCCACCTGAACAAAAATCCAAACCCCTTTAGAGAGTTTACCTAGAGACCCACCCATCTGTCTGCTGACACTTAAACAGAAAAAAGAAATTACACAGAGCGCAGAGGGAATTACAGTCTAAGTCAGACTTTCCCACTTCTATACACTGTCCGCTACAGGGGACGGGACAGAAGGATCTCAATTCCACCTCAGAGCTTCCTCGCACTCTTGGCTTCCACTCCAAGGAATTACGAACGAGAGGTTCAGTTCCGCCCACACTCCTAACGCCCAAATGTATACAGAGCAGAAAAACAACAGTAACCGGTTAAACAGAACAGAACCAGAACCAAATAGCGTTTCCTTATCCTATTAAGGCATACTTTTACTTATGCAATTCTTAACATATAGCACCAACAGTACCAACCAAAGCAAACACAAAATAACAAGGGTAAAACAAATAGATGGTGTAAATTCTGCAGTGCTCCCCCCTTCTAAATTGCTCACCAAGCTGTGACAAATTTCTGTTACCAATCTATCCCTCGTGTCAGGTGATCAGGCTGACACTACAGGATCGCTGGGGGAAGATAAAGAAAATACACCATATAACTGAATTTTGAAGCTTCATTAATAAAATAATAAAACAACAATGGAGAGTGTTGGGAACGCTCCCACATCACTCAGGAAAATATTAATGCCCCAAGCCCGAAGCTTCTTTCATACTTACACAGGTATGTCCAGACTGGCCACTTCTGTGTGTAATGTTCAGAGGAGGGGGAGAGGTGGAAGGGAGATTATCCTGTATACAGCTTGTCCAGAATTTCCAACATGCTTCTGCTCTTGGGAGGGCTGTTCTCTTACACCCTGGAATCTCCTGCGGCGTCTTTTTCAGAGATTCCAGTCCAGGTCGGCTGCCTGTGGCTTCCGACTCCAGGGTCACAAAGGCACACTGTTGGGTCTTATTGGACAGTTAAGCTTTGCAAACGTAATTTCAGTTCTGTAACTTGTATTTCCTTTTGCTCCGCCTCTGTCTATATTTTTTCCTTCACAGCCAGCTGGGGCCGAAAGCAGCCTGTACTGCGCTCGGAGCCGGAGGGGGCAAAAGGGAGGGGGCGACGACAGCAAGGACTCAGAGGGGGCTAGACTAGGGGCTGTCGCCCTGGGTGCAGGACTTGGGGTTTCAACCTCCGTGACATATGAGGGAGGTGGGGTAGGGGGGGGAGAGGCAAGCGGGGGCGCCTTCTTTCGCAAACGCCCGATTGCCTCTGTACAATGTTGCCACAGCAAGATGTGTTGGATGGGCGCTCGTGGCTCCCTTAGGAGCCGTTCGCCCACATTTTGCCAGTCAGAAACCTCGAGAGTTCCTTTCTCGGGGTACCAAGGGCATTTAACCTCTATAACATGGAGCAAATCCTCCACATGTTGCTGTGATGCTGTTATGCGACTGGTTACCTTGAGTAACTTAACCAGCTCTTTCGCATGAGCCTTCTGTTGCACGGACAAGTCCCCCCCCATACTCACGAGGGAGTGCGCAAAGACGCACTGTGGTGCACCACGGCTCGACCGGCCGGTGGGTACGGAGGGCTGGAATCACGTCGGGGTCACCAGATGCGGGAAGGAACCAGACGCAGACAGCTTGTGTGTTCAGGAAAGCGCCGCGTCGCAAGGCGTGGCAGCCTTTTTATTCTTTCGGTTACAGTGTTATGCATAACTTACAGCCTTGTTTACTTGTTTCGCATTGGTGGAGGACTCTTTCTTCCCCTTTTCCCTTCACCCGCTGCATGTAGGCAGAACGTGCTGTACTCTCCTAATCTTGTGATAATATGGAGTCAGCATTCTGAGGCAAATCAGCATTCTGTGGCAAAAGGGGGTTTTGCAGGGGGCGGTTTCTGGTGGTTTGCCAGCCAGGACCGATCCCTACACTAATAACTGCAAAAATGTAGTAGTAGCAGTTAGCTTTTGATTGTAATAGCCAGTTCTCTGCTGTAACACATTGAAGCTAGGCTAGAGCATGTTCAAGGTCGTTTTAAGATACTGTGTACATGGCTTAGCAGCGGAGAGGGGGGAGGAAGGGGGAAGTCAAAAGACTGAATGAGAGAAGATACTGCAGCTGGATGGGAAAGGAGGGGGGAGTAAGAAATCAGCTAGTCAGCAAGAAAGTTTTGTAGTAAACAACTGGGATATAAAAGGAAGAAACTGCTTGTTTTAGGGGTGCAGGATCTGAGATTGTTATTTCTCCCTGGCACCTTATTTGAGCTCAAATAAATTTGGTTGTTTGCTTCTCCACCCTAGTGTGTTTATTGGCGCTTAAGCACTCTAGGCAACGAACCACTGTTGCTTGCCTCTGGCACTGCTGTGTCTGCAACAGTTTTTGGCATCCCTGGGTGGGCTGAGGCGAAAATTAGCCTTGCCTGGATCCCTCCTGGAGGTCAACGGATCGCGGTGACGACCGACGCCCAGTGCACACCGGTGACTTCACCGGGGGCCTCGGCGGAGACACGGTGTGAGCGACCCCAGAGGGCACAACGGTGCAACGCGCTCAAATAGTGGAGAAGCAGTTGTGGGCGACGGTGTGGAACCGGTCCCGGGCGACGGTGAGGAACCGGTCCCTTGGATAAGGTAGGAACAGTCCGGTTGTCTGGACTCTCTCTGTTAGGATCTGGGGACGCCCAGCATCTACCTGCGACACGGGGCAGGGGCAGAGCAAGGTGGGGAAGGCAAGGTGCTCCCCCCTAGAATGCATTCTGGAGAATTGGAAGGTGTTTGGATCGGATCCGTTATCCAAAAATAGGTTACAAAGGTTTTGTACAGTGGACTGGTCTCAGTACAAATTAGAGGGTCAGGAAAGGTGGCCACCTGAAGGATCAGTAAAGTACAGTACAATTACTCCTGTTTTGTCAGTGAACAGGTAGGTTCTGAAACTGTTTGTATGAAAAGCTCTGGTTAAAAAAAAAAGGAAAAGGAAAAAAAAAACAAAAAAAACCAAAATCAAAACCAAAACCAAAAACAAAAAAACCACCATAACTCCTGTTCTTCCCCCTGTCTGGCGAAGTGCAAGGATCCAAAAGCAGGTTAGGGATAATTCAGGGACAAAGGATGGACCTGTCTAGGAATGGGAGACCCTATGTCCTAGTGCACTCTCTCCCTGTTGTGGCTGCAAAACAAAAAAAGGGGGGGGCAGTATGAGTGACTGTTACCGGAAGACGCCCAGAGTACCCTGTGAAGCAAAAGCTCGTGACCAGGACTACTCTAACGCAAGCCCGGTAACTAGTGGATCTTTAGGAGGTCCGACCCATAGTGGGCTGACTTGGCCTGGCATTGTCCGGTGAGGAAGCTACCTGGGTCTAGGAGTGTGTGTACCCATCTTCCCTTCCCCTTTCCTTTCCGTGTGGGCTACTGACAGTCTGATCATCTCACTGGATGCAATCAGAGTAAGCGGCGCCGTCTCCCAGAGACTAGCCGACGCTCTTTGCTGAAGGGAGGTGTAGGAGGGTCGTGGCCACCCTCGTTAGCCTCTCCTGTGTGAGTACCCTGTAGGGAAAAATCCTTAGTTTACGAGCCGCTAGCGCGGACAGGGCACCCTCCCTGTGTGTGTAAGTGGAAAATGAGTGGGGGGCAATCTAAACATTCCATCTCACCCCCTAAGAGTACCCCAGCATATTACATGTACGTATATTATGGTTCAACAGCCTGCAGGTATTTAGAGAATTGGAATATTTACATGCGTGAAAATCCATCTAAACAATGCCCACTAGAAGGTACTTCAATCTAGATAAGATCATACATCGAAGAAGAGCGTTTAATCACCAAAAAGCCCTGACACAGCATGAGCAAATTTGTCTATTGAGGAAAGGAACGGGTTAATTTAAAAATCATCTTGGCCCAGGGATGGAAGGGGGGGGGGTTGCTCTGCATTCAGGGTCAGGAATCGGCGCGGACTGTGCTTGGTGCAGGGAGGGGCTGCTTTCAGCCCCAGCTGGCTGTGAAAAAAATATAGACAGAGGCGAACCAAAGGCAATACAAGTTACAGAACTGAGATTACATTTGCAAAGCTTAACTGTCCAGTAAGTGTGCCTTTGTGACCCTGGAGTCGGTGTGGCTTGGTGACACCAAAGAAGCCACAGGCAGCCGACCTGGACTGGAATCTCTGAAAGAGACGCCGCAGGAGATTCCAGGGTGTAAGAGAACAGCCCTCCCAAGAGCAAAAGCATGTTGGAAATTCTGGACAAGCTGTATACAGGATAATCTCCTGTCTACCTCTCCCCCTCCTCTAAACATTATACACAGAAGTGGCCAGTCTGGACGTACGTGTGTGGGTATGAAAGGGGCTTGGGGCATTAATGTTTTCCTGAGTGATGAGGGAGCATTCCCAACACACTCTGTTGTTTTATTATTTTATTAATGAAGCTTTAAAATTCAGTTATATGGTGTGTTTTCTTTATCTTCCCCCAATGATCCTGTAGTGTCAGCCTGATCACCTGACACGAGGGATAGATTGGTAACAGAAATTTGTCACAGTTTGGTGAGCAATTAAGAAGGAGGGAGCCCTGCAGAATTTACACCATCTATTTGTTTTACCCTTGTTATTTTATGTTTGCTTTGCTTGGTACTGTTGGTGTTATATGTTGAGAATTGCATGAGTAAAAGTGAGCCCTAATAGGATAAGGAAACACTATCTGGTTCTGGTTCTGTTCTGTTTAACCGGTTACTGTTGTTTTTCTGCTCTGTTCATTTGGACGTTAGGAGTGTGGGCCGAACTGAACCTCTCGTTTGTAATTCCTCCGAGTGGAAGCCATGTGTGCGAGAAAGCTCTGAGGTTGAATTTAGATCCTTCTGTCCTGTCCCCTGTAGCTGTCAGTGTATAGAAGTGGGAAAGTCTGGCTTAGACTGTAATTCCCTCTGCGATCTGTGTAATTCTCTCTTCTGTTTGAGTGTCAAACAGATGAATGAGTCTCTGGGTAAACCCTCTAAGAATAGTCCTTTAAATTATATGTTAAGTAACTGGCCTTTGCCCAATGGGCCATGTGTTTTTGTCCAGGTGACAAGCCTCATGAAGGAGGACTTGGGTAGTCTTGTGAGTAAGAATGTTTAAGGGAAGAGACCAGGAAGGGTGGGGGCTAGTTGAGAAGCCCACCCTCCTAGCTAAACTGGTAGTGGAACAAGTTGGTGCCCATGGAAGGGACGGTTCAGCAAGAAAAGCAGGATCGGGCCCAGGCAGGCAGGCAACAGACAGAGAGATTGGAAAACAGGTTGGAAAACTTTAAGGGTGTAGTGGAAGGAAGGAGTCAGTAAGTGTAAGCATGGAGATTTCAAATACCTAGGACTTACTTGGAATGGTGATTTGAGTTGATAAAAGTGGCTGTTGGAAGACAAGCAAGTGATTTAAGGGAGAGTGAGAAGTTAACTCTGTAGCTGCTGGAGGGAACAGCAGTTGAACTTTGTGAAAAAGATAAATAAAAAAAAAGGTTTTTGGTGTCTGTGAAATGTTTGTAAATAAATTCAGGCAAAGAAATTATTGGATTGCAATCATTTGGTTTGGCTATGAACAATTTAGTTAAATTAGCTGAAGAATGTATACAGTGTTATGTAATTGAAAACCTGGGCTGCTTATGAAAAAAATACAAGAAAATATGGGGTAATTCCTCTATTTTTGCCTGAAGTCAACAAGGGTATTTGTATATTTCAAGTGATGATTGTCTGCCCAGCAAGGGTGGGTAGACCTCTTGTTTTTTTGTCTTTCAGATAATCAGAGAAAACTGATGCCAGCTGAACAGCATTCAACATACCATGCATTTACTGGCACAATAGAAATTATGTTTTGTGTTCTATGTTCTGTCTTGTGGTGTTTGTCTTGTGGCAGGAATTTTTGTGTTTAATATTTTTATAAAATAGTCTAGTTTAAAATCAAACAAAAAGGTTAAATTAAAATGCAGATACTTGTTTTGTTCAATTTGGAATACAAAGTGTTTGGGTAAATCAGAAGAATGTAATATACTAAAATCTAATGCATTTCCTCAAGGAAAAGAAACTTCATTGGTCAAACTGTTAATTGCAAAAATTGTTGTTAAAATTTGCATACCAACAGTCTTTGAAAGCAAGGACATGAAAAGTTAACCCACTCCCCATATTGTATATGGGATCTTTCTGGCTACCTCAAATTTCTAGCCAGAGGGCTGGGGATGGTGGAAAGCTATTGGACTAAAGGTTAAATTGAATGAACTCCTCAAAGTGGGTGTGCTTGTCCTGGCTTGTTGCTCCAAAGCTCTGTAATAAGGTTATTTTGGTAAAAGGGTGTGTGTGGCATATATTAAATAATAAGACAAACATTGTCATTATACAGTAATTAATGTCTTCATTGTTGGGAAAAAGGTGTATAAGTAAAAAGTGGAAGTTTCCTTTGCAGGTTAAAAGGAGACAAGAAAGGAAAAAGAACAAAGAACAGAATGAGTTAACTGGAAAACAGAATTAGCTAGCAAGCTCAGGCTATAGATAAGACACTGACTCCATTCAAGGACACTGCTCACAGTTAAGACTTGGCTAACAACCAGGAAAAGGAGGGCCTGAATTTGCCCACACAGCTATGAAATCTGGAAAACACTGCCAGGCACTAATGAAATGTGTTAAGTTTCTTTTCTCACAGGTAAAGAAGCGCTACCCAAAGACCCTAGCAGCCCTGCCACTCCTTGGAACCAGGAGACGGGATTGATGTAAAGGTCCACCGACGAAAGACTGCCTTGGCTCCATGCTGGAAAGGCCCTTAAGTCCCGGTGACTACCAACATTGCTGTGAAGTGCCAAAGACTGACTGCTTGGACCCAAGATTCTCACTGCAAAAAGACCCCTTCACATCGAGAGAATTCTCCTACTGATGATTAGCTTATTTCACCTTCTAGCTCCACTGTGCCTTTTGGACAGCAGGGAAAAAGTACAAGGTGACGTGCTAGTAACCTCTCCCTTATCCACTGACAGATCTACTGTGCCTTTGAATTTTTCTAGAAGAATCAAAACCATTACAGGGTTATGTGCTAGTAACCTCTGCCCTGTAGGATGCTGCATCACGACTGTTTTGGGAAAGAAGAAGGAATACTCGCTCCACTGAAATTGCCAAAGTCCAGGAATTCCTGACTAGAAAGGACATTAAGAACTGACCCTGGTGAAGAAACAAAGAATTATACACTGGTGGGAGGACATTTGTGGGACCCATGTTTGAGAATGTGGTATTGAATGGATTTTGGGGTTTATTCTACAGGCTGCGCCCTGTGTTTTGGATAAATCCCTCAGCATATATATAGCTCTCTCTAATTGGATTTTAAATAACAAGTACCCAAAAGTTTGTTCTGCTACTAAAAATTTTACCCATATTGAAACCATTCCAATGACTAATAATGTATGCTCTTAATGGAAATGCCTTTTGACAGTACCTGAGAATAGTTAAATAACAGGTGTATTATAGTACTACACCAAGAAGGGATGGTATTGAAGATAACTGAGGCTGGGAAGGCATTGCAGTGGGATCTAGTATGTTTAGGAATTCGGGATTTCCTGAATGACCAGCTGATGGCCATTCGGAGTGATCTTGA
This sequence comes from Gopherus evgoodei, assembly GCF_007399415.2. Lineage (NCBI taxonomy): Eukaryota > Metazoa > Chordata > Testudines > Testudinidae > Gopherus > Gopherus evgoodei. The sequence continues at coordinate 181,065,894 of NC_044324.1, read as the reverse complement.
GTATCAGACTTGGCCCACTGCCCTTACAGATGCATCAGGAATACCATCTGATCTGTGATCATGGAGACATATGTGGACACTTCCTGGGTGGAAGTGTGGCTTCCCAGGGCGGGGTGTGCGCCCTTATAGGGGATGAATACTGTACTTATGTCCCAGAAAGCGCACAGGATATTAACAAGCACATCCTGTCAGCCAAACAGGCTTTTGAACAGTGGAAGGCCCAGGAAAGGAAACCTACTATTTCTGATTCCCCCTGGGGCTGGTTGCTCAACCTGGAAAAACTAAGGGAAGGTATTGTTCACCTCCTGCTCACTGGTGTGGTGTTGTGTATCGTTACTCTTCTCTTGCTTGCTTGCTGTAAAGCACTCCAGCTCCCTAGAGCTTAATCACACGTTATCCTTTAAATGTGAGAACACTCAGCCAAAAGTTTGTTGAGTATTCTCAAAGGAGGGAGTTGTTGGTGTCACTCTGGCATAACCCTAGGTAACTCAAAAAGGTGATAGACCACAAGTGTCAATGAAGCCCTTCTGCTGTAGGTCTTAATGAACCAATGTTCCTCCATGTTAAACACTTTGTGTAACCTAGTGTAACCTAATGTACTAATAACTGCAAAAATGTAGTAGTAGCAGTTAGCTTTTGATTGTAATAGCCAGTTCTCTGCTGTAACACATTGAAGCTAGGCTAGAGCATGTTCAAGGTCCTTTTAAGATACTGTGTACATGGCTCAGCAGCGGAGAGGGGGGAGGAAGGGGGAAGTCAAAAGATTGAATGAGAGAAGATACTGCAGCTGGATGGGAAAGGAGGGGGGAGTAAGAAATCAGCTAGTCAGCAAGAAAGTTTTGTAGTAAACAACTGGGATATAAAAGGAAGAATCTTGCTTGTTTTAGGGGTGCAGGATCTGAGATTGTTATTTCTCCTTGGCACCTTATTTGAGCTCAAATAAATTTGGTTGTTTGCTTCTCCACCCTAGTGTGTTTATTGGTGCTTAAGCACTCTAGGCAACGAACCACTGTTGTTTGCCTCTGGCACTGCTGTGTCTGCAACAGTATGAACAGACAAGTCATCTCACAATCCACTATGAACTAAGCCTTAGAGCAGCTACAGCTGCCAACGGTGCTAGGAACACTGAGATATGTTGAAATATGCCCCCAGAAACAGAGGGTCTGACTTAGGTCATTGTAGTGCAGTATAGACACGTAAACATGGTGGTAAGGCCCAGGTGAACTATGCAATGTAGACATAGCCTATGTTCCTAACTGGAACAACCCAGTAGACAGTAGCGTAGCTAGCGGGGTTCAGTGGAAGCAGCCGCTTTCCTTCAGGGTGGCAGGCGCAGAAGCTGTGCCTGCCATCCGGCACTGCCAGCAGAACGGCTGGAGGAGCCATGGGGCAGCAGCGGCAGCCCGGCACAGAAGTGATGCCTGCTGGCCGGCGCTGCCAGCAGAACAGACGGAAGAGCCACGCGGGGGCAGCAGACACAGCCGGAGGAGCGAGGGGGCCGGCTCCTCGGCTCAGGGTTGGCAGCCAAGTGCTCCCTGCCCCCCCACATTGCTAATGCAGTGGGTGGGGAGAGGCAAAAGGGCCCCTGTGCCTTTAAGGCTGCCTGGCTGGCGAGCCCTGCGTGGAGCGTGCCGAGCGCTGGGAGCAGGCCGGGGACAGACAGCGGCGCAGGAGGGAAGGTGAGCAGGGAGAGGGGGTCCAGTCTGGGGGCGTGGCCAGAGAAGGAGCCCGGGGGGGCGCCTTTTTTATTTTTGCTCCCCCTACACTGAAAACCTGGCTACGCCACTGCCATACAGCATGAGAACATTTGATACATATGGTTGAGTAGACTTCATGGGGGCAGATATGGGGACCTATCACTGAGATGAATACAAAAAATGATGTGATCTGGTCTGACAGCATTATTTGCTTTTGGATATGTGCACAGTTCAAACTGACTTCAATGAACGTTGCAAAGGTGCATCTAAAGGTAGGACCTAATAGTAAACTAGATACTTAACCTAAATTTCCATATTTTTATCCTCTAATCTAGGACCCTCTTACCTTATGGTTCCTGGTAAGGCCTATGAAAATTTGCTCATCAGTATTCTCTGGCCTCTTGGCCAGAGAATACTGGCCTGTTGTCTTTTGTTTCTCTTGTTATGTTTAGGACAGCGGTTCTCAAACTTTAGCAACCTGAGGACCCTCATTTTCATTTAAAAATGTTCATGGACCCCCAAATGCCCTCCATTTCCCCAGGGCCCCACCCCACTTCTTCCCACCCTGCCCCTCCTCTTCCCACCTGTCATAAACAGATAGCTAAGGGTTAATGTCTCTTTCACCTGAAGCACCTGACCAGAGGACCAATCAGGAAACCGGATTTTTTCAACTTTGGGTGGAGGGAATTTTGTGTCTAAGTCTTTGTTTTCTGTCTGCCTGCTTTCTCTGAGCTTTGGAGAAGTAGTTCTGTTTTCTAGTCTTCTGTTTCTAAGTGTAAGGACAAAGAGATCAGATAGTAAGTTATATGGTTTCTTTTCTTTGGTATTTGCATGAATATAAGTGCTGGAGTGCTTTGATTTGTATTCTTTTTGAATAAGGCTGTTTATTCAATATTCTTTTAAGCAATTGACCCTGTATTCGTCACCTTAATACAGAGAGACCATTTGTATGTATTTTTTCTTTCTTTTTTATATAAAGCTTTCTTTTAAGACCTGTTGGAGTTTTTCTTTACTTCAGGGAAATTGAGTCTGTACTCACCAGGGAATTGGTGGGAGGAAGAAATCAGGGGAGATCTGTGTGTGTTGAATTGGCTAGCCTGATTTTGCATTCCCTCTGGGGGAAGAGGAAAGTGCTTTTGTTTCCAGGACTGGAAACGGAGAGGGGGAGTCACTCTGTTTGGATTCACAGAGCTTGTGTCTGTGTATCTCTCCAGGAGCACCTGGAGGGGGGAAGGGAAAAAGGATTATTTCCCTTTGTTGTGAGACTCAAGGGATTTGGGTCTTGGGGTCCCCAGGGATGGTTTTTCAGGGGGACCAGAGTGCCCCAAAACACTCTAATTTTTTGGGTGGTGGCAGCAAGTACCAGGTCCAAGCTGGTAGCTAAGCTTGGAGGTTTTCATGCTAACCCCCATATTTTGGACGCTAAGGTCCAAATCTGGGACTAAGGTTATGACACCACCCCATTCCCCTTCCTCCCAGCACCTCCTGCACGCTGCTAAACAGCTGTTCCCCAGCATGCAGGAGGTGCTGGGAGGGAGGAAGAAGAGTTGATCAGTGCGGCCCGCGGACCTCCAGGAGTACCCTCATGGACCCCCGTTTGAGAAACACCAGTCTAGGAGTTAATTCTTAGTAACAAAAGCTACTAGCATATAGCAAGGTCCAATACATGAATAAATGAATAGCCAATTCAAACTTAAATGGGAGATCATGATACAATAGACTGAAACTGACATAAACCTTGCCCCCAAAAAGGATGACTTTGGGGCACTCCCATTTCACATAGATAGCATTTATAATAAATGCTAGAACAGGGGTTCTCAAACTGGGGGTTGGGACCCCTTCGGGGGTTGTGAGGATATTACATTGGGGGGGTCGTGAGCTGTCAGCCTCCACCCTAAACCCTGCTTTGCCTCTAGCATTTATAATGGTGTTAAATATATTTTAAAAAGTGTATTTAATTTATAAGGGGGGTCACACTCAGATGCTTGCTATGTGAAAGGGGTTACCAGTACAAAAGTTTGAGAACCACTGTGCTAGAAGTTTTTTTAAAAAATATTGTTTTTGTTACACATTGATTTGATGCTGGCCTAGTGAGAACAGGCTCTTTGGACTAGGTTCAACACTATGGCCCAAATCCTCAAAGGTATTTAGGCTCCTAAATTCCATTGAAATCAATGGAAATAGAAGCCTAAATACCTTTGAGGATCTGGGCCTATGTTACTCTGTTTTTATACCAGCATGACACTATTGAGTCAATGAAATAATGCAGTGGTTAATCAAGCCCTGTATGTTCAGAATCTAATTCATTTGTATTGTAAATCAGCTCATTATATGAAAGAACTTTTTCTGATCTGTACTGTTCTGCACACAATTTTTTTGTTTTCTACTAAGAAAAGTTAAACAAAAAGTAAAACAAATTAAATGATATAATAAACAACTGCCAACTCTGAAAATCGAAGGAATATTTAGTCCTTAAATCAAGCTGAATTTACTTACTGCCATATGGCTTTTGCTGGGACATAGTAATAAAATACAATACAAAACAAACCATAAAAGACATTGTATTAGTCACTGTTTCATACAGATGCAAAAAACATAAAAGCTGAACTCTGAAAACAGATAAATCATAACTAAAAGTTAAAACAAAAAATCAGAATACCTTAGTTCTTACAATGATTTATTTATAGGCCTAATAACATATACGCAGTTCTGATAAGGTCCATGCTCCAAAAAGTTTACAGTCTAAGGCTCCAATCCTGCATACGCTTTCACATGTGAATTACTTCATCCAAGGGAGTAGTACCATTGAGTTAAATGAGACCACACACACACACGTATTGCTCACATGCATAAGGGGTTGCAGGACTGGGGATTAAGTAATTATCAACAGTACTTAAATGATCGTGAGAAATAAGACTAATTAAAAAAAAGTGTATGTTTTTCCAGTTTGGGAATTATTGAACACTCTTCTGGCTTTCTTGTGAGGAAATTTTTTTTTTTTAGCAAAAGTTAAGTTCTGCATGGAAAAATATTCCTCAAAATAAAAGCGTTTGAGAGGGCACACCCCAATATATGTGTGTGGGCTAACAGGGAAAATCTGCTGTTGACTGATTCTCTTCTGGACCAGTAAGGTTTTTTGTTGATGTTTCTATTGCATTTTGTGAATTTGCTTCAGAACGCCTAAGTCTAGATCATTCCAGCACAGGGGCACCCAAATACCACTTAACTGAGGCAGTTTGCTTGGAAGCCTGAGAGCCAAACCTTGAAATGTTAAGAGTTTTCAGGGCTACTCCACCATTTTTTAGATGGAGGCGGATACTGAAGTAATGTCAAGCTTCAATATGCACATTACATTTTGATCTATGATTTTGATCATGAACTTTTTTTTGTGGCCTCCCTTACAAAAGTGTGGCATCTAGAAATGTATGAAGGATCAACTGGTCAAAAGCTTATTTTTTTCCACAGTGACTATGGAGGTGAATCTTGGGAAGCTAATGCTTCTGACAAGAAGAAAGCTGAAGTCTTTGAGATGTGATGCTGCCAAAGATCCTTGATGGAAAAGACAACGAACACTTCTGTTAGAAATATTATTGTAGAGAGGTAGACTCTGTTGCTGGAAATCAACACACGCAAACTGAAGTATTTTGGTCACATCAGGCACAGAGATGGAAATACCTGCAAAAAAGTATCATGTAAGGAATGATGGTGGAGCATCATAATTGGGGATGATGAGTGAGGACATGGGTAGATGGTATGTGGCAGATCACTGCGAGGTTAGCTGCTGAGTGTGCAAACTCGTGATTTAATCAGGAGGCTTCCAAAAATTCTGCTACGTCACCTGTATTCAGGCATGAATAAATGGACATTACATTATATATACATTTTGATCGAAGCACCCTGGCCCCATTGCATGTTGCGACATGTAGTTCTTATGGGCCATGATTCCCATTAAAGTCAAGTATTGTTGTAGGCTATGTTGCAGAACTCCATCAGCTGTATCTGGCCTGTCAACTTCCAAGACCTCAAAAAGAGCTCTGTGTGGCTTTCTCACCAACCAAAGTTGGTAATCAGCAGAAAGTATGTAATAGTAGCTTTTCAAATTAAATGATCTAGTGATCACTTTTTCCACAGTAAAAAGCTTTTTAGGTACAGATTCCAGAAAATATCCATATTAATGAAGAGAGCTTTGACACTGCTGAAGTCCTACTGAAGTCCAAGAGATTTCAAGTACACACTTAAAAGTTAAGCATGTGGTTAAGTGCTTTCGTGCATAAGGAGGGATTTAAGTACATGCTTAAGTGCCTTTCTGAATTGGGAGCACAATGTAGGTATACAAATATCAATTAACTGTATCACTTGAGAGTATCAACTGTGATCTGGTCTTGGGAATTGTCCATCAGGAGACCTGGGTTCTATTTACAGCTTTGCCAATGATTTGTGTCACTAAGCTGAAAGGTGATACATTGGTGCAAAATATTTTTCCACCAGGCAGTGGTGGGGGAGGGAGTCTTGCATTGGAAGTCTCTAAAAGTTTTGATTTGTTTCATAAAGGGAAACAGGCAAAGAGGTTTATCTACAACTGAGGGGAAAGATGGTGATACTTCCCGCAAATGTAAACTTTTAATATTTGACTCAGGGAGCCTAGAAAAATGTCATACAAGCTCTGAAGGCATGTTCTTGGCATTTTGTGATAGCCTTTATTCAGCAGATAATCTCAAAATCAAATAATACACCCAAAAAAACCATTAGTTTCATTAAGAAAAATTAAGAATGGGTTGATATAAGGCATATTGTTCATTGGTTGAATCCTCTGGAGAAATGTACCATACCTTTAAGCCTGACATTGATAAGAAAACTGCCAAAGCTATGTTGTTATAGTCCTCTCTCCAAGAGCAGCCTGGGACTGTCCAATATAGACAGTATTCAGTAAAATAAAGAAGAAAATCATAGGTATATAGCGTATGTGTTTTATAACTTCTGTATTATGTATATTTACAATTTTTTTTTCTAAATACATATTTACTATGAAGTAACTGTATTATAGATTCATAGACTCATAGACTCTAGGACTGGAAGGGACCTCGAGAGGTCATTGAGTCCAGATACCTACCCTCATGGCAGGACCAAATACTGTCTAGACCATCCCTGATAGACATTTATCTAACCTACTCTTAAATATCTCCAGAGATGGAGATCCCACAACTTCCCTAGGCAATTTATTCCAGTGTTTAACTACCCTGACAGTTAGGAAATATTTCCTAATGTCCAACCTAAATCTCCCTTGCTGCAGTTTAAGCCCATTGCTTCTTGTTCTATCATTAGAGGCTAAGATGAACAAGTTTTCTCCCTCCTCCTGATGACACCCGTTTAAGATACCTGAAAACTGCTATCATGTCCCCTCTCAGTCTTCTCTTTTCCAAACTAAATAAACCCAATTCTTTCAGCCTTCCTTTATAGGTCATATTCTCAAGACCTTTAATCATTCTTGTTGCTCTTCTCTGGACCCTCTCCAATTTCTCCACATCTTTCTTGAAATGCGGTGCCCAGAACTGGACACAATACTCCAGTTGAGGCCTAACCAGCGCAGAGTAGAGCGGAAGAATGACTTCTCGTGTCTTGTTTACAACACACCTGTTAATGCATCCCAGAATCACGTTTGCTTTTTTTGCAACAGCATCACACTGTTGACTCATATTTAGCTTGTGGTCCACTATGACCCCTAGATCTCTTTCTGCCATACTCCTTCCTAGACAGTCTCTTCCAATTCTGTATGTGTGAAACTGATTGTTCCTTCCTAAGTGGAGCACTTTGCATTTGTCTTTATTGAACTTCATCAGGTTTACCTCAGACCATTTCTCCAATTTGTCCAGATCATTTTGAATTTTGACCCTGTCCTCCAAAGTAGTTGCAATACCTCCCAGTTTGGTATCATCTGCAAACTTAATAAGCGTACTTTCTATGCCAACATCTAAGTTGTTGATGAAGATATTGAACAGAGCCGGTCCCAAAACAGACCCCTGCGGAACCCCACTTGTTATACCTTTCTCGCAGCATTGGGAGCCATTAATAACTACTCTCTGAGTATGGTTATCCAGCCAGTTATGCACCCACCTTATAGTAGCCCCATCTAAATTGTATTTGCCCAGTTTATCGATAAGGATATCATGCGAGACCGTATCAAATGCCTTACTGAAGTCTAGGTATACCACATCCACCGCTTCTCCCTTATCCACAAGACTCGTTATCCTATCAAAGAAAGCGATCAGATTGGTTTGACACGATTTGTTCTTTACAAATCCATGCTGGCTATTCCCTACCACCTTACCACCTTCCAAGTGTTTGCAGATTATTTCTTTAATTACGTGCTCCATTATCTTCCCTGGCACAGAAGTTAAACTAACTGGTCTATAGTTTCCTGGGTTGTTTTTATTTCCCTTTTTATAGATGGGCACTATATTTGCCCTTTTCCAGTCTTCTGGAATCTCTCCTGTCTCCCATGACTTTCCAAAGATAATAGCTAGAGGCTCAGATACCTCCTCTATTAACTCCTTGAGTATTCTAGGATGCATTTCATCAGGCCCTGGTAACTTGCAGGCATCTAACTTTTCAAAGTGATTTTTAACTTGCTCTTTTTTTATTTTATCTTCTAAACCTACTCCCTTCCCATAAGCATTCACTATGTTAGACATTCCCTCAGACTTCTCAGTGAAGACCGAAACAAAGAAGTCATTAAGCATCTCTGCCATTTCCAAGTTTCCTGTTACTGTTTCTGCCTCCTCATTGAGCAGTGCGCCTACCCTGTCCTTGGTCTTCCTCTTGTTTCTAATGTATTGATAAAAAGTCTTCTTGTTTACCTTTATTCCCATAGCTAGTTTGAGCTCATTTTGTGCCTTTGCCTTTCTAATCTTGCCTCTGCATTCCTGTGTTATTTGCCTATATTCATCCTTTGTAATCTGACCTAGTTTCCATTTTTTATATGACTCCTTTTTATTTTGTAGGTCATGCAAGATCTCGTGGTTAAGCCAAGGTGGTCTTTTGCCACATTTTCTATCTTTGCTACCCATCGGAATAGCTTTTTTTGGGCCCTTAATAGTGTCCCTCTGAAAAACTGCCAACTCTCCTCAGTTGTTTTTCCCCTCAGTCTTGATTCCCATGGGACCTTACCTATCAGCTCTCTGAGCTTACCAAAATCCACCTTCCTGAAATCCATTGTCTCTATTTTGCTGTACTCCCTTCTACCCTTCCTTAGAATTGCAAACTCTATGATTTCATGATCACTTTCACCCAAGCTTCCTTCTACTTTCAAATTCTCAATGAGTTCCTCCCTATTTGTTAAAATCAAGTCTAGAACAGCTTCCCCCCTAGTAGCTTTTTCAACCTTCTGAAATAAAAAGTTGTCTGCAATGCAGTCCAGGAACTTCTTGGATAGTCTCTGCCCCGCGGTGTTATTTTCCCAACATATATCTGGATAGTTGAAGTCCCCCATCATCACCTAAATCTTGGGCATTGGATGATTTTGTTAGTTATCTTACAGTTTTACTAATTATATTTGTAGTTAAGATTTTAAAATGCCTAACTTTTTTTTTGTTAATACATGGAAACTAAAATACAAAAAGCTCATGCCTAAATAATATCTTCCTTTCACAAAAGTTGTGCTCTTTTCCTAGTCATTTAATGTGAATGTCTTTAGCTGATTTAACATTTAATCAAATATTTTCTCTCTTATAGCTTGTCATGTTGACTGATTAAATTGCTTTTGATAATTTGCCTTGTATGTAATCAGAACATTGCTTCTTTCTTTGATACTAGGTGGTATTTTCAAAGGCACCTAAATGACTTAGGCACACAATCCTATTAAAAGACAATTTTCAACAGTGCCTTCAATAGGACTTGTGCTCCTACATCACTGAAGTGCTTTTAAAAATAACATCCTTTGTATTTTTAATAGTTATTAACTGGCCACCTTAAGTCTCAATTTAAAAAGAAAACTGGACTACTATCACCCGATTCTAAAATGACCTCTCACTGTCTGTTCTTCTCTGATGCTCTCCGTACTGCCATAAGTTTTTAAACTACTTAGAGTCTGGTGAAGTCTTATTAGAATTCTTCCAGCTCTTCATCTGGATGACTTCCCTCTAGTGAATAATATTAACTTCCCTCAATTCAGATCTTGTATCAAATTTGTAAACACTTGGCTGCCTGCTATACCTTTTACATCTTCTCTAATCCTGGTCAACTTTTATGATATATTTAGCTCAACTATTACCACGTACCTTGGTTTATAGAGTTCATATTTATATGTTGTGATAAATGATGGGGGTACAGGGTAGCTCCCTTTTATGGACCCAGCCAGCCAGTTAGCTATAAAATCCCTCTTAGTAGCTATTCTCTACTTGCTTTACCTGTAAAGAGTTAAAAGGCTCACTGCGATGCATAGGTAAAAGGAAGTAAATGGGCACCTGGCCAAACGAGCCAATGGGAAGGCTAGAACTTTAAATTGAAACAAGACTCCCCTTTTGTCTGTCTGTTGTTGTTCTCAGGGAGAAGGTCTGCATTAACAAGCTTTGGGCCAGGTATGAAAAATCATCTGTATCCTACCTAGAAACTACTCATTTAAAACCCCAGTTCTGTAAGTAGATCAGGAAATGTCTAAGAAGATGCAGTTAGGTTCTCTCTTTTATTTCTTTATGGCTTGTGGATTCCTCTGTGCTAACCCCAGGTGCTTTTGTTTTGCTTGTAACCTTTAAGATGGACCTTAAGAAAGCTATTTTTGGTGCTTAATCCTTGTATTTGCTCTTTTAAAATAGCCTGAGTTTCCAGATGTATTTTCTTCCCTTTTTAAAAATAAAATTTACTTTTTTTAAGAATAGGATTGAAGTTCTGTGTCCACAGGTAGCTGAATTAGTAGAACAAGAATGTAAACAACAAAAGTCCAATGTATTCATTTCAGCACTTTACAGGAAACAGCTCCCTCTACACCAGTCTTGTATTTCCCCACATTCCCTGGTCCCTGTCCCCAATCTCACTGCCTACTGCATTTCCCTGCCCCTTTGCCTCCCTGTTCCTCAAATACAAAGTGTATCTCAGCAACTGTAATACCTAGAGACTGACTTTAAAAAAAGAGAGGATAAAATCTGAAGAACAATATGGCATGCAAGAAGTGCTGGTATGCTGCACCACTCACACAGCAGCCTAATCCAAGCACTTAGCCTCCACTGCCCATTTGTCCACCTTTCTACAATGCCTCTTTTTATGCATAGAAAACGCTCCTCAAATTAGTCTGTAGGGCATGTAAACATTCTTATTACTGTTTCCCCCATCCTCCTGACCTTGTTTTTCTGATTGATTGTTACACTCACTATAACATCACATTTTAATTAGATTGTAAACTCTTCATGGCAGAGGACTTTATTTACTGGGTCTTTGTATGATGGGGGATGCATAATATAATTAGTAGTAATGAAAAGCTATGTTACATAAAATTAAGAGTTAACAATATTTCCATGAAGTGAAATAGCTGCAAAGAGAAGTATCTATATTACCCCACAATAAAAAGGTTTCCACAGCATGTACCTTTTCTATTACTGGTTCACAAGAGAGGGCAAAAATATCTTAACTCAAAAATCTCAGGGGGAACAATGCTCAGCTCATAGTCACTGGATGGTTTCCAGTATGCAGACTTGGACAGGCTGACAAATCAGAGTGGAGCAGTACAGAAGGGTATTAAAATGGTCAATTTAAGCACAACAGAGTGCACATACTTCATTGAGTGCAGCTGTTTAAAGACCTTGTTCTTCTTAAAACATACACATTTTGTCTTTGAGGTTCTACTGTACTTATTAAACAGAGTTATGATTGCCTTGAGAATGGAGGTTGTTCATAACTCTGAATAAAACGTTACGGTTCTTTCAAAAGTTTATAACTGAACAGTGACTTAATACAGCTTTGAAACTTTACTATGTGGAAGAAAAATGCTTTTAACCATCTTAATTTAAATGAAACAAGCTCAGAAACATTTTCCTTACCTTGTCAATTTTTAAAAAAACTTTCCCTTTATTTTTTAGCAGTTCACATTTAATACAGCACTGTACTAGTTTTGTTTTGTTTGTTTGTTTTGAGGGGGGTGTCTCTGCTGCTGCTTGATTGCATACTCCTGGTTCCAAATGCAGTGTGTGGTTGACCAAAAAGTTTGTAACTCTGAGGTTCTATTGTAGCTATCATCTCCCATGGCCATACAACAGAGAAGCAAAACAGGGCTTGGCTCAGAGGTAAGAGAGTCTGTAACATGTTAATCATGGATTAGGAGAAAATGAATAGCTTTCCCTACAAAAGTTTAAAAAAACTTTAAACAAGTTGTAATCAGGAGTATGCTAAAGGAAGAAGGGACACGATAAAAATATATAAAATTATTAGTGGTATAGAAAAGATTGGTAGAGAGAACACATTTTCCCAATCTCATAAAACAAGAGCAAGGGGCTCTAAATGAAATTAGGTGGGAAAATCAAAACACATAAAAGAAAATACATTTTCACATCATGTGTGATTAAATTATGCAACTTGTTGCCCTAGTAAGTCATTGAGTCCAAAAACTTAACAAGGTTTAAAAAGGGGTTGGATATGTACATGGATATCAAGAATATTCAGGATTATCGTACTAAATGGTAGCACATTTTTTTGAAAGGAAATTAAACTTTGTGCATCAGGGCCTAAGCCTAGCTCTAAGAGACTAGGATATGACTAGGTTGGGAGGACACTTGCAACATGATTTAGCGGCCAGCACACTAGCCTAGGATTCAAAAGACCTAGGTTCTCCTCCCCACTCAGCAGCTAGGTGATGCTGTTTCCACTCTCTGTACCTCCATTTCCTGGTTGTAAAATAAGGATAACAATGCTAACCTCCTTTGTAAAACTCTTTGACATCCACTGATGAAACATGCTATAAGAGAGCAAAGTATTATTACTACTGCCAGGTTCTGACACCTTCCTCTGAAGCACCTGGTTCTCACCACTGTCAGAGACAGGATACTAGATGGGATGGACTTTGGGTCTGATACACTATGATAGTTCCTATATTTGCTAAGTTACAGTGCAGGAAGTGATTTTGACAGGTTTACCTTTCAAAGGTATAATATTTTACTATAATACACAATTATTGTATGCCTGCTTAACCTATGTACTAGCTTGTGCACCACATAGGTTGTCAATGCAACTACATTCAGCAATGGTCTTTTTAGTCACCTGCAATCTTTAGCTAAAACAGATTTTCATCAGTTGGGAGCAGATATTTAAAAAAAAAAACAAAAAAAGTGCTCTCTGGGTTACTATACCCAGGGGTCTGTGAAGACAGGCTGGTCAGTTATGAAAAAGCTGGCTTAAAAAAAACCACACTGACACTCCCTTGTGCCTAGTGTAAAGCTGTCAGCTGGCTTCACACAGGTTCAGTTGAGTTCTAGGATTCTGAGAAAAGAATTTTGGCCAGCTTCAGAAGGCAGGCAGTGTTAGAGGGCCTATATTAATTAAAATATAGCACCTTTAAAACAACTAGCATTCTTATCCAGCGGACATAAATGAATTACCAGCATTTCAGTCAGATGAAGTTTAGCAAGTTGGGGTTGTACAATCCCAGCAATTCTGGCATAGAACAGAAATTAGATTCTATTGGCTGATTTCTGCATGAACAAAACAATTAAACCAACGTTTTCAGAAACGCCTATTAATTTTAAGATTGACCCCTTGGAGCTGAGGACCCTTACTTCTATTGACTTCAGCTGCAGATGTGGATGCTCTGCATTTAAAAAAAAACAAACAATAAAAATTAGCCTTTAGATATCTAAAGTTGAGCACTCAAGAACTGGGTCACCCAAAATTAGTTGCCACGTAAGATGTTTCAGTCAAAAATTTCTTAAGAGCTGTTTCTGGTTCTGCTCTTTTATAGCAATATTTCCCTCATTTTGCTTAGAAGCGTGTTTTGAAAAGTCCATATGGGGAGAAGCCCTTCTGAATATGCATAAAGACTGAAGTTCACTCCAATGCTCTGGCTTGGAGTTTCATTTTGATCATCCTGAAATTTGCAAACATCCACATGGAATGGAAGGTAGCAACAGAGCATTTGGGAGCAGTAGCTCTGCATAACAGAAAACATGCAGAGCTTGGAAAGAAAAATAAAGCAATACTGCATACACAAAGTGTATTTCATTTGGAACTATTGGTCTGCTAACTCATTTTCATGACGCTGCTTTGGTTCTGCTCATCAGCTCACCCATGCTTAATGAAACTTTTCAGGGCTCTGCTTTTCCAGAGTTGCAACTTAAGTAGTTATTTACATCTGGTCAAAGTGAATGTAAAATTCTACCATATCAAAAGAAATGAGTTATGAGAAAAAGCTCCCCACCTCCATTATCGGTTCCTAAGATTAGCATTGTAAATGTAAGCTTGTCTACACTGGCAAGTTTCTGCGCAGTAAAGCAGCTTTCTGCATTGTAACTCCTGAGGTGTACACACACTGCCAAGCCACTTAGTGCACAGAAACTGTGCAGTTGCAGTGCTGTAAAAAAACAGCCCGAGAGGCGTACAGCTTTCTGCACCAGGGCTACAGCGCTGTGGTGCCAGTGTAGACCTCCTGGTCGATTACAGCACTGCAATTGGCCTCCTGCAGGTGTCCCACAATGCCTGTTTTTGCCTCTCTGGTCATCAGTTTGAACTCTACTGCCCTGCCCTCAGGTGACCAACCATCATCCCTACCCCATAAATTCCTTTGGAATTTTGAGTCTCCTTCCTGTTTGCTCAGTGATGCGTGCAGTGATCTCAGTGCATCTTTACAGGTGGCTATGCCTGCTCCATGCACCAGGTGATCCCCCACTTGGAGCAATGCCAAGCTGCTGGACTTAATCAGCATTTGGGTAGAGGAGGCTGTCCAATCCCAGCTGCACTCCAGCTGTAGGAATTAGGATACCTATACAGATTTCACATTGCATGACAGTGTCAGAGTTAGAATCAGGACTCACAATTTGTCAGACCACTCTGTTTTATTAGCGCAGTGCTCCGCCATTAACACCCAGATAATGTGAGTGGCCATGCAAGACCCAAACAGTTTTATTTATACAGATAAAAGAGCGGGAATTAGACAAAGGGACAAAGAAAACAAAACAGTAAAAGTCATCAGGGACATAGCATGCATATCCTATTTCCTTACTAACTTTTATCGATCTAAGGCTAATACTTCACCAATTGCCCCTAAATGGTGCAATTGTTCTATGTGAATGTCTGTATTCCTGACACCTGGATTGCAGCATTCCAACAGTTTTGCTTAAAGATACAGAGAGAATTTCTTTAATCCTTTCTATTTCACAATATAATTCATTCTACTTTCACAATCCCTCTTTCTGGTCAAGCACACGCCATGACCAACATTTACTGGGTTCCACAAATTAACCGTTCCTTATCTCTTTGTTCATCAGTGATATTTAAAATCATCATATTAGCACTCTGTTTTGGGGCAGTTATCTGGGTGACACAATTCTGGATACAACAGGAGATTAACTGAAAGCATACAAAAATTACTAAGATTCCAAACAGGATAGTTAGGGCTCCCTGAAACAACCGGTTTCCTATGCCAGAGAAATTGAACAGGTTATTTAGCCACTTCCATAAAGAACTCGACTCTTCATGGGGAAGATATGCGATTTGTTTTAAGTGGCTAGTGCGATCTATTACCTCATTGGTATTGTCAGACATAAACACACAACATTCTTTTCCAAAGAGAGGACAGGTCCGTCCTTTGGCCGCCAGCACTATGTCTAATGCCTAACGGTTTTGGAGGGCCACCTGTCGGATCGCCCCTGTTTCTTTGGCCAGGGCTTTAAAACTTTTTCCAGTTTTATTTGCCATTATTTTAACTACTGCTTGTAACCTTAGGAGCCTTTTTGCCTGGTGTATTACTTCCCCAAGTGGGATAAAAGAACTGCCAATAGCCTCTGCCCAGGTGTTATTACTTTTCCACATTGTGTTAAATGGACAAGGTCCTCCAATGAGGTCTGGGGAATTGAATGGATAGCCAGGACAGGAACACCAGTTTGAAAGTGGGCTGGGATGTGGCTGCAGACCCAGCATTTAGAAATAATAAGGATCTGAGCTATTCACACTTGCTGCTGGATAAAAGAATTGTCATTGTGGACTCCCCAGACCTTAAGACACCAACAGCCAAGGAACAGGCACCACCAGAGGTGCATGTTGGAGGCAGAGCCCTTCTGGCTCTCACAGCCTCAACTGAGGGAACTCCAGTCACAGTTTATGTCCACCAGGCAGCAGGCACTAGGCTCACTGCTGCTTCTTCTTGGGCCTTGCTTTATGTAGTCTGCTTCTGGCAACCCTTATGAGAGCATAGATTGTAAGGTATTGCAGGCTGTTTCTCTACGTCTTCTTCTGGAGTCACAATTGACTCTGCGTGGTCCTGAGGTGATGATTGGTTTACTGGGGGTGGTGCATTCTTACACTGCGAAGCATGTATCCACTCTGCGATGCCAGACAGTTTAACAGCCGTGGGTAGTAAGCAGTGCCTGATGATTCTTTGATGTTCTTTAAGTCTTTTTTACTACTTTTTCCTTGACTCTGGCTATAACAATGGCCTTCACAACTTATCTTTTCCTGATGCATACATTCCTCATTCACACAAATAGATTGAGAATACAAACAGTAGTATTTTATATCGAGGAAAAAAAAAGCATTGCAAATGAAACCTTGCTAAGTTTTACAATTGATAACCAAAACAATTTACATTGAGACCCAGGCCTTCAATGTTTCTCTAATTTACTTAACATAGACACAATAGAGAATCCTGTCTCTTACTACCTAAATCTTAAAACAAAGAGTTAGAGAGGGCCCAATTTGTAATGCATATGGGAAAACAGAATCTTATAGTCCCAGGAGGTCATTTCTTTCTGCTATTTAAAAAAGATGGCTAGCAGGATGAAATCAAATTATACTTTAATTCTTATGGGACATTATAAAATCCTGCTCCTACATATCCCCCTTTTGACACTAAGATTATTAATCGCCAGTGTCACTTCTTATTTAGTGCACGTAATAGAAAATACTGGGAGGTGATTTGGGCCTGTGGCTTTAGCTTTACATACATTTGTTTTATTCACCAGCACATTTTAAACACTTCAATTAAACACATACAATTTAAAACCAAAAACGCAATTAGGGGTAGTAACATTAGTATGCCAGTAGTTGTGGGAGACCATACAGAAAATATGTTATACCAATGGTAAGCTGACTCAGGACTTACAATTTGTCAGACCACTTTGTTTCTTGCCTGCTTGTTTGGGCCCGATCCTGCTTTTTTCTTTAATGAACCGTTTGTGAGTGATATTGTGGTCATTTTAC
The DNA here is from genome assembly GCF_007399415.2 of Gopherus evgoodei. Classification (NCBI taxonomy): domain Eukaryota; kingdom Metazoa; phylum Chordata; order Testudines; family Testudinidae; genus Gopherus; species Gopherus evgoodei. The sequence goes on along the minus strand of NC_044324.1, from coordinate 181,048,810 downwards.
AATTTTGAAAGAAATGTTTAAGGAAAGGGACCAGGAAGGGTGGGGGCTAGTTGAGGAGCCCACCCTTCTTGCTGAATTGGTAGTGGAACACTAAAGAATTAGTTTTTGAGGCAGACAACAAAGGGGAACAGAACAAGGGGCTTTTTGTTCTTTTTACAATGAGATGGGACTATGAAGGGGGTTGGATTGATCCGGGGTTTGGAGAATGGGGTAAAGGGGAGCGCTCAGTCTGGTGGTGGGAGAGGAGGCTTTTAATAAACCTTTCAACTTATTATTTGAATATTTGAAAGAGGCGAGTTTTGATTTTGTCCACCTATGATTTGCCTCTTGCCACCACTGCATGAAACAATTAACCTTTCCTTTAGCCAATTTAGTTTTAGGTTCATAGATTCATAGATTCTAGGGTCAGAAGGGACCAATGTGATCATCTAGTCTGACCCCCTGCACAAAGCAGGCCACAGAACCCTACCCATCCACTTCTATAACAAGCCCCTAACCTATGCCTGAGTTATTGAAGTCTTCAAATTGTGGTTTGAAGACCTCAAGCTGCAGAGAATCCACCAGCAAGTGACCCATGCCCCATGCTGCAGGGGAAGGCAAAAAATACTAACCTGATATCGTCCCAGAATTATTTTTGAATTGCATTCAGGAAAATTTTTGCAAAATACTTGCAAGTTGAGAATTTCTCTTTTACAGCTCTTTAAGACGTCCACTCAGTCTTTGTTTTAAGATTTTAACAGTGACCACTGAGTTTTGGGATTACCCTGAGTTAGCCTAGACCATTTTTTTCAGAAATTTACGGGAGTTTGGACCCTTTTTACAGGAGTTCGGACCCATCCTAAATACATAAAATGAGCCGGCGTTCATTTAGGGAACTGTCCCGACTTAGACGTCTGGTTACCAATACAGGAGGATTTACACATCAATTACACAAGAAGGAAATTCAGGTTCGTCAGAGCGATGCCTGCTGCAACACACAAAAGGAGCCCACAGGCTACTGCCTCAATTGCCCTTGCTTTCACACCAGGGGTTTTACCCAAAGTGCGGTGCAGCTGTGATTGTGCAGATTTCACTCACTCAGACCGCGGTGACAGGAACCCCTTGGTAGGCCGATCCCCAGACAGAGACGGCACCCAGACTCAAACACTCCACAAGAGGACGGATAGACACAGAGACAGGACAGTCCTCAGTCCGGACGAAACATAGAAATAATTACCTGACCAGATTCCTGATGTCAGATCCTGGGATCCCTACCAGAACAGAGTGGGAACCAACAGGTTCGATGGCGTAGACCTCACTGTGGCTGTGCGCCTTTCCGCTCTAGCGGAGGACCGCTCGGGCCAAATGCCCAGGTGCCAGCTACCATGGTCATCCTACAAAAACGGTCAGGAATCACACAGCCCCAGTGAAGACGGCTGCCATCTCAGTGGGACCTCCAAATTGTCAAAGTTAGAATCAGGACTCACAATTTGTCAAACCACTCTGTTTTATTAGCACAGCGCTCCGCCAATAACACCCAGATAATGTAAGTGGCCATGCAAGACCCAAACAGTCTTATTTATACAGATAAAAGAGCGGGAATTAGACAATGGGACAAAGAAAGCAAAACAGTAAAATTCATCAGGGACATAGCATGCATATCCTATTTCCTTACTAACTTTTATCGATCTAAGGCTAATACTTCACCAATTGCCCTTAAATGGTGCAATTGTTCTATGTGAATGTCTGTATTCCTGACACCTGGATTGCAGCATTCCAACAGTTTTGCTTAAAGGTACAGAGAGCATTTTTTAATCCTTTCTATTTTCACAATATAATTCATTCTGCTTTCACAACAGAAAGGGGCCATGATCAGGACAACACTGCAGTGCAGGGTAAAAGTGAAGGAGCTGTGGAACACCTACCACAAGGCATGAAAGGCAAACCGCTGCTCCAGTGCTGCGCTCATGAGCTGTTGGTTCTACAAAGACCTGGATGAGATACTCGGTGGCAACCCCACCTCCACTGCGAAGGCCACTGTGGATACTTTGGTGGCTCATGTGCTAGTTAAGATTGGATCAAGCCAGAAGGAAATCTTGGATGAGGATGTGGAGGGGGACTCGGAGGCAGAGGACAACCCAGAGGTCAGAGATGCATGCAGCTAGGAGCTCTTTTCTACCCTGGAGGCTAGCCAGTCACAGCTGTCGGATGTTGGCGAAGCGCAAACAGGAGAGGCCCCTGGTAAGTTGATTTGATTTTGGGAATCATTGAAGCAAGTTCTGGGGGCAGAAGGGTTGCAGAAAGCAGACTTGTGTCTATATGATGTTTTGTTTCTTGCCCCATTGACAGTAACTTTCATGTGCCACTGTGCCATCACGCAGGGGGAGAGGAACAACAAACACACCACCATTGCTTCATACAGATGAGCTGCATAAAGGCCAGGACAGAAGCTGCAGTCTTGGAGAAGATCCTCCCTTGATTCCCTGCTCACCCTCAGCAGTGAGATATCTTCCCTAATGGACACAGCCTGTGGAAAATGTGGGGACAGGAATGATTATCAGGCCTCCCTGCAGTGCTGGCTCTCCTCAAAAGACACATGCAGGTGTACAGTAGGGTCCAGGAACACTGATTTACCCTACCCCTGCGGCTACTCACTGTTTTGGGGGTGGCTCATGTGTGCTTGCCCAGGGTCAGCCAGTTAGTGACAGGTATGTTTTAAGTCACTGAATCAGTGTTTTGTGTGTTGCAAACAATACTGCTTCTGTAAAATGTTGTGTTTTGGCTTCACAGAGATGACCTTGGGAGCCCTCCCTCTTTGTTATCACTGGCTGAACGGCTGCGCAGAATTAGAAAAGTGGACACGAAGAACCAAGGAGGACTTTCTGCATGACGTTACGATGCACTCCGCAGCCGAAAAACAGGAATTGAAGGAGCGGTGGGACAGCAAGAAGAGGGACCGAAAGGAGAATGAAGTCACAGAGCAGCTGTTATACAGCATCAAGTGGACAAGCTCCAGGTGATACTAGCACTGCCAACCAAGCAGCTCTGTGCCCGCCCTCCCATGCAGCCGCTGTTTCAAAACTCTTTTCCACCCTGCCACCAGACACAGACAACACACTCTTATCAACCTCCTGGCTCCAGTCTGTACCCGTCGCATTCCACTCCTCCCTCCTCACAGTCCAGCCCTGCGCACTCCCAGTACCCACTGCACTCAACACCCATCCCTCTGCAGTATAGCCCTGCTGAAGTACAGTACCCACTGCACTGTATTCCAAAGGAGAAGGTTGGCTACAATCTCTAGCCATACACAAATCTTTAACAGTCCCGGGACCCCACCTCCTCCTGGAACCTTCCCTTCCCCCATCCCCATCAGTGCTGATGTGTTTTTTGACTCTCTCCTCCAGTTGGTGTTTTTATAACAAAAATAGTGCTGGTTTGAAAGCAATCTTTATTCTATTAACTGAAAGCAAACAGAGCCCTGCAAAGCAACAGACAATTATCTTAAACCTTCATATTGCATCATCTACACCAATCACAATCAGCTTCTAGCATCACAAGCACTGCACTCCCAAGCATAGCAACAAATATTAGTGGCTTTCAGCTTTAAATCTCTGCCTCAAGGAATACCCGATCCTTATGGCCCCCCACTTCGCCCCTCTAATAGCCCTGGTCTCTGGCTGTTCAAATTCAGCCTCCAGGCGCTGAGCCTCAGCAGTCTGCGTGAAGCTTTCACCCTTGCCTTCACAAATATGTGTGTACAGCATGCAGCTATAAGCATAGGAATATTGTCATTGGCCAGGTCCAGCTTCCCATATAGGCTGCGCCAGGGGGCCTTTAGATGGTCAAATGATGGCCTTTAGATGGTCAAAAGCACACTCAACAGTCATTCTGCACTTTCTCAGCCTGTTGTTGAGTGGCTCCTTGCTGCTGTCAAGGTGTCCCATGTATAGCTTCATAAGCCATGGCATGAAGGGCTGGGGGGCGGGGGGGATCTCCCAGGATCACAATGGGCATTTCGACTTTCCCAGCAGTGATCTTCTGGTTTGGGAAGAAAGTCTCTGCTTGCAGCTTCTTGAACAGGCCAGTGTTCCGAAAGATGTGTGCGTCATGCACCTTTCTGGACCAGCCTGCGACAGTGTCTGTGAAACACCCAACAGTTCGGGATCCATTCCTGCAGACTGAAGAGGCAGAGTGTGCAGTACACAAAACATTGAAAGATGGCATCAAATGTGGACGAAAACACAGGCATTGCTGGGATGCAAAGCAATGCATCACAGGGCACTGGGCAAAGACCCAGGATGCCCTGCGACCCCTTCCACCTTCCAACAACTCTTAGTGGCAGAACAGATGTTCTGTGGGATAGCTGCCCAGAGTGCACAGCTCCGAATACTGCTGCAAATGCCGCAAGTGTGAACACGCTATTGTGCAGGCAACTAAGAGTGTGAATACACAACAGCGGTTTCCCTTCAGCGCTCTCTGAGCGGCACTGTAACTCTGCCAGGGTAGACATACCCTTAAAATCTCCATACCCTTATCTTCTGCCCTCTAGTGCAGCACATGGTGCAATCCTGCTTTCACATAAGTCAATGAGTTTTAATTTTGGTAGGAGCAGGCCCACTGGTCTGCATAGCTCTTACTATGTTGTGATCTGCACCCCAACTCTGTAGACTTTGTCACCCTCTTAGATCCTATGCTCAGCTCATATCAGTCTCTGTTGCCCTCCTACGAGGTGCTCTCCCCGCATGCCCAAACCCCAATTTAGCATTCCCTCCTGAACTCACTCATCCTGTTTGCAGAATTCTCCCCTTCTCAACCTGTGATCTATTCTTAACCCTTGGCTCCCTAGCTTTTCTCTCACCTTTGTCCAAGTCCTCTACCATCAGTCTCTGATTAACTCCATACCCAGGGGTTCTCAAACTTCATTGCACCGTGACCCCCTTCTGACAACAAAAATTACTACACAACCCCAGGAGGAGGAACCAAAGTCTGAGCCCATCCCGAGTAGGGGGAGGCCAAAGCCTGAGCTATACTGCCCCTGAGCTGGGGGGCCAAAACCAAAAGGCTTCAGCCCCAAGCAGAGGACTTGTAACCTGAGCCCCACCACAGGGTTGAATCCCTCAGGCTTCAGCTTTGACCCCAGGCCGAGGGGCTCAGGCTTTGGCCCCAGGTAGTGGGTGTTATAACCTTATTCCCAGATTTGGACCTTAGCGTCCAAAATATGGGGGTTAGGTTATAACATGAGTGGCAGCGGTTGGGAGATAGACAGAATCCAGAAGCCAGTAGGAATATTATATTTTTCTTTTCTCTGCTAAGGGCTTTTTAGCAGAGAGAAACAATTGGTTTTAAAAGGGAACCAGAGAGAATTTTTTTTTCTCTCTGCTCTATCTGGCAGTTTGTGGCTTGCATAATAAGCAAGAAGCCATTACCAAACTGTTAAGGGTCTTTTGTCATGCAATAGCCCTCCCATTAGGAGGCAAGTACCAGCACTTATATGCATGCAAATAAAGTGGTTTTTCTGGTTTCCCTTCATTGAACATTAGCTAGAGAGAGAAAAGGAAAAAGCACTGTTGCTAGGCAGACTTCAGGAGGCAACAGAGAGCCTGCAGTTCAGAAGAGAAACACCGGAGGGCACCCCAACACAAGAAAACAGGAATCATGACTTCTAAGGCAAAAATTGAGGCCGAATAGCAATTCAAAGACGCTGAACACAGGCGACAAATGGAAATGAAAGAAAGAGAAGAACAGATCAGAGAGGCCGCCTACCAAAGAGAACAGGCAGCCTTCCAAAGAGAACAGGCAGCCCAAGAGGCAGCACACAAAAGAAAACTAGAAGAAGAAGAGGTAGCCTACCGAAGGAAACAAGCAGAAGATGAGTTGGCCCACAGAAGGAAGCAAGAAGAAGAAGAGGCGGCCCACCGCCGAGACATGGAAAAACAACAAAAACAAATGGAAAAAGAAAATGAAGAGAAGGAAAAACAGAGAAAACATGAACTGGATTTGGCAAAAGCTGGGCTGCATGTGCCAGCCAACCCTAACAACCCGGCGCCAATTATTGCTCCACAGCACAGGAAATTTCCCACCTACAAGGCAGGTGATGACACCGAGGCCTTCTTGGAAAATTTTGAAAGAGCTTGTCTTGGGTACAGCATCCCCGAAGACCAGTACATGGTAGAATTAAGGCCACAACTCAGTGGACCTTTAGCAGAGGTGGCAGCTGAAATGCCTAAGCTGCAAATGAACGACTATAAACTTTTTCAAACCAAGGCCAGATACAGGATGGGGATAACCCCAGATCATGCCCGTCGGCGCTTCAGAACCCAAAAATGGAAACCAGAGGTGTCATTTCCCAAACACGCCTACTACATTGCAAAAAACTATGAGGCCTGGCTAACAGGAAACAACATTCAAACCTTGGAAGAACTGAACCTCCTCATACAAATGGAGCAGTTCTTGGATGGTGTTCCTGAAGACATCACACGGTACATACAAGATAGAAATCCCAAAGATATCGCTGAGGCGGGGGAGATTGGAGCCAAATGGATGGAACTGGCAGAAAGCAAGAAAGCTACTGTCAAGGGGAACGATTACCCCAGGGGGCACACAGACCATAAACCCTACAACCGAGGACAGCCAAAGACCCCACATACCACCCAAGTAAAGCCACAGATACCCTACCCTTCAACCTCACCAGTCTCCAGTAACTCACCTCGGCCCAGTGACCCATCAGATGGAAGATGCTTTAAGTGTAATGAACTGGGACATATCAAGGCCAACTGTCCAAAGAACACCATGCGAGTGCAATTCATTACACCACCATCACACCAAAGATCCCCAGGCCCGGATGCCTCTCAAATACCCTTGGAGCGAAGGGAAAATTTGAGAGTGGGCGGAAAGAAGGTTACTGCGTGGAGAGACACGGGGGCACAAGTGTCAGCTATCCACCAATCCTTCGTTGACCCCAAATTCATCAACCCAAAGGCCAAAGTTACAATTTACCCCTTCATGTCACAAGCTGTAGACTTGCCTACAGCTCAACTGCCTGTCCAGTACAAAGGCTGGTCAGGAATGTGGACTTTTGCAGTCTATGACAATTATCCTATCCCCATGCTACTGGGGGAAGACTTGGCCAACCAGGTGAGGCGGGCCAAGAGAGTGGGAATGGTTACCCGTAGCCAAACCAGGCAAGCTTCCAGACCCATTCCTGTTCCTGAGCCGTCCACAGAGGCCCCGTCTGTGTTACCAGAGACCCAGACAGAGGTAGTGGACCCGGATTCCATGCCTACCACTGAAACAGCCACAGCATCTCCAGTCCCAGGCCCGGAACTGGAACAGCAACCAGCACCAGCAAGTGCAACCACATCTTCAAACTCAACGCCAGAGGGCGCCAGCGAGCCAGAATTGGCAGAAGCACACGACAGCCATACCCAAAAGGCTCAGCCAGAGCCTGAAATACCCTCAGGTGCACCAGCGGAGAGCGGTTCACCAGCAACGGAAACAACCCCATCACCTACATCGCTTCCAGAGGGACCAAGCCCAAGTCCACAGTCTGAGGAAGAACTGGTGACCCCAGCCTCAAGGGAACAGTTCCAGGCTGAGCAGGAAGCAGATGACAGCCTTCAGAAAGCGTGGGCGGCGGCACAGAGCACCCCACCGCCTCTCAGCTCTTCTAATCGATCCCGGTTTGTTATAGTCCAAGGACTTTTATACAAGGAAATCCTTTCTGGTGGACACCGGGAAGAATGGCAGCCGCAAAAACAGTTGGTGGTTCCAACTAAGTACCGGGGGAAGCTCTTAAGCTTAGCCCATGATCATCCCAGTGGCCATGCTGGGGTGAACAGAACCAAGGACCGGTTGGGGAAGTCCTTCCACTGGGAGGGGATGGGCAAGGATGTTGCCAAGTATGTCCGGTCTTGTGAGGTATGCCAAAGAGTGGGTAAGCCTCAAGACCAGGTCAAGGCCCCTCTCCAGCCACTCCCCATAATTGAGGTCCCATTTCAGCGAGTAGCTGTGGATATTCTGGGCCCTTTCCCAAAAAAGACGCCCAGAGGAAAGCAGTATGTACTAACTTTAGTAGACTTTGCTACCCGATGGCCAGAAGCAGTAGCTCTAGGCAACACCAGGGCTAACACTGTGTGCCTGGCCCTAACAAACATCTTTGCCAGGGTAGGTTGGCCCTCTGACATCCTTACAGATTCAGGGTCTAATTTCCTGGCAGGGACCATGGAAAAACTGTGGGAAACTCATGGCGTGAATCACTTGGTTGCCACCCCGTACCACCATCAAACCAATGGCCTGGTGGAAAGATTCAGTGGAACTTTGGGGGCCATGATACGAAAATTCATCAACGAATTCTCCAATAATTGGGACCTAGTGTTGCAGCAGTTGCTGTTTGCCTACAGGGCTGTACCACATCCCAGTTTAGGGTTTTCACCATTTGAACTTGTGTATGGTCACGAGGTTAAGGGGCCATTACAGTTGGTGAAGCAGCAATGGGAGGGGTTTACGCCTTCTCCAGGAACTAACATTCTGGACTTTGTAAGCAACCTACAAAGCACCCTCCAACACTCTTTAGCCCTTGCTAGAGATAACCTAAAGAATGCTCAGGAAGAGCAAAAGGCCTGGTATGACAGACATGCCAGAGAACGTTCCTTCAAGGTAGGAGACCAGGTTATGGTCTTGAAGGCGCAACAGGCCCATAAGATGGAAGCATCATGGGAAGGGCCATTCACGGTCCAAGAGCGCCTGGGAAATGTAAACTACCTCATAGCATTTCCCAATTCCCCACTAAAGCCTAAAGTGTACCATGTTAATTCTCTCAAGCCTTTCTATTCCAGAGACTTACAGGTTTGTCAGTTTACAGTCCAGGGAGATGATGCTGAGTGGCCTGACGGTGTCTACTACGACGGGAAAAAAGACGGTGGCGTGGAAGAGGTGAACCTCTCAACCACCCTGGAACGTCTGCAGCGGCAACAAATCAAGAAGCTGTGCACTAGCTTCGCCCCATTGTTCTCAGCCACCCCAGGACGGACTGAACGGGCATACCACTCCATTGATACAGGTAATGCTCACCCAATCAGAACCCCACCCTACCGAGTGTCTCCTCATGCCCAAGCTGCTATAGAACGGGAGATCCAGAACATGATACAGATGGGTATAATCCGCTCATCTACCAGTGCATGGGCATCTCCAGTGGTTCTAGTACCCAAACCAGATGGGGAAATACGCTTTTGCGTGGACTACCGTAAGCTAAATGCGGTAACTCGTCCGGACAACTATCCAATGCCACGCACCGATGAGCTATTGGAGAAGTTGGGACGTGCCCAGTTCATCTCTACAATAGACTTAACCAAGGGGTACTGGCAAGTACCGCTAGATGAACCTGCCAAGGAGAGGTCAGCATTCGTCACCCATGCGGGGGTGTATGAATTCAATGTCCTTCCTTTCGGCCTTCGAAATGCACCCGCCACCTTCCAGAGGCTGGTAGATGGTCTACTAGCTGGACTGGGAGAATTTGCAGTTGCCTACCTCGATGATGTGGCCATTTTTTCAGACTCCTGGCCCGAACACCTACTACACCTGGAAAAGGTCTTTGAGCGCATCAGGCAGGCAGGACTAACTGTTAAGGCCAAAAAGTGTCAAATAGGCCAAAACAGAGTGACTTACCTGGGGCACCAGGTGGGTCGAGGAACCATAAACCCCCTACAGGCCAAGGTGGATGCTATCCAAAAGTGGCCTGTCCCAAGGTCAAAGAAACAGGTCCAATCCTTCTTAGGCTTGGCCGGATACTACAGGCGATTTGTACCACACTACAGCCAAATCGCTGCCCCATTGACCGACCTGACCAAAAAGACCCAGCCAAATGCAGTTAAGTGGACTGATGAGTGTCAAAAGGCCTTTACCCAACTTAAGGCGATGCTCATGTCTGACCCTGTGCTCAGGGCCCCGGACTTTGACAAGCCATTCCTAGTAACCACAGATGCATCCGAGCGTGGTATAGGAGCAGTGCTCATGCAGGAAGCAACAGATCACAACTTCCATCCTGTCGTGTTTCTCAGCAAGAAACTGTCTGAGAGGGAAAGTCACTGGTCAGTCAGTGAAAAGGAATGCTATGCCATTGTGTACGCCCTGGAAAAGCTACGCCCATATGTTTGGGGACGGCGGTTCAAACTACAAACTGACCATGCTGCACTAAAGTGGCTTCATACTGCCAAGGGGAACAACAAGAAACTTCTTCGTTGGAGTTTAGCTCTCCAAGATTTTGATTTTGACATTCAACACATCACAGGAGCTTCTAACAAAGTTGCTGATGCACTCTCCCGTGAGAGTTTCCCAGAATCCAGTAGTTAAAAAGTGTTCTTAACATGTAAAAGTCTGTTAGTTATATACTTAGTAGTATATGTAAAGGTGCATGTGTTGTATTGATCTGTTTATTTTCAAGTTCTAGAAGGAAATTGCCGCCAGTGAGCTTCCCCACTGTCTGCAATTTGGGGGGCGTGTCATAAACAGATAGCTAAGGGTTAATGTCTCTTTCACCTGAAATACCTGACCAGAGAACCAATCAGGAAACCGGATTTTTTTTCAACTTTGGGTGGAGGGAATTGTGTGTCTGAGTCTTTTGTCTGTCTGCCTGCTGTCTCTGAGCTTTGGAGAAGTAGCTCTGTTTTCTAATCTTCTGTTTCTAAGTGTAAGGACAAAGAGATCAGATAGTAAGTTATATGGTTTCTTTTCTTTGGTATTTGCATGAATATAAGTGCTGGAGTGCTTTGATTTGTATTCTTTTTGAATAAGGCTGTTTATTCAATATTCTTTTAAGCAATTGACCCTGTGTTGTATCATCTTAATACAGAGAGAACATTTGTATTTTTTCTTTCTTTTTTATATAAAGCTTTCTTTTAAGACCTGTTGGAGTTTTTCTTTACTTCAGGGAAATTGAGTCTGTACTCACCAGGGAATTGGTGGGAGGAAGAAATCAGGGGAGGTCTGTGTGTGTTGAATTGGCTAGCCTGATTTTGCATTCCCTCTGGGGAATAGGAAAGTCCTTTTTGTTCCCAGGACTGGGGAACGGAGAGGGGGAATCACTCTGTGTAGTTTCACAGAGCTTGTGTCTGTGTATCTCTCCAGGAGCACCTGGAGGGGGGAAGGGAAACAGGATTATTTCCCTTTGCTGTGAGACTCAAGGGATTTGGGTCTTGGGGTCCCCAGGGAAGGTTTTTCAGGGGGACCAGAGTGCCCCAAAACACTCTAATTTTTTGGGTGGTGGCAGCAAGTACCAGGTCCAAGCTGGTAACTAAGCTTGGAGGCTTTCATGCTAACCCCCATATTTTGGACGCTAAGGTCCAAATCTGGGAATAAGGTTATAACAGTGGGGTTCTGGCTTTGGGCTCCAGCAAGTCTAACCCAGCCCTGGTGATCCCATTAAAATGGGGTTGCAACCACCTTTGGGGTCCCAAACCACAGTTTGAGACCCGCTGCCCTAGATGCGGGGGTCTGTTTCTTCTAAAGCAAAACTCAACAGGCATCTAGACTATGTTTACTTGTGCAACTACTCACTTCACTGCTCCTCCCCTTCCTTCATCCTAGTCCTTCTGTGTCATACTTTGTGTTCCCATCATCTATTAGAGTTTTCTCCTGGCCCCATGCTGTGCAGAACTCATTCCCTGCAACCCTATGAAGATATCTTGCTTTCCACCTCAGCCCTGCTCAGCTGCCTCCACTTTGCAGAGCTCCTAGGGTAGCCTGTACTTTGAGCTAGAGAAGTAATTTCCAGCTCGAAGAAACATACCCGTGCTAGCTCTGATGAACCAGCAGGCTAAAAATAGAAGCGTACCTGTGGCAGCCCAGGGATACACAGGCTAGCTGCCCGAGTTCACACCTAGTGTCTTGGATGGGATCATATTCAGGCCTGCTAACCTCCCACCACTGCTAACACACTTCTATTTTTAGCATGCTGGCTGGATTAGAGCTAGCTGGGCATGTCTCTTGGAGCTCAAAATTATACTTTCAGCTCAAGGGACACCATACCTTGGATGCACCCCTGCAGGCCCTGATTAGGTTCCTGTTCTATGCAGCTTGGCCTTGCTTAGCTCACCACCCTGCTCAGCTCTCATCTACTCTGTGGCATTGCCCCACTGCTGTGTGCAACTCAGGCCCACTATCCTACTTTGTACGGAGGCCTTCTTCACCCGCTTTCTTCCCCCGCTCCCAGCACAACCCTTCCCATGCATACAGTATACAGCACTCCCCATAGGTGTTGAATCCACCAGTGCTAGAGCACCCACAGAAAAAAATAGTGAGTGCTCCTCCCTCCCAGCACCACCAGCTAGCCCTGGATCAGCTGTTCAGTGGCGAGGAGGCGCTGGTGGTGTGTGTGGAGGGTGCTCAGGGGAGGGGGCGGAATGGGGCAGGAAGAGGTGAGGCAGAAAGAGGTGGGCAGAGCAGGAGTCGATCATCTCTTGGAAAATGAGAAAATCAGCACCTGTAGCACTCCCCTGCCACATCACAGCACAGCTCTCAACCTGGATCTCTGCTCCCCTCCAGGGCACAGCTCACAGCCTGGAGCTCCCTTCCCCCAACCCCACCCCCAGGGCACAACTCACAGCCTGTAGCTCTGTGACAATGTGGTTCTGGGAGGACCCAACTGAGAGTGCCAATTCAGGATCAATTGCTCAAACAGGGCAGTCACAGCCTAAGGCTGGGGTCTTTCCATCTCTAAGGCAAACCAAACCAGCCAGACAAAAATGACTTCGGTTTCACCCCACTGGCCAACCACAAGTCACACAAGCAATTTCCTTAGACACTCCAGTCTCCCAGTATCACCACCAGTCCCACTCGTCCTGGGGAAGAATGGTTATGAAAACCCACACCCCAATAAAAGAAAACAGTTCTCTCAATCCCAAAGAATCAAGCCCCAGACCCAGGTCAATATACATCAGATCTTACCCACAAATCACGCTGGTGCCAATCCTTTAGAATCTAAAAGTTTATTCATAAAGGGAAAAAGGTAGAGATGAGAGCTAGAATTGGTTAAATGGAATCAATTACATACAGTAATGGCAAAATTCTTAGTTCAGGCTTGCAGCAGTGATGGAGTAAACTGCAGGTTCAAATCAAGTCTCTGGAATACATCCCCAGCCGGGATGGGTCATCAGTCCCTTGTATAGAGCTTCAGCTTGTAGCAAAGTCCCTCCAGAGGTAAGAAGCAGGATTGAAGACAAGATGGAGATGAGGCATCAGCCTTATATAGGCTCTTCCAGGTGTAAGAACACGTCTTTGTTCTTACTATGGAAAATTACAGCAAAATGGAGTCTGCAGTCACATGGGCAAGTTCCTGCACATCCTGCTGAGTTACAAGACGTATCTGCCTCCTCTCAATGGGTCAGTTGTGTAGCTGATGATCCTTAATGGGCCATCAAGCAGGCTAGGCAGAGCTAACACCAACTTGTCTGGGATTTCCCCCAGAACTACAGCACAAGTTTGAAATACAGACAGTATAGAACCAATACTCTTAACTTTAATTACACAATGATCCAGACATACTGACAGCATAATCATAACCAGCAACCCATAATCTGGTCTTAGACACCTTATATGACCCCCTTTACATAAGATTTGGTGCCACTACAGGACCTTGGTTACAAACCATGTTCTATATGGTCCCAGTTTATATCAATAACATCACAAGCCCCCCACACCCCCCAGACAGCTCAAAGCCTGTAGCACCCCACCCACCAGATCACAGGTCTCAACCTGCATCACTCCCCCACGCACAACTCACAGCTCCCTTCCCCACTGGGCACAGTACAGAGCCTGTAGCTCCCTTCCCAACCTCTGGGCACACCTCACAGCCTGTAGCTCCCCACACCCCCAGCACAGCTCAGAGCCAGTAGCCCCCCCCGGGTACAGCTCTCAGCCTACATCACTCACACTCTGCCCCGGGGGCATAGCTTGCAGCCCGTAGTTCCCACCCACCACCGCTCACAGCCTGTAGCTCCCCCATTCCGGCCTCAGGGCACAGCTTGCAGCCTCTAGCTCCCCACACCCCCTTGGCACAGCTCAGAGCCAGTAACCCCCGCCCCCAGGGCACAGCTCTCAGCCTGCATCACTCACACTCTGCCCCCTCCCAGCTCCCCCACTCCCACCCCAGGGCACAGCTCGCAGCCTGTCGCTCCCCCACTCCACCGCCGCCACCCCTCGCAGCCTGTCGCTCTCCTGCTTCGGCCTCAGGGCACAGCTCGCAGCCTGTAAACCCGCCGCCCTCCCCTAGGGCACAGCTCTCAGCCTGCATCACTCACTCCCTCCCCCCGCCCCAGCACAGCTCGCAGCCTGTCGCTCCCCTCCAGCCCCAGCAGAGCTCCCCTCGGTGCGTGGCAGGGACCAGCTGCGACGCGCCCCTGTCGCCGCAGAGGCTGCTCTGGCGCTACGCTCATTGCTCGCTCCTTCCTCCCCCCGATCCTCGCGCGGCCAGAGACATTAAATAGTTCCCACCTCCCAGCCGCAGGGAGAAGTGGCGGAAGCAGCTACTAGCCACGGCCATGAACCGCCGTGGCCGACCATAATCCTTCCGCCACTGCCCTGCCCCTCCTCCTCGGGATAGATCCGGCCGGGCCGGCGCGGAGGGATTCCGGGCCGTGGGCTGCGTAGGGGCCGGGCCGGGCCAGGTGGGGGGGAGAGTGTGAGGGGGCGGAGGCGCCGGCTGGAGCAGCAGGGGCGGGGAGGGGGCAACATGGCGGCTCCGTATTAACTTTCCCCCTCGTCAGGCAGCGCCGCCGCCGCTCCCCGCCCCGCCATGCCGGGCATGATGGAGAAGGGAGCCGAGTTCCTGGGGGGCAAGAGCCGGGCGGCCCCCAACGGCACCAAGAGCAGTAGCCCCGCCAACGGGCACTACTCGGAGCCGGAGAGCGGCGGCGGCGATAGCGGCGACGAGCACGGTACGAGCCGCGGACTCCCTGCAGGGCCTAGCGAGGCTGCTCCGGGGGAGGGGGCGGGGCGCAGCGCAGCTCCGGGCACGAGCGCTGTCGTCTGCGCCGGCCAACGCGGGAGACTGCGCATCTCGGACCTTTGCGCGCGTGCAGGTCCGGCGGCCGCGCGCGGTGCCTTGCCATGGCTCGCGTGTGCGCAGCGCACTAGGCGGCCAGCGCGTGCGCGCGCTGTGCTGCACCACACTGCCCATGTGGGGCTGGGGTGGAGGTGCGCTGCGCTGCGCGAAGTGTCTGGGGCGGCCGCCAGGATTCCCGTAAATAACTCCCACCCTCACTAAGTAATAGACCTTCATCCGTGGGGGGAGGGGTTTCTTATTTTGCGTCGCTGTTGTAGGAGATGCGGTTGGAGGCTTTTTGAAGCGCAAGGGTCTCAGGCAGCAGCCCTTGAATTTGCAAGATTGTTGGTTGCCTCGGATTGAGTGCAGACCGCCTAGATCGCTGAATCTCACAGTTTTCATTTAAATATCAACCCCCTTCTCATCCTCCCGCCCTTTAAAGATAAAATCCCAGTAATGCATTTGTTTTCTCTTGCATCGCAGATGTA
Organism: Gopherus evgoodei; assembly: GCF_007399415.2. NCBI lineage: Eukaryota > Metazoa > Chordata > Testudines > Testudinidae > Gopherus > Gopherus evgoodei. Next base: position 181,033,309 of record NC_044324.1, on the reverse strand, counting down.
GGAATGCGGGTCGGAGCAGAATATCAAGCTCGAATCCCAGACTTTGATCCTGGTAAATAGCTTTTGTACTATAACGTGACATCTTGTTGCTGCTGTTTTGAAAACGGGGGGTTATATGATTTATAATAGAGAGGGATGCGTGTGTGTGTTTCACTTGAATACTGTGTGGGAGCATCCTATTTGCAAAGGTTAACGTAGATTTTTGGTTTTAGGCTTTGTGTTTGCTGTTTTATGTCAGTCACAGGAGCATTGCAGGGGCAGCAGCTGCACTGTGACTGAGGGGGAGAAATGCATTGAGAGGGGGAAAGATGTGTTTAATTTACCAAGATTGGATGGCAGGGCTACAGACAAAGCATCAGTGTCTCTTCCCTCCCTCCTTCTTTTCCCCTCTCGCGCCCCCCGCCCCCCCCCCATCGTAGATAGGAGTTGCAGGTTACAAGAGGGAATGAAAATTTTTTTGCTTTATAATGCTCTTAATGTGACCTCTATGGGGTGGGGTGGGAGAAGTTGTATCTTTGCAGAAACAGTGGATACCTTGTTCTAGCACCTCTAAAATGTAGACCCATTTTGCTGGGTTTTCAAGCACCTTGTTTTGTAAGGTGGAGTAGTTTCAATATCTGTACTGTTGCAGACTAGCTTCTCTTGCCCACACAGTGGGTGGGGGAAGAAAGGAATATTGGCTAGGCACATACAGTCTGACATTCAGTCTTAATAAGCTGAACATCAGACGCTTATTTTGTGTACATTTATAGTAGAGTAATAATGTATTAAGCGCAATTGTCAGACCTGCTGTGGTGGTCGCAGTGAAGCCTGTCTACTTTCCTGTTCTCCAAACAGGCTCCATTGCTGTCAGATGATTCCTGCCTGGAAGAGGATTGGGCCAGAGCTCCTCCCATGGTACCTCCCAAGTTGGAGCTTCTGTCGATGGGAACTAGTTGCCCTTAGCCTGCTTCTTGGGTTTGGAAGCAGTTTTGAAAATGATTTTGTCTTAGAAGTGGGTACATCGCTTAGGAATTTGGGGGATGTAAGGAGGTTTCCTCTGGAAACTAGTACCTTATTTCATACTTCAGGTTTCTGTTTGTATTAATAAATAGTGTTATGGTTAAAGCTTATCATGTTTACATTAGTAAGTCTAAACGTGTTTGCTTTAACAGGTAAAAATGATCACTCCTGAAATGCAGTCTAGGCTTGTTCTGCCTGCAGGCCACCTAGAGAAGCAAAATGTTTAGCAATTGTTTTAATACTTTAAATAACTGGGTAGTGAAGAGAGAACATAGGACATTCAATTCTGCAATTAAAATTTTTCTTTTAAACACCATATGTGTTATGGATACATACAGTAGAATTGAAATTACCAGCATAAAATTAATTTGTTTGTTTGTATTCAAGAGCTTATAATGGATGGGAGTCATTTTAGAAGTGATCTCTGAAAACAGTTTCTGTTGTGTAACTAGTGAAAAAACTAAATGTTACATATTTTTTAATTGTCTTTATAATCCAAAAATATAGCATTGCTTTTAGGATTGTGCGTACTCCTGCCTCTTATGCATAAGATCTAGAGGAAGGAACTTAAGATTATCCGCTTAACAAAAATTTTTGTATGTAGAAGTGTAATTCTCACTGTTTCTGAACTAGTAATGGAAATCTTTCTAAAATGTCTCCTGTATTGTCTTCTTGATACTAGTACTACAAAATTACAGTTCAACTTGGAATGACTGCTCCCATGAATTGTAAGAATAAACATCTACCACGTTAGTGAGGCTGTGTGTTAACGAAAGAGATGCTGCCTTGTAAATCTATCTGAACAATTGTTCTCCTTTCTGATCAGGTTTATGAGGCATCATTAGTTTGAAAGCCAGACATCATGCTGTAACAAAGCTGTGCATGCTGTGGAGTGGTCACTGTCTTTAAAAAGAGAAAAATCAACATTTTTGTTAATAGCAAATAAGATGACATACGTTTTGTAATGCCTGTTAAAGTTAAATGTATATCTATTTTTAAATATAACACTATAGCTTTAAAGCTAAATGTCTCTCCTGATGTCTTTGGTCTTGGCATTAAGATATCTCTTATGAAGAGTATACTGAGGTGTTAAATGTTCTAATTAGGTGCACTCCATTAGATTTTTAGGTAGGTAGCCATCAAATTGAAATTTTAAAATTTCATTCTGTTAAAACAGTGAGAAAAATCAGTGTCTGATTAAAACTGCCTATAAAGTCTAACGCCCAGTTTTGCCCTCTGATAGTTGTACATACAAAACAAATGGATTTTGAATGCATGTGTGAGCAGTGAATTCTCAGCTTCATTTGATCAAATTTAAAAAAAATTACATCATTGAAATTATTTCTGTTGAGCAAGTAGCTATATTAAATGACAAAATATCTTAATTATTAAAGTTGTGACACTCAGATAATGGTAAACTAGATGTTAAGTATTATAATTGGATGGACTCCATTTGATCTTAAGTAGTTGTCATAAAATTCAGAGTTAGTACTGATGCTGTCCTGCCGTTGTAGAACATGAAAAAGGGATTCTAATTGAGAATAGAGCAGCATGAGGAGAGGTCAGTGTCAGACAATTTTTTTTTAAATGTTCACATCCTTAATGTTAAAATAATCTATTGTGTGACCAAAGAAAACTACATGTATATTATCGTTAAATAGAACAGCTGGAGAGACATAATGTAGTTGTCACTTTAACACCTAAGTTACACAAGAATACCTCTCTAATAGGAATAAGAGAAATGTATTGCATGGGAGAAACAGTTCTGACAAAATAACTGGCCTAAATTCTGAAATTAGGCAATTATCAAAATAAACCTTTTTGATTTTCTTCTGCCCAACTGAACCAGATTTTGTCATCTCCTGCTGGTTTGTCACTTGAACTACTCATTCTGTTTCCTATATCAGAGGGGTAGCTGTGTTAGTCTGGATCTGTAAAAGCAGCAAAGAATCCTGTGGCACCTTATAGACTAACAGACGTTTTGGAGCATGAGCTTTCGTGGGTGAATACCCACTTTGTCAGATACATGACGAAGTGGGTATTCACCCACGAAAGCTCATGCTCCAAAACGTCTGTTAGTCTATAAGGTGCCACAGGATTCTTTGCTGCTTTTTCTGTTTCATATGTCTTCTAAAACTGAAGTCTCCTTGTCCTTGTCCTACCCACCCTCAATCCCATATCAAACAAGCCCCTATTTTTACTGATGTCCCACTGACACCATAGAAGTGTCAATATCATGAAGCTGGTTTCTTTTCTAAATCTCATGGGCCCTTGGGTTCCTCCAGGAAGAGAAGATAAAGAAATTGCTGTGTTGGAAGATGGGTCATTGTGTGACTCATGAGTCAATTGAATGTATTTCAAGGAAGAAAGGAGAGGACATGGGCAGCAGAGAAAGGTTTTGGTTGTATTTAGAATAGGGAGGGAGAAGGATGGTCCTGTGTCTGGCTTTTCTGCTAAATCTGATAGATTTAGATTTATTTGGAGTTCAGCAAGGCTTACAACCTGAACTTGATCCATTTATTTTTGGAGCTTTCACAGGTGTGTCCAGAAGAGCCCCCTGTGGACTTTAAGATATTGCCTGTCTTTTAAGGCCCTTTTATGGGTCTATCTAAGTATTCATGGCCTTAATCACTCTTGTTTCAGAGATTCTCCTATATCAGAACTGCTCTTCTTATATTCTCCATTATATTCAGTACAAGCTCTTCAGAACAAGTTGTACTCAGCTTTTTTAAAATGTATTTCGTCTCACATACTGTATCTTCCCCCCCATGTTCCTCTGCCAGTTTTTCCAGATATGCTTGCTTATTTATTTTTAAAATGTTCATTCTCCCTGTCTCTGAGTGAAAGATCCACCCAAGCCAAATAACCTGACTATGCTGAGAAATTGACTACATACGAAGTGCTGTTGAAGGCACAAAGTAAAATAGAAACAAATTTCTCTGCGCTTTCAGTTAGTTGTCTTTGGTGTATTTTTGAAGTTGACACATCCCTTTAATAGTATTATTCACTTCAAATCCAGGGTCTTCAGTTTTGTATCCATCATGTTTTCTCAGTGTGTCCCCCTGTGTGCCTAAGAAATTGCTATATTAACATTAATTCAAAATTAACAGGTGACATTCCAAATCTATAGTGGAATAACTTTAGCACAGCAACAAATAGGAGAACTGATGAATTAAAGGCCATCTTCAGTTGGATGGAATCTTATTTTTGAAGTATTAACTACTGAGCAGCACTGACGTACGTGGTGATGTACAATGCACAGTGCAACATACAGGCTCTACCAGAAGAAGCTTACATTGAGGTTTTACTGGTCGACCTTTTACACTGAGAATTCTAGTATTTTTCAGCCCTGCATAGTTCTCTGCCTAATCCTGCCTGGCTGATGGCTCATTTCCTTTCACATTTATTAGTTTCTAACTTCCCTAGTATTTCCATCTATTTGCTGCTCCCTCTTATCAATAAGCAGAATGGAATGGCCGGTCAAAGGACATGCTGTCTTTTGAGCTGGAGTCCTTTTTCCTCAGCTAGCTTACTTTCATTCCAGTTCTCATGGAACGCATCATTCCCCCTACATTGCATGTAAAGGGTCCTCTCCACATGGACTTCTTCCTCCTGTGCTGAAGGCAGTTGGGTCAGGTGCCTCTTCAGCATGGTCTTTCCCTGCACCCTCTCCCTTCCTGGATCCTGTGGAGAACTCTGCTTGGTTGAATTCAGGGAGTGAGTGGTCATATATAGAGGGAGGGGGATTCACATCTCTCTATGAAAATTACCCGGAAAAGGTTACTGTTCGTGTGAAATCCATTCTGCAGTGGAAAAACATCACCCATTTTTAAAAGGATCTGAAGGGTCTGAGGGTTTGTCCCATAGAATATTCCAACCTTCCACCTATACAACCTTTAAAACCCCAACTTCTCTTCTCTCTTCCACCCCCAGTCAGTCCCTTACAGGACACACTGCAGTGGCCTATCAGATCTAGGTTGCAGCAGAATATGTGGGAGATGGTAAAGAGGAAGGATTCCTTATTTGTTTCATCCTTCCATCTGTGGGCTTTACTGTAGGAGGGAACAGTGTGACACCCTTTTAGGACATGAAGAGGGAATAGCAACATGGAAGTTGAGCCTAAATCTAACTGGCTTAACTCCTGGGAATGGGGCGTAATGGAATTATTATTCATTCCATGGTCATTCCAGGTACAAAGCTTCTGGCTATAAATAACAGATACTACTTTTATAGTATGAAAAATACTGAGTGTTTTTAAAATTTAGCATGCCTTTTCAGTATTACTTGAATGGTGTCTTGTTCAAGACTTATTTCTTGGTTCAGAATAAACTCTATAAATGCTGACTTGTGTGTATGTATGTTTTATAAGTACATTGTTTTATAAGTAACCCAGGTGGACTCTGATATTTTTTTTCCCTTAAATAGTTAGAAATGTGGTTTAAGTTTAAAAAGTTGAAGCACCTTAAATTTCAGATACTTCTTTTTTTTTTTTTTAAACAACTTGGCTTTTTTAAATAACAATACTTTGAAAAATTCTGTCTCAATCTTTACAACAATCTCCTTATTTAGAGTGAGGTTTTAAAAAAGAAATCACTGAGTACAAGATAGGAAGTGCTCAGCTTTGGACTCAATTGACTTCTCCCTTGGAAAAGTTAGTCCGCTGCTGAACACTCTTCAAGATAACACGCAGCGCTCGCTGTTTATATTTAAAAAATAAAAAAATCTAGTTCTGTTTTTCAGACTTATAAAATCATCTCTTTATTTACTATTTTTTTTGGATTTAATACTAGTTTTATATCTTTAAGCTCTTTGCATAGTGCTTTGAGGCTCTTGTATGAAAGATTATGTTGAAGTACAAATAACACTGCTATGAGGGAGTTTCAAGGGAGGTTGTGGAATCCCTGACAGTGGAGGTCTTTAAGAACAGGTTTTTGGACAAATACCTGTCGGGGTGGTCCAGGCTTACTTAGTTCTTCCTCAGTGTGGCGGGCTGAATTTGATGACCTCAGATTCAGGGTCCCTTCCAGTCCTACGTTTTATAATTCTGTGATAACTTCAAGCTTTGAATCTTTTTCTAAACTTGAATATGTAATAGCTGTTGGTGGCCAGGACATTAATTAGTTGATTTTGATGTCCATGTTGAACTTGAACATCCCACAAACATGTATTCTGGTAATCCTTTTATTTCATTGTCTTTAATTATCCTACATTCAAAAGTTCAGTTACTATTGCTGGTTCAGATTGACAAATATTTGACTTGTGCTGCAGGTGAAGGAGATGCATTAAATATATTTGCATAACTAATTGTGATGCCACTGTATTCATATTAACCCAAAGTGGAATTCTTTCTTATAAACAAAGAGTAGAAAGTGGTTGATATTTAAAATTAAACTTTTGCTTATCATATTTTGATATAACATCTGTAACTGGTATTAGTCTGCAAAGACAGTACCAAATACAAAATGCTACAAATCTAAAGGAAGAAAACAGACTAAATAAGTACACATCCAGAAAACATCTCTCCTCCAAAATGATCATTTTCCTACTAGCTAGAGATAATGCAAAAACAAAGGAAGGAATCTTTGGAGTGAGGGGGGGAGCCAATAGGTAACTTAAATAAATAACCCAGTAGCTAGTAAGGAGAGGTGGGGATGGGTCAGGACTCCCTCAGAAAGACAGCTGCTCGATGAAAACTGTGGTTCTATATAAACCCAAGGAGTGTCTACTCTAACTGCTGGGTAGAGACTTGGTAAGAAAGGCAGTAATCAAGGCTTATATCATATATGGTTTTATTAACTCTGTAAGAATATAGTAGTCAGTATATCTGTTCTCTTGCTCTGAGGGTCAAGCATCATCGAGCAGCTATGTTCTTGGCTGGGCTTCTTTAAAATGAAGAAGCTATGTTGAACATATGACAAATCAGACTAGTAACGTTGTCAGCGTCAAGGAAACTAACACACTTACTGCCTCCAGCTAGCTACACTAGGAACTAGCCCAACATGATGATCCCTAAACTCTGCATCCAATCCAACCCTGGCAAGCAGCTTTAATTGTCAAATTCTGGTAACTGGAGTCATCTCTAATATCCAGTTGTGAATGACAGTTGGATTACTTCAGTTGTGCTAGTCTTATATGTGTAGGGAAATAACTGTGAATGCACTGTTCTTTAGGTCATATTAAGAAAAACTAAACAACTTTTCTTACAGGTGCTACAAAATATACTGATAAAGACAATGGAGGGATGCTTGTGTGGTCTCCATACCATAGTATTCCAGATGCCAAGTGTAAGTCCTCTTCTCACAAGAAAATTGTACCCTATTAACTAGAACTGATTAATTGCTTCTGATGAACTGTCTACTTCTAATTTTTAGCACATAATTCCTCTTGCAGTGTGGGAAAATTGCATAAGTTATACTGTATATGAAACAGACAAGCTGATGTGTGGTGTTCCCACCCCCTCCCCCTCAACCACTTATTTCTCAATCAGGGGATTTTGGGGGAAGGAAAGGTGGAATGTTTCTATCATCCAGTGGTTGGGATGAAGGCTTTGATGTCTAATAAAGCCTTCAGACCTCTTGAAATGCATGTATTGTTACCACTGGTCTCTACAACGTATATTCGTAGTAGGGCAAAAGATGTAATCTTGAGAAATTTTCATTGTACAATTCCAGGAGAAAAGTTGTTGCTATGGAAGTATGCATAGATGAGTTACCATGGAGGAAATGCAGTGGGAACCAATTTGAGGGGAAGACCTTATGCAGACATAGATACCTGTTGCCCTCTTACTGGAAAAGTAGCGCTTATTCTGTGTCATCACCTAAGAAGATAATCAAAATAAAAGAATTATTTTACTGTATCTGACCAGCAGTCAGTCTTGTCCAGTATCTTGCCTCTAGCAGTATATGCTTCAGAGGAAGAAACCTTGCGCTAGGCAGTTATGAGAACCTGACCCCAGAGAAAGTTTCCTCCCAATCACAGTAGTAACAAATTGATGTATGCCCAAAAGCTTGAGGGTTTAGATCCTTTCCAAATCTCTGGTTTTATCTTTTTAATATATGCAGCTATCACATTAAGATATTTTTGTTATCCGTATAAATTTATAATAACTTTTAAATATCACCTTCCAGTAACAAGCAATGTCCCTTTACTCCAGTTGTGAGGGTGGGTTAATTAATAATGGAGAATACAGTAACTCCTCACTTAATGTTGTAGTTATGTTCCTGAAAAATGCTACTTTAAGCCAAATGATGTTAAGTGAATCTAATTCATATGGGGAAATTGATGTAAATGAGGCGGATTAGGTTGCAGGGAAACTTTTTTTCACCAGACGAGAGAGGTGGTGGAGTCAGAGGGTGGGATATTTCATTTAGCTGTAAGGCTTTTCCTAGGAACTAGCATTTGGCTGAGCCCTCAAGTGTTAACACATAGTTAATATAGCCTCACACACTACAAGGCAGCACAAATGAAGGAAGGAGACACAGCACGGCAGAGAGAGACAGACACACACAGTGTCTGTATGTGTGTGAGAGAAAGAGACGCGCATTGCCCCTTTAAGTATGCTGAACTCTAAGTACACTGCCTTTTTAAGTAGATCAGCAAGTTGAGATGACAGCTGCTGCCAGCAAGCACTGTTTGTCCTGAGCCCTGTCATGTCATCCCCCCGCCCCCTTGTCGCCCCCTGCTCTGTGGAGATGGGGTACAGGAGTGGGGGGAGGGGGACACCCTGACATTAGCACTCCTTCCACCCCCCCGTGCACTGCAAGCAGGAGGCTCCCAGGAGCAGCTACAAGGCAGAGGGGAAGAGCAGCACATGGCAGTAGGGGGAAGGACAGCTGAACTGCCCCGCAGTTGATAGCCGGCTGGGTGGCTGTCGCACTGGGAGCTTATAGGGGTGCTGCTAGACCACTCTGGTTCCAAGCCCCCACCAGTTAGCTCCAACAGGCTGCTCTTTCTGCAAGCAGGGGACAAAGCAGGCGGCTGCCAAACAACGTTCTAAGGAGCATTGCACAACTTTAAACAAGCATGTTCTCTAATTGATCAGCTATGTAACAACAATACGTTAAGTGAGGACTTACTGTATTTAAGGTCAGTGACAGATACTTGGTCCAAGCATTTTGGCTAGACATAAGTAGAGTATAGCAGTTAAGTCACAAATTTAGTGTTGGTAAGATAATGGTCAGACTTTCATAAATACACTTCTATTGACAATTGACTCCATGGATGGCTAAATATAATGCTGATAAATCAAAGGATTAAGAACTAAGGACCTGTGAGATTATGCAGCTGTAGCTCAGTGGGGAGTTTTAGATTAACTGACTGTTTAATATACGTTTAAAATAAAAGTTTTCACTTCTCTTTGAAATCTCCCAATTCTCCACTCTTTGAAAGTCCCCAGCGGTGAGATCTGTGAAAGATCACTCGATCAACAAATCTCTGGTAACTAAGTAAATATTGGTAAAATTGACACAAGTATTTTAGTGGACACCATTATGTACAGTTTATTACTGTAGTCCCTACAATACAGGCACTGTACAAACATAGAAAAATGGTTTGTGCACTGCTTAAATTTTACACACTTCAAGAAACCTCACTGACTTCCATGGAACTGTTTGTAGTGTGTCAAGTTAAGCACGTGCATAACCTTTTGCCAAGATCAGGTCCTGTGAAAACAAGCAATGTACGAAAGGTAGGGAAGAAGGATTGAAACATATAATCAGAACTTTGATATCAGTTATCCATAACTGCACCTCTGCTTTGCTACCTTTAAGTGACTAACTTTTTGTAATTTTATAGCAGAACTAACACTTTCAGAGAAATTAATTCTGGCATTGCTTTCTTACAGTGGATGAATATATTGCAATAGCAAAGGAAAAACATGGATACAATGTGGAACAGGTAAGTTCTGTGAATGATTTTTAATGTGGCGTTTCCTGTATGAGTATAACACAACTCACTTTTTTTTAATCTGGCTTCCATTAACTAAAGCGATCTCTCTCCAGGCGTGGCAGCAAGCACTACAGTTTTATGGATCTGCATACTGTTATGGTCTGGATTCTCTACAAAAGATCGAGCTCTTTATTTTCATGACATACTCAGCTTGTAATGCAGAGTTTTGAAAGGTTTGGTATGTTTCGGTACACTGGGCATGTCATGTAATTGTGTGTTTATGTAACTTAACCCCCCCCCCCCCGATTTCTTAGGCAAGCAATTTTGGGTATGGACTTGCGCATTTTGGAATTAAGAATTTTTTAAAATATTTTTAAATGCGAACATTGATTCAATGCTCTCCATGTTTCAGAGGCATTTCAGCTAGTGGGGTGATACAAAAATAATTCAACTGGTGCGTTTCAAAGCAAGAAAAACACTAACAAAGTTTCAAAATTTGTGGTGTTTAGAGGTTATAGTTAAAGCTTGATTTTGGTTTTACTACTCTAATCACTAGCCCATGAAAAACAGTATAGGTAAATGTTGCTAGTTCACACTGATGACTAAGATCTGTAGCAAGTTTGTATTTTAAAAATTACCAAGTGAATGAATACAGTAAATGTAAGGGTAACAGAAAACAAAAGTTCAGTTATTGATATACCAGTAAAACTTCCTGTTGTATAACCTTGTTTTGGGGAAGAGTTGGGCAAATAATAATGAAACCTTAGCAATGAGAACTCATTGCAGTATTTGGCTATTTAAATCTGTATTGTTGGAAGGAGAGGCAGACAATGTTGTGGTGTCTAGAATGTGTACAGGAAAAAAAAGTTTAGCTTGTACTGTTTTTTTGCAGTGCTCTTTAGGAAAAAGATACAGTGCTTGTGAGAAGGTCTGCATACACAAACTGCTGATAGTTTGTGCTTACAGTAGAAAAATGTTGCACGGGAAAAGCTGGTAGATGATGAGCTGTTATTGATCATATACACTGTGTATGAAACTAATTTAGTCAGTTCTGTTTGAGTATTCCCCAAGTCCTTAACAAGCCTTGGTGCAAAATCTATGAAGGTTTTTTTTTTAGGGGTTGGGGGAGTCCGGTTGTTCTAGAGTCTTTATCAGAAATACAGAGTGATTCCTCTCTATTTACACCCAGTAAAGATATTTATTTAAAGTTGTCTGTTTTATGTTGTATCATACACAGCCATGGACAATGGAAATGCCCAATGCAAGCCAGACAGGGTGTTTTTTATTATTATTATTATTTTATTTTATTATTTGAGAGGTGGGGATTGTTAAAAGGACATTCAGGATGTATTCAGAGTTTCAAAATTGTATTTTATTTACTCACTAGCCACCTTTTTAAAACTGCAAATATCTTGTCTCCCTAATGAATATTTTTACTGCATGTGCACATGCAGCAGGTGAGGGTAAAGGGCTGGGAAGCTTTCTGGTCAGTGAACAGCAGAAATCTTTTTGTTTGAATGGGCTGGGAGTTGGGCCCAGGAAGTAAAGAACTACATGGTCTATATCTGTTTGTAGAAGGAGAAAGTAGGTCAGATTGTGAGCCTACCACTATTCTATACTAGCTAATTCATAGAATCATAGACTTTAAGGTCAGAAGGGACCATTATGATCATGTAGTCTGACCTCTTGCACGATGCAGATCACAGGATCTCACCCACCCACTCTTGTATCAAACCTGTGTCTGAGCCATTGAAGTCCTCAAATCATGGTTTAAAGAGTTCAGGGTGCAGAGAATCTTCCAGCAAGTGACCCATGCCCCATGCTACAGAGGAAGGCGAAAAACCCGCAGGGCTTCTGCCAGTCTGCCCTGGAGGAAAATTTCTTCCTGACCCCAAGTATGGCGATGAGCTAAACCCTGAACATATGGGCAAGACTCACCAGCTAGAAACCCTGGAAAGAATTCTCTGTAGTAACTCAGATCCCACTCTATCTAACCTCGCATCACAAGCCTTTGAGCATATTTACTGCTAGTAGTCAAAGACAATTAATTGCCAAAATAAGGCTATCCCATTATACCATCCCCTCCATAAACTTATCAAACTTAGTCTTGAAGCTAGATACGTCTTTTGCCCCCACTACTCCCCTTGGTGATGCTGCCACACTGACCTTGAATTGACTGACTGGTCCAGGTATTGCAGCATGGATGGAATGCAAAAGTGCCCACTGATCAAAGTATTGGTGGAGAGAATCTTATAAGCTGTATTACATAGGCACAATAGAAGAGAAGCTTAAGTTTGAATTTCTTTTGGTAGTGGGGGTTCTGATGTCAGATTCTTAGTCAGATTTAACATAGGTTTTTTTAATGTAACTTTCTCAAGTCTGCTTTGAACAAGTCAGCTGAAATCAAAAATGGATTATTTATTTTCAAAGGCACTTGGCATGTTGTTCTGGCATAAACATAACATTGAGAAGTCTCTTGCGGATCTCCCTAACTTCACTCCTTTTCCTGATGAATGGACGGTTGAGGATAAAGTCCTGTTTGAACAAGCTTTTAGTTTCCATGGGAAGAGCTTTCACAGGATCCAACAAATGGTAAGGTAATATTTCTGGTTATAAATATGTTTAGTCTGAAGGCTCCTATCAGAATAAAGCCCCACTGTGGTAAGTACCATGTAAACATATTAAAAGATAGGGTTCCTATTCCAGAGAACTGTGTCTAAGAAACTTAAATTCAGTTTTTGCTTCTGTATTATTTAGCCTTTTAGAGCTGTAAAACCTCTCAATTTATTTACAAAAGTGGCATGAGATTTTTTTGATTAAAGCATGAAATAGCTTTTTAAGTGGAAAAACATAAGTGTTTTCTCCTTTGTCTAAATGCATGAGAAATTAAGAAAGCATTCATATAAGGGTTATTGTAAGGTAATTATGCTTCAGCTACTAGTTTACATAGTTTGCATTTTTTAAATATTTGAACTAATTCTTCTAGCTTCCAGACAAGACTATTGCAAGCCTTGTAAAATATTACTATTCGTGGAAAAAAACTCGCTCTAGGACAAGCTTGATGGATCGACAGGCTCGAAAACTAGCCAATAGAAATAATCAAGGTGACAGGTAGGTTGAATATTTTTAAATAGCTAATTGCCCAAGAGTGAAGTTCTTTGTTTAGGTACAGATATGGTAGCATTTTTCTGACAATATGCTCTCCTCTAACCTGGAGGGGCCATTTCTAATGGTGAGAGTACCATTAGTTTAGATTTATGCCCTTTCAGCAGACAAACAGTATTTTACTTGTGCTCTAGGAAGTAAACAGCTCTGTGGCGAGTGCAGTAGCTGCACGGCAGACTGGTTAGCAAATTGTCTTGTGAAACAACTCCTATGAAACAAGACTTAGAAGTTTTGGTTGGGGGTGGGATTAGGAGGGAAGGAATAAGTAACTATAAACAACTACAAATTGCTGAAATGTCCAGTAATATTGTTTTACTGGCGTTCTGCAGTTTAAAGTACTATGTTTTTAAACCTTTAAATAGCCTTAAATTTAAAAACAAATTTTAACATGCAATTATTATTCTAAAAAGCAGTATTTACCATAAAAATGGAGGTCTGTTTAGTTTTTTATGGAAGTAAAAGTTCTAACTACATATCATCATAAGGAAGCAAGCTTTTTAAATAAATTCAAAATAATTAGTGACCCTGTTACTTAAGGACTACAAAATCAAATCCATTTGCTTTCAGTCTAGTTAGACTTTCCAGTTATTACAGACACACTGAACTTCCTGAGTGTGTTTTTTACTTTTCATTTCACCAGAAATGCTATTGCCTAAACATCGTAAACGTGAATCCAAATGTATCCAAGTCTTCCTGCTTGGTGTTTTTTCCAAGAGAAGAATAATTTTTTCCAACTGTTGTTTCTTTAATTATGGCAACATATACAAGATTAACAAAAGAAAAATGCTTCCAGGGTGTACTGCGTCTTCAAAAGAAATTCCAGAATAACCATAACTCTAGTCTCTGTGTGTCTTGTAACAGTATGACTATAACATTTATTTAAATGTACGTAAGCTGTATAATTGTAGATAGCATCAGCAAAAATAGTGGAATAACAAGCTAATAGGACCAAGTTTACTCATCTGTTGTCTATCCTCAGTGATGATGATGTGGAAGAGGCACATCCAATGGATGGAAATGATAGTGATTATGATCCCAAAAAAGAAACCAAAAAGGAGGTAACACTCTTAATTACAATGAATGTTAGTAATTTTTCCATGATGCCTTCTGTAAAGAGTATAACTTCCAACATGAAGTCCTCATATCATGTTTAAAATATAGAAGCTTTTGATGCTTTTTGAATGAAGCTAACCTTTACTATTTCATTTGCTGAGACAATTTCAGTCTTTTATATGTAACATCCCTCTTTCCTGAGAGAGGAAGTAAAGAAATTGCTGATCAGCCAGTTAGAAGAAATTTCAGAGAATAGCTCAAGACTAATCAATAAGAGACACTTGTTTAGCTGGTCTGTCAAATACTCTTTCCAGTTTCTTACTGATGCTGAGTAATTGGTTATCAAGTACTTTGTGCATTAAAATACAAAGTGGTGTTTCTCAAAGTGTGGCATGTCCTCTTCATTCAAAGCAATGAGGAGATAAATATAAAATCTTTAATTTGTTTTAATACTACTTTCTAGTAGAAATTATGGTGGATACGACCTTACTTTGCCCCTTTAAGAGGGAAGGAAATTCTTTGGTATCTGTAAAAGTATCTTTAATCTTTAAAAACTTTACAGTCAGAAGTATGGTGTCCCTTTACCTTCTGTTCTTGCAAATAAGACTCTAAAGGTTATTAAAACTGAAAATCTAGAGGAAAAAACTATACATATTTATACAACTTTGGGCATGGCTACCCTTGAAGTTGTAGAGCACTGGGAGTTAAACTATCCTTCGGAGACTGCAGCAGGGAAAACGCTGCCGAGTGCTTACGCTCTCAGCTGAAGCGCACTGGTGTGGCCACATTAGCAGCTCTTACAACGCCACAAAGAGCAGTGCATTGTGATAGTTATCCCAGCATGCAAGTGGCTGCAGCATGCTTTTCAAATGCGGGGAGTGGGGCGGAGTGTGACGGGGAGTGTGTTGTGCGTACGTGGAGGGGAAGAGAGTGGTTTTCTGGGGGACTGAGAGTGTGTCAGCATGCTGTCTTGTAAGTTCAGACAGCAGCAAACCTCCCTTCCCCCGCCCCCTCCGCCTCTCTCTTACTCAAAGCAAGCAGCATTCCTTTGTCCCGGAGCCAGCTGTCAGAAACAAAGCTTTGAAAAGGGCATGTCAGCATTCCTACAGCAAGTTCAAAACAATGACAAGAGTGGCCACTTGGCTTAAGGGGATTATGGGACATTTCCAGAGGTCAATCAAAGTGCAGTAATGCAACACCTTGTTCACACTGGTGCCGTGGGCGCAGCAAACGTTATTCCACTCGCCGAGGTGGAGTACCAGCAGTGCTGTAGCCATGAAGTCAGAGTGCTCTACGTGCCTTGCCAGTGTGAATGGGTAGTGAGCTAGTGCACCTGGGGCTCCTTTATTGCACTGTAACTCGCAAGTGTAGCTATGCCCTTTGTATGTAGTAAGTTTCCTTAGTTACCTTAGCACATTTGGGTCTTCCATACCACAAGAGAGAGAAAACATTTCTAAATCTTAGAAAATTTGCTGTTTATAAAAAAAAAACAAACGTGATTTTTGTGTGTGTGTGAGAAAATCACAAATTAGCAATGGTCCTTTCAAAGACACTAAAGGAATAGCACTGCTAATACAACTTTGTATCTCTGCCAAAAGAAACCTGGAACAAAGAATGGACCAGCGGATAGGGCATTGGACTGGGAATCCAAAGAGATGGATCTTAGTCTCAGTTTTGCCACTGTCTTGTGTGTCCTTCAACATATTTATTTATTTATTTGTTTGTTTGTTTATTTTTTGGAATTGGTGTGGCACAAATCCAGTGGAGAGAGTCTTTCTGCCTCTATTGTTCCAACCGTCCTAATGGGGGAATGCTCTAATGTCCTCAGCACCCCAAAAAGAGGACAAGTTTCTTTTAAAGAATTGCCCAATTTGCTTTCATGAATTACTGTATTTGAACTATTAAATATGATACAGAATAAAACTAGAATCTAAAAATAGCTGACAATTTTGTAGAAACTGGCCAGATAGACTAATAAGTTTGTCAGAGCTAAATCAAGATTTATTTTGTGTCTGATGTTTCTAATTCTTACAGACCTTGACTTTCTAAGCAAAATTAAGCCAAGTAGTGAAATCCTATATTTTATAAAACAAAAATCATAATTTTGAGAGTAGTCTACAGGTAAGCTATGGCTGTTGCTTCAAAAATGAAAGGTAGAGTCATCAAAAGATATATAGATCGTTTTTTAAAACCTCTGGCTTTGATCTATTCTAAAGCATATATCTATTTCAAAATTTCAATGAGACCTCTAAGATAGAATGAAACATTCTGTAGTGGAGAGAGGAAGGCACACAACATCACAACATAGGGTTTGTCTTCACTACTAGGTGAATCAACCTAAATTACTCTACTCCAGCTAACTGAATAATGTAGTTACAGTTGTCTGAGCCTAGGTCAACTTAGCGCAGTGTCTTCACTGCACTGTATTGATGGGAGACACTCTCCCATTGACTTACCTTACTCTTCTTGGAGAGCTGGAGTACGGGGTTGACTGGAGATTTAGCCGATCTTCATTAGACCCACTAAATCGAGCATCTATCTCCCTGGTAGTGAAGACAAGCCCATAGAAATTTCAGGGAGAAATGTATACTAGAGTTAGATAGGAGGGGAGGAAGGGAAGGAATAAATACAGTGTGCAGATGGCAATATGGGATGGCAGAAAACTGAAAGGGAACAGTGATAGTCCTATAAATAATGAAGTAGGCAAGCAGATTTGAGAGAGAGAGTGTTTTTTGTTTGTTTGTCCCTGCTCCCCCTAAATCTGTGGAGCAATTCAGGAATTAATTTAATAATCTGTAACTAAGATCATAGAGAAGTGTAAGTATATATTAAACAAAGTTTAAAAAAAACAGTCATTAGGTTGCAGAGTCAAGCACTCAAGTTAGGAGGTGCTGCCAGGAAGAAACCTTAATTTTTGCATTTCCTTGACTGCTTGGCTCTGCAGCTTTAACACCGGGTTCTTTTACCTTAGCTTTTTGCATATAATTATAGTTGGCTGATGCTTTCATAGACTTTCAGGCCAGAAGGGACCATCATGATTATCCAGTCACCTCCTGTATATTGCAAGCCACAGAACCTCACTCACCCACCCCTATAATAGACCCATAACCTCTGGCTGAGTTACTGAAGTCTTCAAATCATGATTTGAGGGATGTCAAGTTACAGAGAATCCACCATTTACACTAGATTAAACCTGGAAGTGACCCCTGGCCCATGCTGAGGAAAGCAAAAAAACCCAGCCCGGGTCTTTGCTTTAGGCTTTTGGAACATTTTCAGTCAAAATGATTCAGCTGTTCTAGAGAGTGAAGCTAGGGAGTAATACATTGTGAGTTTTTGTTTTTTTAAAAAACATCGGCAAAGCAAACTTATTTACAAATCTGCGCCTAACATTTTATTTTTTTAAAGATATTTAGGTGTTGCTATGCTCAGTGTGATGAGATTTAGACTCCTACATGCCTAACTCCTTTTTGAAAATGAGATTTAGGTTTTAAATCAGACTACCAGTGCTGAGCTCAGCAACACCTAAATACCTTTTAAAAATGTGGTCCTACGTGCTCCTATGCGGCTAATGTTTTTTTGTTGCGCCTGTGAAATTCCACACATATTTGACAAAGTTATAAGCCTTTGAAAAACTGGAAAGTTAAACTGAGTACTTGTGCAGAGGCTCGGAGACTTGCTAGAACTAATAGCCAAAGAGTGTAACCTAAGTGAGCGTGCTTGAACCTCTCTCTCCGCTTCTAATGCTGACCAGATTGCATGTGCACCAGCTCCACGGAGTGACTGAGCGTTCTTCAGTCGAAGGCTGTGGGCGCTCAGAGGCACTTTCCCTATAGTGGCTGCTCCTGGCTGGGGCTGGGCACTGGAAATGAGAACAGAGAAACACTCTCTCTCTCTTCTGTGCACTCAGTGACACACACATACATGGTAGCACTTGGGCAGCAAGGAGAAGGAATCCATCTGACTTCAATGCAAAGGGGACAAAAGTAGCACGGGAGAGGAAAAGGAATAGATGGGGGCAAGGAGTCCAAGGAGACTAAGACTGGAGGGTGGGATGGGAAACATGACTGGACATTGGAGGGGGAAGACTGGGATGGATGGACTGACTGCTTAGCTAAGCATGAGAACTGGGAGTTGATGGGGGGTGGGCACTGAGATCTAACAAGGAACTGGTGTGTGGAGGGAGAATTGGAACTGGCTGGACAAAGAGACTTGGATAAGGAGCCTGGGATGCAGAGGACTAAAACTGGCTAGGATCCTAGAGAAGGAAACGGGGACTGGAATCCAGTGTGGGAGGAGAGACAGATCAGTCAAGGATTCCAGAAGGTGCTGGCAATGGGACTGGGATGAGCAGAAACTGGGGCCGGGAAGGAGAATGCGACTGGGACAAGGAGCCAGGGATGGGTGAAGTGGTCAGGCTTGGGGAGGAATGGGGCAAAAGTCTGTGCCTTCTAGAACATTCTTCCCCCCACCCCACAAAAAAAATGGAACTCGAGTTTCTTGAATTTTACCAATCCTCTGATGTCAGCAAATTTCTGACAGTGGGTCTCATTCCCTTCTAGTGTTTGCTCACATACAGGTACTCCTGGGGGCATTCTGTGCTAAAACACTAAAAATTCTGCACACAATATTTTTTAAAATTCTGCAAATATTATTTGTCAAACTAACACTACATAATCATGCCAGTTTCAATTATTTTTAGGGCCGTTGATTAATCACAGTTAACTCAAAAATTCATCACAATTAATCGCAGTTTTAATTGCATTGTTAAACAGTAGAACACCAATTGAAATTTATTAAATATTTTTGGATGTTTTCTACATTTTCAAATATATTGATTTCAATTACAACATAGTTTACAAAGTAGACTGCTCACTTTTATATTATTATAGATATTTGCACTGTAACAATGGCAAACAAAAGAAATAGTGTTTTTCAATTCACCTCATGCAAGTACTGTAGTGCAATCTCTCTATCGTGAAAGTGCAACTACAAATATAGATTTTTTTTTGTTTGTTTCTTACATAACTGCACTAAAAACAAAAAAGTGTAATAACTTAGTCCTACTTCTTGTTCAGCCATTCACTAAGGCAAACAAGTTTGTTTACATTTATGGGAGATAATGCTGCCTGCTTCTGGTTTACAATGTCACCTGAAAATGAGAACAGGCATTCGCATGGCACTTTTGTAGCCGTCTTGCAAGGTCTTTATGTGCCAGATAGGCTAAACATTCGTATGCCCCTTCATGCTTCAACCACCATTCCAGAGAACATGCTTCCATGCTGATGACGCTCATTAGAAAAATAATTTATTAATTAAATTTGTGACTAAAGTCCTTGGGGGAGAATCATATGTTCCCTGCTCTCTTTTACCCGCATTCTGCCCTATATATGTCATGTTATAGCAGTCCCAGATGACCCAGCACAAGTTGTTCGTTTTAAGAACACTTTCACTGCAGATTTGACAAAACGCA
Organism: Gopherus evgoodei; assembly: GCF_007399415.2. Lineage (NCBI taxonomy): Eukaryota > Metazoa > Chordata > Testudines > Testudinidae > Gopherus > Gopherus evgoodei. The sequence continues at coordinate 181,013,733 of NC_044324.1, read as the reverse complement.
AAGAAGGTACCAATGTGAGATTTCTAAAGATAGCTACATCATTCAAGTCAAAGTTTAAGAATCTGAAGTGCCTTCCAAAATCTGAGAGGGAGAATGTGTGGAGCATGCTTTCAGAAGTCTTAAAAGAGCAATACTCCGATGCGGAAACTACAGAACCTGAACCACCAAAAAAGAAAATCAACCTTCTGCTGGTGGCATTTGACTCAGATGATGAAAATGAACATGCGTCGGTCCGCACTGCTTTGGATTATAAATGAGCAGAACCCGTCATCAGCATGGACACATTCCTCTGGAATGATGATTGAAGCATGAAAGGACATATGAATCTTTAGTGCATCTGGCATGTAAATATTGTGGCAACGCCGGCTACAACAGTGTCATGCAAACTCTTTTTTTCACTTTCAGGTGATAATGCTATCCACTTCTTGTTTACAGTATCTCCTGCAAATTTAGACAAACTTTTGTCTGAATGATTGGCTGAACAAGAAGTAGGACTGAGTGGACTTTGTTTTATTTTTGAGTGCTGTTATTTTTGTACGTAATTCTACATATTTAAGTTCAGCTTTCATGATAAAGAGATTGCATTACTTGTATTAGGTGAATTGAAATACTATTTCTTTTGTATTTTACATTGCAAATATTTTTAATAAAAAATAAAGTGAACACTGCTCACTTTATATTCTGTGTTGTAAGTGAAATCAATATATTTGAAAATGTAGAAAATGTCTAAAACTATTTAAACAAATGGCATCCTATTGTTTAACAGTGCGATTTAATCGTGTGATTAATTGCGATTACTTTTCTTAATTGCACGATTAATCACAATTAATGTTTTTAATCATTTGACAGCCCTAACTATTTTGGTAATTTATTTCAAAATACCTATTAACAAGTATGTCTGTAGCAATACAGACATGCACATAAGTTCCCCCAGAAGTAGAGAGTTAAAGAAACCCCTATAACAACCCAGTTCCTGTTTCTCTTCTCTTCCCCCCCCCCCCAAAAAAAAGCCTAGCTGGGGTGGCCAGACGCCCCCAACCCCTCCTCCCCAAAGCCCAGCCGTGGCCCCTGCAGCTCAGACACCCACACCCCTCCTCCTCCAAGCCCAGGGATTCAGAGGAAGAAACTGTGTGACGCCCAGTCCTAGCTTTGCATGGAGTTTCCTGTATGCCACTCTCTCCTTCCCTCAGGGCATGCTGGGAACTGCAGCTGCTGGGAACCTTCTAGCTCCCTCCCTCTCCCCCCAGCAGTTTCTATGTGTGAGCTGGGCTCTGCTGTCCAGCAGCCCTTAGTGGCGGCCAGCAGCACTGCAGCCCATGTCTGGGGGAAAGGAAATTTTGCACACACAATGTTAATTTCTGCAAAATTCTGCATGTGCAGTGGCGCAGAATTCCCCCAGGAAGAATACAGGATGATGACCTATCACTATGGTCAGTTACTCAGCTTAGATGGCAGAGGTCTTTGTGATGGATCAGAAGGTTCCACCCTTGCTGATGAACCATGGGGTATCATTTTGGTAGAATTTTTGTATTTTCAGTTTCTTTAAAACCTAAGAAATCACAAACTATGTAAAAGAACATTATTAAAGTTGCAAAAGCCAAGCACTCACAAATTAGGAAATGCCAGAATTAGGATTGCCTATGCAACCCTAATTCAGCGCTCTTGTGCATATGCATTGATAGACTTCAGTTGCATGATCACATACTGGTTTTTCCACAGGACCTCTGCCTCATTCTGTCAGTGTGCCAGACAGACCTGCTTTGAAGATGAATCAGAGTTGTGTAGTAAAGAAGGCTGTTGTCTGTAGGACCCCTGCCTCATTTTTTGTAGAAACTGAAAAGTGAATATTGCATGAGTTGGGGGGTTGCAGGATTAGAAAGGATAGTTTCATTATTAAGACAGTTAAATGCTGCCCTGGAGAATTGGATTCTGTTCCTGCCTCTGCCACACAGATCCTGTGTGATGCTGAGCAAATCACTTAAACCAAACTTTTCAGAGATGCTCCCTCATCATGTGTTCTGCATTTTCTGACTTCAGGCCCTGGACCCTGATTTGCAGATGTGCATTGACTGCATTATGAAGTCAATGAGAGCTGTATTAGAATATTTCAAGTGCTATAAAATCCAAAATATGGTAAAAAAAATCAGGTCCTAAGCATCTCAAATGGGCACCTGAAACTAATGGATTTTTTTTTTATTTTTTATTTTACTTTATGCCCCATCTGTAAAATGGGGATAATACCTCGTCTCACAGGAATTTTGTAAAGATAAAGTAATGTTTGTGAAGATCTTGAGTAGGATATATAGCCAAGACCTAATGTATATAAACTGTTTATATGAGTACTTAGAAAAGCTATGAGAAAATTAATTGCATTTGTAGTAAGAGTTGAATAGTATGTTGTAAATACGGCCTAGAATCACACACTGAACAATGGAGACAAAATCCTGTGGACTGAATGAAGCTGAGGTCCTGTAGGAAAAACAGTGATCATGTTATTAAAAGCTGTGTCATAATGCATAGATACAAAGGGTGGAGGTATGGGAATTAGGGTTGCACAGGCAACCTTAATTCTGGCATTTGGTAGGGCTGTCCAGAAGACAGTTCAATTTTGAATAATTAAATGTTTCTAACTTTGTTCCTTCTGTATTAGAATGCATTCAGAGTAATATGGGATGGGTAACCCTGTTCTCAGAACAGAGGACTTGAACCTGGGCCCTAACTACCAGGCTGAAGAGTGTCTCTCTTTCTGTTTCATATTTTGAGCAGAGTCCATTCTAGACTGAGAAATCTTCCTGTGTAACGTTTCCGTTTCAGCAAGACAGTATTTTGGATGGATTTTTTTTTTCCCCAGATCTAATGCTTCACTTTGCAACCTTAAATTTTTTTTAATGTAGAATATATAGAGACTAAGGAACCTAGATTTGTGTAAAGCATATTTTATAACTTGCAACTTTTTTTTAAAGCGTTAGAGGTTAGGAAACTCGATCCTTTTTCATAGTATGTATGCTAACATTTCTCTAACCCAGTTGAAAATACAGTTTTTGTAATGGAACCGTACTCTTTAGAGTTTGAAAGAAATGTTAATATGTTAAAGGTTGACGACAGACCTATCCAACAACTGACTTGTGAGCATAACTCTAAGGCTTTACTGCCCTTTTTGAGTAGCTGTAGAAATGACCTCGTTTTCTCTTTTGTGTAAGCTGTTTGTAAAATATGCTTGCATGGTATTCAAAAGTTGTGTACTTTAATCACTTACCTCTTCTAACTTTTTAAGGGCAATAATGAACAACCTGTTCAGACCAGTAAAATAGGGCTGGGTAGAAGAGAGTATCAGAGCTTACAGCATCGCCATCATTCGCAGCGTTCTAAATGTCGTCCGCCTAAGGGCATGTATCTGACCCAGGAAGATGTGGTAGCAGTTTCGTGTAGCCCCAATGCAGCCAACACAATTCTTAGACAGCTGGACATGGAGCTAATCTCATTGAAGCGCCAGGTACTTTGGGTCATCTGTCTTGTTTTGTTGCTGTGAATTCCTGAGACTGTGTATTTTCCTAATCCAGTGGTTCTCCAGCTATTTACCATTGCGGGCTGCATATGCAGCTCTCTCTGTTATGTGGGCCACATCCACGCTAATATATTATCAGTCTGTCCCTGAGGATGTCATATGGGCCACAGCTATGTGCTGAATCATTGTCCTAATCCCTCTATGGGGTTTCTGAAATCATGTATCAGTTACTTCAATACAAGTGTCTTGTTAAATTGATTGTTGCTATACTTGTTAATTCTACACAGATAACAGGTTGGAAGTTAGAAAATAGCCTGTTTTGTTTTAATGCTACCCTTGCCCACTATTGAGGATATAATTTGGTGGGACTACCTCTTTCTGAAAACACATGTACATTTCATTCTTGTCAAAGGGTAATCCTCCCAACAGTTTCTTAATTTCTATGTTGGAGGGAAATAGAATCTTATTGTATTTTAACATCTTATCTGAGTTTAAACTGAATAAAATCTAATAGGGGGTGCAAGTGATCTGTTTGTTTATCGTATATTATAACTGTGTGTGTGTGTGTGTAGGATGGGGGAATCCTCAAAATATTGGAAAAATCATGGATCAAGATACATTTCTGTTTAAAATGCTGTAAGGATACAGCTCTTTCTTTTGCCTAGACTGAGTGCAACAGAGTTTTATCTCCATACTCAATGCCTTCCCATCCATTCAAGCCCTTGCATGCTGTCAAACCAGCCATGCAAATCCATTTTCTCATATATACCATTACCTTGATATAATGCCACCTGATATAACACGAATTTGGATATAACGCGGTAAAGCAGTGCCCGGGGAGGGGCGCGCAGGACTGCGCACTCCAGTGGATCAAAGCAAGTTCAATATAACACGGTTTCACCTATAACCTGGTAAGATTTTTTGGCTTCCAAGGACAGTGTTCTATCGAGGTAGAGGTGTATGTGTTTATCTGTTCATTGCGTCAGCACATTTTAATTGGTTAATAGTGATGTGCAAGTGTAGTTAGAAAGTACACCTTTGTAAACAAAAATTAATCTCTAACTTTAATATGTCAAAATAATTCCAAAATGAACTATATCAGGAGATCATAACCTGAAAGCCAACAAAACCAGTAAAAAGCAGTCTGCAACAAGAAAGTAACTAGAAATATCTCATCACTTTTTAGAGTTCTGTTGGGGAAGGAGAGAACCTAGTCTTCTGAGGGTATGTCTACATCTACAATTTTGCAGCGCTGGTTGTTACAGCTGTATTAGTACAGCTGTATAGGGCCAGCGCTGCAGAGTGGCCACACTTACAGCAACCAGCGCTGCAAGTGGTGTTAGATGTGGCCATACTGCAGCGCTGTTGGGCGGCTTCAATGGGGTTTCGGGGAACGCGAGAGCAAACTGGGGAAGGAGACCAGCTTCGCCGCGGTTTGCTCTCGCGTTCCCCGAACCCCCTTGCAAACCGCAGGGAAGGAGATCTGCTTGCACGGAGGTTCGGGGAACGCGAGAGCAAACCGGGGAAGGAGACCAGCTTTGCCGCGGTTTGCTCTCGCGTTCCCCGAACCCCCTGCAAACCGCAGGGAAGGAGACCTGCTTGCACGGGGGTTCGGGGAACGCGAGAGCAAACCGGGAAAGGAGACCAGCTTCGCCGCGGTTTGCTCTCGCGTTCCCCGAACCCCCCTGCAAACCGGGGAAGGAGACCTGCTTGATTACCAGACGCTTCCTCAGGTATGCTGGGATACCTGCTTATTCCACGGAGGTCAAGAAAAGCGCTGGTAAGTGTCTACACTTGATTACCAGCGCTGGATCACCAGCGCTGGATCCTCTACACCCGAGACAAAACGGGAGTACGGCCAGCGCTGCAAACAGGGAGTTGCAGCGCTGGTGATGCACTGCAGATGTGTACACCTCCTAAGTTGCAGCGCTGTAACCCCCTCACAAGCACTGCAACTTTGTGATGTAGACAAGCCCTGAGAAACAATTTATGTATAGAATTTCTCTCAGTCAGTAAAAATGTAAGAGCAGCAAATGAAAAGATGTTTGTAGAATCCTGAAATATTTTTTACTCTATACAGACATGCAATTTTGTGAAAGTTAGCTTTTATCTTCCTCTTGGTTTGTCATAATCCTGGTGGACAAATTTTAACCAGCCTTTCAAAGAACTCTGTCTTAGTCATCTGTGTCTCATTCACTCTCCAGGGTAAAATATGAGTTGTCTGTGAAGCAGCAGTTAAAAGTAGAGAAGCATTAAACCATTATGTTTACTTCTGTAATTTAAGAGGCATACTTGTAGCAATCCTAGTGGAACTGTTTGTATGAAGTAGATCAGCTTTCTTTGTGGAGCTGATTAACTTTTTATTTTTTATTTTTTTTAAATCAAGGTTCAAAATGCTAAGCAAGTAAACAGTGCACTGAAACAAAAAATGGAAGGTGGAATTGAAGAATTCAAACCTCCTGAGGTAGATTAATATAATGTGCTAGAATGTGTGGCATTGCTCTTGGATTGGCGGGAAGATATATTAAAGTATAGTTTGAGTCATTTGCTGCTGCACAGTATTTGTGTTTCAGAGAACCAACATATTTACCATTGCATGAATTTCAGTGTTCCATTCATGCAATGGTAAATATGTTGGTTCTCTGGAGGAAGTGAGCAAAATATGCTTTTCTCAAACTTTTAAATGGGAGGTGAGTGGGAGTGGGTAGAGGGACAATAGAAGCAGTGAGGTTAGCATGATTATACATGAAGTTAGGGAGCTGGATCATGTGCTGTTACAAACCAGCTTTTCTGGTGCAGCTAATTAGTTTCTACTCACAAGCATTGGGGTGGGTTTTTTTTGTTTTTTCAATTACTGAAGCTACTCTTTTAATGGTGAGCAAATTGATTGAAAATGCAAATTAATTTAGAAATTATTTTCTAATAATACAACTTAGTATTAAACAGTAAACTAACAAAATGTTTTTACCTTCATGAAGATGATTATTACTCTGTGACAATTGAGTCTTTGCAATTGAGTCTTACTGCAAACAGGGAAAACTATCAAAGAAATTCAGGCATTAAAATATGTTTTTATAATGACTTTCAGATATTTTACAGTGTGTTTGGAATGTGCTTTAATGACCTTAGTGTGCAATTTCTCTAATTTTAATAGTTGAATCAGAAAATCAATGCCCGTTGGACTACAGAAGAGCAGCTTCTTGCAGTACAAGGTATGTTACAAAAAAAAGTAGTAGTGACTTATAACTATTAAAAATCTCGTGACCTGCAGATTTCTTCAAAATTGGGCCTGTGCCCTTTTTCTGCTTTATGTATAAAGAACACCAGAGAAAATGCTTTGTTTTCCTTTAAGGTAGCTGGGGAGGGAATTTGCTCATCCCCCACCCCCCCTTAGAAATGTTGGGAATGTAAAGTCTCTGGCTTTGTTAGAAGACCAATGGAACACACCTGATTTTTGTTCTTGTTGTAAGCTCTTTCTTTAATTGAAGGGGTGTGAGTGGTATATACTCTACATTCAGTAGATTCAGAGTTTAGTCACTGAAGTTAAATGGGTGTTAACTTTTTTTTTTTAAAGCCCACTGGTGTTCTAAGCAGTCTGACTAAAAATCCCTTTTCTTAATATATAAATTACACCATCACAAGACACTAACTCTTCTTCCTGGTCTTCTAGCCTAAACAGACGTGAAATAAAGTAGGAAACAAGTAGGGGAAAATATTTTTCAGGCTGCCTTTATACATCCAAAAAGAAGCAAAAAGGCAGAAGCCCAATTTCTTTCGTTTGCAGGTCATCTTTAACTAGGCATGAAGAGACAAGATACAGTCTTCCCATCCAACATCCTGCTGTGAAAGTTTGAGGCTGGAGGCAGATGCTGTACTAACACATTTTCTTAGTGGTTAGCAGTGCACTTTACCAACAGGATATTGGGTACAGTTAACATGCAATAATCTCTTATCTAATGAAAACTCTCAGATTGTTATCCTGTTAAAACAATGCACTGCACAGTCCAGAAAAAGCATTCAGATGGATATATAAGCATAAAAATGAAACTCAGTGTATTAACTTCAAAGTGTGATAAGTTGCATCTTTTGTTTGTTTTTTTCTGATACTATACATCAGCTCAGTATTACTTCAGTGAAGTAATTGAGCTTGTTCTCTACATCAGTAGTTCTCAAACTTTTTTTTTTTTCCCACGGACCACTTGAAAATTGCTGAGGGTCTCAGTGGACCACTTAATGATTTTTCCAAATGTTGTTTGTACCGTTGTCCAACTGTTGTAAAGCGCTTTGGATAAAAGCGCTATATTACAAAAACCCCTTAATAATAATTGTTTTTTGTTCTGCAAATAAAAGCACACAATTCATATTTTAATATCAGTAGTCTTACCTTTCTAATGCGATGAATGTTCTCCCCCCTGCTGTGGCAGCCCCCTGGCTGGGAAGGATGGGGGTCTCCCATGCTGCGGCAGCCACTGAGCTGGAGCTGTGAAGGAAGCCGAGGGTCTCTCCCCAGCAGCCGCATTCCTGGAGCTGGGGAAAGTCACCTCTCTCTGGCCCTGCATGTCCCAAATTCCCCCCACCCTGTCTTCTCACCCCACTGCCCCTTCCCACATCCCCTCTACTCCCCCCAAGGCCACCACCTTGCCTTACATTTGTGTCCTCTCCAGAGTCCAAGCACCTAATTAGTGGAGCCACACCTGTATGCTCCATTTACTAGGTGGGTGGCCCGTCATTTTTTTTATGTGCTGCGGCCCAGGCGTGCACCTTATAGGGAACTATCCATGGACCACCTTAATGGAAGTGGTCCGCAGACCACAGGTTGAGAACCTCTGCTCTACGTTGTTTATTGGCATTAAAATAATGCTTAGACTAATTAGTATTACTTGCCCCATGTTTTGTTAGAATATCCTAATGTATAAGTTACTGAACATTCAGTATTTGATAACTTTTAGTATTCTGACTCTACTTCAAAAGTTAGGATTCTTTCAAAAGTTGAATGGTCTTTATTTCTTTTATATGCAACCAGTAAACTGTTATAGTGCTTTCTAGTACAGAATTGGTTCTTTTGAGTAAGTCCTCGTATTTTTTTGGTGAACATAGTTTTGAAAAGGCTGAGAAAAAACACAGCTTTGTTCATGCTCAGTCATTTTTCATACAGTTTGGTCTGCAAAAACTTAAACGACTGTTTGCAAGTACAGAACCCATTACGTATGATGGGGGCATGACTCTAACTTTCTGAAATCAAATTGCTGCAGGTACATAAACTACTAGACCTATTCCATGCTTAGGAAATATGACCCAAATAAGATCACTGCAAACTCTCTTTCTGAATGTTTGACTCTGTATATTGCAGTGGTCCTCAAACGGTGGGGCATGCCCCTTAGGTGGGGCCCGGAGGAACATTTGGGGTGGAGGTGGGGCATGTGGTAGGGCCCAGGCTAGCTCTTATGGGGGACAAGGAGGGAGCGCCACCCAGCCCTGCCCCAGATGCAGCTAAGTGCCCATCTGCAGGCCCTCTCACCCCTATTCCCTCTCCATCTCCATCCCCAGTTCTACCCCCAGCTCCGCTGTCAGCCCAAGCTCCATGCCGAGACAGCTGTACAGTAATGGAGTGGGGATGCGGAAAGATTCCATTACTGGTCATGGGGGCATGACGGGAAGAGATAAGGCACCACTGGCATATTGGCTCTGGGACTACTGGGGGAATTCTGCTCTTGCACAGAATTCATGTCCCCTGCACATTTTACTCTTTCCCTGCAGAATAATTGATTCACGCTCCCCTTCCAGGCAGTGGTCCTGAACAGGCCATCTGATCTGGGCATCAGGAGCAGCCAGGGAAGATGTAAATCACCGCCTCAGGGAGTGGGACTGGGCATGTGTGCAAGACTCTGTCCCTCTCGCTTGCTGTCGCGATATGCCTGGAGCCAGAAGAGGGCAGGCCTGGGGACACCTGGCTGGTATCTTCTACTATTCACCAGACTCCAGCTGCTAGCCCTGCGGGGGGACAAGACTTATTCTTCCCCTGCACCGGCTGCTCCTGGGGCCAGGTCCAACCCAGCTCCAGGAACCTCCCCCAACTGCAGGAAATCCACACATGCACCCTACCCCCTGCTTCTTGCCCCCATTGCGCCCCAGCTGCGGGGGAAGAGGTCACTGTACAGCAAGCTGCTCCCCCATCTGCCCAACCCCCATGCATCTAGACCCTCCACCCACCCTGCCAAGCCCCATCCCACTGAGCTGCACCCAGACTCCCACCCCACCAGCCCCCCTTCACCTGGATCCCCCTGCTGAGTCCCATTTCCCCTGCACCTTGACCTTCCAACGAGCCCCTGTGCATCCAAACCCCTCCTAGACACACACCTGGACTTGGACCTCGCACCAAGCCACCCACACCCAAATTGCCCCCCACACAATCCGCTCACCCCACACCTGGATCCTCCCACACTAAGCTCCTCCAAACTTGGAGCCTGCTAGGGTAAGTCTGCTTGCCCCACACTTGGATCAGGTGGCAGGGCTGGGCTTGCATGTGAGACTCTGCCCCTCTTGCTTGCTATTGGCATGAAGGGGCAGAGTCCCAGGGTGTTTCTGGGTCAGCCCTTGCCCTTGCGCTGTGTCAGGGTTGGGTGCAGTCTCACTGCCGATTCTGTGTCCCAAAGGGAGCAGGGGACTGCAGAGTGATCCCCCACCTCTGTGCAGCCAGTGGCCTGCGCTTCCTGCTGCATGCTGGAACCTCCACTCCCATTGCCCTTCTAATCTATTGTCTGCAACAATTTCAGTTCTAGTCCAGTGACTGTACGGTGATATGCTGAGTACTACTTAGCCATGCCATTCACTAAGGCCCCAATCTGCCAAAGTGTTAGTTTTAATGGGGATACTCAGGTGCTGAACTCTAGGCACACATTTAAGTGCTGTGCCAGATCATGGCTTAACTTCACTCCTAAGGATATGCTGCCTTTTAGAGTATGTCCGCACAGCAAAGAAAAGCGCCCAGCTGGCCCATGCCAGCTAACTCGGGCTCGCGGGACTTGGGCTGCTGGCCTGTTTCATTGCTGTGTAGACTTCCAGACTGGGGCTAGAGCTTCTACTTTTTGAGCTTCATTGTATAAGGCTAGGCAAATTATCAAGCTTAATCAGTTCCCTGGGCAGAGAGGTGGAAAGCTTTAGGAAATAACTTAAGGTAGTGTTTGAAACTTGACTATGTAATGAGTAGTCTGTGCACCAGTTCACCATTACATGACCTAGAAAGTTGATAGTCTCTTTCAAGATTAATGTGTGCTTTGTCAGTATGTTAGGTTTTCTGTCTTCCAATGAAGATTTAAGAGTGCTGTACTGAAGTCTTGTATATATCAATCTCAGTAACACTATTGGATATTTACTAGTATGCTAAAAGGAATCTGAAAGGAACCTGAACCTCAGTGGTCAAATGAGAGAAATGCATTTCATTTTGTTATCCTTTTGTTCCCTTAATGAATTCTGCAAATTGGTAAATAAGTCACAGTGGGTCTTCTAATCATCTGTGAGAGTTAGGGCTAATCTGTACTAGAAGCACCACGTCTGCACAGTTGCAGCATGTCTGATCAAGATGCTCTATGATGACAGGGGAGAAGTCTCCCTTCGGCATAATAAATCCACCTCCGCAAGAGGTGGTAGCTATATTGGTGGGAGAATCTCTCCCACTGACATAGACGCATAGACTTTAAGGTCAGAAGGGACCATTATGATCATCTAGTCTGACCTCCTGCACAATGCAGACCACAGAATCTCACTCACCCACTCCTGTAACAAACCCCTAACCTATGTCTGAGTTATTGAAGTCCTCTAATAGTGGTTTGAAGACCTCAGGCTGCAGAGAAATCTGCAGCAAATGACCCCTGCCCCATGCTGCAGAGGAAGGTGAAAAACCTCCAGGGCCTCTGCTAATCTGCCCTGGAGGAAAATTCCTTCCCGACCCCAAATATGTCAGTCAGTTAAACCCTGAGCATGTGGGCAAGACTCACCAGCCAGCACCCAGGAAAGAATTCTCTATAGTAACTTAGATCCCAACCCATCTAACATCCCATCACAGACCACTGGGCATACTTACCTGCTGATTAATCAAAGATCAGTTGCTAAATTAATTGCCAAAATTAGGCTATCCCATCATACCATCCCCTCCATAAACTTATCAAGCTTAGTCTTAGTCAGATATGTCTTTTGCCTCCTCCACTCCCCTTGGAAGGTCTGTTCCAGAGCTTCACTCCTCTAATGGTTAGAAACCTTTTTCTAAATTCAACTCTAAACTTCCTAGTGTCCAGTTTATATCCGTTTTGTTCTTGTGTCCACATTGGGACTAAGCTTAAATAATTCCTCTCCCTCCCTGATATTAATCCCTCTGATATATTTATGAAGAACAATCATCACCTCCCTCAACCTTCTTTTGGTTAGGCTAAACAAGCTGAGCTCTTTGAGTCCCCTTTCATAAGACAGGGGTTCCATTCCTTGGATCATCCTAGTACCCCATCTCTGAACCTGTTCCAGTTTGAATTCATCCTTCTTAAACATGGGAGACCAGAACTGTACACAGTGTTCCAGATGAGGTCTCACCAGTGCCTTATATAACGGTACTAACAACTGCTTATCTTTGCTGGAAATACCTCACCTGATGCATCCTAAAACTGCATTAGCTTTTTTAACGGCCATATCACATTGGCGGCTCATAGTCATCCTGTGATCAACCAATACTCCGAGGTCCTTCTCCTCCTCTATTACTTCCAACTGATGAGTCCCCAATTTATAACTAAAATTCTTGTTATTAATCCCTAAATTCATGACCTTGCACTTTTCACTATTAAATTTCATCCTATTACTATTACTCCAGTTTACAAGGTCTTCCTGTATGATATCCCAGTCCTTCTCTGTGTTAGCAATACCTCCCAGCTTTGTGTCATCCGCAAATTTTATTAGCACATTCCCACTTCTTGTGCCAAGGTCAATAATAAAAAGATTAAATAAGATTGTTCCCAAAAATGATCCCTGGGGAACTCCACTAGTAACCTCCTTCCAGCCTGACAGTTGACCTTTCAGTATGACCCGTTGTAGTCTCCCCTTTAACCAGTTCCTTATCCACCTTTCAATTTTCATATTGATCCCCATCTTTTCCAATTTAACTAATAATTCCCCACGTGGAACTGTGTTAAATGCCTTACTGAAATCGAGGAAAATTAGATCCACTGCATTTCCTTTGTCTAAAAAATCTGTCACCTTCTTAGAGAAGGAGATCAGGTTGGTTTGGCATGATCTACCTTTTGTAAAACCATGTTGTATTTTTTTTCCAATTACCATTGACCTCAATGTCCTTAACTACTTTCTCCTTCAAAATTTTTTCCAAGACCTTACATACTACAGATGTCAAACTAACTGGCCTGTAGTTACTTGGATCACTTTTTCCCCCTTTCTTAAAAATAGGAACTATGTTAGCAATTCTCCAGCGTACGGTACAACCTCTGAGTTTACTGATTCATTAAAAGTTCTTGCTAATGGGCTTGCAATTTCATGTGCCAGTTCCTTTAATATTCTTGGATGAAGATTATCTGGGCTCTCCGATTTTACCTCCCATTAAGCTGTTCGAGTTTGGCTTCTACTTCAGATGTGGTAATAGCTACCTCCATATCCTCATTCCCATTTGTCATCCTTCCATTATCCCTAAGCTCCTCATTAGCCTTATTAAAGACTGAGGCAAAGTATTTATTTAGATATTGGGCCATGCCTAGATTATCCTTAACCTCCACTCCATCCTCAGTGTTTAGTGGTCCTACTTCTTCTTTCTTGTTCTTCTTATTTATATGGCTATACAACCTTTTACTGTTGGTTTTAATTCCCTTTGCAAGATCCAACTCTACATGGCTTTTAGCCTTTCTCACTTCATCCCTACATGTTCTGACCTCAATAAGGTAGCTTTCCTTGCTAATCCCTCCCATCTTCCACTCCTCGTAGGCTTTCTGCTTTTTCTTAATCACCTCTCTGAGATGCTTGCTCATCTAGGTTGGTCTACAACTCCTGCCTATGATTTTTTTCCCCCCCTTTCTTGGGATGCAGGCTTCTGATAAGTATCAGAGGGGTAGCCGTGCTAGTCTGGATCTGTAAAAGCAGCAAAGAATCCTGTGGCACCTTATAGACTAACAGACGTTTTGGAGCATGAGCTTTCGTGGGTGAATTCGCGCACGAAAGCTCATGCTCCAAAACGTCTGTTAGTCTATAAGGTGCCACAGGATTCTTTGAGGCTTCTGATAGTTTCTGCAACTTTGACTTGAAGTAATTCCAGGCCTCCTCCGCCTTTTAGATCCACAAGTTCTTCTGTCCGATCCACTTCCATAGCACTGTCCACACTGGCGCTTAAGTAGGTGTAACTTACGTTGCTCAGGAGGGTGGCGTATTCACACTGCTGAGCGATGTAATTTATGCTGAAGTAAGTGGTAGTGTGGACCTGGCCTTAGTGAAGCTCTCCTGTTATGCCCTATCTATTATGACAGGCAGAAGACGGAGTACTGGAGGGAGCATACTTTGAAAAGGTATATCACTTTCTCATCTCCTGCCATTGTCAGTGCACAGAGCAAATGGTTGTCTCTCTCTTGCCCAGACTTACCCTCTTTAGAAACACTACTGCTTCCTCTTGCACACTGTGACTCCCTGCAGCCAGATCTCTCTCATCTCCTCCTCCTTCTCCCCCTCACCCCCCCGCAGATCTCTGTGGGGAGTAGAAGCTTACTAGTACATATGTGCAGAACCAGCCATAATTTTATTTGACCCTTAATGGCTAAAACTGAAGCTTCAACTTAGCTTCAACTGTAGTTAAACTACTTATTGGCACAGACTTTTCTCTTGTACATTCACTGCAGCGAACAAGACACTGCATATTAGAAGCACTTATTCAAAAAGAAAAGTAGAAAGAGCAAAGTTATATCATTTTTTATCAAGTTACTAAGAGCATATATTTCAGATTTTCTAATTTGAATCTCTCCTTCTGTATCCTTTACTTCACCTTTCTGAAATAAGACATTACATCTGGCATATAATTTTCTGCTATTGGGGAAGAAAATGCATGTCCTTTAAGTATTATAATGGAGTCTGAATGGGTAAAGTCATCAGCAGTTTTCCACATTACATAAGTCAAATCTTATTTTGCTCATGACATGAAAGGTTCCCTAGCAGAAAGCAAAAATCATATAACTTTCTCCAGTTTATGGATTACTGCAGAGTAATTTTTATCCGAGGCTATAAAATGCAAGTAGGTCTCTCTCTGGAGGCTGAAAGGTACAAAACTCTTGGACCCTTTGGGTATCAAAAATATCATTTTTAGTACAGTAACTAAAAGCAAAGCTCCAGAGTGCAGGAGAACATGAGGATTTTCCCCTTGAGAACAGGAAAGAGGAGAAACTTCAGGGTTACCTTTAATGTATTAAAAGGAGAAAGACTCAAATATCTTTGTTTTTAAGAAAATGGAAACTGAATTGAGGGAGAATTGGTAAACTTCAATATGTCACTTTGAGATGACCTGATTCAGGTATTTAAAATACATGTATTTTGTTTATTTGATCGACCATTCCTTGATAACTGACATCAAAGATACAGATGGAATTTTTCAGTGCTAGTATATTGTGTTGGGAAAGAGAAGCACACAGAGCCAGCCTTAATGTGTTTGAATGGGCAAGTAAATTTTTTCCACAAAATCGGGTATAACTAACTTTTTTTTATGCCAAAAGCAGTTTTAGGATTTTGGGGAGGATGAGAAATAAGTTGAGGCACTCCCAACTCAAACTGACTGATATAAAAATGAATGAAAGGGAGAAGAGTTGAACTATTTGTCAAAGTTAGACTCAGGACTCAGTTTGTCAGATCACTCTGTTTTATTAGCACAGCGCTCTGCTAATAACATCCAGATAATGAGAGTTTGTGTCTTGCATGGTACTATCTTATTTATACAGATAAAAGGGCGAGCACTTAGCAAGATAACAAAGGAAGCAGAATCTGATAAGTTTACCTGGGCTAGGCATGCATATCTTATTTCCTTACTTAACTATTACCGATCTTCTGTTAATGTTTCGCCATTAGCCCCCTTGTTCATGCCTGATGTTTCTTTTCCTGGCACCTGTATTTCAACATTTCTTATTTCTGCTTAAAAGTACATACAACATTTATTTAATCCATTCTTATTTTTACAATATAATTCATTCTACTTTCACAATCCCTCCTTTTGGTCAAGCTCACGCCATGATCAACCTTTTACTGGGTTCCACGTATTAACTGTTCTTTATCTCTTTGTTTATCAGCAATGTTCAAAATCATCATATTAGCACTGTGTTTTGGGGCAGTCACCTGGGTGGCATGCCTTACACGATTTTGGATACAACAGGAGACTAACTGAAAACATACAAAAATTATTAGGATTCCAAACAGGATAGTCAGGGCTCCCTGAAACAACCAGTTTCCTATGCTAGAGAAATTGAACAGGTTACTTAGCCACTTCCATAAAGAAATCGGCTTTTCATGGGGAAGATATGCGATTTGTTCTAAGTGGCTAGAGCGATCTGTTACCTCATCGGTATTGTCAGGTATAAACACACAACATTGTTTTCCAATGAGAGCACAGGTCCCTCCTTTGGCCGCCAGCACTATGTCCAATGCCTGACGGTTTTGGAGGGCCACCTGTTGGATCGCCCCTGGTTCTTTGGCCGGGGCTCTTAAACTTTCTCCAGTTTTATTTGCCATTATTTTAACTACTGCTTGTAACCTCAGGAGCCTTTTGGCCTGGTGTATTACTCCCCCAAGTGGGATAAAGGAACTGCCAATAGCCTCTTCCCAGGTGTCATTACTGTTCCATATTGTGTTAAATGGACAAGGTCCTCCAGTGAGGTCTGGGGAATTGAGTGGGATAGCCAGGACAGGAACACCAGTTTGAGAGTGGGCTGGGATGTGGCTGCAGACCCAGCATTTAGAAATAATAAGGGTCTGAGCTATCCACACTTGCTGCTGGATAAAAGAATTGTCATTGTGGACTCCCCAGACCTTAAGACACCAGCAGCTGAGGAACAGGTGCCACCGGAGGAGCATGTTGGAGGCAGGGCCCTTCTGGCTCTGACAACCTCAACTGAGGAAACTGCAGTCACAGTTTTATGTCCACGAGGCAGCAGGCGCTAGGCTTGCTACTGCTGCTTCTTGGGCCTTGCTTTAGGTTGTCATCTGCTTCTGGCAACCCTTATGAGAACGTAGATTGTAAGGTATTGCAGGCTGTTCCTCTGTGTCTTCTTCTGGAGTCACAATTGACTCTGCATGGTCCTGAGGTGGTGATTGGTTCGCTGGGGGTGGTGCATTCTTACACTGCGAAGCATGTATCCACTCTGAGATGCTAGACAGTTTAACAGCCGACAGCCATCTGGGTAGTAAGCAGTGCCTGATGATTCTTTGATGTTCTTTAAGTCTCTTTACTACTTCTTCCTTGACTCTGGCTATAACAATGGCCTTCACACCTTATCTTTTCCTGATGCATACATTCCTCATTCACACAAACAGATTGAGAATACAAACAGTAGTATTTTATATCGAGCAAAAAAAAGCATTGCAAATTAAACCTTGCTAAGTTTTACAATTAATAACCAAGACAATTTATATTGAGACCCAGGCCCTCAATGTTTCTCTA
This sequence comes from Gopherus evgoodei, assembly GCF_007399415.2. Classification (NCBI taxonomy): domain Eukaryota; kingdom Metazoa; phylum Chordata; order Testudines; family Testudinidae; genus Gopherus; species Gopherus evgoodei. Next base: position 180,996,559 of record NC_044324.1, on the reverse strand, counting down.
ATTTACTTAACATACACAATAGAGAATCCTGTCTCTTACTACCTAAATCTTAAAACAAAGAGTTAGAGAGGGCCCAATTTGTAATGCATATAGGAAAACAGAATCCTATAGTCCCAGAGGGTCATTTTTCTGCTATTTAAAAGGGTGGCTAGCAGGATGAAATCGAATTATACTTTAATTCTTATGGGACATTATAAAATCCTGCTCCTACATATCCCCCTTTTGACACTAAGATTATTAATTGCCAGTGTCACTTTTTATTTAGTTCACGTAATAGAAAATACTGGGAGGTGATTTGGGCCTGTGGCTTTAGCTTTGCATACATTTGTTTTATCCACCAGCACATTTTAAACATTTCAATTAAACACATACAATTTAAAACCAAAAACAATTAGGGGTAGTAACATTAGTATGCCAGTAGTTGTGGGAGACCCTACAGAAAATATGTTATACCAATGGTAAGCTGTTGTGTTTTTCTGCAGTGGCAATTCTTAACATGTCCCCATTTGCGTGTATAATATGAATGGTTCCGTTTCCCACATTGGTGTGGGTTTTTTTTTTTTTTAAGGAACTCTGTTACCTTTTCACCTTTTAACAGATGATTGGTAACTTTTTGCCATTCAGTGCCAAGACTGATAGAGAACTCAGCTAAATCAGTGCTTACAGTCAAAGCCATCAGCAGAGCTCAGAGACTCTGTCGTAAAAGGGACACATTCAGCTTCCACCAGAGTTTTGATTTCTTTCCACTTTCAACTCCTGCTTAAAAAACACACAGAGATCTGAAAAAGAAAACACAGTCTATTGCGGCTTTTGGAGCCCTAATAGGATTTTAATTGAGTAGCATGTTTCATTTGCATTTATTTTACCCCTTTCTACAATACACACTGCACATGTCCTAGGGAAAATGTACATTCCTTCTATACTACAACTTTTTTTTAAACGTTAGCCATATCAATTTTTACATAAGGTGTAACTGTGTCTTTTGTTCTTAAGAGTTTTCATGTACCCTTATCAAAGTGACAGTCTGATTACACAGAGCCATTTTAAGGCTCAGTGTTTTTAACATTGCTTCTTTTTGTTTTGTGCACCTCACCTCTGCTGTTGCTTCACAGGGTCACTGTTAATTTCTTATTCTTTCACTACAGCTCTTATCTGCTATTGTTACAAAAAAAAACCCAACCAAACAAAAAGACTTCAGAATCTCTCCCTATTCTCCTGATTTTGACTGCCCTATTGCAGCCATGACTTGGTCTTTATTTAAAAACATTTTAAATTTTGTAAAGAATCAAGTTACCCCTTAAGGGTAAAATGCTAAATCCCAAAGCCAAACAACACTAATTATCTGTGTCTTGCAAAAAGGTCTGTCAGTTTTGCAACTTTGAATTAAAGAGTCAAATGAATTTTTAGTGGCATTAAAAACAAAAACAAAACCAATTTATCTCACACCTAGAAAACAGGAGTTTTACAAACCAAATGTGCTGGTATAGATTCTTAGAACTTTACATATTTCCACAGACAAATTCCTGGTCTCTGGGTCTCCTGGTCCTATGGCCCAGCTGAAGGGAATCGGTTACAAGGACTGCTGCTGCCTAGTTATGTCACAAGCATTTCAAACTTCTCAAAAATGTATGGAGTCCTCAGGCAAACAAACAACCATTTCCAGACAGTGTCTGGGGCTCTTTCAAGTTGTGCACCATCACTTGTTTATCTCCCAAAATGACACCTTTATCACTTCAGATTTCACCATTTTAAGTATTGTTCTAGGGGTTCATGCTGCACTTACTGCTTTTCTTACTCCTGACACTATGCCCTTAGGGCTTCCAGCCTGTTTTTCAGTTTTCTTATCTGTTGCTTGCCTGCTTGTCTGAGCCCGATCCTGCTTTTTTCCAATGAACTGTTTGTGAGTGCTATTGTGGTCACTTCACAATTTTGAAAGAAATGTTCAAGGAGAGGGACCAGGAAGGGTGGGGGCTAGTTGAGGAGGCCCCCCCCCCCTTGCTGAATTGGTAGTGGAACACTAAAGAATCAGTTTCTGAGGCCATGTCTACATCTAAAATTTTGCAGCGCTGGTTGTTACAGCTGTATTAGTACAGCTGTATAGGGCCAGCGCTGCAGAGTGGCCACACTTACAGCAACCAGCGCTGCAAGTGGTGTTAGATGTGGCCACACTGCAGCGCTGTTGGGCGGCTTCAAGGGGGGTTCCGGGAACGCGAGAGCAAACCGGGAAAGGAGACCAGCTTCGCCGCGGTTTGCTCTCGCGTTCCCGGAGCCACCCTGCAAACCGCAGGGAAGGAGACCTGCTTGCTCGGGGTTCCGGGAACGAGAGAGCAAACCGGGAAAGGAGACCAGCTTGATTACCAGAGGCTTCCTCCTTCCACGGAGGTCAAGAAAAGCGCTGGTAAGTGTCTACATTGGATTACCAGCGCTGGATCACCAGCGCTGGATCCTCTACACCCGAGACAAAACGGGAGTACGGCCAGCGCTGCAAACAGGGAGTTGCAGCGCTGGTGATGCCCTGCAGATGTGTACACCTTCAAAGTTGCAGCGCTATAACTCCCTCACCAGCGCTGCAACTTTCTGATGTAGACAAGCCCTGAGGCAGACAACAAAGGGGAACAGAAAAAGGGGCTTTTTGTCCTTTTTACAATGAGATGGGAGTATGAAGGGGGTTGGGATCGATCCGGGGTGGGTTTTTTTTTTTTGAGAACTGGGTAAAGGGGAACGCTTGGTCTGGTGGTGGGAGAGGAGGCTTTTAATAAAGCTTTTAACTTATTATTTGAATATTTGAGAGAGACGAGTTTTGATTTTGTCCACCTACGATTTGCCTCTTCCCACCACTGCATGAAACAATTAACCTCTCCTTTACCCAATTTAGTTTTAGGTTGTCCAAGTTTGTCCTTTAAGATGTCCACTTGGTCTTTGTTCCAAGATTTTAACAGTGGCCACTGAGTTTTGGGATCCCCCTGAGTTAGCCTAGACCATTTTTCCAGAAATTTACAGGAGTCTAGACCCTTTTTACAGGAGTCTGGACCCATCCTAAAATACATAAAATGAGTCGGCGTTCGTTTAGGGAACTGTGCCGACTTAGACGTCTGGTTACCCATACAGGAGGACTTTACACAACAATCACACAAGAAGGAAATTCGGATTCGTCCGAGCGATCCCCGGTGCAACACACAAAAGGAGCCCACAGGCGACTGCTCAATCACCCTTACTTTCACACCAAGGATTTTACCCTAAGTGCGGTGTGGCTGCAATTGTGCAGATTCCACTCACTCAGACTGCGGGGACAGGAACCCCTTGGTCAGCCTATCCCTAGACGGAGATGGCACCCAGACTCAAACACTCCACAGGAGGACGAATAGACACAGAGACAGGACAGTCCTCAATCAGACAAAACACAGAAATAATTACCTGACCAGATTCCTGATGTCAGATTCCGGGATCCCTACCAGAACAGAGTGGGAACCAACGGGTTCAATGGCATAGACTTCACTGTGGTCGTGCGCCTTTCCGTTCTGATGGAGGACCGCTCGGGCCAAATGCCCAGGTGCCGGCTGCCACGGTCGTCCTACAAAAGCGGTCAGAAATCACACAGCCCCAGTGAAGACGGTTGTCATCCTGATGGGACCTCCAAATTGTCAAAGTTAGACTCAGGACTTATAGTTTGTCAGACCACTCTGTTTTATTAGCACAGCACTCTGCTAATAACATCCAGATAGTTTGTGTCTTGCATGGTACTCACATTATCTTGTTTATACAGATAAAAGGGGGAGAACTTAACAAGATAACAAAGGAAGCAGAATCTGATAAGTTTACCTGGGCTAGGCATGCATATCTTATTTCCTTACTTAACTATTACCGATCTTCTGTTAATGTTTCGCCATTAGCACCCTTGTTTATGCCTGATGTTTCTTTTCCTGGCACCTGTATTTCAACATTTCTTATTTCTGCTTAAAGGTACATACAACATTTCTTTAATCCATTCTTATTTTTACAATATAATTCATTCTACTTTCACATATTCATAGTCTCCCACTGCAGGAGAATTGGGTGTCAGCTGCTTTTGCTGAGAGCTATTTTGCCAACACTTTTTTTTTTTTTTTTTTTTAGGGCAGTTGTTCCAAATAAGCCCAGTGAATATCTGCCAATTTGTCCTATATTCAGAGGGCTGTTCCCCCATTTCATAAATAGCTAAATGACAGGCTATTAGCCTGTTCCCCTTAGGGCACAAAGGACGTGTCAGAGCCAGGATTAGAATTCTAGTGTCCTGGCTCTGCCTTGTGCTGAGTCAGTAGACTCATGCTGTTGAACTCTGCTGCTCCTTTCAGTCAGATACCACATGGGTTCTTGGGAAAAGCACTGGCTTAGCATGCAGCTAGTTGCAGGAAGCCTACAAAGAAGACTTGTAACCATCAGTTAAAGGTCACAGAGTACTGTTCTCTCCCCCTTCAAAATATGAAATGATCTATTTCACACATCAGAGACCAGCCCTGTGTGGCTGTAGAGAGGGCCCTATCAATTACCAGGATCTTTAGAAAAATCAGTGACAAACCCTAACCCTAGTGAATAATTTCCTTGCAAAGATAGCCTTGAAAGAATAAGAGTCAGTGTGTCTTCTGGGAATTTTTTTGGTTGGTTTGTTTGTTTATTCTAAATGGAAGCTACAGTCTACCTTCTAATGGAGAGGTCCTTAAAATTAACGTGAGCCCTTAGCTATAGGCCCGAAAAGCCATATTTGTATACATACTTCACAAATAGCTGTGCTTGACTGATCCTTCACAGGTGTATTATTTACTTTTGCCTTTCAGGTGTACGCAAATATGGTAAAGATTTTCAAGCTATTGCAGATGTAATTGGCAACAAGACTGTTGGCCAAGTGAAGAACTTCTTTGTAAACTACAGGCGTCGGTTTAACTTAGAGGAGGTGTTGCAGGAATGGGAAGCTGAACAAGGAACCCTGGCTTCTAATGGTGATGCTTCTACTTTAGGGGAGGACACAAAAAATACTTCTAATGTGCCATCAGGAAAGAGCACTGATGAAGAAGATGAGGTGTGTTTTGTGTATCACTTATTAGTAAGCATGAGTTGAGGAATAGCACTTAATTCAGTGAAATATAATGTAAGGTTAATCTGATTGTGATACACTAGTGTACTTAAAGGCCTGATTTTGATCTCATAAGCTTCATTGGGAACAGGATTGGGCCTCTAATAGTGAATTTCTTATGACTGTATTTAATGTGTTTAAAAAAAAAAGATTGACGAAACAATCTTCTATTTTTAGTTCCACTATTCAGCAGTTTAGAAATTAAAATGCTCAGTAACTTTTTTGTTTTTTCAATGTCAAAAAAAGCTTGTGCTTTCTATATAGTGGACACCGGCAACCCGAACTGCATTTTGTTCTGGACAGGATGGCTCTCTTTACATAACGTTTTGTCTTTGTGTAGGGACAAGCCACGCAGATCACTCAGTGTTTAGGCCCTTCGCCTCCTGCACAGGCATCTGCTCCAGCAACCCCTGTAGCAACTTTGAACCAGCCTCCTCCGTTACTTCGTCCAACGCTTCCAGCTGCTCCTGCTCTCCATCGTCAGCCTCCGCCACTTCAGCAACAGGCTCGATTTATTCAGCCAAGACCAACCCTAAACCAGCCCCCCCCACCACTGATCCGCCCAGCTAATTCTATGCCTCCTCGTCTAAATCCAAGGCCGGTATTATCCACAGTCAGTGGCCAACAGCCACCCTCACTTATTGGAATTCAGACAGAATCACAGTCCACTCTGCACTAAAGAAGTGAAATAGGTCAGAACTATCGTAATTCCTTCGATTAAAATTTTATCAATGTCCGCTTTTCTCAAATAATGAAGGGGAGAAAAGAGCAAGCCTTCCAAGGGATTGTGAAGCAGTTTTACACAGAGAAGCAAGCTAATAATCTTAGCAGTGGAACCACGTGAACGACTATCTATATAAAAGAATCTTCTGTGCAGAAGACTTGTACAGCAAAACAATGCCTACAGTTCAGCCCTTATCCATATGAATAACTGTCGAAGGAAGCTAATCTCTTAAGCAAATAAATATTCTGTGCACCAAGATTTTGTTTAATTGATTTTTTTACTCTATTTATTTTATTAAAGTTCTTTATATTGAAACATCTTAGTACAGGAATGCAGAGTCTGGCAGATTTAGGAACTGTGACAACTCCTTAACTGACAGTAGAAATTAATTGGGGGGGGGGCGTTATTTTTTTTGTTTTCCTATGTTAGGAGTGCAAGAATTAATAGTTTGCAGTTCAGATATACAATAGAAGTATTTCATGCACTTTTAAACTATAGACTTTTTTATAGCTTTCTCAAAACAGACTTTACTTTCTTTTTAAAAAGATACTATCTCATTAAATACTCCTTTTGAAAGAGTAATCCGAAGATCTGCTCAGCTATTGTACCAAACATGTTAAATCTAGCAGTGTGTGTTCAAATCCTATAAACCCTCTGATACTAGGCATCTGATTTCCTAGTGCAAAATTCTAGGAAGTGGATGTGCCAGCAACTTCCAGGTCCAAGGAGATGATGAAAAATACCATTAATGACCATTGTTGTAATGTGGCTACTCCGCTTATTACACTTACAGTTGAAGTACAGTGGTTTTTAATCCCTTTGTAAATGGTCATATCTAGAGTTACTCTGTATTATTGCTCTTTATCTAAAGCTTTAACTAAAATACTGGTCATGCCAATTAGCAGGGAATGTGTCCTCAAATGTTGTGACGGTAGGACTACGTGAAACAACCTTATTTCAGAGAAGGCTAAATGGTTATCTGAGCTTTCCCTTCCCCCATCTGGGTTTGGTTTTTTTAAATTTGTATTAAATACAAAACAATTAAATAGTAATGCAGGTCTGCATTTGGTGTTTATTGATCCTTCTAAAAATTTTTGGTTAGGCATTGGGGGACTTCACTGGAGAAACTAAATTATCCCAATTATCTGAAATTATAATTTGCGTCTTTAGTGACCGAAAGGTAAAATGTGAAGTTGTAAGTTTGTCAGCTCTCCTAAAAAACCTAGGCCAGAAACTTGGGTAAGGAAGTGTTTAAAGTTACTGTTTGTTTGGGAGCCAGTGTGGACTGGGTCAAGCTATGGAAAAGTGTTTGCTTTTAAACACGGTGTCCTGCACCCATATTGACCACCACTCTGTTCTAGAAGCTCTTTTAGCTGGAACAGTGTTTGAATATTTTAAGTATAATTCCATAACTCTCTGTTCTTGTAGAAGCCTTTTATCTACTACATTTATAAGTTAAATATTAAAATCAGACATCTAGCCTTAATTGTGGTTATGGTGTCAACTCTACATTAAAAACGCTTTCCAGAAATGGTAAACTTAGGAGACTCTGTTTTTTGAAACATCTGTCTCTGCTAATGTTCTTAGCTCTGAGTACAAAAGTCCCTTTTGAGGGTTTTCTTTCACACCAAAATTAGATTCCCAGCCACCACATTGACATTAGATAGTGGTTGTTCCAGAAAGAAAAGCAGCATTGTAAAACAAACTATGAAGAGTTCTTTGTGATGGTTGGAACTTTTTGTTTGGGGGGCTCAAAAGGGCTCCTCAAACAACTACATGAAGTCTGGCTGACCTTCAGACTTTTAGGCTGACAAGAACCCTGTCTTGTGCATTTTGACATAACTGTTTAAATAGATATCTAATTTTAATTGTTACCTAAGTAGAATGCATCTTTCAGTATTTTTTTAAGTATTGATATCAAGTCTCCCTGGTGTGTGTACTGTACCTTTGCTAATTTTTGTCTCGTCTATTGTCAATAGAATTTCAGTATGCAAAATGTTGAGTGTTGCAGTACAGTTGGACACCACTGACTGCTATCAACTGTTCAGTACATTGTAATTCAATTTAATCCTGTTTAAATATTCTGTACCTAGGCAAAGGTGCTGTATTTGGGGGGCAAGCGTGTAGTGTACTTTAGTTTACGTACACTGTGGCACACAGTAGGGAAACTAGCAGTTGATGTACTAAACAAATATGTACATAGCAATGTCCTTTTTATTGTGTGCTTTGCAGAATATGTGCATACAGTTTGCACGTCTCGTTTTGGGGTGGGAGGTTGTTTTTTAAACAGTGTTTTTGCCTGGAAGAGTGATATGCTTGCTGCTTAATCAAAGGATTAAAGTTTTAAAGGAATCTGTGTCTTCTATTTTTATGTACCTTGTAATGGTCTGAAATTTTAGGGCCCTTATACTGTGATTATCTTCTGAATTCACTTATATTTTTTTAATAATTAGAAATAAAATTATACAATAGTGTTAATTTCAGTGGAGATTTTGTTTTTGCTATACCACTAATCTCCTGGTTTTGTCTTTTTATAACTACTTTAGGAAATGAACTCAGCTAATTTTCAGATGGTCTTAATTTTGTCACGTTTAAGAAATATAAAATGATTGCACACTTTTATTAAGTTTGACAGAGATAGTGAATTGTACATTGTTCAGAAACAATATAACTTTACAGCTCTTTTGTACTGTTTATTTTCAGTTAATAAAGAAATGTAAACAGCAACTATTCAAAATGAATGGCAAAATTAAAAGTGCAAGGTATGATCTGGACAAAGTGTTTCTAGGTTCAAGAATCTGATTCATAGAAATGGAATATGGAGGCACACAAAGTTCCAGTCTTAGTTGTTCAGCTTTAAATAACATTGATTATGAATTGGAACATTACCTTTTGGTACCGTAAAGGAAGTGTATGTAGCACTTATAAGACAGTCCTCACTTGGAAGAACTTAGTCCATATAAAGTAAAACATGGAGCAACTGTTAAGTTTTGGGGGAGGCTAGATGGACATAGTGACATTGCAACTGTAAGAGGGACTCTTGGAAAAGTGTGACTTGTGTATCTTGCCTGCAAAGGAGAGGAAGCAGCTTGAAAGAAGGTGTGAAGCTCAGAGCAAGGAATGAAGGGAGTAATAAGAGGAATAGCTTGTGCTTGCAATAAGGAAGAGACTATAGGAAAGGCAAGGATCTTCAAAATGTGTTAAACTGGAAAGCCAGTGAAGGGATTTGAAGGATTGCTCTGGAGTCTTTGTAAAAAATTAATAAGGTCAAATAGCCCTTTAAAAGAAATCGCGAGTGTGCAAAACAAGCGTTTTATTATTTTAATATACAAATTGGGTAACTTTAGTAAATGTAGTTAGATTACAAATTTTGCAGAGTCATACTGAGACTGAAAGTTGGTTAGAGGGATTCAGCTCTTACTCTGGTTTGTGAAAGTAGTTACAGGAGGTCATGATAAAGACACTTGTCTTCAGAGAGCAGGACAGTAAGTGAAGGGTAATGGACAAACATAAGCTCAATACAATATGGTTCTGCTAAAATTATATAGACTGGTACAAATTAATATGAATCTTGGCTTTTTTTAAATGGAGAGAAGAATAGGAAGCCATGCTTAAGTGCTTTATGAGGAATTCTATTAAAGAGATGTTTTTGAAGTGCATGGAAGTTATTTGCACAGCTCTTCAGACACTATCAGAGTTGATGACTAAAATTGAACCTGTCTTTTAAAAAAAAAAACAACACTATTATTTTCTTCTGTTGTTTTCTCTTCTAAATGCTCCTTAAATTAAGGAAGCTTTTGATGGAAGCCCTTTGAAGAGCTTGCTTCCTCAGTACCATTCTCCACCAGCAAGGATGCCTGACTTCAGATTGCTAATGTCATTTTCAATGTTTTGGATCCTTTTGGATGCCTTAAAACTACTGGGAGATTCAGGGCAATAATTAATTTTGCTACTTCCTCTAGCAGGTAACTCACTTCAGTCTTTGAAGGGGAATTAGCTTGGTCTGATGGTGCTTTTCCATTGCTATGTACTATTATCGTGTTGTCTTTCATTCACGTCTGTCAGGGTGTTTTAACAAATCTTAAAACTATGTATGTATGTATGCTGGGTGCACTTCATCACTGAAAAACAGCCACTTCTGGGATAAAAGTGAACATTATCTAAACAGCACATAGCAAAAGTAGAGTAGTAGTGGATTTGATTTAATTAGGAAATGCCTTGTGGTGTCATTTCTGCATCATACTATTTATCAAGACATTTTGTGAAACGGGTGGGTGTCTGACTAGGTAGTATACTAGACTGCTTTCTGTATAAAATCAGAGTTGTTACATGCTACCATTGTTTAGCATTACTGGTGTTTGTGTTCTATGTACCCAGTTGCATTTTGGAAATGGGTGATATTTTTCTACTGGTTACACTTATTTCATAAGATTATTTGAAATTTTGGCCGGTGGCTTTAGTGATTTAACAGGTGTGTAATTTTTACATGGGAGTAGGACCTCCACGGGACCGTGAATAAAGTTACAATCATATTTAACCTTTTGCAAAAGTGGGGCCTTAACCAACCCCCACTCATGTAACTGTATAATTTAAGTATCAGAGGGATAGCCGTGTTAGTCTGGATCTGTAAAAGCAGCAAAGAATCCTGTGGCACCTTATAGACTAACAGACGTTTTGGAGCATGAGCTTTCGTGGGTGAATACCTGGCATCAGCTAGTACAGTTTTTCCTTTCATAAGTTCCTCTTATGCATGGCGTGAATGAAAGGTTGCAGTACTTTATTTACTAAGAAATAATTCTGACATGCATCTGAAGAAGTGGGTATTCACCCACGGAAGCTCATGCTCCAAAACGTCTGTTAGTCTATAAGGTGCCACAGGATTCTTTGCTGCTTTTGTTTAATTTAAGACCATTGTCTTTAGAGCTGAAAGATACGTGCCAGTTGTTTCTCACCCCACCCAGCTCTGCCCGACGCTGTTACCGCACGTGCCGCGTGGGGTGATGCCGGAGGCTCAGCGCGTACAGAGCTGCTTGGCTTTTCCCTGCAGCCTCCAGGGGTTGTGGGGCTTAATCCGTCCATGCAGCGACAGCGCTTTGAGCGTCTCTGGCCGACGAGGCTAGAGACGAGCTAGAGCTCGCGGGGTGGGAGTAGAGAACAAAGCCACCATGCGCCCTTTTCAGGAGGAGGTTGCTTATTAAATGCGGCCTGGACCCTGCAGCCCCCTCGGTTCTGCATGGCCCGCCCCTCCCCGTGGGAGCCGAGCCCCGCGCGGGCTCAGGCAGAGGCGCGATGTCCCTTTCTCTCCCCAGCCCCCGAGGCAGCAGGGCGCGCAGTTGCCGTGAAACCGAAAGCAGCGCGTAGCAGCCAACGCTTCCCCTCGCCGCGCCCCAGTAGCTGCGCCTCGCCGCGCCCTGCGCTGCGCTGCCTTCCCCCCGCGGACGGGGCCGGGCTGCGGCTGCGGAACCGCCGCGGCTGGCGGGAAAGTTTGTCGAGCCGGACCCGGCTGCTGCCGCCCACAGCAAAGCTCCCCGCTGCCGGTGAGTAGCGCGCCAGCTGGCCGAGGCGTGCGGGGGTGGGAGGGGCATGAGCCCCGCAGCTTTGCGGAGGGGGCTGGGGCGCGCAGAGAACAAAGCTCGGCTGCATTGACAGCTCCAGCCTCCACCCCACGTGCGAGGCGAGCTCCCTGCACCCGCGGCGTCGGGCCGCCAGCGATCCAGCTGCAGAAGCGGCGGCCTGGGCTGCCTCTGTGCTGCTCGCTCTCGTGCGGGGCTTGGGCCAAGCCGTTGTGGGGCTTTGTGTCTGGTTCCGCTGCTAGCCGAAGCCCGACCCTGCTCTCGGAGGCAGGCGCAGCGCACCGGAGCCAGGAAATGCAAAAGTTCAGCTTCTAGCAATGCTTCCGCGCCCGCCTGCTGCGGGGTGTGCGCCCCCGGGGCGATCCTGGCTGGGAACCCCTTGGGGGGCCACCGGCGCAGCCCTTCCACGCCTCGGAGTCCCGCTGCAAGTCGCCGAGCGCGTGGGCTGCACCGTGTTTGCAGAACTGGCCTTTTGCGTGCTTGGAAGTACCCGTTATTTCTTCTTCCCTATAATCATGCTGTGCATTGTCCTGGCTAGCGCTCCCCTAATACCTGGCAGCAGGTGCCCCGTCTGCTGGCGGGGAATACAGGCCGGAAATGCAGCTGTTACCGGAATATCTGAGCCATACAAAACTGGGAACCTTTTGAACTTATTGTAAAGTCAACTCTGGTACCATTATCTTGTTTTAAAAAAATCATACTAGTAATGTTTATGCCTGGTTACTTTCTGGTAGGGCTCAAGGCTCTCTGAAGGAGTGAATTAGGGTCAGGGTTTCTGGGTTGAGACAGCCCAAGGTGGATACAGGGCCCTTCCGTTTAGATTAAATTAACACACATGTGCACCCTTTTTTAAGTAAGCAAAATTTACCTTGCAACAATATTCACTGTCTCCTGTTTTGCAGTGTGTCCTAACAGCTGCCAAAGCAGCAGCTTCCTATTGGATTGTCAGTCATTCTTTAATATAGCTAAGACACTAAATGCTCTCTAAAACACCTTTTAAAGTGCTTTGCTCTTTTCTTATTAATTTAGATGTAGCACTTATAATGCTTTGTAATTTTCTTTTTAGTGTGAGAAGTAAACTTAAAAAACCTGAACACAGATAATGCACTATACAGTTCTTTTATCTTCTCCCTTTTTGTGTTTATAAGGCTCTCATCACCACAGTATATGATTTCCTTTTTATTTATAAAAGCATATATAACCACCCACTTCTTGTGTTAAATTAGGGCACCTAACATCATTAATTTATCTTATCTCCCTAATAAATACATACCAGCCAACAAAATAGAAGATCCCCAGGACAGGTATAATACCTTCCCTTTAACACTTAGTATGCCTCCTTCCCCCCTAATGCTCAACACTAAAAAACACCCACATTTTCCATGTCCTGAAGGTTAACACATCTGGTTTCTGGCAGATGAGGGGAGCAGAGCAAATTCAAAAGTGGAGGAACTCTTGACAAATGCCTTTTTAGCAGCTCTGACCTTTTCAAATCGTAGAGAATCTGCATTGTATTATGCAATAGGAGAGGTGGTTGTACTTGATTAAAGATATGCAAGGGGTGTGTTTACTTGTGAGGCACAAGGCTTTGATCAAGTAAAGTACAGTCAGCCATCTGAGAACTGGCAGAGAGGAGCGCTGAAGCTGGTTCTGCTTTGGTTTTCGTTCATTTGGCTGATGCTTCCTGGCATCAGCCAGTACAGTTTTTCCTTTCATAAGTTCCTCTTATGCATGGCGTGAATGAAAGGTTGCAGTGCTTTATTTACTAAGAAATAATTCTGTCAAGGTATTCAGGTCAGTGGGGGGCTCTAGGCTGGGAACAATAATATACACTTGTATTTTTAAACCATTCTATTTGAAGGTCTGAGAGCAACAGCACTGTACAGAAATTAACAAATAAACAGAAAACTTCAGCTGTTCCATCACTTTATGGTACTGGAGGTATTGTCCTAGATAAATATCTTGTTTGTATTTATTTTTTTTTTCCTGTGGACGTCACTGAATGGTTCCTCTATGATTTGAGCTGATTAGCATCCTTAGTAGGGTGACCAAACTGCAAATGTGAAAAATTGGGTCAGGGGGCGGGGGAGTAATAGGAGCCTATGTAAGAAAAAGACCCCAAAATCGGGACTGTTCCTATAAAATCTGGACATCTGGTCACCCTAATCGTTAGTGGGGCACATGGTATGTTGACTCTGAAATGATCCCTAGAGCAACTGATTTCTCTGTCCATGGTGGACTTAAAAACAGAAGATTAAAAGAATTATCAGTGTTGAGAGTAGAGAAGTAGGCAGATCTGGGTCTGTTCTCAGTTTTACTACCTACTGACTGGAAGACAGTGGCAAATAATTTAAGTACATTGACCCCAGTCCTGCAAAGACTTAAGCACATGCTGAATTCTGTGCAATGTGGGCCCAGTTAACTTCATGGAGACAGCTCATAGTGTGTTAAGTTAAATGTATGCTTCAGTTTTTCCTTGTGTGTGTTTGTGTTCCTTACCTCACTGGGGTGCTGTAAGATTAAGTTCATTAATTGTAAATTGCATTGAGATCACTTAGCGGAAGGTAGTGTAGAAATGCAAAATAGAGCTGTTATGCAAAAACCCCTAGTGACTACAAAAACCACAAGGAGAAGAGCAACCTACAAACATGTTTCATCCAATGCAGTCATTATAAAATACAAACATCCAGTCGTATTGCATTTTTTCAGTTTTTGCTATTTTGGGACATATTCTGGTTTAAGATACAAAGTTACCCATGTTAAATCTGGGATAACTGGACTTGTGCCTACAGAGCCAGGATATGGCCCTTAATAATATATCAAAGAATAATAAATTATAAGCTATTGTTTACTATTCCCTTTATTTTAAGAGCAGCCAATCTTCGGTGTCACCATTGCTGCCAAGTGATTTCAGGTGGTCACTGAAAATCACTTTTGCTTTCAGACATTTGATAGTCTGTTACTGCTAAAAGTTTAATCTGCATTTTCTTAATCACATCAGACATAGTGGTGTGACTGAATAAAAAAGAGACCTCATGAAGGAGGAGAGTGATCTGAGAGCCATTAATAATGTAATTTAGCACGGGAGGAGGGCAACCTTTTGTGGGAGTGAATTAAGATAAGAGTTTAATTTTATTGTATTAATCCAGGTGAATAAAATGGGTTGATTCTGCGGTTTCTATTCACATGCTGATTAAAATTTTTATTAAAGTTAATGTTTAAAGTCAGATTTATACAAGAGGGAAGGTACTGTACCTCTGGGGTCAGGCTTGAGTTATGAGGGATTACAAGTATCGGTTGCAAGGTTCACTACATAGCACTAACCAGCATAGCCCCAGAGTGGGGTGCGGGAGATTTAAAAACATCAGTGGATAAGTGGGCTCGGGTGTGCCACCCATAGAATGTATTTAGAGTCCAAGTCAGTATTGGCGTAGTGAATAAGTGCATGGGTGAGATGCGTCCCTTGGTTCATCAGGGAAGGAAGTGGATTGGTTTCCTGGCTGGTGATCTCGATTACTCGACCTGGTACTGATGGTTTTTAGTACATTCAGAACAAATCAAATTGCCAAGAGTGGTGAAAATTTAAAAACAAAAATCTTTTATCCTTGCACTGGATAGTGATGGGCAAATCCGCTGAAGCCCTGTATAATAACTGTCAGTGAGTCAATAGGCAGATTATTATAGCCCATCGCTAAGACCCTAGTCCTACAAAAAATGCAATGGTCGACTCATCTGTTTGCAAAAGTGAGACCTTATTTTGGCCCTAATGCACTTTCATTTAAGAATTTTTTTAAAAAAGAACTAGTATTTTGACCTTTCTTTATCTCTCATCATCCTTTTTTCTTTCTCTCTTCCTGCCACTTGTCTGTGGCCTACCCTGCGGGGGTCGATGTAAGATGCGTAACTTCAGCTACAGGAATACCATAGCTGAAGACAACATATCTTATTTCGACTTACCTCCCGTCCTCACGGCGCAAGATCAACGGCCGTGGCTCCCCCATCGACTCTGCTACTGCCGCTCGCTCTGGTGATGTTCCGGAGTCAACGGGAGTGCGTTCGGGGATCGATATATCGCGTCTAGACAAGACAAAATATATCGATCCCCAATAAATCGATCACTACCCACCGATCCGGTGAGTAGTCTGGACGTACCCTGTGTGTTGCCTCTGTCCCAGTACACTCCCCTTTCTCTGTTTCCTACCACATTTCCTTTCACTCTCTCTCATTATCCCTTTCCTGTCTGTTTTTTTCTCACTTACCTTCATCCTTTCCCCAGTTACTTTAAAGTAAATAATCCTTTGCCATCCTTTACTGTTCCCTTCCTCCTTTCTCTTGGAGGGTCTGCAAAATACTTCTAGCTGCAGCAGAAATTGGAAAGGGGTACCTGAACAATAGCATGAAACTAGTGATTTCTTTTCACTTGCAGAATGAAATTGACTAAAACTGTGAGGCGTCCTTGTGGCACCTTAGAGATTAATAAATCAGAAAAATTTGTTAGTCTCTAGGTGCCACAAGGACTCCTCGGTTTTTTGTTTGATTTTTTTTGCTGATACAGACTAACATGGCTTCCTACCCCTCTGAAACCTGACTAAAACTGGGATCCTAGTCCATCTCAACTTCTCTTTTCAGGGCTTTCCCCAAAGCTTTCCTAGAAGCAGATGACATTTTCTGGTGCTGTGCTCACATAAAATTATGTTTTCCTCCAAGTGCTATCTCATGCAAATGAAATAAAGTAGGAGTAGCACTTCCTTCTACAGCTACCAGACTTTTGTGGAAAATCCATGTAACAGCAGTTATTCTGACCTCCACAAATGCAAAGGTTGCATATACTCAACATCTCAGTCACGATAAGTCCTGAGGGCAGATGTCATTTGTAAAGATGTAGGAGGGGAAATCAAAGTCCCAAACCTACAAACCCTTAATCATGCTAGTAGTCTTAGGCCTTGTCTGTACACAAGGTGCACCAGTTTAATTGTCCGAATGAAGCAAGGCCCTATGCTAAAACTTGATATCCTTTCTGTCTGTTTGCCTGTGTGCAGCACGATAACTTTTGACCACTCAATCTGATCCATTCCAAATTTCAGGAAACGTTCTAGGAATCAGTGGGCAGAAACTTGTTGATTTAGATGAAAATCAGAATTCTGGAAAGAGCTGAAGGACAAGAAAATGGAGTCCCTTGAATCTGGTTAGCAGATCCAACAGTTTCAACCATCTGTATAACTGTAGATCAAAGAACTGGTTGATGGCAGCCATTAACAACTTCCAGCATAACAGCAACCTTGTCTCAGCTCTGCCCAGTCTCCCCGTGAAATAAATTTGTTAGTCTCTACAGTGCCACAAGTACTCCTGTTCTTTTTGCGGATACAAGACGGCTGCTACTCTGAAACTTGAAAATGTTGACACCCTGGCTTATCTCCCAGATAGAAAAAAATAATAAGAATGTTAGGGAGAAAGAAGGGTATGGGGGAACAAGAAGGTGGTGGGAGGGGGAAAAATGGGAATAATGGAATGTGGCAGAAAGAATGTGGGGGTGGAGGGTGGAAACGCGAGACCCTGTGTGACCCAAAGGTCCCTATTGTTTGTAAACAGCCCTCATCTCAAACCTGACAAACTCACTACATCAAATGCATTGCTTACAGTATATTTGTCCATAAAAGATAACACGTAAGGTCTCTATTGAAAGATTGCAATTCATTTACGTTCATAATTGTAGAATGATCTGTGTGCAGGTAGTTTTGAAGGAATAATGAAACTATATTGAAGTTTATACTCTTATGGTCCTAAAGTTAAAAGGAGTCACAAGGGAGTAATATGAGAGTGATGATCTGTTCATGCAAGAGGGAGTTGCCACCCCGCCCCGGTTAGCCAGTGATGTAATGCAAGGCTCTGTTGCCCTGTCATAACCTTAGTCCCAGATTTGGACCTTAGCGTCCAAAATATGGGGGTTAGCATGAAAACCTCCAAGCTTAGTTACCAGCTTGGACCTGGTACTTGCAGCCACCACCCAAAAAATTAGAGTGTTTTGGGGCACTCTGGTCCCCCTGAAAAACCTTCCCTGGGGACCCCAAGACCCAAATCCCTTGAGTCTCACAACAAAGGGAAATAATCCTTTTTCCCTTCCCCCCTCCAGGTGCTCCTGGAGAGATACACAGATACAAGCTCTGTGAATCCAAACAGAGTGACTCCCCCTCTCCGTTTCCAGTCCTGGAAACAAAAGCACTTTCCTCTTCACCCAGAGGGAATGCAAAATCAGGCTAGCAAATCCAATACACACAGATCTCCCCCCTGATTTCTTCCTCCCACCAATTCCCTGGTGAGTACAGACTCAATTTCCCTGAAATTTCCCAGTAAAGAAAACTTCAACAGGTCTTAAAAGAAAGCTTTATATAAAAAGAAAGAAAAATACATACAAATGGTCTCTCTGTATTAAGGTAACACAATACAGGGTCAATTGCTTAAAAGAATATTGAATAAACAGCCTTATTCAAAAAGAATACAAATCAAAGCACTCCAGCACTTATATTCATGCAAATACCAAAGAAAAGAAACCATATAACTTACTATCTGATCTCTTTGTCCTTACACTTAGAAACAAAAGACTAGAAAACAGAAACTACTTCTCCAAAGCTCAGAGAAAGCAGGCAGACAGAAAACAAAGACTCAGACACAAAATTCCCTCCACCCAAAGTTGAAAAAATCCGGTTTCCTGATTGGTCCTCTGGTCAGGTGCTTCAGGTGAAAGAGACATTAACCCTTAGCTATCTGTTTATGACATGCCCCATCCCAGAGCAGGCAATGGAAAACTATCAAAGGCAACTGAAAACAATCAAAACCACCTGGAGGTAGAAAAGGAATATTATATCAGTTGGGGGAATTGTCCAGTCTATGAATAAAGACAAAAGACCGTTACAGTATATCTGAGTGGGGAGAAGCATGCTAGATCCAATCACTGAAGAGACATCTTGCCGAATGTGGGTTTTTGTCATGAAATAATTGGATTGTGGTTCCTGTGAAGCCACCTAACTCTGCAACAGACTGCATGTATGGGAGTGGCTGGGGGTGGGAACTTATTTTTAGATAGGAAAAGTAACTATTAATAAGTATAGGCCTAAGTTTGTGTTTTATGATCTTATTTTGTATGATAACCATTTCTTTCTATCACACTCTCTTGTTTGCAGTGCAGTTTCTCTGCTTGCTTAAATAAACCTTTTGTTTCATTACAAGTGTTGTGTGGTTTACCGGACCAGCAGTTTAAGGTAAAACTGATAAAGGGATACACTGCTCCTTTGGAGGCAGAGGATCTGGGATTTCTGGGAATAGCCAGTGTCAGGGGCTGGATATCGCAGGGGAATGGTTCAAGGGGACTTGGGGACCAGGGTGCATCTATTGTTACGGCAAAAACCGGGCTGGCATAGCCCAGAGGAGAGCGTGTGAGTGGGTGAGAGGTTGGTGGTGGCAGAGGATATAAAGGTATCTCTCAGTCCTGGGTTCCCTGAGAACTGTCACACCTTGGCATGAGGGAAGAGTGATAGGGTTTCAGGAAGTCACTGAAATAGAGGTGGTTGGGAGGGTAGTACAAAGGAAGCTCGGGGTGGGGGGGAATGGAAGGATGAAAGTAGCCCCCAATGTATCCATTTAGCTTGGCAGGCAGAAGCAACAAAGTGGGTGATCAACTAGTTCAGTGGTTTTCAAACTTTTCTTCTCTGGGCACCCAGTTGAATAAAATTGTTGCTGTTGCTGGCCACTTCCGGGGTGCAGCGCGGTGTTGGGCAGCACCGCCAGCGGAATTTTTAACATCCTGATCGTTGGTGCTGACCAGAGCAACCCAGTGCCTTACATGCCGCGACCTAGTCCTGAGTCACAACTCGAACTTTGAAAAACGTTGATCTGATTATATCTGTTTCTAAACCAATTTAGTTAAACTGGTGCAAACACCAGTACAGTCACTCTTCTTTTGGTGGAGTTGACTTAAGTTGAATTGAAAAGTCTGGTTTAAACGAAAATACGACTATCACACAGCCTTTTGCACAGATCTAACAAAATCCATTTAAAATAGCATCATAAATTAAACCGGTGGCAGTTTCTCATGTTGACACACCCTTATTCACCTGACGTGAGTGGCACTACTTGTGTGTGTAAGGACTGCTTGTGTAAAGAAATGCAAGAGTGGGCTCTTCGTTTTGTTTACATCTTTACAAATGCCATATTTCCTTGTGACCAAAGAATTGTCAAATCAGTTACAGCTCCATTGAAACTGGTAACATTTTAATGAAAACTATAAATGCTCAGCAAGAAAAAATGTGAAAAGCACTATTTCTAAGCTTATGTTTCTCCAGAGACAATCATGCTGCACTGGATAGGGTTGTATTATTTCAGTCACGGCAGCATAAGTTTAAAGGAGGAATATTCTTAAATGGTTTGCCTTTTTGTCCTAACATTTTCTGTGTTTGTTGTTTTCTTTGTAGAGGTGATCTTTGCAAAGCTAGTCTTGGGGGATTTCCACTGCCTTGCTTATTAAAACCTACCATAGTGTTGTTTTGACCACAAACAATCTCACTTTCTGTTCAGGAACAGTCAGTTTTCAGGTACTGATCTTTCAAAATAAATGTTGTAACAGTTGGCAATAGACTAATAATGGCACTTATATTTACCATCTTCAAAGCACTCTTCAAACATTAACTAATTTTAAACCTGATGTTTAAATAACGTGGATTTATTAATGTAAAGCTTTAGGATTTGACACGGGTTGAGAATGATTTTGTAGTTTAACTTTACAAATTCACATCAGATTATGTTGTTGCCAGAAGAGGCATTAAGACATCCAAGCATGGGCACAGAAATTTAAAAGTGATTGTAGAAAAAGGAAAAGCTTAATTATTAAATTTCACCATATTATAGTTTGAGCAAGAAAGGTGACTCTTACGATATCAGTGTTCTTTTTCATAAAGTTAATGTGGTACTCTACACACCTGAAATGCTGTTGTAGGAAAACTGAAGTGTTTTAATGAGTGACTGGATTACTGTGTATTAAGTGCAGTACCAATTTTACTTGGCTTATAGCTCTTGAGTGCTACCTTTTTATAGTTACAACTATTATTAGGTGTTAAGGACAAAATTATTTTTCCATAGTTAAAAACAGTATTTTTAAGACTAATGCTGTCCACGTTATTGCCAAATATAGCAATGCAGATATACTACAGAGAACTCCTTGTACAGTAGAAACGTACTAATTAACATTAATGATTGGGAGATCCATGATCAATCAGCCAACGTTACAAATAAGCAAGTCAGCAGAAAAATACAAACTCAAAGTTACTGCAGCACAAAAAGTCCTGTTTGGGGTTTTTTTTACATTTATAGTTTTAATTATTAGATATACCTCCACCTCAATATAACGCTGTCCTCGGGAGCCAAAAAATCTTACCCTCTTACAGGTGAAACTGCATTATATCAAACTTGCTTTGATCCACCAGAGTGCGCAGCCTCCGCCCCTTCCCCACCTCCCGAGCACTGCTTTACCACATTCTATCCAAATTCATGTTATGTCGGGGTAGAAGTGTATATGTGCACACCATGGTGTGCTTTGTAAAAAAAAAAAAAATAGAGAAGTCTTAGTCTTATGGGATCTCACTGCAATACTTGCCTGTTAAATCTTCACAAAGAAGTAGAGTGAGACTGCAGGGTGTTAATGAGAAATTGGGTTTGAGGATTAGCAAACTGATAATTAGCAGGGTTTTACTGTGAATTTATAATAAGGTGACAGGTTTCAGAGTGGCAGCTGTGTTAGTGTGTATCAGCAAAAACAATGAAGAGTCCTTGTGGCACCTTAGAGACTAACAAATTTATGCCCAAATAAATTTGTTAGTCTCTAAGGTGTCCCAAGGACTCCTTGTTTTTTTTATAATAAGGTGACATTTGAATTCAGGTTGGATAAAAAATCAGTTATTTACAAAGCTAGTTGAATTTGGTTTTGTGCTTTCTGCAGCAGCATCCCCCGTGGATCTTCAAGCTAGTATCCAATCAGGAATTATTGCTGTTAGAAGTATTAGCCCCTGCATGCCAACTGTGGCTACTGTTGTGTGACCACTGAGGGCTTAGGCTAGTGGCAGAACAGCTCATGAGGACTGTGAAGGTAGATGGAATGGGAGCCAGCCCTCCAATGCAATGAGGGTCTGCTTCCTCGTGGAGCCTCAGGATTGAGAAGCTACTCAGCAAACATCCAGAATCCTTTCCTCCCCTATGGGAAGCACTCCACAGGGTTGTGGGGATCCATGGATGTGGATTGCATTGCCAGGGCTTAAAATATATACTCCTAATATGTGGTAGGCCAGCTGTTACTTTCAGGTGATTCAGTATAATCTGCCATATCTTTAATCTGTATTTAATTATATGCAGTAGGCCTTTAACCCGTTTTACATTTCCATACACTGTGATATAATTCAGCCTCTCTTGTCCCCCCCACCCCTCCAATACAATCACTGCATATCAGGGCTCCATATTACCAGTAAATCACATTGCTGGATACTTAACTATATAGCCCAATAATAGAGTCGGTTGGACCCTCTTGCTCATTCGGCAGTTTGAGTGGATAAGTTAATGAATAGTATTTCCTTCCTGTTCCTCTCCCCACACCTCCGCTGCAATGAGTTGATCTTAGACCTCTAACCTATACTGGATTTTGCAGGACTTTTTGTCTGGATCAGATTCCTATCCTAGTGTATCACAATGGAAGACAGTTTTCTGAGGGAGAGACAGAGAGGTTCTGTTTGCTCTGCCACGTACTCTGGAGCCAAGGACATACTAAGTTGGGAGCCAGGAGATCATGAGTTCAAACTTTATACCTTATGACTGTTGTTTATACTTCCATATACGTCATAGCTCTTGCTGCTGAGCAATGTCTTATACCCCAACCCTAAAAGGAAGTCATGATTTAGCCTCCCATTTTATGGAGAAGGGAATTGAGCATAAAACCCAGGTCTCTAGTATGGAAGGCTCAACTCTTATACAGTGAACCGCACCGCCTTTCAGAGTGAATGTACCAAATAATGAGCTTTGGTTATCTTATCTCTAATCATTACAGCATTCTCCTGTCTTGGAGCTAAGGCTTGAAACCAGGATTCCTGATCTCTAATATTCTACTGCTGTCTAGTAAAGAGTTGTGCAATACTGGCAAGATGTGTTCCAAGTCCCGCTCTAGTGGCTGGTTCCCAGAGAGGTTAACAGTTACTTTTGTAGCTTAAGTGGTAGAGTCTGTGCTGGGAATCTGAAGATCTATGATTCAGATCCAGCTTATGACCCATACAGGCAGACTTAGTGGTTGCATGTGATTGAATTTGTTCTTTTTTTTTTTTCCAGTTTTCTTTTTAAAATGTATTTAATTACAGAGAGAACACATTGAAAACTAGTTTTATAGTTGAAAACGTGTCATTGATAGTGCACACAATATAGGAATTCCACACTTCGGCTATTTGTCACATATTTTGGTTGCTGGCATAGGCGTCGACAAAAAAAAATTAGTGGGTGCTTAACACCCACCATCAGCCAAGCTCCCCCCTCCCCTCCAGCACTTCCCACCCACAGCCCTGCTGATCAACTCCTCCTCTTGCCTCTCACTGCCTCCTGCATGCCATGGAACAGCTGTTCGGCAGTATGCAGGAGGTGCTGGGAGGGAGGGGGAGAAGCGGGGAGGGGTGGGAAGAGGCATGGTGGGACCTTGGGGAAAGGGGCAGGACCAGGGGCAGAGCAGAACAGGAAGAGGTGGGGGGGGGCTCAGAGGAAGGTGTGGAGTGGGGCAAGCCTGGGGTGGGGTGGGGGGCGTCGAGCACCCCCCAGGTAGAGAGGAAGTCGGCGCTATTTGAAGATTGAGAGGAATGGTTGACCTGTTTCAATAATTGTTGGCATGACGGCAACATTCTAGGGAGTAGAATCATCCTGATTGACTCATACCATGTTCCACTTAGGTCCTACTGTGTGTTCTGCATATATGTGTGAACAAACACTTTAGATTACACATGGCCCATATAAATGGAAGGTGCATAGCCTCATTTGGTCTGGTGCTAGTTAAGGGGAAATTGCCCTGATTTAGGACAATTTATTTTTTTTGTACTGAAAACTTCCCATAGTAGATTTTTTTCAAAACTGTGTGGCTTAAGGATTTATGAGAGTGAGAAACCTATTGTAACTAGCATCTGCATACAGAAAGCTATTTTGTATGCAGTGTGTTTATCCGGTCTTTGATGAAGTTGGCTTTTATTATGGTGGCATGGGTATGGGTTGCTTAAGTAAAAAGCAGAGGTGACAGTGAGCACCTCTTTATTGTGTTGCTACCAAGATCTAGTTCTTGTGAAGCTGTGTGATTAGTTCAAATGTGGGATGTGGGCTTTGTGACGACTATTTAAACCCATTTTTGTAATGTAGGGTCAAAATTAATTATTTAATACAGCCTATAGAAATTCCTCTAAATCAAATCCCTTTTTTGTATTTAGGATTACTGTGGACATAGAGGTTTAATTTATTTTACATTTTTGTGACAATGTGAAAGTCTGTTTACAGATATGTTTTGTGTCTGTTTCCCTTCTGGCACAAATGTGTCTCATATTACCCACCCCCATCTAATATTTTTAAAATATTCTGGTGTGTGTGTGTGTGCGCATATGCGCATTGTAATAGTACAGAATGTTCACTTTGCATATTTAGCTGTTTGACATGCAAAAGTTAAAGCATACAGTACCTACTGTGGTGGTCAGACATCAGTTTAAGCAGGAAGTTGATTCAGTTAAACCATAGAGCTCATTATATTGCAAAAATTACTTTTTCCTTTGCCTTTTTTGCTTTGGTGTGAGTTGAAAGAACACAGGCATCAAATACTTGAAGCCGGAAGTGGAATTACAGTGTCTGCACCCTACTTTCCTGTGTCTAGAGTGAGTTACACAGGACATATACATTCATATTCAGGCATCATGTTTATTTGTAATGGTTCAGATCATATCATCTTGGATGTTCTGTAGCAACAGGCTTGTTTACACAGTAGTAATGCATAGCTGCACTGCTAAACTAGTCACATTGGGCTAAATTCACCACTGATGTAAACAGGTGCAGCTCAGTGACTTGTACCAGTAGTGAATTTGGCCTTAATAGCTCAATTCAGCAGTGTGAACTTATGGTCTTTTTGAGCTGGGCAAGACCTGGAATGCTACAGGTGCTGACTCCATTGATGGTCTACTTCTCTATTGAAAGATTAGTTTGTAATAGAAACCTGGACCAGAAAATACAAACCTATTTGACAAGGAATTGCAGTCATGTGCTCCACAGCTCCTTGTCCCCATCACTACGTGCTGAACCTGTGAAGCTAGCTCCCCTTTTCATCCCCTAGAAGGGAGGCAGATAGGAAACTTGGCCTTTAAATGATCCTATATGTGCTTTGACTGCACTGGATCAAGAAGACTTCTTAGCTGAGATTTCTGATGGCAGACTTGCATATAGAAAGTACTTCATTGAAAGTACTCCTCCCTACACACTTAGACTTCTTTAATTTTCTGTAAACATGCAAGCATTGCTGAAATGGAGGAGAAGCCTTCATGAAGAAAAGAGGTGTGTGAGGGGGGTGAATGTAGTCTTAGTAGGAGCTGTCTGCCACAGAAACCGAGACAAGCGTTGCAGGAAGTGCGGCTACTCCAACGAGACCCTGCCCCACGTCCTGTGCAGCTGCAAACCCCACTCCAGAGCCTGGCAGCTGTGCCACAATGCCATCCAGAACCACCTCGTGAAAGCTATCGCACCACACCTGGGGGAGATCTCTGTGAACTGTGCCATCCCCGGTACTGACAGCCGGCTACGACCTGACATAGTCGTCACCAACGAGACCAAGGAAAAGATCATCCTCATTGATGTCATGGTCTCATTTTAGAACAGGACCCCAGCATTTCGCAAAGCCTGAGCTCGTAAGCTGGAAAAGTACACCCCTCGGCCAACACCCTGAGAGTGAAGGGCTCCGAAGTGCAGATGGACGCCCTGATCATCGGAGCTCTGGGAGCCTGGGACCCCTCCAACGAGCGTGTGCTGCGGACCTGCAGGATCGGTCGATGCTACGCACGGCTCATGCGGCGCCTCATGGTCTCAGACACGATCCAATGGTCCAGGGACATCTACATCGAGCACATCACCGGCCACTGACAGTACCAGGAGTCGTGAGCCAGAGTGACACCGTTCTTCGACTACGAGAAAGAGACCAAGAGACTTTCTCTGTTGGATCATATGAACTGGAACGATAAACTCCCTGAACATTAAATCTCACCAAATGAGGGTCAGTCCATCCTCATCATCATATCCACTCATTATACTCCACACCCGAACATAGCCATTATGTGAACTTCATATCTCAGTGTCTGTACTTTGACCAATCAACCTTTTACCTCCACTCAGGGATATTGCAGATTATGTATTCCTTATGCCACCTGATTTTAAACCAAACTTTGCACCCTCGATAATCTGTATGTTATTCTCTGGTAACCAGAAACTTCTGTGCTTAAACTCTGTACCGTTCACTTTTTTTTAACATCACCTTAATAAAATTTTTACCTTGCTAAAAGTAACAATCTTCAGATCTTATGTGTGCATCTTAAAAATGCCTGAGGAAGGGAATATGTTAATTCCAGCAAAGTGGTTGGAAGCTCTTGGTGAAATAAAAGAATGCATTTCAGAAGGAGATAGAGACTAGTGTTGTTGAATTAATTAGCAAAGAGATTTATGAACAAGGTTTTGGATTTGACTTTGGATCACAATTGCATTTCTAGTTAAATGTATTCTCTCAGGTTTTTATTGGTAAAGTCAGGCTTGTGATATTCTCTTATCATTGATTTGTGTGTTTATGTGTTGACGTTACTGGATGCGACACAGCTACTGGTAGCACATATGGGAAGAATTTATCTTGTTGTTTGATATTGTCTCCATGTAAGTCTAGGTGAAGGAACTTTGTTTCAGGTGCATATGTGAGGGGTTGAAGATGGTGAAATTTGCGTTCTGAATGTGTTCAGAAAAAAAGAGGTGTGGGCTCTGATCTGAATGTGGGATTGGGTACTGGGAACTCCACAATCCTAATCTCAGTTCTGACATTGACTCCTATGGCCATTAGGCAAATTGCTTAGGCCAAAATTTTGAAAAGTGTCCATTAATTTTCAGTGCTTTAAATGTTTTTAAAATATTCATTCTGAGACACCTGGGGCCTGGTTTTTGTCTCAAATGCCCACTGACTTCAGTCAAATTGTGAGTATGTCTCATTTCTAAAAATTGCATCCTAGGTGTCGCAACTGAGGTCCGACAAATTAGTGGAGGCACTTGATAATTTGGACCTTAATATCTCTGCCTCGATTTTTTCCACCTGTAAATTGAGGCTATTAACACCTCTGACTCATGGGTGTTATTAAAATGACTTCATTAGTGTTGGTAGAGCACATTGAGTATGAAAAGAGCTATGTAGGTGCTAGGCATTGTAATAACCTTGTACTACAGAATCATCCTCATCTCCACTGACAGCTTACCTTCAGTATCCAGAAAGATAATAAAGCAAATAATTAATCAGTCAGTTTGCAAGCATCTGGAAGATAATACGGTGATAAGTAACAGTCAGCATGGATTAGTCAAGAACAAATCATGTGAAACCAACCTAATAGCTTTCATTTACAGGGTAACCAGCCTTGTGGATGGGGGGAAGCAGTAGATGTGGTATATCTTGACTTCAGTAAAGCTTTTCATACTGTCTTGCATGACCTCATAAACAAACTAGGGAAATACAACCTCGATGGAGCTACTATAAGGTGGATGCGTAACTGGTTGGAAAACCATTCCCAGAGAGTAGTTATCAGTGGTTCACAGTCAAGCTGGAAGGGCATCTAGAGTGGGGTCCCACAGGGATCAGTTCTGGGTCTGATTCTGTTCTATATTTTCATCAATGATTTAGATAATGGCATAGAGAGCACACTTATAACATTTTGTGGACAATACCAAGATGGGAGGGCTTTCAGGTACTTTGGAGAATAGGATTAAATTCAAAATGATCTGGACAAACTGGAGAAATGGTGTGAAAAAAAAAATAGGCTGAAATTCAATAAGGACAAATGCAAAGTACTCCATATAGGAAGGAACTAATTCTTCTGCTCTACTCCACGCTGATTAGGCCTCAACTGGAGTATTGTGTCCAGTTTTGAGAACCACATTTCAGAAAAGATGTGGACAAATCAGAGAAAGTCCAGAGAGAAGCAACAAAAATGATTAAAGGTCTAGAAAATATGACCTATGAGGAAAGATTGGAAAAAAAAATTGGGTTTGTTTAGTCTGGAGAAGAGACAACTGAGAGGGGACTTGATAACAGTTTTCAAGTACATAAAAGGTTTTTACGAGAAGAAGGGGGGGAAATTTATTCTTCTTAACCTCTGAGGATAAGACAAGAAGGAAGCGATGGCTTAAATTCCAGCAAGTTCAGTTTAGGGTGAACATTAGGAAAAACTTCTTAAGTATCAGGGTGATTAAGCACTGTAGTAAATTGCCTAGAGAGGTTATGGAATCTCCATGATTGGCGATTTTTAAGAGCAGGTTAGACAAAAACCTATCAGGGATGGTCTAGATCAGTGGTCTCCAAACTTTTTTGATCGCGCACCCCTATCAGTAAAAAAATTTTGAGCAGCACCTCCTGCCATTTTTGCCAAAGCAAAAAAAAAAAGGTTGCTTGGACTCCCGCCCAAACTGCCAAAGCGCAAAAAAAAAAAAAAAAAAAAAAGCCGCTCGGACTCGCACCCGAACTGCCGAAGCAGCAACAACAACAGAAAGTGGCTCAGACTCCCGCCCGACAAAGAAAAAAGCGCTCCTCCTGCTGCGCACCCCCAAGGATCCTCTTGCCATGCACCCCACTTTGGAGACCACTGGTCTAGATAATACTGAGTCCTGCCGTGAGTGTAGGGGGCTGGACTAGATGACCTCTCGAGGTCCCTTCCATTCAATGTTACTTAGAGAGGTTTAGGAATAGCTGTGGCTGTAACTCCAGTGTGTTTTCATGACACTGGTTATATTCATTCTGTAGGCTTTCTGTTTCAAGCCTTAACCTTTCTCTCTTGAGTGTATTTACCAATAACTCTATTGGCTGGAAGCTATTCTTCTATTCACTGTTCTGTGCTAAGGTTTGTTTGATATTAAACTGTACCATGCTGGAGACCTCTGGCTATTTTTGCTTAGAGACTTCTTGTTGTGTTTTTTTGTTGATTATTTTTAGTTTGGTTAACATTTTTCTTATTTAATTTGATGAGATGAGTGGACTGTAATGCCTGCATGTTGGATCATTTCCTATGTTAGCTGTAAATATCTCTTACTTCAGGGGGTTTCAAATGTTCAGAGACTTCCATATGAGGAAAAATTGAAAAGATTAGTTTAGAGCAGTAAAAGCAGCAAAGAGTCCTGTGGCACCTTGTAGACTAACAGACGTATTGGAGCATGAGCTTTTGTGGGTGAATACCCACTTCGTCGGATGCATGTGCAGTGTTTCTCAACTTTTCCAGGCCACCGCTCATTTTAAGTGTAAAAAAAAAAAAAGAAAGAAAGAAATTACATTTGCTATAAAAGTAGGAAAAAAATGTATCAGTTACTATATTTGACCTAACAAACTTAGAAGGTTGTGGCCACGCCAGATTTATTTTTAAATGTTATTTTCCTGGTGTATAGGAAATGTGATAAATTTTTCAGCCCCTTGCTTTCCTTTCATTGCCTCAGCCTTGGAAGCAGGGCTCAGGTTACAGGCCCCCTGCCCGGGGCAGCAGGACTCAGGCTTCAGTCCCCAGTCCTGGGATCACGTAGTAATTTTTGTTGTCAGGTGGGGGTCACGGTGCAGTGAAGTTTGAGAACCGCTGCCGTACACTAAAGCTTTATGCTTATGTAGTGTTATGAGGGCGTATATCCCCTGTGGGTTGCAGCCATTATATGATGCCTGATTGGAGACACTTATGTAAGTCTGACATTCCACCTAAATGAAGGCAAAGGGGCTGAGATGAATTTGGCACTTTAAATGTAATGTAAAAATCAGAAGTAGGACACTGACCTGTGAAGAGAATGAAAATGTTTATCATGAAATTAATTTTTTTTTTAATCTCGCACTCTTATTTGCCTTTAACATTATATTTTAAACTTTTCGTTAATTTTATCTACTGAACCTGAGCTGGAAAGTGGTATGGCAGTGTCTCCATTTTCTATAATAGTAGAGGGGCTTCTTGGGTCAGAATTATGTTCCAGAATTGAACACATCACTAGAAGTAAGTCATTTATTGCAGTAGTCAAATTATTAGAGATTATGTTTTGGGTCCAGTTCTACCCCGCACTGAAGTGAATGAAAAGACTGCCAATGGCTTTATAGGATCTAGATTCAGCCCTTTAAGAGCTGCTTGTGCCAGTAAGAATTTCATGAAAACTCAAAAGAACAGCGAAAATACACAGAATATATCTGAACAGAAAGTGGGTTAAGGGGTAGGTGATAACTGTGGAAGAGAAATAATGTGCCACAATACAGCCATAAAAAGGAATCCTGCCAACGAGATATGATAGAAGTACGGCTGTTGATTAATCACAGTTAACTCGTGATTAACTCAAATAATTAATTGTTATTAAAAAAATAATTGCAGTTTTAACCGCACTGTTAAAAAATAGAATATCAATTGAAATGTATTACATATTTCTGGATTTTTTCTACATTTACAAATTTTTTTTTTTCAGTTACAACACAGAATACAAGTGTACGGTGCTCACTTTATATTATTATTTTTTATTCCAAATATTTAAAACAATGTAAAACTTTAGAGCCTACAGGGTCACTCAGTCCTACTTCTTGTTCAGCCAATCACTAGCACAAACAAAGTTGTTTACATTTTCAAGAGATAATGCTGCCCACTTCTTATTTACCATATCACCTGAAAATGAGAACAGGCATTCGCATGGCACTTTTGTAGTAGGCATTGCAAGGTATTTACACCGCAGACATGCTAACCATTTGTATGCCCCTTCATCTTTCAACCACCATTCCAGAGGACATCCTTCCATGCTGATGATGCTCATTAAAAAAAGTCACGCATTAATGAAATTTGTGAATTAACTCCTTGGTGGAGAATTGTATGTCTCCTGTTTTGTGTTACCTGCATTCTGCCATATATTTCATGTAATAGCAGTCTCAGATGTTGACCCAGCATAAGTTGTTCATTTCAAGAACACTTTTACTGCAGATTTGACAAAACACAAAGAAGGTACCAGTGTGAGACTTCTAAGGATAGATACAGCACTTGACCCAAGGTTTAAGAATCTGAAGTGCCGTCCAAAATCTAACAGAGATGAGGTGTGGAGCATGCTTTCAGAAGTCTTAAAAGAGCAACACTCTGAGGTGGAAACTACAGAATCCGAGCCACTAAAAAAAGAAAATCAACCTTCTGTTGGTGGCATCTGACTCAGATGATGAAAATGAACGTGCGTTGGACCACGCTGCTTTGGATCGTTGTTGAGCAGAACCTGTCATCAGCGTGGACGCATGTCCTCTGGAATGGTGGTTGAAGTATGAAGGGACATAGGAATCTTTAATGCATCTGGCATGTAAATATCTTGCAACACCAGCTACCACAATGCCATGTGAATGCCTGTTCTCACTTTGAGGTGACGCTATAAACATGAAGCGGGCAGCATTATCTCCCGTAAATGTAAACAAATTTGTTTGTCTTAGCGATTGGCTGAACAAGAAGTAGGACTGAATAAACTTGTAGGCTCTAAACTTTTATGTTTTATTTTTAAGTGGAGTTATTTTTTGTACATAATTCAACATTTTTAAGTTCAACTGTCATGACAAAGAGATTGCAGTACAGTACTTGTATTAGGTGAATTGAAAAATACTATTTCTTTTGGGGGTTTTGCAGTGCAAATATTTGTAGTGAAAAATAAATATAAAGTGAGCACTGCACACTTTGTATTTTGTGTTGTAATTGAAATCAATATATTTGAAAATCTAGAAAACATCAAAAACATTTAAATAAATGGTATTCTATTATTGTTTAACAGCATGATTAATCATGATTAATTTTGGAATTGCTTGACAGCCCTGGACAGCACCTAAGATCTTGGCTGAGTTTCTTACAGTAAGATAACTTATATATCAGTGTTGCCCTAAAGACAGTGTTGTAAAAGAAAAGTATACACTTTAATTACCTTACCATAAACCATGTTTGCATGAGTTCATTGTGCTTTACGCTATGAGTAAGGAAGAAGATGAAAAATGACCAACAGTGTATGTTGTGAGTGAACTTGTAACTTAAATGTAGGTTAATATGACAGGTGTTCTGCCACTACACACATCCCATAACTAAATGTATTTAATTAGGTTAACATCACTAAGTAAACTTCTCTGTTGGTCAGTAAACAGCAACATGAGAGAAAATAAATAAATTCTTATGTATGTTGAGTCTTAAGGAATGAAAATTACACTGTTTCAAGGGTAAGGATTTGCTATTATCAGTCCTAGACCCACTGAAAAAAAGTACTGCTAGACTCAGGGACCTGTGACAGATTTAAGGTCTGATTTTTTTCTTTGTGAACCATTTAGGTTGGAAATTAATGGTGTATCTATTTCAAACCCTGGCAAGACAGAGAGAAAAAAATGCAGTTACTATTCTGATTTGCAGTCTTGCTTTTCTCCCTACTTCTTTACAGACATGATTAATGCAGTTGTTAACATACAAATAACTAAAGTAAGATTTTGAAAAATAGAATTCTAGCTTTCTGGTGTAAATCGGTGATCAATCAGAAGGAGAAGTGTCGGTCCCCAAGTCTTTGACCTCTGTCAAATCTGTACTTATGGTTAAATCATCATTCTTTCTTCCAGTTGCTGTGAACCATGGTGAGACATTACTCTTTTTGAACTAGTTTAAATGAATTAATAAAGCTGTGTGGGTTCAAATCCAAGGCATTTTTATTACTGTATGTAGAGTTTTGCTGTCTGGGACTTGTAGGACCAAGTTACACCTGATTGAAGTCTGTTGTAGTTTTGTTTGAGTAAGGATTGCAGGATCTAGCATGAGAACTAGGGAAAAGTAACTTCCTTTCTGTTGGGGAGAAATTTTCAGACCGTGAACCTCTTCACAATCATAAACATTGGTACTAGCTCTGAAATAAATTATTCATCATTCTGGAGTGCCTTGATATTTTTTTGTACTGCTGTCTAGTAACTGATTCTGCATTCACATCTGAAATCTGTATTGAAGTCTATGACAAGAGAATGAGTAAAAAAACACGCTAATGTTCATCTTGCATAATCATAAAGGTACTTAAACTGAAACTCTTTGACCTTGACTTTCCAGTACAGCTTCCATGGCCTCTGAAGAACTTACTGGTCTCTCAAACAGCTTCGTACGCCAGAATTCCGCCAGTGGCATTTCTCTAGACTTTGAACCTGACGCTGACTACCACTTTGTTGAAACCTTAGAAGAACGGTACAAATGTGCCTATTGCCACTTAGTCCTTCACAATCCTCACCAGACAGGATGTGGTCACAGATTTTGCCAGCATTGTATTATTTCTCTGAGGTAAGAACAATACAGTTCTTTCTCTTCCCTCTAAAAAATAATTTCCCCCCCAAGAATTAACAATAGTCAACATCTTTCGAAAGTCAACAGCAAATGCCATAACAGTATTAAGGACTTACTCCAAAGCCTGTGGAAGTCAGCAGAAAAATTCATTGACTTCAGTGGGCTTGTGCTCAGTAACAGACCTCATAACAAATCATATGAGATGCTATGCATGTGTAAAAGTATGTAGTCTCTGTTGGTGTAGCACAGAGGTGGGCAAACTACGGCCTACGCGCCAAATCCGGCCCATAGGACCATCCGGCCTGGCCCTTGAGCTCCAGCTGGGGAGGCTAGCCCCCAGCCCCTCCACAGCTGTCCTCACTCCCCCACAGTCTTAGCTTGCCGCGCCGCTAGTCCTCTGCCTGCCGCTCCTGCCGAGCAGTGCAGTGGCATGGCTGGCTCTGGCCAGGTGGTGGGGCTGTGAGCTCCTGCTGCTCTGAGCAGCATAGTAAGTGTGAGTGAGTGGTGGGTTTGGATAAGGGGCAGGAGGTCCCGGGGAGCAGTCGGAGGACAGGGAGCAGGGGGCGGTTGAATGGGGCGGAGGTTCTGGGTGGGGGTGGATAGTCAGGGGATAGGGATCAGGGGGCGTTGGATAGGCGTGGGGTTCCCGGGGGGGGGCTCTCGGGGGCGGGGGTGTGGCTAGTGGTCGGGGCAGTCAGGGAGCAGGGGGGTTGGATGGAGGTGGGGTCCCGGGTGGTGGTTGGGGCGGGGGTCCCGGGAGGGGGTGGTCAGGGGACAAGAAGCAGGGGGGATTGGATGGGTCGGGAGTTCTGAGGGGGACAGTCAGGGGGTGGGAAGTGGGAGGGAGCGGATGGAAGCGGGAAGCAGTCTGTTTGGGGAGGCACAGCCTTCCCTACCTGGCCCACCATACAGTTTCACAACGCTGATGTGGCCCTTGGGCCACAAAGTTTAGTCACCCCGTTGCAGCAGGTTGGCAACGTTAGCCTGAAACACTCCAATCTGGTGGTAGGTGTTTATCAGGCTGTGGGAAGGCTTAAGTTAGTACTGCTGGCTCACAGAGGCTGGCAGCTTGCTACCCCTCTGAGGCATTCTCTAAATATAAAAGTTATATTTGTCTAATTAAATCGGTTTAGAAACTGATGTGTGTACACAGAAGGGGGAGGTGGATCAGTTTACTTCAGATTCTGTATCGATTTAACAAATCTGTTTAACTCTTGTGTGTAGACAAGACCTCAGCTGTATGGGAGACTGGAAAGAATCTAGGGGGTGAGTGAGTCTTGAGGTAGGCAACCCTAGGAGTGGTCAAGCCCACACAGTAGGATTGAGCTGAACTTTATACTTTATTCTAGTTTATTTCTCTGTTATAATAAAACCAAACCCCAGGAAAGGAAGAAGTTTGAACTCTACTCAGCATGTGGACAGTATTTGAAAGCAGACTGGGAATGGCACCTATTCCTATTGGACTAAAGGTCCATATGTCTCAAGATACAATCTGCCATTTGGGGATCAAGGAGTTGTACGTGTGTGTGTGTGTGTGTCTGGGTTTGCTTTTTTTTAAAAAAAAGGTCCCTAGTACATTTTGTATTGGTGGTGGTGAGGAACATGAGGTCTTTCTGCCAATTGCAAACAAAGTAAATCATGTTGTGGGTCTGATGCAGTTGTTTTCAGATAAAAATTTTGAGCTTTTATACTATAGAATATGACAAGTGAGAGACCATCCAGCAGAGTGATTGAATGGGCATAAAACTCTTGTCTGTCACCATAATATCAAGGTGCCAGTTGTTGTTTGCATTAAACAAACAATCATTTATATTGGTGGTTAGACTGATCCCACTCTCACTTGCACTGGTGTGACTCCGTTGACTTTAATGGAGTTATAGCATTATAAATCTAATACGAGATCAGAATCAGTCCGATCCTGCAGTCAGCTCACAGAGGTGAAAGGGTCTATTGACTTCATGGGGGCTCATCACAGGTCAAAGGGGTTCGTTCACCCACACAGATCTAATTGCACAGTGAGGATACATTGATATAGGGTCCTTATATAACTGAAGGTTGGAGTTGGCCATGTAGGCTTCACTGAAACTTTGATACACAGATAGATGTCAGTATCTTTAAATATACTTCTTAATGTTTCATATTTGGTTCTTTCTCTTTTGGATTGTCACTCCTTGGATAATATGTCATTAAGTTTTTTCTTTCTTGCCCTTTCATTTTAGTATTTCTCATAACTTGTTGAGATAGTTCAGGACATTTAAAAGGTTTCAAGCATGAAAGGGAAGGCATTGCTTGAGTTAGGCAAAGGATAATAATCCTTTCACCTACACTGTGAGGTTTTTCCCAAATACAGCATCATTTGCCAGCAATATATAGTCATAGGGTAATAAAATTATGTTAATTAAAACCAGATTTATTAATAATGTGATAATTTTTTCTCATACTAAATGCAATTCCTACTTAATCTGAGGGTAGAACATGGCTTTATAATTCTTAGCACAATAAATTTTCAAAGTATTATTCAAACATTTAATCCTCATATGCAGTATTGAAAATTAGCAAGGTGCATTATGGGGCTTTTCCCACTGGTCACTGAAGCATCTGATATTGGCCACTAGGATAATGAAGTTGATGAACCAATGGTTTGAATCAGTATGGCCAAGCCTATGTAGAAGGAATTAAACATTTTGTGAATTAAAATTTTTCTGCCTTTTTGTTTCTTTATTTAGAGAATTGAATGCAGTACCCACCTGTCCTGTAGACAAAGAAACAATAAAAGTGCAGGAGGTAAGAAAAGGAATAATTCTGGTAACTGTGGTTTCTTGGACATCCAGCCTGTAGCGGGAAGGGTCTGCAATAGAAGAGTAAGTTAAAGTAGGGGCAAAGGCAGCTCTCAGCCTTTAAATTAACAAGGGCCCTGCCACCTTCATTTCTGGAAACAATGTGCAAGGAAGCTCTGTATTTGGTGATGTTTTGTTGGTGAAATAAGACACTAATGCCTTATAGCTGGAGCTTTTACCTTACACTCCACTGAATTGTTTCAAGATAAAGTTATTTTAGTACTTTGTATTGGGAGTGCTGCCTGAAACTCAGTGGTATGTGGCCTATACCCACAGATTTGGTGGACTCGTAAGATGTCTCTGGTCTTGAAATGTACAGCAGAGAATAGGTTTCTTATTCTTTTAATTCCTCCTCCTATTCTGGTTATTTAACAGTATTTAGTTTTAACATAATCTGCCACCTTGCCTATTTTCAGTATAACTCATTAATCCTGCACATTTCATTTTTGTTGGTATTCTTTTTTGTAGGCAAGGTCAAACAATGGCTATTTTTTAAGCCACATCCTCTTTGGAATATATTTATTTGGCCCAGAGTGGGAGCATGAGCCTTCCCTGTACCCCTGTGTTTCTGCCAGGGTGCATTCACATCCCCCACCCAGCAAGGAACTTGGGTATCAGGTTGTGCCCGTCATTCTGCGTGTTAAGGATGATGTAGGTATTTAACCCACCATTTTATTCAGTGGATTCACCCTCCTTTTACTGTGTGCACGAGTTGTGGTGGCAACAGTAACACAAAAGAAAGATTTGGGGCCATTAATACAATAGTAATACTTTGTGCTTGTTATAGTGCTTCTCATTTGAAGATCTCAAAAAAAGGCTGACAATCTGCTCTGAGAGCTTAATTTGGCTCTCATCCAACAAGTGGAAGATGCTTATGAGCAATGTATTGTATCCCCTCCTCCCAGAAGCTAAAAGTATCACCTCTACAACAGCTTCAGCCCAATGCAGGTCCTAGAATGAAAGATCAAGGTTAGCCTCAATTGCAGGTTTCCAAAGCTGCAATACGATAGGTAGCTCAATGCATAATCCATGTAGTCAGCCTGTTTTTATTTCATGTTCAAAGCATCTCACTGTTGTTCTTAGTCTCCTGATATTGTCAGTGATTTCCTTTTACTGCTATTCTCAGTATATGTTTTCAGCATGACATTGTTTGGAACCACACTAGCAGCTGGAGTGGACGCCTCTCATTTAAAAGATTTCTTGTGGTAGGTTGCTGTCCTTCGTGTTCTTAGTGATGCAAGTTCGTATATTTTGTGAATGTAGGTTGCTTCCTTTGCAGGTGTTCAAAGACAATTGCTGTAAAAGAGAAGTTCTCAACTTGCAAGTATTTTGCAAAAATTTTCCTGAATGCAATTCAAAAATAATTCTGGGACGATATCAGGTTAGTATTAAAGTATCTTTATACATATTGGCCCAAATTCTGAAGTCTTTAGTCAACCAAAACTTGACTTGTCATAAATTAATTTGCTCTTTCCCCTTTAAACTATTGTCATTAGGTTTCAGAGTTATTATAGCATTGAGATTACTGTAACTAGAGTTTGGTCTAAGTACATACGTCTTGATTTGACCTATTCAGTGTACTACTATATGTAAATGTGAAACTCAAATACTAAGCCAAACCTGTTGCAGTTGTAAGTCCACATCCATTATATTTTAAATAATTGGCTTAATAAGGACTCCTGTTAACACACATCCTTTCTCTTTGTGACAATGTCTCTGTCTTTCAGCTGACTCAGTAAGACAGTACTATATTGGGTCACATTTAGAAGGTTTTCTCTGCTCCTAGGAGAGCGAAAAACAGTAATTTTGTTAAAAAGAAAGTTAAAATTCTGTAGAAACTGAGAGAAAAGAGACTCAAGCATATAGATGCCATGGTGATGGACAATCTATGAGAACCTAGAGAAAGAAGTATTGCTGCTGCTTGCCAGCATACATTGTTTCAGTTTGATTCCTGTTTGGGATATTAACTGGACAAGGAGTGGAAATCAAAGCAAAGAGTCTCTGAATCTTCAGACCTTTCTCTGAGTTTAATTATGAGCGCCATTACTGGGAAAGTGTTGTTTTGGTTTTCTTTAAATAAACCTATGTAGTGTCTTAATATCTCTAGCAGGCACTTTGGTATTTAAGGGCACAATTAACCATAATTCTAGCCTACTCAATGCATTCTACACTCGTGACTTTTAAAATATGATTGATGGTGTTTTGTTGTTGCATGGCACAGGATCACCTGCAGCAATGCTTATTTGAAAGTGTTCTGTGTACTAATGGTGAATGTTGTGATCAAATTCTTCGGAAAGATTTAAAAGATCACCTAAGTCTGCACTGTAAATTTCGAGAAGAAATATGCCAGTACTGTAATCAATATGTGGTTTCAATGAATTTAAAGGTAAGATTGTGAAAGATTTCCTAAAAGTTCAGCTGTTTAAATTACTGTGAAAAAAGTTCCAAAGTTGCTGTGAGGTTTTATGCGTATGAAATAAAATTCATGTACGTATCTGAAGAACATATAATACGTGTATTTTATAACAATATTGATAACTGTAGGTACAAAGTTGGATTGAGTTCCACATACATCTGTTCCCTTTAAATTACTTTTTAAAAACAATTAATATTTTTATTACTGACAAATTAGTAAAAATTTTTGTGCGCATGCTGAAGCCCATGGGCTAAATTTATCTTTTCAGTCCGTGGAATTACACAAAGGACAAATTTGGCCTCAAATGTCTAAATCTGTTTTTTGAATATTTCAGCCAAAATGATTTAGTTGTTTCCGAGATCAAAGCAAGGGAAAAGTATGTTGTTTTGCTCATATTAAAAAATTCTGGCAGTATTTCCTTTGAGAGGACCTAGGATGCTATGCATGTTTTTGAGGGTTGAATTAAGGTTGCACACGCAACTTTTAATTCTGGCATTTCCTAACTATTTAAAGCTTGATTTTTGCAGCCATAACATTATTTTAACATTGGCGGGGGGGGGATTGGTGTGTTTGTAATTATTTTCTGAATGCCAACAATATGTGTGTTGATGTAAGTATGTGCTGCTGTGCGGAAT
This sequence comes from Gopherus evgoodei, assembly GCF_007399415.2. Taxonomy (NCBI): domain Eukaryota; kingdom Metazoa; phylum Chordata; order Testudines; family Testudinidae; genus Gopherus; species Gopherus evgoodei. The sequence goes on along the minus strand of NC_044324.1, from coordinate 180,957,674 downwards.
ATGTATCTTGCCTATTCCTACTTGCATGCACTGTCTGATCTTAAAAAAGAAATGAGTTATTCATGTATAACAAGTCTGGTGTATAAGCCAGTCCTAATCAATCTTTCCCCCATCTCCCTCAGAACCATGAGAAAAATGAGTGTCCTGATTTTCCTGTGCCTTGTCTCCACAAATGTTCTCAGATCATTCTGAAAAAGGAGGTATTTATTTGTTTTTTCACTAACTGCAAGTTGGCAAATCGTATCATTTTGTGAAAACTAGAACTTGCATTGTAGGCCTCACTAGTCCACATTTGGTATGAATTTGCTTCATTTCTCTAGATACTACTTTTGTTTGTTCCTAAAATCGATACATGACCTCATCAAAGCATATCATAGGAATGTGCCGTGCTTTGCAGAGCTTTTGCACATTGCATTATTGTAAACCATCTGTCTCATTTGTTGACACTGATTAATCAGTCTCCATTGTATGTGACAAATGGTATCTTAACATCACTTTTTGGCCTTTTTGCACCCCTTATGCAGGAGTTTAGGTTCAGTGAATGTATTATTCAATAATGTTATCACTACCTATTTGTTTTGTTAATACTTGCAGATGGATAAGCACTTCTCTGTGTGTCCTGAAGCAGAAGTAGATTGTCCCTATAAACAATATGGCTGTCCTGTACAGGTACTGTAATCTAGACCTCCATTTGTACTGTGATTGCAGTTTGCCTCCAAAAGCATTAAAGGCTTGTAGCCTAAGTAACTATTTTTCTGTTCTCTCACAGTACCTTTCAATGTGATTTAAGATATCAAACTAAGCAGTTGGAGCTGTTCATCTGTTTTTGAAGCATGCAAAGAAACGTTTAACCACTTGCCCCAATAGAAATTTCTATTAACAGCTTTATCTGCCTTTATTTTTTTTACCCTCCTGCCCCCAGATTAAAAGAGGAAAGCTTGTAGAACATGAGAATGCTGCTCTGAGGGAACACATGCTGCAAATTTTAGACAAGAATTCCAAATTGGAAGAACAGGTAATGAACATATGTAATGAACACTCTTCAACAGAGTGTTTAACTGTTAAAATTAAAGTCCAGGTTGCACATGTGTTGGGATTGGTCCAGCCTCTTCTTTAAAGAATCCCACATTGTTCAACCCAGTCAGAAACCTTTTCCAGTGAAGCCAGTAAGCTTCTCAAACTTAATTGAACTGTGACCCCCTTCTGACAACAAAAATTATTATATGACCTCAGCGGGCGGTGGAGTCCGAGCCCTGATGTCCCGGGCAGGAGGGCCAAAGCCAAAGCTGCACCACCCAAGGGCTTCAGCCACAGATAGGGAGCCTGTAACCTGAGCCCTGCCACCCAAGGGTGAAGCCCTCGGGCTTCAGCCCTGGGCAGTGGAGCTTTGGCCCCGGGCCCCAAAAAGTCTAATGCCAGCCTTTCGATCCCATTAAAATGAGGTTGCAACCCACTTTGGGGTCCTGACCCACAGTTTGAGAACCACTGAGCTAGATTGAACTCCTACCCCCGCACAGCACCATTGTGTATTCACTGCCACCACTGTCCTTGCTGTTCTTCACTCCACAGTCTCCCTTTAGGGGAAAGGGCTGACGACATGGCATCCTAAGTTTTGTCTAGGGGTTCCATAGAGACTGGCCGGTGGGTGGCAAAGATGCAGGTTCAAGGTGCCCCGGGGATTCTCAGGCCATGCCCTATTTACTGGTAGCACCATCCACTCTCTGCAGCCCCTTTCCTCCCAGTGGAGAGGAGGTTGCAGCCACCTTGGAATACACAGCAACCAGCTGCTCTCTACCCCCAAGAGATGTTCCACTGTTTGGGACCCAGCACCTGGGGTTTGTATCAGCAGAAGCAGATGTAAACCTTGGAATGAATTCAGACCAATGTCTGTGTGTGTTTAAAAACAAAAGCTCAAAAACAGTAAATGATTCTGAATTCTACAATGTATTTGGAGTATTTGCAGCCAGTGATTCCCCCTAACTCATCTGTTACACTGACTAGGTACTAATAATTTTAGTGCAATGCATTTTTAATCCATCCTAACACGGTTTGGTTCTCTGTCCCCCTCTAGTGGCTAGGTCTCCTACAGCATTTGAACTAAAAAATCTGGTTCTTTAGCTAAGCCAGGGGTCAGCAACCTTTCAGAAGTGATGTGCTGAGTCTTCATTTATTCACTGTGATGTAAGGTTTCGCGTGCCAGTAATACATTTTAACGTTTTTAGAAGGTCTCTTTCTATTAGCCTATAATATATAACTGAACTGTTGTTGTATGCAAAGTAAATAAGGTTTTTTAAAATGTTTAAGAAGCTTCATTTAAAATTAAATTAAAATGCAGAGCCCCCCTGACTGGTGGCCAGGACCCAGACAGTGTGAGTGCCACTGAAAATCAGCTGATGTGCCACCTTTGGCACCTGTGCCATAGGTTGCCTACCTCTGAGCTAAGCCAATAAAAGCTCATGGTTTTTACACACAGACAGGGATTCCATCCCCACCACTGCCCCATCCAGGGATTTTGGGTTAACGTTTTGAAATAGGAAAATAGTCGCTATATCTAGCTATGTTGGTGCAGTCACATCAATAAACCTTTACAGGTGTACCTATATAGCTTCCATACGTTTTAATCTATTTCCTGGATGCTTTGGATAGTCTTGAGTTTTCACTCTTCATTTTTCCATTGTTTAGATATCTGACCTATATAAGAGTTTGGAATTTAAAGAGATTAAAATCCAACAGCTAGCAGACACAGTTAAAAAGTGTGAAAAGGATTTCAGACAGTTTGCACAGCTGCTTGGTAAAAACAGCAATTTGATGGTAAACACCCAGGTGAGACATTTACATTATCTTTCTGACAAATTGCTTTTTTATTGCCTGCAATACAGTTATCCAGCAATAGTTGTAATTGATGCCAGGACAATAGCAAACACCAGTGTTCAAAGCCATTTATTGCGTGAATTTGGATTGATCTCTGGAGTGAACTGTGCCCCATATATGGATTTAAACCACTATTGTTTTTTAAAGTATAATACATACAGCCTTCCCATTATAACTAATATGGGAGTTCCATGGGAGTTCGGTCAGAGTAAGACATGCTGAATAGGACTCATAGGGCCAGTTTTCAATTTCAGTTATGCTGGTATAAATTAGAGTAATCAAATCAGTTGAAATGAAGGTAATAAATGGTGAATGGTAATGAATTAGAAATTGATTCTTAGTGAATGAATGTTGAATTAATCATGAGGAAACATTTGAAGGATTCCAAAGGCAAACAAGGATACTCTTGAATGTAATATGTAGTTAATATTACTATTGTACAAAGACATTTTTAAATCTGAAATGAAATGATTAATTTTATTAATGTGTGTTCATTTCCCTACTCCTGCATTAAACTTGAAGACTCTTGCCAGTCATATTGATAAATCTGCATGGCTGGAAACACAAGTGAGGCAGCTAATACAAGTGTCAAACCAGCAGCAAAGTAAATTTGACCTGAGGCCACTGCTGGAGACTATTGAAAATATAAAGCAGAAGATTGCCTTTATGGAGACATATGATCAGCGTTTAGGTATGCTCCGATTTTTTTGTTTTGTATTTTTTGAGTAAAAACTGGTGTTACTAGAGGCTGTGATGTTGTTTATCAGTTTAGATCACTTCCCCATCAACTTGTTTGCACACATTAGCCTGATGAGGCTCTTCAAGATGAACATCAGCCTTAACAAAAAGCTTAACCAAAACTGTGTTGTTGTTTCTGTGATAAATGTCTTTGATATTCATGGATGACAGGTAAACCTTTGCAATAACTTACACTGAATTGCACCCTCTGTCCACCCTTCTTTTACAACCAGAGTTCTTGGTGCACAGCCCTTTGGGTGACAATGTTTGTAACTGCGGTGGCAGTTAACTTCACTGTAGGATAGTTACACTTTTTGATAGTATAGGATTCTGAAGTTAAAAACATTCGTCTATGTGTGTCAGGGTAAATTTACTACAGGAAGATTACACTTTTTGATAACTTCCACTGTACTTATGTTATGCTGCTATTCATTACCCTGTTGTTTCCTTAAATTCCAGTGGGCTGCTTTTGTTACTGTAGTTGTTAGGTCAGATTCAGGAAATTTATGTACAACAGAGTTCTATGTAAGCTGCTTTTGTGGTGCAGCCTGTAAGGCTCTGCTATTGTAGGACACATGGGGCTTGGTTCTCCTTTCATTTCTATGGTGTTACTCCTCACTCTCACCTGTGAGCTCAGAATTAGGCCCCATAGTGTCAGGTTATTTTTCCTGCTACAACCTGAAAACACTAGCATAAATTATTAGAATAATCAGTGGCACTCACTGTGCTGGAGAATGCAAAAAACACCTATGTCAAAGATGACACTCCATTCTTGAAAGCTGTGAATTTAACTGACCTAGAGGAATTATGATAAGTACCTGGAACACAACTGTTTTAATTACAAAGAAATGCTTTTTTAATAAATGACTAGAATACAGATGTATGTTTCAGACAAATCTGAACCAAAACCTCGTATAGCTAAACACACCCAAACTTGAAGGAAGTTGGGATCCAAATCCAAAGTTTGCATCCCTGTCACGTCTCTAAGATGCATGTGTGTCTGCAGCCTTCAAACGGGGGTCTTTTGTGCTGGAATTAAGAGGATTCTCTTGACTCAAAGTATGTTAATAGCAGCAGACTCACTGAAATGGCCAGTGCACAAAGATAATTGTCTTGTGTAATTCCTCTGATTCCCCAGTTATTTCTAAACGCTGGGCTCTAGCCACTTAGTTGTTACTGTCCCCTGGTCTGTAATTCACTTTGTCTCAATGACATTTTTCCCTAACTGGATGTTTCATGTGTCTTCCTTCCCCAGTTGTTTTGGAAGGCCAGTCCACCGAACATGATGTCCATATCAGTATTCACAAAGCACAGCTCAATAAAAACGAAGAGCGGTTTAAGCTTTTGGAGGGCACATGTTACAATGGAAAACTAATCTGGAAAATCATGGACTACAAGATGAAGAAAAAAGAAGCCATGGAAGGCCGCATTGTCTCTATATTCAGCCAGCCTTTTTATACCAGCCGCTGTGGGTACAGGTTATGTGCACGAGCATATCTGAATGGGGATGGCTCAGGAAAAGGGACGCATGTCTCCCTATACTTCGTAGTGATGAGAGGGGAGTTTGATTCGTTGCTACCATGGCCTTTCAAGCAAAAAGTTACACTTATGCTTCTGGACCAAAGTGGGAAAAAAAATCACATTGTGGAAGTCTTCAGAGCTGACCCTAACAGCAGCAGTTTCAAAAGGCCAGATGGAGAGATGAATATTGCCTCTGGATGCCCAAGGTTTGTGGCGCACGCTGTGCTGGAGAACGCAAAGAACACTTATGTCAAAGATGACACTTTGTTCATGAAGGTTGTTGTGGATTTAACTGACCTAGAGGAATTATGAAGTACCTGGAAGACATGACTGTTTTAATGACAAAGAAATGCTTTCTCTCAGTGACGATTGGCCAATCTCATACAACGGTGAATTGCCACTCGTCCAACCATATTTTTGACTGCATAATAGCTGCTGAGTTGCCAAAGCCACCACCCTTTCTTTCTTTTTTTTCAATGCTGTATTTAGGGGATCCATAAGTCCAGTTTGACGGTGTGAACCAGATCAATGTATTCAAACCAGTATTTTGACTCTGTTCAATATATTTTGGGAGTGAATGCTTGGCTCACATCTCAAGACTGGCATTTTAAGAGGAAACTACAGTAGGCCCTTTGGAACCCAGGCAAGTTTGTGGTTCCAGTCACTTATAAACATCGATAGGGCTCCCATCATAGTGGTGTCTAGGTACATTTCTTGTGGTTTTGCGAGGGAATCATTTCAACACTGCCTGAATATGAAGAGATGAATCCTGATCCCAGCAGCACCCTGCCTTTAAAAAAAATGAGGGAGAAAAGGTGAGCCAGGTAGAAAAAACCTAGCCAGGAATTTCAGAGCGCCTAGTTATTGGAAAGTCTGGATGAAGATGTCTTATAGTTCTGGCCTGCTTACTCAGCTGTGCTGAGCACCCACAAATCCCAGTGAGGTCATTAGTGTCCCCTATGTTCCTGCTTGGTGCTTCGGGCCAGATCCCAATTTGTGATGAGCATCCCCAGTCCCCATTAGAAGTCAGTGGAAGCTGCTGGTGCTTATTGCCTCCCAAGATATGGTCGTTATTAGAGTTCTCAGCCCATCTACTAACCTACAAGAGTAGCAGACCAGTTGAGTCCACTGCTCGAAGGCAGGGGCAAAAGCTCTAAAACTTTTGCTTCTCTGCTGCCTGTGGAGTATTTTTTTTGTGTGGCTTAACAGCCCTGCAGTGGCTCAGAACTTTGGAAAACTGCACTTGAAGGGTTCCTGCTAACATGCAGCATTCCACAAAGACAGAGAAAAGACTCATAGACTTTAGGGTCAGAAGGGACCAATATGATGATCTAGTCTGACCTCCTGTACAAAGCAGGCCACAGAACCCTACCTATCCACTTCTATAACAAACCCCTAACCTAAGAGGATGTGTTTGGGGAAGCATTGCTTTAAATTAGGGCTGTTGGTTAATCACAGTTAACTCATGCGATTAACTCAAAAAAATTAATTGTGATTAAAAATTAATCACCATTAATCGCAGTTTTAATCACACTGTTAAACAATAGAATACCAATTAAAATTTATTAAATATTTTGGATGTTTTTCTAAATTTTTAAATATATTGATTTCAATTACAACACAGTTTACAAAGTAGACTGCTCACTTTATATTGTTTATTACAAATATTTGCACTGTAACAATGGCAAACAAAAGAGTTTTTCAATTCACCTCATACACATACTGTAGTGTAATCTCTGTATTATGAAAGTGCAACTTGCAAATATAGAATTTTTGTTGTTTGTTACATAACTGCACTAAAACCAAAAAAAGTCTAATACTTCAGAGCCTACAAGTCCACTCAGTCCTACTTCTTGTTCAGCCATTCCCTAAGACAAACAAGTTTGTTTACATTTACAGGAGATAATGCTGCCCACTTCTTGTTTACAGTGTCACCTGAAAGTGAGAACAGGCGTTCACATGGCACTTCTGTAGCTGGCATTGCAAGGTCTTTACGTGCCAGATAGGCTAAACATTCGTATGCCCCTTCATGCTTCAGCCACCATTCCAGAGGACATGTTTCCATGCTGATAATGCTCGTTAAAAAAATGTGTTAATTAAATTTGTGACTGAACTTCTTGGGGGAGAACTGTATGTCTCCTGCTTTGTGTCACCTGCATTCTGTCATATATTTCATGTTATAGAAGTCTCGGATGATGACCCAGCGCGTTTATTTTAAGAACACTTTTTTACTGCAGTTGACAGATCACAAAGAAGGCACCAATGTGAGATTTCTAAGGATAGATACAGCACTTGACCCAAGGTTTAAGAATCTGAATTGCCTTCCAAAATCTGAGAGGGATGAGGTATGGAGCATGCCTTCAGAAGTCTTAAAAGAGCAACTCTCCAATGCAGAAACTACAGAACCCAAACCAACAAAAAAGAAAATCAAACTTCTGCTGGTGGCTTTTGACTCACATGATGAAAATGAACATGCGTCGGTCCACACTGCTTTGGATTATCATCGAGCAGAACCCATCATCCGCATGCACACATGTCCTCTGAAATGGTGGTTGAAGTATGAAGGGACATGTGAATCTTTAGTGCATCTGGCATGTAAATATCTTGCGACGCCAGCTACAACAGTGCCATGCAAACATTGTGAACAAGAAGCGGGGACCATTATCTCTGCCTAATGTAAACAAACTTGTTTCTCTGAGTGATTGGCTAAACAAATAGGACTGAGTGGACTTGCAGGCTCTAAACTTTTAGATTGTTTTATTTTTGAATGCAATTATTTTTTGTACTTTATTCTACATTTCTAAGATCAACTTTTATGATAGAGATTGCACTACAGTACTTTGTATTAGGTGAATAGAAAAATACTATTTTGTACAGTTCAAATATTTATAATAAAAAATAAATATAAAGTGAACACTGTACACTTTGTATTCTGTATTGTAATTGAAATAAATACATTGGAAAATATGGAAAACATCAAAAATATTTAAATAAATTGTATCTTGTTATTAACTGTTCGATTAATCGTGCAATTAATTGTGATTTTTTTAATCGCTTGACAGTCCTACTTTAAATAAAGAATGAGCTTTTCAAAAGTGCTCCATGCACAGCAGCCCTCAAAAGGAATTGCTAGTTGCTGAGCACATCTGGAAGTCTGACTACTTCATTTATTAGTATTTATATTACCATAGAGTTTGTGGCTGTTGTCACAGAGCAGGACCCCTGCTGTGCTAGGTGCTGTACAAACACAGAATATAAAGCCTGTGTCTGCCCCAAAGAGCTCACAATCTAGGGGCCTAACTGGGAGCTGAGGTCTCATGAAAACCCAGCCCCAACTGTGGGTACTCTGCACTTTAGGAATTTGACCCTCGTTTCTTTCAGGCTTTGTTTTGCAGCTCAGATGAAGTGAGACAGCTGGGAATTTTGCTCTGAGTTCCCTCTCCATTGCAGGTGAATGTATGCCTGGGTATGGGTTTTGGGGAGAAACTGGCTGTGTAAACAAGCCAAGTTCAAACACTGCGGATTACAGGAACAACTATCAAGGAAGGAATGGGGACAAGTGCATGTGTGCCTTGCAAAAGCTTTATGGACACTTTTAAGAAGGCTCTCATTGTGCATCCATAATCATTTTGTGGGTACAAGTAATAGAATATAGATGTCTGTCTTCGCTTGCAAATCAGAGATAGCTAGATATGGAAATGTAATTAGTTGCTCCTGCAGCCCAACAGTGGGGACAAACTTAGAGGCTCTTCTGAAAAGGCAGCAAGACATCAGGAAGAATTTGGAGTAAGCTTGTGGCAAGAGGACAGAAACCAAAGTGGAGCAAAGACTTTAGGGAACTAGGTAGAAAATGCAGGAAAAGGACAAGAATGAGTAAAATCACAAATGTGCCCTGACATTTCATATAGAAATCTTAATATAGGCTGAATGCTGTAGCTTTAGGTAATTGGCATAAAACATGATATTTTTGCCTTCGCTGTCTTAGATGAAATTTCCAGACTGGTAGAAATTTAACTTCCAGTGTTCTCAGATGGATTATGAGACATGGTCCAGATAGGCATATTGTTAAAATTGGAAAGTTCTCCCTACATGCTGCTACGTTTCCACATCTTAGTGGTATATTTCTATTTCGATGCTACTGTGGTACTGTGCCAGTATATACTGGGCCACTGTGGGGATTATAGATGTTCCCAGGGACAGATGCTATGGGCCAAATTCTGTTATCTGTTGTACAACTGCAGTTCTCACTGAGTTTAATAGCTGTTGCACCTGTACTAGAGAGCAGGATTTGATCTTATATCTTTAATACTTTGTTTTGAAAAGAATGGGCGTGTGTTTAAAAAGATGCAGCATGCTAGAACTTTGTGACTCAACAGGGTGCATTAAAGTGGATCTAATGTTACTGTAAAAAAAAAATCAACATCTGTGCTGTAACTTTCAAAATTATGTAATATGAATAATGACTACTAGGACTGATGGAAGTGATACCTACCACCTGTTTCCATAAAACTCCTAGAATGTTAGTAGTAAAATACAGAAAAGTATTATAGAACTCAGAGAGTGGGAGGGCATGGTCTGGACTTGAGCAAGTCACTTAACTCCCTCAGCCTCTATTTCCCCAACTGTAAAATGGGGATAATACTTGCATCACAGGGGTGTTAGAATTAATTAGAAGATGTTTGTGCAGTGCTTTGAGCATGCAAAGAACTAAGTATTACTAGAACTCCATTTCAAATGGTTAGAGTAGGTGATGGTTTTGTGATGTTGACAAATGTTTAGTGTGTTCTTGGACAGATTTTGAAGCATGTTAAACCTTCATCCAATCCATAATGCAATCTCTCATTCTCTAATTGTTGACTATATTTACTTATTTCCCAGGAATATAGTTTTTAAAAATAATTTAAAGAAATATATGCTGAAGCACAAGCAACCCATTTTGGGTTTATGGTAACAGCTTCCTTTTTAAAGCTCCTTTTATAAAGCATTTGCTCAGTGAATTACATTTTTAAGGGTGATCGCATTTTAATCAACTTATTTATAAAAGCAGTTGAGAGTTGGGATTTTGTTTAGTCAGGTGTTTTTACTTCTTATAATGTGGAGTTTAGATATCATCCTGTTCCTAGTAAGCAAAAAATGTTGCATAGCATAGATGTTATAGAAAAGACAAGTTGTAACTTGCATGGAAAACACCAAAAAATTTTCAATGCGAATGTATATTTAACCTAATGAGTATACGATATTTCTGCAGCAATATGTGGTATGTTTTTAATGTATTTATTGACCAGTTTTTAGCCTTTTTGGATAACTCTTTACTAATATATTGTGATTTTTCTATCCCATTGTCATACCTGTACCTGTAAAATAACGTAAAAAATAAACTGAACTTCACCATCCTTCTAAAGTGGTTGTGGCGTTAACAATACTTCAGCCGGAATTTTTAAACAGTTTTTACAGAAGAGAATGGGATACTGAAAAGCTATTTGCATCCCAGAGTTTTTGCTATGGACCCAAGAAAGGACACTCCTTTGTATTACAAAGAAAATGAAAAGCACCTTATTTATGTAAGGGTCTTACGTATTTTAACATCCTAAGGCAGCTGCACATACCAGTTTATAATTCACACTACACTACACTACACAGCTGCCAACACTCAAGATTTAGTCGGGGTCTATAGTACAAGTCATGGACAGGTCCCAGGCCATGAATTTTTGTTTACTGTCTGTGACAATATATATCTCCAGATCAGTGGCACAGCTATGGGCACCCGCATGTCCTGTAGGAGAACACTTCAGCCTCCCTGCTCACACTATAGCAGACCTTAAGGTGGCCATCCTGCAGCAAAAAAACTTCAGGACTAGACTTCAAAGAGAAACTGCTGAGCTTCAGTTCATCTGCAAATTTGACACCATCCGCTCAGGATTAAACAAAGACTTTGAATGGCTTGTCAATTACAGAACCAGTTTCTCCTCCCTTGGTTTTCACACCTCAACTGCTAGAACAGGGCCTCATCCTCCCTGATTGAACTATCTCGTTATCTCTAGCTTGCCTGCATATATATATATTACACACACACCTGCCCCTGGAGATTTCCACTACATGCATCTGAGGAAGTGGGTATTCACCCACAAAAGCTCATGCTCCAAAACATCTGTTAGTCTATAAGGAGCCACAGGACTCTTTGCTGCTTTTACAGATCCAGACTAACAGGGCTACCCCTCTGATACTAAGGTACACTGTCCAATTTGGCAGGCAATGCGTTTTGCCAAGGAATGTAATTTACATGCATAGGAGAAAGTGCAGCAGGAAACGCAACTAACATCTGTATACAAGAAAGGGTGGGGCTTGCTTTATTGCCAGGCTCCCAGAGATCAGATTTTTACTGGTGTCAGTAAACGTCACTTTCACTCCTCGCACACAAACACTGCCACCCCGGCTCATCGACGTGTGCAGCCAAACGCAGAAAAGCGAGAAGTTAGGGCGACCGAAGGCTGCTGATAAGGTGGCGATGTTGGTCACAAAGCTTAACTTCAGCAGCGAGTGTCGCTCCCTAGCAATCGCGGCCGGCCCTCGCCGCCGGGAACATGTACCTAGGTCAAAACGGGGGGAGGCGCTGGCGGCTTAAAAACAAACGTGGGACTGGAGACGCCAGTCCGGTTGTGGGAGCGGAGCTGAGCCCAGCGGCGCGGCAGCCCCGGGGCGAGCGCTGGAGGAAGCGCTGCCCGCCGCGGCTCCTGCCCAGCCCTGCAAGCGGCTGCCGGGCTGTGGGACAAACCCCCGGGAGGAGCGATCTCCCAGGCCCTCCACGGGCCCCTTTGAGCCACAGGCCGGACCGCTGCGGGCGGAGCTTAGCTGACGCACACGCGCCGAGCGTTGAGTTACGAACCTACATGCTCATTTACATACGGCGCGCGCCCGTTGATTTATCCTCATTAGCTTCTGAGACAGGCCGCGCAGAACGTGGCAGCCGTGAGCCCGCCCCCTGCGTTGGGCGTGGCCCCCCGCAGCTGCTCTGTTGGGCGGGGGCTGGCCGCACGCACCATGTGCGAGGTAAGCGCGGGGGAGGGCCCCGCACATAGGTTGTCCCATTGGGAGACACTCAGCAGCTCTGAACTCAGGCCCGTCCCCCGCGGATCTCCCGGATGTAGCCCCTATTCCCTTCCGGTCGGGTCAGCTTTGTGCTTCCGGGTAACGGGGACGCTGGCCGCTGAGGTGGGGAATCTGGGCCCTGGTAAGTGCTAGGCGCGGCGCAGCGCGGGCGCCCGGGAAGCAGCGTCTCCTTCCCCTCTCCCCGGCCGCTGTCTGCCCCGCTTCTCCCGCCCTTTCCCGCGCGGCGCTACACCGCCCGCCCCGCCCAGCCGCGGCCCCGCTCGGCACTCGCTGCGGCTGATGGCTCCCCGCGGGAGCTCCCTGTTGGCCTCCCGCAGGGAGAGGGAGCGAGGCGTGGAGCTGTCTCCGGGCCGCGGCCCTGGCAGAAGCTCCCCCAGGTACATCGCGGCGGGGGGTGGGGCGGTTCACTTACCCGCCCCGCTCTGCCTGGAACCTCTGTGGCACCCGCCCCTGTTCAAAACGGCGGGCCCAGACCCCGCCACATCACGCGGTTGGCTTAAAAACCGTGAGCTGTAGCGAGACCCCCGGGGCGCTGGAGCAATCTGTGCAGTGGGGCTGGTGTGAGCCAGGGACCCGAGCCGTAAACCCCGCGTAGGGTGGAAACCACCGCCGGCAGGCGTGTTGCGGCGTCCCTAGTTCCAGCCCCTGGGGATAACGTGGGGCAGGGGCTTCTCTGCTGCCTCAGAGGGCGCTTGGGGCCGTGGTTTTCTCTACCGCCCTAAGCAGCAGAAACTTGCTTTTTTAATGGAAGCTGAGATTCTCCTGTAATAACCTGACTCCCGGAGCTGGGGTTTTAAGTAATAGACCAACTGTTGCTAGAGTTGGCCACATGGTGGTTCTGCATATCACTGACTTGCTCACTAATCCAGAGGTGGTTGATAAGCTTCCTCAGGTGCTGGTCGTTGAAGGACAATCTTTGCCCTAACAATAAGGGATTGAAAGAGAGATGTATATCCCTCCCCAGAGCTAATCTTGCTGACTCCACGTGCCTTTTGTCGTTACTCTCAAACACTGAGGCTCACAGTTGTGACCCGCACAGTGTGATGCTGTGCATAATAGCATGTGTTGGGTTAAGCACATTTTTAACTTTCAGATGTCATCTCAGAAATCCATGTACATGTGCACGTGCCACTGCAAATTAACCTGCACTGTGTATTAGGAAGCCTAGCAAAGAAGAGTATTTTGACTTCCTTTTGGTTTTCTGATATTTTTCAGGATTGCACTTGTACATATGCCACTGTATTCAGTCTTTTGAATAAAATTTATAATAAATGCTGAACATCATAATCTTTTTAGTTCCTTGGCACTAAATTTTATGGTTAAAAACTGAAGAAAATGAAAGATTTTACAGTAGATTCATTTTTGGGCGTGAAATGTTTAACTTAGCCTGATTGTGCCTGTCTTTTTTAAGGTGTGTAAGGTTATTCATGCTGTGATCCCTTTGGCATTAGATCATCTGATGCAGAGAGTAGTTTTAATGCAGAATTAATTTGTTGTCATAGGCTTATATCGTGCTCATAGCAGTTTTTCTCCTTTTGAGATTTTTTTAAATGATTTTAATTTGCATGAGATTTTAATTTAATTATTTCTATAAAGTTGCATTTAAGTGATGCTATCAACATATTGCATTGTTTCCTCATCCCTTTGAAGTCTTTGGGAATTTAAATGGATTAAATAAATTTCCACATCTATCTCCTTGTAGTACTGTCTAAAAAGTTTACATGACATAATCATTCACTTATAGTATTCATATCTATGTCGTTTTGAAAAGTAGGTAAGTATTAGCCTCATTTTATATTTTGCAGACACCACAGGCTTGTCTACACAGGGGTTTAGTCCACACTAACTTTACTTAGTGTGCATTCAAGTGACTTGTATCCATACAACACAATTCTTCAAAGTATACTAATTGGCCATGTTCTGCAATTCACTCTGAAAATGTATTAAGTTCATTGTGTATTGAGTTAGTGTGGACTAATGTATATGTGTGTGCTCCACCCATTTCCTCTAGCTCGGCAGTCTGCAAACTGCTACCCCATATTGCTTTGCATGATGCCAGGACAGGTTGTCTCTTTAACTGTGTGCCATCCGCTGCTCTGAGGTCATGTTGACTGGATATCGCATAGCATGGATGTTTTGCTGTAATCTCCTACTATCTTAAGAGCCGAACACTAAGTACTAATGACCTGCACTAAAACAGCTATGAATGGAATCATAGAAGTATAGGACTGGAAGGGATCTCAATAGCTCATGTAGTCCAGTCCCCTGTGTGATGGGTTACTCTCTCCTCACACTCCATACCAGTGAGCCTGCCTGTTCCACCAACCTGGGCTCCCTTAACGCTGTTCTGTTGAGCCAGGCCCTCGAGCCTCCTCCAGCACACACGCAGGTAGGGACACACCGAGCTGCAGAAAGACACAGACACTGAAATCAGCTCTGCATGGGAAGGCTTCAGCTAAGGAATTGCCCATCACTTAAGTGCACACCCCCTCTAAAGTGTAAACCCAAAATTATATTGTCTTGTGCTGCACAGAGGACTATACAGCGAAAGCTCATGAAACTCACCCCCTCCTTCAACGTGGAGGAAGCACAGCTCTTTCTTCCCCCTCCACCCCCGTTATGAATTCCACAAACTCGTTTTAGAGAAAACAAAAACAAGTTTATCAGCTACAAAAGATAGATTTTAAGTGATTATAAGGGATACCAAATAGATCAAAGCAGATTACTGAGCAAATAAAACAAACTAAGCTTAATACACTAGTAAATTGGAGATATACCAGTCTCCTAGAACTGGAAGGGACCTTGAAAGATCATCGAGTGCAGCCCCCTGCCTTCACTAGCAGGACCAGTTTTTGCCCCAGATCCCTAAGTGGCCCCCTCAAGGATTGAACTCACAACCCTGGCTTTAGCAGGCCAATGCTTCAGAGGTGGTGTGCCGAGTCTTCATTTATTCACTCTCATTTAAGGTTTCGTGTGCCAGTAATACATGTTAATGTTTTTAGAAGGTCTCTTTCTATAAGTCTATAATATATAATTGTTGTATGTAAAGCAAATAAGGTTTTTAAAATGTTTAAGAAGCTTCATTTAAAATGTAGAGCCCGCAGACTAGTGACCAGGACCTGGGCAATACGAATGCCACTGAAAACCAGCTTGTGTGCCGCCTTCGGCACCTGTGCCATAGGTTGCCTACCGCTGCAGTAAAGAAACTGGTTACAGGTAGTCATTTCTCGCATTAAATGTTGTTTTAGGCATTTCTTTCACAAGCCAGACACCTTTTTCAGCCTGGGCTCAGCTCCCTCCCCCCGTCCTTGTTTCTTAGATGTTTTCAGCACTCATCCTGAGTGGGTATTGAGTGAGGAATGAACACTGATTAAGTCACTCCCCTGTCTTAAATAGGTTTTACATATGGCAGGAACCCTTTGCCACTGAGGTTCCCACACCCCTCAGAGGAAAAATATTGGTATTCTATGATGGAGTCCAGTACCATGATCATATGAACCTGCAGTGTCAAAGCAGCTGTGAGTCAGAAGCCATTTGTTGCATCCCAAGCAGCTTCTCAGGAAGAAGGGAGATTAGCATCTTCAAAGTCCTATTGTTCTCCCTAATGGCCCATCCAGACTGATTGCATTCTGTCTCATGGGCATTCCGCAGGTGTAAGCCCAGTTGTAATTGTTACATAGTCAATATTCCTAACTTCAGATACAGAAATGATAGATGCATACAAATAGGATAATCATATTCAATACATCATAACCTTTCTAATGATACACCCATCTTGCATAAAATACATCTTAGATATGCTATAATCATATTATAACAATATTTCTATGAAGAATATGGGGTGTAGTGTCACACCCTGCACTCAAGGTAGGACTAAGTAATAACTAGACCACCTGTCAGGAATGTTCTTAAAAACCTCCAGTAACACAGATTCCACAACCTCCCTGTCAATTTGTTGCAGGGCTTAACTACCCTGAGAGTTAGAAAGTTTTTCCTAATGTCCAGCCTAAACCTCCATTGCTCCAATTTCTGCTCATTGCTTCTTGTCCTATCCTCAAAGGATAAGGAGAACAATTTTTTCTCCCTCATTCTTGTAGCAACATTTTATGTACTTGAAAACGGTTATCCTGTCTCTCCCCCTCTACTCCCCCCCCAAGTCTTCTCTTCTCCAGACTAAACAAACACAGTTTTTTCAGTCTTACTCATAGGTTATATTTTTTTGTTCTTCTCCTCCTGGACTTTTTGTTCTCCTTCTCTGGACTTTCTCCAATTTGTCCACATCTTTCCTGAAATTTGGCACCCAGAACGTGACACAATTAGCTTAAACCTAATCAATGTGGAATAGCGTGGAAGAATTATATCTCATGTCTTGTTTACAACCTTCCTGCTGAAACATCCCAGAATGATTCCCCTCTCCCCCTCTTTTTTTTTCAACAGGGTTACATTGTTGACTCCTATTTAGCTTGTGATCCACTTTAACCCCCAGATCCCTTTTTCCTAGGCAGTCATTTCCCATTCTGTGTGTAATTGATTGTTCCTTCCTAAGTGGAATACAATGCATTTGTCCTTATTGAATTTCATCCTGTTTACTTCAGACCATTTCTCTAGTTTGTCCAGATCAATTTGAATTTTAATTCTGTCCACTTGGAACTGCTTTCAGCGTGGTGTCATTCACAAACTTTGTAAATGTACTCTCTATGCCATTATCTAAATCAGTAATACTCAGACTGAGGCGCTCACAAGCGGCAAGTGGCTCTCTCTCCCCTGTGGCTCTTTGCAGCATATGATATTAAAACACTCTGATTTAATTATTAACCAGTCAGGATGCTTTTACTATGCTATTAACCAGTTGTAGTTGATAAAAATAAGTATACATTTTGCAGCGAGAGTACAGCAACTGAAACAGTGAATTCACAGTACTATGGCTCTTCTGGGTAATATTGATCATTGGTTTGCTCCTTAACCGCTGAGCTCTGAGTATCACTGATTTAAATAATTTGTGAGGATATTGACTAGAACTGGACCCAGAACTGATCCCTATGGGCAGAGATTTGGAGCAATCAAATTTTTGAATTTCTCTGTTCCGCTTTTGCTCCAGCTCTGGGCGAAAACCTACTGGTCCGTGCTCCAGCTCCGGGCTCCACTCCAAAGCCTTGCCTGTGGGACCCCACTCAATATGCCCTTCCAGCTTGACTATGAACCAGTTGTGACTACTCTATAGGAACAGTTTTCCACCTTATAGTAGCACCATCTAGACTATGGTTACACTTGCAGCTGTACAGTGCCGGGAGTTAAATCTGTCTTCGTACAGCTGAGCAGGGAAAGCGCTACAGTCTGTCCAAACTGACAGCTGACAGCGCACTGTCGTGGCCATATTTGCAGCATCTGCAGCGGCATTGGGAGCAATGCATTATGGGCAGCTATCCCAGCATTCAAATGGCTGCAACGTGCTTTTCAAAAGGAGGGGTGGGGTGGAGTGTGACAGGGAGCGTGGGGGAGAGACAGAGTGGATTTTTGGAGCTGACACTCTGTCAGCAGCTGCCTTGCAAGTTCCGACCCACTCCCCCACCCCCTCTCACTCACTGAAAGCAAACAGCAGCTGATAAGCAGCCTCCCCAAAACAGACCCCCACGCTCCCTCCCTCCTGCGTGCCATGCCACTTCTCTCCTCAAGCCCCCTCCCTCCCCCCTCTCTTCAAGCAAACACTAGCTGTGGGCGTTCCAAAGGGAGCCTGCCTGCCTCTGCTCATTCACAGCAAACAGTAGCTGTTTGTTTTTTTGAGAAGCAGCTTGGGGAGCCTGGAGTTCACAACAAAACAAAAGAGAGGTATCGCAACAAAACAAAGAGTAATCTTTATTTAAAAGGATTATGGGAAGCTTCTGGAGGTCAGTTACAGCATACTAAGATTATTTCTTGTTTACACTGGCACCCCAGCGCTATACTCCTTATTCCTCTCGCGGAGGTGGAGTACAAGCAGTGCTGTAGCCAGGGAGATACAGCACTGTATGTGCCTTGCCAGTGTGGACAGGGAGTGAGTTACAGCGCTGTTGGTGGCTTTATAGTGCTGTAACTCTCAAATGTATATATTTCCCTAGCTTGTTTATGGGAATTAAGTAAGAGTAAACCATACAAAAATGAACCACTTCATGTTCTTATGAATTAATTTCAAATTTAAAGATCTCTTAATGTAAACTGCTTTAAAATCAGAATGCACTAGAAAGTGGAAAACCATGAGTTTAAAAAAAAGCAATTTTGTGTATGTCAGATGAGAATTTTAGAGTACAGATTCTGTATATTAGAATCATAGAATTTAAAGATGGAAAAAGACCTATTAGATCATCCAGGTCATCTTCCTGCTGATGTAAGATTGTGCTGTAGGGAGCATTTTCTTGTGTTATGCATGGATGTTAAAGGTAACATGGCACTTTTTGGTGAGAGAGAGAGTGTTTTCCTTGGTATCCTAGTCAAAATTCCCCCTCTCTATGCCACTGTTCAGCAATGTGATATGTACTGTCTGCTGAGTGCTCCACACCAAAGGTGGTTGCATTTCAGTGGTTTTGTGTTGTATTTAGTATATGAAGCCCTTTGTGGTAAGGCTTCTGGCTAGAAGGCAGTATATAGTGGGGGGCGGGGGGTTAATTATGTACAAACTTAGATGTCTGCAAAATTGGTTTTAAAATGTGCTTTGAACAATGACGTGTGTGTAGTTTCACAGAATTTTTCTGATTTAATCAAGGTACAACAGTCTTAAATTAACTTACACACTAATATATATGTGTATGTATGATATGAATATAAAAGTGGTGAGTATGAATGCAATTTTTGTGTGACGTATGTATGTATGTATATATACATCCATACATACAGTACTTGGGAATTTTTTTGTGTGGTTCCCGGCATAGCAAGATTAGATCCTACACCAGGGGTAGACAACCTGTGGCACCCATGCCAAAGGTGGCATGCAAGCTGATTTTCAGTGGCACTCACACTGCCTGGGTCCTGGCCACTGGTCCAGGGGACTCTGCATTTTAAATTAATTTCAAATTAAGCTTCTTAAACATTTTTTAAATCTTATTTACTTTACGTACAACAATAGTTTAGTTCTATATTATAGACCTACAGAAAGAGATCTTCTAAAAATGTTAAAATGTATTACTGGCATGTGAAACCTTAGATTAGAATGAATAAATGAAGACTTGGCACACCACATCTGAAAGGTTGCCGTCCTCTGTCCTACACCCATGTTTCATCCTGGTGTAGTTTGATTTTTATCTTTCCTCCTCCATCTAAATAATAGGAATTGATCATGGAAACGTTCCTTGATCTCAGCTACCATTGTACATGTATGTTTCAAAGAGAGCCTTTTTGGTGATATTCATGTATATTTCTTTTCAGTAGATATGGATAACAGACATGATGAGAAATGTGGAACACCATGCGCTACATCACACGAAGAGATGAAAGTCAGAGGTGGGAGTCATGAAATCAAACTTTAGTCTAGGACAATAGCTGCTGCAGAAAGACTCTTATTTGTATGCTATGCTTTGCATGAGTAAAAACGTTTGATTGCATTGCTTGGCATTGTCATTAGCTAACTTATGTTGGAAATGACAGAAGGCAAGGACAATGGTTTTATTTTATTTTTTTAATGGCTTCACCAAATCTTGTCTTAAATTTTAATTTCTATAAAAATGTGCCGTCAAAGCTTAAGTTATTAGCTTGTGTGTTGTCACTATTTGAAACCTAATGAACGAGGCCTTATATTCTCCTAAGGGAAAGACAAGAGAAAGCGAAAACGCAGCCGAAGCAGATCATCATCCATTTCATCAACATCATCTGCTAGTACTACTACTACATCCTCCTCGTGCTCTTCATCAAGATCTTCCTCTTCTTCAAGCAGCAGAAGCAGTTCAAGTGGCAGAGGTAAGTTGTCATTATTGCCCTTGAGTGTGTATTTACTCATTCTAACAGTGCTGCTACACATATTTGAAACTTACTTTAAATGTAGCTTAGTTACCAGGAAATAACTGTACAAGTTAGTGCACAACCTTTGCTGACTTTGTTTCTTGAGACTGTTTTCATGTAACCACTTCCTGTAGCTACTCAGGCGCCTCTTTGCAAAGTGCATGTGCTGTCATTTAAATTAACAAATGAAAACTAGAAATAAAAAAAATTCTTTTCACTCAAAGCAACAAGTAAGATCTCAAATAACATTGTGTACATATAAAATGTTTTGAAACAAAACAATTGAAATTTGTTTCTACTTTGCCTGCCTGTCAAGACCAAAGTTAGTTTTTGGATTTAATCTGAATTTTGGACTCAATCCTACAAACGCTTAAAGCTGTGACGTTTACTCATAGGACTAGTCCCACTGAAGTCAATGGGACTACACTCATGAATAAAGTTGTGGCTCGAAAGCTTGTCTGTCTCACCAACAAAAGTTTGTCCAATAGAATATATTACCTCATCCCCCTTGTCTTTATGATTTAAGTTAAGAGATATGTAAATATTCTTTGACTAGGTGTCCCTATGGATGCTCCACTTTAGGTGTCTGTGTGCTTTCAATCAGAGATCTTTGGTAGTAATGTCTGTGGGGTCCACATCTGCACCATGTACATCCCCATGCTCCAATCCGAGAGCATATCGAGGAGGGTGGACCCGCCACTATTCCAGTTCCTTCTCAACAACTGCAACTAGAAATGCAGCATTGCGGTATCTGTTAGCTTCAAAGTTTTAGCTAGCTGACTTATTTTAGTCTTACTTCTTTTAATCTTTTTTATTAATTTCCCAAACATGGTGTGTGCTTTTGGGGTCCCCCCCCTCACTCCTCCACACCTGTCCTTGGCCTCTCCTTATCTTTCACCTTCTCTGTTGTGGGGTATGCCCAAAATCTCAGGCTGAAAACCCTGCCAGACCTGTAATAGGTCTTTTTGCCTTAGTGATGGACATTCCAGCTGTCTTAGGGCCGCATGTTCCATCTAAGTGCAAGGTCTGCACTGGTTTTAAGAGCGGGTCTAGGAATCTGAGGGACAACAGGCTCAATCTTCTCCCCAGGAAGCATTCCTTGAGACCTGCTACCACTTCAGGCCCCCTTGTATTTTGACCTCAGACAACCTGAGTGCCCTGGCAACTTTCACAGCTCTGACTCCAATGAGCGGAGACCTGGGAACAGCTTCAGAGGGTCTAAGAAGAGGGAGAAGTCGTCCCCGAAATCAGGTAGCAAGTATACCTTGCGTCTGGTCTGGGTACTGCTGTGGTTCCTACATCCTCAAAGATTACCTGCAGCATGGTGCTCTCTGAGAAATCTCTCAGCAAACAGCCTCACTAGACACTGACACGGGTACCCGTCTCAGAGTCCTCCAGTCACTAGGGACTCCATGAAGAAACTGTCTTTGACCGTGGCCCACTTCTACAGGTAATAGGCGAAAGGACCATATGCATCGTCCAGCTGTACCATCCCTGGTAACATCAGCTTCATCCTAGCCAGCCTCATGGTGCCCTACTTTGTTGATACCAACTAGGTTCCTTTTGCATGAGGATCTTTGAGTGTTGGAAGAACCTGAATCGCATCTACTGAGCTGTATGAAGAGAGATCTTCTGAAAGTACTGATGTATAGCTCCCTTGCCCCAGAGTGTCACCACACCTGTAAGCCTTGTCTGCATTACACAGTTCTGTCGTCAAAAAGCAGCTTTCCTCGGCAAAATGATGATGTACACACGGCAATGTGCGTCCCGTCGATTTTAACTCTCCTGCTACGCCACTGACATAAAACCACCTTGACAAGAGTCATAGAGCCTTTTGTGATGAAGTTAGAGCGATGCAGTGCCAGTGTGGACACTGCGCTTGCTTATGTTGTCCTAATAGGTCTCCAGGAGGTGTCCCACAATGGTCAGCAGTTTGAACTTTGCCAACCTGCAGGTCTGTAGGCATGAGTCTCTCTCCCTTTTAAAGCCCCAGGAATTTTTGAAATTCCTGTTCCTGTTTACTCGGCATGGACAGCTCACATAGCAAATGCACAGCTGACCATGCTGACTTTCTGCAGTAAATGCACTCCTGCCCTGGAGTACACTGGAGTTGTTGGGTTTGGGGGGCAAGGAGGCTGAGCAGTCACAACTCCACTCCAGCTGTAGGAACTTTGATACCTGCGGGCAGATTGCTTGTGGCACGCAGGAGAAGGGGCACAGAAGGGACATGCAGCAGTGCCATGCTAAGATCTAGGAGCTGAGACAGGTGTACCAGAAGGCAAGGGAGGCAACCGTCACTCTGGTGAGGCGCTGAAGACATGCCACTTCTACCAGGAGCTGCACACTATCTTCAGTGGTGACCCTAGCTCCACCACCAAGAGTCCCTTGAATACTTTGGTGGGGGGGGGAGGGAGGGGACTGGAGGCAGCAGCCAGCAAAGTCAACCCTGGGGATAAAGTGATGGACAAGGAAGTGAAGCTGGAGGAGGATGAGAGACCTGCAACAGGGTCAGCCGATGGCCTGGCGAGTCGAGCCAGACCTCCTTTTTGACTCTGGAGGAGTCTAGCCAGTCCGAGCACTCCGTCTGTGGCATGCCTGATGCAGGAAAGGGGAGCTCTGGTAAGTACTCATTTTGCTTTGATACTGCATGGTGACAGGAGGTTGAGCTCTGCTTTATTTTGTTACATGATAAAAGTGGGATAAGGGATAGAAATTAACAACACTAGGTACTCTCTGCACCTGCTTCTCATTACCCTGTGCAGCTATGCAGTGGGCGCCCTGCGGAAAAGTTTGTTAATGCACACCAGGATGTCCTGGGAATCCTCCATAGTAATTTCTAGGAGACTTTCCTGGCAGTACTTTGCAATCCTCTGCCGAAGATTCCTCGGCAGAACTGCTTTGTTTCTTCCCCCGCTGTAGGAAACTTTGCCACGCCAATCGGCAGTTACTTCTCCAGGAACCAAAGCAAGCCACAGGCGAGCAGCATACGGACCCGGTCAGAAGCTGCATGCATGCAGGAGATGCACCCTTGCATCCTTGGTTACCCTCAGGAATGAGATATCAGCTTTGATCACCCCTGCCTGTGAAAAATAGTGCCAGTATTCAGAGTAGTGTTCCTAGGCACTTGTAGTGATACCCTTTGTCCCATCTTGCCCCTTCCGTCTCCCTCCCTTCTAGGCCAAACTCACGTTTTGGGCTCTCGCTGTGCTGTGGTGCTTGCTAAGGGAAAGTGAGAAAGAGGTGTAAGTAACTGTTATGATTCAAGGCTGTGAGTGCACTCACAATACTACGTCTGTTTGTTTCTTTTCCTTCTGCAGATGTGTCCTTGAGGGCCACCTCCTACGCACCGGCGGAGCGCCTTCATCAGATAAGGAGGCGAACCAGGAGGAGTAAGGAGGACATATTTAGAGAACTGCTGCAATCAACCGATGCTGCAGACAGCGAGAGCAGAGCGTGGAGAGAGACGATCAATGAAAAACTTAGAATGGATAGCCAGGAGAGGAGACAGGGGCAAGAGCGGATGATAAAGCTGATGGAGGACCAAACAGAAATGCTGAGGTCACTGATTGCACTGCAGGCAGAGCACATCCGTGCTCAACTTCCCCTGTAGCCTGTAGAGTATTGCATTCCATGCCATCCCCAAACTCCCCACACACATTCCTCGCATGTTCCCAGCCCGTCGCAGTACCCCTTGCCCTTGACCCCTAGGGACACGTTTCGTAATGACAGCTGGACTTGTACATAGCTGTGAGAGCCTCATTTGAGTCAGTACTCCTCAGGGTCATGTCCGTGTAGGAATGGAAATCTGTGTATTGCTGTTTAATAAAAATGTAGACTTAGAAATAAAAAGAATCTTTTTGTGTCCTGCACACAGTAGTTGCTGCTAAAATTCATATACAATGGCAATCGTCGTATTTGCAGACTACAATTCGTGCTTTGGCAGCAATCAGTACAAGGGTCATTCAAGGCAGCAAGTAAACAATGCCTGGCTGAATGCATTAAAGAACATTACTAGGGCTCATTATCAAAATGCTACTTCAAAGCCTCCCTGATTCAAGCAGCCCCCTGTTGAGCTCCTCTAATAGTCCTGGTGTCTAGCCACTCAAAATGGGCCACCAGGCAATCTACCTACATGCTCCACCCCAGGGTAACTTTCCCTGGTAGCTCTGCTTATGTTGTGCTCTGCATAACAGGCTGCTCTGACAATGAGAATGTTTTCCTCATTGAGATCTAACCTGCCAAAAGGGCAGCACCTTTAATCTGCCAGCAGCACATTCAGTGGTTATTCTGCACCTGCTGAAGTGTTCCTTGCTGCTCTCAAGGTTCCAGTGTAAGGCTTCATGAGCCACAGAAGTAAGGGATAGGCTGGTTCTCCCAGGATCACTGTGGGCACTATCCACGTCCCTTATTGGAATCTTCTGGTCTGGAAAGAAAGTCCCTGCTTGCAGCTTTCAATACGGGCCAGACTTCCTGAAGATGCATGTGTCAGCCACCTTCCCTGACCACCCCGCACTGATATCAGTGAAACTACCCCTGTGATGGACCAGCACTTGCAATACGATATAGAAGTAGCCCTTTCTGTTAGTATAATCTCACAAGATGGTCTAGAGCCGAAATTGGGGTATGCATGGCATTTATCACCGCACTGCAGTTAGGGAATCCCATTCCTGCAAAGCCATACACTATTTCCCAAACATTGCCCAGAGTCTCAGTACTCGGCTACAGACCAGCCGTAGAAATTTTGACATTTATGAGCAAATTGCTGGGGGATGCAGGACAAGGGATAAGACAGGAATCGGCAGCAGTGCTCTGTGAAAGTAAAGGAGCTGCGTCGGGCATATCAGAAGGCCAGGGAGACCAACAATCAATCTGGTGCCAAGTCACAGACCTGCAGTTTTTACAAAGAGCTACGGGCTGTATCTTGGGGAGATCTCATCACAGCCTCACATACTACCATGGATTTCTCAGAGAAGCTTGAGTCTCAGGCCCCTTCCGTGAACACTGAGGAGGAGGGTAGGGGCTGTGACCAGGGGTTCCAGCTATGTTGTGAGCCAGGCCCTGTTTGAGAGACTGCTGCAGTCCACTCAGTCAAGCACAGGAGAGCCTGATACAGGGGAAGGAACCTCGGGTAAGTGTGTACATTTATTTCCCATTACAGTGGCACCCCCAATTTATCAGGAGACAGCTGTTGACTTTTCATTAATTTACTCAGACTAGAAGAGGTAGAAGTGCAACAATGAGAGGTAGAATTATTTTTCATTCCCCTCTTTTGGCAGGGGATGGGTGGGGGGACATGCAGCGCAGTTTATGTATGCAGGGATGTCCCTTGAATCCTCCTGAGAGATCTTGGTGAAACTTTTGTTGTGTTATTCTGCAATCTGCTACCAAAGGTTTCTAGGGGTGGCAGCCTTATTTCTTCCTCCATAGTTGGACAAGTTCCTGTGCCAGTCAGTGACAACTTTGTCAGGTACCATTGCAGTACACAGGCTAGCAGCATACAGGCAAGGGCAGATTCAGGATACCAGCAGCAGCTGTGCTCTCTGTGGCTTTGTCACCCTCAGGAGTGAGAACAGCTAAAATCACCACTGCTTGTGGAAAATGGTGCCAGTCTTCAGAGCCATTGACCTATACTACCATACAGCTTCATGCAACCAAGCAATTCCCTCCTCATTTCCCTTACCCCTGCTAGGCCATACTCCCTGTGGCTGGTGCTCTGAGTGCTCCCAAGCAGAAGTGTCAATAAGTGTTTAAACCCTTAGGGGGCGAGGGGAAGGGAGTTCTGAATTTTAACTTGTGCTTTTATGACTATACTGACATATAAACCCTGTATTTTGTCTGCTGCTACTGCTGTTGTGGCTTTGAGGGGTTCCCTCCACACCTGCAAAACACCTGAGCCAAATGATGAGAAATTGGAAGACTCAGGATGACGTATTCAGTAAGAGCCTGCAAGCCAGGGCTGCATTGGGCCATGAAGAGAAGGCTTGGAGGGCAAATATCATAGACTTTATGAAGAGGGAAAATGCTGACAGGTGAAAGGTCAAGGAGGCCCATGAGAAAATGAAGAGGGAGAGACAGATGCTATAGACTTTTGTGGACCTCCATGTTCAAGAATCCTAGGCTTGCCTTCCTTTGCAGTCCATAGAGAACTGCAGCATAGCGCCTCCCTACATGCTCTCAGCAGTCCACATGGCATTGGGGCTGCATCTCTACTCCACTGCTCCACACTGCGGGGACAGCAAGGACAGTCGCAGCTTCACGTACATGAACAATGGCTCTCACAGGTGAGAGTGTGTAGCTAAAATGGACATGAATATTCCTTCCTGTTCTTTACACTCTGTCCTATTTTTATTAAAGTTTTAATGTATTTACTTGTACAGGATTTTTAAAAAATGTCTTTGTTAGTCAATAAAACTCTTGTTTGAAAATGATTTATCTTTATTAGTTTCCCGACTGATGCTGCATAATGCCTGGTGGCAGTGAAAGTAGTTTTACTGTACACTCATGCAACCCCTTGACTCAGTGACACGGTGTAATAATCCTAAGCATACAGCATGCACCTACAAAGGGTGAGATGCTTTGTCAATGTTCTGTTCATAGATGTGCAGCAAGCACCACAGTTGCTAACGGGCTTGCAAACAGCAGGGCCAGGTAGACATGGTACACCGCAACCCAATGCTGTGGCAGACTGTGACTTATAAGTGTTCACAGCCTCCCTAAGCTGTATAACTCTATGTTGATCTCTTCTGATAGTCTTCGTGTCTGGCTATTCAAACTCCGTAGACACCATTCCACCTCTGTTCTCCACCCCGGCAGCATCTTTTCCCCCTTTGCCTCTCAGATGTAATGTAGGATACAGCAGGCAGCTATAACTATTGAGATGTTTCTCACTGAGATCCAGTCTAGTGACTGAAGGGACACTGGCATCATTTTATCTACCAAAATCATATTTAACTGGCATTCTGCACCTGCTGAGCCGGTAATTGAATCATTCTTTGGTGCTGTCAGAGTGGCCGGTGTACGGCTTCATGAGCCAGGGAAGTAAGGGATTGGCTAGGTCATCCAGGATAACTATTGGCATTTCAACATCGCCAATGGTCATCCAGTGGTCAGGAAGGAAAGTCCCTGCTTGTAGCTTTCTGAACAGTCCTGTGTTTTTAACGATGCAAGGGTCGTGTATCTTCCCTGACCAGCCAACACCATCCATGAAGCATCACTTGTGATCCACCAGCACTTTCATAACTGTAGACAAATAGCCCTTTCAGTTGATGTATTCTGTGCTAAGGTGGGCGGGTGCCAAAACAGGGATATGTGTGCTGTCTGTCTCTCCAACGTAGTTTGGGAACTCTGTTACTGCAAATCCATCCACTATGTCCTACACGTTGCCAAGAGTCACAGGTCTGCTTATCAAGAGATAATTAATGGCCCTGCACACTTGCATGACAACAGACCCCACAGTGAATTTTTCAACTCCAAAATGACTTTCCACTGACCAGTAGCAATCTGGTGCTGAAGGTTTCCACAGTGCAATCCCCACTTGCTTTTCCACTGGCAGTGCAGCTCTCATTTTGATGTACCTGCATTGAAGGCTGAGGCGAGCTTAGCGTGCAGATCCAGGATTGTGGCCTTGTGCAGCTGAATGTTCTGCGGCTGCTGCTCATCATCCTAAGCCTTCATTGTGATGCAGTCCCACCAGTCTGTGCTCGTTTTTTAGGCCCAGAAGCAGCACTCTGCTGTTTGCACCTGTTCCATGAATGCTACCAACAATCTTGAATGGATTCTCACTATGTCCCATGGGTAATCTACCCTCCAGGAAATCGTCACATTCCAAGCGGCTCTGCAAATTCCAGAGGATTGTGCATCTTGTGCTTGCAATGCTTATGACAATAGTGCGGAGCTGTGCAGGCTCCATGCATCTGTCAGAGATGGCAGACAGCAACAAGTCCCATGTGGGTTTGTGGGATTCTCAAGATAGGTGTGAAAATTATGGGATGGAGATGGCATTATGGGATGGAGAAAACTGCTTGATGGGAACTTGATGATGCAGTCCCAGTCATGCCCTTGTGCCACTTATTTCTGCCTCCCCATGCATTGCCAAAACGTCTTCAAAGACAGTGCACTGAATGGTGTCAAGTTGCACACTGGGATACCTACTCATGGTGCACTGTACTCTACATCGAAACAAGCACTCTCAGTGAGTATGTACACTGCCAACTGTACACTAAGTGCGGTAGCTTTATGCTGATGTAACTTTGAGGTGGCAAAAGTCTGTAGTGTAGACATGCATAAAGAGTTTAATGGCACCTATGGGACTCCCTGTCTTCCTGCCTCTTTTACAAGGAATTTGACCTTGGGACCTTGTGACAGGGTGTACCTACCCTGCACCAGCCCCACAAGCATTAACTGTGCTTTGCAGGCTGAGGAAGCCCCGCCCTTCTGACTCTGCTGGGCATACTCAGCCTGGAGGTAGAGTATAAAAAGAAGCAGCCCAACTCAGTCTGGGCAGGCTCCTGAAAGGGGAGGATGTGCAGACTGCAGGCTCTCTCCAGGGAGCTTCTACAGATTCTGACTATAAGCCATGGCACGCAGAGTTCCAGATGGACTCCAGGCTGCCTGATGAGCCCGGAGAAGAGACCATGTCAGCAGGAGGTACTCCACCTGAGGACCCCAGAGACCAAGGGGAAACATGCAGCATTGTCGAGGGAGAAAGGATAGGAAGCAGTCTAGGGGACTTAGACTCTCCTCTAGTGAGTGAACCAGGGAACCAGTCAGCGTATTTTGGAAGGATTCCTGCTGACAGGGTCCTGGGTTGGGACTCAGGCCCTCACTGCTCCTCTGAGTCCCCCTGCCCTGGCCACCACCCGCACCTGCCCGAGTGGTATCCCACTTCCCCAGTGGACCAATAGGCCACACAATCCCTATTGTTAGGGGGGCTACTCATGACTCTGGCCATTGGGCCATGCTGCCCTGGGCGGAAGGGCTGCTTTATTGATACTGGGCGCTAGGCCATACTTCCACATTTGATAGTCAGGGTGATGAATGAGGGATCTAACTGGCTGCTATACAGTTGTTTTCCCTTCTCGCCATATGTGACGCGGCACCCGTGACTGGGTGTACGTACCCCGCAACAGACCTGTAATGAGCACTGAGCCTACAGTGGTGTCTGACAATCAGCTTAGCAGGGATGGCACCCTTATAACTTCCCAGCCACAGGTGCTGCCTGAAGTGACCCTGGTGCTGTGGCCAGTAACCAAGGAGGCTATGCCACCGGAGCAGTTAGAGCACAGCTGCGTCTGTGCTCGG
Organism: Gopherus evgoodei; assembly: GCF_007399415.2. NCBI lineage: Eukaryota > Metazoa > Chordata > Testudines > Testudinidae > Gopherus > Gopherus evgoodei. The sequence continues at coordinate 180,928,172 of NC_044324.1, read as the reverse complement.
AAGAGCTGTTTGGCGATTACCTGGGGAAGCAGCCCCCTACAGAACCTGCAGCAGAGCAAGTGCCAGAGCCTACTTAGTTTCTGTTGCCATGTTTGCTGCTGTTATTGTATGGGTGGGAGGGATTTCCAGCTTATGGCCCTATGAAGTTATTAATATAAGCCAGGGGTTTAGTATGCCTGTGTTCAGTGCGGAACCCACACCATTGCCCTAACATCCTCCACCGTCCTTTCCTCCAGCACCACGTGGGATTCAAAATAGACCCCACAAAATGAGGAAGAAAAGTTAAGCAGTTATCCTGAAACAGAGACCAGTTACTTGCTGGTTGTTACAAGTATAGGTTGGGGCTCCACAAATAGCCTCATGTACCCCTTTTGTGTAATACAACACAGCTTATAAATAGACCACACCTGTACTGGCCTGGACTGTCTGTGAACTGAGTCTCAAAAAACCCTGGCTGTTCACACAAAACCAGAGTGTGTATTTAGTTCATAGCTGCCTTAAATATGAATCCAAATTACAGCGGAGGATGGCTGTCTCTCTGTGGTAGGAGTCCCTGTGACTGGCAATCAGCCAGGTATGTTCACAGACACAGGGTGCTTGTAAGGAGGCTATACTATGTCTCCGTGCTAAATCAGCATCTTCTTTATGAGGAAATTTCACTCATTACTGATTGGTGACAAATGTGAACTTCTCATGAAGTAGGAACTCCAGATGGTTACATTCCAGGGTGGGGCGTGCCTATTACAGAGGTAGCCCTAAGTCACGAGCCCCCTCTGTACCACTTCCTGGAGATACCCAAGGTTGTAAGACATCTCGCTACCACCTGGCCTTAGCACGAGGAAGCCTCGTCTGTGCCTGGTGGGGGTCAGTTCCCTAACACCACCAGCCTCTGGCAACACAAGCACTGTTTTCCAAGCCTCCACGGCCCTACTCTCTGTCGACAGGTTACTGATAGGCACACTCCAAACCCAAGCCCTCCGAATATCTGCATATTGGGTCCGGCCCCTGGTCCACTGGACCCCCAAAGGAACAATACACCACAGCTTACCAGTTACACTGTAGAACCAAGCTCCACTTAACACCCAGCGCTCAGATTTATTTATAGAGAAAGCTAGTAATGGTTTATTTAACAAAGAACCGATTCAAATGATTAGAAGCAGGAATATTGGAAACAAAGTGTTCCATATGAAATAAAACTATAATGGGCATATTAGAGCCCAAATTTAACTAATAAGACACTGTCATGTTATAAGAGCAAAAGCTCAATCAAGACAATGAACACTGACATATGGAACAGACAAATGTAACCTGTGTATACGTCCACTCCTGTCCAGTTGTGACCTGCACATATAAAATGCACCAGAAAGACCAAGGACAACAGAGGGACAGGGGACACCCAGAAATAGATGTCTCTGTCATTTGGCAGCATGCATCTTCCACTGTTTTGGCACTGAGTTTGGTTATTGTGTTGTACATTTTGTGTGCTGCTAGTCAGTCTTTCTGGTTCTTACTTTGGTACCTAATAACTACATGTTTAAAATAAAGTGTTGAATTTGCACACAAGACTACAGTAGCAAGTTTTATTATATGTAGTGTTAAAGGTGGCATAAACTTTAATAAATGTCATCACATACCCATTCTCAATAAACCACAGCAGAGGCTTGCCTGCTGCTCATGTCCCTGCCTGCAGGTATATGGGATCTTGGGGAGCAATTACCACACAGGTGGGGTGCAAAATAAACTTTATTAAGAAAATGCAAAAACAGGGAAAATTTAATAGTGAGGGGTATGGGGTTTGTTAAGGTAGGCAATTGGGGAGGGAGTTCTTTTAGTATAATATAGGGGTTTCAATAGTGGGGTACAATACAGTGGGGTACAATACAGTGGGGTACAATACAGTTGGTAACCAACTAACACTGAAGTATAAATGTAACCGGTAGCTAACAATTTCTAGGTAAAGGGTGTGTCACAGCAGCATATAACCAACTAACAGTTATGGGTAAAATGTGTTAAATAACCAACAACTTTAGGTAAAAATGTGTCACAGTGGTGTAAATATAAATGTGAGGTGTGTGAGAGAGAAAAAGGGTAACCAATGGGGTTTTATGCTAGACTTCAGTAATACAATTGAGGTTTGACAGCAGTAGGAGCGGGGTGAACACGTGGGGGAAGGGATTAAAAGAGAGAGAGAGAAAGAAAGGCAGTGGTAGAGGAATGAGGTTAGGGGATGGGGGAAGAGGAGCACGTGGTGGAGCAGAAACCAAAGATAGAGGCGCTACAGAGGGAGATTTAAACTCAGGGAGACACAGAGAGCAGACAGGCTGCAAGTTTAAACAGCAGAGAGACTGCAATAAGTGACTGGGGAGCTTAGGGGGGGGGGAAATTGGGGCAGTGGGAAGACAAATTCAAATAGTAAAAACCTTATCTATCCCCTAACTTAATCAAACTTATATAAAATGACAAGCAGCTACAGAATACAACCAGGCAATGATTTTCTAAACTTATCTTAACCAACAATTAGGCAACACAACAAATATCACAGAAACTTACAAGCTCTACAATCTTAACAAACTATGACTTATTAAAAAAAAACAAGACTATGGTGCACCTTATGCTATGGGGAGGTTACAGAGGGCAGAGTGGTATGTATCCAGGACCCAGCTCCAAAGGAAGCCAAGGGATGGTAGCTACAGCGGTGGATACAGCTGAAAGCAGAGAGCCCCAAGGCAAAGCCCACAGGAGCAGAGCTTAGCAGTGGCAAAGAGCCCTGTAGTTTAAGAGAGGTTTTAAGACACAGACCAAGGTTTAGCTTGAGTCTGTGTGCTGGGGAAACAGAGCCAGCAGCTAAAATAATAAAATAAAAGTATAGAAAGTTTTACAGAGGGATTCTTACCAGTCCCCAAGGCAGCAGCAAAGGCAGAAGCAGCAGCAACATCAGAAGAGGCAAGGAGGGTTCGGTACAGTCTCAATAATCAGGAGATCTCTCAGGTAGCAATTCGTTTTTCGTGGGGGGGGGGGTTCAAAAACGGGGGTACGCTCAAAAATAAAACGAGAGCGGAGAAAGGACCCCCCAGAACCCCTGGCTGATCAGACCAGGCAGCAATGCAGGAACCTTTCTGAGGTGTGTTTCAAAAATGTCTGGTTTTAAAGGCAAACTTGGGCAGTTTCCCACCAGTAATCCTGATAGGCTCCCTCTGTCACAGGGGAGGGGGCACCAGGGAAAAACTGAAGGTAAGCCCAGAGACATGCCTGGACATAGTCCTGTGCAATAGGTGACTCAAGAGCACATGAGACTATGACTCATGCCCAGGATCTTAAAACCACAATAGGCCTTGCAGCTCTGGACATTGCCTACCCTACACCAAGCCCAGGTTCAACGAGGTGATAACAGGACTAACCCTTTGAAAAGGGCAGTGGTCCCATTTAGCATGCAGCACAAGTGGCCATCCCTTTGAGAAGGGCAATGGCTCTTGTTAAACAACTTAAGGGGCCCTCCCTTTGAGAAGGGCAGTGGCCCTGGTAAACAACTTAACAGCCAGGGAAGGGCGGCCACAGGAGAACAGAAAACAAAATGGAGTCTGGGGAAACAAAATGGAATAGGGGAATAGCTGTAACTGACATGCCCCCCTGGCCGACCTGAACGGGCTGTGAGGGGGATGTCCCATGCAAAGACCAAAAAAAGGAAAGAAAAAAAAAAAGAGGAAAAAAAAAGGTTTTACAAGTCATTGTCTTCGTAGTATGGAGGTGGTGGTTTGCTGCTGTCCAAGGGGATGGAGGAATACCTCACCTGCAAAGGCAGGGCTGACACAACCTTATGAGTTAGCTGCTTGACCACTGCTATCCCCAACAGAAAGGCCACAAGAACAATAGCCACAGTGATAAGCCACTGCTTGATGGACTGAGCCCAGGTCCCCAACCCCCAGCTGGACCACTGAGCTTGCCACCAATCCCACTGCTTACGCTCTTTACGAATCTGGACGGCGAGGGAGGATAGTTGGTCAGCCACGGCTGAGACATTGTTCCACCCAGGCTGAAGGCGCAGGCAACATTGTCCTTTAAAGCGAGGATCGAGGTCCTCCAAGGCGACACAAAAGTCCTTCTGTAGGATGGTCTGGATCAGAAGACGGTTCTGCTCGGCGTAGTTGGCTAGGATAGTGAGGGCGTCGCTGGTTCGACGAAGTCCTTCTGCTGTGATGTTGGTGAGGGCTTCCAGACCAAGCGACAGTCCACGGATTTGCTGTAAAGTTAAACTGTATGAGAGGGGGTTAAACTGTATGTACCCTCCTATGACCATCTCGGTGGCTGACTTGAGTCGCTCCCATGCGGTGGCTGTTCGTCGTTTGCGTGGTGAGGAGAAGAAGGGGCGACGGTGGTGAAAGAGCCCTCCTCCCTTTATGACGAGTTGCCCGATGGCACATACCCCCTTTGGGAATGCGGGTAGAGCAGTCCGGGCAATGTTGTTCCCACAGAGCCACACTTGTCCTGGGGAAGAGGGTAAAAACTGGTCATGGATGGAGCTTCGCTGGGGGGATTTCTGGCCAGGTGGTATATCGACCTCCATCCATAGTAGGCTCTGACCTGTCTCAGTTCTACATGGGTCTGAGCTGTGGATAAGTATTGGGTGGGGTTAAACACTGTACTTGTTGAAAGATGATTAATAAACCTGGTGAACTCAGTGCGGTATCTTGAGCTTCCTTTCTTGGGGTTTGAGTTAGGCCGAGGTCCTATGAACCATTGGGTGCAATTGGGATACTGCCCCAACGGAGTGGGATTGGAGAAGCCAAAGAACACGATGCAGGGGGCTGCTGGGAGTGGTCCTGTCACCGCAACAGGGGCGAATGAGTTGGGTCTTCGGTCGTCGCTGGTGGTGTTGCACGTGAACAGAGGCCGATGAACCCAGTCTGTGTTGTTGCAGGCTGAAGCTGGATGCTGTGGAGTCAGGTTCGTGAGGGGGAGGAACTCCCAGAGGAAGGGGGACCCTCCCTCTGAGGCCTTTGGTCTTGTACAGGCAACACAATCGTGTGATGGGGGGACATCTGACAGGTTCCCGATGAGGACCTCCTGTAGGGCGTAGGCTCTCAACCAGGTAACCAGGGGGTTTTCTCGAGGCGGGGCGGCAATCATGGCGACTGATTCCTATGGAGACATAAAAGAAAAGTGGCCCATCTAGGGCCTGTTATGACCGAACACTAAGCCAGTTGTGGTGGACCAGGTCAGGCTTGCCCCGTCCATCTATTTGAATATGATAGGTGTTAGGGAACCGGCCAGGTGTGATGATGATGGCTGCTAGTGGAGTGCAGGTTCCCTGGGCATTGGGAATAGAGACCCACACTGGCTGAGAAATACTATAGGCAGGTTTCCAAGGTTCCCGTGGTTTAGGAGCAATTTCTGGCCATCGGCTGTATGCTGTATTAAGGGAAATGAGGGCTTGAGGCAGGATCCGGTCCCACCCCTTGTAATCAGGGGTGCCAAGTATGGCCCGAATCTGGGTCTTCAGCATTCCGATCCGTCTCTCCACGACTCCGTTGCTTTGGGGGTGATATGGCAGGTGGGTGTGAAGACGCACCCCCCACTGGGACACCGTCTGGTCTATAGCTTTACTGGTGAACGGTGGCCCTCCATCGGTCTGGATCTCTTCGGGTGCCCCCCAGGCAGCAATTACCTGGAGAAGGGCTACAGAAACAGCTGGTGCAGTAGATCGCCTGAGGGGAGAACACATTAACTGACGAGACCCTAGGTCAACTATTACAAGCCCCTTTGGATACTGTTTGGCACCCGGGAGGGGGCCGATGAGGTCCATCTGCCAGGTTTTACCTGGGCTAAAGTGCTCAGGGCTATAAGCACCATGAGCATAGACAGGCTTGTTAGTGACTCGTGCCTGTTGGCAGCTCAGACACCCTTGAACAGCTTGGGTGCACTGCTGCCTAGACACGCTCGATGTTCGTCTCCCTCGGTCAGTCAACAGCTGATGTAGGGCATGGGCAGGCAGGTGCCCCCACTCTTTATGAAGCCAGGTGATGAAGGGATCACTGCAAGAGATAATGTTAACCTGGGATATGTTACACTTATATTCTCGGAGTTGTAGATCCAGGCTGGAATGAAGAGGGTTACTGTCAGACCTGTGTGAAGGACAATGAGTAACAAACCATGGCAGCTTGGACTGTGCTGCCAGTTGAGTAATCTGTGCCCATATTTCTTCATGAGCGGTGGGCCGTCCTTCTCCCATCAGGATGGACACGCAGTAGCTTGAGTCCACTTCCAGGACCACGCGTGTTTTCGGGTGGGCTGCCACAATGTGAGAGGCTGCCAGTAGGACGCCTTCTGCTTCGGCCTTCTGAGCTGAGCTGGAAAAATCTAAGGGTTTAACTTTGAGGGTGTTACAGGTAGCACACAGCATTCCTGCTCGGGGAGAAGGCGATGTGCCCCCATCAGATACAATCCAAGGGGCATAGGCACTCAGTTGGGCAATAGCCCCCGGCTCAGTGGGAGCTGCAGTGGAGGAGGACTTGAGGGCCCAATGTCCAAATACCTCCTGGGCCTGGTAAACGAGTCGCTCCCAGGTAGCAGGGGCTCCCTGGAACTGGGGGGCCGGGGTGAAGGTGAGGTATGGGAGAAGCTCCACATGAGGCCCCTTTAGGGTGCCTGTGGCAGATTTACCCCATGGGAGAGCACACTGGACAGCAAGCATGGCAATGCCCACAGGCCCATAACGATATTCGGGTCCTGACAACTTCCGGGCCTGATTGTGGACAGGGAGGTCCTCTTGGGACACAGTTACGGCCACATGGTCTGAGGACACAGTGAGGGTAATCTCAATAGGGTTGGTGGGATTCCATCGAGCCAAGGTGGGCCCAGAGCCCAACCAGGCAGCCAGGGAAGACACCGCCTGCTCGGCCTCTGGTGTCCAAGGGGTTTTAATGTTCCTGGAGTATTGCTGCAAAACAGATAGTTGTGGCAACAAAGCAGCAGGGAGAAACTGTCTGTGATAGTTAATTACACCTAACACATGCTGCACTTCACGTCTGGGGGGAGCTACCCCCAAGGGGAAAGAATTCGTGAGTGGGTGGTAAGTTAAGTGGCGTAGCTGTCCCTTTTCTACAGTAAAACCTAAAAACTGAAAGGTAGAAGTAGCAGTGAGGACACTTTTAGGCAAATTGAGGTTCCACCCATCGGTGGATAAAGCGGCCTGAACCTGTTCAGTGACCTTTTGTACTTCAGTTGGTATGGTGCCAGTTATAAGAATGTCGTCCACGTAATAGACAACATGAATGTTGGGGAGGGATGGTACCTTCTCTAATGTGCGGGTTAGGGCCTCGCTGGCACAGGCAGGTGAGTTTTTGTACCCTTGGGGACACGCTTGCCATTGGTACTGGGCTCCCTGGTAAGCGAAGTTTAACAATCCCTTGGGGTCATAGAGGGGGATCTGATAAAACATATCTTTTAGGTCTATTGTACAGGCCCATTGGTTAGTGTCGTCCAGTAGGATGCGTTCTATAGTGGGGATATCCCATTTGGCGGCGAATGCTACTGATCGTATGTGTTTGTTAGCGGCGCGATAATCTATAACCATCCTGTACTCATTGGTTTTGTGTGGTTTTGGGATTCCCCATGCACTGGACAAGTATTTGCTCGCTGACACACGCCGAATCTTGTTATCATTAAGCAATGTTTCAATGAGCTGGGCAATGTGTGGTTGACCTTCTGGGGCTGTGGGTATGGGTCTGTATTTCCAGGGTGTGGGGTTGAGAAGTTCAGGTTCATGGGGGGCACTGGCACCCGATAGGGTGACTGGTAGTGCATCAAGCACGGCTTCGGCCAGTTTAAAACGCCGTAGCTCCTGAACCCCAAGGAGTGGCATGGGTCCCACTAGGGCCCGAAATGTTACTGGTGTGTGGCCTATGGTTGCGTGTACCTTTACTTCTGCACGGGGTTCTGTGCTGTTGAGGCCTTGCACATAAATGGTGTGTCCTGTGGGGGTGTGAGGGACGTGAGGAGGAACAATGGACACCTGTGCCCCCGTGTCCAGCAAAAAAGGGATGACAAGACCCTTGTCAAAAACTAGCGGATAATAGGGGCGGGGGTCCCCTTGCCGGGTGCTGGCCGCCGCCAAGCACCCGGCCATTACCCGTTTTTTGGCTGGGAAGGTTCTGAGCGCTCTTCCCATCCCAGAGCTATGGCAAAGGCTCTTTGCTGCTCACTATTGAGCTTACGTACAACCTCCTTAGTGAGGCCCTTGTACAATAAGAACCCAAAAATTTTGCGTTCTGTAAATGAATGCTGTGAGTACTGGGGCCTGGGTTGTGAACTGGCATGTGGGGGGTGTGGACTGGCGTGTGGTGGGGGTGGACTGATGTGTGGTGGGGGTGGACTGATGGGTAGAGCTTGGGCTGAGGGCCATCTTATTTTCTCGAGGGCTTCATAGAGTCGCCCAATGGGGCGCCTAGCATACCCCCTTAGCCACAGAACTGCCCCAGTGTCAGGGGTGGTACTGCTATCCATGGCTAAGTCAATGGCAGCTTCGTCTATGGGTATCTCGGTGGGGTCAATAACGTGTCTGAAGGCATTGACCTGGTTAATCTGAGCCTGAGTAAGCCCCAGAGGGTGTTGGGTAGGGGACCACAGCATGATGGACCCCCCTGCGATGGCACATCTGAGGGAAGAGATGTCCTTGACGCTTCCTCTGGGGACTTGGATCCCTTGAAGGGAGTGCTGTAAATGGAGGAAGGCCAGTGCTGGGGCGGTCAGGGGCCATGCAGTGTTAGATATTACCAGGCTCCCTGAGAGACCCCTGGACCAGCTACTGGTCCTGGCTAATACTATGCCCTCTTCTCTATCCACTAACTCTTGTCCGTTTTCCAGAGCCAGGCGGCCTAGCCACAGTAGTGGTGGCTCATTGGCCCCCCTAGCGGTGTCCGAGATGAACTCCTTCATCTCTGCTTTGGAGCGAGGTCGGAGTTCTGTCACCTGTGTGGTATTGCCCTGGTTATCAATCTTTATACGACTGATGGATACCGGCAGGGCTTCACCAGAGGTGACAGTGGGTGCAGGTTCATGGGCTTGGGCCTCTAGAGGGGCTGAAGGTAAGGCTGGGTATAGTGGGGTTTTCTTGAGGGGAGATGAGGTCTCTGGGTGGGTATATGGGGGTGGTTTTTCAGGGGATTTATTGGGACTGGGCAGGCTAGAGGTCAGCAGTGGTCCCTCCTGGCTAGCCTGGCTAGTGGCCTCCTTGGCTGAGGTCATTAGGGCCCCATGGAAAACAGTTAGTTTATCAAGGGCCTGAGCCAGGATCTCATAGGTAACTGTGGCTACCTTTTGGGGCTTATATATGTCATGCCACAGTTTCTTGGGCTTTCGAATTTCATCCAGCTTCTGCACCAGTTCTGTTAATATCTGGTGGGTGGGGGACCCCTGCAAAATTCGAGGTTCAGGGGCAAGCTTAGATGGAGCCCCCCCGCAGGCTTTCACAACCCTTCCCACCTCTCTCCAGAGGCGGGTGGGATCTGAATCTGCGGCTGGCTCTCCTGCCTTAGTGCAGACTGGCCGGAGGCTGGAATCAGCAGGGCTGGCCCTGAATGTGGGGTGGCAGGTTAAGAGGCACCCCACATCAGTGAGCCCCAGGTGGGTGGTATACACCCTGGAGCTCTGGCCTTTGCCAATAGTACAGACCCATTCTAGGGCCTTAGGCTGCTGTTTACTTTGCAGCAAGTGGTATTGTAGGTGGTTGGTCTGATCTTCCTCTGTCCCAGAGGTCTTGGCCTCTTTCCAGAGACAGGGAGGGCAGTAATTGTTACCCCAAGATCCTGTTCGTGACGCCATGTCCCTGCCTGCAGGTATATGGGATCTTGGGGAGCAATTACCACACAGGTGGGGTGCAAAATAAACTTTATTAAGAAAATGCAAAAACAGGGAAAATTTAATAGTGAGGGGTATGGGGTTTGTTAAGGTAGGCAATTGGGGAGGGAGTTCTTTTAGTATAATATAGGGGTTTCAATAGTGGGGTACAATACAGTGGGGTACAATACAGTGGGGTACAATACAGTTGGTAACCAACTAACACTGAAGTATAAATGTAACCGGTAGCTAACAATTTCTAGGTAAAGGGTGTGTCACAGCAGCATATAACCAACTAACAGTTATGGGTAAAATGTGTTAAATAACCAACAACTTTAGGTAAAAATGTGTCACAGTGGTGTAAATATAAATGTGAGGTGTGTGAGAGAGAAAAAGGGTAACCAATGGGGTTTTATGCTAGACTTCAGTAATACAATTGAGGTTTGACAGCAGTAGGAGCGGGGTGAACACGTGGGGGAAGGGATTAAAAGAGAGAGAGAGAAAGAAAGGCAGTGGTAGAGGAATGAGGTTAGGGGATGGGGGAAGAGGAGCACGTGGTGGAGCAGAAACCAAAGATAGAGGCGCTACAGAGGGAGATTTAAACTCAGGGAGACACAGAGAGCAGACAGGCTGCAAGTTTAAACAGCAGAGAGACTGCAATAAGTGACTGGGGAGCTTAGGGGGGGGGGAAATTGGGGCAGTGGGAAGACAAATTCAAATAGTAAAAACCTTATCTATCCCCTAACTTAATCAAACTTATATAAAATGACAAGCAGCTACAGAATACAACCAGGCAATGATTTTCTAAACTTATCTTAACCAACAATTAGGCAACACAACAAATATCACAGAAACTTACAAGCTCTACAATCTTAACAAACTATGACTTATTAAAAAAAAACAAGACTATGGTGCACCTTATGCTATGGGGAGGTTACAGAGGGCAGAGTGGTATGTATCCAGGACCCAGCTCCAAAGGAAGCCAAGGGATGGTAGCTACAGCGGTGGATACAGCTGAAAGCAGAGAGCCCCAAGGCAAAGCCCACAGGAGCAGAGCTTAGCAGTGGCAAAGAGCCCTGTAGTTTAAGAGAGGTTTTAAGACACAGACCAAGGTTTAGCTTGAGTCTGTGTGCTGGGGAAACAGAGCCAGCAGCTAAAATAATAAAATAAAAGTATAGAAAGTTTTACAGAGGGATTCTTACCAGTCCCCAAGGCAGCAGCAAAGGCAGAAGCAGCAGCAACATCAGAAGAGGCAAGGAGGGTTCGGTACAGTCTCAATAATCAGGAGATCTCTCAGGTAGCAATTCGTTTTTCGTGGGGGGGGGGGTTCAAAAACGGGGGTACGCTCAAAAATAAAACGAGAGCGGAGAAAGGACCCCCCAGAACCCCTGGCTGATCAGACCAGGCAGCAATGCAGGAACCTTTCTGAGGTGTGTTTCAAAAATGTCTGGTTTTAAAGGCAAACTTGGGCAGTTTCCCACCAGTAATCCTGATAGGCTCCCTCTGTCACAGGGGAGGGGGCACCAGGGAAAAACTGAAGGTAAGCCCAGAGACATGCCTGGACATAGTCCTGTGCAATAGGTGACTCAAGAGCACATGAGACTATGACTCATGCCCAGGATCTTAAAACCACAATAGGCCTTGCAGCTCTGGACATTGCCTACCCTACACCAAGCCCAGGTTCAACGAGGTGATAACAGGACTAACCCTTTGAAAAGGGCAGTGGTCCCATTTAGCATGCAGCACAAGTGGCCATCCCTTTGAGAAGGGCAATGGCTCTTGTTAAACAACTTAAGGGGCCCTCCCTTTGAGAAGGGCAGTGGCCCTGGTAAACAACTTAACAGCCAGGGAAGGGCGGCCACAGGAGAACAGAAAACAAAATGGAGTCTGGGGAAACAAAATGGAATAGGGGAATAGCTGTAACTGACAGCCTGCATGTCAGCTTGTAGGTTCATAACACTTCACGCCAGGCTACATTCCTGATACCTCCAATCCTGGCCCTGAACCATCTACACTCCAACAAGCACAACCACTCCAAACAGATGTCTATCCCTCTGAGAGTTCTCAGCCATCTCAGTTGGTGGAAGGATCCCCACAAGGTTGGCATGGGAGTCCCATTTTTGTGTTCACCACCCACAAAGACCATCACCACAGACACCTCCCTAGTGAGCTGGGGAGCTCATCTCCAGAACCTCATGGAACAAGGCAGATGGACACCTCAGGAGTCTTCTCTTCCCATCAATCAGAGCAGTTCGGTAGGCATGCATCCACTTTCTACCCAAGATCAAGGATCACTTGGTCAGAGTCATCATGAACAGTGGAGTGTCCATGTGCTACACAAACCTCTAAGGAAGAGCAGGATCCCAGTCCTTGTGCACAGAGGCAATACAAACTTTGGAACTGATGCATAACCCACCAAATTGACATTCCATCAGCATATCTGCCTGGTCTGCACAACACCATAGCAAAGACGCTGACCAGACATTTTTGCTAGGATCACGAATGGGAACTGGGTGATCCGATCCAATGAAAGATTTTTCTTGCCTGGGGATTCCCAGGGATAGACCTCTTTCCAACACTGTTCAATACAGCATACCAGGAGTTCTGCTCCAGGGGAGGATGTAGCTGCAACTCTTTAGGAGATGCCTCCCTCACCTGACCCATTGGCCTGGAACTCTGTTCTGTGCCTTTCCCCTAATACAATTGTGCCTGAAGTTCCCAAACAAAGTAAAGCAAGAGAAAGCAGTAATCATCCCCTGAGCACCAACCTGGCTGAGGCACATATGGTTCCTGGACCCGATTTGCCTGCCTCTGTGGCTACCTCTTTGCTTGCCTCTGACCACAGACCTACTGACCCAAGGACTGGGCACAGTAGTCACCGCAGTCTATCCATACTACATTTCAAGGCCTGGTTCCTCGATGGCCCTTGGGCATAGTGTTCTTTCAAAGTACAGAATGTGCTGTTTGAATAGTAGAAAACCCTCCACAAAAAAGACTTACTTGCAAAAGTGGAAGCAGTTCTATTCCTGGTGCACCCCGCAGATATTATCACTGTCTGAGTCACACCTCACTTACTGAGTTTAAAAACGCTGAGTTTGTCACTGAGCTCCAACGTCCACCTGGCTGCTACTACAGCTTTTCACTTACCTGTTTCGGGGTTTTCAGTATTCATACACCCTGTGACTTCAACATTCAACTTTAACCAACCTATTTCCTCACAACAGAGACCCTACTCCACCGTGGGACCTTAATTTAGTTCTCAGCGCTTCAGGAAACCACCCTTCAAGCTCATAGCGAGTTCTCTCATATGTAAAATGAGGATAATCCCAACCTCTCACTTCACAGAGATGCCAAACTACTAATGTTTGCAAAGCACTAAGATGCTGTAGTGATTAGTGCCATAGAAAAGCCCAGGAGGAAATTAATTCTGTCTTCAGAGCAGGATTTGAATAGTGTGGAGTAAACAAGGCCTAGGGCCACACGTTGAACAAGGATAAAACAAAATAACGCATCACTGCCCATTAATTGAGCACTGTCCATCCTGTGCACTGAATGAGTCAGGGGTCCTGTGGAAAAAATAATGTAATTATATAATTAAGGTCTGTATCAATGCACAGGGGGTCCAAAATACTGGTATTTCTTAACTTTTGAGTGCTTTCCACTGCAGCATTAACAATCTTTTAATACATCCTTTTTAGGTACTAGTCTAAAGAAGTTATAGAGCTAATTGCTTAATTTTAGTCATTATAATCTGGTTTCTGGACTATCAGCTTGGCAACCCCTTACACAAAGTCAAAATTTTTCACAACTCTCCTACATATGCTAGAAAAATAAAAATAAATAAATGTATACATGATAACAACAAGTCCATATAATTTGTGTGTGTTTTGAGCGGTTGACAGAATACTTGACTTTGAAGGGGAAGGGAGGGGAGAATGTGGAAGCAAGATTGTCTTTGCTTTAGATTATAATAAAATTTTCCATGGCTCATGACCCGGTAACTGCATTTTGTAACCACTGGGAGTCATATACCTATCCGTTGAGAAACACTGATCTAGATAGTATGTTGGATAGGTTCATAATTTGCGACAGTAGCTGCAGAAACAGATAGTGTTTGTTTGAAATAATATAAATATATTGATGCAAGTAATCACTGGAGGTGAATTACAGATTTATAATGTCAATATTCTACCACGAGGTGGCAGCAAACTTAGTTTGTGTTTTGCGTCATTTTGTGTCAAGGTTCATATATTTTAGCCAAACTTAAGTATTCTTTTCTTACTCACACTTGCAACACTGTCCCTTTCCTGCTGTACTCATTTCAATGTTTTATATGTAAAATAATCCATATTTTAAAAATTGTAAATTATAGACTTTTTTTTTCTTAGATTCTCCCAAGTCTAAATCAAAGAAAAGGAAAAAAGAAAAACGCAACAAAAAGGTAAATATTTGCTGACAGAAATAAATAGCAATCCAGGCAAAAAAATTTAGATGCTACTGTATTCTGGTGTGATTAAAACTCACCTGGGAATCAAAATAAGGAACATAATTGTTCATTTAAAATGAGACATTTCTGTGGTGATATTAAATGAACTGAAATTACAATGTACAAATTGACTGTTTCAGAGGAAAAATTAAATGGAGCTGCTTCTAGTAGTGTCTGGAATGGGTGCAGGTAGAATTTAAGGCACTCTTTGAGAGGAATTGGGGACCCTGGTATGAGTTCTATTACTGACCTGCTGCCTCTGTCTATGCAATCACTGCATTACCGGTATGAAACTTCTTGTCAAACACCTTGGGGACCTTGTGTGACTGGTGCTATATAAAACAGCATCCAATTCTCCTGTGGTAGCTTTGCTGCAATAAAAATGCCATAATGGGATTATGAGTGAAGACAGTTACATCTGGTCTACATTTCTGCAACCAGCTCCATCATTTAGCAGCACAGAAAGGAATGAATTCACCATTATGTTTAGAAATGTATTAGTTTCAGTTCCACCAAATGTTTGTGGACATCAGAAACAAATGATAACTTTTTGAAAGTAATGTGGAACACACTACAGATTTTCCTAAATTCTGTTTAAGATTAATAAGCTTGTTGTATCCATCAAGAAAATATAAGCAGGTTAGATATAATAATGTAATCTGCATTTTGTTACTGTCATAGACTTTTTATTTCTATCACTTTCTGCTCAGGGATTTCAGATATTTAGTGAGGCAGGGAGGACCAGACCCCCCAAAAACAGTGTCAGGGAACCTACCACCACTTCTGTTTCCTGGGATCATGGGGGTCACTAGGCCTTAACAAACATCAGCCTCTTTGCTGTCCCCCCATTAATACATCTCCCAGAGTTGGTCCAGGCATGGGGAGCTATGGCAAACGTGACTTCCAGGACAGTCGCAGGAAATTTGTGAGTTCATAGATATTTGAGTTGGGTTTTTTTCTCTTGTGCTTCTGTGAGAAGTATGAGCTTTGCATATGTGTCTTGTACTTGTAGAAGAGGAAGAAAGAGAACAAGCTGAAGAAAAAGAAAGAGAAGAAAAAAAAGAGAGAGAAATCAGGGCCTGTCCAGCTTTCCAAGGTACATGTGCTGGCGTCTGTTTCATAGTGCTCTGTTACGCTCCCGTTCCTCCCCATGCACAAGTGTTTATGAAATAAAAGGCCCACCAGGAAATGCAGTACAGCATGCCTAGCTTCTGCGCTCCACGAGAGGGAAGTTAGTGTCTGTTCCTTGCATGATAATAAAATGTGCTTATTAATATAATGTTGTTTAGAAAAGTGTGAGCATATTTTTATTCTTTGAAATGTATCACAGTGCATGATCTTGTTTTAGTACCTTAAAGACAAAAAGAAGACCGAAAACTACAGTATGATAACAGGAAAAAAAATTAAGATGAAAATAAAGAAGAGTAAAAAGGATAAAGAGGTAAATGGCTGAAAATGGTCTGTATGTCCCAAAAGATGGAGTACAGTTTCTTTTTTAATATAATCCCAGATCACTTGCATTGTGTAGATGAGCTGATCGTACTTTTAAGAGCTTTAAATTGAGTGCAATTTTTTATGTAGTTATGGGGCACCAGACAGAGACTAAATTTTAGTTCCTTGGGCATAAAATAATTGTATGATGTGTGCATGGGCTATTGTGATATTCAGACATGTAAAGGGTGCCTATCTAACTTAAGTTAGAAGCCTTGAGTTCGCTGCAGTTTTCTCGTAACCAGTTCATGGTTTTCTCCATTGGTGTGATTTATAGTTAGTTTTACTTTTAACTCTTCTATGAAAGAGGGAGTACTGCCACCTTCCCAGTGTCTTGGGTTTGTACATTTGGGCCTGGTCTACACTGAGGGGGGGCGCAAGCTAAGTCAATCTAAGTTACGCGACTTCAGCTACGAAAATAGCGTAGCTGAAGTCGACATACTTAGAACTACTTACCGTGGTGTCTTCACTGCGGTAAGTCAATGGCTGATGCTCCTCTGTCGACTCCGCCTATGCTTCTCACTCCGGTGGAGTAGCGGAGTCGATAGGAGAGTACTCGGCAGTCGATTTATCGTGTCTTCACTAGGCACATAAATCAACCCCCGCTGGATCGATCTTTCCAGAGGTAAGTGTAGACATACCCTTGGCTGTGTTCCTTGCCCCCATTTTCTTGAAGTGTGTGAGGCTAGTCATCGCTGTGCAGGTGTTGAATGGGAGAAAAGAGGATGGTACTCCACACACTCTTTCCCCACAGCTCCAGAGCTGCTGGATCATTCTGTTAAGATGGTCAGCTGTGAAATAGTTAAATTTTGACAGTTAAATAGAGGCTTGAGAGTCACAACCCAAATTATATTTCCACACTTCTCAGCAGTGCCCCTTGTTTGTCTGCAGTCTGTGAGACACCAATCAGCAGGTATTCAGTTTGGCTAGCCAGTGCTATTGAATTTGAGAGGCTAACTGTTCAATGATCACTGCTCACTTTATAGTTGATATATTACACTGACCATTTTGAGGTTAGATTTAGTCAAAAATATATTGTTTGGCTATTGTTGCCCTCAAGCCATGCTGAATCTGACTTGATTTTGCCACTTTTATCCTAAGAATCAAACTGCCTGATGTCTAGATGATGGTACTTCATAGTTCCTTATCTGATTATTTATAGTGGCTGTGATACCTACTGTTGATGAGGTCAATACATTTGTGCCACTTGTTCAAACAATTTAGTATTTGCAATAAAAGTTTTGTTCATAAAATTACATTCTGAACTGTGACTCTTTATATCATAGGTGTTGCTACTTTCAGAAAAACAGAGTGAAACCTGTATAAAGGACAGGGGCGGCTCCAGGCACCAGCGCTCCAAGTGCGTGCCTGGTGCGGCAAGCCACTGGGGGCGCTCTGCCAGTCGCTGCTAGGGCGCCAGGCAGGGTGCCTTTGGTAGCTTGGCTGCAGAGAGTCCACTGGTCCTGCGGCTTCGGTGGACCTCCCGCAGGCACACCTACGGGAGGTCCGCCGAAGCCGCGGGACCAGCGGACCCTCTGTGCTTGGGGCGGCAAAATGTCTAGAGCCACACCTGATAAAGGACCACCCTTAGAAGGCATCCTGAGGCGGCATATCTGTCCTGATTCTTCAGTGCTTTGCACCCAGTATAGCCATTTTTATCGTGCAACACAGGATCATGATGTCCAGCCATCTGGATTTGGTAGCAGTTGACATCCACTTTACACAGGTGTAAATTGCTACACAGAATGCAAAGCAGTGGAGTATCAGGCCCATTAAGTACTATTCTGTGTCTGTGAGAAAACTACTTTTCACTGATTTTCTGTTTCCCTTGAGTGGTCCTTTAAGTTTCTGTGTAATGGAAATGTACACTTCCAAGCTGACTTCTTAACAAATTAAATTGTTTACCGAACAAACGAATGATTTATAAGAACTGCTTTTCTAATCCACAGAGAGACCGAAACCGTGCTGAACTCCTCGATTTCCTAAACTCTGCCTTGTAATGGAAAGAGTGCCGAGCAAGGACTTGTAAATCTCCCAAGCCAACCGGTCATCCTGCCTAGCAAAACACAAAAGAAACTCAGGGAAAAGGGCACCATTTGTGACAAGACCAGACTCTTGTGCTGTGAAGACAATCAGTGTCCTTTACAACTGGCAAAATGAAGAGTTACTGCTAACTTGTTTATTAATATCCACATCCTCCTTTTGAGATCCTAAAGTAATAGCCAAGTTGCAATGTTGTATGAGTGCTTTAAATGTGTTGCTGATGATTATCTGAAGTGAAATGACATTATTGTACTTCAGCATATCAAATACATCCCAGAGCTGCATGCAGAGCACACTCATAATTTTAAATGTCTTTAATGTTTGTGGTAGCTGAAACATAGCAGAGTACTAGAAAAAATAGGTGTTTCTGTATATATCTTTCTTAGTAGTGATTTTATTTGTTCTAACGACCATGATGACTCTTCATGAATAGTACATCTACAGAAATGAATATCTTTTTTAACAATCATTTCAATATGTTGCTTTCTCAAAAAGTTTGAGACTCAAGCCTTCTCACGGGTGTTTATTACCATTTGTCAAAGCTTGGTAACAAATTTATAATTAAAATATTCTAGAGTAATAAAAACATTCGCTGAATATTTTTATTCAGAACTAGAAGCAGAAAGGACTCCTCCTTTGGTGCAGATCAGTTGTGTTTTGAACACTAGTGCATACACTTCCTATGTCTAGATTGCTACACATTCTGACATCTAATCACTTTTACAAGTGCCCAGGCTTCAGGGAGAGAGGCCCCAGTGTACCTTGCAACAGTGCTAAGAGCAATTAACTTCAACAGGACTTTCACATGTAGAATGATCATACGATACATGGGCCCTAGTTCATAAACACAGGCAAGAACACTTGGGGCTGAGTTTGAACACGGGTACCAAGGTATGTGACATGTGAAGAATCACAGCAGGGTGCCAAGGAGACTTTGTGAAACCTTCATACAATCCAGAAGCCAGTTTTATAAAGTATTTGATGTTAAAAATGTGTATATGGATTCCAATAACTAGAGAATTATGATTTAGCAAAGCACTTATGTCCATCCCCATTCAGAATAGTACTTAAGTGGGTGCTTAGTCCCATTGGCTTCAGTGGGGTTTAAGCACATGCTTAAGTGCTGTCCTGTATTGGGGCCTAGGGAAGGAGACGGGATTAGGAAATCTAGGTTCTGTTCCTTGGTCTACCACTGACCTGTCACTTAATCACTTTCCATTTTCCTATTGGTAGAATAGGAGTGATAACATTTATCTGTGTAAAGTGCTTTGACTCCCTTGGATGAAAAGTGCTGGAGAAGTGCAAAGTAGTATGGAGTAGCACTAACCTCTTGGTCATTAAAGTTGAAACTGGATTTTCATTATAATCCTGATTTCCATCCCATTCCCATAAGAAACCAATGTCCCTGCAATTTCACAGGTATGTTGTATGGAAGGCTAGAATTGCTCTGGGAAGTATTGGGAGAAAACAAAATTTTAAATTAAAGAGCTGTTTTCGAAACTCCCCAGAGGGTTGACTTTTTGCAAAAACTAGTTTTCAGCTTCACATATCTTCAGAATGGCTTGGCCTACAAACTCCATCTGTGTCTTGACTTGTCAGTCCTGCTGGGGAGAGTTTAGCTGTTTTTGGAAAGGGGGGGTGTTTTGTGGGGAGTGGAGATTTGGGGGATTATTGGGATGAATACAAAGATGGGGTATACAGATCCCGCACTACAGTCCCCTTCCCTGCCTTATGAGAACAGGGGTATGAACACTGAAAGGTGGGGTAAGACTCCTGCTAAATGTCCAACCCAGTTCTGAAAGATCAGGAAGAAACTAGTAGGAATTTGGGAAAGTGACCATCTTGCTCATACAGGGCTGCACTTCTTTTTAAGCAGAATATTTGGGTATTTCAGATCCCATCTTAAATAAGCCATTCTGTGCAGTTTTGCTCTGGGTTTGTGATGTTGTGAATTGGGATGGCGTAAAGAAAGACTGCACAGAGAAAGCCCTGCCTTAATAGCATCATATTGTAGCGTTTCTCTTTGTGGTGCTGTATCGCCATCCCTAAATGCTCAAAATCTTGAGTCAGGCCCCCAGAAAGAGATTTAAAAATAATTATTTGGGGAGTCTTTTTATTTGCCTGTTGTTGGGTTTTTTTGAGCCTTCAAGGTTCACCCTGGTCACAGTTCCAAGTTTTTCACTGCTAGGAACGGAAATATTTTTTTAAAATGAATTCTGAACTTTTTGTGTGAGAGTTTAAGGCCAGGAGGGATCACCAAATCACCCGGTCTGACCTGCATATCACAGCCCACTGCCTGCCAGCCATTCACCCCCCTTATGTCCAGGAGTTGGGGCTTTAAGAGAAGTGTACATTGCAGGAGCTGGCAACATGGGTTTATCTTTGTTTCCTGTTACCAAGGGCTGCCATGTGGGCTGTATCCACACACAGCTGTTTTCACAGTTATATGGCACAACCATTTAAAATATTTTTGAAGGTTTGTAAATATCAACATTCATCTGCAGGTCAGTGTTGCTGCAGCAGCTGGGTTGAACTGGAGGTGGGGGGCATGTAATGTAGGGTAAGAGATCTGGATGAAACTGGAAGGGACTAGAATGATTGCATATGTGGATGGGGGCTGGAGAAACAGTCTGGGTACATAGATGGGTAGTATGGAACATTCTTCAATGGGAACAAAAGCTTCCTACATGCTTGCACCACCACCCCTCCTGGGGATCACAGCTAAGCTAACCCCTAGATTTAAACTTTTGGCACTTAATTAAAAAAAAACAAATTTCCAAACATAAATCTGAGTTTCAATCTTACCTTCTTTTTCTTTATGATTCTGTGGAATCCAGCTGCCACTACCCTCCCCGCAGTTTTTTCTTTACAAACTTCCTAGCCTTCTCCCCCCCGGCCCTTTTAAAAATCTTTTTAGGAACTTTTTGAACACTTGAAGAGTGAAGAGATTCAGCCAGGTCCTAATGGGAATACCATCCTCTACCATTTACTCTTACCCCATTCTGTTTGCATTGGCCATACAACCTTAACTTTGCCCTACCTTGCGCAAAAAGTAAAAGTAGAGGTTGAAATAAGTTACTGGAAACAGAGAGTGTCCCATTCAAAGCCCCCACTTCCACTATACCATAGCACAATACGTACTACAACTTCATCCTGGACCAACACCAGCACAGAACTCCGACACAACTTAATGTTCCCAGGGAATGTATTCCTCTTGAAATCCTTACTTAGATACGTGGGCAGGTTTTCAAAAGTTCTTACCCAACAGCTAAGGCTGGATTTTCAAAAAAGCTTCTCTCTCATTTAGGCACTAAATGAAATGGCTAGAATTTAAAACATGCGTAATTCCCCTCAGAGCTGCTGGATGCTAACCGCTATTGAAAATTCATCCATTTATTTTTTAGGTGTCTAAATGGGAGCTGCTGAGCACAGAGCTCTTGAAAAATCTGGGCCTCAATAAAACCAAAAAAAAGGAAATTTCTGTCTATATCCAACTGCATATTTCCATGATAGAATGAAACAAAGGAACATAGATGTGGGAGTCATTGGGGTGGGAAGATCAGGATTAATGAAGGTTTATTTAGCTGTGAAGAATAGTGTTTATTCTTGCTCAGTTCTTTACTTGTAAAACAACCCAACTATTTAAAAGGTGTAGATTTTTTGTAAAAGAATTCTTTGTGGAGGGAGGGGTGTGGGTGTTAATATGAATATAATGAAACATACTTTCAGACTTTAACCATTTTTTTGTTTTGTTTGGGAAGACATTACTTTGCAGTGTGTAAAATATTTCTTGATGCAGAATCATTAATCTACCATGCATTATTTGAGGGCAAAAGAATCTGTACTTTTTTAAAAATGAAAATTTGCTGTCAATAGTTAATTTTCAGATACTGTTGTTTCCGTTGGTGACAGTTCTGAAGTGCCCCAGCAGAGGGCATCATTGTCCATTTGAAGCCTGGGAACGTTTTAAGACTTGCAAGTGGGTTGTTGTTTTTTTTGTTATGAAACTGAACAACCCCTGCAATTTGACTACAAGGCCCTGATCCTGCAAAGACTTGAGCACATGTTGCTTTTTTGTGCACCGTTTCTAATGACTTCCTGTGATTTTTTAACCCAATTTGTTGTTATTTCCCCACGGTTGGTTGTACTATTGAGAGCAGAGCCCTCTGGGCTATCTCTGATTAATGGAGGGCAGAGTTAGAACCCAATATTGGTTTCAAAATCACTGTTTTTAACTAGAATACATCTGCAGCATAATAAACAGCTCAGCTCTATCTTTAGGGCCTTCGGGCTAGCAAGGGAATATGAAGGGCCAGATTTTCAAAAGAGTTCAGTTCCTATTTAGGCACCCAAGTGGAGTAGCTAGATTTTTCAAAAAGGGCTCAGTACTGGGGGCTGAGCTTTTTTGGAAATCTGGACTTTGCTGTTCACCATCTGTTTAACAAACCATTTCAGGCTTCTGCCGCCATCTCTATATGAGAACTGGATAAATAGCACGTAGCAATGGAAACAGTGTCACATCTCGATTTAACGCAGAGGCGGACCAGTGAATGTCATGAAGTAAAATGGCAGCCTTTTTCTGCATGATGCATCATTTGGTAGTGGAAAAGGGAGACGTGTGTGATCAAACCTGTGCTAGAGATGGCCCATGCCTGCACTACAGCTTCCACCACTGGTACCACAAATATAACCACGCTCAGATTTTCCTAGCACAGACATAGGCCAATGAGCACACGTAGCAGCAACAGGCACTTCAGTGAGATCAAAAGGTTGTAGCTAGAATTGTGTAGTAGGAGTGAAAGCCAGCCTGACTTTCAGTCATTGGAAAGGATCCTGTCACCACAGCATGCTGCAATTCAGGATTACAGCAGGACCAGTGATCGTAGCGCAGAGCTCAGCCAT
Organism: Gopherus evgoodei; assembly: GCF_007399415.2. Lineage (NCBI taxonomy): Eukaryota > Metazoa > Chordata > Testudines > Testudinidae > Gopherus > Gopherus evgoodei. Next base: position 180,905,419 of record NC_044324.1, on the reverse strand, counting down.
TTCTTTGGGAAGACTTCCACTGTTGAGAAACAACAGACTGGCACCTTTAGAGGGAGAGCTCTTTGGGGGCAGGGACCAGTGCACTGGGGCCCTGACCTGGCCTCTAGGCACTTCTGGGATAGAAAGATGAAGTAATACTCTCCAGGCTTAGCTGCACTGATGCAGAAAAGCACGTACACATTTTCTCTCATGCCTCTGCTATGCCAGTCACTGTGCAAGGTTAGATTATTTGGAAAAGCTGAAATGTAATTCTGACTGAACTATGGAGGTGCCCCTTGTATTAACTAGAGTGTTATAAGGCAGGAGAAAGGAGAGAGCTTCATAAATCATTAATTTATAAAGCCGAGTCACACAACTTTCATAAATCATCACCTGTTTCACTGCTTACATTAGAGCCCCCTCCCACTCCATCGCTGTCCTTATTAAGGCCCCTGAGCCTGAAAATATTTACACATGCTCAGCACAACTTCAGAAGGACCACTCACCTTGTTTAACATCAGCCAGGTGCACATGTCTTCGGGGGATCGGGGGCTGAGATATCCCTTAGTGTTTACAATCTGTTACTATATATGGGCCAGATTGTGGCCCAGTTACGGTGGCTGCACAAGGAAGTAAAGTGTCCTTTGTGCCAGTGACCCACGCCAGGGTAGCAGCACCAGGAGGGTGGCAAGCTCTGTAGCGCTGCTACCACTCCACACTGTACCTGTAGCTGGGACTGGGCAGGGCTTTGCAGGTCCTTCCATTGCATGTGGAGCAGAGCAAAACCAGGAGCCACCCAGAGTCACTATCTGCTTCCCAGGCTGCTCCTGGGGCAGCCCAAGCATTCATTGCCCCTTGCTGGGCCACCTGGGCTCTGTGTGAGCTCTGTATGTACAATGCCTGGCACATCGGCGCCCTGGTTCTGGTTGTGGGCTCTAAGCACTACTACACAGTTAATAATAACACATGCTAGCATCCAGGAGCAAATACAACCACAGCAGCGACTTTAATGAGCACGAGATTAGAGTGAAACCATCAGTTTCCTCTCCTCGCTCGCCCATTTTGAGGTGCACCGATTAATGCACAGATCTGATTGGAAACAGCTTCTTTAAGATTTAAATGCTGGGTTACAGCTGTAAACCACTTAGCTTCAGTGAATGTCAGCTCCTTTGCAGTTGTTTAATCCTAGTTCTTTATCGCCTTAAATCTCAACAGCTGTCTGCTTCCCCGGGCACTGCTTGTGTGGAAGGATGGCGCACAGGCACGGCACATTGGATTGGGGCCTGTTACTGTTCAGTCATTCACTATACTTAGCTGGCACTATAAATGTGCATGGCTCTTTGCAGGCAGGATGCCCTGGTCCTTGCCCCGAAGAGGCAAAGCCTGGACAAGTGCTGCTAGATGATGGGAGGGCCTGGCTTGCAGGGATAGGACCATGTGGCTGTCTGGGTTTGTCCTGCGTGGCTTGTGGTGATTCTGGCTTTATTTTGAGCCTCACATGATGTTTAGACTCACAACGGGGATTTGGATGAGAAACGGGAAGGGGAAGTTGTTTTCGGGACTGGGGGGGGGGGAGAACACAAATTCTTGAGGTTGGGGGCAGAGAAGAGGAAGGGAAGGAAGGGGAGGCAGCAAGAGTGGAGGCATAACAGACAAGGCAGCCAATGAAATGTGCAAAGGGCCTTGGGAGGCAGGAGCAGGGTGCAGAAGCAGAAACCATTGGCCAGGATGAGAAAAGTCCCAAACTGTTTATGGCTGCTAATAACCAACTCACATACTATTCAATGTTTTGCCGAACACTCGTTTCTCCCCTTCCCCAGCCTCCTCTTGTAAAGTGATGTTCATGGTGAGCTTGACCCAGCTAGCAGAGGCCTTGCGTTTTGGGCTATACCAAGCTGATGTGCCTAAACCCCTATGCCCATCAAGGGCATCTGCTGTCGCCTACTGGCTCTATGCACAGCCTGGCCTGCCCAGCCACGCAGGCTTTTCCTGTGCCCAAGGGGGTGCTGAGTTTGGCCTTAAATGGCCAGTGAAATCCTCCTCAAGTAGAGGCAATGTGTGGATGTGGGGGTCACATTTCCCCCTCACCCCAATTTGCTGCTTGGCTCATACTGAGCATGCGCACGGTGGTCATGAACACGCTCAGTAACACTGCTGAAGCCGGAGCCCTCATTCTGCCCCCCACTATGTGCAGACACGGCTCGTCTCTAGCCCCAGGGGTGGCATCTGTGCCCTCCTTGGTGGTCAGGCTTAAACAGGGATAACAGTGAGGGGGGAGGGTTGGTGGTATTGAATGTTCCCCCCCACACACACCCAGTAGCAATGGGGAAGGAAGTGCAGGGGGGCACTCATAAATAAGCTGGGTTTGACCCGCCCTGTGGCTGGCAAGTGTCTCCCTCCTGCTGGCACGAGGATGCGTTCTCCTACCTCAGAAAGCTATTTGTTTTAATGCTCACAAGAAACATGGTGGCATCAGCTCCACCACCCGCTGAGCCCCTCTGTCAGCCCCCGACTGAAATCCCAGACCCACGGAAATCAATGGGAATTTTGCCATTGGGTTCAATAGGATTTCACTCCTGGTCTCAGCTCTTCAGGGAAACTGGGGCCCCCTCTGCATGCAGCCAGCCTGCTGACCGAATAGGGTAGCCCATGGTACCGCCATCCTGCACAGCTTTCAGCATCGCTTCATGATTACAGGACCAGTGCTAGGCGTTTGCGCGCCCTACACGGCTGGCAATTTCGGTGCCCCGCGCGCTGGTCCCGCGGCTCCGGTGGAGCTGCCGCAGTCGTGCCTGCGGGAGGTCCACCGGAGCCGCACAAGGAGCTGACCGTCCGCAGGCAGGACGTGGCGGCTCCACCGGAGCTGCGGACCAGCAGACCCTCCGCAGGCACCACTGCGGCAGCTCCACCGGAGCTGCCTGCCGCCCCCTCCGGCAAAATGACACTCACCAATTATTCTGGTGCCCTAGGCGATTGCCTAGGCTGCCTAAATGGTAGTGCCGGCCCTGTTCATGAACCATCAGCTTGGGGGCTGGCAGTCGTGTCCCCCCAACACACACACACACACACAATCTCTTTTAGGCTCGTACTGCTTAGAATGATTCCTGAGGCTGGGGGCGGTGGGTCCAGCGAGGCAGCTGACCTATCCTGGCTGTACAAACCTTGGGAGTGGCTCTGAGGCTTATTTGTGCTCTTGAGCCAGGGCAGCTGTTTAGTGGGGTGTAATTAGGAAGGAGCCTTATGTTCAGTGTGACAATATACTTACAGTCATAAATTCCAAGGCCAGAAGAGACCATTGTAAGGCCACAGACCTGCCCCCAAGTAATTCCCACGGCAGCGCTTTTAGAAAAACATTCAAGCTTGATTTAAAAATGGCCAGTAACAGAGAATCCACCACAGCCCTGGGTAAATTGCGCCAATGGTTAATTACTGTCACTGTTAAAAAATATTTCTTCTTTCCAGTCTAAATTTATCTAGCTTCACCTGCCATCCAATGGCTCACGTTATGCCGTTCTCTGCTATGTTGCTGAGCTCATTATTAAATATCTGTTCCCCATGTAGGTACTTGCGGACTGTGATCAAGTCACCCTTTAACCTTCTCTTTGTTATGCTAAATACATTGAGCTCCTTGCACTATAAGACATGTTGTCTACTCCTTTAAACACGCTCGTGTCTCTTCTCTGAACTCTCTCCAATTTGTCACCAGCCTTCTTGAATGGTTGGCACCAGAATGGGACACAGTATTCTAGTAGTGGTCACACCAGTGCCAAACACAGAGGTGAAATAAGCTCTCTACTCTGATTCTCGATTCCCTTGTGCAACATTGCAGCTAACATAAGGGAGTCAAGTATCAGGGTAGCCGTGTTAGTCTGTACCCACAAGAACAACAACGTGTCCAGTGGCACTTTAAAGACCAAGAGCTTTATTTGGGCATAAGCTTTCATGGGTAAAAACCCCACTTCATCAGATGCAAGAGTCTAGCAGCTCCAAGCTACTGCTGTTAAAGCTCTCAGCTCTCCAAAGATGATCTGGCAGATGTAGTGTGGGCATTGCTGCCTCAATTTCAGTGGGGCTGCATACCCACAGCTCTCATTAGCGTCAATGGGTGGTGTGAAAAACATTGTGTGTCCATTTCAATGGCCTAAAATCAGGCCCTCTATGATTTTGTGGAAGAAATAGGTGTAACATTTATGGGCCCATGTGATGACTTGGCTGTTCCCTCAATCCCCAGCCAGCACAGCACAGCAAATCTCCTCCAGGAGAAGCAACGTTTGTGAAATTTGGGGCACGGCTGGCTGTTTCTGAGTTAAAACAAGCTGGCCGTGCCCTAACTGAGCTCTTTATAGCTGTGGCAGTGATGGTGCCAAGAAGGGAAATCGCTATGGGCTTCACGGGAGCCAGGAGCAGGGCACAACAGTCACACACCCAGGTCCCCTCATCGCTGCCTCTCTTCAGACACGCAGAGGAGGCAGCTGAGAGTGGTCTGACGGGCCAGCTCCAGCCCTGCTGTATCCCCAGGGTGTCTAAGCTTATTATTCATGCCAGGGATGAATTTGACACTTCGTTTATTCATTCCTCTCTAAACGGTTGATCTCACCCAGTGATTGGATTTCCTCCCACATTTTGGTATCTGAGAGCCCGTTGATATCAGAGGCTCAACTGGAGCCGAAAGAAAATTCTGCAGAAGGTGAGCTGAGCATTTGTCCCGCTGCAAAGGAAGAGTTGTGTCCTTCTCTGTGGAAACAGACACTGTGGTTAGAAAGAAGGACTGGTCTAGTGGCCTGACATTGACCTGGCAGCCAGATTCTCCTGTGCTGTAAGCACAGGGCTGATGTGGACTCCAGCTGTGGGTTTGAGCAAGCCTCTGAAACTTTCTGTCCTGTCTCTCAAGGGTGCTGGGAGAGCTACTGCTAATGTAAGTCTGGGGTGTACTCCGATGGTGTCGGTACTAATATAGTGTCCTACTACGAGACTGAGTGCATGGCAGACACATTCTGTGTTGTAATAACAGCCGTAGATCACCGCCCCTCTTTGCTCAGAAATCCATCACATATTGCCTTGATACACCCAGTACTACAGGTGCCGATACAGAACATGCCCATGCCTACAAATGACTCCAGTGCCATAGGATGCAATCCAAGAGCATTTAATACAACAGGTGGTTTTGCTAAAACATACAAAAGTTGATCATAGGTTTTTTTAAAGTGTTTGGATTAGTGCTTTTCTTTTAGGTTTTCTTGTTCCCTCTCCAGTGAGTGCACACATACCAGAGAGCTAAGACCAAGCTAATTCTGTCCTCAAAATTTATATCTTAAAACAAACAAACAAACATGCACTATCACATGTAACTACACAGAGAATGCCAAGTCACAAACCAATGATCTGCTTGTCAGATTTTCAGCTCTCTGACCCCGAGTGGAAGTAGCCCAGCTCAAACTGGATCTCATTTTTGGTAGTCCTGAGTTTCATTAACAGAGCCAGAGCCTCTGTGCTCTCTCTCTCTAGGAGGGCCATGCATCTAATAAGAGATCAGCATTTCCAGCACTGTTCTAAAGTGGGCATCTAGCCAGAATACTCAGCCCAGCGTGATTCACATAGAGTGGATGTAGTGTAGGAGCTATTCTAGCACATACTTGGGCAGCTGCTGAAGATTTGGTCCTGGCCTTAGTTTATGTTGTCCTCCCTCAGCTCTGCTTTTAGCCTGTGATTTGGGCATGCGGCTTGCTGATGTAGGAGGGTCCTGGAGACACGCTGCATGCACCAGGCAGCTTGCGCTGTGTCCTTTCCCTTCTCTGTCGACTGCCCACAGCACCGCGGGACCAACGTCAGTGGCTTTGAGCCTGTGAGTAAGGGTTTGGTAGGCCAGGCCCTCTTCATGTAGAGCAGTTAGGAAGGTGGCCATTATCCCATATCCCAGCCATATTTGACGCTGTCCCTGTGCCTGTGAGAGAAGAAGGTCTGTTACCCATGCACTCCAAACTGCTCTCTTCCGGCACTCCGTGTGGCAGGTTTCAGATTAGCTGCCCCCTCTCTCAACAGACAGCATGGCACAGCTAGAGCCAGAACTCTGGGAGAGCACAAGAGTTTTCTGAAGCAATGGAAGACGGTTTGAGGGCACAAAAATGTCTCTCTTTCTAGTCAGCCACACCATTAATATTCTAATTCTATGCTGCAGAAGTCAGACCTAGCACCGCACAGTCCTTCCCCTGGGAGATCCCAGCCCCTTGAACGAGTGCCCCAAAAACAGCCTGTGAAACTCAAGCTACAGCTAGCAAAAGCTGCTTTTTATAATATCCACACATGCCCCCCTCTCCTCACCTCCCATCTGAGGCTACGTCCACACTAGGAGCACTTTACCAGTATAGGAATACCAGTCTACTGCACCAGCAAAGCTCTCCTAGCGTGGGGTTTACCCACTTTACCAGCAAAGCTGCACTTTGTCCCAATATAGTAACCCCCCCAAACTAAACAAGCTACCCCCAAAAACAAAACAGGCCACGCCCCCCCCTCCCCCATGAACAAAACAAGCTATTCTGGTACTAACGTTATCACAGTACAAATTATTCCCTAAGAAAAATTCAGGTTTCTGCTTCAATTGTTCCTTTTAAAGCTCGACTAATGCCAGCTAAAGGGCCAAACATGCCCTTGCTGTATGCAGCCATGACCCTGTGGAACTGGCTGACGCTGCGCCTGGTTTTGCTAATAGTAAATGTAAGCCAAAATTCCTCAATAGCTCAGTGTAGCCCTTCTAATAGGCTAATGGGCAGATTGTTTTCCCAGGACCCATCCATGGAAGAGCCACTGCACACAGGGCCACTCCACTAACCATCCTGCGGGGGGGTAGGGGGTGGTAGTGGGAACTAGCTGCTTCTGAAGGAGTTTTCCTTCCTGCCCTGTGCTCCGGGGGGGTCCTCAGGAGGCAGTGCAAGGTTCTGTATGTATTTGTACAGGGAGAGGTTGAGCAAGGGGCATGAGTGTTGTCATGGGTCATGGTAAAGCTACCTGAGTTAACATAGCCTGAGACTGCATTGTCTTCTCCAGGGTACCCACATGGTGCTGCCCACCCCAGAGAAGGCATTCTCGGGCCATGTGCCAGTGTGGGAAACCCCACTGCCAGGGAGTGGGCTGGAGGGCAAACGGAGGGTCCAGTGACACAGGACCCTTGTGTGAATAAGCTTCACCTGCAGCCAATATCTGGTGATGAGCAGGTTCTGGGAGTGGGGCAAACCCTCCTTCCATCATGTTGATCTGGGTCAAACCTCCCTAGGCAAAGCTTGCAGGGAGACTCTTTCCCTTATGTCCTTCCCTAGGAGTTTTCCCACTGGCTGAAGAGCCCCTAGATGTTAAGCGTTAGCACTGATGCAACATCAGAGACTTTTCAGACATCAGAGCCAGTCCTCTCACTAGGAGTTCTCCCTAAGGGTGGCAGGTTGGGCCCACTCAGAAATCTACATTGGCATTTTCCTGCATCTTCAAAGGGCCAAATTCAGAACCTCTATTTTGTTATAGTCTGAGATTTTTTTTCCCTTGAAAAGATTTATTGCCTCACTGGCCATCAACTCGTTATATACAGAAAAGCTCTCTTCTTAATATCCAGGACAAAAAGATTATGAAATGAACCTACATTCTTTCCCTACAGCGGAAATAAATCACGTCAGCAATTTGTTGGAATGACCTCTAACACTCTGGGACATAGAAAGATCCCTATATGTGAATACTGATTTTTTCCCCTCTGGTTATATACTCCAGTAATCTGCTTTCAGACTCAGCCTTGCCAGTCATTTCAATGCATCTACTTATTAAATGGAATATGAGCTGCAGCACTTACTGGAATTGCCTGGGAGTCTCAATATGAGACAGTTTTGATCCAGTTGGGTTTTAATACTTGGGTTTATAACCTCATCTCTCCTTGCAACAAAAATGAAAATTAAGAGGAACTCGGAGGATTTTAATGGAGTCTCAAACGTGCACACACAGCCTTGAATGTGTGCAGTATCTACACGTGCCGGAGTCCATATTTGTGCATGCAGACAGTATGTGTCTGCAAAGCTGGTAGTTCGACATCTGACTGACCTGCACATGCAAAAAAGGGTGCATGCATAAAACTGAGCATCCACAATTCTATGCAAAAATCGGCTGCTATGGAAAATGTGACCCTCATTCTAGGAAGTTTGTCATCTATTTTGCTTGAAGAGACAGATTATTTTACAATCAAACTGAGTGGAGATATGCTGGAATCAGGGTTGATTGAAGAGGCTTTGCTATAGAACTGAGATGAAGAGAGTTTAATGTCTGTCCCAAACAGCTAAATCAGGGACCCTGAGTTGGTGGGTCAGATCCTGCAACCCTTACTGATGCATGTTCACATAGTAATCCCATTTAATGCAATGGGGCTACAAGTCTCATGTGGTTGGGTCCACTGCATTTGCAGACAGCCATGTAGAAGGCTGGGAGGGTGGTGGTAATGCACCATGCACCAAACTGTTCTCCAATGAGCAGAAACAATAAAACAGAAATAACAAATGACCATCAAGTTACTGTAAACCACTAAATTATCGCCAAAGCTAATATGATAGGTGACAGAGACTATGTGCATCACCATCTATCACTACAGCCACAGCTCCCAGGAGAAAGACAGACAGAGGTGGACAGAAAGAGAAAGAACTGGGATGAAGGTGAAATAACACATGGCTAGATAATGGTTAACTCATTCTTCAAAAACCAAACCAGCTCGCTCTCAGACCTCATTCTGGTTATTAGTAGAGTCAGTAATCCTTGGCACTCCTAAACTCCGGCATACTCCATACTCTTCTGGTTGGCTCAGTGCCTCGCTCCACGTCCTCTGAAATGGTCTTGATGTTGCTGCTGAATGGGGAAATCCTGGTCCGGGATTTAAATGTCATTAGAGACAGGCTCGTTTTGTGCTTTGTGTTCCACTGCCGCGCAAGCTTCTTGGCCTCTTCTTCCTCTTTGATTTTCTCAGTGGCTTCCTGCAGGACAGAGCGGAAGAGCCGGGCTACTTCCTGTACCTCTGGTTCGTATTCAGCAATAAGTTGCCGGAATCTGAAAAAGTACAATCAATGGACTTTAATTTTTAAAAAGCTGAGCATTAGTTCGCAGTTTGATACAGAAATTCAACTTCCATTGGGAATGGGTTTAATCAGTTTAATTTGGGGCAGCTACCCCTCTGATAAGACAGTTGTTAGTCCAATACAAATTTGGTCTGTGCTGCAAATCAGAGTGTATTTATAATAATGCTTCTATGGTACCTTTTCAGGGAGGATCTCAAAGCAGTTTACAGACACTAATGAATTGAGCCTCACTACAATACTGGAGGATAGAGAGACAGTATTATTTCATTTGAAAGGTAGGAAAGCTGAGGCACTGAAAAGCAGAGTGACTTACCTAAGGTCACACAGTGAATCAGTGGCAGAACTAGGTGTAGAGCCCACGACTCCTGACTCCCAGTCCTGTGGTCTAACCACTAGGCTGTGTTCCCACCTACACCTGGAAAGCATGTAGTTCCACTCACCCGACTCTCATACTGGTAGCATCTATATTCTAGTTCTAGTTAATTGGTAGTGAATTACACCTATGAACAGACAGACATAACTGTTTAATGCTGAGAACTGCATATATTTAATAAAACCAAAACTACATGATGCCTGTAAAGCATTTGTAGATTCTTCTATAGAATTTAATAGTGATGAAAGCAATAGGCTTCTATAGACATTAAATTTGATGCTGCAGAAATTGTCCTAAATTCAATGACTTTGGAACAGTTCCTTAATGCAGTAAACAAAGCCCTTATAAACTTTGACTATCAGAGGCGCTGAGAACCCCTGCACTCTCCCAGTTGGACTTGAGAGGGTCTGATTCCATCAACCCATACTGACATCAGTGTTCAGGATGCACGTAAGCTGCACATGCTTTTACCATTTAAAATAACAGGCTGAACCGACGCAGACGCAGGGACTGAACAAGTGGGGGAAGAGGCTATGCTTACGGGTTAATATGTAAAGGTGTTAATTGACAGAGACAATGTTGCTGGCACATTGGCAAAGTGTTGAGTTTAAGGAGTGCCCTTAGGCTGTGTTCTTGTCTCTGTGCTAGGTCCAACTAGCAAATGGATTTACGTATAGTCAGAAACTGCCAGAGATGGGACTGTCCAAAAATGATGTCTTTTCAACACTAATGAAGTAGGCTCAGCATGTAGGAAAAGTGCCCTCAACACAGGAATGAATTTGATGATACCTTCTTGGGTTAGTACTCAGAACTCAGATTAGTACAACTGAAATAATTTTCTAAATCTAACTAACTTCTCACGATCCTGACTGTCTGTTGGACAGCATGGCCAACAAGACTGGGATGGTCAGTTTCACTCCTGTGTTTTCATGAACAACAGACATCTACAGCATTTGAATAGGAGCATGTTTCAATGAACATGGACAACCCCAAAGCCTATTTTCACTGACATTTAAAAAAAGATTGAAATAATTTATCTGAGGTTTCGTTCTTTTTAAACAAAATGTGAATGCAGATTTAGCTACCTGACTCTGCCCATTAAAATGTCACATTAGGGGCACATAAATACAGCAAAAGGAATTGCCAAGTGTGACACATGGCTAGAAAGGGTTAAACATCCTGCAAAATAAATAATCCTCAAAAGACATGTGGGAAGATAATGTTTGTGGTTTTGTGTATCAGAGATCAAAAGAACATCCTAGAATTTAAATGAATTGTGAACATGGGATATTTCAGCATTCATCTCTCTTTGAAATGTAGTGTGAATGGTAGAGAAACAAGCAAATTGCCTTATGTTAATTCTATAGCTAAGTACCGGTGATGGACCTCCTTAAAAGTCATGCTAATTACCTTTTGAACTCCAACTTGTCAAAAGACATGAAATTGCGTAAAAGATCCTTGGGTCCTGATTCTACCATCTCAGATCTGCTTAGACTTCATGGGGGAAGTTTGAGTTGCAAGACTGAGGTCCTAGTTATGCTGGTACACCCTGAATATGATATTTGGACATTGCTATAACCTATGAACTATTTTGGAAAGAACTCTTTGCAACTGCAAAGCTCACCATCTATGCTATGAATCTGAACCTTACTGGACTGAACTCATGTCGGTAAGTATATTGATCTTTTAACCATACTCACTCTCTGTTGTTTTTTAATAAATTTTAGTTTAGTTAATAAGAAATAGCTGTCGCGTGTATTTGGGTAAGATCTGAAATATTCAATAACCTGGGAGATAATGTGTCCGATCCTTTGGGAGTGGTAGAATCTTTTCTTTTACACGATGAAATACGATTTACAGACATTTTCATCATATTTGGCATGGGTACCTGGATGGGGGCCTGAGGCTGGATCACTTTAAGGGAACCGTATTGTTTGAACTTCTGTGTAACTAGTGAGGTAATAAAGAAGCTGTTTTATGCTGGTTTGGTAGATCTAAGTATTGGAATATCCACCAGCTTTATGGGGATTGTCTACCCCATTCTTTGCAGTTCACCTTAATTGACTGACTATAGCCGGACCCCACGGGGACTCTGGTCACACCAAGTAAGGGGTGTTCCTAGATATAAGGTGCAAAATGTATATGTGGAACAAAGAGGTAACTATTTCTCAGTAGGAAGAGTGGGCAGGTTATTACAGGCTAAAGGCCTGAGGTTTATATGTCCTATTTGTGCTGCTGCTGGACAAAATATATATATATTAACCATGGCAACTTGTGCATCACAGGAGAGACTGCTTTTCCTGAGACAAATCAACTTACTGTTATTTTTAACAGAGTAAATATATGACAGCAAACTTTTTTCATCCATAAGTCACTTCTGTGAACAGCTAGTTATTGCAAAATTTTATTGTTCTGTAATTTTTCCAATTTCAAAAAAAAATGTATTGACTATCACAGTCTCAGATCCTTTCCTCCTCACCTCCAATTTCATTTTGTTGCTTTTTGGCTCCTTAGGATGAGTCAAGATGGATATGAGCTTCAATCATCTTACTTCTGTGCTTTCTTACAGTAAGATAAGAGTCCTTAGTCTTTACTCAGGCAAAACTCTGTAGGAGTGTTTCTTGAGTAAGCACTGCAGGATTGGGCCCGAAGTTTGTCACTTGTTGAGGGATCTGGGTGTAATCAAGAAATCGTGTGCAGGGTGGTGCTTTCCCACATCAGGTCCTGTTTCTCATATTTCAATGTTTAGAATGGGTTTGTGCATCTTTTCCTTGTGTACCTTTCCCCTTCTTCAGCACCAACAACAGACACGTTCTTCTGAGCACATAGTAACTGTACAAACATCAAATTCTGACAGTTTCCAAGGCAAGAAGGAAGGGTGAGGAGGGAGTCAGAACATTCCACTCACTAAACCCTACTGCCCATCATCTAGGACTTTGCCAAGGGAACTAATACTTAGCTGGCATATGGTTAACAAACTGCCTCCCTGGTTAAGAAATCTGCATGGCTCCCCAGTCATATTAAATGGATGCTGCAGGGGAGAAGCCATCACCAACAGCAGAGGGATGAGTGGACAGACAAGTATCGTCTCATGCCAAGAAAGAACCAGAGACACTTGCTACAGAGTCTCTGGCTCAGAGCAGAGTGTTTAATCACAAAATAAGGGTCCCTATGTTTCCTCCCTAAAATGTTTGGGTTCTCTTACATACCAAAACAAGCACACAGAATCATAGGACTGAAAGGGACCTCGAGAGGTCATCTAGTCCAGTCCCATACACTCACTAAGTATTATCTAGACCATCCCTGACTGGTGTTTGTCTAATGTGCTCTTAAAAATCTCCAATGACAGTGACTCCACAACCTCCCAGGCAATTTATTCCAGTGTTTAACTACCTTGAAAGTTAGAAAGTTTTTTCTAATGTCCAACCTAAATCGCCCTTGCTACAATTGAAGCCCATTGCTTTTTGTCCTATCCTCAGGGGTTAAGGAGAACAATTTTTCTCCCTCCTCCTTGTAACAACCTTTTATGTACTTGAAAACTGTTATGCCCCTCTCAATCTTCTCTTCTCCAGACTAAACAAACATAATTTTTCAATCTTCCCTCATAGGTCATGTTTTCTAGACCTTTAATCATTTCTGTTGCTCTTCTCTGGCCTTTCTCCAATTTCTCCACATCTTTCCTGAAACGTGGCGCCCAGAACTGGACACAGTACTCCAGTTGAGGCCAGAGTAGACTGGAAGAATTACTTCTCGTGTCTTGCTTGCCTGCTAATATATTCCAGAATGTTGCGAAAAATGTAAACATCAGTGATACACTGTTGACTCATATTTAGTTTTTAATCCACTACGACCTTCAGACCCCGTTCTGTAGTACTCCTTCCTAGGCAGTCATTTCCCAATTTACATGTGTGCAACTGATTGTTCCTTCCTAAGTGGACTGTTACTTATCACCTTATTGTCTTCTAGATGTTTGCAAATTGATTACTTAGTTATCTGCTCCATTATCTTTCCGGGTACTGAAATTAAGACTGGTCTGTAATACCCCAGGTTGTCCTTATTTACCTTTTTACAGATTGGCACTATATTTGCCCTTTTCAAGTCCTCTGGAATCTCTCTCGTCTTTCATGACTTTTCAAAGATAATCAGTAAGGGCTCAAAGATCTCCTCACTCAGCATCCCTGATGCCATTCAAAATTGCTCTTGGTGCATTCCTGAATCTTTTCTCAGATATGGAGACCATCATATACTAAGTATTTCCATGCCGGTATTAGTTAGATTAGCAGGAGTATCAGTCAAAGTGTGGAATGCAATATTGATTGATCCAGAAGTACTGGCTTTGGTGTAAAAGGTGTGACACAGAAATGGTGGTAAGACTGTTCACAAGGCACAGAGATTAGTATCCATCAATTCCAGTGTCTATTGTTACACTAGGACTCAGAGTTCTAACATGCAATTGTTCAGTGGAATCAGGGTCACCATTCTTCTAGGCTGGATTAACATCCTAGTGTTCTGTCAGAGAATAATTTCAAAGCAGACAATCCTTTACGGTTAGCAAAACCTCTCATGCTGAGTAGGTAACAGCATTTTCTTACTCATCAGAAGATTACATCTTTATTTACAAAGTCTAATTTGTGAACAAAGCTGTTCTTTAAAATATCTGAGGTTAAAGGTAGTTTCTTAGGACAGGGAATTGTCCAGTGGAAGTTGGTGTTAATTCAGGTTGTGCTGTACGCCAGCCCATTTTGTGAGCAATGCACTAACTTTGCCTGCTTATGGTCGTTCAATGATCCCAATTCTGAAACACACTTAAGCATGAATTAGTCTTCACTTTAACTATATGTTTTGGTGGGATTTAAGAACTTGCTTATAGTTATGCAGATACTTAAGTGCTTTGCTGAACTGTTGTTTGAATTGCTTAAATAAACTATTAACTGCTAAATGCTGATGATAAGCCACTAGTTGATTCCCAAATTTATTTTGTTAAACATTTTGGTTATACTTTGCGGCAATAAACAGCTTTACTGTAGAAAATTACTCAATGTTCAAAAGATTGCATTGTTCTTACTAACCCCCACCCTCCAAACAAATCAGTTTTGCAGCTAAGCCGGTAAACTATAAGCAAATAAACTTTTGATCTCAGTAAACTATATAAATCTGCTTCTTTTTTTATAATCCTTACTAAATTATAACCCTTGATACCTTAGTTTAGTAAAATTTGATTTGCTCTTACGTATGCAATTTTTTACATTCCTCTCCATCTTGGACAATGTAAAGAGAGTGGGTGGTTTCACTTTTGTTTCTAGTCAGTTTCACTTTCGGCAAGAGATGAGCGAAACAGGCAGTGATCAGATCTGGATTAGGGGTAGGTTTGAAGTTCAAGAGCAGTGAAATCCAACAAGCTGTTCTTGCACAATCTCAGATCCAACTGTGGCAATCTTGTGAGATCAACTATGCTCCTGAAAATTTCACCATTGTGGGATGCATCTAAATCATCCCATCTAGGCTAATGTCAGCATTTCTAATGTGCCTGTCACTCTAGCATCTGGGTACTAGGATCGAAATCATAGACCCAGTGCAGTCAATGGCAAAACTCCCACTGACTTTACTGATGCCAAGACTTTACCCTAGATATATAAAACAGGTCTCTTTTGGTTTTGAATTCAACCCAGAGCAAAACTGAATGAGGTAGGTTTATGTTGGAAGGAGATGAATCAGAATCCCTTGGAATTGGATGGAAAAGGTAGTTGAATTTAAGGTTTCATTTTGGGCCTATTTCTAGATCCTGCTTGAATTTGAAAAGGAAAAAAATCCACCGAAGAAACATATCTGCAGGGAAACCCTGCTATAACGCACCCTGCAATAAAGCGAATTTGGGTATAATGCGATCATAAGGTGGCTCCGGCCGCCCTAAGCAAAAAAAAAAGCAGCTGGAGCACCATGGAAGCGCAAAAAAGAAAAAAGGAAAAAAAGGGGCTGGAGCGCCGCTGAAGAAAAAAAACAAAAAATTCAATGTGCCTTCCCCACTGCCTCTTCCATATCTACCTAATATCTAGCAAAAACTCCTGGTTCCTTTTGCTAGATATCAGTCAAATGATGACTTGGGTGACCATATGTAAATCACATGGTCTTTTGGAAGCACACATGGCATTGCTGACAAAAGATATAGGATTTTTTTTCTTACTATGACTCTTAATTTAGCAATTCATTCACATTATCAAAGAGACCTGCACAACAATAGCAAATCCAATGAACAGAATGAACCCTGCAATTTTATGACGTGGCTTTTAACAATGGAGTCTATTATAATCAACTCGCTGAGTATCAAAAAGGGACAGTAGGCCTTCAAACGCCTGAGCTGGAATGAAAAGCTATTGTGCAATCCCGATGAACCTTTTATCTGCACTTCACTCTAAGACATTATCGGAATTGTATGCTGTCTCGCTCAAAGGCTCCTCTTCTATGCTACAACTGTTTGTGCAGCCTTTGAATTTCCAATTACAAGTTTGTGGGTCTTTTTAAATGCAAGATGATTATTTTACAAGCACTTGTGTTTAAACTAATGGTGAGCTTTATACTCATGGCATGACAAAATGTTATGGGATGCTCTTGAGAGGAAGGATTGAGAGTGAGATGATCTTGAGATTAAGTTACTGGACTCAGGAGCTCAGAGCTGAATTCCCAGCTCTGCCAAAGATATCCTGTGTGATCCTGGGCAAGTCACTTAATGTCCCTGAGTTTCTGTCCCCCATTTGTAAAATGGGGACAACACATACTTTGGCTATCTTGTCTAATAGTTTGTAAGCTCTTTAGGACAGGGAGTATCTCTGGCTCTGTGCGTGTACAATGCCGAAGGGCACAATGGGCCTTGGCCGGCACCTCTAGATGATACTGTAATACAATTAATGATGATGATGATGACGGATCCTTTTTAATAATGAAGGTTATGTCCCATTGTCCTTAGTCGCAATTGCTTAACAAACACAGCCAACTAGTACTAGGGAGCAGATGTATTTACTGCAATGTAGGGCCAAGTCCTGAACAATGCTGAGCAGGAGCCACAGAAGTCAATGGAAGATGCAAATGCTCAGCTCCTTTTGTGATCTGACCCAGTGAGAAAATGAACTGTGTTGTAAGTCAGATTGATTTTGGCCTTTCACATTAGAAGATGGGAGCCTCTAGTTTCGCCACCCACTGCCATCACAGGAAGCCAGTTTCATGGGATACGCCCATCTGCCAGAGGATCCTTGCGCACTCCTCCTGAAGCGGGGAAAAGAGCTCAGGTTCCGTTCCTTCCTGTGTGGTTTATAATGGTTTCTGTGTTCTGGGTGTGAATGAGTGTATGACCAGTGCCGTTTTGAACGGTTCTGCTTTCAGATGAATAATACTGGTAAAACCCTGCAGGGGCCAATTTGGCCATTTTGGTTTAAACCATCAATAAATCCTTGATGCTGCCATCACCTGGGAGCCCTGCAAGGGAACAGAGGAGCCTCTGACAATCTCCCCATCCCATCCCACAGGAATGAATCAACTTCCCCACTGGGGGAAGAGGAGCGCCCCCAGTCTCCTTGCATTTGCAGGAAGGATCTATGGGCAGCTGATCCCATTGGGCAGCAGCAGAAGGTCCCCAGGGTGTGCTGTGGCTCACTTCCCTGCATTGCTGGCACTGGTGGCCAGAGAGAGGGAAACAGAAGAGCAGTTAACCACTTTGGGATATACGTTCAGTGCTTGTAAAAAGGTATAAGCTCCTCACCCCCACCCCCCTGGCCAATCTTTTGTTTCCTAATTAAAACAATGGGAAATATATGTTAAAAAAAAGACAAAAAGAAAGGGAGAGAGGCTCAGGGCCTGATTCTCCTCTCACTTGAATCAGTTTTACTCCAAGGTAAGTGCACTACTCACTGGAGTCACTCCTGATTACACCAGGCTCGCTGCATTGACTTCAGTGGAGTCACTACTGATCTGCACTGCCTTAAACAGGAAGAGAAACAGACCCCATCTTTAATATCAAATGTAAATAATTCTCTCTCCTCTCAAGCTTGATGCCCTATTATAGATTCAGATCTATTTCAGCCAATCTGAAGCCATCTGCACAATAGGAGAGTGATGTGATTGCCACATCGGCTGACTCAACAGTGAGCAGAGCTTCCCCCAGCCAGTGGCTGGGCAGACTGTGTGCATCTTACAGGTCTCAGTAATTCTACCAGGTAAGCCAAAATGGGGCATTTTGCTGGTCAAAATACAATTTGCTCATTGTCAGCCGGAAGTTGCTTTTGCAGCTCTTCTTTGCAGCAGGAAATACTTTCGTCTCTCACCCCTGTATTAACAAACTTTGACCCTAAACTATTAGATCTCTGTTCCCGTAACCGCCCAGACCACTTCCACTTAATTCTGCTTGAAATTATCAGCTATAGTAAATGGCAATAAATATCAGTGTGATCGTACATGTAGTGTTGCTTTCTGATTGTGGATTTGAGGTTCTCAATACAAAAATGAATAATAATGAATAATACTTAATACTTCTGTAGCACCTTTCATCTGAAATATCTGAAAGCACCAAACGTTCATTGACTCTCCTACCAACAGTGCAAGGCAAGTATTATTATACCTGTTTTACATATGGGGAAAATGAGGCAAAACGGTTATTTGGCCAGTGATCATATGGTGAGTCACTATCACAGCCCGCATTGAAACACAGGTATGCCAACTCCCAGTCCTGTGTTCTAACCACTAAGAAATCTGCCTCACTGTGTGGGACATGCGGCAGTCCTGTGTCTACAAAGCCTCCATTATACCTGAGTAGGACTGGCCCACAGTAGGAGGGATGTATTTTGGTGCACATGTCCTCCAGCTGCAGCCGCTCCCCTGGGCTGATGTCATAGCTGTGCTTAGGCTTTGGGTAGCTAACCAGCCAGCCGTAGTCCACACCCGTCTTTATCTTGTGATATTCATTCTCTCGCTCTCGTTGCTGTTTCTCTGCCTGCTTGATCTGCCAGCCTAGTTCCATCATTAGTGTTTCCACCACCACCTCTGTGGGGTTCCTTTGGGAAATCCGGCTCGGTGGCTCATTCCACCTGAACCAGGAAGCCAGCGACATGCTTGCCCAGTTCTTTTACCTGTAAAGAAAAAACACATTATTGTTAATGCTTTCACTGCATATGCTGCATCTCTCCAATTTGCAGTGCTGGATTTTCCAGAGTTCAGCACCCAGCAACTCCCCATCTAGACCAGTAAGTGCTGCTGGGTGCTGAGCACTTTTGAAAATCTCATCAATAGGGGCCCAGTTGTGCTTGCCCTTTGTGCAGGTTTGCAGGGGGAGAAGGAAAGTACAAGGAGACACTGCCTCCCCTGCACCCACTATCCCCAGGCATTAAAGGGCCGTCTGGTCAAAATCACAGCATCTGAGCTTAGAAGAGCACAGTGCCTGCTGCTCTATTCATTTAACCATGGGGAAGAATAATGCACTAAAGGGAACAGAGCCAGGGCCAAAACCTGAGCAGCTTCCACTGCCAAACCCCGGCATGTTTGAGAGCTGAGAGATGGACTGTAGGACAATCCTCCCCAAACTCTCTATGGGATAGAGTGGCTCCACGCCACCCACAATCCACAGCTGGGCCTTCAATGTTCCTGCAGTTATCTTCCATTAGCAATGGAGCTCTCAGGAGCTGAACAGGTATTGGGGGCAGCTTCACAGATGCTGATGGAAAGTGGTGTGAATTACAATGATATCTCACATGTGGCCAACCGAGGGTCTGAGGATAGGAAAGTGCTTTACAAAAGTGGGTATGATCATCTCCATTTTACAGATGGGGAAACTGAGGCACACAAAGGCAAAAAGACTTGCCCAAAGTCAGAGAGTAAGTTGGTGGCAAAGCTGGGACTCTCCTGTATGTACACGTACACACACACACTCTCTCTCTCATGTTTTTAACACCATAACCATCACTATGGTTCCTTCTTACCATTCACACTTTCCTGTTCCAGAAAAGTCTCCACCCCAGGAGGAATTCACATCAAAGGACGACAAGCTGTGCTACCACCACCACCCTCCCTTGGAGCTTCCACTGGCAGAGGTAGCTCCAGTTTGCAGCCAGGAGTCCCAAGTCCTGCCAGCAGATTGAGGCAGTATGCTGAATCAGCACATCCTGCGCTCACTCTGGCTACTCTCCCTTCTCAGCCCTCTATGGCCCCCTAGTGGTAATGAACACAGCATGTTATTGTATCTGATGACATATCTTAGTGCCTTGGTCATAAGGAATTCCTCCTAGTTAATGGCAGTGAAGTATGGGCCAGTGGTTAGCAGATAGCTGGCACCCAGGACTTTTGACAGGTTTTTCTTGGCTTGCACACCAGGGCCACCCAGAGGAATCAGGGAGCCTGGGACAAAGCAATTTCGAGGGAGAGGACATAAAAAAAGGCACCACTCGCTGTGGCACTTGTACTCATCGGGCGGCGCTCTGAGTCTTCAGCGGCAGTTTGGCAGCAGGCCTTTCACTCACTCCGGGTCTTTGGCGGCACTCAAGGACCTGCCACCGAAGTGCCGCCAAAGACCCAGAGTGAATGAAGGGCCTGCCGCCAAAGTGCCGCCGAAGATCCGGAGTGCCGCCAGGTGAGTAAAAATCCCAAGGAAGGGATTCTCAGCCAGGGCTTGCGGGGCCCCTGTGGGGCCCGGGGCAAATTGGCCCCCCTTGACCCCTGCTCTGGGCAGCCTTGTTGGACACTGAGTTGCTGCCTGGCCTTGGGCAAGTCACTTATACAAACTAAGTATCCAGTGAAATGAGAGAGGTTGGGGACCGGTGTGTACACCTGATGGTATGGGCCCTTTTTGAGGGCCAGGAACACCAATTGCACATCCTCCTCTCTCCACTGTTGAAGAGCAGAGCTAATTTTGAATCCATTAGGAGTCCATCTAGAGGCTGCTAAGCTGAATTCATGTTGAGTCAATGGTGCACCAGCACCTGGGCTTCCCTACTACAAGCTGAAATCACTAAAAGAGCTAAGCTTACTGAGCTGAGATCACTGAGTGCTGTGTTAACTAGTGGGGGAGCCTAAAGATCTATTGCTAAGCGGCTGGCAGAGCAAAGCAGTTTGCAGCACGTTGGAGCAGCCCACGGAACAGTGAGCAGAGTGGAGCGGTTTGTGGGAGCAGCTCATGGGTTGGCTGAAGGAGTGGCACAGCTGGTAGAGTGGAGCTGGTCGTAGTGAAGGCTGCAGCAGAACTCCACGGAGAGGCGGAGCAGTTTGCAACACAGAGCAGCCCATGGAAGAGTGAGTGGAGTGGTGCAGTTTGCGGGGGCGGCTGGAGCGGCGGAGCAGTTGGCCCCCTGGCCCACGTAAGGTGCCCCTTAACACCCTGTGTATGCCCCCTCCCATTTCCACCCAGGCTGGGGGGGCGGGTAAACTCTGCAGATAAACTCTGGGGTGGCACTGACCAGAAACAGAGACTTTTGGGTTGTTGGACTTCGGGGTGATTGGACTTAAGACCCTAAGGGGGAAAGGACATTGCCAAATGTACTTGGAAGTGGGTTTTTGCTTAGGGTTTGTGTTATAATTCTGTTTGTGGTGTTTCTCCAAAGCGATGCTGCATTGTTTCCCTTCTTTATTAAAAGGATTTTGCTACACTCGGAGTCCATGCTTGCGAGTGGGGAAGTATTGCCTCTTAGAGGCGCCCGGGGAGGTGGTATGTAATTGTCCCAAGTCACTGGGTGGGGGCTCGAGCTGGTTTTGCATTGTGTTATTGAAACGGAACCTCTGGATACTGAACCCAGCCCTTGTTGCTGCCAACTCAGAGGGGCAGAAGGGTTACAAACAGATGACCTGACTGTTCTGGTGTGCTGGAACTGTACAAACAGACAATATCACAACTATTAATGTAACAGCGAGGGCTGTCCTAGGGGGAAGTGAAAGCATGCATAAGCTTGGACTATTATTTTCAAATTAAATGCACCTGTGTTGCTGGATGTGTTTATATTGTATTTAGGAAGAACATTCAACACCAACCAGCTCCTCCTAGTGTACTCATTTTAACAGCACTCTATACTGACCATTGTAATGACAATTATTGTTGACACAATAGAGTCCGAAGCAGGTGCTCAGAGCATGAAGAAGAGCATGCACAAAACAATGTCTACTATTTCTTCTCCTAACACTTACATACCTTGCTGCTTCCGTCCATTAGCCCTCAGGGATGGGCACAAAGGATATTTGCAGTGGAAGTTACAGAGAGGTTAATGTCAACCAGTTCTAGATCAGTCAGGAGATGACATGCTATGACTCGACGGGGCATATAAACCAGGTGATGGGCTAAGGGCCTTGATCCTGCAAAGCGCTTGGGACTAACCAAATAATCAGAGGTGCGGAGAGACCTCTCATGAGGACATATTTAAGTCAACACAATGAGTGGGCTCAGTAGGCTGGCCAAAAATTTTCCATCTATTTTTTTTTTCCAATGGAAGATTGTTTGGAACAAAATTAAGATTTTTCACAGGAAGTTTCTGCTTTCCTCACCATTTTTTTTTTAACAGAAAACTGAAAATTCAAAACCCAATTTTTTTTTCGTTTTTAGCTGAACATTTGGGGGTTTTGAGGTTTTGTTTTTTTGATGGAAAAAGGCAAAATTTTCCATGGGGGATTTCCCCCCGCCTCCAACCAGCTCTAGTGCTCAGCATCTTGCAGGACTAGATTTCAACAGGGTGTTCCTACATCTGTGGATCCAGGCTTAACAATCTGAAAGGGTTTGCCCCAAAATGAAGAGTATTGCATCATGATGCAAATGTTGTGATGGCACTAGTTAAATATCACAGTGCCATTTATCAGCTTCATCCATTGCTGTGTGAGCAACAAGTTGGATTGCCAACTTTCTACATGCACTAAACCAAACACTCTAGCCCTGCCCTTCCCCAATGTCCCACTCCTCTGCTCACTACATTCCCCTTCCCTCATTGGCTCTCTCCCCCCCACCTCACTCACTTTCACTGGGCTAGAGATTGGGGTGCGGAGGTGTGTGTGAAGGCTCTAACTGGGGGTGCAGGGTCTAGGGTGGGGCTGGAGATGAGGGGTTTCGGGTGCAGGAGGGGGCTCCAAACTGGGGGGTGGGGCCAAGGAATTTGGCATGCAGAAGGGGGCTGTGGGCTGAGGCTGGGGGGTAGGGTGCAGGAGGGGGTGAGGGCTCTGGGGTGGGGCTGCAAATGAGGGGTTTGAGGTGTGGGAGGGAGCTCTGGGTTGGGGTGCAAGGGAGGTGAGGGCTCTGGGCTGGGGGTGAGGGCTCTGGGGTGGGGCTGCAAATGAGGGGTTCGAGGTGTGGGAGGGAGCCCTGGGTTGGGGTGCAAGGGAGGTGAAGGCTCTGGGCTGGGGGTGAGGGCTCCAGGGTGGGGCTGGGGATGAGAGGTTTGAGGTGCAGGAGGGTGCTCCGGGTTTTGGGCAGGGATCAGGGCTGGGACAGGGGGCTGGGGCTTGGGGTTGGGGCATGGGCTTACCTTGGGCAGCTCCTGGTCAGCGGTGCAACGGGGGGGCTAAGGCAGGGTGCTTGCCTGTCCTGGCACCACACTGTGTGCGCCCTGGAAGCAGCCAGCAGGTCTAGCTCCTGGGAGGCGGGAGGGAGGGGGTGGGAAGAGGATCCACGCACCGCTCTCGCCTGCAGGCATTGCCCCCCCCCCGCTCCCATTGGCTGGTTCCTGGACATGAGAGTGTGGAGCTAGTGCTTGGGGTGGGGGCAGCACGCAGAACCCCGTGGTCCCCCACCTAGGAGCCAGACCTGCTGGCTGCTTCTGGGTCACAGTGTGGTGCCAGCCAGGACAGATAGGGACTAGACTGTCTTAGCACCACCAACTGGACTTTTAACGGCCTGGTCAGTGGTGCTGACCGGAGCCACCAGGGTCTCTTTGCCACCGGGTGTTCCAGTTGAAAACTGGATACCTCGTTACCCTAGAAACAAGGAAGGCAGAAGCTATGAAGTAGCCTGGAGTTGTCCCAACATTAGGTCCTTTATACCATATGGTTGAACCATGCTAACAGCCATGTTTACAAAAGGCGGCAGGGATTTGGGATGGCTCAGGTTTTGAGTGTCCAACTGGAGGCCTTGACTTCAGATCCTCAGCATTTCTGAAAATCAGTCCCCAGAAGTCTCAAGTTGGGCACTCCAAAATGAAGCCTGGCAGAATTAATGGACTCTTCTGAACAGTCTGGTCTATTATTTTAAAACAGAGCAGGCAACAGCAGCCATTCACTAGCAGAATGAAAGCCTCATAACAGAGCTAGTCAAAAATGTTGTCAAAATGCATTCTTTGATGGAAAATGGCTTTTTTGGCAAATCAAAAATTTTAATGAAAAGTGTCCATTTGTGTGACAAAAAATTGGATTTTCATAAAAAGGTAGAAAATTTTTCGGTTTTAAGTAACTGTAAACTAGATTTAATTTTTTTTAAACTGAAACTTTTCTTGGTTTGGGTTTTTCTAATGAAACACACCAAAAAGATGAAAAAAAGTTTCAATGAAAATGAAAAAAAATTCATTGAAATTTTTCATAGGGGAAAAAAGTAATTTCCTGATGAGTTCTCCCTTAATCATCTCTTGATGATGGCTGCTAGTAAACTGCACATCTAACTCCTGATGCTCCACTGATTTACATGGAACATTAATAGGAGATGAAAGTAGCAGCACAGTAAGTGGAGTGAAGAACCAGCAGTGAAGCAGAGGCGGTATATAATGTATTTGGTTTGGCTCTTGTTTTAAAATAATTACATATTGTAATTCACCTTCCACTTCACTTGTACGCTTCAGAACACTATCTTAAGCACCCAACGAGCTAAGCAGCAACATGTCCACTCCTCCGCTAGGCAGGATGACCTACAAGATAATTTCTACCTTGATTTCTAGGTCAAATTGTGTAAATTTGATTTTGAACATTAACTTTAATAACATGTTTAAGCTGATGAAGCCCCTAGAGAGAGATGTACCAACTTCCACAGGTCTGAATTTGGCCTTATACCGCTACACTTCTGTTGATGCCTTCATACCGTCACAAAACCATTAAAATAAGCAACTAAAATAGTTAGATGACTTAAAGCACAAATCTCACTGACTTTCAATGGAATATATAATCCTAAATCACTTAGGTGCTTTTGAAAGTCCCACCCATAAGCTTAGATCTAAAACCTGAAAATGGCAGCAGCCTCAGAAGCCAGGAGAGAAGGAGAATTTCATATCTAAGTTGCAAAGTGACTAAAGCTCTAGTCCCCAATATAGTGATAATTACCAAAAGTTCATAGTCACTTAGAACTCAAGGTACAACTTGGAATATCTTAAGTACTTCTGGACTCCCAGAAGTAGTAGTGGTCAAAGGGCTTTTCTTCTCCATATGGCAAGGAAACTGTTTCAAAAGTGGACCTAACCTCAGTGAGCCACACCTTTGTCACTTCAAGACTGCATTACTGCAAGATGCTCTATTCAGGACTACATTTGAAGACCACTTGGAAACTTCAGCTAGAGTGGAACAAAGCTGTCTGCTTGCTTACTGGTGTGCCAGGTATGGAGCGCATTGCACTGTTACTCCATAGACATCACTGGCATCCAATTTAGTATTCAGGTGCAATTCCTGGTGTTGATTTTAATCTAAAAAGCCCTGCATGGTTTGGATCCTGGTTATCTTTGAGGCCACTTCTCTCTTCATGCCTCAACCTGGAGGTTGAGACCAGGTAGGATGCTCGAGCTGACAAATCTAGATTAGTATATTTAGCATCACAGTATTCTCTGGGAGGAGCCCCTCAATTCTGGAACTTGTTTCCTGTGCTGGTCCAGAAGTTCACGAGTCAACCGACTTTCGGGGCATGATGTAGATCTGTCTATTTTATTTACCCAGGCTTTTGCCTGATGAGATAAGCTGGGAGGGCTGGAGTTCTGTGTTGGCAGTGGGAGATGTTTGACACTATGTTTGACGCGATGTCATTTTAAGATGTAATTGCGTGTGATTTCATATTTTCGCCATGACCCTAAAAGTGCAAGTAATAAAATGAAAAATAAAAATAAATAAAAATACAAATACAGTAGGGAACAAGATCTCTAAGATAACATTTGTGGAGTCCCTAGAATTGCAATTTGTAATGTATGCAAAATCAGATTCTAATACAGAAGGACTGGGAAAATGTGTTGAAAATAGCTAGCTTGGGAGGAACCTTTTTTGGTAAGATTGCCCCATTCTGCAAGGGTTTTGCTCAAAGATCAGTCAACAAATCAATAAAGTCACATTTCCAAAAGTGGAGTCTGGAAGTAATCAAAGTGTGCTATGCATCAGCACATTGGCATCAGAGTGACGAACAAACCTGGAAATGGTTCTTACAATTACCTCCCAGTTTCCTACAGAATCTACAAATCTAGGTGATATGATTGTCCATCAATGTGCATGTCACTAAAAGAATCCACACCATTAAAGAAAGGTGCCCCAAGAAGTCTATATTCTGTTCTTGGGGTCCCAAGTTTGAAAATATTGCACCATCTAACTTTTAGACTCTTCCAGAATCAGAAAATGTGCCACATTGGATCAAACCACTGGTCCAGTATACTGCATCTAACAGCAACCAGTACCCGATCCTTCAGAAGAAGGTAAAAAACAAAGCAATGATTGCAAGTTCTGTGAGGCAAGGATCATATATGTGTGCAAGGCAACACATACACTTCTGGTGCTCTATAAATAATGATGCCCTAACTCAGGGGTTGGCAACCTTTCGGAATTGCTGTGCCGAGTCTTCATTCATTCACTCTAATTTAAGGTTTTGCGTGCCAGTCATACATTTTAACGTTTTTAGAAGATTTCTTTCCATAAGTCTGTAATATATAACTAAAATATTGTTGTACGTAAAGTAAATAAGGTTTTTAAAATGTTTAAGAAGCTTCATTTAAAATTTAATTAAAATGCAGAGCCCCCTGGACCGGTGGCCAGGACTCGGGCAGTGTCAGTGCCACTGAAAATCAGCTTACGTGCCGCCTTCGGCACCCGTGCCATAGGTTGCCTACCCCTGCCCTAACTAGCTGTGCACATTAGGGAACCCTGTGGTGATTAGTTCATGCCCTGAAGCTTTGATTACCCTTACGTTAGCAGGCAGAGCAACAACTATTGGAAATGATCCTGCTCCTACTGAACTCCCATACAGTACAGTGGGAGCAGGACACAGTTCCCTTCCTGTTAATGATAATGGTAATATCACCAGGATGACTTGTTTCTTTCAAGCCAGCCTCTCTCACTTTCACATTACCACAGATGGCAATGTTTGCCTGTTGCAGGTTTAGCCCACCTGTATAGGTAACTAAATGGCGTGCTGATGATTCTGAGTCCATAACTCCAGTACCCTAAAATGCATCTATGCTCTGTTACATACTTAGATGGTATTTTTGTATTTGTGAGTTTAGCATGTGTTCACCACTATGTTATTAAAGGTTAAGATACCTTGACATGATCCAGTAAGAGGCACTGAGGCAAGCTCACTGCTAGCAAAAGGGGATGGTAGAATGAACTAAGATATTGTAAAGATTTAAATGTCTCTGCACTCTCACTCACATGACTCGGTAATTTATATTAAAGAGAAACTATTCTGCAGTTATTTAGAAAAGATGCAAATACCTACAACACTCAGCCAGCACCTTCCTTCATCTGATACAGGTTGAGCTGGGTCTCTCATATAACGTGTGGGTATTTTACCAATGTTTTTACCAGCCAACAGGCTAATTAGTGCTATATTCCTGTCAACTAGCCTGTTCTTATTACTGTCTGAGTCTGACCTCACACTGGTATATATGCACCAGTGTACACACAGCCTAGTGAGAGGAGAGCTAGGTCCTGTAAGGGTAATTTGTGAACAGATTTTAACCTCCCATCATGTTCCACCTATTACCATTGCTGGCTGTTTTATTAGAGGCAGCAGGGTCCCTCATGGATAGAGCAGGAAACTGAGAGTCAGGAAATCTGGGTTTTAATTCCCACTGACTCACTATTGGTAAAATCTTGCAATGTGCTGAGCGCTTCTTATGACCTTCAGCTTTTTTATCTCTTTCAGTGGCTCTTTGTCAAAGAGACTAGTGCTGTGAGGGAGTACAGCTTTGAAAAGCGTTGCTGTAGCAGGGCATCAGAACGATGCTGCAAGATGATAATCACTTCTGAAAAGAGTTCAGGCACACTGGCATCAATGGGAGTTTTGTCTGAGCAAGGACTGCAGATTGATTTTTCCAGTCCCCACAACGTATCTAAATGACTTGGGAATACAAGTCCCACAGGCTTTCAACAGGGCTTTTAGTCCTCAGTGTCCTAGGTGCTTTTGAAAAATCACACGCCCAAGCAAGAAGGGCGAAGGGCAGGCAGAGCAGATTCCCTGCAATTCACACTGCCTGTTTTCTAACAGAGGGAAAATCCAGTCCAAGCATCTCATGCAAAGCTACAGCCAGTGTTAGTTGTCCCTAGGTGGTTCTTGTTTGCATGAAGCTGTTTTTCTCTCCTCCTTTCTAGTGCTGGAAACTGGCCACATACACTCAGTGGAACTGACAAGCCACCCCCACTCAACCTGCCATTGGTCTTTTCAGCCCAGGGAAGGGAGCAGGGGCTCCACTAATTGCAACTGCTCTTTTCAATTTAAAGTCCACACTGGGGCTAATCGTTAAGTAACATGAAATGTCTTTTCTATTAGGAAAGACACAACGGACTGGGGCTTACAGTCAGGTTGCAGGATGCGGATGACCAAGAGGGCTCAGCCTGGCTCCCTTTTGGGGAAAAGGGCTAACACAGCCATCTGTGTTAAATAAAAACAGTGCTTCATTTGGCTACAAATCCTTCTGTTGGACAATAAGTCAGTTTTGCTGCTGCTCAGAGTAGTCCATTCATGTTTCAGAGAGCTGGCTTTGACCATGCTCAGTTTATAAACTGGACAAATACTAATAAATTAAAAATATTAAACTGTTCATAAAAATCCCCACTCCAGAAGTAGTGTAGCGTTTCAGGAATTTTGCCTACTCAACTCTATATTTCCTTTTGGAAATAACACCTTCTCCTCAGCATTGACCATGTTTGGCATCAGATAATATATTTTACATATTTGTTTTTTCAATGTACTCTATAACTATACCTGTATCTGGATGTACATGTACCTGGATTATGCAATACTTCTATACTTGTATCTGTAGCTGGATGTTAATATTGGTCTAATGGGTGTTTCCTTGATTGTCAGTGATCATGTTCATAGGAAATGCCATTGAGCAAACAGCTAAACTAACAGCCCTTTCTGTATAGGCCTTTCCTTCCAGAGATGGGTCACTCCATCCTCTGTATCTTCACTAGCTCCCTGTGGCTGCCTCCATTCCTCTTCCAATTCTTCCTCCCTTGACTCTCTCAATGTTTCCCCTTGTGCTCTTTGTCTCTGGCTCCCTGTTCCACCCTTAAACATTTATAAATATAAAGATGTAGAAATGGAAGGGCCAGGCAGGGAGGAAATCAATGGGGGAGCTAGTACAGACAATGAACTGAGGAGCCAGTAAAGTACCAAGCCCATATGTGTTGTGGCTAGGGTGACCAGGTGTCCAGTTTTCAACTGGAACACCCGGTCAGACAAAGATCCTGGCAGCTCTGGTCAGCACTGCTGACCGGGCTGTTGACTGTTCAGTTGGCAATGGCGTGAAGCAAGGCTCACAGGCTCCCTGCTAGCCACCACGCTGCACGGCTCCCGGGAAGCAACCAGCATGTCCTCCCTCTGACTCCTAGACCAGGGATCTCAAATTCAAACCACCACAAGGGCCACGTGAGGACTAGTGCTTTGGCCTGAGGGCCGCATCACTGAAACTTTTCCATAAAACGAAACAAAAGTATAGTCAAAAATGAAAAAAAATCAAGAGTAATATAGTATGCTTTTAAAAGTCCATGTACATTTTTTAAAAATTGTAATGCAAAAAGTCAGTGCTAATTTTGACAGTCATTTTATTTTTGGCCACTTAGCTGGCAGCATTTTGCATCAACCAGAGCATCAATATTAGGTTTGATATCCTGAGACGAAACCCATCTCAGTGTTGCTTGCAAACTGTACCACGTTCCATACAAAAAACTACACTAAGAGAATGTTAAGACTGCACAGTTAAGCACACGTGCCAAAATTAGGGTTGCACACACAACTTTTTCTCTACCCTTTTGAGACTGCGTTATCATGTAATCTTTAATTACAGGGTCACGTACTGTTTCTCATATTATATATACCTTTTTTCTACACCCTTAAATTGTATAGCATCTTACAGTGATTTTTCTACTGACTTTTATTGCATTGTCACAGTAGCCCAATATATGCTTACTAGTAAAGGACTTGCCACTTAGCTGCTCAAGTTTGTGGTAAGTATGAGTGAAGGTGGCAAATGTGTGTTGTGATGGGAAGCTGTGTTGATTTGTGCCTGGGTTGTGTTGTGCTGGGAGATTTTGGTTGATTTGTGTTGGTGGCAAATAAGGGGTGTGCGCTGGGGTGAGGGGCTATCTGTATTTGGATTTGTTGGTTGTGTTGTTGTGTAGATAGTTGTGCTGATATGTGAGGTGGCAGCTAAGCACAAGGGTGTGGCAGTTAGGCCAAGTAATCCACAATCTGTGAAGTCTCCCTCATACAACCAATGAAACTATAGCATGCAAATTAGCTATTAAGCAAGGGTGGTGATTGGTTGAGTTATCTCTGATATCACACTGGTATAATATTCTTGGCACAGCACAGAGACACACCGTTCTCTAGTCGTACACCAACTGTCAAGTCAGAATAGCTGAGAACTTCAAAGTTGGTTGGTAACAGACTGCAAAACCCTCACTCCACCCCTTCCATGAGGCCCCACCCCGGCTCCACCACTTCCCAGCCCTTCCATGCCCCCATTCCAATCCCTTCCCCAAAGTCCCCGCCTCAACTCTGCCCCCTCCCTGCCCCTATTCCAACCCCTGCCCCAAATTCCCACCCCAGCCCCACCTCCTCCCCTGAGCGCATCACATTCCCGCTCCCCCTCCCCAACCCGGAAAGTCTTAAGCGTCGCCAAACAGCGGGAAGCGCTGGGAGGTAGGCGGAGGAGCAGGGACGCGGTGCACTGGGGGACGCAGGTGGTGAGGAGAGCTTGGCTGCTGGTGGGTGCAGGGCACCCACTAATTTTTCCCTGGGTGCTCCAGCCCCAGAGCATCCACGGAGCTGGCGCCTATGGCAGACTGCAAGAAATAACTCCAGGGTGGCGCCAGGGATGAGGAGCATGTAGCTCGTGGAGCCTGCACCCCCGGCCGGAGTCCTCACTCCCTTCAGCACCCCAGCCCCGAGCCAGCCTGATGAAAATGAGGTGTGCTCTCTACCCCTTCCCCAGCCCCACTAGTGAGCTGTAGGATACATTTCTTTGCCTTGCTGGCTGGCTATTCGGACTGCAGGCTGCTCATATAGACAGATCCCGATCCCCTTTAGGCTCCTACAAATCAGTTATGCTCAACTACTGGGAGTCCCAGTTTGACAGACTTGCTAAGTTTTGTTAGAAGAGGTCTGCTCTGTTGTGAATCGAAGGAGAATCATCAGATGGAGAATGTGCTTCCCTGGCAGAAAGAAGAGTTCAGCAAGCAAAGTGTTTCCCTTTCTCCCCGATGCCATGACCCTGCCTCCAACACCAACAAAAGAGGGCATGGATCAGCGTTCATGTTGCACTCCCCGTCAGTACCTGGCCCAGGCCAGGAAAGCTAATCATCCAACCAGCAGACCAAATTTGGTGATAAAACCTGATCACATGCCACCCGAGGCACATTGCACATACACTAAGAAAAGACACCAACAAACAAAACAGAGGGAGGAGGCAGAAGGTGAAACTGGCAGTCAAATTGGGTTGAAAAGCAGGGCTTGGATCTTGGAGGGGCACATTGTCAAACTCATTATACAGTCCTATCAGTACAGGAATGCCACAGGCAAAATTTATTGGTATGCTGGAGCTTTGGGGGGTACTTGTAAGAGTAGGAGGAAGAAATCTACCGCTAAGGGCTTGGATGATTGTCTATGAAATTAATTCAAAGCCCACTGAAATCAATGGAAAGACTCCATTGACTTCACTTGGCTATAGAGCTGGTCCTAGATGATCAACCTGTTAGCCAGGCAAAGAAATTCAGTCCCTGGCCATGATGCTCCCTGCTGCCCAGCCTATCTCACCAGCTCTGAGGATGCTAGGAGTGGTGAGGGACTGCCTGGGCAGTTAGGGAGCAGACAACTGAATGGTAGCAGTGCATGGCAGATACTGACACACCTTTGAGCTTTCCATACAGCATGTGAAAAGATTATGAAAAATAGTGGGGATACATTTTAAAAATGTGACAAACCCAGCATCAGGGATGTGATGATAATCTGTGAGCAAATATGTAGAGGGAGTTTGGAGGGACTGTGGGTCACAGGGAGGCAAAAAAGTGAAACTAGGTGAGGGAAAGTTAATAACTACATTATCCAAAAACCCACCATCAATCCACCTGTCCTCTGAACAGCAACTGTGTTAAATGTGGAGACTAAATTCAATCACTGACATCTCAAATGGGAGTTTTAATCCTGCTTTAAGTGAAAAGCTCAGCACAGCCCTAATTATGAAGTTGCTACTGATGCCTCTGTAATAGTAATTATATAACATGCCATAGAACTGTAATAAAAATATCTGCTTTCTTCCTGCCATAGTTTTCAGTAAAATGAACTACATCAACAGTTCTCCACCTTTTCCATAGGGGGACCGCTTTTTCCATACCAGGGTCCGTAGTACCACCACCCCTTCCCCATCTAGCCATGATCCTCTCACCTTTATACTTAGCAATAGGGGAAGGACAGAGTGATTATGACCTCCTGATACCTATTCGCAATACCCTGGAGATCATGACCCTAGTTTGAGAACCCAATCTACGTAATAAACCATAAAAATGGAAGGAAAGTCTTGTACTTAAGAGGCAAGTTTGGAAGTTAGGGAATCTGGGTTATATTCCTGGCTGTGCCACAGACTTCCTGTATGATTTTGGACTAGTTGCTTAACCTCTCTGTTTCCTAATCGGTAAAATTGGCATAATCAAATGTATCTATCCCACAGGGATGATGTGAGGCTTAATTCATTAGTGCCATAAAGCACACTGACCTTCTCACAGACAAAGCAGGACAAATATAATAAGTTATGCGACATCCTTCTTGTTCCCAACAAATGGAATTAAAAGATATAATTCTTGAGCACATTTCAATTATTCTGTTTTGCACCACAGTGGAAAAAATATTCTTTGTTTTGCTTTACAAGCTGGACTATCCAAGTGTTATGGAGGACACAAGATATGGGATACAAAGGGAATTGTCACAGTAATTAACAGATGTCAAAGGACATGACCCTGTTTCAAATACCAGGGAGGTTTGGATAACTGAGGTGCCTGTAAGTGTAACACTGTAAGGCTAGGTCTACACTAAGGACACTACAGCCACACAGTTGTAGTGCTGCGGCTGTGCCGCTGTAGGCGTGTATTGTAGATGCTTCCTACGTTGGTAGAAAGGGTTTTTCCATCACTGTAGTTAATCCACCTCCCAGAGTGGCAGTAGCTAGGTTGATGAAAGAATTTCTCCCTTGACCTAGCCATATCTATACTGGGGGTTAGGTCACGTTAACTATGGCACTCAAGAGTCTGGATTTTTCACATATGATGTAGGTAGATCAATTTTAAGTGTAGACCAGGTGACCAGGTCTAAGTGAAATGTATTTATTGTCAGTCTTCCTGGCTATAGGCTTTGCAGGGCTGTAAATAGTCTGACATGATTTCTATGGATGAGCTAATTAGAAGGTGACAGTTTGGAATGCTAGCAGTAGACTTCCAGATAAGGCCCTATCCTCCCATCCCTTTCTTACATGAGTAGCGCTTACTGATTCAAGTAGTCAGTAACATCAATGGGACAAGTCAATGTCAGGATTGGGCCCTGTCATTGTATCAGGTTGCTTTTGCTAGAGATGTGACATGACTGACAGTAACTTTCAGAGGCATGTGATGAGCATATTTTTAGCTCCAAGTACAGCATATCATTTTTGTATTTTATATTATGTAGTAGATGTACATACACTGAGCAGAGGATCTGGCCCAGTGTATACTGTACTGCTTAAAGGGTAATTTAGGGGAGAACAAGAAAATGTTACACAAGGTGCTGTGAGATAGAAGGCTAACCATAAACCAGGAGATAGAAAGACATCATATTTCTTTCAAGAATTAAGATGCATGCTGCAACTGTGTTGCATTTTCTACATTTAATGGCACCCACAAGATTGTGTAAGGAACCTTTTTATAAAATTAAAAGCACATGACCTTCCCTATGTTTGTATAGTTTGTGATATATTTTGATTCCTAGAGATTTGTTATAGGAGAAAAACTTTTTTCAATGTGTTTTCAACATACACTTTAATTACAAGAGAGTAAAGGAACATGACATGGACTATGACATGAACACTGCAATGGTCGTGATCCGAAGTTACAGAGAAAGTATGTGTTTGAGCCGATCATGGGAAAATATAACAAGGAACACGTGCTACCAAGCAAAAAAAAAACATATCTATTCCAGATCTACAGTTGATGTAAGAGCCACAGCTCCATTGACTTTAATGGAACTACACTCGTGTAAATCCACATAACTCCACTGAAGTCAAGAGCTATGTTGATATACAACAGCTGACCTTTATATGTCAGATAAAAAAAGCCAACAGAGTAGATCCATAACTATGGCAAGGAATCTCCACAGAAGCTAATCTTTATGTTATCTGCAGAAGCAAAAGGGGTTTTGTTTTGTTTTTTACAATTTACTTCAAATGCATAATAGCATTTCAGTCTGCCTACCTACCAGAGCAAATCAGGTTCATCTGCCGAGACCCAGAACTATTTTCATGCCAATTTCCCACACAGACTTCAAGCACTAAACATTTTCTAATGCAACCCACAATAAATAAACAAATAAATAAATAATACAAATGATATCAGTGGAGTGGCTTAAACACAGTAAACCAGGAAGTTCAGAATTAAGACAAACACTCTTTCCTTAATTCAGCCTCATAGGCCAATTGTTGTGTAATGTTGATGTTTGCTGCTTAAGGGTCACTATATTTTACCCCAGAAGTGGCTGCGTGTCTGGGATGGAGCAGGTAATTGTTAGATTCATACATCTTAAGTCCAGAAAAGATCATGTAGTCCGGCTTCCTGCATAATACAGACTATCAAATTGCACTCAGTTATGCCTGCTGCAATGGAGGAAATTATTCTTCCCTACTATGTAAATAAGAGGTAGAAAGGAATCCTGCTAGAACACATTGTGAGGGTTGGATCACAGAAACCCCCTGGGAGCTGCCAACTGATGTGCCAAAACTATCTCTGCTCCTGTTTTCCCTGCCAGCTCAGAACTCCAGCACCCTGTCTTGCTGGGCCAGATACTTTCGTCTGCTCCAACACAGACCCAGGGTCTGAATTACCTGTCCCAAAGCTGCAGATTTGCCTGAAAACAGCTCACAGAAGTGTGCTTGTCTTTAGCACTCAGATGCCCAACTCCCAATGGGGTCTAAACCCAAATAAATCTGTTTTACCCTGTGTAAAGCTTATACAGGGTAAACTCATAAATTGTTCGCTCTCTATAATACTGATAGAGAGATATGCACAGTTGTTTGCTCCCCCAGGTATTAATACATACTCTGAGTTAATTAATAAGTAAAAAATGATTTTATTAAATACAGAAAGTAGGATTTAAGTGGTTCCAAGTAGTAACAGACCGAACAAAGTAAGTCACCAAGCAAAATAAAATAAAATGCACGAATCTATGTCTAATCAAACTGAATGCAGATAATTTCATCCTCAGAGATGCTTCAGTAAGTTTTTTCCTCAGACTGGACACCTTCCAGGCCTGGGCACAATTCTTTCCCCTGGTACAGCTCTTGTTCCAGCTTAGGTGGTAGCAAGGGGATTCTTCATGATGGCTCTTTCCCTCTTTGTTCTCTTCGACCCCTTTATATATCTTTTGCATAAGGCGGGAATCCTTTTGTCCCTCTCTGAGTTCTCACCCCCTCCTTCTCAATGGAAAGACACCAGGTCAAAGATGGATTCCAATTCAGGTGTCATGATCATGTGTCACTGCAAGACTTCATTACCCACTTGCCAGCACACACGTATACAGGAAGACTTACAGGTAAAACACAGTCATTTGCAGACATTGGTCCTAGTTAATGGGAGTCATCAAATTCCAAACCACCATTAATGGCTAACACTTTGCATAATTACAATAGGCCCTCAGAGTTGTATTTCATATTTCTAGTTTCAGATACAAGAGTGGTACATTTATACAAATAGGATGATTACAGTCCGTAGATTATAAGCTTTGTAATGATACCTTACAAGAGACCTTTTGCATGAAGCATATCTTAGGGTATGGCTACATTTGGAATTTCAAAGCGCTGCCCCGGCAGGGAGCGCTGCCACGGCAGCGCTTTGAAGTGTGAGTGTAGTCGGAGTGGCAGCGCTGGGAGAGAGCTCTCCCAGCGCTGCATGTAAACCACATCCCTTACGGGTGTAGCTTGCAGTGCTGGGAGCCGCGCTCGCAGCGCTGCCACCCTGATTACACTGACGCTTTACACCGCTGTATCTTGCAGCGCTCAAGGGGGTGTTTTTTCACACCCCTGAGCGCGAAAGTTGCAGCGCTGTAAAGTGTGAGTGTAGTCATGGCCTTATTTACATTATATTCACTCATTTATTAATATTTTATAAAACCATATAGACTGCACAACGTCACACACATACCATGAGCAACATCTTTTTCCTCTCATTTTGTGGCTCATCTAATTTTAAAGGCATGTTCAAATAATGTTAAGGATCTGGTGTAAATCCACAATACAGAAGGATTTCAGAGTTAAAACTAAATATATATCCCTGACTCATCCTTTGTTAATCCTTAGTTATTGTAACAGCATTCCTTAGCCACAAAAGGGTGAGTCAAGGATGTAACTTCAGCTCAGAAATTCCTTGCACTGTGGTTTATACCACAGGTTTATTTAAACATAACATACTGTGCCTTGACTTATCTTCATATTAAATGGACAGAGTTATTGCTCATGCACTGTGGCCTAGAATTACAAATTCTTATATCAATGGACCTGTTAAGGTTAAAAGAGTTTCCTATATTATTCCTATATTCCCAGCATAGACCAGACTATGTGCTATGAATATGCAGATGGGATGGGGTGAACGCTATTAGCAATCCATCATCTGAAAAGTTTTGGAGGGATATTTATTCACAACAGATACCATAGTGGCATATGGTGGGAATGTATATTCACAGGAGCATGCGTATCTGTGCATAACACAGCCACCATCATGAAACTAATAAAATTCCCACTGAAAATATTTACTGTGGGCTAAATCCTGAAGATCTTACTCATTCCCATGCAAGCAAAACTCCTAGGTTACTACATGGGAATTTTGCCTGTGTACATATTGCAGGATATTGGGCTCAGTCTCAAAGTTTGGTGTAGCACAGTAGCTGCTTAAAAATACATATTGATATGAAATTAGTGCTCATGACAACAGTGCCAGTTTTCCAGAACTGAAAACTGGACTCCTCTCTCCATAGAACAAGTACAGAAAAGACAAGAGCAGGCAAGCTTCCCTTACTCTGCAAAACCCATTTAGTCCTGGGCTTCTCTGCGGAAGAGGCTATCAGTGATGCCCATTATGACAGCAGTACCTTTCCACTGAGACTCCAAGCATTCAGGAGGTAACTGCTCTTGGTCATATTACCAACCTGAGCTGAAATTAAACTGAGGTATTTAGCACTGAGAGCAGAATGTGTGCCTCCATTACACGGGAATAAATCCAGAATAACACAACTGATTTTAGTGGAATTATTCTGGATTTACCTGGGTGTAACTGAGAGCAGAACTTGTTCTGGAGTGTGTAAAAAATACCAGCTGCTTATCTTGATCTGAACAATACTTAGTAACTAACATTGCTTTTCTCTTGTGTTCCTTTTCTTTATATGTACCCTGTTACCCCATGCTTAAACCATCATCTTAGTGACCACTATTTAAATTAAGTTCAATTATAACATCTGAGCTGGTAACTGATTTTCTTCTGAAAATACCAGAAGATCACAGGGCCTGATCCAATGCTAATTAAAATCAATGGAATGACCCCCATTACTTTCAAGGGCTTTCGAACAGACCTACAGTTTTTATGGACTGAGAACTCTGTTTTTTAATTTTAAATTAGAGGGTGATGATGAAGCGCATATAAGTCCTAGATAGATAGACAGATATATACTTTCATTTTAAAAACAGCTGAGCGTTAGTTTTAAAAAAGCATAAAAGCATATGATATTTTATTACCATCATCTAAACTCAGTGACATAACAGCAAATATTTTAGGACCTAATTCTTCACATGTCCACTCCAGTTTTACAGGTGTAGTCATTGCTATTGAGTCTGGTGGAGTTATGGCTGCATAAAACTGGAGTAAGTGGGAAGGGACTCAGCCCCCTAGTTTTTAAATTGTGTTTTAAATAAGGATAGCATCCTGGGAAAAGACCAAAACAAGCACAGTGGCATGCCAAGATCTAATTTAAAGTGGATACATGACCCTTTGTAATGACTTGTCACAAATCAATGAATGGTCTGTGACAGAGGCTGCCCAGTGAATTCTAACTTATGTTCCTGGTAGAACCGCCTCCGTTACATGTAACTTTGCTTAATTTCAAGACTGCAGTAGTCTCGATTCAGGTTTTTGAGCTTGTTTCTCCCTGGGAGGTGGCAAGTCAAATAGAAATGAACCTACTCCGGGCAATTTCCACGCCAAGTCAGTGATAAACGCTGGCGGCCAATTTCGAAACTCCTAGAGGAGGCCTGAGTGGGTTTGTCGCGGACCCGGACAGAGCAAGAGAGGAACATACCTGCAGCCAGAGCAGCCCGCGCCCCCGCGCCCCGGGCAAAGGAAAAGCCCCGCCGCTATTTCGCAGGCTCAGTTCAGCGCCCGAACCGAGCGCGGAACACGCCGCAGCACCCAGCCCGGGCACCGAGAGACCAGCCCGGCCCACGCCCCGGGCCAGCTCCCACCGCTCCCCTGCGCTGTGCTGCCTGCAGGGGACGGACAGAGCTCCAGCCTCCCTCTACTTGGCACCTGCCCAGCCGCCGCCCCCTGGGTCCCCACGCTGAGGCTCCGGGCTGCCACCGCGGAGGGGTCCCCGCCCCGCCTCCCAGAGGCATGTGCTCGGGCTGGCACCACTGGCACCCGCCGAGAAGTTGGGAGCGATCGCCGGGCGCTCCCCGGGGAACACGGCCCGCGGCAGTGCCCTGGCTGCCCGCAGCAGCCGCTACCCCCGGCAAGGCGGGCCAGCTGCAGGCACCCCAGCCAGAGCGCCCGCCCCGGGGCGCTGGGCAGGGCAGGGCAGCGGGCCGGCCGGCGGCACCCCGCCCCACGTGGCTGCAGGCTGGACAGGACACGCGGTCCCAGTCCCGGGACCTCTGCCCCGCCGCGCGCCCGGCCGGCGGAACGCGCCCCGCGGCTCTGCTTACCCGGGCCGGACCGGGCCGCTCGGCGGGAAGCCCGGTGCCAAGGGCGGTGCGCGGCGCCCGGCTGCGGACTCCGAAGTGACAGGCGGGGCAGGTGGGAGGCGCTGCCGGGTCGGCGCGGCGGGCGGGATCAGCCTCCGCTGAGTGCCCGGCCCCCACGCGGCGGTTGCCATAGAGACCGAGCTAAGCCTAGGGGGCCCCCAGAAGGGCTGAGAGCTGGGCTGGGCCGGGAGGACGCGGGGGCGGCGGGGCGGGCGGGCCCGAGCTCGCGGGAGCTCGGGGCCCCCTGCTCCATTGGCTGTCAGGGTGGTGGCTGCGCTGCCCCACGTGGGTCCCGCCAGCTGCTGATCTGAACGCCCAGCTAAGAGCCACATGGCCCCGAGAGCGGGACCCGCGGCGATCGCTGTGTGGCCACTCGCCTCGCAAGACTCCTCTGTGTTCCCGTCCTCGTGGCGCAGCGCCCTCCCAGGGCTGGACGCGAAGTTCAGGGGTGCGGGGTCCAGGGGCTTGGGGCCATGTGTAAAGTTCGTGCCTGGGTCCTGAGTCAGCATCCAAACACTCCCGAAGTTTGGAAATGCTCAGAGCCAGGGGTTTGGTTTGAGACCATCTCTAAATTCCTCTGCAGTCTAGGAGGAAGAGGCGCTAATTTATTGTTACCATCTGTGTAGCCAAATTCCTAAGGCACCAGTTACCTTGGCATGAAGTCTGCATCGCTAGGGTAAGTCTTAATAAGTACGGCCCCGCAACGGTAGCTTCAATATACAGTGATATACAATGGGAAATGGAGTCTGGAATGTTTCAGTGTAAATTGATATAATTTTGAATCCAGCGTGTTTAGTAACAAACAGCTACAGCTGTTCAAAATGCAGCACTGTCAGATCACAGCAGTTAGTACAAATCTTTTATTGGTTGTGGGTCCTGGGGACAGAGAAGGAACGGCTGGTAGAGATGCTGGAGAGGCACAGAGATTGAGGCATGATTGCCTGGAAAGGCAGGTGTGTCTGGAAGGGATGGGGGAAATGGACAATAACATCTAAACGATTATGCTTAGACAAAACATTTCTGTATCCCTGTACATCAGGGTGGAAAGAGGATCTTTTTGTCTCTCTCTTGCTTAATCCCGCATGTTGGAGCCAGATTGAATCTGGCACATAAAAATAAACACTTCCCTGCCCCCACAGAACTGTCTAAAGCAATCACAGGAAGAGATGGAGCAACAGTTCAAAACAGCCAGGATCTCAGGGTAATTGATGAGATGAAGGTGGTTTCCTGAAGATGGAAGTATACAAGGAGGGATTAAAGTGCATGGCAGATGAAAGCAGTGAGGCTGTTCCTGGCAGAGGGGCAGCATGATGCGGAAGGAGGGAGTGGGAAATGG
Organism: Gopherus evgoodei; assembly: GCF_007399415.2. NCBI lineage: Eukaryota > Metazoa > Chordata > Testudines > Testudinidae > Gopherus > Gopherus evgoodei. The sequence goes on along the minus strand of NC_044324.1, from coordinate 180,865,060 downwards.
AGAGGAAGAAGGCAATAAAGCCAGAGGATTGGAAGAGAGCTGGGAGTGAGAAGGGAAGTGGAGGAACTGACAGCAGAGATGAGAGTGGGGAGAAGATTACATAGGAGTACAAGGAGCTGGAATCTGATGTGGTTGGAGATGGGAAACCAATGGAGGGTTTCGTGGAGTGGAGGATGGTGATATAGTCAGAGTGCAAAGAGAGGAAAAATGACTTAGGCAGTAGTGGGTGGGAGGGTGAGGGACAGGCAGTAATCAAGATGAGAGGTGACCAAAATGTGGACAAGGTGGAAGAGCAGTGGGGAAAGTAAGGGATGTATAGATTAGGGAAATCCTAAAAAGAAGTGACCAGATTTAGCAGGAAACCAACTATGGGGGCAGGAGAGAGGAGTCAAAAGTGACACTGAGATTGCCTGGGAGACAGGAAAAAGAGTGGAGTTCTCAGTGGAGTCAGATGAGAACAGGAGTCAAGCACCTTGTACTGTGTGCAGGAAACGCACAATAGGTAAGTGTGAAACAAAGGGAGAAGAATATGGCTTGTCACCATCCCATGCAGCTTAGCTCTCACCTTCTCTATGCTACAGACCTTTTAGGCATCACACAGCAGACTGAAAATTCATTAAGGGGTCAGTCCTTCTCCCACTGAAGTCAGTGGCCAAACTCCCATTGACTTCATGGGGAGCCACACCACGCTGAACAATCACTGAGCCAAGGCCCTGATTCAGGAAAGCATCCCTGTTCAGGATATCATTTAAGCATTTTTGAAACTTAAACATGTGCTTGACTTTAAGCATATGCTTATGTGCTGTCTTGAACGGGGATGGATTTAAGCATGTGCTTAAGTGCTTTCCTGAATCAGGGCCCAAATTGTGAAGTCCTTACTCATTATCTGCATAGTACTTACTCAGGCAAAGTGCCCAGTGGAGATTTGGTCAAATGTATATGTCACTACAGGAAAGTGGTTCTGGGGATATGAATAAGCAGAAGAAAAAGAGTGAATAGCCAAAGGTTCAGAACAGACCAGCTAGGCAGTCCCCTGTTTGAGCCCTGTAACAATATATATTACAGATGAAATTAAAAACATGATGAGGTTTTTTTTAAGTGCTGTTTATTATTAGATTGAATACCACAAGCAGACTAACAGAGATTAGCAGAGTCTTCTGCTCTAATTAATCAGGGAGGATTGTGTCTGTCCTCAGCCTCAACTCTAGTCCAGCAGGCTCCCCGGTATGCAGTGATTTATAACAGCATTCAGCCTATGCTCCATCCAGCACGGGATTGTGGGGTTTTAATTTAATGCAAACATCACTATAGATGGCTAAAGTCCTTTAGGTTTTCATCCACAAAAATGTCTTTCAAAAGTCACTATCTCTAACTGCATCTCTACTGCAGAACAAACGCTATCTGGGAACCTCCCAGGAATGCCCTGCAACGAATCACAAAGATTTATGATTAAGGAACAATTTATGACTTTCTTTGGGAATATATGGGGCCTCTCAACAGGAAAAATCATTCAAATCCCCTACACCCACCCCAGCAGGTGAAATCTAAGGGTTGCTATTTTCAGATTACATTGAAACTTTCTTAAACAACCATTCAAGAGAAACCGCAATCAGTAGCTTAATGGAGATGTTCCTCGTTCTAAAACAGATGGGGCACAATTGTACTCAGTACATTTTTGAAGATATGTTGAGGCAATCTCTTAAGACAAGATGTGGCATCTTGTGCGAGTACTTTTCACTGTACTGTTCACAGTAATATACATGTAGAGTTGTTTTAGTTGGCTTGTTTAGAAGCGCACCAAATTCAGCACTGACTCACTGGAATAAATCCAGACACAGTTACTACATAAATCACAACCGCATCCTTGTGGAGTTAAAAATAGAAACTTGGTCTTTCAGCTCTAAGAACATAGGCCTTGGACGCTGAAGCTAAAGAATGATTCCCTTAGCTAGAAGAAAAGACGGTTACTCACTTTGGTAACTGTTGTTCTTCGAGATGTGTTGCTCATACTCCATTCCGTTAGGTGTAAGCGCCGCGCGTGGCACATCGTCGGGAAACCTTTACCCTAGCAAACTCAGTGGGCCGGCAGGTCCGCCCCCTAGTAGTGGCGCCACCATGGCGCTCCATATTACTCCTGCCGGCCCACCCGCTCCTCAGTTCCTTCTTGCCGGCTTACTCCGCAGTGGGGAAGGAGGGCGGGTGCGGAATGGATATGAGCAACACATCTCGAAGAACAACAGTTACAAAGGTGAGTAACCGTCTTTTCTTCTTCGAGTGATTGCTCATATCCATTCCAGTTAGGTGAATCCCAAGCCTTACAAAGGCGGTGGGGTCGGAGTGAAATGTGGCAGAATAAAAATGCCGAGCCAGAAGGCTACAGCCTCTCTTGAACCAGGGCATACTGCGAAGCAAAGGTAAGGACCAAGGACCAATGGAGCTTCGCGACCGGTCTCGTGGGTAGAAACACGAGCCAGCAAGGCGGCAGATGAAGCCTGAGCCCTGGTAGAATGCACGGTGATGTGGCTTGGGGAAATATGAGCCAATCATAACAAGTGGGGATGTCCGCCATCACCCAAGATGAGATCCTCTGAGAGGAAAACAAGCAAGCCCTCCCTTTGGCCCGCTACCGGGGCAGAGCTGGGGCACCTTAGAAATGATTCTGTCAGCACAACATAATGCGAGCACTCCACAGATGTCCAAGGAGTGCAACGGTTATGCCCATTGCGTTGAGCTGTGGGTAACATGAAAGGCCAAAACACCTTAGGGAGGAAAGCCGGGTGCTGGTTCATAACTGCACCTTGGTCTTTGTGGAACCTTCGTAAGAGCTCTGATCTCAGAGACCCGTCTGGCCAAGACTAGGTTGAGGCCCCAGGGCGGGGCTGGGCGGCGCACCCGAGGGGTGCAAGCGCTCCAAGCCCTTGAGGGACCTCGAACCCATAGTGGGACACTGAACGTCCATCTTAGCCTGCTGGAAGGTAGGGATGGCTGCTGAGAGTATCCTCAGCGATGATACCGCCAGATCCTGCCGCTGAAGGCCAGAGGCAGGCCAAATAGAGGGGATCGAGACCTCAGCAGGAGCAAGATCGAGCGTACTGCAGCTGTAAAGGAAACGCTTCCCACCTGGCTCGGTACGTGACCAGGCGGAAGGCTGCCTGTCACCCCGACTCAGGTACGTGAGGCGAAGAGGCTGCAGGTCCAAGTGACGAAGCCTGTCATTGCCTGAGTGATGAGGTCTGGGCTGACAGGCCGAGCAACGTGGTATGTCAGTGCGTAACGAACCAGTGGGAACCAGCGGGAAGGCATAATGCAGTTGGCCGTTCCACGGCCATCAGGGAATGCGTCCAAGATCGATTCCGAGGAGAGACCTTGGAAGGAGCAGAACACCTGGCATTTCCTGCACTCGCGGGTGAGCGAACAGGTCTGTGTGAGGAACCATTTCCACTTCCGGAAAGCGGGACGGCCTCACATGGGGCAGAGTGATGACTCGTAAGACAGGAAAGACCTGCTGAGTCAAAGAGATAAGACGTTCCGAACGCCTGGGAGAAGGACGTCGCCAGCTCCATCGAGGTGGGCCATGCAAAAGACCCGGAAATGGATGGCCTCCTGGACAAAAAAAAGGGGGAAGGACTATGTCCCCCCTGAATGCTTATGAAGCACTGGCCATTGTGTTGCTGTAAACACCGAGATACAACGGCCTCGCAGCTGCCGCTGGAACCCCTGGCATGCCAGGCGGACTACTCTCATTTTTGGGGCATTAATGAGGAATGCCCGCTCCCTAGAAGACCGAAGGCCTTAAGCTCGGAGGTGACCCATGAGCACTCGAGCAGAGAGATGATGCGGTCCGCCGTCAGGGGCGTGAGGGCTGGGGCGGATGAAACCGCATCCTGTCCACACCAAGGAGGGAGGTTAGCCACCACTCTAGGGAGCCTAAGGCGTCGAGGGAACGGTGACTACCATGACATTGGCTCCCTGTCCAAGCGGTACGACGAGGTGGCCGGACTGGAGAGGACGGCGGCGAGCTGGCGCTTTGGTTACAAACTTGGGGCAACCATGGACCAGGAGGAATGAGACAAGAACGAGCTGAGGCGTTGGGAAAGCCTTCAGACCTCAGATGAGTGATGCCATCGCCTAAAAACCGCAGTTTGCGATAAGCAGGCTCCGGCTAGGTAGGAGGACAAGATAGCCCCTAGGAAAGCCAACCTCTGCGTGGGAACCAGAGCGGATTTGCTCTATAGTAATCATCAGGCCTTGATCTGTGACTAAGACCGTGACGATGCCACGGGCTGAGTGGTTTGTGTGTCAGAGTCTCCTCGGATAACGCGAATCGTCCCCAATACGGAAAAAACGCATATCCGACATAGCTACGGTAGGCGGGCGACTATGGCCGTAAACGGGGAGTATTCACCGCTGGCTATAAAGCGGAGGCATCTCCCATGTGGAGGGAAGATGGCATTGCGAAGTACGCGTCCTTCCTATCCAGGGCGGCATAGTAGCCCCCGGAGGCAAGGATGGAATAATGGTTCCCAGGGATACCATGCAGAATTCAACCTTATCCCAAACCGGTTGAGTCCATGCAGGACCAGGGAGGTCTGAGACCTGTGGTCGAGTGGGGGACTAGGGCATAACGGGAGGTAAAAACCCCTAGCCCTTTCGTCCGCTGAAGGGGGACAGGGCTGGAGCAATTTAAAGGTGGTACCTATGCTCCATCGTGCGCAGGACCCAGCGATCTAAAAGTAACTGGGGCCATGCCAGGAGGAAAGCGGGATCAGGATCCCGTCCTGCGACTGGTACACCGCCTTCCGGCGAACCTTGGAAGGTCCGTCTTTGGTCCCAGTGGTAATTGCGAGGGACCTTGACTTTGGCTTCTTTAGGGGGCCTGACGTTTGTCTGCGACCACCTTGGCCTTGCCGTTTTCCAGAGTTCTGCCTCTGGTAGGCACAGCAGTATGGCGGCTGGGGCCATAAAGGCCTGCGTTTGGTCGCAGGCGTCTACATGCGAGACGCATTAGGACCCTATTGTCCAGCAGGCTTCGCAGTCTGGGGCTGTCTCTGCCGCGAAGATGCCTTTACCAACAAAGGGTAAATTCTTTCCCCCGTCCTCCAAGACGGCAGCGAACTCTAGGTGGGAGGTTCGAGGGAGAAACTCCTCCACCAGGTGCTATAATTATCGCAGCTAAGCAAGGCTTTGTGCTTTGCTACCCCAGAGGTGCAGGGCCCCTGCAGAGTACACCTTGCATTCGCCAAGGCTCTTTCTGCTTCGGGGCTGGCGCCCGCTGGCATGATATCAGGATCGTGGCCTGCGCATAAGATCCGCGCCTATGGGTTGGACACGGATGCGTGTCCGGACGGCCCATGGAGGTACTAAAAGAGGGACACGGGCACGAGTCTCTGACTCACTCGGACCTGCCCAACTCGGCACCGGGGGACCGGCGTAAGGAGGCGTATCGGTACCTGGAACGAGATCCCGACCCGCAACAGAACGGTGTCGGGAGGTGGACCGAGATCTCGAGGCTCGGAGAAGAGCTACAGGGTCAAGGTACCTGCCCACGGTGCCAGATGTCGGAACGGTGCCGATAGCGGGTCGGCGAAAGGGATACCCGACAGGTGCAGTGAGTGTGACCGTACGAGGAAAACAGTACCGGAACTGCCAGTGGTGTCCGGCGTGCCGAACAGGACTTGGAGCGTCTCTGCGGGACCGTGATCATGGACGGTGCGCTCTGCCTGTACTGACAGGGGACAGTCCCTTGAAGAGACTGTATTACCCGTACCGGCGGTGCCCCAGGTCAGGCAGCACTGACTCAGTCATGGCACTGAGAGCCCTCGCCGTTGGTAACATCTCCGGCGCGCAGGGAACAGCAGGCTCAACCCACAGCTGCGTACTGGGAGCTGTCAGGCACGGATTCGACGGCCCTCGTGGGGCCGGGATCCATGGTACCGAGTCATCAGAGCTTCGGTAGGTGCCGGTGCCGGGAGAAGACCGGTTAGATAAGCCGTTGGCTGGGGTGCCGTCAGCACTGAAGCAGGGGAGTAATACGCTCAACCACGGCGCGTGCCGGGGAGCCGTCGGGCACGGATTCGATAGCCCTTGTGGGACTGAATCGACGGTTGCGATGGAAGCAGCCGGAACAGGAGCTCAACACGGCGCGTGCCTGGGAGCCGTCAGGCACCGGATTCTATGGGCCCTTGCGGGACCGGGATCGACGGGTGCCGACGTCATCGGTGTGCCGCAGCAGGTGCCGGTGCGGGCGATCCGACTTAGACTAATCCCTCTGGCCGCCGGGTGCCGTTGGCACGGAAGCAGCCGGAGGAATTAGCTCGACCACGGCGCGTGCAGGGGAGCCGTCAGGCAACGGATACCTACGGCCCTGCGGGACCGGATCGACGGGTGCCGAGGTCATCGGTGCCGCAGCAGGGTCGGTGCCGGGCGATCCGACGTAGACAAGCTCTTGGCTGCGGTGCCGTTGGCACGGAAGCAGCCGGAGCAATACGCTCAACCACGGCGCGTGCCGGGGAGCCGTCAGGCACCGGATTCTACGGCCCGTGTGGGACCGGGATCGACGGTGCCGACGCCATCGGTGCCGCAGGCAGGGTCGGTGCCGGGCGATCCGACGGAGACGAGCCTCGGCTGCGGTGCGTTGGCACGGAAGCAGCCGGGAGTAATACGCTCAACCACGGCGCGTGCCGGGGAGCCGTCAGGCACCGGATTCTACGGCCCGTGTGGGACCGGATCGCCGGTTGCCGACGCCATCGGTGCCGCAGGCAGGGTCGGTGCCGGGCGATCCGACGTAGACGAGCCCTCTGGCTGCGGTGCCGCTGGCACGGAAGCAGCAGGAGCAATACGCTCAACCACGGCGCGTGCCGGGGAGCCGTCAGGCACCGGATTCCACGGCCCTTGTGGGACCGGGATCGACGTGGGGTGACGACGTCATCGGTGTGCCGTAGCAGCGTCAGCGCCGGGATCCGACTAGACGAGCTCTCTGGCTGCGGTGCCGCTGGCACGGAAGCAGCAGGAGCAAGACGCTCAACCACGGCGTGTGCCGGGGAGCCGTCAGGCACCGGATTCTACGGCCCTTATGGGACCGGGATCAACGGTGACGACGTCATCGGTGCCGTATAGGTGTCAGCGCCGGCGATCCGACTAGACGAGCTCTCTGGCTGCGGTGCCGCTGGCACGGAAGCCAGGAGCAATACGCTCAACCACGGCGCGTGCCGGGAGCCGTCAGGCACCGGATTCTACGGCCCTCGTGGGCCGGGATCGACGGTGCCGACGTCGTCGGTGCCGGGAGCCATCTTAGACGAGCTGTCTAGCTGTGGTGCAGCTGGCACAGAAAGCAGGAGCAGTAAGCTCTACCACGGCGCGAGCCGGGGAGCTGCCAGGCACCGGATTCCCTGGTCCTGGGGGACTGGATCGACGGAGCCGAAGTCATCGGTGCCTCTGCAGGCTGGATAACGCAACTGAGGCGAGCTCTCTGGCTGCGATGCAGGTGGCACGGAAGTAGCGGGAGCAGGGGGCTCAACCACGGCGCGTGCCGGGAGCCGCCAGGCACCAGCAGGAATCGTAGACTCTCTCGACCTCGGAAGAAGGGAACGGTGCCGAGTCGACATCGTGCCGGCGACGGTCGGTGCCGAAAGGCCTTGGTGGTACCGGCGGGGTCCGGTGCCGAGGAGGCTTCTGCCCGCCGCTTGAACATCGCTCCGCGCCCAAGGTGGAGGGGCAAGTGAAAGTCCCGCACCTTTTTGTTCTCGGCTTAAAAGCCTTGCAAATGGGGCACTTATCTGTCAAGTGTGATTCCCTGAGCACTTCAAACAGGAGTCATGTAGATCTCTCTTCGGCCGCGGCTTCTGGCAAGCCGGGCCCCTTTTGAAAACCCGGTGAGCCATGCATGGCTCCGCACTGGGCTCATGGAAGGGGCTACTTCCTGAACCCCGCTAACTAAACTAACCATGTTAGCAAAGAAACACTATAACCATACAATATATATAAAAGTGTTATAACTGCATAATTATATACGAGAAAACGAGTAGCTAGGGAAGTGGAGGTCAGCTAAGCCGCGCTCCACTGTTCCAACGACCGACACGGGCGGTAAGAAGGAACTGAGGAGCGGTGGGCCGGCAGGAGTATAAGTGGCGCCATGGTGGCGCCACTCTAGGGGGCGACCTGCCGGCCCACTGAGTTGCTAGGGTAAAAGTTTTCCGACGAATGTGCACGCGCGGCGCGTACACCTAACTGGAATGGATATGAGCAATCACTCGAAGAAAATAATAGGTTCTGTATCTTCTTTGTGGACCCAGCCACAAAAGGGCTACCTCACTCACACAAAGCCAGAACATTGCATTACACTGGGTTTCAAGTCAGAACAAAATTTGGCCTGCGGCTGGGGTTTTTTTGCTAAATTACTGATGTGTGCTCTACTAGGCAAATGTAATGGACCTTGCTGAGGGAAGAAGTAGGACTGGGACAACATTACTGTTTTCAAAGTTCAAAGCCCTATGGTTGTAAAGTTGCCAAATCCATAGCTGTATTTTGTAGCATTTGTTTTCTCTCAGTAAAGTTGTCTTTTCAGTCACAGAGAAGCATTTCTTCCTGTTAATTGGTTCAAATCCAGTCAGTCTGCCCACGCAAAAGTACACTATTAGCAAAGAGAAAAAATCCATTCATTTTAGATGATGCAGAGAAACATCAGCTCACAAAGGAGTCACTGTCTCATACGACTGAGTACGACAGAAGAGGCTTTCAATGGGACCTCGCATTCCAGCAGACTTGGATGAAGGGCTGAAGAATGGATCGCCTCAGAAAAACCTGTTAAACAGAGAGCTGGGGACCTGTTAAAGGTATAGATATGCCCAGTATGGATTTTTTGTCTTCAAATAAGCATAATCTTTTGTCCTTAAGAACATAAGAATGGCCATACTGGGTCAGACCAAAGTCCAGCCCAGTACTGTCTACTGACAGTGACCAATGCCAGGTGTCCCAGAGGGAGTGAACCTAACAGGTAATGATCAAGTGATCTCTCTCCTGCCACCATCTCCAGTCTGACAAACAGAGGCTAGGGACCCATTCCTTACTCATAGACTCATAGACTCTAGGACTGGAAGGGACCTTGAGAGGTCATCGAGTCCAGTCCCTGCCCTCATACTCCTCCTGGTTAATAGCCATTAATGGACCTAACCTCCATGAATTTATCTAGTTCTCTTTTAAACCCTGTTATAGTCCTAGCCTTCACAACCTTTCAGGCAAGGAGTTCCACAGGTTGACTGCACGCTGTGTGAGAACTCCCTTTTATTTGTTTTAAACCTACTGCTCATTAATTTCATTTGGTGGACCCTAGTTCTTTTATATGGGAACAAGTAAATAACTTTTCCTTATTCACTTTCTCCACACCACTCATGATTTTATATACCTCTATCATATTCCCCCTTAGTCTTCTCTTTTCCAAGCTGAAAAGTCCTAGCGTCTTTAATCTCTCCTCATGTGGGACCCATTCCAAACCCCTAATCATTTTAGTTGCCCTTCTATGAACCTTTTCTAATGCCAGTATATCTTTTTTGAAATGAGGACACCACATCTATATGCAATATTCAGATGTGGGCATACTATGGATTTATATAAGGGCGATAAGATATTCTCCATCTTATTCTCTATCCCTTTTTGAATGATTCCTAACATCCTGTTTGCTTTTTTGACTGCCGCTGCACACTGTGTGGACATCTTCAGAGAACTATCCATGATAACTCCAAGATCTCTTTCCTGATTAGTTGTAGCTAATTAACCCCATCATATTGTATGTACAGTTGTTATTTTTTCCAATGTGCATTACTTTACATTTATCCATGTTAAATTACATTTGCCATTTTGTTGCCCAATCACTTAGTTTTGAGATCTTTTTGAAGTTCTTCACAGTCTGCTTTCGTCTTAACTATCTTGAGCAGTTTAGTATCATCTGCAAACTTTGCCACCTCACTGTTTATCCCTTTCTCCAGATCATTTATGAATAAGTTGAATAGGATTGGTCCTAGGACTACCCTTGGGGAACGCCACTAGTTACCCCTCTCCATTCTGAAAATTACCATTGATTCCTACCCTTTGTTCTCTGTCTTTCAACCAGTTCTCAATCCATGAAAGGATCTTCCCTCTTATCCCATGACAACTTAATTTAAATAAGAGCCTTTGGTGAGGGACCTTGTCAAAGGCTTTCTGGAAATCTACGTACACTATGTGCACTGGATCCCCCTTGTCCCCATGTTTGTTGACCCCTTCAAAGAACTCTAATAGATTAGTAAAACACAATTTCCCTTTACAGAAACCATGTTTACTTTTGCCCAACAATTTATGTTCTTCTGTGTGTCTGACAATTATTTACTATTATTTCAACTACTTGCCTGGTACTGACATTAGACTTACCTGTAATTGCCAGATTGCCTCTGGAGCCCTTTTTAAATATTGGTGTTACATTGGCTATCTTCCAGTCATTGGGTACAGAAGCCGATTTAGAGGACAGTTTATAAACCATAGTTAATAGTTCCACAATTTCACATTTGAGTTCTTTCAGAACTCTTAGGTGAATGCCATCTGGTCCCTGTGACTTGTTACTGTTAAGTTTATCAATTAATTCCAAAAGCTTCTCTCGTGACACTTAAATCTGTGACAATTCCTCAGATTTGTCACCTACAAAGGACGGCTCAGGTTTGGGAATCACCCTAACATACTCAGCCATGAAGACCGAAGCAAAGAATTAATTTAGTTTCTCCGCAATGACTTTATCGTCTTTAAGTGCTCCTTTAGTACACCTCTACCTGATATAATGTGGCCTGATATAACATGAATTCGGATACAATGCGGTAAAGCAGCACTCCGGGAGGGGCGGGGCTGCGCACTCCGGCGGATCAAAGCAAATTCGATATAACGCGATTTCACTTATAACGCAGTAAGATTTTTTGGCTCCTAAGGAAGCGTTATATCGGAATAGTGATGTATCTCGATTGTCCAGGGGCCCCACTGGTTGTTTAGCAGGCTTCCTGCTTCTGATGTACTTAAAAAACATTTTGTTATTACCCTTTGAGTTTTTGGCTAGCTGTTTTTCAAACTCTTTTTTGGCTTTCTGATTACATTTTTACACTTAATTTGGCAGTGTTTATGCTCCTTTCTATTTACCTCACTAGGATTTGACTTCCACTTTTTATTTCTTACTGCTTCTTTTACATGGTTGTTACATGGTCCTTGAAAGAGGAGCCCTCTGAAGTGGGTGAATTCCCCTTTTTCTACTACCCTTTCCGCTGACAGAGTAAGAGCAATAGACATGCTATTATGTCCTGGTATGCACAAGTTATGCCTTTCCTGTCTATTCTTCCTTTTTTTGTCTTATGAGAAAACAATAAGGTTTTTGGCTAACTAAACAAGCGAGGTCTTGAAAAACCAACTACTGTTTCTCCCATCTCCAGCAGTGTCTGTATGGCTTATTCCAGCTCCAAGTTAGAATTAGTGAGATTGTTAGGATGGACTGAAATAAATCAAGACCCTGAAATGCTGAAATTTCAAGAATGGAGAGGGATTATGTAGCATAATACAAAGGGTATAACTCAGAGTAACCAAATGAAATTAAGGAAATTAAGGAATGTAGGCAGATATCAGGATAAGCAGGGCCGGCGCAACCCATTAGGTGACCTAGGCAGTCGCCATGGGCACTAACATTTGGGGGGCAGCGGCCGGATCTTTGGCCGCCCAGGTTGTCGGCGGTATTTCGGGGACGGGACCTTCTGCCGCCTCTCTCAGGGCAGCATTTTGGGGGTGGGACTTTCCAATGCCTCTGTTGGGGTGGCATTTTGGGGGCGAGACTTCTGCTGCCTAGGGCACCAAAAAAGCTGACAGCGCTCCTGAGGATAAGGTTTCAGACAATGAGATTTACATGACTGGGAAACAGTTTCCCAAGCGTGGAAGTCCCATTCATGCAGATCCTGACTAAACACTAAAAAATGTCTGGTGGAGAAGAGAGCTTCACTGCAGGGGGATGGACTGGACGACTTAATTAGAGTTATCTCTCTTTAATGTCTGTGATGCTAGGAACTAAAAATACAAAGGCATTCTTAGCTGCATCCACTGTCTGCTGAGCCCAGCTAGTGCTAACTGTATGTTGACATTGGCATACTTTAGAGCGGCCTGAGCATAGCTGGGGGGTACGTAAACTGTGCCACCCCTGGACCAGCCCTGGAAGGCATTGTGCCTCAGAACCACTCCCTTCCTTGCTTCACCCTTGCTCCTGCTGTGGGTATGAGGGTAGATGCTTTCAGCTGGCTTCTACCAGCAACAAATTAGAACAGTGGCTTAACTGTGTGGGCAAAAGTAGGTGTGGAGCCAACAGCCAAGGCTCTGTCCATTCCCTGCTCACCTACTGTATGAGGCATGAACTGATCATGCAGCACCTTCTTACTGTGCACCCAAGGTCTGGGTAGCCTGCAGAGGGATGGCTGTGGGAAGTCGCAATCTAGCCCTAATGAGTCAGCATCCTGAGGCAAAGCTAGGGATGAGAGTGCTTTGGGGTTTTCAAGCCCCTCGCTCAAACTTGCTTTTTAAAAGTGTGGCCTTTGTTGCACTTTGAATTTCATGGAACAGATTTCCCCTCTATTAAAACCATTATTTTTCAAAGGGAGTGTAATGCTAGAACCCCATACTCTGGTATTTCTACCTACAGAGAATCCTGCGCTAGGCAAACAGGAAAGAGCCTTGTCTAAAAGGCATTTTTCACCCAGCTTTCTGCACCACCACTAAAAATCTGCAGGAGTGGCCCTGACTGTGTCTCTTACCAGAACCAGCAGGAGCTGAGGCCCACATATTTAAAAGTATTTAGGTGTCAAACTTCTATTAAAATCAATGGGAGTGAGGCACTTTAATACCTTTGAGGATCTGGGCCTGAAAACTTGTGTTTAGACCTCAACTTGGCTTCTCTTCTTGCCATTAGATGTCTATCCTAGTGGAAATTCCTGGTGAGGATTTGTAAGTGTGTCTAATTGTTCAGGTAGGTTTTGGTAATATAGCAACAGCGCTATTGATCTGCTGGTTTCCAGAGCTACATTTCCTCCAGTTGAAACATATGCTGATGGAGTATAGTGGAATTTCTTCTTGGTTTGCAGGAATAAATCAGTTATTCATGGATACATGCTATATTAATTACATCCACCAATTTAGGCAACCACAGAAAGGGAGGTCATATTTAAAACTCTGGTTCCCAGAATTCTGAGCTTTATTCTAAAGTTAGAACCTGTGATTTTTGGCTAGTTTCTAAATTGGGTTAAATAATTTCTTCTCTCTCTTTAGGCCAAGCCACATCTACTGTGCTGTCCCATGTACACATTACCCAACAGTCCAGTGAAACGTCATTGGATGCCCCAGAAGAGCTGCATTGGTGAAGATAAAAACAATTATTCAGCAATAACACCCCGTTCCAGTTTCATAAGCAGACAATGATTTATGGAAGCAGATGCCTGTGGCAAACTGTATTCCCTACAGCAGGCATTTAGTCTGGCTGCAATCATTCATTTATTCTGAAGCATTACATGCAGGTATGGGTTTTGGTGTCACATTGTGTCACGATTGCTGCACCATTGGAATGTAAAATTACACATACAGTGTGAAGGCCAAAAATGGAAGCAGAATATACAACAACTGTTGATCAGCAACTGTCAAAGCTATATTTGGGATAATTCAGGCTCTGCCTAGTAGAGATCCTCTAATGCATTAAATATTTTGCAGTTCATCTGCCATATTACCCTCTATTCATATATGTAACCCTTCAGTCTGATGAGGAAATATTTACATTCTAACTCAAGAAAGATTATTTGCGAGGTAACAGCCCATTTTCTATTGTCATTGTATCATAGCAGCTTTCTGAAATCTGTTGCCATTCTCAATGGTTAAACAAGCTATATACCAGTAACAGTAATCTGCTGTTCTGTAATATGGTTAGGACTAAGGTATGCAGTTAAATTAGAGTGTTGCTTAAACTCTAATCTCAGAAAAATCAGTGATTACCCACAGAAGCCAGCTGGCAGACTGTTTACAGTATAATCACAAAACAATTTGTGAGCTGTTCAGAGTGTATTTGTCCAAAGATTAACCACATTTAGCAGCTTAATGATTTTTCCACTTTCTTCTTCTGGCACTTCAGTTGATATACAGCAAGCAAAGTTTGCAAAAATATAGGATATGTGACCACTTGTAACTGCCAGCAGAAGAATGGAGAGGTCTCGGTTAACAGTTACTAGCAGTTGGTGTAAGAGAACATCAGATGGTGTTTCTCCACTTGGAGATCAGTCTAGGGAGGTGCAGTGGGGGAGGGCAAGCTATATGACCCTAGATCAACCTCTCTCCCCCCCTACACACCACAGCACATGTACTCCCAAGGAGGCTATTTATAAAAGTTCCAGGTGGCTCCTTTAAAGCCTTTCTTCTGTTTGCACAGCAACCCTTAATTCAGTTGGCCACATGAGCATTTCACATCTACAGGACTGCAGACTAGGCAGCAGTCTGGTGGCCCAGACTTCTCTTCTCTTGTCCTTGGCCATGGGACCCACACCCCTGAGCAACACATTGTCATCTGATGATGTGAGGGGGGGTAGCCACCAGGGCTTGTGAAGGTTAGATAGAGGGGACAGCCATCAAGAGAAGGGGCAACCAGAGAAAAATAAAGCTAGAAAGAGGACAGAAAAAGAGGCAAGAGAGACATGGTGGCAACTCTACTGAGGCCTGTCAAAAGGGAACAGGGGGTAGGGGAGACATAGGAGCTAGCTGTCAGTTTATCTTAGTGGAGGGAACTTTACTCTCAAAAAAAGCCTGTTAAGCGAGGAGGTGAGAGCAGAAGGGATTCTTGAGAAAGGGAACTTCTGGGGTGAGGAGGAACGCTCTCCTCTTGCACTCCATTTTAGAGGGGCAGTGTAATACCCAGGTTCCTGGAATCTTTTGTTTGCTGAGAAGACTAATGCCTTTGGGTCAGGAAGAGGGATAGCAATGCCCGAAGCTGCCATTTCAATCCATAAGACGCTCTGTTCTCCAGGCGGTCAGTCTAGCTGCTGTAACAAATCCACGGCCACACAGGAACTCTTTGGCTGTCATTATCCATGCTGCTCACCATGACTATTCAGAACCACACAGGAGCAGCAGGGATTGAACTGACCCTCCTGCTCCTGAAGGAAAGGCTCCCTGCTGCTTGAGCAATAGGAGAATGGCTGTTCACCAGGGTGATGAGGTAATATCTTTTACTGGACCAGCTTCTGTTCATGAGAGAGACAAGCTTTGGAGCTACACTGTTAGGCATACAGTGACTATGACACACAGTTGAGCAGTTCCATTTGCATCCAGTGTAGGGCAGAGGTGACACAGCACTATTAGCCAGCTAATTACTCTGTGTGCCTGTTAGTATGGGAACATGGAAGAAAAGTGGAAGGATTTCAGGGAACCACTTGCCACTTTTCCTCATTCACATATTCAGTAATGAACTGACTCATATTTTGTACACCGCTGCCCTTTACAAACTCGACTGGACAGGTTATACTATATAGGGGAGCTGGTAACTAACCCTCTATTTCAGTTGGGTGCATCTGAAAATCCTCCCACCCCCTGCACTTCCAGGATGTACTTATGCTGCTTTTCTTCACCTGAACTAGGCCTTGTTCACCTCAGAGAGATCAATCAATTGTAATGGCCTTCTATGGATTGAAATTCACCTTGTGTCCACACGTAAAAATACCCCAGTTGATTAATAGGCATGCCACGCAACGTTACCCTGAGAGCTTGTAGGAGTAAAGCCTCAATTGATTGTGTGGTAATGTGTATGCAACACAGTGCAGTCAGCTCTGGCAGCTGACATCTTTGCTAGTGCTCCCAGTCTTCCAGCAACGTAGAACCAGAGGCAGCAGGAGGTGCAAAGGTAGCATTAAACTCCTACTTTCAGCAATGTCCTTCTTAGATTCCTCCCCCAGAAATTCCCCTCCAACCATGTTCCCATATTACCCCTGGACAGTGCTCCTGATCTGTATTTCCTCAGTGGGCAATCCAGTTGTAAAATGCTAACTGAGACTACAGTATACTCCCTTCCCCCTCCCACGATATCCTTCTATCCATGCTCCCATTCATAGGCTGGTCCCTTCTCCAAATCCAGTAATGCCCCTCTCTGATAGCTACAATTCTCCTGAGGAGTGTAGCTACTGCCTTTACTCCTCCTGGGATTCAGGGGGGCATAGATGGCCTGTGCTGTCCCTCTGCAAAGGGGAGAATTTCACCCATTGTGTATATCAAGACTTATTTGGAAACGCTATTTGGCCTATACTGGATTACTAGTGCCTAACATAGTTGGAATTTCCTTATTAGCGAGCTGCGGTATTGTAGTATTGCTTGCACATTGCCTGTACCATTCTTTTTGCTGCTGTTCCTTGGATAAAGATTTTCTTTGTACATAACTCAGGAAATGAACCTGGGGGGGGAAAGTGTGTGTGAGAGGAAACTACAAGAAAGGCTCACAAAGGAGATATTTTTTCCAGGTTTGCCCTTCAGAGTTTTATTTTGTTTTTTAGACACAAGTGTCTGGGTTACATAGTGCTTACAATATATGGTTTTTGTGTTGCTTGGCAACTTTCTGAAACACTCTTGTTTTGAGCAGAGATGTAGCTGTTCAAAATGTACATTAATGCTTCTAAATACAATCCTCTTAAATTATTTTCTTCTGTTCTGTTCAGTGCGCTGGTGTCTCTTATTGATATATGTCAAAAGAAGGTCACTTCCCCGCTTTGCTCTGCAGAGCCCAGTGTAGGTGAAGTGCCTCTTTAGACCTCTCTTTTCTTGGGAAGATTCAGGAGGTTTATATAATTGTGAAACAAGCTGTGCTGAATAAAGGACCAACCCCTGCACTCTTACTCCTGCTTGGGCACTTAAGTATGTACTGAAGATCTTTCCTGAAATGGAATTTAAAGCAGTAAACTGGAAGGTCACCTCTTTCTGTCACTGAATGAGAATTCAGCTTTCATCATAAAAATTATGCCAAAGGGCTGGTGCCCCCCCTTTACACCAGTTTTTGGGAGTCAGTGGAGTCACACAGATATAAAGCTGAGGTAAATGAGTGGAGAACATTGAAAGGCACATATCAGAGCCTGGCTTGCAGTGCTTTCCCTCTGACCCTGCTGAAACTGCTGTGGGGGGTTGTCAGCTCTCTTGGTAAGTGCAGTTTTCCATTTCCCCTCTCAACAAACTGGATAGTTCTTTTGATGTTGTTTTCCAATTATTAAAAGAAAGAGAGAAAAGGTCAAGAACAGAGAGTCATTGTGCTGCCATTGTGGGCTTGAGTCAATGTAGAAAACACAGGCTGCCGTGTAAGCCTTTTAAACATGTGTTAATAGCTACTGTGATCATTCTTCAGAAGGTCACCATAGCCTAGCTCAGGGGTGGGCAAACTACGGCTTGTGGGGCCACATCCGTCCCTTCAGACATTTTAATCGGCCCTTGAGCTGCTGCCAGGGAGCAAGGTCTGGAGCTTGCCCCGCTCCGTGAGAACCATGGCTCCATGCAGCTCCCGGAAGCAGTGGCATGTCCCCCCTCCGGCTCCTACATATAGAGGCAGCCAAGGGGCTTGGAACACTGCCCTGCCCCAAGCACCACCTCCACAGCTCCCATTGTCTGGGAACCACGGCCAACGGGAGCTGCAGGGGTGGCATCTGCAGATGGAGCAGTGTGCAGAGCTGCCTGGCTGTGCCTCTGCATAGGAGCCGTATGGGGACATGCTGCTGCTCCTGGGAGCTGCTTGAGATAAGCGCCGCCCAGAGCCTGCACCCCTGACCCCCCCATGCCCCAACCCCATGCCCAACCCCATGCCCCAGCCCAGATCCCCCCCCACCCTCCTAGCCCTTGGTCCCAACCTGGAGCACCCTCCTGCACCCCAAACCCTCATCCCCAGCCCCACCCCAGAGCCCTCACCCCCAGCTAGAGCCTTCACCCCACCCCACACTCCAAACCCCTGCCACAGCCTGGGCCCCCTCCTGCACACTGAACTCCTCATTTCTGGACCCACCACAGAGCCCGCACTACCAGTAAGAGCCCTCACCCCCTCTTGCATCCTAACCCCCAATTTCATGAGCAGTCATGACTCACCTCTGTACTAAGGCATGAAGAAAGCATAGCCAGAAAATATCTGTGTGCATTTTGCCAATGGCTCTATGGGTTTTAATATAAGCTATATTTGGAATGATTGCACAACTCACTTGGGCCTTATGCACTCCCCTATGGATCAGATACTGTGCCACATGGCAAAATTGGAAAAATAATAATGTTATTTGTCTGACATTCGTATCTAGGGGCACTGTGTGGGAGGCACTGGACAGACGTAGTAAAAAATAGTCCCTGTTGAAAAGAATTTACAATCTAAATGTAAAGGAACTATTGTTATCCTCATTTTATGGGTGGGAAACTGAGGCACAGAGAGATTAAGCGAATTGCACAGGGTCACACAGGAAGTTTTTTTATAGAAGTGGAAATTGACCCCAGATTTTCTGAGGCCTGGCTCTTTGTCTTAACCACAAGACCATCTTCTCTCTAGCTCAGAGGTGGGCAAACTACGGCCCATGGGCCACATCCGGCCTACGGGGCCGTCCTGCCCAGCCCCTGAGCTCCCGGCCGGCTCTGACCCTCCCCTGCTGTCCTCCCTCCCCCTCAGCCTCAGCTCACCGTGCCGGCAGTGCAGCGGCATGACTATCTCCAAACGGGCGGTGTGGCTCAGGGGCACAGGGCCGCCCAGAGGATTCAGGGGGCCTGGGGCAAAGCAATTTTGGAGGCCCCTTCCATAAAAAAAAGTTGCAATGCTATAGAAGACTATGTTCTCGTGGAGGCCCCGTGGGGCCCGGGGCCTGGGGCAAATTGCCCCACTTGCCCCGCCCTTTGGGCAGCCCTGCAGAGGCAGATTTACAAGTGACCACAGAGTGCCCTGGCACAAGTCCCCCAACAACAGGGGCTCCAGGGCTGGCCACTTGGGCAGCTCAGCACAGGCAAACCCCCTGCGGGGGCCGGGGAGCCGACCGGCGTGTGAGTGGTAGGAGCATGGGAATGCAGCCAGAGGACTCAGGAGGAGCACCAGGCAGCCGTGCAGCTGGCCGGAGAGAAGTGGCGCTTTGAAGGGGAAACTGCCGCTTCTCTGTGGCTGCGCGGCTGCCCCGCTCCTCCTGAGTCCTCTCCCATGTTTGCAGGGCCACATTCTGAAAGGGGCTTGGGGGTGTGGATGGGGGTGGGGTTCCAGGGGGGAAGTTAGGGGCAAGGGGTCCCAGGAGGGGGTTGGATAGGAGGTGGGGTCCTGAGGGGTGGTGGTCAGGGGACAGGGAGTGGGGGGACACTGTATAGGGGGTGGGTTCTAGGGGGCAGTCAGAGGCAGGGGTCCTGGGAAGGAGCAATCAGGGGACAAGGAGCCGGGGGGGTTGGATGGGTCAGGGGTTCTGAAGGGGGGTGGCCAGGGAGTGGGAAGTGGGAGGGGTGATAGGGGGCAAGGGGCAGGTTGTTTGGGGGGCACAGCCTTCCCTACCCAGCCCTCCATACCATTTTGCAACCTCGATGTGGCCCTTGAGTCAAAAAGTTTGCCCCCCTGTTCTAGCTGGTATTTATTAGCACTTTCACTCAAGATTTTAAAGTCTTTTTCAAACAAAATGAATTCTCATTCCCCACCAAAGGTGGTATTAGCATCATTATTATTATCCCCATTTTAGAGGTAGCTAATATGAGGCACTGAGAGGCTACCGTAGATGACTTGTCCAAGGTAACAGCTGACTACCCAGTCACTGTCCTAGTCACTAGACAACAACATAACCTCTCCTTGTCCATTAACACTGCTCTACAGCCAAAATTCTTCTGAAATAAATGTAATCCAACTTTACTAATTCTGGGTCACTGAGAACGAAAATGACGCTCAAAATTGTTGATTGCTCTAGTTTTCAAGATATGCTATTAGGTCAGTATATACGTCCTTGACTTGGGAATGGCAGAGGATAAGTGAGTTATAAAGGGAAGGGATCTCAATTTAAACCAGAAATGACTAAAATACATCTTTGACTGGATCTATGAATAAATGTATGACTGGGTTTGGACAGTACTTGCTTTTTAGGCAAAACAATGAATGATGCAATCTGAAGCTGGTATTGCATCATACATGATATGAATTGCATCATGTTATTCCTAGAAGTCATGGATGATGCAATCATAACGAAGCTTAGATCACTCTGCTGAACAAATTGCCCTATATGAGCTCTAGAAATCATACAGTGTCCTGCTCTCTTATTTGTCAGTGTTTGATTTTGCAAAGGGACACATTTCTGTTTAGCCAAAGTGAGCAGAGATGCCTCGTACTTGTGTGAACAGTGCAGATAACTTCTGCTATGTTTGTGGTGAAGTGACTTTTGCATCACAAAAGCGCAGTATAACCACTATGGTTAAGAAAGCCTATCACCTTTATTTTGGCTGCAAAATTGGAGATCAGGACAAGAGGAGGGCCCCACACATGCTGCAACACTTGTGCAACAAATCTGCGCCAGTGGTTGAACAGGAAAAGGAAATCTCTGCCTTTTGCAGTGCCAATGATTTGGAGAGAGCCAAGAGATCATACCAGCAATTGTTACTTCTGCATGGTGCCTCCAGTTGGGAAAGGTGTCAAAGAAGAAAAAGGGGACTGTGCATTATCCAAACATTCCATCAGCTATACGCCCAGTACCCCACGGAGAAGGACTGCCGTTCCTGATGCACCAGAATCATTCTCACTTGAGTCAGATGAGGAAGAGGAAGAGGATGAAACTTCTGGTCCTGAACCATCAATGTCACAGGAACCACATTTTCTCCCATCCTCCTCCTCTGAACCACACCTCATAACACAAGGTGAACTGAATGACCTTGTCAGGGATTTGGAACTACCCGAGAGTAAGGCAGAGCTGTGGGCTCCAGACTACAGCAGTGGAATCTCCTGGCAGGCTATCAGGGCAAATGGAGCCCATCAATGCTTGCAGACTATTGCTGGACAGTGACAAGAGATGCTCCATTTAATGAATACAAGAGACAAGCCAAGATGCGCCGAGTAGACACTGAATAGGACTAAACTATGTACATAATAGTTTTTTGCCTTTTGTTTCATAATAAATTTTATTTATATAACCCTTTTGCTGATTTTTAAAGTGTTACATAAACAGGACAAGTGAAATATTATCATGTAAAGCAACCATAAACACATGAAAAGACCTAGGTTTACAATTTACGATTAAAATTCTACTATCTACACAATATACATAGACATAAAATGTAAAAACTTAAATATCTTAGAAACAGTAGCCAATCAGTTGTTTTAATTGTCATATTTGAATTCAGCACATCAAAACACATAATAAATATCACATTTTATCTCTGAAGCAGACGACTTCTCAAAAATGTAGACCAGTGTAATTAGCCGTGGTAAAACTTAGCTTTGTGTAGGCCAAATTCTGCCCTCAATTGGAACACCGCTGAGTTTAATAGGGTGCCTGTGCTTAACTGAGAGCGGAATTTGGCTTCCATGTGACTAAGATTTGCCATCCCCCAGCCACATTATCTCAATAGGCATATCCACAGCAGTAAAGCTGGAGGAAATCCATTCTAGGTCACACCTACTTTGTAGGAACTGCATAGATAAACAGTATTCTGAGGAGCATTTTTGCCAAGTGCTGTCAGTCAGAGTCCATAGTCATTCCAAGACTAGCCAGTCAGATCTCTATATACCGAGCCTGCATTGGCAGCTTACATGACAGGAATCTTGCCCAGATGCAGATATGATGTGTTTCAAAATTCTTCATGACAAGAAAGATTTGTTTTGGGCTTATCTGTACCAGGTTAGAGAGAAAAAACTTGAGAGAATACTGACTTTATCAATATGTTGGTGTCAACTGGGCCAGACAAGAGGCTTTTGTTTCCTTTATCTGGTGTTATCTCAGGGAGAAAGCCCAGAGTTTTTAGGATCTGATTCTGCAAGGTTTCATGTGTACCTTCCCTTTCAAGAGATCTCAGATCTGAGGAGCACCGCATAGCATTGGCCCCACTGTGGATCACATTATCCCAATAGATCAGATGAAACGTTCCTATTCAAGTGAACGTGCTTGGATTGCTCAAACCCAGAAGAGTTGGATGATCAGATAGTACTGAGAGCTGAAGCAAATGCTGTCTGGATAGCAAATGTCTAGTAAGAGAGGATCTTTTCAGAGGTAAAAAGCTGTTGTCCTCCTTGCATAAGACCTTTGTTTCATGTTACCATATCCGTAGAGAAAAAACAAACAATAATTACACTGCGGAGGTTAGCAAAAAATACTGAGTGCACTTTGCTGCTGCGTGGAGGACAATTTACTGTAAAAAGACAGTCCCTGCCCCAAAAAGTTCACAGTCTCTTAGAACATAACAGATAGATGAGATTAACAGGGGTTCCAGGCACAGCAGTGAGTACAATCAGCTCCAACCTTGCTTAGAGAGTAGCAGCCGGTGCCGCTTTGAAAGTAGCCAAAGGGAGAGTTTTAAGGAAGAATTTAAAGGTGGTCCCTCTAGGTCAGGCTTGAGACACTATGAGGGAGTAGCATACAGAGAAGCTTATACTGCCCAGTGCCTGTGCTGTGAGCAGGGCCAGCTCTAGGCCCCAGCGCCCCAAGCGCGTGCTTGGGGCGGCAGGCCGCGGGGGGCGCTCTGCCAGTTGCCTGGAGGGTGCAGGCGGCTCCGGTGGACCTCCTGCAGACGTGGCTGTGGAGGGTCCGCTGGTCCCGCGCTCTGGTGGACTTCCCGCAGGCGTGCCTGCGGAGGATCCTCTGGTCCTGCGGCTCCGGTGGAGCATCCACAGGGACGCCTGCGGGAGGTCCACCAGAGCCGCTGGACCAGCGGACCCTCCACAGCCAGTCTGCGGGAGATCCACCGGTGCCGCGGGCCTGGCAAGTGGCAGAGCACCCCCCGCGGCGTGCCGCCATGCTTGGGGCAGCAAAATGACTAGAGCCGGCCCTGGCTGTGAGGATATAGAGAGGCTTCCCAGGGCGGACAGTCTGGCACCATTTGCAAGCACTAAATTCACACCATTTTTTTAAAATCACAGCTGAACTGAACAGAGAACATCAGGAGCTCACTGCCACTGAGCAGGATTTCCCTGAGTAAACACATGAGGTGGGAGCTGATTATAAAAACTAAACAGCCTCCATCCCTCCTGAATACAAGTGCTCTTAAAAATAGCAATTTGCTGCTTGCAAAGCACGTTAGGGCTTGTCTACATGGGAAAACTGACCAGAATAGCTATTCCAAGAGAGCACCCTGAATGGAATAGCTATTCTGGTCAATTTCCCCATGTAGACAAACCATTAATGCTATTAAAAGTGCTGTGACAAAAGCCTGAATGGCCAAGCATTTTGAAAATAACATAATAGTTCAGATTTTCAAAGGTATTTAGGTGTTACTGAGCTCACGCCCTAGCTCTCTGCTTACCTATTACCAGAGAGCAGATGTGCACATTATCAAGTTGTTCCTGTCCTACAGTTTATGAGCTGTCTCAAGAGTCCATTAGTACAGCGCTTCCAGGGCAATGTGCTGCCAACATGGGATCTGATCAGGAGCGGCGCCAGGGTTTTTGGCGCCCTAGGCGGGGGTCCTTCCGCGCTCCCGGTCGTTGGTGGGAATTCTGCGGCAGGGGGGGTCCTTCTGCGCTCCCAGTCTTCGGGGCACTTCAGCAGCGGTTCCCGGAGCGCGGAAGGACCCCTCGCCGCCGAATTGCCGCCGAGGGCCGCAAAATGCTGCCCTCCCAAATCCTGGCGCCTTATGGAAGCGCCGGCCCTGGATCTGATTCCTTTCATAGTCTGAGAATCATTAGAAAAAATGTGCATGTTAAATGAACGTACTCAGATGAAATGCAACATTAGTGCTGAGATTTCAAGGGCAAAGCAAGCCAGGACATTCAGAGTCTAGGTACCCAGAGTAGTCTTAACACTGCCACCTGCTGCCTACGTGTTACAACAGGTTCTTTTGGAAGGAACCCGTTTCTATAAGCTTTCTGGGAAGAGGCACAGATGAACACACAGTTAGTGCTCCCTGTAGAGAGCAGCATGTGCACTCAGCAGCAAACCAGGTCTCTGTGGGGATATGGTGCCCTATAGCTGGTAGCTGCATCCTTAGAAATGGGTGTAGACTTGTCATTGCCGGGCCAGGGAGCTTATCCAGGTGTCAGCGAGGCTATTGCTACTGTGAGGAGAGGCAGAAGCAAACCAATGCAATGGAAATAACCTTACATTTATCAACTTTATAAAGGCAGACCTAGAAATTTGGCAGAAACATTAATAATATGAAGTAACAGCCAATATTCACTGAGGAAAATATTACTGTAAATTACCATCGTAATAAATGAAATTTATCAACAACACATTGTGTCACCCCAAGAAAGAATCAGCTTCTCCCTGGCTGCAAAGTCTAGTTTCACCCCTGCTGTCCTGCTTTCACCCTTCCCTGGTTTGTGCTGCTTCTTTGATTTGGCCTTTTGACAACAGCGCCTCTTTCCAACAGGGTGACCCATGAGTGACAGCTTCTTCCCTGGAGAGCCACACCCATTTCCCAGGCACCCAAACTGTATCTCTCTGTCAGCGTCCCAATGGTCAGTCTCCCTGGTCAGTTGCTCTGTGCCCCTCACAGCTGGTTTCTTGCACTTGTCCCTTTGAGGTGCAGCTTTCCTCTCCCCAGCAAATCCCCTTTATACTCCAGCACTGACTTTTTCATCTCCTTCTCTCATCATCTTCCCACTGGCTCCTTCCAGCGGATTCTGAGCTCCCTCCCCAGCTTGAGCTGCCCTCTCGCTGCCTGTCTCCCTCCCCAGGACAGCATTCTATGTTGCTGCATCGCAGCTGCGGGCTCTAATATTACCCCTCTTGGTCAAAACTGCAGCAGGTGCTAGTGCCAGGCTTACTACACTTCTAGCAGTAAGAAACAGACTGTACCACCTGGCTCCTAGTACTGAGCTCTGCCCCATAATGTCCTTGTGTGATTCCTTTGACAGAGAGTCTTTCAGTGGTTTCTCTGTATGTATTGGTGAGAGCTAGAACTGGGAGGAGGGGAAGCCAAAAATTAGCTCCTGCACTGCCCCTCTTGGCATGTTTTTCTGCCATGTGCTTATGTACAAAAGTTAATCACAATTTGGCCATTTTTTCTTATAAATACCAGTTTCCAGACTTACACCCTACCTAAGCAATAGTGCTCTTCAAACACTCTGTGGTCTTTCTGCTTGGCTGTCTGGAAGATGAGGCTCTTCTGGCTATCTGTAAATTATTTGCACTGTGCTTGAATATGGAGGCTTCTGTTCCTTTTCTTGTTTTGGTCCAAAGTCCTAATGAGAATAAAATGAACTTCAGAACAAAAGTGAAATCTGGGGAGAGCCCTCAAATACACACAAGGATGAGCTGTGAGTCCTTGTTAACATTTTCTGGCAAGCTAGTAATTAAAGAGGAGTTGACACTCCAGAATACACAAGACAGGAATCATCTGTAGTTAGTGATTTGGTAAGCGTGTGTGTATGAAATTCATCCCTGGAAGTCAAGGCAGTTCTAATCAGGGTGACTTTGGTATATATAACTGAATTATCTAGTTCAGTGCATCAGTATATTTCTGACTGGTGTGAATTTCATCTGATAACTTTCTGTGCCTTGAGCCAAATCCTCAGCTGGTATAAATCAGTGTAGCTCCATTGACTTATGCAGATTCACACCACCTAAGAATCTGGGTCACAGTCCATATTCAGAGTTATCTTTGCTCTATGCCCTCTCTTCCTTGCCTCCATTTCATCCCTGCCCACCCCCTTGTTTAGTCATTTGTGTCTGTCATAATTCCAGGTAAACTGTAGACTAGAGATGAGCCCAAACTGGAACACCAAGATTTAATTCCTTTGAATTTTGGGGAGATTGGGGTCTGGAGCTCAACTCCTTGGCTCGGCCAATTCTCTGCTGTAAACATTTATCCAGAGCAAACTTGATGCTTCAGGAGACAATAACAGAAGATTAGAATGATTTGCTCTGCAGAGGGGTTTGTCATGAGTCATGAAACATGAGTCAGCAAATGAAAGAGTACCGCACAGTAGCTCAGATACTAAGATGCTGACAGAGACAACTGCTAATGTATTCTTAGTGATAGAGTAGAGAGCTATAGGAGGATTAGCTCTGTAATGTATGAGTCCAGTGTTCCAGAAACTGCACAATGCTTTGCAGAACACTTTGTTAAGTCTACTGAAAGGCTTTGTTGTGGATTTGGAAGAGGCACATTGAACGTCACGGTGAATCATGGGGCTCAGTTCTTGGAGTCAAATGGGAGTTACTTGTATCCCTCAGGGAGAGAACTGGCCCCTGCGCATGTGTGTAAAATAGAGCAACTAGAAGCACCCTTTCTAGAAATGCACTAAATATGTGATCACATGCAATGCTTCTTAAAATCCATGGTGCCTTTTTGGCAGCTGAAGTACCGAGGCTGAGAACAGCAGGAATAAAGTATAGACTTTTCTTTTTAAGGACCAGATCTGAGGCCAATTGAAATCAGTGGAAGGCTCTCCATGGAGTTCAGTGAGCACTGGTTTATGGTCTCAGACCTTTAACACAAGTGGTTGTGGTACATACTTTTAGACCTGCAAGTGCTGGGTTCAATTCCCCAGTCAGCTCAAGCTGGGTGGGTTACATATGTGCAGTTGCATGCACTGTTTCCTATTCCAGCAGTGTCATATGGTGTCAATTTGAAGGCACTGGACATCGTTTAGTGTGGGAGAATTATTGGTCTTCCTAAACCTACCAGCTTTGACTGAGTCCTTTGTTGTAAAGTACTAAAAGTGTAGAAAAGAAGCCAACACGTTGCTGTGACACTATTGTATCTTTTAAAATACAGAGTTCAACACAAAAAAACCTCAACAACAGCAACATGAAGAAAACATGAAGTTTCATTAAGCAGAAGAGTTCATTGCGCTCACAGAATATCGTTTTATTTTCATGTCAAAGTGTACTGGTCTCTGACAGACAAAAGGCAGGATAAGTGGATTTCTGAGTGACAATAGCAAATGAAATGGAAACCTAATAAGAAATAGGAATGCCACCTTCAGCAGAAACACTGCTGGTTAAATCTCCCAGGGATTTGGAGGTTCCATAATTCAAATGCGTTCTATGACAGGATCTAACTGAGGACTTCATTTTTAAGAAACTTTCTTGATGTTTGAGCCAATAGGTGTCTTGTGTGTGCTTTATTATTAGTGATCATGAAAGGTCTAATCATCCTGAAGACCAATCCTCTTTTTATTCACAGAACAGGTCCAGTGCGGGCAACTCCTACTCTTACCACGTGCCTCAACCCGGACTAGGAGAAACCACCTGCGGAGGAAAAAGAGTCATCATTCAGTTTCCATTGACACTCAGTCCTTGACCTCTCCGCCTGCAGGGCCGCGCTACCATTTAGGCAACCTAGGCAATCGCCCAGGGTGCCAGGATTATTGAGGGGGCGGCATTTTGCAGGGGGGGGCAGGCGGCTCCGATTGACCTGCCGCAGGCATGCCTTCGGAGGGTCCATTGGTCCGCGGCTCCGGTGGAGCTGCCGCAGTCATGCCTGCGGATGGTCGGCTGCTCCCACGGCTCCGATGGACCTCCCGCAGGCATGCCTGCGGCAGCTCCACCAGAGCCACGGACCAACGGACCGTCCGCAGGAATGCCTGCAGCAGCTCCACCGGAGCCGCGGGATCAGCGCGGGGGGCGGTGAAATGGCCGTGCGCCTAGGGCGCGAGAAACCCTGGCGCCGGCCTGTCCACCTGACTGTCAACAATGGTGCCAATAAGTGGCGGTTGCCATGCGGACACCTATCCAAGAGGAACAAGACTCAGACTGTCAATCTAGTTAATGGGAAAGATCCTTCACTGGGTATAAATCAATGTAACTCCATTTAGGTCAACAGAACTTCAGTGATTTACACCAGCTGAGGATCTGGCCCCATACATCACTTCTCTGATTCTGCAATTAACAGGAGCAGTACAACTTGACTGATTGTACTGTATCCCTTTGTACAACCAAACTTGGCGCAACTGCTGAATATATATATTGCACAGGTCAAACAGCAAATATCAAAAGATGTGCAATTATAGAGATGACATTTTGCACTCGGTCTATTGCTTAGTAAGTGGTTTCTCAGAATGTTATCTTTGGAATTTGGAATTACAATGATTGCTCTGTAGTAAAAGAAATATGTACTGTGCCTTCTAACAGTTTGGAATGGTTTCATGATCATCATGTCTAGGAAAGAAGGGTGGCACATAAACAGTTCCTGTATGATACATTTTGGGAGCTGACTATATAGTTGTAGCCCTCATCTAAGTAAGGGTTTGGGCTCAGAAATAAGACTGTATCGTAATGAGCTATCCCTGGGATAAACTGTTTCAGGTAGCCAGGGAGTCAGGAACTGTACTGCATGAATTATGTATGAACTGGAGATAAAGACACCAATTCACGTAGGCTGTGACAGTCTGTGGAGCCAGCAAATAAGAAATTACATAGATTGAATCGTTGTAAACATTACAGATTATAACACTGCTATAATGATTGTGAAACTCTGTAGGGTATGGCCTGGGATAACCTTACCTGAAAATAAAGGAAATACCAGAAAACTAAAGGTTTTCTGTTGCATTCTATAGCTGCCCCTCACAAACACTCGAGATGTTAAACACTTGTTTTTTCTGAACAGATGTTTAGCATCCACATTTAAGGGAGGAGACCCTCACAGATTTAAAGGCCACAAACAACTGATCTGAAAAAATGTTTAAATAGGAAACCTGAAACTAGCAAGTAACTGACTCTGAAGTGAAGGTGCTTGGTAGGGCTTTATCCATTGCTCACTGAAGTCAATATAAAGATGCCCATTGACTTAAATGGTCTTTGAATAAGGTGCACACACATACACCTTCCTACCTGAGGAGTGCTGTGTCAGTTCAGAGAAGTTATCATGAGGGACCAATCTCTGTTTTCACATTGATCTTAAACCAGTGGCTTCAAATGAGTGACTCTGGATTTACTCTCCCGTAATTGAGAGCAGAATTCACTTCTGGTTTTAAATGATATATCTCCACTGAAGTCAGTGCACCCACTTATCTAAATTTGTTCTGAGGAACCTGTCTGTGTTGTGTCTATCAAGTAGACCCATTCTGCCTCTGTGCAACCCACTGACTTCAGTCATGTCTACTGTGTGGTGCAACTGAGGTCTGAATTTAGCCTATTGAATGTACTCTGTCAGATAGCAGAGTCCCCTGTGCTGTGACTGGACTCACTGACACACTGTGGAAGATACAAACATTGCTCCAGCTAAGATCTGAATGAGGTCCCTTGAACAGGGGCAATAAGGCAAAGCCTTCTGCTAGTTATGTGCATAGACACTTGCGTTAAGCTTTTGGTTTTTTGTCAGCTGGAGGTCACGCTTACAAATATCACAGGTACAGGGGGGATGGAGAATAGTGAAAAGGAAACATCTATCTACCGATGTTCTGATAACAGTGTCTATCACTACATAGTATTTGTTTTACTGAGATTAAAATGAAACACTCTTGCTAATTTAAAAAAATATATATTTGATTCCCTACAATAGATTCTTCCACACCTCTCAGAATCACAGTTCTTCCTCTGCCCCAAGGCGGTAATAATTTATTACTGGTCTATACTAATAGGAAATTCTGGTACCCCCATTTGACAGCTGTATTAGTGGGTACATTGGGTGGCGGCAGAGCCAAGCATCCACTCATTTCCCACTCCTCTCCAGCCATCTGTCCAGGAAAGGAGAACTAGGCACACAGCAACCTCCTTCTGCTGGGCACCCAGATTCAGGGTCCAGATAACCCATTGAAGGTTGTAATGCTGGCTCTTACTTCCCTTTTCCACTATGCATGGGCATGTAGTCGAAATCAGTCTACTCCTTAACATTGAGACTAAATTACCTCATAGTTTCCCCTTTAAAATAGTACTGACAATGTCAAAATGATTTCATATGCCCTAGGAACACATTAATGTTATTAATCAGTGACAGAAATGCCCCAAACCCTGCTCTGCCTCACTTAACAAACAAACTGTTATCATCACCAGCACACAAATCCAAAAACACAAGCAGGTGTGTGGAGGTGTCAGAAGCAGAATGAAGGGGGAATGAGTCATTTTTCTCCTTTGGAAGCCTGAGATAGGCTGGCTAAAGATTCTCATCTGCCTGGCTCTGATCCTGGGCTCCCTTACTTGGTGGATTAGGCATGACTCACCATTCAGAACATCAGAGTGTCAGTACCATGAAAATCTAGCTAAGGCTTCAGGGCGGCCTGGAGGGAAATTGTAAAAAATAATAATTTTATTTAATGGCCAGACATAAAGTGTAATTTTCAGTTATTTTAAGGGCTTTGTCAAGTTACTGGCACAAGCCTTTGGTCTGCAATACCTAGAGTCCATTTGAAAGGAGAGAGGCTCCAAACCAAATGGATTCTGAACTCCCACATATTTGGGGAAGTTTGGATTCAAATTTCTCCGCTTGGGCCCATCTCTAAACCCCAGTTATAGCACCATTTGTGAGTCCCTCTTGACTATCTCTTCCAGTAGCTAGGGAATTGCCCAAGCACCAGAGAGAGTTCACAAGAGAGCATTCTGCCTTGAGGAAACCCATGTTAGAGATGACAATGAGGTAAGTAGCCTCAATCCTTAGCGGTCGTTATCTAATTACAGCATAAAATCTTCACATATTGAACCCAATGGATAATTTCTGCTGGAAAAAAACCCAGGATGAGACTAGCAAGAATATTACAGGTCAAAAACAAGGTGCCCTGGTAAAACCAGAAGCTGTTTGCTACCAGAAGCACCAAAGTCACACAGTTTTTAAGCAAACATAAACATATATGACGCTGTTAGAACTATAAAGATGGTTCAGCATTGTAGCTGAGAACTTCACACAATAGATGAATAGACTGTGAGCCACTGGAAGGTTTCCACAATTCATTTGCCATTTGTTAGGACTTTTACAAACACCAGCCTGGTTCTCAAGAAAATCCTTCCTCTGTCCTTTTTCACTCCATTGTTCACAGCTCCTTCTGACTTGTTGTAAGCAGCATTAGGAACAGACACCTTCATTGAACATGAAGCTTGAATTAATAATAGCATAATGCTCAAATACTCATTACTAGGCTGCAGCTATGCTTGAACATGTCTGTACAGGTGACAGACAACTAGGGACATGTCCCTATATGCCTCTTAGTTACAGCAAGGGTCTGATCCTGCTCCCACTGAAATTAGTGCTAAAATTCTAATTGACTTCAATGGGAGTAGGAGCTGGTCTATCATTAGGAAATTTCACCATTATTCCCACTGGATCATGAGTGCAGCCATGTACGTAGGGACTGTTTGGAGTCAAAATGGTCAGCCAGATTAATATCACTCTTGAGTTCTTTGTTCTTGTTTCTTACTATGATATAATCTGTATATGTTTGGAGTGAATTTAGGGCTCGTGAAAGTGGTAGTTTAGAGTTGGCCTGATATGCAAAGTTCAGATTCAAAGTTCAGTGGTGTTTTGTAGCCTACACTAGGAAAGTGAGAGTCTTTGTCTCCCTATAATGTTGGGGCTGCATGAGAGGTTAATGAGTATGCTACAGATACTGGCTGTGGGTCTTAGTCCTTGAGTTCAAGTGGTGCAGTCTTATGCTTTCAGCACTGAAGGTCCAGATTCAAACCTCCCTAACAACCCAAGAGGGATCAATTACATTTGGAGCTAGGATTTCAGTTTGACCCTTTCTAGAGGTGAAGATTAGATTCACTGGCTGTCTTTCCAAAAAATATGTTCTAGTTCAGCCACTAGATTATGGGCTTGGTGCAGGAATTACTGGGTGAAGTTCTATGGCCTGGGTTTTGCAAGTGGTCAGAGCAGCTTATCATAATGGTCCATCATTTAAGATTTAAAATCCATGACTCTATATTGAGTGAAGGGCTTCAAAGGGCTTTGGATTGAAATGTGAGACATACAGGTACCATTCTCCAGATGAAACTAGAGACAAAAATTCAGGGATTTGGAGCAATCAAATTTTTGAATTGCTCCGCTATGGCTCCGCTCCAGCTCCGGGCATAAAACCTATTGGTCCGCGTTCCAGCTCCGGGCTCCGCTCCAAAGCCTTGCAAAAATTAATACAAATATAAATTTCCCCTTCTTTCTCCATTTAACCATCCTGGCTCAAATGTAAATGTTAAAAGATATATTAAAGTGCAATGCAAACCACCAGGAGGGGAAAAACAGGGAAGCATTTTTGTTTAATCAAGCTGATGTGGCTGATTTCCAAACAGACTGGAACAGATAATCAAAGTGAGAACACAGGCTTTAACTCAAGATGTTGCTGCTGTTCACAGCTCTGGACTTGAAGTATTAGCTGACCTGCCACAGAAAGCTGCTAATGAATCAGGACAGGCACGCTTGTCTCAATCACAAGAGCAGCCAAATTTGAATTCTACCCACACGGGAAAAACACTAACCACCTTAACTCAGATGAAAACGCTGATCAAATCTGGCAGATCACCTAAAGTATAAAAATCTAGGGCCAGACTTTCAAAGTGGCATCAGCAGAGATTTATCTGCATGCAGAACTGCTAGCATGTGTTGGTTTTGCACTCTACCCCTTGTGTGCAGAAGAGATGGAATTTACATGTATAAAACCCACTCGTGTCCAATTTGCATGAGCTGTGGGCAGGTAAATTCCATCATCTGCATCCACAAATGAAGGACTGCATCCACACTGTGCAAGGCTCAGTACCCTGTGTCAGTGTACTGTTCCTTTAGTGCTAGGCAGGGCACAGGGATTGAAGCTCTGTCTATGCTAGATGCTATCGTGGCCAAAATGTCTGAATTCTGCCTACACAGCAACTTCCACTGATGGAACCGCAGGTGGTGCTGTATTGCACATGGGTTTGTTGCCAGGATAGATGCATCCAGATTGCACAAACTGAAATCACAGGCCAGATTTTCTTCCTCATTCCAACTTGTTGGTGCTGCTTAGCACCATGTAGATTTGTTTGTCTTTGTCCAGCTGAGATGTCCCTGAGAAGGTGGGAATTTTTAGCTCGTACAAAATCAGTCATTTATGCCAGCGTGGTCCCAGCATAAGGGGCCTGCCAAGAATGAGAGGGGAGCGTAGCTGAAGCACCACTGCTGTCCACTGGGGCAGAGACAGGCAGAGAACTGGGGGGCCATAACCAGGTCCCTGCTGAGCCCCTCTTCTGCTGAGCCAAACAGATCTTGCCCACAGCAGAGATTCTGGCCCCAAGGTTTTCAAACTGGACCCCAGTTGTTTCTGAATCACTGCTGGCTAACAAACTTCAGTGGCTTAAAGCAGCAATAAGCAAATTGCTAAAGCATCTTTCTCCAGAGGAAACCCACCCACAGCCCAGGTACTGTGGATTTCTGAGCGGTGTGACCGGCAGGACACGCTCATCCCCAGTGCCACACTGGAGGCTACTCCAGCATAATGGAATAGCTGGGGTAGCCTCCGTAGCCCTAACACTCTCTCTCATGGGCGAGATGGACTGGATGATCCACATAGCAGTGAATCCCTGAGCCCTAACCCTGCCTGACCCCAAACCCCTTACCTGCAGCCACACAGGGAACTTCTGTATAGCTGGACCCTACTTGCACTGGGTGCAGGCAACCCCATACATAGCCTTCTGAAATTCTGTGCCTCTCAGCAGGGCAACTACACTTGTTCTGCTCCAAGAAGGGCTCTGCACCTTTGGTGGGAGAAGCAGAGTTTTCCTTCAAATGAACAGGGAATAGAGTGACCATATATCTGTGGGGTGCATCAAAGAGAATATTGCAGTCAGCACCCAAACTGCAGTGGAGTTCTGGGTATTTCTGAAATGATATGCATTTGTCAGCAAGGTATTCTAATGGAAATTAAGAGCATTACAGGAGGAGATTTAATATCTCGAGTGAGTGACAGAAAAATGACAGCCTAATTTTATGTTTCATTTTTAGCAGCATTATTCTGAATTGTTAGTTAACTGATTAGCCCTGTTATTTCAGATAGTGGGATGCACTCAGAAAGGTAGAACAAAGAGAAAATTACATTGCGTGCGTGTCTGTGTGTGTGCGCGCGCATGCATGCACACGCGCGTGCGTGCATGTGCAGGTTTTAATCATAACCAATGGGCAACATTTAGATTTGAATTTAGATTTTAAACTGTAAACTTGTATTGATTGTTGGTGAACATGATAATAAAAGGAAGTACTGTTAACAATACATGGTACAATGAATGTGCATTTAGCTGGGTTTGCATATTAATGACTACCTTTTAATTAAGATTAATTTCAGTTAAAGGCAGACAAATTCATATTAGAAATAAGGCAAAAAAGAGTGACTGACCATTGGAACAAACTACCAAGGGAAGTTGTTGGGTTCTCCATCTCTTGATATCTTCAAATCAAGATGGTGCCTGTAGCCAAACCAAAGTTGTTGGGCTCAATACAGGAGTAAGTGGATGAAATTCTATGGCCCGTAATATACAGGAGGTCAGACAAGGTGATCTAATGGTCCTTTCTGGCATTAAAATGTATGACTATGAAAAATTAGAATTACCAAATGTATACAGAAAACTGGTGCATGTGTTGATAATAGCATGATTCAATATTGCTGTTTTTTGTTTTCTTTTGTTTGTTTGGTATGTTATTATGGGCAAAAATTGGCTTGTGCAATGTAATCTCTCTAGAGAGGGACCTGCTTATAACAGAATCTGACATAGTGCAACTCTGCTTATAGTGCAGTGAAGCTGGAGAGTTGCTTCAATGCAAATAAACAGACTTTCATTCCTCTCATGCTAAATTAAAGCCAAGGTTTGCAACAGTGACTAATAATTATAATTATGGATGGCTCCATTTTTGACCTTGAAGAGGAAGCAGAGCTTGCTTGTCCTCAAGACCGAGTACATAGAAGTCTTGACGCTTGGTAGAGACCGTGATAATGAAGAATCCTTCCCACCCTTCAGGCCCCTATTGGAGAGGGCTAGTTCAAGGGACAGTGCAAATCATGGTGTTCTTTTTCAACCACTTTCTTTCCCTGGAAAGCCCCATGTATCCAGACATGGTTCGAAGGTGGATTTATAGTCAGCTGTTCAATTTGCGTAGGCTGTGCCTTTATTTATCGTTATCAAGATCTCACAGCAGAAATACATGCCCTCATGATCACAAGGCCTGATTACTGTAATTCCCTCTGAGCAGGGCTTACCGCTTAGCTTCAACGACACTTCCAGCTTGCGCAGAATGAAGCGGCACATTTGGTCACTGGCTTGAGCTATTGTGCAGATTATGAGCACCTGCATTCTTCACACTAACTGCCTTATATATAGGGGGATTTGACTTTGAGCTGACAATGTCGACTTTTAAAGCCTTTAATGGTGTAGCCCCTGCCAATATTCAGGACATCTTTTAAGAGCCGTGTCCTGATAAGTATCTGCACTCAGACGTCATCCACTGCTTTTGGATTCCTACCACGAGACTTAAATCAGCAGCTGATTGGGTCATTGCTGTACTTGATCATAGGGTGCACAACCTGCTCCCCCACTTCATTAATCTAGAATGCTCTCCCCTCACTCTTAAAACTCTGCTATTCAATTATCTTTTATCAATCTGACCAGTTCCACTTTCCCTTCTTTCCTCTCCTTCTTTGATTCAGACTATCCCTGTACTGGTTTCATTTGTTAAAGCTTTTAGAGGAAGTACATTTTAGGATGTTGTACAACATCACAAGCAATTTGCAGGGGGGTGGTTTGGATGCTTATTAATAAATCAACTGTTAATTATTAACAAATGGCAATCTTGTATGTTTTTGATAGGATTTATTTTCCTTTCCCATTGCCCACTCCCTTCCTGATCACATGGCCCTGTGTTAATCTAAGCCTGATCTTAATTCTTCAGAAACAGCATCTGTGGAGATTAAGGTCCATAGATCACACACTAATCAGTACCTGTCAAACACTGCATGGGGGGACACGGGGAGCAGGAAGATGAGACTGCTATTTGACAAGAGGAAAGAGATTAGAATCTAGCCTGAACTGGGACACAGCTATACATTAGACCCAAAGTCCCTCAAAATTAGCAGCTCATGTATGTCTATAAAAGGCCAGTGCATGGAACATTGAACTGGAACTCAAGAGACCTGTGTGACATAGGCCAAGTCAACTTCTTTCTATGTCTCTCTTTACCCTTTATTTGTCTTGTATTTGAAGCAGTGATGACCATTTGGTATTTAACCTTCTCATTGAGTAGCATTTGGTGGGCAATCTGATCAGCTGAGATGTTGAAATGTCCACTTACCTTTGTATTATCTGAGAGTTTATGTATAAGTGACATGCTTTTTTGCTGTTATGGGCCATATTTAAAGGATTCTATCAAGTTCTGCCAGGATTTTAAGTATTCTCGAACTATTTCTGACAGTAGATGTTCACCAGTGGCTATTGTGTCATCTCTAAAGGGGTCTTCTTGGAATTTTCCCCTGCAAGCTTCATGCAGTACAGCTGACTGGGCTGTTAGGTCAGGGATATATTCTGTCCAGCAACCATAAGGTATGTTTCTTCTAGCAGAGTATAAGGTGTTTGCATTCATTAGGCTAGCTCTTACAGCACCCTTCCCCATGGAAGAATTGGCTGCCAGAATCAATGCTCTGAAAATAGAGGAAGGTCTAGCTGACATCCAAACTGAGCATATCAAAAATTTCAGCCCCCACACACAGTAGTGGGTCCTGAGTATGTTCAATACCTGTCTCATCCAGCTCAAGAAACTGAAAATCTGGCACAAGCCAAGGTAGTGGCCCTTTCAAAGCCTGATAAGGAACTATCCAACTCAAAAAACTTTCAACCTAGCTCACTCTTGTGTGATATCATAAAATTGTTTGATTGCTGCCTTACACCAGTTATTGAACCACTTCTTATCAACAAACAGGCCAGTGTTTGCCCGAGTCGGTCATGGACTTGACAGCATCTGAACTTGACATAACATATTGAAGGACGGATATGAAAGAGAATTGATTATGGCAGTGGTGTTTGTTTATCTCTCAGCTGCCTACTATACTGTCAATCATTGCAGAGTCCTTGCCAAAGTGCTAATGAGAATGAAGAACCACCACAAACTTAATGCAGACCATACTAGAGGAACAGAAGATTCTTTGTGAACTTTTGTGGCAAATGGATTTGATGGCGCCAATAGAAGAATGGCTTCCCACAAGACGGAGTCTTAGCACCCACATTACTCAACGTCTACACAAACCACCAGCCAAACTATCCTGGCACAAAGTGCCTTACCTACACAGATGATCTATGTGTCATCACCCAGTACAAGGGGTTTGCCATATGAGAGAGCACTCTGGTAAACGCACTTAGCACCAAGGACAAGTACTATGCAGCCAACCAACTGCATGCAAACCCAGCAAAGGTACAAGTCAGTGCATCCTATCTCAGAAACTGAGGGGCCAAACCCAAACTCAACAGCCGCTGGCTTGGAGTCAAAACTTACTGATTCCATAAATCCCGTATGCCTCAGTGTTACTATCAACCACCCACTCTCCTTTAGAACCCACACTGAGAAATCTAAAGCCAAGTTTAGCATATGAAACAACATTCTCAGGAGGCTGGTTATATCAAAGTGGGGTGCAGACTCATTCACTCTGAGATCACCAGTACTGGCACTTTGCTACTCCTCTGCAGAATACGCCTCTGCAGTGTGGGCACGACCCCCTCATGCAAAGAAGCTAGATCTTGAACTTAACACCTTCTGCTGATAAATGACAGAATGCCTTAAGCTCACCCATGTCAATAGCCTCTACAGCACGTCCTTCCAGGTATTGCTTACTTCTGATCCACCCCAGGAAGTTGCTAGTAGAGCTGAGTGCACAAGGCAATGCACAGATCCAAAACACCCCCTATAACAGTTTTCTTGCCACTGTTAAACCCCAAACATTGTCACCCAAACAGACAGCGGTTCAGTTATGACAAAAAAGAGTAGAGAACAACCCTGCTGCCTCTGAATTCCAACTCCCACTAGTCAAACACCTACCACCCAGTGCAGAAAAGCCATGGCCTACATGGCATTACCTTAATTGATGCCACACTGGAGTTGGCCCATCTAAAAACATAATGATCAAATGGAACTACATCACTGGCCCCAATACCCGTGACTGTGATAGACAGCCTCCTATGATGCCATGCTTGAGCATGAATGCACTTCCAGTGACTTGGCAGAGTGCAATGATCGGGCAATCGCATGTACACAGATGTGGTGGGAAGCAGTATGAGGACACGATAAGAAGAAATTGTCTTGCCTATTTAGACTTCAAGTTCTTGAGACAGGGACTATCTCGTACTCTGTGTTTGTACACCACCTAGCACAATGGTGCTGTGATCTCAGCTCAGGCATGTAGGTGTGCCCGGAATACAAATAAAAATTATAATCACATGTGGAGAAGACATGGCAAGGGCTGCTGTACTGAAGGGAGAACATGCTCAGGTCATCTGTTCCCCCTTTCTCCTTCTGTCTTTTCTTTTTCAGTATTTTTTTTCCTATTGAATTTAAACCAGTAGATTTCAACCTTTTTTCTTTTGTAGACCCCTAAAAGCTTTCAAATGGAGGTGTGGACCCCTTTGGAAATCTTAGACATAGTCTGCTGCAGGCCCCCAGGGGTCCGCACCGTGACCCACAGGTTGAAAGCCACTGATTTAAACAATGATTTCTGCTGTTAAAAAAAGAGCAGTCTTAGCACCCTTAGCATTCTTGAGCTGCTGGTGCCTCTCTCGCTGTTCTGAAGTTATAGTCTCATGAGACAAAACTGCTGGAAGAACTCACCTCACAAAGAGGGGTAAAGTCCAGCAGAGGGGAAAGGAAGTACTGCATTCAACTGTGAGAGCAAAAGATGAGCCTGTATGTGGCCACGTCCAGACTACCCGCCGTATCGACAGGTTATAATCGATTGCTCGGGGATCGATATATCGTGTCTAATCTAGACGCGATATATCGATCCCCGAGCGCGCTTATATCGATTCCGGAACTCCATCAACCCCAATGGAGTTCCGGAATCGACATGGAGAGCCGCGAACATTGATCCCGCGCCGTCTGGACGGGTGAGTAATCCGATCTTAGATATTCGACTTCAGCTACGTTATTCACGTAGCTGAAGTTGCGTATCTAAGATCGATTTCCCCCCCCCTAGTCTGGACCAGCCCTAATAAGATTTCTAGATGCCATCCTTTCCTGGTGAGATTTACTGTTAAGGCATGACCCTTCAGAAAGCTTCATTATAGTGATTGCTTGATAATCCCCTCCCTGCTATTCCACAGTATGGTGTATGATGACTGGGAAACAGACACATTGTTCTGCCCTGCTGTCCTTTGATCTGCTCTAATCCTGTTAACTGTTCTCTTTCATCAAATCTCCTTCCCCACCCCCCAAAGAACATGCCCTCCCAGCCTTCTGCCAGATTAACTCTGCTCTCCCTTCATTTGCACTGGAAGCAGTATTATGTGAATTACTTGCCCGTTAACGCTGATTCTCTTTAGGAAGTGAACAGGGTGACACCACCCGACAGCACAAGAACAGTCACTCTGAGCATCTGTGGATGTGTGGTTTGAGCCAAAGCTGCATGGCAAAACCTGATACATCCAGGACCTGAGATGTATCACTCTGGCCAATTATAAACAATCTGGTTTCCAATTTCCTTATATGCATAAATAATTTAGAAAGTGCACACATTTTACAAGGCCATTCCCTGTCCTCACATCCTTGTTCTTAGAGGTCCAGGCTTTCTGTGGGCTTTAATATATGTTGGCTAGCCTCTAACATCTAGTGATTTCTCCATGGGGGAACGGCTCCGTGACTGAGATGAACAAGGCCTTGTGGAAGGCAGTTATATGGCTTCACAAATGGCTGCATAATTTACTTGTCATCCAGAAGTCTCTCAAACCTCAGTTCATGATGCAGCAATCCAAAATGTGTCTGTTTCCTGCCAACTCCTCAGCTTGTCCCCTGCCATTTGCAGGAACTTTACAAGAGGGGGACAGTGTGGCGTGGGGATGATGAGGGAGAAAGGAATAGGCCACAGCAGGAGCTGAGGCCAGGATCCTCAGAGGTATTGAAGGGTCTCCCACCCTCAAAAATCAATAGGAGTTAGGTGCACAAATACCTGTGAGGATCTTGGCTTGAAGCGCAGTCTTGAAGGAAGCAGGAGAAGGCAGCCATTTAAGGAGCCTCCAGAGCAGAATTTAGGAGCTCTGTGTGGAAGGGACCTTCCCCTGACGTGGAGCTCTGTTGTGGGTGGGCTTAGAGCCCCAGCAGCCAGATGCTTCTTTCCTGCTAGGCCTCCCCAGCTCTCCTCAAGACAAGGTTTAATTGCCTACTGGCATTACCTGGCCAGTTTAGGAGCCTCCCAGGTGATCAAAAGTTTTTTGTAATCATCTAATACTGTCACACAATGGAGCAGAATTCAGTGCAGTCCTACTGTTAGGTAATAAAGCAAGTCCTCACTTACCTCTCCAACACCCGAGGTTGTGCGGAGTTGGAATATGGGCCCACAATTCTGTCAGAGACCAGACACAAATGCGTTGATCAACGGGCTCACACTAACCCCAAAGCTTTAGAATAAGTGTGGCCCCTTTATTAGGGGTGAGCATCAATATTTATACACAGAAGTAAACAAAGTGATTAATAAAAGATAATGGTCATGCATAATTAATCAAGATTTTACAGGAAGAGCAAGTTTAACAAGTAAATGCATAGAGATAAAGGCTAATGGCTACTTGAGGAAGGGGGTGTCATGAGTAGTTTGCAGGTCAGTGCTTTGTTCAAAAAAAGGTTCAGAAAGGATTATGCAGAGACGGCCAGTCTGGGTGTTTTTGGCTCCAAAGTTCACCAAAAGTTTAGACCCAACATTCCTCCATTTGTAGCTTTGAGATAACTATTAATCAAAAAGCTACACCCTATTTCAAGATCTCAAGGGCCGCTTGGCAATTTCAGCCTGGGCCAATTCGAAGAGAGTAAGGCTTTTAGCTGAAGTGGGAAAAGAATAAACTGACTTACATGAGTTTATGAGGGAGGGGACACACTGAATACAGCAACACAGTATTATAAGGACTACCATGGCCCCAACAACACCCACCAAGAGGTTTTTAACCCACCCAAATCCGGGCAGCCAATTTCATAAGGCTCCCCACCAATCATAAGGTGGCTGGCCAGAGGAGTAGTTTTAGCCATTTCCCTTAGGTGTTTGGTACGTTGAAAAGTGTCAGAGTAGGTGTCATTTACAAAAACACAGCATTCTTCATTTATGAGGGCGCAAGTTCCTCCCTGGGCTGCTAACATCATATCTAAAGCCATTCTGTTTTGCAAAGCCAACTGGCGCAGCTGGGACATTTCCCCGGCCTGGTTCTTAAATAGGGTTGCAGTTTCATTGGTCAAAGATTCTAATAGTCCCTGTAGACGGATGATGGCACCCTTCAAGCTAGTGTGACCAGCCCACCGCTGCCAGGACAAACCATCACGGAGATTAATCTCTGTTAGTTTCACGGATGTTACGAACGTGGGAAAATGAGGGGGAGTGAGGGAGATCCGAGAAGGCGGTGCTAGCCATGCCAAATAACATGACCCTGCCCAATCAGGGGAGAGAAATAATAAGCCTTGGGCCCGCACACCCAGTATGTTTCATATAATGCGTTTTGGGTATTCCATTTCTTAAAGGAGGAGGTAACCCACCACCCGTTGTACCACTGTTCCCCTGGTAACGCAGAGGGATCGTTGTGTGAACTGCAGAGGCACAATTTGGTAGTGTTGTCCTCAAAGGGCAGTGTAGTACTGCTTGAGCAGTTGTAGAAGGCAATTGTGTATCCTTTAACAATTAGTTGGACACCTTCGAGATCTGAGCAGGGCTTTTTAAAAACTGACTCTGAAAACCTGCCCCTCCATGAAAAAGTTGAAAAGGTTGGATCGGGGTGAGGGATCCACATATGGGATAAGTGGGATGCGCAAGGCTTGAAGCCAAGATTTTTACTAAAGGCGGTGCCATTAAAATATATGTTGCATTTACTTGTTCCCAAAAAGTTGACCCTTTTTCTTTAACAAAACACAGTGATCCTGTTTGATTGGTTACCCTGAGATATTTGTTAATTGGCACTTCTGTTTGTCCCATGTAAGATTGGGTTGGACTGGATCTTTTATTCTAGTCGGTGGCATCCAAGTCATATTAGCAGTGGTTAGGGGAATGGGTGTGAAGGGGAGTCCCTGTGCTGCATTTACTGGAAATTGAGTACATACCCAGCAATCACTTCTATTTTCTAAAATACGAGTTTTAACCTCGTGGGAATATCTAATAAAAGCATTATCTTCATAAGCAGAAAATAAACTGAAAAAGCATAAAAAACATACAGTTGTCAGAATAAAGGGTCCTTTTTTTTCGAGTTAATTTAAGTCTAATGTCTGAGAGAGGTAAGCTGGTCCTGGTCGAAGGCAGTGTCCTCAGTGGTGACAAGAGCTGCTGGTCCGTCACTGTGGTCCACTACGGCTGGCTTGACGTGGGAGTGGTGGATCCAAGATTTGCGTCCTTTCAGGAACACTGCAGTCTGGGTTGTCAAAAGAACCTGGTGGGGTCCAGTAAACCTTGGCTGGAGGGTGTCGTCACGAACGAACTTTTTGGCCCAGACGAAGTCCCTGGTTGGAACGG
The DNA here is from genome assembly GCF_007399415.2 of Gopherus evgoodei. Taxonomy (NCBI): domain Eukaryota; kingdom Metazoa; phylum Chordata; order Testudines; family Testudinidae; genus Gopherus; species Gopherus evgoodei. The sequence continues at coordinate 180,822,321 of NC_044324.1, read as the reverse complement.
GTGGATTTGTCCTCCAGCGGCACGGTCTGGGAAAACTGCGAGGCTTTCCAAAGGGTACGGAGGCGAGCCTGTAGGGAGAGAAACTGACACGCAGTCATATGATCCCCTCCCAATAGTGAAACATCAGCACGTGGTAGCGCCCCGCCTTTGAAAGGGGGGTGTCCATAGAGCAGTTCAAAGGGGGATAATCCCAATGCGCGGGTTGGGCGAGTACGAAGGTGAAACAGGACCAAGGGAAGTACCTGAGGCCACTTTAATCCTGTTTCCTGACAGTATTTAGCCAATGTAAACTTAAGTTCCCTATTCATACGCTCAACTTTCCCGCTAGACTGGGGGTGGTAGGGTGTATGAAAGGAGTGTGAAATGCCCAGTCCTTGTTCTAAATGGCCAAGGACATGACCAGTAAAGTGAGGTCCGCGATCTGAGTCGAGCACAAGAGGGATGCCAAAACGGGGTACAATATCTCTAAGGAGAATCTTCGCCACTGTGGCAGCAGTACAATTAGCAGTAGGAAAAGCTTCGACCCAGGAAGTCAGAGGGCAAACCAAAACAAGGAGGTGCTTTTTCCCAAAAGCCTTTGGCATATCTACAAAATCAATTTGAAGATGTTGAAATGGAGCAGCAGGCGGAGGTCTTCCACCCTTAATTTTTTAAGAGGTGGAGCAGGTCCATTACGCTGACATGTGCTGCATGCTTTCACTATTGATAGGCAATAGGGTTGAATGCCTGGAGCATACCAAAAGCGAGCGATAGTGTCCACGAGGGCGTGCGTGCCGTAGTGACCCCCTTTATCATGGTGCCAGCGAACTGCCACGGGGTACGTGGAGCGAGGGAGGCAGGCTCGGCCATCTGGCATAAGCCAGGTCCCTTTGACCAGAGTGGCCCCGAGGCTTTCCCATGATTTTAGTTCAGCAGCGGGTACTGGTACGGGGTGCGGTGGAGTAAAGGAGGAGGTTGCAATAGCCAATGTGGGCATGGCTAAAGGTAAGGTGGCAGCCTTCTTGGCGGAGGCGTCAGCCAGGGCATTCCCACGGGTAACGGGGCTGCTATCTTTAGTATGGGCCCGGCAGTGAACTACAGCCAGGACGGAGGGTTTTTGGAGGGCGTCCAAAAGCTTGTGGATGAGGGGGAGGTGCTGAATGGGTTTACCGGCAGCTGTCTGGAAACCTCGAAACTTCCAGAGGTGGATATGACAATGCACAACTCCAAAAGCATATTTGCTATCAGTAAAAATGGTAACGGTCTTACCAGCGGCCAACTGGCAAGCTCGGGCCAGGGCATATAGTTTAGCGGCTTGGGCTCCCCAGTTGCCTGGCAGTGAGGCGGCCTCTTGAATGTCCCATTCAGAGGTGACAGCATAACCAGTGAAACGCTTGCCATCAACATAGAAGGAGCTTCCGTCCGAGAAGAGGATGCAATCGGGGTTGTCCAGTGGCACGTCAAAAGGTTGTCTCTTATCTGTAAGATGCTGTAAACTACTTCCACACAGTCGTGCTGGTCCTGGGGGACTGGCAGGTCAGGAAGCAAGGTAGCTGGATTAAGGGGTCCACACCTTTCAAAAAGTAGGTTAGTGTCTTCTAAGAGTTCGGCCTCTAGCTGTTGCTGACGATGGGCCGAAAAAGACTTGGGTTGTGCCCCTACGCAGAAGGGCTGACAAGGCATGAGAGGTCCAAACCGTGGTAAAATGACCCAGGGTTAGGCTCTTTGCCTTTGTGATCAGCAGGGCAGCTGCTGCCAGAGTCCGGGTGCAGGATGGGGTTCCCTGAGCGACAGGGTCGATTTGCTGAGAGTAAAAAGCAAGCGGGAAATGGTGGGCCGCTCAGCTGGGTAAGGACACCACTAGCAATTCCGCCCCTCTCGTGGACAAAAGGTGAAAGGGTTTGCTGTAATTGGGGGGGCGGAGAGACATGGAGGAGGCCACACTGTCCTTGAGTAACTGAAAGGCTTGAATAGTGGTCGGGGACCACTGCAAAGGGTCAGGAGCAAGGTTAGCAGTGAGTCGGTGGAGCGGTTTGCTTAACTCCCCGCAGGACGGCAACCAGGGGCGACAGAAGCCAATTAATCCTAAGAAACCTCGAAGTTGTTTCTTGGTGTTCGTAGAGGGCAGTTTTGAATAGTCTTTATGCGGGCTGGGTCCATCTGTCTTCCTTCTGGGGTTAACAGGAAGCCCAGATATCGGACCTTCTGTGAGACCCACTGAATCTTTTTAGGGTCTACCTTGTGGCCTCTGTGTGTAGGTATAATAAAAGTGCCTTACCATCGATGCGGAGGGCAGCTTCTTCGTGATTACCTAATAGGATGTCATCTACGTATAGGACCAATGTGGATCCCTGCGGACTGGTGAAACCTTCCAAGTCGTGGCGGAGGCACTGGCTGAAAATCGTGGGGCTGTCTCTGTAGCCTTGAGGAAGTCGTTGCCAGACATAACTTTGTCCCTCCCAGGTGAAACCAAAGAGATACTGAGAGTCTGGGTGCACAGGAATGCTGAAAAAAGCTGATTTTAAGTCAATAACAGTGAACCACTCAGCATCCCAGGGGATTTGGCTGATGATAGTAGCTGGGTCAGGAACTACTGCATGAAGAGGGACCACATACTGATTAACAACCTCGTAGATCCTGTACAAAGCGCCAACGAACAGGGTCTCCGTCCTTTTAGGAGCTTTTTGACAGGCAGTATAGGGGTTTACAGGGAGTGCGCTGAGGGCGGACTAGCTTTTGTGCAATGAATCCCTCAATAATGGGGCGGATGCCCTCCCGGGCTTCCAGCGACAGGGGGTATTGAGGGACTGACGGGGGGGTTAAGGAAGGCTTTACCTGAATCCTTACGGGCTCTGCCGAAAGGAGCAGGCCAACATCAGTGTCAGAAATTCCCAGAGGGTTGAAGGCAAGTCAGTGAGGTCAGGGGAGAGAGAGAGGTGTTTCCCAATTACCCTGAGTAGGGCCGAATCTCCTAATACTGTCATCAATAATCCTACCCCTTCAGGAGTGCAGGTTAAAGTAGCCTCAAGCTTACAGAGTAAATCCCGGCCCATCAAAGGGATCGGACAAGCTGGGGAAAAAAGAAAACGGTGAGAAAAACATTTATCAGCATAAATAACATTCAAAGGCAAAGTGAGTCCCAGAGACTGTGGGTTGCCCTCCACCCCAGTCGCAGTTTTAACCTCAGAGGATAGCCAGGGAGAGGGGCATGATTTAAAAGAGAGAAAGTAGCCCCAGTATCAATGAGGAAAGAGACAGGCAGTCCCTGGACTGAAAGGGTTAAACGAGGCTCTTTGCTGGGAGGGCAGAAAGTGAGAAAGGAGCCGGCTAAAGACATTAAGGAAATAAGACCATCACATTGTTTGCCTTCGCCCCCGGGGTACCGTCATTGAGGAGGCTGAGTTTGCTGCGGCTGCTGCTGTTTCCCGTAGTTGATCCAGGCCTGGGGTGGGCTGAGCTGGTGGTGCAGGGGTGTATTCCTCACTTGTATAATCTGCGGATGCAACCAGACCCTCTGGGCGTCCCCAGGGGCATTCACGTTTAAAGTGACCAGGCTGTCCGCACTGAAAACAATTTCCTGATGGCTGGGGTCGCCAGGACCCTCTTCCCCGGGCACCCTGGAATCCCCTGCCACGGCCACGGCCTTTGCCTCGAACACCACCGTGAAAAGCTAAAGCCATCAGCTTATATTCTTCCTTTTTCTCTTTCTTTTACTACTTTCCCTTCTTTCTCCCAGGCAAAATCAGCTACTTCCAACACTGAAGTGACTGACTCACCTCCCAACCAGGGCGAAACTTTAAGAAGTAATCCCTTACAGGGGGCACCGACTGATTCACAAAAAATGAAATAAGAGTAGGGTGGTCTGCTTCTCTCTCAGGATCCATCTGATGAACATTCGGGCCCCCTCCAATAGCCTCGACCAGAACTTTCTGGGCGGCTCATCAGATTCCTGCCGAATCTGCATGAACTTAGCCTGATAGGCGAGCGGCGAGCCATTTCCTTGAGTCTCTCTAACAATCGCTCTCTATCTGTTCGCAGCTGAGTCAGCCTTAGCTGAGTCCAGTCTAGGGGATTCCAGCCAGCGGCCAGATCCCGCCTATCCATCCAAGTAACATTAGCTGCATTGCTATCTCCCCATGTCCTTTCTGCCATCCACAATCTACTACGTTCTTCTCCAGTCAAAACTCTACTTAACAACTGATCCACATCCGTATAAGTAGGATTATAACTTAAAAACAATCTTTCTAGAAGTTCTATGATCTTTCGGGGATTTTTCCCAAAAGACCCTGACAACTGTCCCCTCTTTCAAATCCCATTCTAGCCATCCTTATATTTCACAATACTAGCATGTTGCAATCGTCCATCATTGCTCATATAAGGTTGATCGTGCACCTGTAAAGGCATCTCTATAACCATACTTTTATTATTCGCAAGAGATTTGACAGAGACATCCTCTGGGCTATCCTCAGGGGGGGGGCATGCACCCTGCTGTACCTGCTTGGACCTAAGCCTAGTAACTACTCCTCCCGAGGTTTGCCCCTCCAATTCCTCCTCATCCTTCTGCACAAATTCCAATCTGGGATCCTGCAGATTCCCCTCTGCTACAAGGAGAGAGTTCCCCTGCGGAGTAGGGGCAGGTGCAGAGGGGACCAGCTGACGAGTCAAAACACGCCGTGGTCTACACCCTTCATCGAAATAACCTGGAGGGGGTTCACTCTCGGGAGAGTACCTGACTGCCATAATTTTAAAGATTTCCACAGCTCTGCTGCTGTGTCCCAACAAAACCAGTAACATAACTGTCCCGGATGGTCTTTTTCGATCTGGCTCTTAACCTCTTAAGGCAGCCTGCTCGAAAGAGCCATACGAAGGCCACCTCATCTCCGAGTCGGCCAATACCGCGGTATACCCAGTCCAATTCCTTACACATAGTGTGTACAACTTCTTCCTAGACATTCCTGTCTGTACTGGGAGTTTCCCTTCGTTCCATAACTTATTTACAATCCCCAACGGACTCTCAAGAGGCACGCTAGTCCCTTGACCCATGGTGTCTGACAGGAGCCCTCCAACTGGCGTTTACCCTGCTGTCCAATACACGACCCCTCAATATTGAATTGGCTAGGAGAAATCTCCTGTGGCGCCTTGCCAATTCATATATGAGTGGTCCGACCACTGGACAGAGGTACCGCACCAAAGGAATCCCGGACGAGCCCCCAATTGTTAGGTAATAAAGCAAGTCCTCACTTACTCTCCAACACCCGAGGTTGTGCGGAGTTGGAATATGGGCCCACAATTCTGTCAGAGACCAGACACAAATGCGTTGATCAACGGGCTCACACTAACCCCAAAGCTTTAGAATAAGTGTGGCCCCTTTATTAGGGTGAGCATCAATATTATACACAGAAGTAAACAGTGATTAATAAAAGATAATGGTCATGCATAATTAATCCAAGATTTTACAGGAAGAGCAAGTTAACAAGTAAATGCATAGAGATAAAGGTAATGGCTACTTGAGGAAGGGGGTGTCATGAGTATTTGCAGGTCAGTGCTTTGTTCAAAAAAAGGTTCAGAAAGGATTATGCAGAGACGGCCAGTCTGAGTGTTTTTTGGCTCCAAAGTTCACCAAAAGTTTAGACCCAACATGCCTCCCAGGTGATCAAAAGTTTTTTGTAATCATCTAATACTGTCACACAATGGAGCAGAATTCAGTGCAGTCCTACCATACAAATCAAGGGTTCTTGCCCATCAGTTTAGCTCTAATGTGCCACCTCATGCAAAGGGCCTTGAACAGGAGCCTATAGTTAAGACAGTTGAAGTGAATACCTTATTCAAGCAGACTGGCAAATGTTACAGCCCCAATGTCTTATCATTGTCCACCTCTCCTCTTCTTGTGTCCCGTTCACTTCCCTAACCTCCCTCTAATATTCCCAAATGTGTAGTGCAGTTTTTCTCCTCCTCTATGCCATGCTCCTCTCCTGGGCATTTCTTGTTGGTTTAGGCGGCTCTCTGCTCAGCATGCTGACTTCTGTAAATCCCTTTTTCAGGTGCTCTCCCCATGCATCGTACGGGGAGCCTGGGTACGTAACTTGGGGTTATATGAATTCCACTAGATGGCAGGGCACCTAAAAGTTAGGCTGTGTCTACATCAGAGACCTTATAGCAGCACAGCTGCACCGCTGTAAGATCTCACATGTAGCTGCTCTATGCCAATGGGAGAGAGCTCTCCCGTCAATCTAATTAAACCACCCCCAACAAGCGGCGGTAGCTACGTTGGCAGGAGAGCTTCTCCCGCTGACATAGCGTTGTCCACACTGGCACTTTTGTCAATGGTTTTTTTCCAAACCCCTGCGCAACATACATTTTACTGACAAAAGTGCTAGTATAAAAATAGCCTTAGACACTATAATGTTCGGCCTAAATCTCCCTTGTGAATCCCACCCCTAAGGGACTTGCCCAGGGTCACATAGGAAGTCTGTGTCAGAGGCAGGACTTGAAGCTTGAGCTCCCAAGTTTCAGACCAGTGTTTTAATCCAAGGACCATCCTTCCTCTCTCCTGAGCATCACCAGAGTATGTGAGATCAGAATCAGACCCTGCATATCTAGCTGAAGAATACAGAACACGTGTTATCAATAAAAAGCAATGAGTTCAGCAGCTGAATGAAAGACACACTTCAGCATTAAGGTTTGAACAAGGGCTGGACCCAGAGCAAACCCTCAGAGATGAAAAGTCCCAGACTCCAATAAGGTTCTGCTCCAGATCTGAATTTGGTGGCTGCAGCCATATCTCTGTAATGAGATGAACCAAAATCCCTGATGTGAACACCTCTGATCTTTGTGTCTTGGACCTGCCTCACGTAGGACTCAGTTATGCTCTGTGGGTGCAATTCTGGCCCCACTGAAGTCAATGGCAAAATTCTCATTGTCTTCAGTGGGTCACGGATTTAACCGTAGGAATTTAACGTTGCAGTTCCCACTCAGGAAGTTCCCACTCAGCAAGGACTGCTCTATATTTCCTTAGCACAAGATTTCTTTTCTACCTATCCTGTGAGTGGGTTTTACGCAGGAGAAGTGGGGCTCTATTTCTTCAGATGCTGTTTTTCTGATTCGAATACAGTCAATTTCATTTAAGCTGCTGTGACAGTCTTGGAAGAGCATCTAATCCATTTGCCACATACAGAAATTGTCATAAAAATGACAGCTCGTGAAGAGAAGAGGGAGAAGGTGGTGGCAGCAAGAACCCAAGCAGGCACATACAGATTAACACACAAGTAGGAAGCTAGTTTTGGGTTACCGGAATATCTGCAGCATTTGGGATATTAATGGCTTCCCTCGCTGTAAACAGAGATGAGAAGTCACCTGTGTATTTGCAGGATTACAATCATTCACTACACTCTTTTCCTATTACTCCTGGGCCTTCTCCTGCTCCCATTGTAGTCAATGGGAGTTTTGCCATTGAAGTTATTGGCAGCAAGAGGGCCCTACTGTTTTACCAGGATGTCAATCCAAGTGTTATTTTAGGTGCTATTTTAGGTTCATGTTCTTTGTTCACAGGGAAGGGGTCCTAAACCGAAAATCTCAGCTCCAAGCTTTGACTAAGTTCAGTTTCAGACCCATGTTGTGCAACTCACCCCTGACTCCGTAATGGGTCAAACCCAAAATCCTAGAGTCAGCTATCCACAACCTTTGAGAAAGTTTGAATCCAAGTCCGGAAGCAAAGTCTGTAGGTGGGCCCCACTTGTAAATTACAGGGAGTATTTGCCAGATTTTGCCACTCTCATACAGATCATGTTTGCCAACCCCAACCATTCAAAAATTAAGGGTCAATCTCCAAAAATCATGAAATTGGCTTAAAAATCACGAGAATTTTAAAAAATAATAAATGTGGAGTTCCTGTTATTTGCCTTCTGGGTTTTGAGCCTTTCAGGGAGCACTTGGATCACATTTTCAAGCTCTTCTCTGCAACCATGAGGGTAGGAAACTTTTTTCCTCACATAATCTCATGACTCCAGGTGCTGGGGCTTTAAGAAAAACACCCAATAATGTGATACTTTGAGTAATATTGTACTCTCTGAGGAGCCTCATTAAAATGAATGGCAGTCCTCACAGGGCACGGTACCACTAAGTGCAAGCAAGGGTGGCAGAATCGGGCCCTAAGTGGGTGAAGATGTTTGCATACCAGTCACCAACCCTAAAGTCTGACAGACAATCGGGGATCTACTTTGCACCTCCCTAGGAAAGGGAGGGAAGGGAAATGGATGATGCTACATTCCTGAAGGTATGGGAAGCCTGGGGCAGTCTCCCCACTATTCACCCCCCATTTTTCTCCTGTTTCTTTTCAGCCCCTGTCCTATTCTCTCCTGCTTTGCAGCCTCTATTCCAGCCCCTTCTCAGCCTGCCCCTGCAGTCACCATCTCCTCCTCCTTGGGGCTCTGTGCTGGCTGGGCACAAAAGCAGAGAGAAGTAACATGCGGCTACAGCAGACATTAGCAGCTAGCAGTAGGAACTGCCAATGATGCTTGCAGGCCGGCTGGAGTGAGGACCCAGATGAGCAGCAGGAATGCATGGCGATGCTGCCAGATGCATGAGTGTCATATGAGCTGCATGACAATTTGCAGCTCTAGATTCCTTTACCAGGGCACTGCTCCCACTCTGTCTGTTCAGGGACACTTTGGGCAGCACTGGCCAGCTCCAGAACCCCAGCTGAGCTGGAATTGCAAGCTGGTTGCAACACTGTGCCTCCATTCTGGGTGGGTTTCCTGTCACCAAGGTTTTGCAGCCCACCAGAGTCATGTGACCCTATGTGTGCAAAGTGATTTGAACACACACACACACACACACACACACACACACACACACACACACACCCCGTGCTGAATAGTCAATATGCTAGGAAGGTACTGGGCCACCTCTTCCAAATCTTTTGTCTGTATCTATGTGGCTGGGAGTGCTTTGGTTCAGAGCATGCCCATTACATGAAATCCATGTTTATCATCCTGTTTTACATCTGGTGATTTAGACAGCCTGTAGAGGAAACCAGCATCAGGTTTTGTAATGATCTGATATTCTGAATTCAGGGGAAGCACAGAAAACAAGAAACTGAAACCAACAGGATCTGGTCAGTGCTCAGCCTCTGAACTATGCTAGAGAGGGATTACTGCATGAGATATGTGCTTGACAGGAGAAAGGGCTCAGCTATGCAAACAGTCACCAGGCTGAACTGGCTCTGGCAGGAAGGTGAAAGTTCACCATATTCAGCATGTGGGGGGGACTATCACATGCAGTGGGTGGGGAAGAGATCATGAGATCTTGTTTCTTTCAAGGGTGGCTACATTCCAAAACAGATCTCTCCATGTCTTAAGACCTGTAGGCAGACAGTACTCAGAGAAAGTAGCACTCAAGGGAAATTACCCTCAGGCCTGGTCCACACTGGCGGGTTCAGCGTACTTAGATCTACACACCGTGGTGTCTTTGCTGCAGTGAGTCAACTGCTGCCACTCCCCCATCGACTCTGCCTGCGCATCTCACAGCGGTGGAGTACAGGAGTCGACGGGAGACTAGACACGATAAATCGACCACCGCTGGATCAATCACTGTCCGCCGATCTGACGGGTAGTATAGACATGTAAGGGATGTACATCTCAGCCTGCCAAGGCCCAAAAGAAGGATGCAAGGCATGACAAGACCCAAAAGGAAGGACATAAAAATAATAGAGAGACAAGATAAGTGAGGTAATATCTTTTATTGGACCAACTGTTGTCTCTCTACTATCCTGAAACCAACACGGCTACAACAACATTGCTTCCACAAAAATAATACTCGAGCAGGAAACTTATAATGCCCTGAGATCTTTCCTTATGTATAAATAGCTCCTTCAAGAACCTTGGTGTCATGATTTATTTCTGATGTAAATAACTATCACCAGTCAACATGAAGGCATAGCAAATTTGTCCAAAAGGTAAGGCAGCTTGGGACTAAAATGAGGTAAGTTCATGTGAGAGGCATAGCAAACACAACAGAAAGGGAAAGGAGGGAATTGTTGTGTGTTTATAGCAATTAGAGCCCAGCGGTTTGGAAGTTGTTCTAAAGCCCATGATAGGGCATAAGTGAAAAATCAATAAATAATATAACAAAGTCAAAGAGAAATCCAGACCTATAGCACAGCCCTGCTGTCGTTTCCTCCCATATCCACCTACAGTCTGCCCACACTTCTCTCTGACAGCTCCCTTCGGGCCCACGTTGTCCTAGGTGCTTAGCAGAGCTGATTGGGCTATTCATATACCATATATGTGAAGGATATCCCCTGTTGGCCAGCGGGCTGTAGGCCAATGGAGACATTTTCAGGATTTTTTTGGTATTCACAATTGTTCTACTCCAATAAGGGAGTGCACTAGGGGATTCAGTCTCTGCTATGGCAGTGGGGTCAGACAGGTCCACAGCCAGGCAATCGAGACAGAATGTGTGCACAGAGTGCAGACCCTTGGAATGGCAGGGCCCTATTTGGCCACATATAACTAAGGCTGGCACTGCCAAGAGCCAGGAAACAGAGGAAATCTGCTGGGAAAGCCTGATCAACATGAGATTTCTGGGCTAATTCCACAGATCCATAAAGTCTGGGAAAGGATCCCTAATTTAGGGTGTTTCTCTGGACTGACCCGTCCCCTTCCAGATCTCCTGAGGCTCATCTGCTCCATTACTGACCTCTGCAGCCCCCTACAATTTCAGGACCAAGCCTTCTCATCTGACCTGCAATCACTGCTTTGAATTCTAAGCAGCAGTGACATCTAGTGGTGTGGAACGGAATGTGCTAGGTTTGCAAAACAGGCTGTAGAAACAACGAGGAGTCCTTGTGGCATAACACATTTATTTGGGCATAAGCTTTCATGGGCAAAAACCCACTTCATCAGATGTATGAGGTGAAAAATATAAAATCTCATTAAACTGACCTCGCACTTGGTAAAGCAACCTTCATCCTTTCATGTATACCTGCTCCTGTATTTTTCACTTCATGTAGCTGATGAAGTGGGTTCTAGCCCACAAAAGCTTATGCCCAAATAAATTTGTTAGTCTCTAAAGTGCCACAAGGACTCCTCATTGTTTTTGCTGATACAGACTAACACAGCTACCAATCTGAATATAGGCTGTAGGACTCAGTGAAACCTGAGAGGCTGCAGTTCACTTGTTGTTAAAAAGAAATAAGCATGGTGGATCACAAATGAAGCTCTTTGGTGTCATCCTATTAGTTATACCTGGGAATGAACAGTTCTAACATGACAGAACATGACAGAATCTATGATCTGTGGAGGATGTTTGCATTAAAAGTCTAGTGAGCCACAAACTCACACACAAACTAAAGAAAATGACAGGAAAATAATCCAATTCCTCTATTCAAAATAGCATTTAACCTCCCTGCATAAATGACTTACTCTCAATCCCATCTCAGTCAATCCTCTGTTGCCCACCGATTCTCCCACAAACATCTTCAGCACATTCCCCCACAAACACCTTTGCACATTCTTCCATGCTGTCCCTTACACGTGGAATCCCTACCCTGTAAAATATCTCTAAAGCCAGTACCTTATCTTCCTCTAAATCCCTCTTGAAACTTCACTTCTGCCATGATGCCTACACAAAACAAGCACTAACACCAACAAAACCACCACACCTATAAACTGAGCACACAGCTAGTCTGTGGGCATGTCTACACTACAGGATTATTCCGATTTTACATAAACCGGTTTTGTAAAACAGATTGTATAAAGTCGAGTGCACGCGGCCACACTAAGCACATTAATTCAGCGGTTTGCATCCATGTACCGAGGCTAGCGTCGATTTCCGGAGCATTGCACTGTGGGTAGCTATCCCGTAACTATCCCATAGTTCCCGCAGTCTCCCCCTTGGAATTCTGGGTTGAGATCCCAGTGCCTTATGGGGCAAAAAACATTGTCGCAGGTGGTTCTGGGTACAGCTTCACCCCTCCCTCCATGAAAGCAGCAGACAACAGTTTCACACCTTTTTCCCTGGGTGAACTGTGCAGACGACATAGCACAGCAAGCATGGATCCTGCTCAGATCAAGACTGCAATCGAGGACGTTGTAAACACCTCATGCATTCTCATGCAGTCTGTGCTGAACCAGGACCTGCAAAGCCAGGCGAGGAAGAGGCGGCTATGGCAGCGCAGCGACAAGAGTGATGAGGACATGGACACAGAATTCTCTCAAACCGTGGGCCCTGGCGCTTTGGAGATCCTGCTGGTAATGGGGCAGGTTCTAGCCATTGAACACTGCTTTTGGGCCCGGGAAACAAGCACAGACTGGTGGGACCGCATAGTTTTGCAGGTTTGGGACGATTCGCAGTGGCTGCAAAACTTTCGCATGCATAAGGGCACTTTCATGGAACTTTGTGACTTGCTTTCCCCTGCCCTGAAAAGCCAGAACACCAAGATGAGAGCAACCCTCACAGTTGAGAAGCGAGCGGCAATAGCCCTCTGGAAGCTTGCAACACCAGACAGCTACCGGTCAGTCAGGAATCAATTTGGAGTGGGAAAATCTACTGTGGGGGCTGCTGTGATACAAGTAGCCATAGCAATCATTAAGCTGCTGCTACGAAAGGTTGTGACTCTGGGAAATGTGCAGGTCATAGTGGATGGCTTTGCTGCAATGGGATTCCCTAACTGTGGTGGGGCGATAGATGGAACCCATATCCCTATCTTGGCACTGGAGCATCAGGACACCCAGTATGTAAGCCGCAACGGGTACTTTTCAATGGTGCTGCAAGCACTGGTGGATCACAAGGGACGTTTCACCAACATCCATGTTGGATGGCCAGGAAGGGTTCATGATGCTCGCGTCTTCAGGAACACTACTCTGCTTAAACTGCTGCAGCAAGGGAATTACTTACCAGACCAGAAAATAACAGTTGGGGATGTTGAAATGCCTGTAGTTAACGTGGGGGACCCAGCTTACCCCTTGATGCCATGGCTCATGAAGCCATACACAGGCAGCCTGGACAGTAGTCAGGAGTTGTTCAACTACAGGCTGAGCAAGTGCAGAATGGTGATAGAATGTGCATTTGGCCATTTAAAGGCAGGCTGGCGCACAATACTGACTCGCTCAGACCTCAGCCAAACCAATGTCCCCATTGTTATTGCTGCTTGCTGTGTGCTCCACAATCTCTGTGAGAGTAAGGGGGAGACCTTTATGGCGGGGTGGGAGGCTGAGGCAAATCACCTGTCCGCTGATTACGCGCAGCCAGATACCAGGGCAATTAGAAGAGCACACCAGGAAGCGGTGCGCATCAGAGAAGCTTTGAAAACGAGTTTCATCAAGGGGCCAGGGTACGGTGTGACTGCTGTGTTTGTTTCCCCTTGATGAACCCCTCCCCTTGATTGACTCACTCCCTGTAAGCAACCCACTCTCCCCCTTCGATTACAGCTTGCTTAAGCAAATAAATTCACTATCGTTTAAAAATAATGTATTCTTTATTAAGTCATTATAAGAAGAGGGAGAGAACTGACAAGGTAGCCCGGGTGGGGTTTGGGAGGAATATAGGAAGGAAGGAAAAGGCCACTAAAAAAATTTCAAAATAATGACAGCCTTTTGGTTGGGCTGTCCACGGGGGTGGAGTGGGCGGGTGCACAGAGCCTCCCCCCACGCATTCTTACATGTCTGGGTGAAGAGGGTATGAAACATGGTGAGGGGTGAAGGTGGTTACACAGGGGCTGCAGTGGCACTCTGTGACCCTGCTGCTGTTCCTGAAGCTCCACCAGACGTCAGAGGATGTCAGTTTGATCACGCAGCAGCCCCAGCCTTGCATCCTGCCACTGCTGATCTTCCTGCCTACACTTCTCATCTCAAGCGTCTCTCCTCTCCTCACATTCATCCCTCCGATCCTCACGTTGGTCCCTCCTGTCCTCACGTTCACTGGCATCTTTCCTGTAATTTGATACCATGTCCTTCCACTCATTCAGATCAGCTCTTTCATTGCGGGTCACTTCCATGATTTCTGAGAACATTTCGTCTCACGTCTTTTTTTTCCCGCCGCCTTATCTGAGATAGCCTTCAGGATGGAGTAGGAGGCTTGAAAAATGTGCAGCTGCATGAAGGAGGGAAAAAAGGGAGAGAAGTATTTAAAAAGATACATTGTACAGAACAATGCTTATTCTCTTTCACGGTGAACAAGGCTGCACTGCCCAGAAACCTTCTGCAAAGGCTTTTGGAGTACCTCCAAGAGAGCTTCATGGAGATGTCCCTGGAGGATTTCCACTCCATCCCCAGACATGTTAACAGACTTTTCCAATAACTGTACTGGCCATGAATGCATCCCAAGCCCTCAGGGCAAATTAATCATTAAAAAATGCTTGCTTTTAAACCATGTTCTATATTTTCAAAGGTACACTCACCAGAGGTCTCTTCCATGGTTTCATTGTCTGGACCGGTGGCTTGGGAGGGCTGGAAGATAATTCTGTCTGGGTGAGAAAAAACTCCTGGCTGTTGGGGAGAACGGAGTGCTGTGTGCTCTCTGCAAGCTCACCTTCCTCTTCCTCCTCCTCATCTTCCCCGGCCGCAGAATCCTCAGCCATGGCTGAGATTACCACCCCCACCTCGGAATCCTGGGTCAGAGGTGGGGGAGTGGTGGCAGCCCCCCCAGAATTGCATGCAGCTCAGCGTAGAAGCGGTATGTTTTCGGCTCTGCTCCGGACCTTCCATTTGCTTCTTTGGTTTTCTGGTAGGCTTGTCTGAGCTCCTTAACTTTCACTCTGCACTGCACTGAGTCCCTGGTGTGACCTTTCTCCATCATGGCCTTGGAAATTTTTTCAAATGTTTTTTCATTTTGTCTTTTGAAACGGAGTTCTGTTAGCACAGAATCCTCTCCCCATATAGCGATCAGATCCAGTACCTCCCGTGCAGTCCATGCTGGTGCTCTTTTTCGATTCTCAGACTTCATGCTTACTTGTGCTGATGAGCTCTGCATGGTCACCTGTGCTGATCAGCTCCCTATGGTGGGCAAACAGGAAATGAAATTCAAAAGTTCACGGGGCTTTTCCTGTCTACCTGGCCAGTGCATCTGAGTTCAGATAGCTGTCCAGAGCGGTCACAATGGTGCACTGTGGGATAGCGCCCGGAGGCCAATACTGTCGAATTGCGGCCACACTAACCCTAATCTGACATGGCAATACCGATTTCAGCGCTACTCCTCTCGTCGGGGAGGAATATAGAAACCGGTTTAAAGAGCCCTTTATATCGATATAAAGGGCCTCGTTGTGTGGATGGGTGCAGGGTTAAATCGGTTTAACGCTGCTAAATTCGGTTTAAACGCGTAGTGTAGATCAGGCCTGTGAAAAAATACATCTGTCTTAATGGTATGCCAGCTTTCGCCCCACATCACCACCTCCCAGCCTAGTCATTTATATTATCCTTCTGCAATGGACTGTCTTAAACTAAGATTGTCATCTCTTTGGGGCAGGGACTATCTTTTACTATATCCTGTACAGTTCTTAGCACAATGGGTCCCAACCTGCAGAGGACCTCTAGGCAACTGTAATACAGAGAATTCATGCTAATAATAATAATTAATAACAAAGTCTCAGACTTCACCTCTTAAGTATGGTCTCACACACACATACCTTTGGCATGGCTAAATGCTGCTCTAAGCTTTGCTCTGCCCTTTTACATAGGTTTAGAGTCCTCAAACATTACTAATCAAAATGTTATTACCTTTCTATCAATGTTGCCCCATGATCCATTTATGCTGAAGCAATACAGCTTCATATATCTGCTACAAATAAATTGAGATGATTACACCTGTGTGAGTTATGAAACTTTGGCATCGTGTGCAGAGGGTGGTTCAGGCAATTCAGTAGGTAGACCAGGAGAACAAAACAGGTCTATTTGTATAAAAAAAACCCTTTTTTCTGACCCAAAGGAATGATGATCACATGAGTTTATGCAGATCCTGTTACTGCAGCTGTTCCTCAAGAGTAGCTGCTAGGTGGTGCCAAGGACAGCTAACAAATGTAATGCATCTGTTTTCTTAGTTCTGATGGTGTGCAGTAGCAATGGATTCCTGATGGAATGAGGTCAATGACCACTCATTATGTTCTGCTCCTAGAGCTGCAAACATCCATAATGAGTCCAGTCACGGAACACCAGAAAACCTCTTCTCCACTTCCTCTTTAGAATAGGGTATTTCAAACAATGATCAGCTGGCACCATTATAGGCACTATTGTTTAAATTACAATACTGTCACAAGGCCCTGACTAGGCACTGCGCACACACATAGTAAGAGATGGTCCCCGTCCCAAAGAACTTACAATCTAAATAGAGAAGGCAAATGAAGGGTGGGAAGGTAAACAGAGGCATAGATAGGGGGTGTAACTTGCCCAATGTCACTCAGCAGATCAGTGGCAGAACAGAGAACAGCATCTAGGTCTCCTGTGGCCCAGTCCAGTGCCCTCTCCACTACACCATGCTGCTTCTTGAGTGGCTTGTGGAGCCCTAACTACAGAATAACATTCCTTTTTCAAAACCAAACACAACCAACTAATTGACTAGGTGCTGACTACAAAATGGTAGAGTCTGGACGCTGATGGTGCCGCAGTGACCAAAAGGGACTGAGGGTTCTGGAGCCACAAAAGGCTGTAAATGCAGCCCAAACGGCTTCTGTTATCCCAGTGATGGCTTGCACACCCAAGGCATATGCACCTCAGTTGTGCAGACCTGTATGGAAAATATCAGCACATCTTGAATTGTCAACCCAGGAGGCTGGTTCATTGTGTACTGTCACTTTGCTCCCAGTTCATATCTGTAGTCTGCGTGGCCATCCCTCCCTGTCAGTCTTTGAGGAAGGCCATACCTGCTTGCTGTCGCATACCTGTAAAGGTGAGCTTAAAGGGGGGAATTAGCTTCACCTAGTGCTCCAGTACTCCGGCTGAGCAGACCAGTACAGCAGTCTATGAGCCCTAGGCCCAGTCAGGGCGGGGCAGTAACACAATGGGTAGGCTCTGGCCTGCAATCAGGGCTGAGCACCACAGTCTAGGGGCCCAGGTAAGGGTTGCCTGAGGAGCGCAGGCCTCCAGGCCTAAGGAGAGGGGAGTACTGCCTCCCCCAAAGGGTAGGGTGGCAGGGGGGATGTGGGCCCACTCCATTCCACCACATCCCAGCCCAGGGCCCTAACAGTGACAGAGTGGCCAGCCAGTGGGTCAGCAGGGATCCACCTGCAACATGCTGACCTTGTATCATGTCAGCTCCCGACAAGGCGGTTTCCTGGGCTGCTTCCTCCCCTCCCCCTCAGGTGTACTTGTGTCTATCATCTCGGGGAACTGGCCAAGAACTGGCCATTTCTCAGGCAGCAGCTCCTCAGCATCTCAGTCAGCCGGCAGCCCGTGGAGATCCAGCCAGTCCTCAGGCGGCAGCCCCAGCAGCTCCTTGGCACCTAGGTCGGCCAGCAGTCCTGAGAGCTCTGGCCAGCCCTTAGGCGGCAGCTCCTCTGCAGGCTCTAGCAGCAGGCGGGATGCATCCATCTCCTGTGCTGGCTCCACCACAACTGAGCTGCAGGGCCTGCCTTTTGTACTTCCGTCGGAGGTGGCTGGTTCGGCTAACCAGGGGGCGTGTTCTGGACCCTCCCAGTCACTCTCTGAGGGAGACCGTGCCTCCTCACCACAGTACCACATGGGAAGCATACTGGATCCTTAGGAAATGAGTGGGAAACTTGCTTCAGAAAACTCTACTTGCAAATGAAGCTGCTGTTTGAGTTGGACCTGATCAGCAAAATTCAGATCTGGATCCAGATTCATCTTCTTCTTCAACGTTAGCAGGGGCTTCTCTCTCACATTTTGGTTCAGGCCCATCTCTAGGTACTTCGTGAAGACCAGAAAGTTGCTGCCCACACATCTCCTGTTGCCAGGCTACTGAGAGAATGGGATGGCACATTCGGGGCTCTCCACAGACCAACAGTCTCTCCAGTCTGGTTGTCTCCAGTCATTCCTTCAGACTACAAAATCACACAACCTGCTCCTTGCTATGGGCACTGGCATTTCCATGAGGGCTCTAACACGGGACCAAAAAAGCATGACTACAGAGCAAGCTTTGGTAATTCCTTCCTATCCCGAACAAGAAGGAAAAGAGCAGAAAGTGTGGTCTAGCTGATAGAACACTAGGATGGGAGTGAATAGACAGGCAGGATACTTCACCTCACTCATATCATTTTCCCTTTCCAGGGGTGGCTCCAGGCACCAGCTTGCCAAGCGCGTGCCTGGGGCGGCAAGCCACGGGGGGCGCTCTGCCGGTCGCCACGAGGGCGGCAGGCAGATTGCCTTCGGCAGCATGCCTGCAGAGGGTCCACTGGTCCCGCGGCTTCGGCTGACCTCCTGCAGGCGTGCCGCCAAATCCGCGGGACCAGGGACTTCCCATAGGCAAACCGCCGAAGGCAGCCTGCCTGCCATGCTTGGGGTAGCAAAATACCTAGAGTCACCCCTGTCCCTCTGTTAGTGATCTATGGATGAGAAGAGCATATTCATGTTCAAATCACCATACTGACATCATCTAATTAATCCTAACAAGTGCGGGGAGGGGTCACTATTCTCCTATTAAGATACATGGAGAAATGAAAGAATCTTGGGTAGGTGTAAAAGTACACAGTGACAGAGCCAGCACTAGAACACAGGATTGCCTGGTGCCTTCCTCTGTGCCTTTCCTCCTGACCACACCGAGTTTTAATGCTAATCATCTGCTAATATTAAGCCCCTAGGAGGAACTCAGCCACCCGCAGCAGAGCAAGTTGCTCCTATTCAATTGCCACACAAAAATATGAATTTGAAAGTACATGTAAATGCTTGATGTTGCAGAAAAGCTTGTTTGAGTGCTGTAGATTTCTAAAGAAGAGCTTATTTTCCAAACACTTCCAAGACCAGTGAGTGTTAGGCCACTGATATGCTGAGCAAAACTGGCTGCATAAAATGAAACCTGCGTGAGGCTTGCTGGGATAAACTTACATACCCAGTTTAGTCTGGAACTCTGGCAGACGCAATGTGTGGGGGGGATGCCCCCCCAGCAATTTCTGCCAGGGTTTACATACCCTGTCCTGTACCCTGCTGCATTACCACCAGAACCTTTAAATTGTGCCCCTACCTGCCTCCCACTCACTATCAACAGTTATGCATAATCTCTGAATTCTGGGAATTTAAAGGAAGAAATGAAATGTAATTCTACTTGTTTGTGTGGGCCAGGCCAGTACCTCCACCCTTTTCAACCTGTCTTGGGAAATATGCCATCCACTCCTTCCACTCTGTCACCTCCAGGCATGCACAATGGGCACACTTCCAGAGTCTAGCAGAGAGAATGCTGACTTGATTGGATCTGAATCACAGAGGCACTTGGCAACACTTATTTGCCCAAATGAAATAGAAGTCATAGATCTGAGGACTATAATTAAGGGCAGAATGGAACCTTATGGAGCCAACTAAGTCACTGAATCCTAAATCATAAATATTTCTGCCCCAATTCCCTGCTAGATAAAAAGTTCATACAAGGTCAGCTGCTCAATTGATGACTTCCTGAAATTACAGGTGACAAGTTATTGGTCTTTTCATCCCTTAAAGGTACAGAACAATTTTCCAAAGTTAGTGAATTTAGTAGTCATGAAAGACATCAGGTTGACATCCCTAGAGTCTGAAGTCACCTATTCACCCACAGGACAAGTATAGCATGGACAAGTATAATTTGTCTACCAATATGCCTCAACTCTGTTTAGGAGGGACCACCTCTAGCAGGGAGTTCAGCTTCCAATATCCCTTCAGTCTTTGATATTGCTGCTGAGACTGCCAGCTGTGGTGTCACACTAGCCCATTCATTACAAGAGCAAGACCACCAATCCATTTCACAAGATCATCTAACAGCCACGATTTGGTGACAACATTTAATCACAAATGACCTAGACTCTATTTGAATCTGGAGATGAAAGGCTCAATAGCCGATTACCACATGGTGATATTTTACCAATCTGACTATTAACATTTTGTTTCCAACTTTTTTCCAGCAGCTACAGGTACGTACTAATGAACGGATCCCCTCCTGCTCCAAGTTAACAGAAACTTCATGCGAGTTAGCCACAACAGTCTCTATCCAAGATCATGCTCCATTTTATTCTCCACTTCATGCTGTTTATTTTATCCATCCATGAGGATAAAGCCAGGGCTAGTTAAAAGAAACAAATTGCATGGGTAGAAAACCACTGGTGATATACTAACATCCTCCCTTTCTGCCCAGCTGGGATATGAGACTTCAGAGGCACAGTTAGGTTTCAAGTACTGCTGCTATTTTGTTGAACAGATCAGACACTTAACCTACAAAGGGCACATCAGTGTCAATGGGTTACAGGTGAAACAGCCACGGCTGAAGAATCCAGATCTGATGTAGCCCAAGACTTCAGGCATCTCATATTGAAGAGAAGGGCAAATCAGGGGAACATTCAGTTTCCCTTCCCATGCCACAATTAATCATCCCTGGGGGAAAAAAAATCCCCTTTAAATAACACATTGGTTATATAAATAGCATCAGGTCTATGCTTTGCAGCAACATTATTCTCACTAAAAACTCTGTGCTGTATTTCAGTGGCAGTGCCCCAGAGGAACAGATACAAAAAAGACAAAAAAAAAGTGGGGGTGGGGGGAGGAAGGGAGGAGAAATAGAAGAGCAAAAAATAAAGGAGAGAAAGAAAATATGCTATAATCTGACCCCTCTGCTGAGGGGGAGAAGTGATATAAATTCAAATGCAGCCTTGCAATAATCAGAGCATTAAGAAAACGTCTGTCTTGGACTCTGCCGACCTTACGTGACAGATATGAGATCTTGGAAGCAGTGAAACTTCAAATGACTATATACTGAGATAACGCCAGATTTCTATGGGTTGAAGGATTAGTCATAAACTTGTGTACCTATAAATGTTATAGGTATCGCTTGTGAGCTAGGGATTGTATTGTAGCCCCTGGGGAAGGGTTACCAAACTTACTCCAGGAACTTAAAACTAGTGGAAGAGTACAAAGGGATTTTCAAAAAATGGGTGGACTGGGCAACAAAATGGCAGATGAAATTCAATGTTGATAAATGCAAAGTAATGCCACTTTGCAAACATAATCTCAACTACACATACAAAACTATGGGGTCTAAATAGCTATTACCACTCAAGAAAGAGATCTGGAGTCATTGTGGCTAGATCTCTGAAGGCGTCTGCAGTGGCATGTCAAAAAAGATAATGGAATATTAGGAATCATTAGCAAAAGAGATAAATAATAAGACAGAAAATATCATAATGCCACTATATAAATCCATGGTACTCCTACACCTTCAAACTGCATGCAGTTCTCATTCCCATCATCTCAAAAAATCATATAGAATTGTAAAAAGTACAGAGAAGGGCAACAAAACGAGTCATGGTATGAAACAGCTTCCATACTGAGGAGAGATTTAAAAGACTGGGACTAAGAAAAGAGATGGACTAAAGGGGAATAGGAGTGAGGTCTATAAAATCATGCTGGTGCGGAGAGAAAGTGAATAAGGAAGTGTTATTTATTCCTTCACCCAATGTAATTAATAGACAGCAGGTTTAAAACAAACAAAAGGAAGTACTACTTCACACAGTGCACAGTCAACCTGTGGAACTTGTTGCCAGAGGATGCTGTGAAAGCCAAAAGTATAACTGGGTTCCCAAAAGAATTAGATAAATTCATGGAGAATAGGGCCATCAGTGGCTATTAGCCAAGACCGTCAGGGATGTGTAACCCTCTGCTCTGGATGTCCCTAAATCTCTGACTGCCAGAAGCTGGGACTGGGCAATAAAGGATGGATCACTTGATAAGCTGCCATGTTCTGTTCATTCCCTCTGAAGCATGTGGCACCAGCCACTGTGGGAAGACAGGATATGGGCTCAGGGGTGACCAGACAGCAAATGTGGAAAAATCAGGGTGGGGAGGGGTAATAGGAGCCTATATAAGAAAAAGACCCAAAGATTGGGACTGTCCCTATAAAATTGGGACATCTGGTCATCCTAATGGGGCTAGATGGTCTGACTTGGAATGCCCATTTTTATGTTCTTAATTACTTCAGATCCCAAGATAAGTAAACTACTCTAAAGATGTACCATCTGTGGCAGATATTGTAATTTTCTGCAGTATCTTTGGGAAACCTTGTGAAATTAGTTTAAACAGCCTTGGAATCCATTGTATTATAAATGTAGAGTTTATGTATTATTGTGGAATTTTATGTAACTTCTATAGGGAGGAGACATGACCCAGGTAAACCCTGGGAAACATTATGAGCTTCAGAGGACTATTTGAAACAATGTGTGAGAGAAGAATGAACTATCGGACAAACAAGATTAGGTGACTTTCCAAGGAAATAGCTAGTGGGAGGTGAATGCTAATGTACCCCTATGGTTATGCAAGAACTCAGCCTTTTGAAGCTTCCCTGAGCGGGGGACCTTTGTCTGCTGATTACCTGTTCCTAGGGTTCCAAGATTAAAGGCCCAATGTATAAAGGAGTGACTCACAGATTATGTGTGGTGCTTGTTCTAAGATAAAAGCTGTTATAATTGTAACCACCGAAAACCCCCTTGGTGGTTTTTGAAGGACTGATCACCTGCCAGAGCCCTTGCTGGAGGTGGCGGGTGATGTCTGGGAAGCTTATTAGCACGTGTGTCCGTTCTTTTATCATTTTAATATGTTTTTGCTGTAATACTTTCACCTTAAGAATAAATGTGCTTACTTATAAAGGGCTGGGTGATAATTTATGACTGCTGGGAAATAACCAGTTCATTGCCTCTCAGCAGAAAGCAAAGTGCAGGCAATCTGGCTTGCTGGGAATAACGCAGTGTAGGTGGTGAGCTGTGCAGCCTGCAAAAAACCCAGTCAGGAGGAAGAGAGACATGGGTCTCTACTCAAGAGAAGTGACTGCTGAAGATCCTGAAGCATACAGTGGGCACCCTTGCTGGACCATGAAGGGAGAATATCAGGTTCAGTTGCCCCGAACTGTGGTGAATTGCATATATTGGCTCAGACCAGGTTCAAGCAGCTCAGCAGACAAAGGAAGGGCTTGTGCTATAATGGGTCAGCCTAAACTGATTGAGTATCCTTCATTGTGATCCAAAAACTGGCATGAAATTGTAACCCAGAGGGCAAAACCCTGTTGACAGTGCATGAAGGACTGGAAGCTGCCAGGATCTCCATGCAGAAGATGGATGACACCTGGTAAGCCAGCATTCATGTAGACTTTTCTTTTATTATATATTGTCTTTTTAATGCTTTCGTCCTAAAAATAAACATACTGTGTTTTGTGAAAGCTGGCTGGTCACTGGTAACCACTCTCATTGCCCCTGGGAGAGAGCAGAACTGCAGGCACTGGACTAAAATCAGACCTGCTGGGATAAGCATAGTGAATTGCAGAGGGTTGGAAAACATGATCTATGAGGAAAGGTTGAAAGGTTGGGCACATTTCATCAAGAGAAGAGAAGAGAAGACTGAGGGGGGACATAACTGTCTTCAAATACATAAAATGTTGTTATAAAAAGGAGGACATTCAATTGTTCTCCGTGTCCACTAGGGTAGGACAAGAAGTAATCAGCTTAGTTTGAAGCAACGGAGATTTAGGTCAGATATTAGGAAAAAAATTTTCTAACTATAAGATTAAGTCCTGGAACAGGTTACCCAAGGAGGTTGTGGAATCCCTTCATTGGAGAATTTAAGAACAGGTTGGACAAATACCTGTCAGGGATGGTCTAGATCAGTGTAGGAGGCTGGAATAGATAACCTCTTGAGATCCCTTCCAGCCCTATATTTCTATGATTCTATGACTGGAAAAATTGCAGACAGCTCCACAGGTAACAAAGAAGACAATCCCTGCCCCAGAGTCCTAAGATGGTACAAAAGAGATAGATAAAACAACCTAATGGGCCTGGGCTCAGAGGGCTGGAAGTATGAGGTAACAATTAAACAAACAGAGTTTAGCATAAACCCAGAAGACTCAGCTCATCACCTGCCTGGCCAATGCCATCTGGTAGCTATTTGAAGGCATCATGGCAGAAGTATATTTTTAAGAGGGATCTAAAAGAAGATAGGATGGTTAATATGAAATTGCAGCCTTTGTCCTCTCCTGAAAATGATGAAATAGCCCTTAGCATTTGCTGTTTTTCCCCTTTATGTATGACATTAATAATAAACCAGGCCCTCATCTCCCCACCTTGCCCTCCAAGGAATGCCAGGATGTAAAAACAGAAGTATTCAGTTGCATTTGCCATGGATATTCTTTCTTCTGACAATACCAGTCCCTAGTATTTAGGCCTGTGGTGTCCCAGAGCAGTTCGTCCTAATCCTCCTTTAGATCAGGTATCTATTCTTCTGTCCCCATATGTATATAATTATCATACATATCAATAAGAGTTGTGTTACACCTTACTGGTCAGTGCACATATCTACTACTGCCCTCTGCTGGATAGAATATCAAATCTGTTGAAGGATTCAGAGTCGCAGCCGTGTTAGTTTGTATCCACAAAAAGAACAGGAGTATTTGTGGCACCTTTAGGGTGACCAGATAGCAAGTGTGAAAAATCGGGACGGGGGGGGGGTAATAGGCACCTATATAAGACAAAGGCCCAAATATCGGGACTGTTCCTATAAAATCGGGACTTCTGGTCACCATAGGCACCTTAGAGACTAACAAATATATTTGAGCATAAGCTTTCGTGGGCTACAGCCCACTTCATCAGATGCATAGAATGGAACATATAGTGAGGAGATATATATACATATAGAGAACATGAAAAGGTGGGAATTCTACCCATCCAATTGTGGAGAATAAAAACCTTGTAAACTGAGCAAATTTGATCTGGAACAACCAAGAGACAATACTGATTATTATTCATATTGCAAGAACACCTAGAGGTCCAAACAGGTTGGGGACAGGGCGCTATTTCCATTCTGGGCCTGGTTGCAGAGGGAAATGCTAAGATATTGCCTGCCCTGTAGAGCTCACAGCATAACATGGAATGCCATCATGCATCCTGACAGTCAGTTTCTAGTGTACAGTTGTGCTTGCATCAACATGTATCATTTAGTACAAGAGAAATAAAGCCTAGGATACTCTCTCAGGGTCAGTATCTCCTGTTTGGAGAATGAATGCCTCAGCTTCACATCAAGTCTCCAAAAATGCCAGTGCATTAATGTAGCAACAGGTGACGATTAACCTCTAGCAATGTTTTAGTGCACACAACATTAGCTTAGTCATGTGAACTCCACTGGCTTTCAGAGTCAGGATCTGGGCATAAGAGATGCACCCAACACTGCCCTCCTGGTTGTTGGCTTTCTAGCATCTATATAGGGCACATGTAGCCTAAAGTCAAGATTGATCCCAATACCATAGTTGAATGTATTCTATAAAGGGGCTGGAATACGTTTATGAACTACTACAATATTTGTCCTTAAAGGGGTAACCAACCTCCTGCTTCGGGGCAAAAAGGAGGGATGAGAAAGGACTTACTAGAGGGATGAGAAAGAAACTTCCTCTTTTCTGTTCCTTATATGCACAACACTGCACCATCGGACAAGGGTCCTATGAAGGATTTTGCTTCCTCTGAATCATCTGCTATTGGCCACTCCTAGAGGCAGGATACCAGACGTGACAAACTAATTGCACTGACCCAACGGCAGCTGCTCATAATTGTCACAAACATTTACCAGCCCAAGCACAAAAAGTTATTCACCCACAACTGGGTGATAAGGAAAAAAATAAACACATTTTACTCCCTCATCAAAAAGCTAATCACCTAGGACAAGTGTTTGGGTAGAATTTGGCAAGACTGTGGTATGGTAAATCCTGTGTTTCCGGTGACATTTATCTAAATAATCACAATCTCGTTGGTCTGCAAAATGAGGGTGGATATTTCACAAAAGCAGATTCTCTTGTGAGATTACTAGCATGCCCTGCTCCTGTTGAACCAGAAATAGCATAGGATATTCCTTCACTGGGTCCAACAAGGGCCAGGAGTTGCAGAGCTGCTGAAAATAACAAAACACATACAATAAAGTAATCCAGTATGTTTAGACTCAAAAATAATCTCATTGTGTGATTTTTGGTCAAGGCCAGCTCTTAAGTTTTCCAAGCCAGTTTGCCAATCCCTTAGCACAAGGAGCCTCAAATATTTTCATAGCATCAATTTTTAAATTATTAAGGATAAATGTATATATGCATCAGGAAGAAACAAAATAAAAATCAGTGGACTAGTTCATCTTGTAAGTGTTTGCTAAGGGGGAAAATTCCATAAAAATATCTTGCATGGAGGAAAAGAGAGAGTAATTAAGCTACAGTAGCTTATCTATGGACCACTTCTCCTCTCATTTGCCAGCATGTAGAGCAACTCCCTTCCCATTCATGATCTTGCAGCATCCTAGGGAAACTATATCTATTGTTTACACAGAAACCAAATATTAGGGAATATTGAATGTGTTTTAACTTCTTTTAGTGCCATTTAGCAGATGGAAAGAGGCGAGCCAGAAGCCTGAGGCAACCAGCTCCTTGCTGGACCACTGCCTGACAGCCACAGCCTCAGCAAAACCATGGATACTTGGGATGGTTCCAAGCAGCCAAGTGTATATTAAGGTCTCACTCTAGATCTCAGCTATACAAAGTGATCAAGTGTTCACATCTTAGGTTTTCCGTCAGTCCATTAAAGTGACAAGGAGCCACCTGTGGCTTTGAATACAGATTCAAACTTGCCCAAAGTTCCCAAAGGAGTTGTCTGATGGGTTTCAACTTCTGGCCCATCTCCAATGCTTATCAATCAAATCAATCCCATTTAGTGTGATGACGAGAAGAAATGAATGTGTTATTTTCACCTTGTTAAATATAGTCCTTTTGCAAAGGTGGGTCCCACTGCTGTCAAGTGCTGAACCTCCTGTGATGTGGGCAGCAAAGGTCAGCTCCTATCAACTTCAACTCTTATCAGTGAGGTAGATGGGGGTGCTCCATACCTCACAGGTGGTGCTGAGCACCTCACAGAATACGTGTCATGGTTACTTTTAACAACACCTTAATTTGTCCTGTATACCAAGAGTGAGGTAACAGAGGTCACAGAAGCCACACTGCATATGTCAATAGGCAGCATGTTTCATGCTAGATTCATAAAAAGACCTCTTAGCATAAGGAGCAAATTGCAGAGAAGTTGATAGTACCCCAAAAAATCTGCAGAGGAGAGTAAGGCAGACTTTTGTAAAGGATTCATAGCACAGGGAAATGTACTCAGTGAGGAATGGGTGGAGGGATGGATGAGTGATGCATAGTTCCTATCAGTAACTGTAAGAAATGTCTCAGGCAATTCAAACTTTTATGCTGTGGCAGACATGACGAACACCCGGGTATTTATGAGACAAGTTATTAGCTATGTTTCATCGTTATCAGCCACCCTCAGCCTACAGATGAACCAGAGCCTCCTCAGCTCTGCTGGTGTTCACCATCATGTTGAAGGATGTGGCCAGAACCTCACAATATTTGACACATGCAGGTTATCAAAGTGTTTGACACTTAACTTTGCTTGCCCAAGAAACGTCACCACCATCGCTGAATCTCCCAGGTATCATTATCCCTTGTGGCACTACTCAAAGCATTTTTTTGTAGGCTTACTGCAATGCACATGGAGGTCCATGATTCGGTCTGAGAGATTGCAGCCTTCGGGAAAAGGAGGAAGCAGGGCAAAAAATGGGGTCATGGTGGCCCAAGTGGAAGGAACAACATTGAGACTTAGCACTTGCAATCAGCAAAGCACTTGCAGATGTTAACCAATGAACCCTCACAACTTCCCTGTTAGTGGGCAAGTCTTATGAGGAGAAACTGAGGCAGAAGCCTAGCTTGTCAGACATGGGGTGTCTAAATTAGGTGCCTGAGTCCTTTCATGGAGCTAATCTCTGATAGCTCCCTTTGAAGTCAATGGGGGCTCAGGACTTTTGAAAATCTGGTCACCTATTTAGCAGCAACTAACTAGAAGCCCCAAGATTTGAAGAGCACGGCCAGGGAGGTTAATGGCCAAATTCTGTTCTTAATTACAACCCCAGTGACAACAATGAAGTTACACAGGTTAAAAGCAGGCTGGATTTGCCCTTTGGGCCTCACCTGTGCTAGGAAATATTTACAAAACATTCCAGCCATTGCTAATAGCAATGCTATTGCACCTGTGTTTGTCAAGCTACGTACCCAGCTCAGCACCATGTTACGGAATCCTGTACAGTGACTTGCAGCAGGGGGTCTGTGTCAAAGCAAAGATTAGAACTCAGGGGTTTCTTGCTCCCAAATCCCATGTTCAGATGACAACTAAACCACTGACATACTCAAAGGAAGAAAGCTACTGGGGCACAGAATTTAGAAGAGGTGCTTGGGCATGCTTATGAGCCATGTGTTTAGTAGGAAGTCCAAAGCATAGAAAGGATGCTAATTCATAAAGGAACATGGTCCCAACATGGTCAAAGTCCATACGATCTTCTGGTTAGAGCTAACTGCCTTGAGAGATCTAATGAATGGTGAGAGGAATATTTTGTTTCTGAGATCTAATTTTTATTTTATTTTACAAAAAATTGCCAATTTTCAAGTTAAAAAAGTTCCAAAATTATCCATATGGACAATCAAGTACACTGGAAAATACATTCTTGACAGACGATATTCCATCAGCAGGTGTCATTGTGATTAAACCACGGCACCCTAGGCAACCTGATTAAATAAATCACTTTCTTTTTTCTTCTTACTAGATCCCACCAGCAATTCTCTTAGGACAACAGTGATTAACTACACAACACCTAAGGCCCCAGAGAGAATTCAGTGCAATCACAATCATACTCTACCTCCAAAATATTCAGAAATATAAGAAATGCTCACTGGACAGATAGCTCCCGCCCTTCTCCACTCTCATCAAGGACCGAGTGTTGCTTCCTTTGTGTTATGCTAATTTAAGCCCATCTCATGAGATGCCTGCAGTATACTTCCACAACCAGGCCACATGCAGGACTACACAGAGTCGCTGCTATGCAAAAAAATTTCCAGATGCTCCACAGTTTCCAGATGCTCCACAGATGCTCCTGGAAGATCAACATGCACAATGTGAAACAATCAGGTTGAATATTGCATCAGAGAATGATGGGCCTATGTTATGAAGTGACACCATGTCTTCTAGGGATAGTCAATTAGTTTAGCTACAATGCGTACTTGAATCTTCTCTTAAAACTCAAATCAAACCCATAGTGAAAAACTTTCCTGAGGTTCAAAAGTGTTCAATTGCCTTTTTTAAAAACACTGTTTTTATTTTCATGCACACGTCTTGGTTTCAGTTGGGATAATAAACTGAAGGGATTGAATGGTACAAGATAGAGGTCTGTGTAGAGCACCTAGCTCAACAAGCCACCTGTCCTGGTACCTCAGTACAAATGATAAACAATAACTCTACCCCTGGACTATGCGGAAACAGGAAGCACAGGAAATTACACTAGAAAAGTTCACTCCATTTGGATCTGATTCAGCAATGCATGTAAGCACCTCCTTAACATTACGCATTTGAGTTATCCCATTCCCATTCAGTAAAGTGTTTAAGCACATGCTTACTGTGAAGCATGTGCTTAAATCCCACTGAGGTACAGCATTAAATTTAATTTAAAGTTAAACTTGTGTTTAGGTGTTTTGATGAACTGAGGCCTTGATTTCCAGCTAAATTTTTCTGACTCTGGAGGTTTGGATTGTTCCATATGCTTAGGGACTTCTCAGTGCTGTCCACCTATTGTGGCTAATCACTTTGCCTCAATTCAGGCAGCTTCATTGTGACACAGGAATAACCCTGAACGGAGGTAACCCCAACAGTGCAGAATGGTTCCATAAGTTGTGCCAAGCCAGCAGGAGCAGCCTTAGCAGTTTTGCTAGCCAAGGTGGAAAACATTTGTGTGCCACTCCTCCACTCCCATCAAACCAAGTCAAAAAAACTATTTTTTTAAAGCCAAAGTGGAACAGTGGCAAGGTGCTCCTGGAAGTTGGCACCCAACACGACCATCCTGCTCACCTTTCCCCTAGAACTGGCCTTTCAAGCCAGTGCTACTATGAATGTCTTTATTAAAGGGATTATTTCCCAAGACAAGCATACCGGATGAGCCTGTTATTTGCCTGTAACGTTGTGGGGAGAAGATCTCCCTCCATAGTCCTGACCAGAATAAGCAAAGAGCAGAGCTAGTCCTAGGGATATGCCAACAGCTGTACTGAACACGGCTGTCACAGTTCAGGGCAACTGTATCTCTACTTTCTCCTCATGGTCCAGCAAGGGCACCCACTGTAGGCTCCTGGCTCTTCAGCCATCACCTCTCTTGGATAGAGACCTGCATCTCTCTCCCGCTCCTGACTGGGGTATTTCCAGGCCGCAGAGCTCCCTGCCTACACTGAGTTCCCCAGCAAGTCAGATGACCTCAGCAGGCCTGCTTTGCTTTTTCATTAGAGGCGACAAATAAAATTGCCCACAGTTAAAAATTAACACACAGACCTTGTTAAGCAAGGACATTTATTTGTAAGGTGAAAGCACTATGTGGAAAACATATTAAAATGATAAAAGTACCTAAATACAAGCTGATAAGCTTACAAGAGGTAATGCCAACTCCAACAAGGGCTCTGGTAGGAATCAGACCTTCAGACCTCACAGTAATACACAAACGTTGAATTTTTAGTACAATGAAATCTTCAGATCATTAAATTCAACAGGGTTTGTCCAGGACATTCCAGGAAATTGTCATACCTGTCACAACGGCTATCCCTTGCCCAGGGCATTCCATCTTTGGCTAAAGCACAGGGCCCAGGAGTGGAGCCAGTACAATCTCTTGTAAATCTGAGAAGAAAAGTGAATAGCAGTGATGAATGAGCAGTGGGAGCCCAGGGTGGGGTCATGGAGAACTGCAGATATTGGTACTCTTAAGTGACATTCTTAAACTTCCTCTAAAAATATGTTAAACCAGCACACTGCCATAGAGGAGATTGTCCAGTGCATGCTGAGACAGGAGGCTGGGGCCTAATTCTTCCTGGATGGATTTCTGTTGACCTGAGTGGAGTTACACCAGGGATGAATTTGGGCCAGGTAGTTTAGCCAGTGCTGTATGGCTACTTATGCAATGCAGACATGACACGATCCATGTATCTCAATGTCAAGTCTCAGTGCTTTGAATCCAAGAGATTCCACTACACTGAGATTCATTATTCATAAAGGATTATCTTACTCTGGTTAAAAATAAATGATTTCCTAAGTCTTTTCAAGAATTGTGTAACACTACAGGACACAGTCACCCTCCTTTCTGACTAGGGTTGCCAACAATCCCTTATTTTTTCTTTTCTGTACAACAAGATTGGGAAATGCTGAGCGCTACCAAAAGCAGCAAGAAATATCCCTGGCAAATGTAGGTGAGTACTGTTTATTATTAATTATTATTAATGATGACAATAATAATAATAATAATTTTGGAAGGAGGAGTGGGGTCAGGGGTGCTAAGTAAACAGTCTGCTATTTATCTCTGACCCACTTCCTAAAAGCAACTTAAAAGATACTGTCATCCAGAAAGTGATGCTATGTGACTGGCCCATTTAAATTAATGGCGTTGGTTGAGTGTCCAAGTTTCATGTCAAGGGCCCTTATTATAACTCTGTAAAACCTTGCTAGTGAAACTGCAGGCCAGACTGAGCTCTCATCTTGTTTCACTGCACACTCCAAATATGGACTAACTTCATGAGCCTCAAGGCAGGTGCAGGCCACTTCTGAGGGGCTGTGTCCATAATTATGGTTTTGGAGAGAGAGCACCAAAACTCCAGGGGTTTCACACAGTTTGGGCCCAAAATTGGAGGGTTGAATTAAGTTTCACTTGGAGATCTTGGGGTCTGATTAAAAAAAAGAATCAAAATAGGACTCCGGGAGTACAAAGAGGGCTACAGCCAGGATTTACAGGACAAAGGCTAAATTGTAGAAGCCAGCCATTCAATCCCACTCCTTTCCCCCACAAACACACACCATCTTCCCCTCAGCTTATCCTTCTTGGGCTTGGGCTTTTTCTATGCTTTTGTTTCTCCTGTTTTTCCATTGCCTCTCCTTTCCCTCCATTTTAGTACATCTTCTCACTTTGCTTTTCCTCGTTTTTCCTTCACCCATTTCTAAGCTCCCTTACCTGCTCCCTACCTTGATCCCGCTTTCCTTCTCTCCCTGCGGTTTTAAAGCTTGCTCCATTAGATTTTCCACATGCCCTCGACCTCCCACTCTTCCTCATTTACCAGGAGATTCAAAGGCAGGCCTGTTACCCCTCCTGAGCCTGGGAAGCAGTCTGCTGCTGCCTGAGTGCATGTTGCATTCAGCGCTACTCACAATGAAGCTGGCAGATCCCAGCCCTCACCTGAATTCAGGTCCAAGAACAGCAGCATGACATGTTCCCCTCTTAGGGTGTGACCCCACATGAGCTGGAACTGGATAAACATTTGCCCTAACACCTACATACGCAAGCCAGCACAGAGTTAGTCTTTTTCCATTACTCATGTTATCACTGAGGTCAGCAGTACAGAGCACTAAAACGATAGATTTCAGCTTAGTGCAGGGAAAGAGGACTATGCCCTCAGAAAAGTTTAATGGTAGAATAGGACTTTGTAATTCCAGCCAGGCACCTTTCAAAGCTCGGAGAGCAAGAGCCCTGAATCTCGGCTGCACCTACCCCCATGTAGCAAAAGCCCCCATTCTTGTCCCTTTTGTCAGAGGTCCAGCTATTTATTCAATAAAAAATAAACATAAAATTTGGTTTGAGATGATGTTTCAGCATCAAAGCTTCCTTGAAATAGATGGGCTGGGGGGTGGGGGATAAGCAAGAAAAGGTTTGAATCCCTATTGTGCTACATTTGAGGCTATTTACTACCAGCTAGGGGCCCTGTCTTGCAACTTGTGTGCTGAAGGACTGCTGTGACTGCATGAGCACTGTTGAAATCTTCATTGCATCCAGGCAGTGAATTGCAGGACGGGGACCTAACATCCTTCTCTCCTGCTGAATTGCAGTATAGATTTTTTTAAAAACTTTATTAAAGGGAAAACTTTGACTAGAAATCACAGTTCTGGCTGAAAACCTTACACTGATTCACATGACACCTAAGATTACTCTAACTGAAGAAGTTAATAAGGGCAAATATTTTCTCTATTTTTTTTTTCAGCTTGTGCATTTGACAGTTCCTTGCATCCAGTCAGGGAGGCATTGACCCTACAAAGCCTTACACACATGCACATACATAGCTTCATTGAACTCGACAAGTGTAAAGTGAAGCACACTGCAGAAAGCTAAGCCTGTGCACAAGTCTTTGGAAGATCAGCTCTTCAGGCCCCGATCCTACAACTATGCACCTTTGTACCTATATGACCCATCAACTCTAATGTGGCTCTGCAAAGCTGGAGGACGTGCCCACATACAGGTAGTTGCAGGATTCACACCTTGATCAGTTTCTCCTTTCCAAAAAGACCCTTGTAACCATCAGCAGGGAAGCAGAATCACTTGTTATAAAAAGTTAAGTAATTTTTAAAAAATGTCAGCACAGCCTGTCGAAAGAGCTCATTCTGCGAGAACCTGGAATTTTAAAAAAAATTATCAATTTAAAACAATTCAAGTGAACAGTGCTGTCCCTTTAC
Organism: Gopherus evgoodei; assembly: GCF_007399415.2. Taxonomy (NCBI): domain Eukaryota; kingdom Metazoa; phylum Chordata; order Testudines; family Testudinidae; genus Gopherus; species Gopherus evgoodei. The sequence continues at coordinate 180,788,654 of NC_044324.1, read as the reverse complement.
CGATACTTCCCACAACAAGACCACATAATTTCCAGGATACAGCTATTATTATTATACCTGCATCATTATCCAGTATTGTAGGAGGAAGGAAAGAGTTAATCTTATATTTTCTCCGAGAAAGAACAATCCTGAAATCCATTTATTTTCTAAGTTTTCTGTGAGAGGCTTAAATGTTTGCTAGCTAGTTATTCAACCAATAGTTGATCTTTTATGAAAATGGCACAGAACTCAAAGTGTGACAGATTGGTTACATGCAATAATTTATTAAAATAATTTCCATTTTGCCAGGACAAATAGAAACCTAATGCCTTGATAACTTGTACTTTTTTAATTGCCCTCATGTTTGAATTTCCATCTTGGACAAACTTTGGAATACCAAGAAAATTTAGAATGTGACACTAGGACTATTGCTAAACAAATCCCTTTGTGGATATGACAGATTTTTGGACAGATCAGACAGGACAGGAAAGAGGAAGGTGCAGTTGTCAACCACTCCTTACAGTTTTAGGTTTAACAGGATAGAGTAATTCCTGAGTCTCTTTTGTAGACAGACAAAAAATAGCCAGTGACCATGAATGGGGCCTGCTCAGAGAATGTGGTGTTCCCATTGGGAGTTAAAGTTGCTCTCTATGCTGGGAAATCAAAGGCATCATGGTAGGAACACTTCCTGGGGAAATCCTTATTTCAGAACAAAGTGCCTAGGTAGCAGGGATGCTGGAACAATTTTTATAGTGGGAAGTGCTGAGAGGCATCGAACCAAATGGTAAACCCTGTATATAATGGATTCCACTTCAAGTCAGGGGGTATGACAGCACACTCCCTCTCCCCCTCCCTGCCACCGCCTCATACTTCTATTTCCAGCAAGAGGATAGTTCACGGAAGTGTGACTTATACCTCCTCTAGTCAGCTTCTTTGTATCCAGCCCAGCATTGTCAACATGACTGCAGATATATCAGGAAGTAGGCCACTACGAGATTATTCCGATTTTACATAAACTGGTTTTGTAAAACAGATTGTATAAAGTCAAGTGCACGCGGCCACACTTAGCACATTAATTCGGTGGTGTGCGTCCATGGTTCGAGGCTAGCGTCGATTTCTGGAGCGTTGCACTGTGGGTAGCTATTCTGTAGCTATCCCATAGTTCCCGCAGTCTCCCCCACCCCTTGGAATTCTGGGTTGAGATCCCAGTGCCCGATGGGGCAAAAATCATTGTCGCAGGTGGTTCTGGGTAAATGTCATCAGTCATTCCTTCCTCTAGGAAAGCAACAGCAGACAATCATTTTGCACCCTTTTTCCCTGGATTGCCCTGGCAGACACCATAGCACGGCAACCATGGAGCCCGTTCATCTTTTTTTTACAGTCACCGTATGTGTACTGGATGCCGCTGACAGAGGTGATACTGCAGCGCTACACAGCAGCATTCATTTGCCTTTGCATGACAGCAGAGATGGTTATCAGTTATTCTGTACCATCTGCTGCGCCATTGTAAATTGGCAATGAGATGATGGTTATCTGTCATTCTGTACTGTCTGCTGCTGTCATGGGTGCCCCTGGCTGAGGTCGGCTGGGGGCGCAAAGACAAAAATGGGAATGACCCCCTGGGTCATTCCCTCCTTTATGGTATCTAAAAATAGAGTCAGTCCTGTCTAGAATATGGGGCAAGTATACTAGAGAACCAGTGTATCAGAGAACCAGAGAGCATAGCCACTCTGTGTCAGATCCCACAGAAATGATGAGCTGCATGGCATTCTAAGGGGTGTCCCTGCAGCAACCCCACCCGTTGCTTCCCTCCTCCCCAAACCTTCCTGAGCTACCATTGCAGTGTCCCCCCCATTTGTGGGATGAAGTAATAGAGAATGCAGGAATAAGAAACACTGACTTGTTAGTGAGATAAAATGAGAGGGAGGCAGCCTCCAGCTGCTATGATAGTCCAGGCAGGACATTAAGCAGTGCAGGGGAGAAGAGCCCAGCATCCCGCTGCTATGATAGTCCAGGCAGTACAGAATCTTTTCTTTACACATGAAAGGGGGGGGCTGATGGAGTTCAGCCCCCGGTTGCTATGATGAGGACTGTTACCAGCCGTTCTGTACCATCTACCAGGAATGACCGGGAGGCATGCCTATTTTTACCCAGGCACCCCTGGCCGACCTCACCTGAGGCCAGCCAGGAGCACTCATGGGCTGATTATGACTATGGATAGCAGTCATATTGTACCATCTGCCACCGGGGAGGGGAGGGGAGAGGATACTGCTCTTCAATGCCGCAGCACCGTGTCTACCAGCAGCATGCAGTAGACATGGGGTGACATTGAAAAAAGTCAAGAAAATATTTTTTTCCCTTTTCTTTCATGGGGGAGGAAGGGGGTACATTGACGAGCTATACCCTGAGCCACCCCAGACAATGTGTTTGACCCTACAGGCATTGGGAGCTCAGCCAAGAATGCAAATACTTTTCAGAGACTGCTGGGGACTGTGGGATAGCTGGAGTCCTCAGTACCCCCTCCCTCCCTCCCTCCAGGAGCGTCCATTTGATTCTTTGGCTTTCCGTTACGCTTGTCACGCAGCACTGTGCTGTAGACTATGTATCATAGCCTGGAGATTTTTTTCAAATGCTTTGGCATTTCGTCTTCTGTAACGGAGCTCTGATAGAACAGATTTGTCTGCCCATACAGCGATCAGATTCAGTATCTCCCTTATAGCCCATGCTGGAGCTCTTTTTGGATTTGGGACTGCATCGCCACCCATGCTGATCAGAGCTCCATGCTGGGCAAACAGGAAATGCAATTCAAAATTCGTGGGGCTTTTCCTGTTTACCTGGCCAGTGCATCTGAGTTCGGATTGCTGTCCAGAGCAGTCACAATGGTGCACTGTGGGATACCGCCCGGAGGCCAATACCGTCAATTTGCGGCCACACTAACCCTAATCCAATATGGTAATACTGATTTTAGCACTACTCCTCTCGTCAGGGAGGAGTACAGAAACCAATATAAAGAGCCCTTTATATCAATATAAAGGGCCTCGTTGTGTGGATGGGTACAGTGTTAAATTGGTTTTACGCTGCTAAAATCGGTTTAAATGCGTAGTGTAGACCAGGCCACTGTTGTAGACATGCTTGTGTACAGCAATGTCTGATGCAGATCACTGAAAATTACTGTTGTAGAAATTTGTGAGGTGCCTTGAAGGACAATCTTCATAAGTCAGGTGTGATGCTGCTTGGAGTGTCCTTTAGCTATTTCATGGGTGTACCAAATCTAAGAGTTTATAATTTGAGAGAGCAGAGGAAGTTAATACAGAGTCTTTGGTGTTCACCCTGCCTTCTATGGAAGGTTAGTGCAGAATAAGGGGGTAATACAGACAATTTGAGAGAATAACATTGCATAACAGACTATGATTAAAGTAGATGATCTGCTCTTCTCTATTCCTTTGCCATCTGGCTCTCTAAGATATAGGTTTTCAACCTAGGGTTTGTAAGCAACCCCTCGTTAGAGGGTCATGACCATCCTGTCCTTCCCATATTCCTCAATGAGGGGGCCCACCATGGAAGAGATTGAGAATTCTGCTCTAAATGTTGGTTTAAAGTATTTCTGTGGCAGAGTGGGTCAAAACCAGAACACAACCTCAAATCTGAATCCCCTTCAGGGTAAGGGGAAGGAAGATATTTGAATCTGTATTTCCTGAACTAAAGCCTCATTCTGGGCAGGATCCAATAGTGAAGGGGCCTATTTTCCAGTTTCATTTCAGATACCATCAGAAATCTTGCAAGACTAGCTGATCTCAAAGACTTTGTATCCATCACTGGCAACTTTAATCAAGATTGGATGTTCTTCTAAAAACTATGATCTAGGGATTATTTTGGGGGCAGTTCTATAGCCTGTGTTATACAGGAGCACAGACTAGATGACCACAGTGGTCCCTTCTGGCCTTGGAATCTATGACTCAGCTCCCTCTTATCCACAGGTTAGAATACTTCAGCTCTGATACACTGCAGCCTCCACATGTTTGTTCAGCAATATATTTTCTAACTTGAAGTAACAGGAACGTTTGAATGGCAAATTGCATTCTCTCCTTACTCTACACTTGTCTGTCTGAGTCCTCTCTGTTGGTAACTTTTGGATCTTCTTTTGGGTTTTACTCTTGCCCTTGACACCCACATAAAATCTCTTTTGAAATCAATGTGAGCCACGCAGATGAATGCAGGGAACGAGAGACCCAGCGCCCCCTTAGAAATGTTAGCAAATGATAATCAGGAACTTTGAAGAAAAGCTAAGGAAGAATTCATTATCTAGACTAGAGCTTGAGCAGAAGGGAGATATTAGCATTGTCCATCTGGAAGAAAGGCTGAGTCTAAATAAGGCTGAGGTCAATTACTCTCAGTAGCCAGCAAGAGCAGAACAAGAAGTAACAGTGGGATTGAGTGGTAAGAGGCGAAATGGAGGCTCACTGTTAGGAAAAAGCTTTAGAATAAATGTGAACAGTTGGAGAATAGGAGATGGTGCCAATGGGGCTTGAGAAGACTCTTCAATGGAGATTGGAGCTTGTCCTATTCAGCAGTTGCAAGGACTGGATCAGACCCCAGCACAGACTAGGACAGCCCTATGGGCCACAGCAGGAGCACAGAATCTCCAAGAGCAAGATCGACCCTCCACTATCAGCACATCCCCTTCCCTCCTGGAGCCAGTGCCTGCGCTGCTACCCCTCCCCTTTGGCCATGCCCGCAGCACAATGGCCTGGCCCCTAAGCCTGCAGCTGCTGCTGCTGAGACACAGAGACAGCTCTGAGAACAGTACATTCATTGTCTGTGCTAGGGATACTTCTTGGGAGTGTTTTATGCCTGCCCCATGCCCCTTTTGCACCAGCAGCTGTGGATCTGGCCCTCTTAATATAGGTGCAATCCTGCAACCTTTCAAATTCCTCCTGCACTACAGGGTGAAAAAGTCCATTGAATAACACTGAATTTCTGTAACCTGACACTGACTTTCTGCAGGACAGTTAGAATTTCAAAGGGCCAGGATTCTAATGAACAGATTTTGAAGGTGTTTATAATTTATTTACAAAGGTAGGTGATACTTAAACCTGGTCTGTGCTTAAAGTATTGCTGGCATAGCTATATTGGTTACGGGTGTGATTTCCCCCCCTTCCTGACTAACTAAGCTATACTGGCAAAAGCCCTCATACACACACAATTATGCTGACAAAATAAGTTCTTTTGGCAGTACAGCTTACTGCATTTGAGGAACTGGCATAAACTATACTGGCAAAGGCACTTGTCAGTATAAGTTGTGTCTCCACTAGGTGGATTGTAGCTATGCTGGTATATCTATACTAGCAAACTCTTTCCAGTGTAGACAAGACCTTAGATAAAGGGCTCCTGACAGACTGAAGTAGCTTATTAGGCTATCTAACCTACACATCTGTAACACTGAAAGATTGTTCCTCAGACTGTCGGTGTGTAACGTATACCAGTTCTCCAAACAGGGACATACACACACACACACTCACACAATCTGAGGAGCAAGCTTGCAGTGTTATGGGTGTGTTGGTTAGATAGCCTAATAGGTCACCTAATTCTGCTTTCAGTAGCCTTTTATCGAAGGCCTTGTCTACACTGGAAAGGGTTTGCCAGTATAGACATACCAGCTTAGCAACATGGCAAATCCACCTGGTCAGAGACACAGCTTATACTGATAAGAAAGTGACTTCCCCACTATAGTTTATTCCAGTTCCCCAAACGGAGTAAGCGGTCAAAAGAATTTTTGTCAACAAAACTGTGATTATATGAGGACATTTGCTGTATAGCTATGTTGGTCCAAGAGCAGGGGGGTGGGAATCACACCTCTAACTAACATAGCTACGCCGGCAAATCTGTAAGTGTAAATCAGGCCTCAGCATCACCTACGTTTGTAAACAAATTACAAACTCATTCAAAATCAATTAATTAGAGTCCTGACCCTTTAAAATTCTACCTGTGCTGCAGAAAGGCAGCATCTACACAAATGTTGGGTCTAAACTTTTGGTGAACTTTGGAGCCAAAAAAAACACCCAGACTGGCCGTCTCTGCATAATCCTTTCTGAACCTTTTTTTTGAACAAAGCACTGACCTGCAAACTACTCATGACACCCCCTTCCTCAAGTAGCCATTAGCCTTTATCTCTATGCATTTACTTGTTAAACTTGCTTTTCCTGTAAAATCTTGATTGATTATGCATGACCATTATCTTTTATTAATCACTTTGTTTACTTCTGTGTATAAATATTGATGCTCACCCCTAATAAAGGGGCCACACTTATTCTAAAGCTTTTGGGGTAGTGTGAGCCCGTTGATCAACGCATTGCTGTCTGGTCTCTGACAGAATTGTGTGCCCAAATTCCAACTCCGCACGAACTTGGGTGTTGGAGAGGTGAGTGAGGACTTGCTTTATTACCTAACAATTTGGGGGCTCGTCCGGGATTCCTTCTGGTGCGGTACCTCTGTCCAGTGGTCAGACCACTCATATATGAATTGGCAAGGCGCCACAGGAGATTTCTCCCAGCCAATTCAATATTGAGGGGTCGTGTATTGGACAGCAGGGTAACGCCAGTTGGAGGGCTCCTGTCAGACACCATGGGTCAAGGGACTAGCGTGCCTCTTGAGAGTCCGTTGGGGATTGTAAATAAGTTATGGAACGAAGGGAAACTCCCAGTACAGACAGGAATGTCTAGGAAGAAGTTGTACACACTATGTGTAAGGAATTGGACTGGGTATACCGCGGTATTGGCCGACTCGGAGATGAGGTGGCCTTCGTATGGCTCTTTCGAACAGGCTGCCTTAAGAGGAGTAAAGAGCCAGATCGAAAAAGACCATCCGGGACAGTTATGTTACTGGTTTTGTTGGGACACAGCAGCAGAGCTGTGGAAATCTTTAAAAATTATGGCAGTCAGGTACTCTCCCGAGAGTGAACCCCCTCCAGGTTATTTCGATGAAGGGTGTAGACCACGGCGTGTTTTGACTCGTCAGCTGGTCCCCTCTGCACCTGCCCCTATTCCTCCGCAGGGGGACTCTCTCCTTGTAGCAGAGGGGAATCTGCAGGATCCCAGATTGGAATTTGTGCAGAAGGATGAGGAGGAATTGGAGGGGCAAACCTCGGGAGGAGTAGTTACTAGGCTTAGGTCCAAGCAGGTACAGCAGGGTGCATGCCCCCCCCCTGAGGATAGCCCAGAGGATGTCTCCGTCAAATCTCTTGCGAATAATAAAAGTATGGTTATAGAGATGCCTTTACAGGTGCACGATCAACCTTATATGGGCAATGATGGACGATTGCAACATGCTAGTATTGTGGAATATAAAGGATGGCTAGAATGGGATTTGAAAGAGTGGGGACAGTTGTCAGGGTCTTTTGGGGAAAATCCCCGAAAGATCATAGAACTTCTAGAAAGATTGTTTTTAAGTTATAATCCTACTTATACGGATGTGGATCAGTTGTTAAGTAGAGTTTTGACCGGAGAAGAACGTAGTAGATTGTGGATGGCAGAAAGGACATGGGGAGATAGCAATGCAGCTAATTTTACTTGGATGGATAGGCGGGATCTGGCCGCTGGCTGGAATCCCCTAGACTGGACTCAGCTAAGGCTGACTCAGCTGCAAACAGACCGAGAGCGATTGTTAGAGAGACTCAAGGAAATGGCTCGCCGCTCGCCTAATCAGGCTAAGTTCATGCAGATTCGGCAGGAATCTGATGAGCCGCCCAGAAAGTTCTGGTCGAGGCTATTGGAGGGGGCCCGAATGTTCACTCAGATGGATCCTGAGAGAGAAGCAGACCACCCTACTCTGTTTCATTTTTGTGAATCAGTCGGTGCCCCCTGTAAGGGATTACTTCTTAAAGTTTCGCCCTGGTTGGGGAGGTGAGTCAGTCACTTCAGTGTTGGAAGTAGCTGATTTTGCCTGGGAGAAAGAAAGGGAAAGTAGTAAAAAGAAAGAGAAAAAGGAAGAATATAAGCTGATGGCTTTAGATTTTCACGGTGGTGTTCAAGGCAAAGGCCGTGGCCGTGGCAGGGGATTCCAGGGTGCCCGGGGAAGAGGGTCCTGGCGACCCCAGCCATCAGGAAATTGTTTTCAGTGCGGACAGCCTGGTCACTTTAAACGTGAATGCCCCTGGGGACGCCCAGAGGGTCTGGTTGCATCCGCAGATGCTTATACAAGTGAGGAATACACCCCTGCACCACCAGCTCAGCCCATCCCCCAGGCCTGGATCAACTACGGGAAACAGCAGCAGCCGCAGCAAACTCAGCCTCCTCAACGACGGTACCCCGGGGGCGAAGGCAAACAATGTGATGGTCTTATTTCCTTAATGTCTTTAGCCGGCTCCTTTCTCACTTTCTCCCCTCCCAGCAAAGAGCATCGTTTAACCCTTTCAGTCCAGGGACTGCCTGTCTCTTTCCTCATTGATACTGGGGCTACTTTCTCTCTTTTAAATCATGCCCCCTCTCCCTGGCTATCCTCTGAGGTTAAAACTGCGACTGGGGTGGAGGGCAACCCACAGTCTCTGGAACTCACTTTGCCTTTGAATGTTGTTTATGCTGATAAATGTTTTCCTCACCGTTTTCTTTTTTCCCCAGCTTGTCCGATCCCTTTGATGGGCCGGGATTTACTCTGTAAGCTTGAGGCTACTTTAACCTGCACTCCTGAAGGGGTAGGATTATTGATGACAGTGTTAGGAGATTCGGCCCCTACTCAGGGTAATTGGGAAACACCTCTCTCTCTCTCCCCTGACCTCACTGACTTGCCTTCAACCCTCTGGGGAATTTCTGACACTGATGTTGGCCTGCTCCTTTCGGCAGAGCCCGTAAGGATTCAGGTAAAGCCTTCCTTAACCCCCCCGTCAGTCCCTCATACCCCCTGTCGCTGGAAGCCCGGGAGGGCATCCGCCCCATTATCGAGGGATTCATTGCACAAAAGCTAGTCCGCCCTCAGCGCACTCCCTGTAACACCCCTATACTGCCTGTCAAAAAGCCTCCTAAAAAGGACGGAGACCCTGTTCGTTGGCGCTTTGTACAGGATCTACGAGTTGTTAATCAGTATGTGGTCCCTCTTCATGCAGTAGTTCCTGACCCAGCTACTATCATCAGCCAAATCCCCAGGGATGCTGAGTGGTTCACTGTTATTGACTTAAAATCAGCTTTTTTCAGCATTCCTGTGCACCCAGACTCTCAGTATCTCTTTGGTTTCACCTGGGAGGGACAAAGTTATGTCTGGCAACGACTTCCTCAAGGCTACAGAGACAGCCCCACGATTTTCAGCCAGTGCCTCCGCCACGACTTGGAAGGTTTCACCAGTCCGCAGGGATCCACATTGGTCCTATACGTAGATGACATCCTATTAGGTAATCGCGAAGAAGCTGCCCTCCGCATCGATGGTAAGGCACTTTTATTATACCTACACACCAGAGGCCACAAGGTAGACCCTAAAAAGATTCAGTGGGTCTCACAGAAGGTCCGATATCTGGGCTTCCTGTTAACCCCAGAAGGAAGACAGATGGACCCAGCCCGCATAAAGACTATTCAAAACTGCCCTCTACCGAACACCAAGAAACAACTTCGAGGTTTCTTAGGATTAATTGGCTTCTGTCGCCCCTGGTTGCCGTCCTGCGGGGAGTTAAGCAAACCGCTCCACCAACTCACTGCTAACCTTGCTCCTGACCCTTTGCAGTGGTCCCCGGACACTATTCAAGCCTTTCAGTTACTCAAGGACAGTGTGGCCTCCTCCATGTCTCTCCGCCCCCCCAATTACAGCAAACCCTTTCACCTTTTTTGTCCACGAGAGGGGCGGAATTGCTAGTGGTGTCCTTACCCAGCTGAGCGGGCCCCACCATTTCCCGCTTGCTTTTTACTCTCAGCAAATCGACCCTGTCGCTCAGGGAACCCCATCCTGCACCCGGACTCTGGCAGCAGCTGCCCTGCTGATCACAAAGGCAAAGAGCCTAACCCTGGGTCATTTTACCACGGTTTGGACCTCTCATGCCTTGTCAGCCCTTCTGCATAGGGGCACAACCCAAGTCTTTTCGGCCCATCGTCAGCAACAGCTAGAGGCCGAACTCTTAGAAGACACTAACCTAATTTTTGAAAGGTGTGGACCCCTTAATCCAGCTACCTTGCTTCCTGACCTGCCAGTCCCCCAGGACCAGCACGACTGTGTGGAAGTAGTTTACAGCATCTTACAGATAAGAGACAACCTGTTTGACGTGCCACTGAACAACCCCGATTGCATCCTCTTCTCGGACGGAAGCTCCTTCTATGTTGATGGCAAGCGTTTCACTGGTTATGCTGTCACCTCTGAATGGGACATTCAAGAGGCCGCCTCACTGCCAGGCAACTGGGGAGCCCAAGCCGCTGAACTCTATGCCCTGGCCCGAGCTTGCCAGTTGGCCGCTGGTAAGACCGTTACCATTTTTACTGATAGCAAATATGCTTTTGGAGTTGTGCATTGTCATATCCACCTCTGGAAGTTTCGAGGTTTCCAGACAGCTGCCGGTAAACCCATTCAGCACCTCCCCCTCATCCACAAGCTTTTGGACGCCCTCCAAAAACCCTCTGTCCTGGCTGTAGTTCACTGCCGGGCCCATACTAAAGATAGCAGCCCCGTTACCCGTGGGAATGCCCTGGCTGACGCCTCCGCCAAGAAGGCTGCCACCTTACCTTTAGCCATGCCCACATTGGCTATTGCAACCTCCTCCTTTACTCCACCGCACCCCGTACCAGTACCCGCTGCTGAACTAAAATCATGGGAAAGCCTCGGGGCCACTCTGGTCAAAGGGACCTGGCTTATGCCAGATGGCCGAGCCTGCCTCCCTCGCTCCACGTACCCCGTGGCAGTTCGCTGGCACCATGATAAAGGGGGTCACTACGGCACGCACGCCCTCGTGGACACTATCGCTCGCTTTTGGTATGCTCCAGGCATTCAACCCTATTGCCTATCAATAGTGAAAGCATGCAGCACATGTCAGCGTAATGGACCTGCTCCACCTCTTAACAAAATTAAGGGTGGAAGACCTCCGCCTGCTGCTCCATTTCAACATCTTCAAATTGATTTTGCAGATATGCCAAAGGCTTTTGGGAAAAAGCACCTCCTTGTTTTGGTTTGCCCTCTGACTTCCTGGGTCGAAGCTTTTCCTACTGCTAATTGTACTGCTGCCACAGTGGCGAAGAGTCTCCTTAGAGATATTGTACCCCGTTTTGGCATCCCTCTTGTGCTCGACTCAGATCGCGGACCTCACTTTACTGGTCATGTCCTTGGCCATTTAGAACAAGGACTGGGCATTTCACACTCCTTTCATACACCCTACCACCCCCAGTCTAGCGGGAAAGTTGAGCGTATGAATAGGGAACTTAAGTTTACATTGGCTAAATACTGTCAGGAAACAGGATTAAAGTGGCCTCAGGTACTTCCCTTGGTCCTGTTTCACCTTCGTACTCGCCCAACCCGCGCATTGGGATTATCCCCCTTTGAACTGCTCTATGGACACCCCCCTTTCAAAGGCGGGGCGCTACCACGTGCTGATGTTTCACTATTGGGAGGTGATCATATGACTGCGTGTCAGTTTCTCTCCCTACAGGCTCGCCTCCGTACCCTTTGGAAAGCCTCGCAGTTTTCCCAGACCGTGCCGCTGGAGGAACAAATCCACCCGTTCCAACCAGGGGACTTCGTCTGGGCCAAAAAGTTCGTTCGTGACGACACCCTCCAGCCAAGGTTTGCTGGACCCCACCAGGTTCTTTTGACAACCCAGACTGCAGTGTTCCTGGAAGGACGCAAATCTTGGATCCACCACTCCCACGTCAAGCCAGCCGTAGTGGACCACAGTGACGGACCAGCAGCTCTTGTCACCACTGAGGACACTGCCTTCGACCAGTGGACCAGCTTACCTCTCTCAGACATTAGACTTAAATTAACTCGAAAAAAATGAGAGGACCCTTTATTCTGACAACTGTATGTTTTTTATGCTTTTTTAGTTTATTTTCTGCTTATGAAGATAATGCTTTTATTAGATATTCCCACGAGGTTAAAACTCGTATTTTAGGAAATAGAAGTGATTGCTGGGTATGTACTCAATTTCCAGTAAATGCAGCACAGGGACTCCCCTTCACACCCATTCCCCTAACCACTGCTAATATGACTTGGATGCCACCGACTAGAATAAAAGATCCAGTCCAACCCAATCTTACATGGGACAAAACAGAAGTGCCAATTAACAAATATCTCAGGGTAACCAATCAAACAGGATCACTGTGTTTTGTTAAAGAAAAAGGGTCAACTTTTGTGGGAACAAGTAAATGCAACATATATTTTAATGGCACCGCCTTTAGTAAAAATCTTGGCTTCAAGCCTTGCGCATCCCACTTATCCCATATGTGGATCCCTCACCCCGATCCAACCTTTTCAACTTTTTCATGGAGGGGCAGGTTTTCAGAGTCAGTTTTTAAAAAGCCCTGCTCAGATCTCGAGGGTGTCCAACTAATTGTTAAAGGATACACAATTGCCTTCTACAACTGCTCAAGCAGTACTACACTGCCCTTTGAGGACAACACTACCAAATTGTGCCTCTGCAGTTCACACAACGACCCCTCTGCGTTACCAGGGGAACAGTGGTACAACGGGTGGTGGGTTACCTCCTACTTTGAGAAATGGAATACCCAAAACGCATTATATGGAACATACTGGGTGTGCGGGCCCAAGGCTTATTATTTTCTCTCCCCTGATTGGGCAGGGTCATGTTATTTGGCATGGCTAGCACCGCCTTCTCGGATCTCCCTCACTCCCCCCTCATTTTCCCCACGTTCATAACATCCGTGAAACTGACAGAGATATTAATCTCCGTGATGGTTTGTCCTGGCAGCGGTGGGCTGGTCACACTAGCTTGAAGGGTGCCATCATCCGTCTACAGGGACTATTAGAATCTTTGACCAATGAAACTGCAACCCTATTTGAGAATCAGGCCGGGGAAATGTCCCAGCTGTGCCAGTTGGCTTTGCAAAACAGAATGGCTTTAGATATGATGTTAGCAGCCCAGGGAGGAACTTGCGCCCTCATAAATGAAGAATGCTGTGTTTTTGTAAATGACACCTACTCTGACACTTTTCAATGTACCAAACACCTAAGGGAAATGGCTAAAAACTACTCCTCTGGCCAGCCACCTTATGATTGGTGGGGAGCCTTATGGAATTGGCTGCCCGGATTTGGGTGGGTTAAAAACCTCTTGGTGGGTGTTGTTGGGGCCATGGTAGTCCTTATAATACTGTGTTGCTGTATTCAGTGTGTCCCCTCCCTCATAAACTCATGTAAGTCAGTTTATTCTTTTCCCACTTCAGCTAAAAGCCTTACTCTCTTCGAATTGGCCCAGGCTGAAATTGCCAAGCGGCCCTTGAGATCTTGAAATAGGGTGTAGCTTTTTGATTAATAGTTATCTCAAAGCTACAAATGGAGGAATGTTGGGTCTAAACTTTTGGTGAACTTTGGAGCCAAAAAAAAACACCCAGACTGGCCGTCTCTGCATAATCCTTTCTGAACCTTTTTTTTTGAACAAAGCACTGACCTGCAAACTACTCATGACACCCCCTTCCTCAAGTAGCCATTAGCCTTTATCTCTATGCATTTACTTGTTAAACTTGCTTTTCCTGTAAAATCTTGATTGATTATGCATGACCATTATCTTTTATTAATCACTTTGTTTACTTCTGTGTATAAATATTGATGCTCACCCCTAATAAAGGGGCCACACTTATTCTAAAGCTTTTGGGGTAGTGTGAGCCCGTTGATCAACGCATTGCTGTCTGGTCTCTGACAGAATTGTGTGCCCAAATTCCAACTCCGCACGAACTTGGGTGTTGGAGAGGTGAGTGAGGACTTGCTTTATTACCTAACACAAACACCCCCCAAAGAACCCAGCCAATGAAATCAACAACAAGTAGGTCAGCAGGATAAAGCATTTACATCCATTAAGTCCAATTGCTTTAGGATTGCACTGGCATATGACAACTGAACAGCAAAGAATGCTGACTCAAAACCAGTTGATCAAATGGAACCTTTTGAAGATGTCACAGCAATAACCTCTAAGAGATTTCTTCAGTTTTGAATCTCAATCCCATTTGCAAATTGTATTTCTGACAGTGCAGCTCTTTCCCTCGAAGCGAAGTTTTGCATTCTAATCCTTGAGCTGTTGTAGGCCTGCCAGAATCAGCTGGTGCGCTCAGACATTTGCAACAGTTGCCAGCTCCTCTCATTCCTTCTAAACTATTTCTTGCACACCTACAGCATTATGTAACTAATAATTATGCCTCTCATTGAATTCTGCTTCCTCCCATTCTCCTAGTGATGTTACACCCTTGCCAACTGCAATGGACAGAGATTTAAAAAATAGAACTAATTCTGGAAAATAAAATATTTTTCCGTTAATGGATAACTGACAAATGTTTCAAACTGCCACAGAACTGGACATTTTGGTTCCAGAAGTATCTCCCACTCAGACGCTTTGTTCTTCTACCACAACCTCTATATCTGTTTTCTCACTCACCTAACTCAAAAATGACTGAATAGATCAGGGGTCAGCAACCTTTCAGAAGTTGTGTGCCGAGTCTTCATTTATTCACTCTAATTTAAGGTTTTGCATGCCAATAATACATTTTAACATTTTTAGAAGGTCTCTTTTTATAAGTCTATAATATATAATTAAACTATTATTGCATGTAAAGTAAATAAAGTTTTTAAAATGTTTAAGAAGCTTCATTTAAAATTAAATTAAAATGCAGAGCCCCCCGGACCGGTGGCTACGACCCACGCAGTGTGAGTGCCACTGAAAATCCGCTCACATGCCACCTTCGGCACGGGTGCCATAGGTTGCCTACCCCTGGAATAGATTTTTCTCAAGCTTAAAAAAAAAATCAAATAACCGTTAGGCTAATAAAAGGACATACATTTTGAGCCCTGCAAATATGCCACCATTGACAATTACACATGCTGAGCAGTATAAAAACCTACATCAGATAGAAATAATATTTTTTTCGTTAATTTATGAGCAGATAAGGAGGTTCAAAAAGAATAATATTTTGTAGTTCTATAGTTACTTTTGTCCAAACACCTCAGAGAACTTAACATTAAATTAATTCAGCCTCACAACACCCCACTTGGTAAAATTAGTTTTGGTCTTGTCATTTTATAAGTTAGGAAACTGAGGCACAACGAAGTGGATGAGGGCACACAGGAAGGATATGGCAAAACCAGGAACAGATCTGAGCTACCCCAACATCCATCCTGACGTTTAAGTCACAAAAAGCCTGTCTACGCTACTGCTACTGGTTGATTTAAGCTAAGCAATTTGAGTTATGTTAATAGTGTAACTCAAGTCGACGTAGCTTAGATCTACTTACCACAGGGTCCATGCTATGTGATGGAAGACGCTCTCCGGCCGACATTGCTTCAGCCTCTCATTGAGGTGGAGTACAGAAATCGATGGGAGAGTGCTTACCCATTGACTGAGCCTGTGTTCACTAAACCTGCTAAATTGATGCCACTTCATCAATTGCAGCAGCACCAATTTAGCTCCATAGTGAAGACCAGCCCAAAGTGTCATGCTATAATGGAAGCCAGCTTGCAACTGCAGAGATAAACTGCACAGGCTTGGCACAAAGTTATACAACTTGTCAGTAAGACTCAAGAAAAGGGGGAAAGTATGTGGCTGTAACTATTATTTGTATTACTGTAGTGCCCAGGAGCCCAAGTCATAAACCAGGACCCTGCTGTGCAAGGGTCAGTACAAACATGTGATCAAAGAGACAATCCCCGCCCCAAAATGTTCATTGAAAAGCATCTTTTGCACTTTAACAATATTACAGCTCATCTGAGCTGCACCCTCTCTGGTTTCTTTGTCAGAATGAGTGACATCACAACTACCATAAGCAAAAGAAACAAAAAAGAAGATTTTCTTTCAGCCCCCCATGCTAACAATAATTAGAGTCATTCACCTTGGCAGAGAAACAAGGAAATTTACAGCTCAGACACCTCAGGCCCTTAAAGAAAATGTAATCGTGTAAAAAAAGTTTAATCAGTGATAATTATATCTATTTTTTCCATTTGCGAAATCACATGAAATCTAGGCAGTCCAGCTTTAACTATCACCTTCAACATCTCAGTCACTATAACTAACAGGAGAATAGAGTTCAAAGTTCTGCTGATAGTGGGACAGATGAGTGGCTAGGGATGTCTTCACATCATTCCTCCTGAGATAGTATATTGTCTGGGAGGGTACTAATGGCTCCAGGAGACAAAGGGAAAGATTAGCTCAGGCTGAACAAACAAGTTTCTCTACACAGGCGGTTAAATACATCTATTGGGGTTTTGTTTATGTTTATGAAAAAGATAACTTATTAAAACAAGGGTACCCATGGAAAACCCATGTGAGCTTTCTCCTCTGTCTTGATTGTGGGTTGCTTTAACTCTTTTTTTTCACTTCTTGTTACAGCTGATTCCCCAGTCCCACTGCAGCACCTCCCCTCCAGCCAGGGCCGGCTCCAGAGTTTTTGCCACCCCAAGCAGCAAAAAAAAAAACAAAAAAAACCACGATCGCGATCAGCTCTACCGCCACCGCTTCAGTCTTCGGTGGCAATTTGGCAGCAGGTCCTTCACTCCGAGAGGGACTGAGGGACCCAGCGCTGAACTGCCGCCAAAGACCCGGAAGTGCCACCCCTCACTGTTGGCCGCCCCAAGCAGCTGCTTGCTGGGCTGGTGCCTAGAGCTGGCCCTGCCTCGCTAGGAGGGACAAAGAGTTGTAGCTTTGAGGCTTAGGCCCAGATCCACAAAGATATTAGGCTCCTAAGTGCTGAGCGCTATTAGATCAGTCACTGAACCTAGTCCCCATATCCTTCCAGAAATCACCACTTCTCAGGAAATGCCCCGTCCATGGGTTGTTATTTAGTTAAGCACCCACAACTTACTGCACAGATTTCAGAACTGAACGAAGTGTTCTGGTTCTTCAAACTCAAGCACTGCTCTGTGTATTTAGCACACTTTCTGGAATGATTTCACATACCTGTGTCATGCTAAGTCCACAGGCTTTTGCCTTATGAAAACTTTAGCATCAGCCAACTGGCTGCACAATCCAGCCGGTATGTTTAAAGCAATCAGCACTGCTGGCACACATGCAATGGGGAAGAGAAGAAACATTTTGATATCATGTGAATTCACTGTCGGGAAATGAAACCTTATGACGATTCCTGTTAAGGAACCCCTTTCTTGTACAATAGTGGTCACATGGCTATAAGCAATCATATACAAAAGATTCTGTGTTGGTCAGCATGTTTCTCTGATTATTCCTACTGTACTGTCAGCATTTTAAACTTCCCCCATCATCCAAGCCACATACTTTCCTTGCCCTGCTGTATACATTTCTCTGGTTGGGAGAATTTCATTGAGTCAGAGAACAAAAATAACACAGAATGAAAGAATAAAGGGAGAAGAGGAATTCCCATTTCCCCCTATCCATAGAAGAGGATTCAGAGTTTAACAGCCCATTAGATAGTGTTTTAGGTCCCACTTTTCAATCTCAAACACAATTATTTTCCTCAATATATGAAACCAGGAAAGGCACAGGTGAAAATTCCACCCCAAGAACAGGAAATGACAAAGACACTTACTAATGTAACTTGCAGACTGCACATAGTAATTAAAATGTTACAATGAAAATAGCCAGGGATCAACACACCAGGGAAATATTTCAGCTGCGATTGCATACAGGCGACCTATCAGACCTGACCACTTAGAAAACTCTTGATCCTTACAGTAAAAGAAGGGAGAAAAGAAGATTCTGGGATCTTATGCAGTCCTTTGGGTTGAGGTTTGGGCAGCAGGGATACGCTGGCCGCCACTTCCAGCAGCTCCCATTGGCTGGGAACAGTGAACCACGGCCACCGGCAACTGTGGGGGCCATGCTTGCAGACGGTCAATGTAAACAAACTGTCTGGGGGCCCACCAATGGATTACACTGATGGGCCACGTGTGGCCCGCGGGCCACAGGTTGCCCACCACTGATCTAAAACATTGAGACATCTCCTTTCATATTTCATTTTCATGGAAGATAAATCTTCTAAGGGCAGGTCTACACTTCAAACGTTGTATTGGTGCAGCTCCACCGATGCAGCTGTGCTGCAATAGCACTTTAGACTTTTTAAGATGACAGGAGACAGTTTCTCCCACTGGCTTAGTTAATCCACCTCTGTGAGAGGTAGTAGTTATGCCAGTGGGAGAAGTTCTGCTGCTGACATAGTGCTGTCTACACCAGCGCGTAGGTGAGTATAACTATATCACTCAGAGAGGTGGATTATACATACTCTGAGCAACGTCATTGTACCAAAGTGGTTCTGTAGCGTAGACCAGGATTAAAAGAGTTTTAAATTTTTACCATTATTCTTTAATGGCCCAATCCAAGGCCTATTCCAATAGAAACAACCCTATTGAGTTCAATGGATATTGGATCTGGTTCTAATGGTGTCTGGAGTCAGCACTGACCTCTTCGAGTGGCATTACCTACACCTCAACCTATCACTGTTGCTGACAACAGTTATTAATCTTGGCTGCAGCTGAACAAGCTGATCATTGTGTCAACTAGGTGTTGATAATCTCGCTTTCAACCAAGGGTTAACAGCTGTAACATTTAGCTAATATGGTGCTGGACACCGGTTATCTTTGCCTACACTTACAGCTGAATGATGCTCAGCACTGTGAATGTTGTTAACAACATTAATAGTTCCGCTTTATAATGTAAACAGGGCCAGAGCGTTTTGGGCTGGAGATTTGATCTAGACCAGTCTCCACCACTAAACTCAGGGAATGAAAGACACTGAGATGCCTACAATGTGGATTAAAGTAAATGGAAGCCACTTGATCCTTACCTATGGGATTGAAAAAAGAAGAAAAAAAGCAACCCTCCCACCCCCAGCCTGACAGACACTGTCTGATAAATTGAGAAAATGGCCATTGCTCCATCAGCACATTAGAAATGTGTAGTTAAATCAGTAGGATTTCAGTATCACAAAATGGGATTATGAGGTGCCACATACATTCTATAGGAAGAAGAGTCAATTTACATATAAAACTCCTGGAGGATTACACGGGAACTATTTGTGTTTCTAAATATGAGTGCTCATGACCAGTCATCATTGCCAATGACTTTTCCATTCTCTCAGCACCCCATGTTGGAAACATATAGGAGATTAAGTGTTTCTCAGCCCTGTGTGTTTGAATTAGGAAACTATGAACTGCTGACCAAGCCTAAGTGATTCAGCTCAGATGTGTACCCCTATATTCCACTGAAGAATCTTATATCTGCAAATCTGGATGGAAAATCTAGTAAGACCGGGCTTTCTGGTAGCTGGGCCAGAAATAGCAAATCTTCCGGTTCCTGTTATCATTTATTGAGCACAGGGCAAAACATGGAAGTTGGTCCTTGTCCCAAACAACTTAAAAGCTATGGGCTTTCTCCTTCTCTATGAAAGTCAATGAGAGTTTTACCATTGACTTCAATGACAGCTGGGTCATGTCATTTTAATTAAGCAATTGATTTTACCATTCAGAAAAGGAACTCAGCCCCAACAAACACACACACACACACACTAATTTGTCTCCAGACTCTTAACAATTCTAAATACTACAATTTTACATAAAAAGGTACAAGAAGAGTTATGATACATTAAATAATAGCATTTCACTCCCATTAAATTATATTACTCTGTGTTAGATTGTAAATTATTTGCAGTGAGGATTCGGGCTTAGATTTTGTTAAGCGCTACATTCTCTTACAAATAAAAATTAATCATAATTAATCAGAACTGTCCAGTTGCCTCTTCCCAGTTGTATTATATCTTAATAGTATGTCCTTGAGATTGTCATGCTCACTATAGTTACCAAAGGCAATGGAGACATAGCTTCCATTCAGTTACGGGATCTAATTACTCACTCATTTGACCTATTAGTTCTGGTATGAATCATTTAAAACTAGACTGGAGAGTTTTTATGAAAAATAATGGAGGGAATATTTCTGCATGAGGGTTACTGGAAAATGTGAACTTAACGTTTTCCTTTAAAAAAATACATTTTTACAAATATAGCACATAATAATCCTGCAATTCTTACTCTGGCAAATTGCTCAAACTCCTAGGAGTCTGTGACACTGAGGGTACGTCTACACTACGGGATTATTCCGATTTTACATACATCCGGTTTTGTAAAACAGATTGTATAAAGTCGAGTGCACGCAGCCACACTAAGCACATTAATTCGGTGGTGTGCGTCCATGTACCGTCAATTTCTGGAGCATTGCACTGTGGGTAGCTAACCCATAGCTATCCCATAGTTCCCGTAGTTTCCCCCTCCCATTGGAATTCTGGGTTGAGATCCCAATGCACGATGGTGCAAAAATAGTGTCCCGGGTGATTCTGGGTAAATGTCATCACTCATTCCTTCCTCCATGAAAACAACAGCAGACAAACATTTCACGCCCTTTTTCCCTGGATTGGTCTGGCAGACGCCATAGCATGGCAACCACGGAGCCTGTTTTGCCTTTTGTCACTGTCACCGTATGTGTACTGGATGCCGCTGACAGAGGCGGTACTGCAGTGCTACACAGCAGCATTCATTTGCCTTTGCAAGATAGCAGAGACAGTTTTCAGTTGTTCTGTACTGTCTGCCATGCCATTGTAAATTGGCAATGAGACGACGGTTATCAGTTGTTCTGTACCATCTGCTGCTGTCATGGGTGCCCCTGGCTGAAGTCGGCCGGGGGCACAAAGACAAAAATGGGAATGACGGGTCATTCCCTCCTTTATGTTGTATCTAAAAATAGAGTCAGTTCTGCCTAGAATATGGGGCAAGTGTGCTAGAGAACCAGTGTACTAGAAAGCACAGCTGCTCCATGTCAGATCCCACAGAAATGATGAGCTGCATACCATTCTAGGGGGTGCACCTGCAACAACCCCATCCGTTGCTTCCCTGCTTCCTCAACCCTCCTGGGCTACTGTTGCAGTGTCCCCCCGCCCCATTTGTGTGATGAAGTAATAAAGAATGCAGGAATAAGAAACACTGACTTGTTAGTGAGATAAAATGAGGGGGAGGCAGCCTCCAGCGGCTATGATAGTCCAAGCAGGACATTAAACGGTGCGGGGGAGAGGAGCCCAGAATCCCACTGCTATGATAGTCCAGGCAGTACAGAATCTTTTCTTAACACATGAAAGGAGGGGGCTGATGAAGCTCAGCCCCCAGTTGCCATGATGAAGACGGTTACCAGCCGTTCTGTACCATCTACTGGGAATGACAGGGAGTCATTCCTATTTTTACCCAGGCGCCCCCAGCCGACCTCACCTGAGGCCAGCCAGGAGCACTCACGGGCTGATGATGACAATGGATAGCAGTCATATTGTACCATCTGCCAACAGGGAGTGGAGGGGAGAGGGTGCTGCTGTTCAGTGCTGCAGCATTGCGTCTACCAGCAGCATGCAGTAGACATAGGGTGACATATAAAAAAGTCAAGAAACAATTTTTTTCCTTTTTCTTTCACACGGGGGGCGGGGTGTAAAATGACTAGCTGTACCCTGAACCACCCTGGACAATGTGTTTGACCCAACAGGCATTTGGAGGTCAGCCAATAATACAAATGCTTTTCGGAGACTGCAGGGACAATGGAATAGCTGGAGTCCTCAGTACCCCCTCCCTCCCTCCATGAGGGTCCATTTGATTCTTTGGCTTTCCGTTACGCTTGTCACGCAGCACTGTGCTGAGTCCCTGCTGTGGCCTCTGTCTGGAGATTTTTTTCAAATGCTTTGGCATTTCGTCTTCTAGAACGGAGCTCTGCTAAAACAGATTTGCCTCCCCATACAGCAATCAGATCCAGGATCTCCCGTATGGTCCATGCTGGAACTTTTCTTGGATTTGGGACTGCATCACCACCCGTGCTGATCAGAGCTCCATGCTGGGCAAACAGGAAATGAAATTCAAAAGTTCATGGGACTTTTTCTGTCTACCTGGCCAGTGCTGCTGAGTTCAGATTGCTTTCCAAAGCAGTCACAGTGGTGCACTGTGGGATACCACCCAGAGGCCAATACCATCGATTTGCGGCCACACTAACCCTAATCCGATATGGTAATACTGATTTCAGTGCTACTCCTCTCGTTGGGGAGGAGTACAGAAACCGGTTTAAAGAGCCCTTTATATCAATATAAAGGGCCTTGTAGTGTGGACGGGTGCAGCATTAAATCAGTTTAACGCTGCTAAAATCGGTATAAACGCATAGTGTAGACCAGGCCTAACTGATATTTATCTCAGTAGGGCATTTAAGAATTTTTTTGTTTTTTTAAAACATGCCAACATAAAGACACAAAATCTTATTAACAGCCAGGAGTTAGAAGATCAAAGCAGACTGGATCCTTAAGTCTTTCATCAATGCATGCTAAAAAGCTCTCAGTCATTGGAAATGCCTCCAATAATCAGCTGGCTTGCTTCAGCACAGTGATATTTGTAATGCATCTTGCAATGCTTCCACTGGGCAAATAGAGCTTATGGCCTTGAAATTTGACAGCAGCCCACACCTGCCCAAAGTTCATGCTCTAATGTACACCAGAGTATTGAAAATCCCCAAATAGACAATGCCTGAATATTTCTCAACATATTATGTTGCCCAAGTACAGTATTCACAGGGAAAAGAAAATATATCTCTCTCAGTAAGACCTGGTCTACACTATAAGTTTATCTCGAATTTAGCAGCATTAAACCGAATTAACCCTGCACCCGTCCACACAACGAAGCCATTTACTTCGATATAAAGGGCTCTTAATATCGATATCTGTACTCCTTCCTGACGAGGGGAGTAGTGCTGAAATTGGTATAGCCATTTCGAATTAGGGTTAGTGTGGATGCAATTTGACGGTATTGGTCTCTGGGAGCTATCCCACAGTGCACCATTGTGACCGCTCTGACAGCAATCTGAAGTTGAATGCACTGGCCAGGTAGACAGGAAAAGCCTCACGAACTTTTGAATTCCATTTCCTGTTTGCCGAGCATGGAGAGCACAGGTGACCACGCAGAGCTCATCAGGACAGGTAACCATGCAGTCCGAGAATCGAAAAAGAGCACCAGCATGGACTGTACGGAAGGTACTGGATCTGATCACTATATGGAGAGAGGATTCTATGCGAGCAGAATTCTGTTCCAAAAGACGAAATGCCAAAACATTTGAAAAAATCTCCAAGGGCATGATAGAGAGAGGCCACAATAGGAACTCACTACAGTGCCACGTGAAAGTTAAGGAGCTCAGACAAGCCTACCAGAAAACCAAAGAAGCAAACAAAAGGTCCGGGGCAGAGCCACAGACATGCCGCTTCTATGCTGAGCTACATGCAGTTCTGGGGGGGGGCGACCACCACTACCCCACCCCTGACCGTGGATTCCGAGTTGGGGGTAATCTCAGCCATGCCTGAGGATTCTGTGGATGGGGAAGATTATGGATGATGAGGAGGAGGACGACGAGCTTGTGGAGAGCACACAGCACTCCATTCTCCCCAACAGCCAGGATCTTTTTCTCAGCCGGAATGAAGTACCCTCCCAACCCTCCCAAGGCATTATCCCAGACCATGAGACCAGGGAAGTGACCTTTGGTAAGTGTACCTTTGCAAATATAAAACATGGTTTAAAAGCAAGCGTTTTTTAATGATTCATTAGCCCTGAGGACTTGGGATGCATTTGCGGCCAGTACAGCTACTGGAATAGTCTGTTAATGTGTCTGGGGATGGAGTGGAAATCCTCCAGGGACATCTCCATGAAGCTCTCCTGGAGGTACTCCAAAAGCCTATCCAGAAGGTTTCTGGGCAGTGCAACCTTATTCCGTCCTCCATGGTAGGACACTTGACCACGCCATGCATGTAGCAAGTAATCTGGTATCATTGCATGACAAAGCCTAGTGGCGTATGGTCCCGGAGTTTGCTGGCTTTCAAGCAACATCCATTCTTTATCTTACTGTGTTATACTCAGGAGATTGATATCATCATGGTAACCTGGTTGAAATATGGGAATTTAATTAAGGGGACAGAAGTGGCCGTTCCTACTGGATTGTTTGCCTGTGGCTGAAAAGAAATCCTTCCCTGCAGTTAGCCAAGTGGGGGTGGAGGGGAGGGATGGTGCTGAGCTTTTTTGTGTTTGGCTAGCAGGGATCATCCCTGATACCAGCCACATGGTGGAGGTGGCTAGCAGGGATCTTCCCTGATACCAGCCACGCGGTGGGGGGAGGGGTAAAGCGATCATCCCAGAGAATTGGATGGCAGGGGGTTAGTTTGGTTTCTGCTGCTACACGTTAACAGGAAAGCTGCAGCACTCAACAGGCTTTGCTTGGTATGTGGGAAAGGAGGGCGCTGGTTTTGTGAAGCTGCAAAAGCTGAAAGACAATGGCTTACCATGGCAGCACGCAAGCCAAATTCTGTTGCCCAGACCGGCATCTGTGATCTCTAACACCAAAACTGCAGGCACTGAATATTAAGATGCAAAATGCAACCTTGTACTGAAAACACATGCTATGTAATGTGAATAGTGTTGTTCACGGTGAAAGAGTATAAGCATTGTTCTGTACCATGTATCTTTTTAAATACTTCTCTCCCTTTTTTTTCCTCCCTCCCTCCATCCCACAACTGCAAATTTTTCAAGCCTCCCTCCTCCATCCTGAAGGCTATCTCAGATAAGGCGGAGCTAAAAAGAAGAAGAGGATGCAAAACGAAATGTTCTCTGAAATCACGGAATCAACCCACAATGAAAGAGCTCATCTGAATGAGTGGAAGGACGTGGTATCAACGTACAAGAAAGATGCCAGTGAACATGAGGCCAGAAGGGACCAAAGTGAGGACAGGAGGGTTGAACGTGAAGAGAGGAGGGACACTTGAGATGAGAGGTGGCAGCAGGAAGATCAGAGGTGGCAGGATGCAACACTGGGGCTGCTGCATGATCAAACTGACGCCCCGGCATCTAGTGGAGCTTCAGGAATGGCAGGAGGATCACAGAGTGCCACTGCAGCCCCTGTATAACCACCCTCCCACCCTCCCAAGTTTCATAGCCTCCTCACCCAGACGTGTAAGAATGCGGGGTGCGGGGAGGCTCCATGCACCCGCCCATTCCACCCCAATGGACAGCCCAAGCAAAAAGCTGTCATTATTTTGAACTTCTGAAGTGGCCTTTTCCTTCCCTCCTAGCTTCCTCCCAAACCCCACCTGGGCTACCTTGTCAGTTCTCTCCCTCTTTTTATTATCAGTTAATAAAGAATACATGATTTTTAAACAATAGTGACTTTATTTACTTAGAAAGCAAGCTGTGATCAAAGGGGGAGGGTGGGTTGCTTACAGGGAATGAGTCAATCAAGGGGGCAGGTTTTCATCAAGGAGAAACAAACAGAACTTTCACACCATAGCCTGGCCAGTCATGAAACTGGTTTTCAAAGCTTCTCTGATGTGCAGCGCTTCCTGGTGTGCTCTTCTAATTACCCTGGTGTCTGGCTGCGCGTAATCAGCATCCAGGAGATTTGCCTCAGCCTCCCACCCCACTTCTGTGAGAGTAAGGTCTCCCCCTTACTCTCACAGAGATTGTGGAACACACAGCAAGCAGCAATAACAATGGGTATATTGGTTTGGCTGAGGTCTGAGAGAATCAGTAACGTGCGCCAGCGTCCCTTTAAATGTCCAAATGCACATTCTACCACCATTCTGCACTTGCTCAGCCTGTAGTTGAACAGCTCCTGACTACTGTCCAGGCTGCTTGTGTATGGCTTCATGAGCCATGGCATTAAGGGGTAGGCTGGATCCCCAAGGATAACTATAGGCATTTCAACATCCCCAACTGTTATTTTCTGGTCTGGGAAGTAAATTCCTTGCTACAGCCATTTAAACAGATTAGTGTTCCTGAAGACATGAGTGCCATGAACTCTTCCCAGCCATCCCACGTTGATATTGGTGAAATGTCCCTTGTGATCAGGGGTGGCCCAAGGCACCAGCACGCCAAGTGCGTGCCTGGGGTGGCAAGCCATGGGAGGGCACTCTGCCAGTCGCCGCGAGGGTGGCAGGCAGGTTGCCTTCGGCAGCATGCCTGCGGAGGGTCCGCTGGTCCCGTGGCTTCAGCGGATCTCGTGCAGGCATGCCGCCGAATCAGCGGGACCGGGGAATTCCCGCAGGCAAGCCACTGAAGGCAGCCTGCCTGCTGTGTTTGGGGTGGCAAAATACCTAGAGCCACACCTGCTTGTGATCCACCAGTGCTTGCAGCACCATTGAAAAGTACCTCTTGCAGTTTATGTACTGGCTGCCCTGGTGCTCCGGTGCCAAGATAGGGATATGGGTTCCATCTATCGCCCCACCACAGTTAGGGAATCCCATTGCAGCAAAGTCATCCATTATGACCTGCACATTTCCCAGAGTCACAACCTTTCGTAGCAGCAGCTTAGTGATTGCTTTGGCTACTTGCATCACAGCAGCCCCCACAGTAGATTTGCCCACTCCAAATTGATTACCGACTGACCGGTAGCTGTCTGGCGCTGTAAGCTTCCACAGGGCTATCACTACTCACTTCTCAACTGTGAGGACTGCTCTCATCTTGGTATTCTGGCGCTTCAGAGCAGGGGAAAGCAAGTCACAAAGTTCCATGAAAGTGCCCTTACGCATGCGAAAGTTTCACAGCCACAGGGAATCATCCCACACCTACAAAACTATGCAGTCCCACCAGTCTGTGCTTGTTTCCCGGGCCCAAAATCGACGTTCAACGGCTAGAACCTGCCCCATTACCAGCAGGATCTCCAATGCTCCGGGGCCCATGATTTGAGAGAATTCTGTGTCCACGTCCTCATCACTCTCATCGCCATTCTACCATATCCACCTCCTCCTCGCCTGGTTTTGCAGGTCCTGGTTCAGCATAAACTGCACGAGAATGCACGAGGTGTTTACAATGTCCACGATTGCTGTCTTGAGCTGAGCAGGCTCTATGCTTGCCGTGGTATGGCACCTGCACAGTTCACCCAGGAAAAAAGGCGCAAAAATGGTTGTCTGTTTTTTGCCCCATCCGGCATTGGGATCTCAACCCAGAATTCCAATGGGCGGGGGGGGGGGGACTGCAGGAACTATGAGATAGCTACGGGATAGCTACCCACAGTGCAACGCTCTGGAAGTCGACGCTAGCCTTGGTACATGGACGCACACTGCTGAATTAATATGCTTAGTGTGGCCACGTGCACTCGACTTTATACAATCTGTTTCCAAAAATCGGTTTCTGTAAAATCAGAATAATCCCGTAGTGTAGACATACCCTAAGAGACCTGGGAATCAGGCTCTTAATCTGGAAGCACCTCTTCCTTTTTCAAAGCATCAGAGCAGTCCACGTACCCAATCGCATAAATCCTTTAATTTTACCATATCTACTCCTCCTCTTCCTTTCAAGCAAGTTCCTTTTTGTATTAGGCACACAAGACCAAATTCATCCTTGTATAGACAGACACAGCTCCCACTGAATTTAATGGGGGTAGTGACTGGCTAGGACGGGGCTAAATTTGGCTAAGGACTTCATCTCCATATGAATAGCATTAAGCCAAAGCAGTGCTGCTGTCCTTCCCTTTATGCATGTCAGGATTGCATAATAGAATTCAAAGTTCTTTGTTCCCCATAGAAGTGCTTTGTCTTTGAAGATCAACACCCATTCTCTAGCCATGGTGGGAGCAGCCACCCAGCAGGTCTTTAGTCAGAAAGGGACCTGTTCTTACCTGCTTTGCTGAGGAAATTCATTCCACAGTCCCTTCTTGCCTACTAATACAAGGAGTAATAGGGGAGCCTCTTTCTGATCTGATCTATTTTGCCTGCCACATGGAACTCTGTCGCTCCAGATCTATAAAGAAGCTGGAATTTCAGAGGAGAGTCACCTGCACCTGCAGATCTGCCCCTACAGCAAACTGCAATTCCCTGTAGGGTGGGCTTCCAAAAGCATTTATCACTGGCCTGCCTCTGCTCCACTAAAATCAACAGTAAAACTCTCATTGATTTCTATGGGGGCAGCCAGGCCAATTCTGAGTGCTTCTGAAAACCCCACCTGCAAAGTGCTGCATGTTCTCCCGCTGTTTCTATCATATCTGTTCCACTCGATATAAGTTTCTCAGAGCTGCTACCAGCTGCACTAGTAAATGTATAGACTTCCTCCTGTCTTCTTTCTGCCTCCTCTGTCTTCCAGAGGTTTTCTCACTTATCTTGCCTACCCCTGTCAATCCCCACATCCTCTTTACTGGTTACCACATGACCATATGGAGTACTCAGAAACAGTCTTATGGGCATGCTACCTCACACTCTCTCCCTCTATGTTGGAGGGTAGGGTATATGTGGAGTCAATCACCTTCTAGATTATCCTAACAGGTCCCTGGGTATCTTTGCTGAAGCAAAAAGTTCAGCACACCTGCAAATATGGAAAAGTCCTATAGAACTGAAGAGAAAATCATAACCTTACTATAGATTTTTGGGGCAAGATCACCTGATATAATTTAAGAGATAATATCCCCACTGTGGAATTCTATAAATGAGTTAAGTAAAATTATTCTCTAAAATATATGGGATTTTAGAATACTTTTTCTATCAGCCTATTGGGTGAATCACTATTCAAGAGAACTCTTTCCATGATGAACTAGGGTGATGCAATAAGAGAGGCAGAAGGGTGTTTAGTGTGTACGTGTCTGTCTGTGAGTTGAACATTTCCCGGCAAGATGAGCTCAACAGGCAAAGCTCAGCCCAAGTGTTACTTCCTCAAAGTCTCTGTGTATCCAAATCTAGGATTTTGCTTAGGCCCAGCAAAGAGCAGGGGCCAGTTTAAGCTTGGGCATAAAGTCAGATCCAGCCTTTCCTGTGGTTCAAAGGTGTTTCCAACAGACATTCTGGTTCAGGCCCATCTCTAACTTTCTTGTTTGTATAATGCAGGTAAAAACCTCTGAGCCAGCCCTGATAAAAGACTACTGGACAGTCGCCCTTCCTTAATTTGCCCTATCCTGTGAATACATCATCATTTTCAGGGATGGAACGTTAAATGGTGACAAAGGGATATTGATTGTCCTGCTATAGGCGGAACACAAAGCATTGGGAACACAGAAACAGCTCAAATGTGGCTGGTCACTGTACTTCGGTGTCATGTCATTTCTCATTCAGATTCTCTTCCATGCACTGTTGCATGTTTTGGTAACATGAGAAATTGTACTGCTGCCTCTTCCTTTTAATTTACTGGTGAACACCTTTCCATCTACTTCTAAATGCCTTATCACCTTCCTGCAGAAACCCATGACACAACGCCCTTGTCTCAGCGAATATTGTAGTCATAAATAAACAAGGACAGCTCCCTGCAGCACTGGCACTAACTGATCCAGTCTCTTCAATAGCCAGGAGCCAGTTTCATTCTTAGTACTGATGGTCTTAACATGAAGAGTTCAGATAAAGATCTGTTCTGAACTTCCCCACAATTCATGGGGGTTTGGATCCAGTTATTTCACTGTTAGGGCTTACCTGACAGAAAAGCTACATCCCACCACTGCCCTAAAAATTGGGTAGAAGATTATGGAACTATTTATTAATTTGGTAAAAATTAATTGTATTGGAAATTGTGCTGCCAGTTTTCTCCTGCTATCAATGCCTATTGTGCTGCTCAGATATTTTAATCTGATGTGTTTGGCAATAGCAGTTTCATTTCTGCAAAGAGCAATTTATAGCATTTTAGCAACTGCTAGAGTAACAGGTTTGCTGCTGGGCCATTTTTCTCTCAAAAGAACAGATGAAGCCTTGATGAGCCTAACAACAGTCTTGGCTACACAAAGTGGTATCAGTTTGTGTAAACCCTGCTGTTGTGCACTACAGGCTCCCTAGTGTGCTTTCATGGAGTACTGTTTCAAACAGCACTATATTAAAGTGCACCAGCAGGGTATGCATGGGCCAATTAATGTGCATCACATCAGTGTGCCTTAAAAATCATACCCTCATAGACCACATTACCCCATAGTGTAGATAAGCCCTACAGCTCTGTTCGCTTGTAAGCTCCATCTCCAAGGTAGCAATTGTTCTCAAAGACATTGGCTATCTGAAGAACTCTGGCATGGGAGGGTTCCACTGGGGTGACTTGTGTTTTCTGGGGTGCTCACTGAGCCGTTCCAGAAGGAGACAAACCACTGTTGGAGTAAAGGGTTGATATTATTTGCAAGTACAGGTCATGTTCAGGTAGGATTGCTCAACCAGCACATCCATACTAGTGCCCCAACAGCATAACTCCCCCATGCTGAACCTAGACTTATAGTCCCTAAACAACACAACAGCCACATCTCACACCAAGCTGCCACTCCCCTCCCTGTAACATTTAAAAACATTCTGGAGGCAGGTTAGGCAGAGGGAGAGTACAGCATTTTTTTTACTAAGTGAACACTCAGCAAGTCAGTGCCTGGTCAGGCTCCAGGAATTAGATCCGGCACGCTCAGGGTTTTAGCACAAGTATTAGCATAGTCACTCCCATAAGCTAAGTTGATACCTATCATTACATCTAAACCTTTGTAACACCAGCCCATTTCCCCTGCCAACACCTTTCTAACCCTTACACACCAGCGCTCTGATCCAGCTCTCCCTCTGAGCTGCAAATCTCCAGGCATATAAGTTCTCTAGCTCATTTCTCCCAGTGAGCTGCCTCTATGCCACTCAACTTCTGCACACCAGCAGCCAGTCCAGGCCTCCTACTATCTTCCACTTTTCCAATGTCAGAGCGCAAGGACAATTTCCCCTCCCACCCCAGCAACTGATTTAGTCCCAATCACAAATTCCCCTACTGAGCTTTCACAACCCTTCCAACCCCCAAATATCAACATTTCAGCCTGTTCCCCTTTCTAGTTCATCCTTTGAACTTCTGTTACTGGCCAGGCTCAGTGAGGTGAGGTGAGGTGCCAGCACTCTGCTGAGATCCAGACACCTGTTCTCTGAGCTTCTCTCTCAGGCACCACTGCCTTCCTGATGCCCAAACAGGAGGTCTCCGACCTGCTTCCCTTTACTCCAGCTGCTCTCAGCCTCTTGGACCTGAAACATCAGTATTTAAAGCTCTCGGGGGTCTCCTTGTATTTGTATGCAGAGTGGCTAGCACCTTTTGGGTACTACCTTCATATAAATGTATCATCATTCCAGAATGATCCCTTCCTCCTAGGAAAACTTCTTTGTCATGCAAAATATTCCGGGGAACCTCTATAAAGAACAGCCCCAAAATGGAGTCCCTCTTGCTGCAAGAAACCTACCCTCCACATATGCCTTTCAGTGTTTCAACTCTCCTGGCCCAGCAACTTGCAGATTTCCAGCTCAGTTTCACTCTTTCGTGATGCTACTTTACTCCTCTCCCTCAACTACCAGCACTTCTACTCAATTGCTCTCCTCCCAGCTGCTTGCTGATATCTCCTGAACTCCAGTCACCTGGAAATCAATCCACTCCTACTCCATGTAGAGTCTAGTCATCTGGAAAGCAGCTAGAAAGAGATCTGCCCTTCAACACCACTTACACAACAGAGAATCTGCACATGGACACCTAAACATACAGATCTGATAGTGAACAACACAAGCTTATAAGGTGCTCAAGTCGATACCACTGTAACCTAGTTATTTGCTGAGTACACTGAAAGGAATGGCACTAGATGTGCACTGCAAGTATGTATCCACTAGAAAAGGCCATGTATCTAATCTACTCTCTGACCTTTCTAGAGCACTCATTGCCATAGTGTCTAAGACATTTTGATTGGCACTACTGTGATTTTCCTAATTAAAGTTTGAAAAATTGGCAGGCTTCAGCAGGGTGTTTTTCTGTTGATTTTTGCTTACTTTCTTAAAGAGAAATGTTTAAAAAGAAAAATTGTTTGTTAACAGGTTTTTCAATGGAAAGTTGTCAATTTGTTTGGTCCTAGCCAGGTTTGTTTTGTTTTAGTTTTAAAAAGAAAATCTTTATGTTTTGGCAGCCTAACAGCAGTTCTCAAACTGTAAGCCGGGACCACAAAGTGGGTCACGCCTCTGTTTTAATGGGGTCTCCAGAGCTGGTGTTAGACTTGCTGGGGCCCGGAGCTGAAGTCAAGGCCCGAGCCCCACTGCCTGGGGCCAAACCTCAAGGGGTGCGGCAGGGCTTAGGCTTCAGCTTCAGCCCTGGGTGATGGGCCTCAGGTTACACCCCCCACACACACCCTGCCCAGGGCAATGATGCTTAGGCGGGTTCAGCCTTTGGTCCCCCCTCCTGGGGTCATGTAGTAATGTTTGTTGTCAAAAGGGGGTCACAGTGCAATGAAGTTTGAGAACCTCTCTGAGCACTACTGATTAGTGTTTGTCTGAAGCAACAGATAATCATTTAGTTCAATGTTTATCATAAAAAATAATTTGAGTTATTACACCCCAGCCTTAACTGCAAGATCTTAGTGCTGTTACTGATATATAGTTAGGGTTTCATTCTCTCAGTGTTCCATCTGCCCTCATTTCATTAACAGTCATAGAAGTTGCAAGAACATAAAGGGAAACAGACTTGAAAATAAAATTACTTTAAGCATCAGGAATAAAATTTTGAAAAAAGCCTAATTCCCATTGAAAGTCAACTGGACTTAGGCTTCTACAGGTTACGTAGGCCAGATTTACAAAGGTATTTAGGCTCCTAAGGAAGCAGATAGGCATCTTATGGGATTTTCAAAAGAGCCTTAGGGTACGTCAAGACTACCTGCCGTATCGGCGAGTAGCAATCGATTTCTCGGGAATGGATACATCGCGTCTCATCTAGCCCCAAAAGCGCTCCTTTCGACTCTGGAACTCCACCAGTGCGAACAGTGATAGCGGAGTTGACAGGTGGCGCCGCGGACTTCAATCCCACACAGTGAGGACAACAGGTAAATCGATCTAAGATACTTCGACTTCAGCTACACTATTCATGTAGCTGAAGTTGCGTATCTTAGATCGATTCCCCCCCACACAGTGTAGACCAGCTCTTAGTAGGTCAGATGCTTAACTCCCATGATACCTAACCAGCTTAGACCTTTCTGCAAATCCTGCTAGGCATCTATGTGCATCTTTTGGAGCCTAAAGACCCTTGAAAATCTGGCCCTTGAGCATTTCTCTTACCCAGGTCTGCAGAGTTTAGACGTTTTTGAATCATACATTAGATTCTCAGCAAGATTGAACAGAGTTTCATAGACTCATAAAAATGTAGGGCTGGAAGGGACCTTGAGAAGTCACCAAATCCAGCCCCCGGTGCTGAGGCAGGCCTAGGTAAACCTAGACCAGCCCAGACAGGTGTTTGTCCAACCTCTTCTTAAAAAGCTCCAGTAATGGAGATCCCACAATCTCCCTTGGAAGCCTAGTCCAGAGTTTAACTTCCCTTATAGATATGAGAGAAAACTTTCTAACTAAACTAAATCTCCCTTGCTGAAGATTAAGCCCATTACTGCTTGTCCCACCTTCAGTGAACATGAAGAAAAACTGATCACCATCCTCTTTACAACTGCCTTTACCATATTTGAAGACTTATCTGTTAGTCATCCTAAGGGAATTAAACTGAGCACTATACAATTAACTAGGTGTGGATGTCTCAGGTGAGACTTTCAAAACACGAGTCCTGTCTGTTCTGCATACACAAAGTAAAGGTCCCATGAGATTTTCTGTAAGAGAAGGGGTTTGCCTTAGCAATGACTACTATATCCTATCCTTCCTCTGTTATCTAACAGGTTGTGTACCAGAGGTCCATGCATTGCAGTGGTATCATGAATATGATCTGCAAACAGCTTTCAGGTCACTGAGGACAAAATACAAAAACTAAATAGAAAATTTAAAAATTAAATTAAAAATATGTTTACATGGCAGAAATTGCTTCCTAGGAGCACTTTCTAAGATTAAAAACAAAACTGAAGAATTACCAGTGATTTGGAAATCTATTTCTCTCCTCTAGAAAGGAAAATACTCTTATGCAAGGGATATGCATGAGAGCACCAGAGGAGGTGATGTGGGATAGCTGCTCAGGTCTTCATGTTTATGTAGTTGGTTCTGGTCCTTATGAAGAGTTTTAATAGCATTGTTTTATAATGAATAAAGATATTGGAGCAAATTTCCTGCTGCTTAGATTGGTGCTGCTCTATTGAATTGAATGGCACTATGCCAATCGACAGCAGCAGAATATGGTCCAGAATATATATTTTAGCCTTTTTAGGAAATCTCCTCTCCAGGTAGAATGTTCTCCCTTTGTAGAACCTCTGGGAGAAACCAATTTTAGTAAAATGAGAATAAAAGAACTCCCATTATTCTGACTCTGCCAGCTTCTCTGGGTATCAGAGAAAATCCAAACCATGCAGATCCCAACCACTTCAGCTTCCCTCCTGCTCTGTTGGCATGGCAGTCTCCCTCAATATCACTTTCAGTCTGCTTACTCTACAATAGCATTCAGGATATGAGAGGCTAAAGCATCCTGCTGTGCAGAAAGCTTTTACTTGAAAAGTCTACCAGTCTCTCTCTCTCCCCTAATCTACGGAACATAGCTGTGATCATGAAACAACTAAAGTCATGAGGTTGTTAATGCTAAAATCACGGCTATTATAACAACAGGGTATTTATTAAGCATCTTGCAACCCTGCTGGGTCCCCAGACACCAACTTCTTTCCAAGACTTTTTTGTTTTGTTTTTAATAACCAAAAGTTAAGAACAGAAGTCTGTTTCTGTTAATTTAACAAGAAGTTATGCAAAGGAGAAAATAGTTTATAAACTCTCTTCCCTCCATGCCAGCTTGACTTCCATTACCAAGGGAAGCTACATTCGTTCTGCTCTATTCTTCTGCCTGGATGTAGCAGTATAGTCTTACTACACACACACACACACACACAGCAGCATAGGTTTATCTTTTTTTGGTATCTAAGTGACACATCATAATGTTGCATTGAAGGTCAGTGCTGATGTCATTTTACAGTCATGGATACCATGGCTTTGTCATGACTTACAAGTTGGCGCTGTTCGTTTAGTAAGTAGTTTGTAAACTAGCTCGTGTCTGGTAGACCTGGACTTTTCACTATTGTTAATCTGTATTAGGATAGCACCTCGAGGCCTCCACCAATTTGGGGTTCCATTGCACAGATAAGTGATAGTCCTGGCCCCAAAGCACTTACAGTCTAAAAGACAAGATGTAACAGGTGGATGAGACAGAAAGGCTGGCAGTGGGGAGGGAAGATAAGTGACAGTAAGAGAATTTTTTAATATACACTAGCTGTGTGAACAATTCATAGATGTCCAAACCAATCAGTAGCCTTTTTCACAGGACTCTTTATACTGTATAACCAATCAGTTGTTTCACTGCTCAATCCTAAGGCAGTTATTTCCCACAAGTTTCTAACTCCCTAGAATTTATGATATATGAAACATAGATTTTAAAGTCATAATTAGACCTTATCTATTCTCAAAAAGGGCAGTAGTTTCAAATCAATCTCGTTAAACCATTCCAAATTCTTCACTTACACACACAAACCAGTTTAACTCTAACATATCAATTTATCTTAAAATCAGTAATTTACATAAGCTAGATCCATATAACCAATAGTTAAACCATTTTAAGTGTATGTGTGTTAGGGTTTTGTGCTGGTTTAACTAGATAGATTTCAAAAAAATCTAATTCATTAGGCTGGTGCATTTTTCTAGTACACACAAGGTCTTAGCAGCAGAATGTAGCTTTTCTACAATTTTGCTGGAAGCTATGCCATGTTTATGCAACTTTCAATTTCTACCATTCACAAATTTGCCAAAATCAAATAAAATCAATAAACACACTCATCATGCAACTGTGTAATTGTAAAGAAAGCACAACAGATCAACACTCCTCCATGTAAGATACAGGATACAATTAGGCTTGGGAAGATTAGATTTTTATCAATAAATGCTGGTAAATATCAATTTCACTCTCACAAACCAATGAAAATGAATTCCATTCATAATAAACATTTAAAAATAGGCAAAGTAAAGAAATGCAGCTGCGTGAGAACTTAAGAGTTTGATTTAAGGATATTTACTTTGTATATTGTGACAAATGATGCTGACAATTTGTGTTTTAGCCATTATAAAACTTTAACTTTTTGAATCTCAGTGTCTGCAGCCATTAAATAATTATTCTCTGACTTCCCCAACTGTCTGACCCCTCCACAGTTTCCCACAACTGTGAAAATTTAAATAGATAAAAATAGATGTGCGTAAAGATAAACACTGATATTATCCATCAAAATCATACAACAATAAAAATCAAATTCTGACAAGCCTCGATATAGTGCTTTCTCCCGCCCTCAAAATTGTGGTTCACATCTCCTAAACCTGATGGCAAAGCAAGAGCAAAGAAACATGCTCGAAGGATTGAGGTAGGTGGAAAAGGAAAGAAAACTAGCCCAAGATATTTGCCTTTTTTTATTATTATTATTTTAACATACACTAAGGCCTGGTCTACACTCGAAAATTAAGTTGGCTCATCTATTCACTCAGGAGAATAGTCTGACATTTCAATGTTTGTTTCATCACAGATTGAGACAAAAAGCTGAAAGTTTGAAACTTTTTGCAGAACAGAAATTCTGAACAATTTAGATTTGGAAACATCAAAACCTTTCATTAAACATCTTCAGTTGAAAAGAAGTCATGTGATGCTCCACACAACTCAATAAGAGGGGAATCCATCTTGCATTATGGGAGATGAAGTCCTGCAGGTAGCCCAGCCCATAAGAGAGAATGGAGTCTTGAACTACAACTCCCACAAGGCATGCACCGATGAGGCAATGTAGTTTAATATTTTGTTGAACTGATTTGAAACTAAACATTTTGGGTCAGTTCAACAAAAATTAAATATTTTGATTTGGATCAAATTGACCTGAAACAAAACATTTCATTTAGATTTTCCCAATGGAGAATAGGATTTTCAGCAAAAATCAAAGTTTTCAGTGCTTTGGAAACTATTTTCCATCAAAAGCAGCAAAGAGTCCTGTGGCACCTTATAGACTAACAGACGTATTGGAGCATGAGCTTTTGTGGGTGAATACCTACTTTGTCGGATGCATGTAGTGAAAATTTCCAGGGGCAGGTATACATATGCAAGCCAGAAGCAGGCTAGAGATAACGAGGTTAGTTCAATCAAGGAGGATGAGGCCCTCTTCTAGCAGTTGAGGTTTGAAAACCAAGGGAGGAGAAACTACTTTTGTAGTTGGCAAGCCATTCACAGTCTTTGTTTAATCCTGAGCTGATGGTGTCAAATTTGCAGATGAACTGAAGCTCAGCAGTTTCTCTTGAAGTCTGGTCCTGAAGTTTTTTTGCTGCAGGATGGCTACCTTTAGATCTGCTATTGTGTCTCCAGGGAGACGGAAGTGTTCTCCTACAGGTTTTTGTATATTGCCATTCCTAATATCTGATTTGTGTCCATTTATCCTTTTCCGTAGGGACTGTCCAGTTTGGCTGATGTACATAGCATTGCTGGCATATGATGGTGTATATTACATTGGTGGACATGCAGGTGAATGAACCGGTGATGGTGTGGCTGATCTGGTTAGGTCCTGTGATGGTGTCACTGGTGTAGATATGTGGGAAGAGTTGGCATTGAGGTTTGTTGCATGGATTGGTTCCTGAGTTAGAGTTACTATGGTGTGGTGTGCAGTTACTGGTGAGAATATGCTTCAGGTTGGCAGGTTATCTGTGGGCGAGGACTGGCCTGCCACCCAAGGCCTGTGAAAGTGAGGGATCATTGTCCAGGATGGGTTGTAGATCCCTGATGATGCGTTGGAGGGGTTTTAGCTGGGGACTGTATGTGATGGCCAGTGGAGTCCTGTTGGTTTCTTTTTGGGGTTTGTCTTGCAGTAGGAGGCTTCTGGGTACACGACTGGCTCTGTTGATCTGTTTCCTTATTTCTTCATGCAGGTATTGTAGTTTTAAGAATGCTTGGTGAAGATTTTGTAGGTATTGGTCTCTGTCTGAGGGGTTGGAGCAGATGCGGTTGTACCTCAGTGCTTGGCTATAGACAATGGATCGTGTGGTGTGCCCGGGATGGAAGCTGGAGGCATGAAGATAGGCATAGCGGTTGGTAGGTTTTCGATATAGGGTGGTGATAATGTGACCATCACTTATTTGCACCGTGATGTCTAGGAGGTAGACCTCCCGTGTAGATTGGTCCAGGCTGAGGCTGATGGTATGGTGGAAGCTGTTGAGGTGGAATTTTTCCAGAGTCTCCTTCCCATGGGTCCAGATGATGAAGATATCATCAATTTTAGCATAGGTAGAGAAGGGGTGTGAGTGGAAGAGAGCTGAGGAAGTGTTGTTCCAGGTCAGTTATAAAAATGTTGGCATATTGTGGGGCCATGCAGGTGCCCATAGCTGTGCCACTGATCTGGAGGTATATACTGTCATCAAATCTGAAATAGTTGTGTGTGAGGATAAAGGCACAGAGCTCAGCAACCAGTTGTGCTGTGGCATCATCAGGGATACTGTTCCTGACAGCGTGTATTCCATCTGTGTGTGGGATGTTTGTGTAGAGAGCCTCTACATCCATGGTGGCTAGGATGGTGTTTTCTGGAAGGTCACCAATGCATTGTAGTTTTCTCAGGAAATCAGTGGTGTCACGGATGCAACAAAAAAACTTCAGGATCAGACTTCAAAGGGAAATTACTGAGCTTCAGTTCATCTGCAAATTTGACACCATCAGCTCAGGATTAAACAAAGCCTGTAAATGGCTTGCCAACTACAAAAGTAGTTTCTCCTCCCTTGGTTTTCACACCTCAATGGCTAGAACAGGGCCTCATCCTCCCTGATTGAACTAACCTCGTTATCTCTAGCCTACTTCTGGCTTGCATATATATACCTGCCCCTGGAAATTTCCACTACATGCATCCGACAAAGTGGGTGTTCACCCACGAAAGCTCATGCTCCAATATGTCTGTTAGTCTATAAGGTGCCACAGGACTCTTTGCTTTTTTTACAGATCCAGACTAACACGGCTACCCCAACACAGCTATTTTCCATCAGATCATAATTCCATTGTAATTATAGCTCTAATTTTAAGAAGCCAGAAGGTGTTCCAGTCATAGGCGCCAACTCCGTGGGTGCTCCAGGGCTGCAGTACCTATGGAAAAATATAGTGGGTTCTCAGCACCCACTGGCAGGCACTGCCAATCAGCTCCTCCCCTCCCCCTCAACATCCCCCACCCACCACAATCAGCTGTTCAACAGCCTTCAGGAGACACTTGGGGGCAGGGGAAGAAAGGGGAGCAGGAAGAGGTGGGGGGAAGGGCGCGAAGAGGTGTGGGGAGGGATGGGCTTGGGAGAAGGGGAGGAGTAGTTGAGGGTCTGGGGCAGAGCAGGAGTCGACCACCCCCCAGGAACTGGGGAAGTCGTTGCCTCTGGTTCTAGTAATTCTAATAATTTGAGGGCAGAATTCAGAGTGAACTGGTTACTGGAGTTACAAACCCTGAAAAGCAGATTTTAAAAATTAAGCTAATACATGCCCTCAGAACCAAAACATAGAGTTCAGTGTAAATGCTGCCAGAGTGTTAGCATTTGTGGTAACAGATAAATGGATTACAGTCTCCTATTGCACAACTCAGAGGTACAGCCTCAGTGCATTGCAAAATCTGCCATTTCACCTGTTTGCAATATTGTTGTCACCATCCCAGGATATTAGAGCAGGAGTGGGCAAACTTTTTGGCCTGAGGGCCACACCGGGTTTCCAAAATTGAATGGAGGGCTGGTTAGGAAAGGCTGTGTGTCCCCAAACAGCCAGGTGTGGCCCAGCCCTCGACCCCTATCCAACCTCCCCTGCTTCTTGCCCCCTGACTGCCCCCCCAGAGACTCCTGCCCCATCCACCCCCCCCGCTCCCTGTCCCCTGACTGCTCCCGGACCCCTCACCCCTGACTGGCCCCTGCCACCCTATCCAACCCCCCTCTCCTTCCTGACTGCCCCCCAGGAGCCCTGCCCCCATCCAACTGCCCCTTCTTCCTGACTGCCCCCCCGGGACCACTGCCCTCATTCAACCACCCCTGTTCCCCACCCTCTGACCACCCAGACACCTATCCACAACACCACCCCCGACCACCACCCCGAACTTCCCTGCCCTCTTACCGCACTGCGTGGAGAACTGGTGACTGGCAGTGCTACAGCCGTGCTGCCCAGAGCACCGGCTCAGGCCGCGGCTTTGCAGCTACACTGCCCGGCAGCCCAGAGCATTGCGCCAGGGGCACAGTGCGCTGAGCCTGTGGAGGAGGGGGAACAGCAAGGGAGGGGCTGGCTGGGGCCAGCCTCCCAGGCCAGGAGCTCAGGGACCGGGCAGGAAGGGCCCGTGGACTGTAGTTTGCCCACCTCTGTATAAGAGAGACAAGGTGGGTGAAGTATCTTTTATTGGACCATCTTCTGATGGTGGAAGAGGCAAGCTTTCACGCTTACACAGACCTGAAGAAGAGCTCTGTGTAAGCTCCAAACTTTGTCTCTTTCACCAACAAAAGTCAGTGTAATAAAAGATATTACCTCACCTTGTCTCTCCAGTTTCACCTGCTGCTTATGTTAATGAGATGTGCATAAATCCTCACACAGCAAAATTAAAGCTGTATTCCTCACCTCAAACAGACATAACCATTTACACTGCATAATATTACAGGAATGAAATAAACACATGAAAATGATGATGCTAGCCAAGGTTTCCTCACTTTTGGGTGGTGACTTTAAGAGTAATTAAACAGTGCAATGAGCAGGAAGTACTAGACTGATTTAAAGGGACAGGACACCACCGAGGAGGAGCATATGCATTCAGCCATCACCACCAGTGAGGAAGAGGAACTTCTTCATTAATAGCCAGATTTCCCATTCACTGCTAGCGTACACAGATTTTTCATGGTCTTTGAAAGCAGAAAGATGATCTTATGCTTAAGGTACAAGACTTTGACCCAGGAGACGGCGGTTGTAGTTCAGGTTTTGCCACACAGTGTGGCCATAGGTAATCCATTTTATTTTGCTGGGTCAGAGTGCACATATGGAAAACAGGGATAATAGTACTGCTGTATATCTGAAATGTTGTGAGGCTAAACTAATTGATGTTTGTGAGGCATTTGGACACTACAGTGAGTAGCACTACAGAAAAGCCAATAATAAAATATCTCAAGGTTCAGAGTTTTAGTGGTTTCAGACTTTAACAATTTATATAAAATTTGCGCACATCTTTTTCAATTCTGTTACACAGGCAATTCTCATTTCCATCCATGGTAATGCTTCACAAAGGAAAACTAGATTCTTCTTAGAGTATGCGTCCGTGTGGATCCCACTAAGTGTGCACAAGACCTGATTCTTTGCATAGTGTTCACCGGGCCACACCTGCACCTTGAAGGTCCTTGCCCTCTCACTCCCAGCCCAGGGCATAGCAGTCAGAACTTCCCCTCGGTTCACGCTTACCACCCATGGCAGTGAGGTGGAACCAGGCTGTATCTACCTGGTACCTCTTAGCACATTCTCCAAAGAGGTTCTAGATCAAGCTAGTTAAGGTTAATTACATAGATATTTCCAATCTTATCTCCTTTAAATTTACTCCTTTTAAAAATATTTCTCTCAGGCTCTGCACCACAACCATTTCAACAGCAGGTTCAAAGCCTTCAGGCTTCAAATGCTGCCCATCTTATGATGACCTCATTTCCCTTACAGATGGTGATAAGCATTTATTTTGTCTCAGCAAGAGTTATGTACTTGACTGTTGCTCTGTCTCCCAGCTGTTCTCCTTAAGACAGACCATCTAGAGACAGCAGCTAAAAGTCTATCTCCTGCAGCAGTCTGTGAGGGGTACTTTGGACCCAGAAGAATGGGTGCAGAACTTTAAGACAGGACCTTCTACGTCGAAGTCCTAGTCTGTCAGTGCTTTTGTCAGTCAGAACATGACTCCCAAGGCCAGTATCAGTAAGAAGTCTGACCCAGCACCAATAGGCCAGAAGCAATGACACACCACAGACCAGTTGAGCACTGATGCCTGCTCCAGCACCAAAGATTAGTTCTCCTCCACACTAAGAGGTAAATCAGAAAACTGGAACAAGCACAGTGCCTCGGTCAGAAGAAGCGGGGTGGGGGCTAGCTTCCCCAAGGGGAAGCTTCAGCCACCGCCCATGCCTTATAGGTCATGTTTGCTAGAGCTTTAATCATTTTTGTTGCGCTTCTCTGGACTTTCTCCGATTTTTCCACATCTTTCCTGAAATGTGGTGCCTAGAACTGGACACAATACTCCAGCTGAGGCCTAATCAGCGAGGAGTAGAGCAGAAGAATTACTTCTCGTGTCTTGCTTATAACACTCCTGCTAATGCATCCCAGAATGTTTGCTTTTTTTTTTTTTGCAACAGTGTTGCACTATTCATTCATATTTAGCTTGTGATCCATTATAACCCCCAGATCCCTTTCTGCAGTACTCCAACTTAGGCAGTCATTTCCCATTTTGTGTACAGCTGATTGTTCCTGCCTAAGTGAAGTACTTTGCATTTGTCCTTATTGAATTTAATCCTGTTTACTTCAGACCATTTCTCCAGTTTGTCCAGAACATATTAAATTTTAATCCTATCCTCCAAAACACTTGCAACCCCTCTCAACTTGGTATCATCCGCAAACTTTATAAGTGTACTCTCTAGGCCATTATCTAAATCATTGATGAAGACATTGAACAGAACCTATAAACAAATGAAAACATCTTAGACCCAGGCAAAGATCTCTGGCTGATCCCTGTTACCTTAGTCCCAACTGCAAAGAAAGTAGTAAAAAAGACGTGTGATGCCTCAGAAGGGTTTCAAACAATTCTACACTCATTTAACAGATGAGACCTTGCACTCCATGAAAGACTCCAGAGCCACACTGCGATATCTGTGCATTTAAACCCCAGCCTCAAGGCAGAAATCTTTCAGATACTAATCTCAGACCAGAGAGAGTGCCCACCTACAAGGTCTCTGGATCTCTGGTGGTCTCTGTGATTTAGGAGAAAGCTAGACACCCTGACATACCAAAGGCTGCTACCAAAGATAAAGACTACAAAAAGCTGGATCACTGTAGAAGTAAATCTTAATCCTTTGCTTCACAGCATCTACACATGTCAAAGTGCTATATGTTATTTGCTAAGTATGACCAAAAAAATCTCCCTTTGTGAACAAGCTTCCTCCAGGTGCCAGAGATGAATTAAAAACCATGATCTCTGAAGGGCAACTGGTGGAAAACATTACAAGCAGCCACAGACACTTCTGAGACACAGTTGGTTCCATGGCCACAGAAGTTTCAGGGAGGAAGGCTTAGTGGTGACAAGTATGAGCTATTCCAAAGAGAGGTTCAGAGCACCATAGATAACTTGCCTTTTGAGGGCACAAGTATGGTTAGCAATTTAACAGCTCCTTGAAAGACTCCAGAGCCACTTTGAGATCTCTGAGTATTTATATCCCAGCCTCAAGATGGAAGCTTTTCAGACACCAATCTCAGACCAGACAAAGGGCTCACCTACTCTCAATAACTTCCTACTTATGCTCACAGGAAGGAACTCAGGGTCTCTCAAAAGGTGGCCTCCATCTTCTATAGTTAGCAACCAACCTAATCATCATCAAGAAAGCAGGTTTCAACCACCGTGTCTGAGTAACAACCTAGCCAGACTAACGCTATCCCCAAACCCTGTCTTCTGAAGCCATCTTTCCCTATTCTACCAGGCTTGGATTGGAATAGTCACCAACAAACAGGTACAAGAAATCCCCTACCATGGACACACTATTAAATTCCAGTCCCTGTCTCATAACCAATCCCTTCTTCATCCCTATTCAGAGGCCCTTCTCATGAAGGCCAACTGAAAGAAGTTGCCCCCTGCTTCACCTTGGAACCAAAGAAATTCAGGGGAAAAGGTTTCTACTCCTAA
Organism: Gopherus evgoodei; assembly: GCF_007399415.2. Classification (NCBI taxonomy): domain Eukaryota; kingdom Metazoa; phylum Chordata; order Testudines; family Testudinidae; genus Gopherus; species Gopherus evgoodei. Next base: position 180,744,724 of record NC_044324.1, on the reverse strand, counting down.
TATTTTCTTACTCTAAAGGGAAAAAAAACATTAAAAAAATATACATGTAGTCTCAGATTCAAAATAGTAATGTTAGTCTCCATCATCCCTTCCTTATAGGCTCAAGACCAGTTTTTGGCTTGACCTCCAAGATGCATACTTCCAGACTGTGATCCATCTGTCCCACAGGAAGTACCTGTAATTCACTGCACACAACAGAATAGACTGTGAATCAGTAAAGGTATATCTTCCCAAGGAGAAATTTCAGTCTACCAGTATGTGAGTTTGGTGAGTGGAACTACATGCCCTTCTGTCTATCTAGACAATTTTCTACAGCATCAAGATAAATCTATCACCATATGAACCGGTCTCAAATATGTCGGGCCACGTGTCAGCTTTCACTTATGTAACAGTGCTAGCTAGACTTCACCTACATCTCTTACAGGGCTATCTGAGTCACTGTATCAATCTGTGAAACACTAAATGGACATGTTCCTCGCTCCCAGCTCATAGCCTATTGTCACTGAAACGGTAGATGGACTTTCAGAACATTTGGAAAGGAATATCTCTATACCTCTGCCTACAAAGATGCTGATAAGGAACAGTTTGGGGATCCATGCTCACCTGGACCATCTTCAGATACATGGGATATGGTCTCTGAAGGAAATGAGTCTTCCCATCCACATCCTAGAACTCCAGACAAGCAAAGAATTTTTCTCAACTTTAAAGAATTTCATTATATACTTACCAACAACCTAGGTGAAGTCTAGCTAGCACTGTTACATAAGTGAAAGCTGACATGTGGCCCGACATATTTGAGACCGGTTCATATCGTGATAGATTTATCTTGATGCTGTTTACCATAATACATTTATGATGTATTATGGTAAACAAGTAGGGAGGTGCCCATTTAACCCCTCTGTGTCAAGAGGCAATCAATCAGTCTTATGGGATAACTCCAATTGCTTTTCATCTTCCAGGGGCCAACAATTTAGATTTCTCAGAAGATGGTCTGTCACCATTCACAAATGGTCTCCAGAGAGCTCCATCCTTAGTCAGATATTTCAATAGCAGGGACTCATAGAAAGGTAGAACTGGAAGGGACCTCAATAGGTCATCTAGTCCAGTCCCATGCACTCAAGGCAGGACTAAGTAATAACTAGACCACTCCTGATGGGGTTCATCTAACCTGTTAAAAAAACCTCCCAATGACAGAGATTTCACAGCCTCCCTAGGCAATTTGTTCTTGTGCTTAATTACCCTGCCAGTTAGGAAGTTTTTCCAAACATCCAACCTAAACTTCCCTTGCTGCAATTTAAGCCCTTTGCTTCTTGTTAATCTCTGAGGATAGGACAAGAGCAATTCTCCACCCTCCTCTTTTTTAACAACTTTTCTATGTACAGTAGTTTAAAACTGCTATGTCCCCCCTTCACTCTTCTCTTCTCTAAACAAACCCATTTTTTTCAATCTTTCTTCATAGGTCACATTTTCTAGACCTTTTAATCATTTTTGTTGCTGTCCTCTGCATTTTCTCCAATTTGTCCACATCTTTCCTGAAATGTGGTGCCCAGAACTGGACACAATTCTCCTGCTGAGCCTTACCAGCAGAGTAGAGCAGAATAATTCCTTCTGGTGTCTAGCTTGCAACACTCCTGCTGATACATCCAGAGGTGAAAGTGGGCTGGGTTCGGGCCAGTATAGTGTACCGGTAAGAAGTGGCACCCAGTACTGGCCCATACACAGCTGATGTTAAAGTGCTGCTGTGGCAACACTTTAATGTTGCTGCCCCTTTTGCCCCCTCCCGACGGCCACTGACGGGGGGTAGGAGGCAAAAGGGGCAGCTGCCCCGGGATTTAAAAGGGTCCGGGGCTCCTAGCCATCAGAGCTCTGAGTGGCATGGGCCAGGCAGCGTGGAACTGCTGACTGCGGGAGGCTTTCCCCCTAGTCCTGCCCCTTCTGTCTGAGGCCATCAGAAAGTTTAGACTTGAAATGAGACAAAGGTTTCTAACCATCAGAGGAGTGAAGTTCTCGAACAGCCTTCCAAAGGGAGCCATGGGGGAAAAAGACATATCTGGCTTCAAAACTAAGCTTGATAAGTTTATGGAGGGGATGGTATGATGGGATAGCCCAATTTTGGCAATTAATTCTTCTTTGACTACTAGCAGTAAATATGCCCAATGGCTTGTGATAGGATGTTAGATGGGGTGGGATGTGAGTTACTACAGAGAATTTTTCCTGGATGTCTGGCTGGTGAGTCTTGCCCACATGCTCAGGGTTTAGCTGATCACCATATTTGGGGTCAGGAAGGAATTTTCCTCCAGGGCAGATTGGCAGAAGCCCTGGGATTTTTTTGCCTTCCTCTGCAGCTTGGGGCACGGGTCACTTGCTGGAAGATTCTCTGCACCTTGAAGTCTTTAAACCATGATTTGAGGACTTCAATGGTTCAGACACAGTTTTGATACAGGAGTGGGTGGGTGAGATTCTGTGGCCTGCATTGTGCAGGAGGTCAGACTAGATGATCGTAATGGTCCCTTCTGACCTTAAAGTCTATGACTCTATGGCACACATTCCAATTTTGGCACCAGACCACCTTGCAACTGAGTACATCAATAGGAAGGGGTACTTCTCTATAGTGTTGCAGGTACTTGTGGATCGCGGTGGGCATTTCACTGACATCAATGTGGGGTGGTCTGGGAAGGTGCATGACCCATGCATCTTCAGTAATACCAGCCTGCACAGAAAGCTGCAAGTGGGGACTTCCTTTCCTAACCAGAAGATTACCGGGGGGTGGGGGGGGCAGCAGAGAAGGGTTTGAAATGCCAATACTAATCCTCGGGGACCCTTTACAGACATGGCTCATGATACCTGGACAGCAGTAAGGAGCAGTTCAACAACAGGCTCAGTGGGTGCCAGATGACAGTTAAACGTGCCTTTGGCAGATTAAAGGCATCCTGGCAATATCTTTGTGGCAGGTTGGACCTCACTGAAGATAATATTCCTATGGTCATAGCCAAATGCTGTAAATTGCATAATCTCTGTGAAGCTAAGGGTGAAAGATTTGCTCAGGGGTGGAGTGCTGATGCAAACTGCTTGGCTGCTGATTTCGAGCAGCCAGATACCAAGGCAGTCAGAGGAGCCCGAGGGGAGCTATTCGAATCAGGGAGGCTTTGAGGCAGCACTTTGACAATGAGCACCAGTAACATATATCTCTGTCTGAGTTGCTTCAATTTTACATTACACATAGTTTTCCTAGACAGCAATGGTGACATTTGGGGCCTTATATTCCTGTAATAAAGTGATTAAAATGCCTGTGCATATATTGAGTGTGCCTGCAATTTCACCTTGCAGAAAAAAAATAAAGATGATTTTCCATTATGAAAGTTTGCTTTTATTGCACAAGAAACAGCACACACAAATGCTTGGTGGGCAAGGAGGAACCAGAGAAGGGTAGACTTTCACAACTGTGTGTAGGTCCATCTATCACTGTAAAAGTTGTCTGAGGGGGTAGAGTGAAGCGGAAACTGAAAAGTCCAGGAAGGTGGAAAGGAATATGCAGGCAAAGTTTGTGGGGCCATGAAAAAAAGTGTTTGAATGTGCTGCAGTAGAGGTCAAGCACTGATCTGCTCAGTCTGCAGCTTTATTAAGAACTTCAGCATCTGCGTTTGCTCCTCTATTACTTTAATCATCTGCTCAGTAACATCCTTAACAAACATGTTATTCTCTTTTCTGTCCTGCCATTTGGCTTCCCAGGACACCTTAGGTTCCCTTTTTTCTGCATTGGAGCTCTGCAGGACCTCCCAGACATGTCTTCTTTGCTGGGTCTTGGGCGCTTTCTTATCTGGGGGAAACACTCAGCCAGGGTGCATGGAGCGTTCCAGACGGCCACATCTGGTGGCGCAGAGGGGACAATGCACAGAAGCAGAATTGTTAAATTCACACATAGCTTTGAAACATTTCTGTCAAATACACCTTTTGCAACATTGCAGAGACGTATGCTTGGCTAGGGTCGGTGAGAAAGTGATGGCAAACACTCAAAGCATGGTGAGCGTTGGTGGAGGGAGGAGTGCGGCACATGGGGAAAAAGAGCACACACTCTTTGCAAGCATTGTGATGCAGCATTCTAGGGAACAGATTCTAAAATTCTCCCACACTTTTCCACAGGCAGGGGTCATTCTAGCAGACATCTCACTGCTAAGGGTAAGCAGGGAAATGAGGGTACATCTACTACATGCTTGTGACTTCCACCCTGCTCCCTATGCGGCTTGTCTGTGTGCCGCTTTGGTCTCTGCACAAGTGATTGCCAATTAGCATGGGAGAGTTTCCTACAATGCGAGAAGGAACAAAGCTGCTCTGCCACAGAACTTTCAGCAGAAGATTACTGAGTATCTCCAAAAACAACAACAAATTTATTTGGGCATAAACTTTCACGGGCTAAAATCCACATTAAGTGCTGGAAATGGGTGACTTCCACCGTGATTGCACTGGCCTCATTAGCACTACAAAAGTAATTTTCCTCCTTTGATATTCACACCTTCTTGTCAACTGTTGACAATAGGACACTTCCACCTTAATTGAATTAGCCTCATTAGCACTGATCCCCCACTTGGTAAGTCAACTCCCATCTTTTCATGTGCTGTAATATTTATACTGTTTTCTGTATTTTTCACTCCATGCATCTGATGAAGTAGGTTTTAGCCCATGAAAGCTTATGCTCAAATAAATGTGTTAGGGCTTGTCTACATCACAAAGTTGCAGCGCTGGTGAGGGGGTTACAGCGCTGCAACTTAGGAGGTGTACACATCTGCAGGGCATCACCAGCACTGCAACTCCCTGTTTGCAGCGCTGGCCGTACTCCCATTTTGTCTCGGGTGTAGAGGATCCAGCGCTGGTGATCCAGCGCTGGTAATCAAGTGTAGACACTTACCAGTGCTTTTCTTGACCTCCGTGGAATAAGCAGGTATCCCAGCATACCTGAGGAAGCCTCTGGTAATCAAGCTGGTCTCCTTCCCCGGTTTGCTCTCGCGTTCCCCGAACCCCGAGCAAGCAGGTCTCCTTCCCTGTGGTTTGCAGGGCGGTTCGGGGAATGCGAGAGCAAACCACGGCGAAGCTGGTCTCCTTCCCCGGTTTGCTCTCGCGTTCCCCGAACCCCCCTTGAAGCCGCCCAACAGCGCTGCAGTATGGCCACATCTAACACCACTTGCAGCGCTGGTTGCTGTAAGTGTGGCCACTCTGCAGCGCTGGCCCTATACAGCTGTAACAACCAGCGCTGCAAAATTTTAGATGTAGACATACCCTTAGTCTCTAACGTGCCACAAGGACTTTTTTTTTTTTTTTTTTTTTTTTTTGCTGATACAGACTAACACGGCTACCCCTCTGAAACCTGACTACCTTCAGGAAACTTTCCTGGAGATCTCTCTGAAGGATTCCCATGAGATCTCAGCATGCATCAACACCCTGTTTCACCATACTGATTAGCTACAGAGGGAAATGTCCAGCTTACAGAAACACAGTCAGCCTCCCACATTTCTATGCCTTGAACCCACCTCCACACTGTACAAGCCACAGCCAAATACCAGGAGTCTCATCTCCTGCTTCTTGCTCAACGGAGAGCAACTGCTGAGACTGGCCAGACACCTCCAGAGTGGTGAACAGTTCCCAGCTGCCTGCCCCATTTGGCAACCCCACTAGGAGCTGCACATCTTCATCAAACTCCACCTCTTATCAATAACTTCATCCTCCGGGTTAGGTCCTCTTTCCACTGCCTCCATGCCCTCCAAAGTATACATGGGGCTCTTGGTAATGGAGGTGGGGTCACTGAGGATATCGTCCAGCAGGTCTTAGGTGAAGCACCAGAGCGACGGTTTGCCTCTCTTGCCTTATGGTATACCTGTCTTAGCTCCTTAATCTTTGCTCTGCACTGCAGCATGTCCCGCTCACAGCTCTTTTCACAAAAGCTTCAAGAAATCTGCCTGTAGTTATCCCAAATCCTATGGTTAAAGTGCAGCTGGAACTGCATAGCCTCCTCTCCGCATATACTGAGCGGATCCAACAGCTCTGCAGTCGTCCAAGTGGGAGAGCGGTGGCTGCGATAACCCACCATGGGCACCTGGGAAGATGCAATGAGAGCTCTCCAAGCTGAGCAAACACGAAATGGAATTTCAAAAATGCCCAGGACTTCTAAGGGGGAGGGGCAGATGGTTATTTACCTGGCTGCAAGGTAGTGGAGTTCAAACTGCTGACCAGAGTGGTCGGGGGGGCCATCGTGGGACACCTCCTGGAGGCCAATTAAAGCAATGAAATGAAGTGGGGGGTCTACACTTGCACTTTGATGACAAAAATTTAGAGGAAAAACCATGTAAATCTCTCATGAGGGTGGATGCATTTTGTCGCCAAAACTGGGCCTTTTCCCAGACAAAAGTTGCCTCAGATTGTGTACGCACTCACTGTTTGTCGACCCAAACAGCAGTTTTGGCAACAAAACTTGGTAACGTAGACAAGGCCTAAGGAAAAAGGTTAAGATCTCCAATGATAGTGACACTAACAGCACCTTTCAGCTAGAGACAGCTCAATACTTCACAGAGCTTTGCAGGATGCACTGAGATCTACACAGCTCCAGTTCAGTGGTGGATTAAGTATGTCCATGATGGGAGACAGCAACTAATTACAGCAAAAAGATACCTACCAATTTAGGGGGACAGCAAGTGAATACTTTACCCAACAGACTTCAGGGGGAATTAAAATTTGGCCAGAATAGCAGGGCTGACAGTCCTATTTTAAAAAATGGTATTTACTATAAAGTTTTTTTTAAAAAACATGAACTGAAGAGGTCAAGGGCTCTTGTACCTTCACAACGGCACAGTGTTCCCTATCACCATGCTAGAGCATCGGCACAATACCGATGCACATGCAAATGCAACTTAATCTACAAACACCACCACTTCTGGCAGCATAAGGATTTTCTCCAGAGGTCTCCCATCTAAATAGGAACTAGACTCAAAGCCTGCTTAAGTTAGGTGGTCACAACCTGGGATTTGCATGAATGAAAGAACCACAGCCACAGGACTGTAAAGTTAGTTCGTTTCACACCACCCACTGAACTTTATATAAAATAAACACAATAGCATGTCTCATAGAACGTTTATAATACATGAACAGTTCACAAAGCCTCATACTGAGGTAGAAACAGCTTTGTAAAAATGATGTACATTATTACATATATTCATAGACATTACAATGTTTTAAGGTAAAAGAACTCAAACATACAGATCTGCAGTTAGGGAGGTGATAACCACATAAAACTGCATCACTTTTTCCCCAGGCAAACACTAAAGTTACGTAAAATAAGGACTTCACGAACACACTGATGCATTTCAGTGTGCTGTTCAAGATAGAACTTAAGAGCATTCCTGTCCTATGACTTGTTAACGAACCCTACATATATTTTGCTGCAGTCCTTTTTCTTAGGACTGCAATGTTTTTGGATTGAAAATTTAAACTATAGAACACAGTGTTTTATGTGCTAAAGTAGCTAAAGTCTACAAACTCTGAAAGCAAAGTGAAAAGTGTATATGTCATAGATTTAGCAAACCTACCTTAAATTTAACAGAGACTTACATGTTAAAAGTTTAACTACTGGTATGCAGCAATTTGGGGAGATTTTGATATTCAAAGATTTATTCAAACACTGACTACCTCTTCTTAAAAAAATGCTGAAAGTTGGTTTATTGTGATGACACAAACTCAGTAAGTATTCATATATTTGCACCAGAAACTATGACAGGAGGTACGATAATTTGGTTTTACAACTCACTTCCCAACTTTGTTTCTACTTACAATGTTCCTATTTTAAAAAAGACTGAATGCAAGTAAAAGTATACTGCTATTGGTCAAGCAGCTGATCAGCAAGATTATTTAAGTGCTTCTCATTGAATAGATACATTTTGTCACAAGGCTTTATTTTACAATACGTTGTTTCTTTGAACGTTGATTTAATAGAAGCCAAGCCCAATTTTTCATTGATGAAGTCTAGACAATAGGTACAAACATGTCAACTAGGTCCCCTCAACAGTGGTTACAAAATTAAACTCATGGTGTGAGAAAAGAATCCTAACTAAACCCACATGCTTTGGGAAATATAGCCTAAAGGCGTTGTGTTGCATTTTTTTAAACAAATACTCAGATATACAAATGGAAAAAGATACCAGGCTCACATTTATACAATATCAAAAGGTATCCCAATATAGACAATTAATTTCACAAACTAAAGGTCTTAAGGAAGAATCAGACCTCCTGTTATCAGTAAGGCTGCTTCAGGCTTGGAAAGCTTTCAGGACTGTCTCAATTCAGGCACATGAAGAATCTCCTCCTTTCCATCCATGAGAGAAATAAAAGGTTAAGTACAAGGCCAACTTAAACATCACAGAACTGAATAAGCAACATAAAAATCAGAATTCTAAGAAGGCTAAGTAACTGATGCTGCGTTATGAAACAAATCCAATATGTTTTAAATACCCTTAAATAGAGCATTTCTCACTCCCATCACACAACAATACCAGAATGTCTAGATATAAAGATTCAGAAAAACAACAGTCTAACCTATTCTGCTATAGGGAAATGTGCATTCTAGAAATAAACTTTGTTTCTTAACTACCCACTGACTTACTTGATTGCCTGCTTTTCAGAGGTGCTAAGCAATACCAGTTCCAACTGAAGTCAGTCAATAAGAGCATTGGTGTTTGATGCCTTTGCAAAAAAAATCAGAGTTAAAAGCCAGGACTACTTATGTAACAAATTGTGATGGGAAAAACCCTGTAGAACTACCCATTTCATTTTATATTGATTTAATCACTAAAAATCAGCACCTAACTTTTGAGGCTTCTTTTAAAAAGCCATAGCCCCTATTGCGTATTTCAATACTCACCCAAGTATTCCCTCTGAGTTCAGCAGGACTATTCATGAATATGAATGTTTGCAGTATCAAGCCCTTACATAGTTTTCCTCAAGCTGCCTCAATTTTGCTCTGCTTCTACTTGTTTACTACACACCTCTAGGAAGTTGACTCTAAAGTAAGTATATTTATGAATGAAACTTTTTCCCAGATGTAAGATACTCTACCAAGTGACATCAGATATATTTCTGAAAGTTTTCATGAGAAGCATAAACAAGAACAGACATTGAAGTATCAATTTCCTAAAATTCAGTGTTCCATGTTTTTATTTACAAAATCAGGAATGCACAATACAATCAGCTGCTTTCCTGTCCCACCTGGTAAAGTGCTTACTCGTATGATAGTCACTAATTTCATGCTTTAAAAAATGATTTATGCAGTAATTCAAGAAAGCTACCAGTATTCCGGAATTATGGTCTTCAGAATTAAATCAAGTCTGCATAAATCAGATTAAAAGATTGAGATGTATTGCAAGTTATCAGGATACAGTTTGGGCTCATTACAGCAACATGAATGTACAAATCATACTCCAATTGCTGTGCAACTCCCACCTTGGACCTAAAAACGGATTATACACTGTACTCAAGCGGGAGGGGAGGGAGTTTTCTCTTTTTAATTTAAAGATAGCCATTGCCTGCAATGGACACAGCACTTCAAAAATATGACTTTTAGCACAAACGGATTAAGCATTTGCAATGGAATTAGTGTCTAGATTTCTAGACCTACTCAAATGCATTTATCTGTGACTGTTACCTAAAGAGGACAACAATGTCAGGACTAGCCTCTCTATAAAAGCAGAAGGAAAACAAATAGTCATAACTTTCAATACTACTATATTTTTGGCAATAAACTGTTTTATATTTTGTTAGTGGTAGTCATACAGCAGGACCTTGCAAATTCCCACTAGCGACTGGGAGACCAAATACAAACTATTAGGCATACTAGTCAAACAGCTTACAGTAAAAAAAAAGCAAGGATATGTACTTCAAGTGCACTTTGTTCATGTCAGAGGTGCAGTTTGACAATGCTTCATTGCACATTAGTAAATATATGTTAGTATATTTTGCAAATAAACAAACAAAATCTTAATGTAAAACCTAATTATAATGCTTGCTGAGAAGCTGAGTAAGTCTAGTAAGTCCACTGTCACAAACAGGCCCAGTCTCCCTCTGGAAGGGCACCACTTATGAGTGAATATTATAGGGAACATTAGAGACGTGCAAATTAGTGAGGAGGTCTATATTCGGGAGGGGTGGAGGGAGAGAACCTACATTTCCTTCACTAACCAAAACACTTAATATAAAATATTTAAATACTGTTTAAGGCCTTAAAAACACAGTAGGCAGTAAATCCACAAATAAGGCCAAAACAGTCCTTAAATTATCCTGCTGTGCCTGGCTATTGCAGCACATATGTAAAAGGAACCACTGTTGGAAAACAAGCAATATAACAACTTTGCATTTCTAAGATTTCAAAGGTCTTTAGAAACTAATGCATTAAGCCTCACAATACCCCATGAGGTAGGTATGATCTGCATTTTACAAATAGGTAAAATGAGGCAGAGAGAGGTTAAGTGACTAGCCCAAGGTCACACAATGCAAGTGACGGAGCTGGGAAAAGAATTCAGTCCTTCCAACTCTGAGTTCTGTGCTTAATTACTAATTATTGTTTCTCATCGTACATATGCAACTCCAAAGGTACATTCTGGCCTGGAACAAGACTCTTAGCATGGGACCAAAGTCCCTTAGTTTCCCCTTTTATATTGCCTTCTGTTCTCCCCAATAACCCAATTCTTGAGAAAGTATGAGTTGATGGCACACTGTAACAGCTTCTTCAGAGCTAGTCTATTATTTAATTGAGTTAAACATTTTTAAACTGAATATTTACAAATTCAATAGGTAAAATTCTTTGACACATATTACTTTAAAAAGGGTAAAATATATTGGATGAAATCCTGGCCCCACTTATGTCAATGGCAAAGCTTCAACTGTCTTCAGTAGGGCCAGGATTTCACCTACCGTAAAAAGTACTTACTGCTGCATTGAGACTATCAGCAAAATTTCATCCAAGTGAATTTTTACTGTAGTTATTTAAACCCTTGAAACCCAGGAAATATAACTCCATTGTTGACAGATGCTCCACTTTAACAGCGATGGTTGGCATTACTATGATAAATACCAACTCCTTTAAATAAAAGTTCCAGCTCTAATGTTACAGCACTGGAACTTAAAGGTTCTGGCAAATTCTTATATTTATACAATGATCTAATGAAATCAAGAGTGCAACTGAACTTGTGAAGGAAGAACACTGAATGCATTAATTTTATGAATTAGCCAACAATTAATTACTTTATCAGTCACTTCATCTCTCAGTCTGACCAGAGGAGTCTACAACAGGTTGAACTTACATTTTAACAGAACATAACTTTTACAACTGATATTTTTACAGCCAATTTTAATTACCCCATAGCCCCACTGGGGAAAAATATTGGACAGTTTTCTATCGTGATACGTTTCCTTTAAAATACGCTACTATTTATGCTATGCAATAAAAAAACCCACTCACAATAGTTCAGTGTATACGTTTATGGAAAATGTGTGAAACTGACAAAGTGGTTTCTGGTTTCATGTTGTTCTATCCATAAAAACATTCTATGAACTTTGGTTTTCATGTGGGTTACAAACAATATATTAAAATATCTACAAATCAAATATTAAAGGGAAAAGGTAGCCCCAATGAGAAGTCTAACACAAATTGAATTCCGATTTACTTATCCCAAGTAGCTTTTCAGGGGAGAAAATATTTTAATTTGAAGCACAACAAAAGTCTCTGTTGAAGTGTTGAAACTAGTTTTCCAAATTATTATTATTATTATTTTTTTTACAGCATTGGCACTCTTTTGGTGCCACTCATGACCAAGTCAACACAAACACATTGTGTCATGACAATGACAATGCTATTATGTTCTTTAAAACAAGCATTCTAGACATTCAAGAACAGGGACTTCAGCAATTACACTGCTGGACAAACTTGCATCTCAAATATCAGTCCCTTCTCCTCACAATAAAGCTGTAGCTGAAGCCATCAAAACTCAAACAGCACAACCCTGGGGATTACAAGGATGATTCAAACTGCATGTCTGGGTCATCGTCTGCCTCTAGCCTAACAGCAGGTATATTTTCAGATTTAGTCCTCCTAGTTTTGTGGTGTGGAGAGTCAATGATTATTTCTGAGCATGAAATAGCAATTGAAGAGGTCTTTGTCTTCTTTTCAGTACTGCCTTCTGCTGTCCCACAACACTGCTTCAGAGCACACTGAGTTCTGCAGGGAAACTCACATTTACCAACACCCAATTCAGAGCCTACACTGGAAAACTCAGGCTGAATTGTAGTGGCATGGATCCCTTCATCATGAAAAATCTCTTTAATGTGCTTTGCCACCTTCACGTATGATGCAGGGTCATGACATTTTATGTGAGCAGTACCAATGATCCTGCTGCCTGCCAGCTGCCAAACATGTAGTTCATGGACTGCTTCAACTCCTTCAAGTTTACGTAGTTTCAAGTTCAAAGAATAAATATCAATTTGTTTGGGAACAGTTTGCAAAAGGATAAGGGCAGATTCCTTAAGTAATGGATAAGTTGTGTAAAGCAGTATACAAACCATTATCAGACAAAGAGAGGGATCTAAATACAGCACCCAGCAGGGACCAGCTACATGAATACCCTCTTGTGAGAGTAGATCAGCATTGTCAAGCGGTGGGGCTACAGTAGCATTTTCTATGCAATGACTATTGACACACGGATTAAAACAGGGCCCATCTTTGGGGCATGGATTCCAATAAAAGTAAAAGACTGAGGCATTCACCACCACAATCACTGAACCCAAGGCATCTCCAAGCACATGCAGAAAAACTCCACGCATGTTAAGCTGTCCACTGGAGTCTTCTTCAACCTCAATGTCCAGAGAGTTAGGATCAATGCTCCCATTTGCTTGTAGTTCTGCCTTGCCATCACCTGCAAAGAAAACAGTGAAACAGTTACATGCTACATCACAGTATCAGATATGATAAACATTGTACTATATCATGGATGGGTGGGGTTCTGTGGCCTGCCTTGTGCAGGAGGTCAGACTAGATGATCAGATTGGTCCCTTCTGACCTATGAGTCTATAACTCATAATAAGTTTAGAAACCACATTACTACAGTGACTTCACTTAGGTTATTATTTTTTAAAATCCTCTACCACTGCACAATTCACCTACAGTTATATCCCAGCAACTCAATTTGTGTCCTTGTAGCTTATAGCAGAATAGTGGCTAGAGAAGAGTTTATTGATTATCTGTACAAAGTAAGCTGTGAAACTGTTGTGCTTTCTATAGTAGGATAAAAAAGGGCCAGGTAAGAGAAAAGATGTAGTTTATTCAAAAAAGAGGTTCAACTGAGTGCAGTGACTAGAAACTTCACTACTTTCAGAGCAAAATGCACAAAAAGCAGGCCAGCCAGTCTACCACTTCCACAGTAACTATGAAAGAAAGTCTGGTGGTCACTGCTGATCAGAAGGGAGAGAAATATACCCATATGTACATTTTTATAATTTTGGAAGGTACTCAGAAAATGGGGGCCACAGAAGAACTAGATGAAGAGACAGACAGATGGCTCATACATAGAAGGCAATTGGTTAGGACATTAGAATGTAGATTGTTAGTACTTGTCTGCACTAGGATGTGACAGTGTTAAAACACATGTTAACTAACACAATGTTAGACATATGTTAGTATTCAGCATAGACAATGGTTATCATATTTCAAGTTTATCAGGTGGTCATGCTTAACCCCAGTATTTATATAATGTTTTCTAGTGTAGAAGAGACCTATGACAGTATAACAGGCATGTAGTGGATACTACAAATTTCAGAGGTATACGGTGTTCAGGTATGACAAGAAAAATTTCCATGAAAAATACTAATTCTAACTCTGCATTTTCTGATTTCCAAGCATTTCAACTTCACAAACTACAATATTCTAATGAGGTTCTGTCACTTAACTTTAACTGCCTAAGGATTTTACAGAGACTAGGTGGGTGAGGTTATATCTTTATTGGACCAACTTCCGATGGTCAGAGAGACGAGCTTTCGAGCTAACACTGAGCTTGACTTCAGGTCTGGGAAACAGAATACCTCTGTGTAAGCTTGTCTCTCAAACCAACAGAAGTTGGCCCAAAAAAAAGGTATTACTTTACCAACCTAGTCGCTCTAACTCAGTGGGTTACTGTATGTTGAAACTAGGATACTTACCGAGGAAGTGAAATGACACTAAGGTTTATTAAGTGGTCAAGTTAATGCTTACGGTACTAGAGCAAGCTTCCTATATTGTCACAAAACACATCTTTTAAAAACGAACATACAGCCAACTACACAATAATTAGCGGATTGAGTTTATATTACACTAAACACTAAGAGAACAAGAATCTGTAAAGTATTTCACTGTTTACCTGACAGGTATCTGGTAGAGATGCATTTCCCCCCCAACCCACACCGAAGTCTGCTGGATTGCTAAATAAGGGCACAATGCAGAAAGGAAGTTGTCGGAGAAGAAGGGTGCATGAGTGTACTGAGTACCTGTGGATCCCTTGACTAGCTAATATAGGAATAGCAACTGTTGCCAAGATACTGCTACATAAACTACTACCTAGTGAGAGAGTCTTACTTTTCTTCCACCAGCATGCAGATGGCCTTCAAAATCCACTGTGTAGTACAGGATATCATTACCCCCCTACCACGGAAGTTGACAAAGTCATCTCTCTCTTACTTTGTCCTACTTCACTTCTGAGAATGAGGAAGTGGCCCTCTCCCAGTCTGATACAGGCATGTCTATCAGCCTCTCACCTTCCTAAATTTTCCCCCTCCAGACCTCAGGCTAAGGGAGGGCTCCTACCGGGGGCAGTACCGCTTACCTAGCTTCTCCTGGTTGACTCCATTGGTGCTGCTGCAATTCTCCACCAGCGTGTTGGTCTCCTCCTTGCGCAGCCCAGCATCACCGTCCCCCGAAGAGCGCTCCAGTTTGGTGCGGCTGCCGCTGCGGTGGTGCTGGCTCCCGCCGTGGGAGTGCCCGTGCCCCCCAGCTCCATGCTGGTGGAAGAGGCAGAGCCCCAGCAGGTTGACGAGGAGCCCCGCCACTCCCACGCCGATCACCACGAGCGGCTGCTGGATCTCGTGGGGCTCGGTGAAGCGCTCGATGGCCTCCAGCAGGATGGTGAAGCAGAGGGCGGTGAGGAAGACGGCGTTGACCAAGGCGCCCATCACCTCGGCCCGCACCCAGCCGAAGGTGTTCTTGTGGGTGGCGCGGGTGCGCTGGGCGAAGCGCACGGCCACCAGGGCCACCACCAGGGCCATGACGTCGGACAGCATGTGGAAGGAGTCCGAGAGCATGGCCAGCGAGGCGGTGACCCGGCTCACCACCACCTCCACCACGAAGAAGAGGAAGGTGAGCGCCAGCATGCACATCAGCCGCACCCGGCGGTAGCGGGGCTGCCGGGGCTCGCCCGCCCCGTTGTCCGCCATCCTCGCGGGGAGCGGCGGCGGCGGCGGCGGCTGGCCGCCCTGACCGGGACTCGGCGCTGCCGGCTGCGGGGGGACCCCACGGGAGGGCGCCGCGCGGGGACGGGGCGGCTGCGAGCTCCGCACTCACCTGGCGGGACAACAACTGCCGCGAATGAAGAGCGGGGGGGGGGGCGGCGGCGCGAGCCGGGCGCGGGACGGGCGCGGTCGGTCCGCTGCGGCGGCCCGTCGCTCTCCAACTGCCCCTCCTCGGCCGCTCTTTGCAGACGGTTTGAAACGAAACTTTGCACCCGAGCCCCCTGTTCTTTCCACACGGAACCCCAGCCTGCTGCTGCCGCCGCCGCCCGCCCGGCGCGCCTTATTGGCTGCGGCCCCGGCAGTGGAGGGCCGGGGCTGCCTCATAACTTCTCCCCTATTGGTCCGCCGCTGTTACGTCATGCGCCTGGCCGCGCCCTCGCGCAGCGCCCATAGGCTCCGGCCGCCACCGCTCCCCGGCCTGAAGCGGGGAGGAGGCCAATGAGGCGGGGCAACGAAGCCGATTGGACGCGTGTCCCTGTCACTCCTGCTGCGTTCCCTTAGCTGCGCCCCCTCGGCGAGGCCGTTTGCGGGACTGGTGCAAAAGGGGGTTCTGTGGGGCGAGTCTCCTCCGGCCGCTCCCGCTCTCCACACGGCCCGGCCGGGCCCGAGGGCGGCTGCTTGCTGCCAGCCCGGCGCCGCTGCTGGGCTGGGAACCCGCCCCGCCCAGGGCCCGTGTGCACCGAGCCGCCACTCCCGGGCGGTGACAGCCTGACCCGCTCCCCGCACGCAGCCCCGGGGCACTGGCCCCCCGCGAGAGCAGCGCCACGGGGTGGGCAAAGGGCACCCCCGACCCAGAGGCCTCGGGCTTTGAAGTGAGCGCCCCCATCCCGTGTCTGCGGCTCCCCGCCCGTCCCGGGACTGGGCACCCCCCAAACCTCACCCCCGGGATCGAGCACCTGTAGGAGACAGGGCCGACCGCCACCTCTCTTGTACCCGGGACCTAGTGGGGCCTGCACCCTTAGGAGCAATAACAGAGCTGTCTAAACGCCCAGCTTCGGCTCCTCTGAACCCAGTAAAGCGAGTCCTGCTCCCACGGAGTCCCCTCCACCGCCTAACCCTCTAACTGGGGTCAGCACCCATGCAGCACGGCCTGCACCGCAAACAGCAGACTCAGGGGCCCTTACATCTCCCCCAAGCCTACAAAACTAACATCCATTTCAATGGGATACTGCCACAGGTGGCTCAGGCCAAGCTAAGGAAATAGCACCAGACACATAGCAGCTTGTTTAGTTTCAAGATAATCATTACTCATCAGAGAACCATGTTCCTTCTTTTTTTTCAGCTCTACAATTAACTTTCAAAATGTTGCAATGCTGCTGCTGTGTAAAGCACTGGAGTTGCTAATAGGTCATGCTGGGATAATGGTTATGTGAACCAATCCTACCTACCCACAGTAAGCATCAAAGTTAGGAATGGGTGAGGAAAGCAGGGAAATGATGTTTTGGCTTTATTGACCTTCAGCTGGGCAGACCTGGAATAGAAGTTATCCATACTGATCACTGTATCCTAAATCAATGACGGATTCTTAACCAGACATTTGTTAAAGCAAATGTTTCTACAATGAGTAAAAAAAGAACTGAATAAAAAAGTTCAAAATAATGAAAAACACTCCATGCTTTGCTCATACGTACATTGCAAAGTGTTTTGTCTTGGTTGTAGCTAAAGATTTTTCACTCTCACCATCCCACAGTTACCATTACGTATCTTTCCTCATTTGAGGTTCTCATGCACAATGACTGGACGTCTGGTTACAGAGGTTGCTGGGGTATGTATGTTTGAGACGAAACTAGAGCTGCACTGGAGAAGGCCAAAGGCGAAGTGCCACAGAAATGTGTCTTTTGGTCCCTAATCATCAAAAGTCATTCCTATAATCCTTTCCCTGTTCTATAAATATCTTATTCTCTCCCTCTCGTGACCATTAACTATTTTGAAATATTTCCTTTTCTTAAAACTCTCACAGTGTTGTAATCAGCTGTGCAGGTTCCAGGATATTAGAGAAACACAGTCATAGAATATAGTGTCATAAGACACTGGGACATGCTACTTTTTACTTTATCCACCAGCAGCTCTTCTGTTCCACCAGAAGGACCTCATCATGAGAACAGCTCTCCTCAGCCAGCCTGTGCCAACAACCAACCCTCAAATTGTTAGTTGCAATGGCCATTCCCTCAACTACCAAATCCAGTAGCCAATCTTCCACCTGCCAGATCTGACAGCCAGCTTCTGGTGTTATTCCCAATAGCCAATCCAACAGTCATTCCCCCCAAGTATCATTCCCAATTGCCAAGCCCCCAACTGCCATGAAATTTTCTGGTTCCAACATTCCATCCATTCCCTTGTTAATGGGGTATCCCACAAACCAGTCTGCTCACCACTTCATAGCAGCAGTGAGGAAAAATAATATCACCCTGTGTCTACCTTCTTTCCACATGCAACGTTTCTCTGCCTCCCATGACTTCAGCTCAACCATAAGACTGAACCCTCAGTGGCTGCCTGTTCTGGATGCTGCAGTTATGATGAAAATAGTAATTGGATGTGGCTTGGGACTGGCCAAACTCCATTGGATTCTTTGCCTGGCCAGTAGCATTCAGTCACACAGGCTGAAACTCACAGGTTTAAAGAGTTATCACATTACATCAAAACATTAGATCACAATCATTCATGTCCCCCTCCTCTTGCTGCAAACATCCTAGCACCACAATAAGAGGAAATAGAATCACACTAATGAAATAGGGAGAATCCTGGAAAATATGGGATATAAAACATTTTGGAGGGAACATTTCTTGAAATGAATGGACAGTTTCCCTTTGACTCTACTAAGACTGCACAAAAGAGAACCAATTGTGGTGATTTAGTGATGTGCAAAATTTAAGAAATGACTGAGTTTTAAGTTAAGTCCTATCTCCTCTGGTAATTCACTCCACAGACAAAGGTCATTAACAGAAAATCTCTGGCACTCTATAGGTTCACCCTGGTCATGCTTTGCTGCATTACCCTGAAGGACTGCAGCTTTTTGGGTGGATCATAAATGAAGTAGTCATCTCTAATACAGCCAGACTTTAACCCATTCACAGCCTTCATAACTGAGACCAATGCTTTGAATTGACATTGGAAGCAAAGTAGGAGCCAGTGTTGTCTCCAACTTTTCAGTCCTAGATACATGAAATGAAACATGGTTTCCTGGCAAGCTGGAGGTGGAAGACATCACTTATGCCACTGTTGCTATGTGAACATTTTTATAGCTACAAAATAACCATTACTGTTATGTTTAGACAGATAAACATAATAGCTATTCCTGTTTTTCTGTTGTCCAGAGCAGTGGTTATCTACCTATTTTTACTCAGGGTCCCTAAACTTAAATAGACAAACCTGCAGACTTCCAATCAGAGGTGACATGCCCCCCTTCCAAATTTCTGCCTTCCATTTGTCCCTGCTCGCTGAAGCGCTGATGATGCAGGGCAGAGCAGTGGTGTATCTCCTTAGCTAGCTGCTGCCTGCTCATGGAGTCAATGGCTGTGTGGCTACCCCTTCTAATGGCTGGGCTGGGCAGCCCACTGAGGTGAGTCAGGAGGTGGTAGTGGCACTCCTTCCTCAAGTCCCACCTGGGCTGATGCCCAAGCTCCTACCACCTGGGCTGAAGCCCAGTTTATTTTGGTGGATCCACCAAAACCTGCTCACAGCCCCCCAGGAGTCCCCGGACCCCTAGCTGAGCACCAGTGGCCTAGAGGAGGTTTAACAGGACTGACCTTTACTCAGAGAGAGGCATGAGTGAACAAGAATTTCCCCCAGAAAATTACATTAATGTCATGAATCTTCCTCATCACCACCCTACCACCTCTGTAGTCCAGTTATCTCACCACCCTGAAAAATCGGTTCCTGGGCATAATCGTTATTATTGTTATAGAGTATATAGTTCATTGTCCGGGCAGAACTCCACTTCCATTAACTGGCCCCATATTGGAGAATGCCCTGAACTGGTGGCCAAATTCTATGGAGTTTATGAAGTTTTAATAGGAGACATAAATATTAAGCCCTTTGTGCTGCTGTGGCACAACACAGATGACGCACATTGTCAATGAATGCCTGCTGACTAAGTTCAGTGGTGGCCTGGAAGAGCTGAAGATGCCATCGCTTGACTAGACAACTATGCACACACTAAAGAAAGAAGTTGCATCTATTTATTGCACCAAGTCCTACATAGGATCAGTGGCCCAGCCAATACAAATCCAATCAGTGTAAAGAGACTTGTGGGGAAGGAGGATTGCAACTGGGACAGATACTTAATCCAGATAAAAGTTGATTCTAGATGTAATCTTTTTCTAATCCCCCACTTCTGTGTGACAAATCTTTTGGTCATCTTCTTCAGCTCTGCAACCAAATTATGAGCCAAAGCATCTGTTCCTTGTATGCTATTAATGCTCTTTCCATGGCAGTTTAGCTTAGATCTGGTAAAAAAAAATCATTTTAGACTTTTATTTGATGAAAAATAGCCTTTTAACCTTTTTGTGAAAAATTTTGATTAAGTTTTTCCAATTTTTCATTTTTTGTTGAAGCCAAAATGTTTGGAATTTCAAATTTTGAAGTTTTTGAATTTTGAAGTTTCAATGTTTTGCTCTCTCTGGGGGAGAGAATGAGGCTATTTTTACTTTTTCATCCTCCTTTTTTCCTCTTTTCCTTTTGCCATTCTGTAAGTTTTCCAAACTTGAGGAAGTTTTGAAAAATTACCATGTACCATAATAAATAATTAAGAGAGTAAAATAACCCCAGTCACCATTACTATACTAGACATTCATTTTATTATGTTCAGTCAAGGGTGCTGGAACAATCTGTTTAACGAGGGTGCTGCAAGCCATTGAACCAAACTGTAAACCCTGGATATAATGGAAACTATTTCAAGCCAGGGAGTGCAACAGCAACCTCCAGTTTCAGCGCCTTTTTAGTCAGTGGGGGAAAGGGCTGAGGGGGGAGAAGAGAGAGAAAGGGAAAAGCCCAAATTTGAAATCTCTTTTTAAAAAAAATCAAAAAAGTAGAAAAACATAACCAATTATTTTGTTTCAAATCATGTGAAATAGTATGCCAATATTTTCATGGCCGACTTAGAACACTGCTTCCTCAGCTCTCATCCCCAGCACCCCTGCTCTACTTGCGTTACATTGATGACATTATCATCTGGACCCATGGGAAGGACGCCCTTGAGGAATTCCACCTGGATTTCAACAATTTCCACTTCACCATCAACCTCAGCCTGGATCAGTCCACACAGGAGATCCACTTCTTGGACACTACAGTGCAAATAAGTGATGGTCACAAAAACACTACTCTATACCGGAAACCTACTGACCGCTATACTTTCCTACATGCCTCCAGATTTCATCCAGACCACATCACACGATCCATTCTCTCTCTCTGAGGGATTGGAGCAAATGCAGTGGTATCTTAGAGCTTTGCTGTAGATAAACACCTATAGGATCTCTATCAAGCATTCTTAAAAATTACAGTACCCACCTGCTGAAGTGAAGAAACAGATTGACAGAGCCAGAAGGGTACCCAGAAGTCACCTACTACAGGACATGCCCAACAAAGAAAATTAACAGAACACCACTAGCTGTCACCTATAGCTCCCAACTAAAACCTCTCCAGTGCATCATCCAGGATCTACAGCCTGTCTTGAAGGACAATCCCTCACTCTCACAGACCTTGGGACACAGGCCAGTCCTCACTTTCAGACAACCCCCCAACCTGAAGCAAATGCTCACCAGCAACTACACACCACACAACAAAAACACCAACCCAGGAACCAATCTCTGCAACAAGCCCCCTTGCCAACAATGTCCGCATATCTATTCAAGGGACACCACGATAGGACCTAACCACATCAGCCACACTATCAGGAGCTTGTTCACCTGCACATCTACAATGTGATATATATGTCATCTTGTGCCAGCAATGCCCCTCTGCCATGTACGTTGGCCAAACCGGACAGTCTCTACACAAAAGAATAAATGGACACAAATCAGATGTCAAGAATTGTAACATTCAAAAACCAGTAAGAGGGCACTTCAGTCTCTCCGGACACTCAAACTTAAAAGTGGCAATTCTTCAACAAAAAAGCTTCGAAAATAGAAAACAGAAAACAGTAAGAAACTACAGAACTGGAATTAATTTTCAAACTGTACACCATTAAATTAGGCCTAAATAAAGACTGGTAGTGGCTGGGTCAGTACAAAAAGTAATTTTCCCTTTGTTGATACTCACACTGTCTTGTCAACTGTTGGGAATAGAATCATAGAGTATCAGGGTTGGAAGGGACCTCAGGAGGTCATCTAGTCCAACCCCCTGCTCAAAGCAGGACAAATCCCCAGACTGATTTTTGCCCCAAATGGCTCCCTCAAGGATTGAACTCCCAACCCTGGGTTTAGCAGGCCAATGCTAATAGGCGATGTCCACCTTGATTGAATGGTCTTGTTAGCATTACAAAAAGTAATTTTCCCTGTTGATATTCACCCCTTCTTGTCACCTGTTGAGAATAGGCCACTTCCACCTTGATTGAATTGATCTTGTTAGCACTTACCCCACAAACACACACTTGGTAAAACAACTCCCATCTTTTCATATGCTGTAATATATATACTGCTTACTGTATTTTTCACTCCATGCATCTGATGAAATAGCATTTAATGAAAGCTTATGCTCAAATAAATTTGTTAGTCTCTAAGGTGCCACAAGGACTCCTCATTGTTTTTGCTGATACAGGCTAACACAGCTACCACTCTGAAACCAGAAACCACTTTGAAATTTCAATTTTCATTAAATCATTTCCCCTATTTTTTTGACCAGCCCTAGATTGGATTTACATGAAACCTTACCTGGGCCATCAGTACTGAGATGAATTTCACAATGAATCAGAAAGGTCTGGATGATTTCCCTTCCTCACCTTTTGTCTTCTCAGAGGCCAAAAGAGAACACACACTGCGTAGCAACCAAAAAACTAAATGTGAAGGAATGAAGTATGCCTGGAGGAACTATAGTGTGAGATGAAGACAGAGGGAACTGTAGATGCAACTAATTCAGATGAATATAAGCGGAGGCAGCAGAAATAGCTGGAACATAGAGAAAATATCAAAAAACATGGGAAGAGAATACAATAGGAGGACTGGAGACTGAGTCTACAGGTAGAAATATCAAAGGCATCATGATACATGAGCATACAATATGTTTCAGACAGATTATGATGGAAAACCAGATCCAGTACATTTATAAGATTACCAAGGGGGTTCTTCCTACTCCTGTGAAATACCCAAGCAGCATAAATAGGCCCAGCAATTTAACACTTGTTTCTACCAGCCTCAGCCAAGCACTTCATAGTCTAGTAACTCCCTTATAGTCATCATCCAGATTAATCTGATCCTACGTGCCATTTTGTATGCCCTCACCCTCTCTCCTGCTAGATCATCTTCCTCATATTACTCAGACTGCCCAGGCAGTACAAGTCCAGTTATGCTAACCTATATACCTATATACAGTTTCCTGAAACTCATTTTGTGTGCGTTTGTTTATATGTTAAAATCTAGGTCTGTTTGTTTTTTAATTGTTCTGCTGGAGAAAACTACATGGATTGCTTTAATGAACTTCATAAAGAGAGGTATTATAATAGAGATGATAATTAGATTGCCATTAATGTCAATAGGAGCAGACCCTAATTTTGAGATTTGTAGGTCATTGGACAAATCCATTGGGCTGCCTCATAAAATGCAGGCTAAGTAGGAACATCCAGATTTAAGCCATATGCAGGTATGCTTATAGGCAATCATTTTGTCCCTACTTGAATGAACTCCTTGAGTACCAAACCTCTAGAGCAGTCAGGACTCTGAAGGTGAAACTTTATCCATACACCTCTAGAGCAGTCACACACAAAATTCCTCTTGTGGTCTGTAGTTTGCAATTAGATTGCTGAAGTTCCCCCTACCCCTCTTTTTTTTCCTCCTTAAAAAGCTTACTTATATTAAGTTGTGTTTTATGCAGTAATCAGACATTTATGGCAAACTCCTGGCCCCACTCAAGTCAGTGGCAAAATTCCCCACTGATTTCAGTGAGGCCAGTATTTCACCCAGGGACTTTGGGATGTACTCGGATGCTATGACAGACCGATAATCCCAGAGCTCCTTTTCATAATCATCCATTCTTCTATGCTCTGTCAACACTGGCCCACACAGTGCACTCCGACTTCTATGGACACTTAACTTGTTCCCCTTCTGTACAGTCGCCAAAGCTGTCTTTGCTTCTAAGAGAGATTTTCTGGACTCTGTTTGGTGAGCATGACTGTCACTCTGTTCCAGTTCAGAGACTGTAGGCTCTGAAGCCTATAGAGACTGTGTTCATTTTAGATTGTGATTCTAGTAGTCAATGTCTCTGTCAATTAGCTGTCCTTAAAATATACCTTCAGATTACACCCAGTCAGCAATAACAGCAATTTACTCTACAGTTATCTACACAAACAAGTTTATGTATTGTGATGGAAAACAATACAAATCAAAAGTAAATCAGCTACATATATAGCCCTATTTCTGTTCAATCTGAGGCTCTAATTCACAAAAGCATCCCTGTTCAAGAAAGTGCTTAAGTATGCGCCTAAAACTATGTAAGTGCTTTCTTGAATAGGGATAGACTAAAGCATATGCTTAAGTGATTTCTTGAACTGTGGTTTTAAGGTGAAAAAATATTGCTGTTATCAGCCTAAAAGACAAGACATGAAGAGCATCTTATCACTCTGGAAAGCAAAGCTATTTCTTCTTCCAAGGAGACAGTGGGTGAAATTCTGCCCCCATTCAAATCAGTGGCAAAACTCTCGTTGACGTGAATGGGGACAGGATTTCACCCATTTTTTTACCTAACCCTTACAAGGCAGGGGAAAATGACCCATTCCTACCAACTTTTGAGCCTTCCCTTCTTGATTAGATTTAACCAGTTTGTGTTGCTGCTAGCAATCTATTTGTTTGATTAAGGTGCATGTGACAGTCGGCAACACCTCCAAACCATCTGCCATAATTAAATACAGACCCAATCTATGACTATCTTCATTGAATGTGTACTTTCCTTTGAACTTCCAAGGGATTTCCTGGCTGCTTTAATTACCATTTAATCTATTTAAGTTCCAGACAGACATTTTCTCCAAATTCACATGTAAACAGGCAATCTATTGCTCCCGTCAGCTATGAAGTTCAGAATCATTCCAAAATTATTTGAGCTAACACTTTTTTCTGTAGCATTTTTAGCTCTCATCCATTCTGAATTAGATTCTAAACTGAAAAATATTCACCACTGTATTAATCACTTTCTAGAAAAAATTGCTTTGAATGTCATCCACATTTCCAGACTATCATCTGTTCTCTGCTGGAAAGACAAGTAATAATGATTCAACAAGGAGAGGGGAAGTCTATAAATACTGAACTCATGGAAGGAAAAACTATCTTTCAAGTGATTGGTGGGAAATACTTGTATCTTATTGCTGAAGTGAATAGTCCTTTATGTGATATTTGTAATAAATCACATTGTCAAATCATAATTCTTGCTGAGACTACATACTGATTATCTTTAGAAAGAACCTAAGAGATATAGCTCTATCACCGATAGGAGTGGCTTACTGATCTAAGCAGCTAACTAGACATGCTTATGGTTCTAGTAAACATAGGTTCAGATCCCAGCAAGTTCAGTTCATCATTCTCTGATGCACAGTAGGTAAAGAAAGTACAGAGGCATTTGCACTGTAAGTGTCTTTTAGAAGAGACTTTAAAAACTAGGGCCAGTATATTCAAACTTTGGCCCTTAGCACTAGGCACCTAAATCCATATTTAGGCCTATAGCCTGAATTTCAGAAGTTGAGCACTCTTATTGAAACAAATGGCAGTTGCAAATACCCAGCACTGTTGAAAAATTAAGCCACATATTTAGGTGCTAAACTTAGGCACTCACGTTTGAAAATTGTGGATGAAGGTCCTGTCTGCTCTACTACTGTCATTAAATATCCCATGGTGCTTTTGTAAGAGCAGGGCTTTCCTCTCATTCTTGTGTTGGGTGTTTGGAGCAGGGGCCTCCTTTGCCTCTCCCCAATCTTTCATTGCAGTAGTTCTCAACTTGTCCTACACTAGGACCTGCTTTTCCATACCAAGACTCCCCTGTGAGCCCCCTCCTAGTTAGCAACAAGGAAAGGATAAGGGTGGCCATGACCCTCTGACACTTGTTCATAACCATCCTGAGAATTGCAATCCCCAGGTTGAGAATTCATGTCTTAAGGAACCTAGGGCAATTATTTCAATATGCAGCTGAATTTCAGTGAGGTATTTTATAGGGGTTGTGAAGAAATCCATCAGAAAGCAAGGTGCTTGATACACAAGATACTATGACACTTATAAAAATGAATGCTACGGGGAAATGATGAGTGTGCACATCAGTCATTTGAAAAGACATCACTTTTAGTTTTAAATTAATTAAAAACATGCAGTGGGGAAACAAACCCTAAGTGTGTGACAAAGTTAGGCCCCTAAATCCATATCTAGTGGACTAAATAAATGGCAATGAATGGAAACTGCTGGGTGCTTTACACTTTTGAAAATCAGGCCATTTATTTAGGCACCTAAATGAGGATTTAGAAGCCTAACTTTAGGCATCCAGTTTTAAAACTCTTGGTCCAAACCTCTCATGCTGTTATTCTATACAGTTCATTAAGTCATTCGTATGGTAAAATGGTGATTGTGAATGGCATGTACTTGGGAGCACAACTTGTATTTCCCTTATTTATATCTACCTTAGTTAGATAGTAAACCATATACATCCATTAGGTCTGCATGGTGGATGAGATAAGAAGCAGATAAATCTATTTGCCTGGGTTGCAATGTGAAAGTATGGCTCTTCCAGAGGCATCTCTACACCCAGAAGGGATTTCTGAACCTGGCACAACACATCTGCTTTAGCTCAAAAGGATTAAGCACATTGTAGCACCAATATAGACTCTCCTGTTTCACCATTTGTGAAAACACAGACTACGTGTTGCAGAAAAGACTGTCCACCCTACACATGGATTAATTACTGCTCAACAGCCTCTGCAGATGCAACTGAGTGAAGCCATCTGTGCAACAGCACTGCCACTGTTAAGATTACAAGACTTCAAGAATATGGAGTTGATTGTAGCCACCCCTGGAAGGGCTTGTCCACCAAGTCTCCATGTAATCAGAGTGGCAGCTTGTGAAATATGTGATCCATCCCACCTGATTCTCAACATCTGGAGTCTCAAACTCCAGCATGTAGCCACCTAGAAACATAGTTGAAAATGACTATGCATCACTAAGTGACTGTACATCCACATTACAATGAAAGGGGTCAGGATCCTGTGAACCACTTTTGTCATAGATTCATATTCATAGATTCTAGGACTGGAAGGGAACTCGAGAGGTCATCAAGTCCAGTCCCCTGCCTTCATGGCAGGACCAAATACTGTCTAGACCATCCCCGATAGACATTTATCTAACCTACTCTTAAATATCTCCAGCGATGGAGATTCCACAACCTCCCTAGGCAATTTATTCCAGTGTTTAACTACCCTGACAGTTAGGAAGTTTTTCCTAATGTCCAACCTCCCTTGTTGCACTTTAAGCCCATTGCTTCTTGTTCTAGCCTTAGAGGCTAAGGTTAACAAGTTTTCTCCCTCCTCCTTATGACACGTTTTTAGATACCTGAAAACTGCTATTCATATTTGTTTGTGTGAGGGAAACCAACCGTATGACAACTTAGTGCTACATATGGGGACATGTGGCAACTGTCAGTGAATTGTCCTCTAGGATGTGTTATTAATGGAGTCAAAGGCATGAAATGTTGGATGTTACTGAAGCTTTACTCAATTCTACTTTATTAAGAGATGCAGGATAACTAGGAATGCGTTATAACTGTTGCTGTGGTTCTTCATTCTCTTTTCATAGACACTTGTCACACTTTAATTACGTGTACTGTTATGCTAGTATTGGGTCTAAACTGTTAGTGTGGACAGTCCTGCAAAGTTGTTACGTGATGCTATAGGAAACGGTTAGGTTCTGCTTAATGAGCTGATTCATGATGGCCTCATAGCCATACTTTCCTTTCTGACCCTTTTATTTAACCACATTGTAAGGGGATCCATTACTTACTGCAAGGGTGCTTCTTCCTGTCTGCTCAGGGGATTAGCTCTGTCCAGGTCTCACACCCCCTTCCATCATTGCTCTCACCACAGCCTCTCTTGCTCTTGGTGTGCTCAGTCTTCATGACTTGGTCCTTCAGCCACATCACAATGTGTTTTCCCTCTTTCAGATTATCAAAGTCCCACAGGAAGAATTGTCCTAGGAGGTTTTCAAATCCACTGCCCTGCCTGTGCCACTTCCCCAGAGGCTGGTAGGCAAACCCAGGCCCACTCTCTACTCTAGGTTCCAGCTCAAGGACCCTCTAATCAGTGGCCAAGGTCTGCAACATCCCGCTGTGTTGCTATTTCCCTGAGCTATTTCCTTACTCTGCCTCTCTCAGGCTTTTGTGCCACCAGTTTTCTGGGAAAACCCTTCCTTCAGGGCCTGGAATCCCCAGTTTCTACTCCCCTTCCTGGTTTTTCTCTTTTTCCCTCTCTAATACCCAGAGAGTGACTACAGCTCTCTTGCTGCCAGCTTCCTGACTTTATATTAGCCCTACCTGCTCTTTCTCAGATGGGCACAATCATCAACCAGGGGTTACTTAGGCCACCGAATTCTCCTCAGGTGTGGCCTATCTGCTTAATTAAACCCCTTCTCAGCATCAGTAATTCCCTTTTCCAGGCTAGAGTGTGGTAAATACCCCATCACACACACATATATCATAACCCACTCAGTCTGTTTGTGTCAGGATGATCATCTTTGTACACACTGGTGATGGTGAAGAATGAGGAGTGAGGTCTTTATTTGAGAGACAAGGTGGGTGAGGTAATAACTTTTATTGGCCCAACTTCTGTTGGTGAAAGAGACAAGCTTTCAAGCTTACACAGAGTTTTTCTTCAGGTCTTTATTTGTCAGACAAAACACAGCATCTTGTCCTAGTAACACACATGCCCTCTAACCAACAGATGGGGCTAGAAGTTAGGCTACTGATGTGTACTGTATAGACCACTGCCTATCATGCTGACCAGAATGTCTCACTGTTTCCTTGCATTCCCCAGCTATTGTCTCTTGTCTTAGATTGTAAGCGCTTTAGGGCAGAGACTGACTTTTTGTTGTGTTTGTATAACACCTAGCACAGTTGGGTCCTGGTCCATGACTACAGTAATGCAGATAATAATGATAATAAATGTGTCTGAACGCTTACCAGCCTTATCACAGCCTTCCAACAACCAGAGTCACAAACACCAAACCAGCCTGGCAGATAGAAGGGGATTAGAAACGGTGCCCAGTGAGAAATCTCCACAGAGATACTCCACAAGGAGGATATAGCCCTGTTCCATCCTCAGATTCCTGATGATGAACAAAGCACAGTCTGTTGTGGTGTTTTAGACTCAGAGTCGAAATCCACTTACTGACCTGTCCTAATTTAAACCTATGCTTGAATGTGGGCCAGTTTCATGTTTCACATTCAGTGCTCCACCCAGAAAGCCCAGTGAATAAAAAGAGCATAGATCCTTCCTCTCTGGGACTGCTTGGATATCGAGAGCATCAATACTGCTCCTCTCAGCAAGAGGGATACAACAAGCTGCAGCAGTTCCCAAAGTTGGGTTTGCAAAGGTTCCCCCTACCCCCACTCCCCAACATGGATTTATCTCAGTTAGACACAGCCCTTTAAAGAGAAATGTCTGCCCAAATCTTTCCATTGTAATGAACATCTTTGTGTGCAAGCCTTTGGGTGTGGCAGAGCATCATTATCTCTGGAGGACATGAGCAGCTTGCTGAACTCAGTGTGCTGGCTATAGAGCGAATAATTAAACCTAGTTTGTTTTTTTTAGTTTTGCTGCTAGAAAAATGCTTCCATAGCAAACTACTAGGAAGAATATAGCTCTCCTTTGTATCAAAGGATTATTCAGACACCCAAGGTAAATACTAGGTTGTACTTAGCATGCTATTTTCAGTGCTACATTCTACATTCCTAATACTTTCAGTTAGGTAAGTCATTCTTAAAAACCCTCTGGTCTATTGTTACTGGGGCAAAGAGCTGCTTTTGCTCTGGGTGTGGCTGCATTTCCAAGGTGGGTTGGAATTATTCCTATTTGGGAGCAAATTTTCAAAACTGTGTCATAAAATGTACACATGCATCCATTTGTACATCATAAGCATACATATGCATGCACGAATTGGGTGATTACACAGGCAGCTATCTGCACACACAATTGCCTTCTTCCCATTCCAGATTGTGTGAAAAGGAACAGAAAGCAGCAGAGAGGAAAAAAATCCTGTGGAAAAAACCAAAGTGACTGAAAAATAAGCAGAGTGAAAAACAAATACAGAGGAAATGGACAAAACACACAATGGAGCAGAAACACAGAAAACTCAAAGGAAAACAACAAAGACAATACCTACTATAGCCAAGATTTCTACCTACCTCTTCCAGCTTTGATTGTCTTGGGGGGAGTAGGAGTAGTCCCCACTAAATAGCATAAACCTCCCTTTAGATTGAAAGGTTTATTATTATTATTTCTTATTTCTACCACTGTAGCATCTAGAGACCCCATTTCAGAAAGAAAATCTCTTTTTAGCAAAGGATTTAAGCACATGCTTAATTTTAAGGATGTGCTTAAGTGTTTTGCTGAAAAGGGAGAAACATATTCACAATTAAGTGTTTTCCCGAATCAGGACCAAAGCCCCAAAGAGATTGGGGTCCCCTTGTGCTAGGCACTTTGTAAACAGTAAGAGAAGAGTTCACAGTCTGAACTGACAAGACAGAAGAAAGCTAGGAAGAGAAAAAAGAGGCACAGAGAGGTGAGTGACTTGCAGACAGTCACACAGCAGGTCAGTAGCGGAGCTGAATCCCGGTCTTCTAAGTGACAGCCCAGTGCTCTGTCCACTGAATCACACTGCCTCTCCAGACTTGGGTTTATTACAGTAAATCACCCCTGGGGAAAAAACAGACACAAAAACACCTGGAGTGAAATCCTGATCACCACCCCCCAAAGTCAATAGTAAAACTGGGGGTAAAGTGATCGTGGATGTTTGTGAGGCAGTCAGGCAGGTGCTTTACTCAGCAGTGGTGGGCATAAACAATATCCCTGAAGTTACTGAGAGAATGAGGGTCTCAAAATTCTCTAATTTTTGAGAGAATGAAGTTTCAAACTGTGCCAGGGCCACTGATGGCCCTCATGTGCCCATAGTTTGCCTTCCTTGAGAAGCACATGAGTATATACATATACCACAAAGGGTACTCCATTGTTATGCAAGCCCATGTGGCCCACAGAGGCCAATTTATGGATGCCAATGTGAGCTGCACCAGAAAAATTCATGATGCCAGGGTTTTCTACTGGTCAGGATTCCACATACATAGACAAGCTTGGACACTATTCCCACCAAATGACATTGTCATAAACAGAATTATTGTCCCTATTGTTACTCTGGGGACCCTACATATGACCTTTTGCCTTGGCTTATAAAAACATACCCTGATCTCAGAGATCCTGGTAAAAAAATTTGCTACACACTCGGGAGGTGCAGAATGGTGGTTGAATGTACATCTGGCAGACTGAAATCCCGCTAGTGCTGTCTACAGACCCATTTGGATTTCAGTGTCATCAGTGTTGTCTGCATTACTGTGGCTTGCCATGTTCTTCATAGTCTTTGTGAGACCAAAGGTGAGTCATTTGCCCCTGAATGGACCTATGACAATAATGGATTGCTGAACTGGTACACTGAGCCAGAAAGTGCACCTATCGCAGCTGGAGCGGGATGCACCTGTGCAACATCCATCAGTAATACTCTATGCTCCCACATTGTGGCCTTGGATGGACCAATGGAAGAGGGAAAATAGTACATTTATGATTGTTTTTGTACAGCAGTACTTACAGTACATGAGGTACAGTCACATCATCCAATGGAAGTGGGTGTAGTGTGGAGGATGACTGTTTTTGAAAGGTGGGGAGCTGTGCATTTACATCGTGGATTGTTGTACAGAAATTGATTGAGAGATTGTATTTGGATACAAAGTCCCTGTTGTGCCATACCATGTGTTTATCTTTATTTATTCGAAATACACATTGTATGATGTGAGGTAGTGATGGCAGTAAACTTTCTTAATTAAATAAAAGTATTTATTTTGGATGTATTACTAAAAAAATAGAAAGCATTGCCAGGCTGGCCAGCTGCCTTTAGAACATCAAAACACACTAATAAACCAACACCAAAACCATTAATAAAACTAAGTGCATAAACCAGACATTGAACAGTGAAAACAGTGCCATCAAGCAATCTCCTAATTTAGTATGTTTTTGGCATGTTCTCCTTTCCCTTTTTTGTGTGTTTAGCTTGCACTTGGCGCGGCTGCATGGGTGTGGATGCTAGGGTGAGCAGATGATAACTTCAAAATATTGGGACAGCCGCATGGGGAGCGTCTCTTTAATTGTTACACTCACCAAGTCCGGTCTTCGGTGGCACTCCGACAGTGGGTCCTTCAGACACTGACAGTCTTCGTCAGCATTTCGGTGACGAGTAATAAATCTTGACAGCAAACAAAGAAGTACCCACTACTGAAATGCCGCCGAAGACACGGATGTGCTGGGTGAGTGTAACAATTGAAAAGGCGCTCCCCTGCCTCTCACTGCCGCCTAAGCAAAAAAAAAAATAAAAACAGGCCACCATGCCCGAAACAAAATATCAGGACAAATGGCACCCCGACCATACTCCGGTCAGGATGCAGGACAAACTGCTCAATATCGGGACAGTTCCGATTTTATCGAGACGTCTGCTGGGGAAGGGGAGTCAGCAGCAGGGGGGGAGGTAAGCAGAGGGGAGGGGGGCTGGACTGGGGGAAATAGATTTTTCATGTCCAGATGCTGTTAAGGCTTTGTCTACGCTGCCATTGGAACAACAAAACTTTTGTTGTTCACAGGTGCTTAAAAAAGTCACTCCCCCAGAAGACAAAAGTTTTGCGATGGCAAGTGGCAGTGTAAATAACTCCATGTCAACAGGAGTGTGCTCAGGGGATGGAAATATTTTGTTGGCAAAAGTGCCGACAAACAACGTTTACACTGCCTGACTGTGTAGTGTAGATAAATCCTAATTAAGTTCCAGTTGCATGGGCCACCCATCCATAGAATTGTTCAAAGTGTTCCTATCTGCATCACATGGTACTGTGGGGGGGGACTCAAGCTATGGAGTGGGATCAGTAGGAGCCTGCAGTCTAGCGGCCCTGTGTGAAAGCAGCTGCTCAAACAGGCCTTTCTGTTGCACTCTGTCTTCCTTCCTCAACCAACATTCCCGTTCCACTGCAATGCTAGTGTCTACTCCTGCACCACAATTCTCTCCTCAAGCTCTGCAGCCTGCCTGTGATATCCACTTGCTGTGAACCCTAAGGGTTTGGCCTGTATCTTACTACATAATCCCTTTCCATCATTTCAGACATGCCACGTTTTGGAGGACATAAGAATTCTTGTGGCTCCAGAATGCCAAAGGACTATTTCATTCCAAGCTGCCTGTGGCAAGCCAGCCACAGAAATTTTCAAACTGATGGTGACTAAACAGCACTTCTACAAGTGGAGTGGGTTGGTCACATACCAAGGCGGCCCTGAAAACACATCCTTCCCTGAAATGTGACTACTTATCTGGAGTTCCTGCTACGGGAAAAGTTTGCAGCTATCGGCATGTAGGATTGGCTTAAAACTCCTGGGACAATCAAAAGGGTGTTGCATTAACGTCTGCATGTATTACTGCCTCCCCACAGCTTCCTGTTATGACTACATGCAAATACACACACTAATACTGTTACCAGATTTACCCGATACTTTGGGGTACACTCATTCATTAGGTTTATTCTTCTAGGGGAGGGGGGTGTTCTGTAATTCTATCAATGTACTGCTTGCGTCACTTTTGTTCTCATACAGCACTCTACTTCTCCCTTCTGCAAGTTTCCTAGGGTCCCAGGGTTGGGTTTTTCCAGCCCCAGAATCAGACGAACAGACACACATTAACAGAGCACGTCTGAGAGGACCGGGTTAATCAGCACTCCCAAGCTGACCCCTTATATGCCCCTGGACTCGGTGGGCTTGGCCGAGCAGCATTTCCAAGCTGTCACCCTCATATGTCTCAAGTTTAGCATGTCCCTATCCCCACATTCATGTTACAATTGTTCTGGTAGTAACCCACTTGATGAGCGAACTCCACAGGATTTTTGGGTGCTGCGGGGATCTTTAGTTTAGGTATGAGGAGCATTGATGCAGCGCGAATAAGGAAGCCAAAAATCACCCATGAGGGGAAAAGAGAGAGAAGCAACCAGCTTAACCATGAAAGTTATTTATTGCCAGGTAATAACCATAGGGGAGCCAAAGAAACAAAACAGTTATAATATTAAATCTAACTTATATCTGATTATAAAAATCAGATTTAGAAAACTATGAGGAGTCTGGTGGCACCTTAAAGACTAACAGATTTATTTGGGCATAAGCTTTCGTGGGTAAAAACCCACTTCTTCAGATGCATGGAGTGAAAATTACAGATGCAGGCATTATATATTGACACATGAAGAGCAGGGAGTTACCTTACAAGTGGAGGATCAGTGTTGACAGGGCAAATTCAATCAGGTGGATGTAGTCCATTCCCAATAACTGATGAGGAGGTGTCAATACCAAGAGAGGGAAAATTGCTTTTGTAGTAAGCCAGCCACTCCCAGTCCCTATTCAAGACCAAATTAATGGTGTTATGTTTGCAAATGAATTGTAGCTGTACGGTTTCTCTTTGAAGTCTGTTTCTGAAGCTTTTTTGTTGGTGTATAGCTGCTTTTAAACTTAAGGTTTAGAAAACTATATTTGATCACACAAGTCAGGGTCAGAAGGCTGTACCCAGAGAGAGAGAGAGAGAGAGAGAGCAAGACAGAGAGAGAGCTGGGTTCTCACTACTCCATGAAGCTTGAATCAATCGGAGGTCCCAGGTGGAGGTGGTAGCTGAGGGTCCGGAGTGCTGGAGACAGGCAGAGTCCCCAGCACGATCAGACAGGAGAAGATGAAGTCCCAATGGAACTGGTGCAGATTTTGGATCCAGGCATCAGAGCACTTACTTGAGCATGGGTAGGGGTTTTTGTAGGGAAACAGTGGTTCAAGGGAGAACACTAGATTTGTTTGTGGGTAAACTGGTGGCTCAAGGGAGTATACCAAAGGCCTGGTCTACACTACAAGTTCATGTCGAATTTAGCAGCATTAAATCGAATTAACCCTTCACCCATCCACACAACGAAGCCCTTTACTTCAATATAAAGAGCTCTTAAAATCGATTTCTGTACTCCTCCCCGACGAGGGGAGCAGCGCCAAAATTGACATTGCCATTTTGAATTAGGGTTAGTGTGGCCGCAATTCAACGGTATTGGCCTCCAGGAGCTATCCCACAGTGCACCATTGTGACCGCTCTGGAAAGCCATCTGAACTCAGATGCACTGGTCAGGTAGACAGGAAAAGCCCCACGAACTTTTGAATTTCACTTCCTGTTTGCCCACCATGGAGAGCTGATTAGCACAGGTAACCATGCAGTCTGAGAATCGAAAAAGAGCTCCAGCATGGACTGTACGGGAGGTACTGGATCTGATCGCTGTATGGGGAGAGGATTCCGTGCTACCAGAACTACATTCCAAAAGACGAAATGCCAAAACATTTGAAAAAGTCTCAAAGGGCATGATGGAGAGAGGCCACAATAGGGACTCACTACAGTGCTGCATGAAAGTTAAGGAGCTCAGACAAGCCTACCAGAAAACCAAAGAAGCAAATGGAAGGTCCAGGTCAGAGCCGCAGACATGCCGCTTCTATGCTGAGCTGCATGCAGTTCTAGGGGGGGCCGCCACCACTACCCCACCTCTGACCGTGAATTCCTAGGAGGGGGTAATCTCAGCCATGGCTGAGGATTTTGCGGACAGGGAAGATGATGAGGAGGAGGAGGATGAGCTAGGAGAGAGCACACAGCACTCCGTTCTCCCCAACAGCCAGGATCTTTTTCTCAGCCTGTATGAAGTACCCTCCCAACCCTTCCAAGGCACTATCCCAGACCATGAAGCCATAGAAGGGACATCTGGTGAGTGTACCTTTTTTAAATATAGAACATGGTTTAAAAGCAAGCTTTTTTTAATGATTCATTTGCCCTGAGGACTTGGGATGCATTCGCGGCCAGTACAGCTACTGGAAAAGTCTGTTAATGTGTCTGGGGATGGAGTGGAAATCCTCCAGGGACATCTCCATGAAGCTCTCCTGGAGATACTCCAGAAGCCTTTGCAGAAGGTTTCTGGGCAGTGCAGCCTTATTCTGTCCTCCATGGTAGGACACTTGACCACGCCATTCTAGTAGCAAGTAATCTGGTATCATTGCATGACAAAGCCTGTCAGCGTATGGTCCCAATGTTTGCTGGCATTCAAGCAACATCTGTTCTTTATCTCGCTGTGTTATCCTCAGGCTGAGGTCTGAGCAAGTCAGTAATGTGCACCAGCATCCCTTTAAACGTCCAAATGCACATTCTACCACCATTTTGCACTTGCTCAGCCTGTAGTTGAACAGCTCCTGGCTACTGTCCAAGCTGCTTGTGTATGGCTTCATGAGCCATGGCATTAAGGCGTAGGCTGGGTCCCCCAGGATAACTATAGGCATTTCAACATCCCCAACTGTTATTTTCTGGTCTGTGAAGTAAATCCCTTGCTGCAGCAGTTTAAACAGAGTAGTGTTCCTGAAGATGCAAGTGTCATGAACCCTTCCCGCCCATCCCATGTTGATGTTGATGAAACATCCCTTGTGATCCACCAGTGCTTGCAGCACCATTGGAAAGTAACCCTTGCAGTTTATGTACTGGCTGCCCTGGTGCTCCGGTGCCAAGATAGGGATATGGGTTCCATCTATCACCCCACCACAGTTAGGGAATCCCATTGTAGCAAAGCCATCCACTATAACCTGCACATTTCCCAGAATCACTACTTTTGGTAGCAGCAGCTTAGTGATTGCTTTGGCTACTTGCATCACAGCAGCCCCCACAGTAGATTTGCCCACTCCAAATTGATTCCCGACTGACTGGTAGCTGTCTGGCATTGCAAGCTTCCAGCGGGCTATTGCCACTCGCTTCTCAACTGTGAGGGCTGCTCTCATCTTGGTATTCTGGCGCTCAGGGCAGGGGAAAGCAAGTTACAAAGTTCCATGAAAGTGCCCTTACGCATGCAAAAGTTTCCCAGCCACTGGGAATTGTCCCACACCTGGAACACTATGCGGTCCCACCAGTCTATGCTTGTTTCCTGGGCCCAAAATCAGCGTTTCATGCTAGAACCTGCCCCATTAACAACATGATTGCCAAAGCACTGGGGCCCGTGGTTTGAGAGAATTCTGTGTCCATGTCCTCATTACTCTCGTCGCTGCACTGCCGTAGCCGTCTCCTCCTAGCCTGGTTTTTCAGGTCCTGGTTCAGCATAAACTCCATGATTGTGCACAAGGTGTTTACAATGTTCATGACTGCTGTCTTGAACTGAGCAGGCTCCATGCTTGCTGTGGTATGGCATCTGCACAGTTCACTCAGGAAAAAAGGCATGAAATGGTTGTGTGCCATTGCTTTCACGGAGGGAGGGGTGAGGCTGTACCCAGAACCACCTGAGACAATGTTTTTTTGCCCCATCAGACATTGGGATCTCAACCCAGAATTCCAATGGGCAGAGGAGACTGCGGGAACTATGGAATAGCTATGGGATAGCTACCCATGGTGCAACACTCTGGAAGTCGACACTAGCCTCAGTACATGTACGCACACCACCGAATTAATGTGCTTAGTGTGGCTGCATGCACTCAACTTTATACAATTGGTTGCCCAAAATCGAATTCTGTAAATTTGGAGTAATCCCGTAGTGTAGACATACCCAAAGTTGTTTTGTTCAGGCTAGACAAAAAGAATTGATCATTCCTGGCTATAGGCAGTGTTCCTTGGAGGGCGCTCACAATGCAATTAGGCAGTTTCACTATTTTGGATACCAATAAAGGATTTATTACTAGAATTGGTCTGATAACTGCTGACCTGGGTGTGTGCAGGCATAGGTTCATTAATATCCGGAGCAGAGATCTTCCATCATGCAGTACTTTTCTGCTTTTCTGGTCCCGGAGTTCCATGCCTTTCTTGCCTTGGAATCTCTGTTCTCAATTCTGTATGCTAATGGAGATGCCTCCCTGTCCCATCTTCGATGCAAATGAGGCTAGGGGAGTTTCCTTAATCCTGGCACCCTTGTCCAGAGGGGTTTAGGTGTGTCTCCCACTGCCTTTTCATTGCTTTTTGTAAGTCTTTCTTCTGATCAGTTTGGTTCAAGCAGAGGCTGGGAGGCGGGGAAGGTCTTTCGTGAGTTAGACAGGCCCTGGTTCTCCAAGAACACAGAGCTGATAGGTAACAACACGGACTCGCAAAGAGCTCCAGTCACAGCATAGTCCCCCCCACCAGCCCTGTCCTGGCACATTTCTGGACTGCATATAAACCCCAGCTGTATTTCAGACAAATGATTTTGTCACCCATGGACTACATGAACTACATTTAGCTTAACGGACTACGTTTGTGAGTGGACTACATTTCACTCTCCCCCCCCCCCAACAGTTGATTGTTTACAGAGTGCTCATTAAACCATTGAGTTGGTATGGAACAGCATGGAAAGGCAATATAAGGTGCACAATTTTAACACCCTGGCACATCGTAGCAAGAATGTACGAGTTTCTATTAAAACTTCATTTTTAAATGCTTGCTTCACTGTTTGCACTTCCCAGTTTCCATTTGGAATTCCATGTGGCCCTAGTGGTGATGTTGGGATGGCGGAGTGCTAAGCCCCTGGAGTGCAATCCACCATTAGCTGATACACGCTGCTACCTTTAGCTGATAATAACTTTTGCATTAGCTCATAAACCAGAAATCCCTCCTACCATTTTCATAAAAACAAACATGGAGCCTGAAACTTACCCCGTTCTGAGGTGATTTCTGCCTCTTCCATTTCTTCGGGAGGGACACCTAAAAGCTCCTCCAAGTGGAGACCCAGGATGGTCTGCAGCTGCTCCAATTGCAAAGCTCCTCAGAGACCCAGTTGGATTACAAAAGTCCCTTTGGCAGACTAATTCAAGGCTTGCTGGCTCCCCTTCAGTTCTATACTGGATTCAAAGGTGAGAGAGTCACCGTCCTGGCTGATCAGGCTGTTGTGAAGTGCTGATGGCTCTGTGCTTGGTACAGTACCCAGCACCTCATCAAACTCCTTGTAAAAGAGGCAGAATGACAGGGAGTTCCCGGAGGTGAGGTTCTCATCCCTGGCTTTCTGATAGTCAGTCTTGAGCCACTTAGTCCTCTCCCTGCACTGGTCACCAGTTCAGAGAATCCCCACTGTTGCCAGCTTCTTCGCTATTTCCTGATACATGTGGTCATTGCTGGAACTCTTGCTAAAATCAAACTTTTTTCTCACCTCGCAGTAGTGTTTCACCTAAATCTGGCTGAGCTCCCATGACCAGAAAGCAGCATGCTTGGCAAAGGACTTCTTCTGGTTGATGGCCATTGCAAACGCAGGAGAAGGTTCAATGTTTCTGCAGCTCAATGACTAGAACAAAATGGAAAGGTTAAAATCTGAGCTACTGTGCTTGA
Source organism: Gopherus evgoodei (assembly GCF_007399415.2). NCBI lineage: Eukaryota > Metazoa > Chordata > Testudines > Testudinidae > Gopherus > Gopherus evgoodei. The sequence goes on along the minus strand of NC_044324.1, from coordinate 180,705,386 downwards.
ACAAGGGTGAGGGGTGGGGGGTGGCTTCCATTTCCTAGGCGCTGATTGGCTACTGTTTGGATAGAAAGACCAAAGAACACTGGCCCAATGGATTGTGGAATAGTGTTGATGGACCTGAGCCCGGGGGGCCCAGGCCCAAGCTGCATCCACTCTGAAAAATGATGGAGTTTGGTCCCAAGCTCCCACAGGACCCAGGCTCAAACCCTCCACCCCTGAGGGGTCCTGGGGCCCAGACCCAGGTCCAAGTCAACCAGAATTGTGTGTAGATGGAAGGGAGGTTTGGGCTTGAATGTAGTCTGAACCTGGGCTTACTTTGCAGTGTAGACAGACCCACTGGAGCCAAGATTTCACGTCCCCTTTACAATTAAAGAACAAAGTTTTATAAAATTAAGTTAGCTTTGTAAACCCAAATAAATAGACTATGTTTGCAAAACCTTCAGCAGTCTGAGTGTCACATAGACAGCAACTGATTCTGAGTTCCTGAGCATGCACAAATCCCACTGCTGTCATCTAACACTGAAACTTAATTGGATTTGCCGGCTACCAATGGAAGTGGAAGCTGTTTAATATTTCTTAGGATCAAGCCAATCATTTTCAATAGCATTTTTTACATCAAACTGGGTTGATTTGCACAGGGATTAATTGTCCTTCACCTCGATGTTTTTAAAGGAGATGGGAGCAGTACTTATAATAAAAAAATTCAGGCTGTGTCCTAACATTATCATTCAAACGTTGGGTTTTGTCTTGTTACAAGAGTTGGGGGTGAATCTTCGTTGTCTTTTCATTTAACATAACGCAATGTGGTGCAAATGGCAGAAGTACACTGTTTTCTTCTTTTCATGCTTCTCGTGTAAGACAATCCTGAGATAAGACTCGTTGATTCAAAGACTTTAAAGCCAGAAATTACTCTTATCATCTGTCTGCCCTCCTGCATAGCACAGGTCTTAGAAGCTCACCCAGTGATTCCTGCATCAAACTACAACTTCTGGCTCAGCTAGCGACTACCTTTTACAGAGCCATCCAATAGTGATTAAAGACTTCAGAGAGGGTGACCAGACTTTCCAGTATTATTGGGTCCATCCTGATAGCAGGGGCTTTGTCTTATATAGGCAACTATTACCTCCCCCCTCCCAAAAAAAGAAAGTATCCTGATATTTCACACTTGCTGTCTGGTCACCCTAACTTCAAGTGATGGAGAATCCACCACATCCCTAAGCAAGTAGATGACTGCAGTCTAGCTATCCTGTTTCAGTGTTGTCTGCTGAAGAACTTACGCAGCTTCACCTCTGGTCGCCTTACCCCAACTATGGTTACGCAGTGGCATTGCTGCAGTAGCACACATCACCAAGCTCTTGGGGACACCATGGAGGTGTGGAGGAGTAGCCACACCAGCTTACTCTGGGATTGAGTACAACGATCTGCCCCTGCCCCCCAGGAGGGGCTGTTTAAGCTAAGGCAGGATCTGATGCTACAGCAGGCTGAGACAAACAAACCACTTGCAGAATGGTTAATTTCCAAAGTCAAATAATTTTAAGCATTAGGTACAATTTCCTGATTGTTCCTCATGCAGAATAAACAACTCCTGTGGTGTTAAAAATTGAGCTTCCAAGAGGTTATTTCAGAAGCCTGGGTACAGATATTCACTTGCAACTCCAGTAACTCTGAGTGAAACAATGTTTTATTCTGGAGAGTGGGAGAAGCCCAGTTTCAATTATGTAAAATCCCTACCAGGCAATGGCCTGATGTTTTGAGAAGATGAGCATACGGATGCACAGTAGAGCAAAGTCCAGATCCGGAGCCACTCTTTATTTTTATTTATATCTATTATCAATACCTTATTAATGACTTAGCACAAAAATTAAGAGTGTGCTACTGAAATTAGCTGTAGATACAAAGTTGGGGGGCCATCGTCAATACAGAGAAGGATCGGAATATTGTACAGGAAGATTTGGATGACCCTGAAGACTGGTTTGACAGAAATAAGATGCAGCTGTGAAAAAGGCAAAGGCAATCCTAAAATGCAGCAGGCAAGGCATTTCCAGAAGAGACAGATAAGTATTAATGCCATTGTACAAGGCACTGGTGAGACCTCATTTGGAATAAAGTGTACAATTCTGATCACCCATGTTCAAGAAAGGTACATTTAAACTGGAACAAGTGCAGAGAAGCGCAGCTAGGCTGATTAAGGGAATGGAGGGCCTAACCTATGGAAGAGCTTGGCTTGTTTAGTCTATCAAAAAGAAGGCTGAGAGGGGATATGATTGCTCTCTATAAATACCTTAGGGCAGTAAATACCAGGGTGGGAGAAGAGCTATTTAAGCTGAAGGACAATGTTGGCACAAGAACAACGGATATTAACTGACCATGCACAAATTCAGGCTGGAAATTAGAAGAAGGTTTCTAACTATCAGAGAGGTGAGGTTCTGGAACAGTATTTCCAACAGGAATTGTGGGGGCACACAACATCACAGGTTTGAAGAGCGAGCTGGACATGTTTATGAGTGTAATTGCATGACGGGGTTGTTTGTGATGGTAGGGGACAGGGCTCACCAGCCTTGGGGATTACTTCCAGTTTAGGTCCTATGTTCCTAATGCTCATGCTTCAGGGTTTCTTTCAGCCAGCCACTAAGAGGGATCTGGACAGGATTCCTCTTGCCCACACACTGTATTCTGTGAGGGGGGTTTGTTGTTGTTGTTTAGCCTCCTGCCTCTGAAGCATCAAGGCTGGCCATGGCTGGAGAAGGGGCTTTGGGCAGGGTAAGCCAAGGCTCTGATGTGGCATGGAGCAGCCTTTCTCTTTCAGGTGCTTGGTTGGTGGGTTTTGCTCACATGCTCAGGGTCTACCTGATCGCCGTATGTGGGGTTGGGAAGGAATTTTTTCCATAGGTCAGACTGGCAGTGACCTTGGGGGTTTTATCACCTTCTTCTGCAGCATGTGGGTTGTGACATGTCATTCCATATTCTTTATGAAAATATGCTTATGATCTGACAATGACATAACTGAGTTATAATTTATGCAAGATGGTTCATGTGAGATATCATTGGAAAGGTTATGATTTACTGAATGCGATTATCCAATTTGTATGCACGTATCATTTCTGTATCTGTAATTCAGCTGTGTTACTTTGGGTGACACCCGCTGCCAACACTTCAGGTACAGCAATGGAAAAGCCGGACAGGGTGGATGGCGCGTCAACAAGGACAATGGACTGTGAAAGAGCTTAGTCTTCCCGTGAATGTGTGGGTCAGCCTGTGAAGAATGGCTAGAAGGGCCCTACAGAATCAGGTGGTCTTGTCACCTGATACTAAAACATTACCTGGGACTTCTTGTAACTTTCCACTGTAAGGGAAAGGGGGTCAAACTGGGAAACAAAGGACTCCCGCCTTATGCAAATCCTGTTTAGGGGTGGGCAGTGAGGTAATCCAGATCATCAGTTCTCCCTGCTACCCCACCCGAGATGACTGCTGGAAACAACTAAAACTGAACAGGGGGAACGAACTGAGCCCAGGCTGGAAGGGCTTCTGGTCTGTGAAGAACCACATTTAGGGTGAGAATTTACATGTAACCAGTTTCTTTAGTGTATTAAGCTTAGTTTGCATGCTCTGTTTTATTTTCTTAGTAATCTGCCTTGTTCTGTCTGCTACCTCCTTAACTACTTAAAATACACCTGTTGTAGTTAATAAATTTATTTCTGGTTTATAATATAACCCAGTTTATGTGATTTCTAACTGGTGGGGGTGAGAAATTGTGCATACCCTCTTCCACATTGAGGGAAGAGGTGAATATGATATATCTTTGGGTCTGTACTCCAAGGGCAGGGCCGGATTAAGGCAGGGGCTTTAGGGGCTGCAGCCCGGGGCCCCGGCTCAAGACGGGCCCCACAAAAATAAATTACAGGCAGCGATCTCCGGGCCGCTAAAAGGGGTGCTCAGGCTGCCTGCCTGCCTTGGCCTCATGCTGCTCCTGGAAGCAACCAGCTTCTGGCACATCTCTGTGGCCCCTGGTGGGGGGGGGGGTTGGAGGTGGCTCCATGCACTGCCCCCACCTCCAGCACCATCCCCGCAGCTCCCATTGGCCAGGAACCAGCCAATGGGACCTGCGGGGACAGCACTTGTGGGAGTGGGCAGCATACGGAGACATGCTGTCCCCTTCCCCCCAGGGGCTGCAGAGACATGCTAGCAGCCAGCTGCTTCCAGGAGCGGCATGGGGCTATGGCAGGCAGGCAGCGTGCCTGAGCCCTGCTGCACTGCCGTCCGGGAGCTGCCCATGGTAAGCGCCTCCCAGCTGCAGCCTGCACCTCACACCCCCTCCTGCAGAATCAGAAACCCCTAGGTCAGAATCCCTTCCTGCACCCAAACTCCCTCCCAGACCCTGCACCCCTGCACCCCCTCCTGCACCTCAACCCCAAGCCCTAGGTCAGAATCCCTTCCTACACTCAAATTCCCTCCCAGACCGTGCACCCCCTCCTGCACCCCAATCCCCTGCCCCAGCTCTCTTCTGCACCAAACTCCTTCCCGGGAAAAAGACGTATATATGGGGAGGGGAGAAGGAGGCACAAAATCTAAGAGCCTGGGGCCCATAGGAGAGTTAATCTGGCCCTGACCAAGGGAGGTGGACATTTGAGTGCTGAAGCAAGTTCCTTAAACTGAATCTTCCCTGAGCTGATCTGCAGCTGGGCGTGGCCCTGCCTTGTGTGTTAGATGAGGTTTTAGAAGCCTGACTCAACAAGGCAGGTTAAAGGGCAGCCATGCTGGCAGAACAGGTAGACTCAGTGGTATCTCAGCACATCAAGTGACACCCAAGGGGTCTAACCCATCACACTCCGTATGTGGGGTTGGGAAGGAATTTTTTCCACAGGTCAAACTGGCAAAAACTTTGGGGTTTTTTCACCTTCTTCTGCAGCGTGTGGGTGTGGGTCACTTGTCAGGATTATCTCGGTATTTCTCACTTAATTATTTCCCTGCCTTTGTGAGGGCCTCAAGCACTGATGCATCTTGGTCCCTCCTGTTATCTGCCTGGGGTACACAATAGCTTAGTCTCCCATGGCTGTAATACTTCAGTGTCATTTGAGTGTTGGATTTAGTGCACAGGTGTTGGGGGCAGGTGGTGCCCTGCAATATACAGGAAATCAGACTATTACCACTTCCTTTAAAGAGAACTGATTTTTTCCTAATTACTTTTCATTGCTGCTCTCAGTCTTTTGCAGAAAAAAAACACACGGGTTTCGCAATAGGCGTGCTAAAGAGAGCTATTAATTAATTATAATTATATTATAAAAGCTGCAAAGATACCACAGGACTCTTTGCTGCTTTTACAGATCCAGACTAACACAGCTAGCCCTCTGATAATTATATTATATTATCCCACATAAGTACCAATATCTACTTGGTTGCACAGATATCTTCAGCAAATCTACCAATAACTCCAAAGCTAAAAGTGGCCCAATATTAAAAATGTTATAATAATAAATAATAACAATTAGAATATTCAGCACTTACATATTGCTTTTTCATCCATTGATCTCAAAGCACTTTACCAGTGTGGGTAAGCATCATCACCCCCATTCTACAGAGGAGCAAGCCGTGACAGGTATGGCAATTTCCTGCAACATCTCTGGGAGTGCTTATTGAATTAAGTTGAAGTAGCTGTGGATGTAATGCCGTTATGTATTACTGTGAGCCTGACTAATCAAAGGACTATAATGAGCAATGTGGCAGACAAGAATGAGCTTTTGGGACAATGTGTGAAGTGGATTTCTTGGGAAATATCTAGGGAGAGGTGAATGGAAATCTCCCCCTCACCCCATTATGCCCAAATGCAGCCCTTTGATGCTACACCCAAAGAGAGTGATTGTCTGCTGATTACCTGTTCCCAGAATCCCAAGATGAAAGGCCCAAACTGTATAAAGGAGTGACTCACAGATTCATGCGTGTGCTCGTTCTGAGCTTAAAGCTGTTGCGAACTTGTAACCACAGAAAACCCCCTTGGTGGAGTGTAAAGGACTGATCACCTGCCAGAGCCCTTGCTGGAGTTGGGATGATTTGTGCTAAGTCTATTAACATGTGTGTTGGTTCTTTTATCGTTTTTAATATATTTTCTCTGGCATTACTCCACCTTGCTTGGAAAAGGCTGTGAGATATCTGCTACCTTTGAGCAATTATGCTATTTATAGACTCTGAGGAGAAAACAATAGGTAGACGCTGGCCGGTTAGGCCATCCAGCTTGCTGGGGAACTCACAGTGTAAGCAAGGAACTGCACAGCCTGGAGAAACCCTGATCAGGAGGGAGAGAGCTGTGAGTCTCTGCCCAAGAGAGACAACTGCTGAGAAGCCAGGAGCCTAGAGCAGACGACTTTGCTGGACCACAAGTGGGAAATACAGCTGCAGTTGCTCTGAACCGTGACGTAAAACTTTAAAGAAAGCTGGTTCTGCAGAAATTGTGGTGTGTGGCCTAGAGGCCAGGGATTGTGGCCCAGACGTTTACACTCAGTCCCCAATGCGGATGGAAAGTCTTGTGCGGGGCTGAGGCAGTCCAGGTATAGGAAGCCGTCTGCAAACACATTGTCATAGCAATGGAAACATATAGGTGCTCCTTAATAGGGGCTGTGTTAGTTCTATAATTTCGCCTCTAAAGCTGAAGTCTAACCCTGCATGAGTTCACGGAAACAAAGAAAAGGAATTGGTTAGAGGGCCACTGTCCGGGCAAGCGTGGCCCAAGTTTTGTTAAAACAAGCTTCTGCAGAACTAGAATAGAAAATAAAACTGTCTCTCCATGTATTGCACAGATCTAAGGCTGAATTCCTTAGTCAGGTTGTGTAGTTTAATTTGATCTTTAACCCTTCATAGCACAGCTCACATTATGGGCTAGGTTTGCAAAGATTTTATTATTGCAACGACTGTTCTACTGATTTGCATGCCTAACTATCTGATTTACACTTGCGGTTATGGTAATTGCACATGCACACTAGGTACACAACTGCAAGATTAACCTCTTTGAAAATCTGGCCCTGATTCTTTAATCCCTATTTTATGGGGTTAATTATTAGAATCCCTGCACGCTAGCCTCCCTCTAGTTTGTACCTTGGTAGCTGCTGATTCAGCTATTGGTGAGGTTTTTCTGAGGAACTGCATTCAGCTTTGTTTGCAGCAATAAAAAGAATTTGCAAAGCAGCATAGTATTGTCCATACCAGATCAGACAGTTGGTCCACCTAATTCAGCTTCCTGTCTCCAGCAAAGGCCAGTATCCAAAGTTTCAGAGGAAAGGGGGAACCCTAATGAAAAGAACAAGTTGTAGAATGCTGCAGAGCACTTTTAGGTAGGAGGGGGGAATATTCCTTCTGGCCATGCATGGGCAATCATCCTCTCCTGCCCTGGAGCATGACAAGAGATCACCATTATCTTAATTTTTATAACAAGAGATCTCAGCCCTGTGAACTGTTGTGCACCTCTTGTAAGCATCCTCAACTCCTAACTATCTATGGGTATTAAAGGTACTCAGCATCTTGTAAAACTAAGCCTATGTAATCATGTGTTATCCAAAGGAGGAGGAAGAATGCTAAGCAGCGGGGTTCATGGCAACCCCTCTCATTGCCCTTTCTTTTAATAATTTAAAATAAGAACTTTTTTGAAGATACCCATACATGGATCTGTGATTAGGCGTGGCCTTTTAAAACAATAGATCAGGCCTTTTGGCTATTATTCTATTATTTTTAAACATCATCATCATGTTCCCATTACGCCTCTGGCGTTTAGGGCAGCGATGAAACTCCTTCACTCCTGTCTGTTTCTGGCAAGTCTTTCAACGGTTACCCAGCTGTGCCCCAGGTTTTTCAGCTCAGCTTCCACAGTTCTTTGCCAGGTTGTTTTTGGGTGGCCTCATTTTCACTTAGGTTCAGGTGTCCATCTTATTGCTGTTCTGGTGATGGAATCACTTTCCATCCAAAGTGCATGGCCAATCCATCTCCAATGCCTCCTGGCAATGATGGTGCTCATATCTTCTTGGATGCACTGTGTCAATGGATCATGGTTTGAGATTGCTCTGGGCCAAAGGATATGGAGGAGTTTTCTCAGGCAGGTTGTATGGAATGAAGACAGTTTGGACATGTCATACTTTCTCATTCCCCGGCATTCTGCACTATAAAGTAGTGTTGAAAGTATGCAGATCTGATTAATCTTGAGTTTGGTTTTGGTGTTGTATTTTGATGATTTCCAGACTGTATTTAAGCTCCTGAAGGTGTTCCTGGCTTTATTGATTCTGTTCCAGATGTCCTTGCTGATGGTGCTGCCCAAGTACGTGAATGTTTCTACATTGGTGAGAACATGGTCCTCTAACCACACTCGTAATGGTGAGGCAATAGGTCATGATATTTGTCTTACTGCGGTTGATTTTCAGTCCAATTTGATGGCTTAATGTGTTGAGCCGAGTTGTTTTTCTTGTATATGGTGCTGGGTATGTGATAGGAGTGTGAGATCATCTGTGAATTCCAGGTCTTCCAGGGATGAGAAGGGTGTCCATTTAATGCCACTTGGCATGTCTTTCATGGTGCCACACACATCTTCTCATTGCTCTGTCGTTGTTTGTGTTGTCCTTACTGACCTTGGCATTCAGGTCTCCCATGACGATAGTTAAGTGATGGTGCAGTACTCTCTCTAACTCTGCCTGTAATATAAGGTAGAATTTGTTCTATGCTTCTTCATCACTGTCATTTGTTGGAGCATCGCACTGAATCAGGGTGATATTATTTTGTTTCCCTTTCAGTCTGGCTCTCCTAAGTCTGCTGCTGATGGACTTCCACGCAAGCAGGAAATGCTCCTCTCCCCTCTTCAAAAGGATGGCAACACCCTTATGGTGCTGTCCATCATCCCATCCAGAATACAGCAAAGTTTCTCCCAAAGCTGTTGTTAAGCTTTCTGATTCCGTCCATCTGCTCTCACTGACACCCAGGATGTGTAAGCTGTAACCTCTCATCTCTGCTGTGACCTGAGCTAGCTTCCCTGCTTCGTACATTGTCCGTGCATTCCAAAAACCAAGCTTGGGTTTTGTCGTGGTGTTGAGCATTTCAGTCTTCATGCCAGTGGCTTCCTTTCGGCTTTCACCCCGGGCAGGCATACGAGTCATTGACTCCTGAGGGCCATCACACACAGCAATGGTTGATTTCGCTGCCGCTGTTTCTGTAACATATTTTGTTTTTCACGGGACCAGCTTGTTAGCCCTGTGCCTAACCTGCAACCTGGAGGACCAGCGTGCCTGTTTTGTCTGGCCCCTCCCCCACAGACCAATCAAGTATGGTTGAACCTGTCAGGAGCAAAAAGCCCCTGCAGACACAGACTCTGTTATTTTTGAGATAGTGCTAAAATTTGGCCTGGCATTTTAGAGAGATTTTAAAAGCTATGGCGTCTGTCCCAAAGAGTTTACCATCTAAATTAGAGAAGCGTAAGACATAAGGATAGACAAAGGAAGAGAGCTGGGGAAGAGATTAAAACTCATACAAATAGACGCTATGCTCTTTTGCCCAATGTGCTCAGATTGCCATAGCAAACTGGCATTTGGAGCCACTGCAGGTGGGCTCTCTGAACTCCATCCTGGAAAATCCTCCTTGACTTCAATGGCACAGGGATCAGGCCTTCAGTCCCCAGCTCCTTACTAACAGTCAGTAAATCAGGTTTGTAAGTATCATGCTTCTTTACCTGCCTGTGTGTGGAGGGAGGAAGGGAACAGAAGTAGCACTCTGTCAGGGAGAGTCAGCCTGTCCTCTTCAGGTGTGTCTTCACTGCATTGTAAATCCAGGTTTACAGTTGCAGGACACAGTCTCACAACCGTGCTGATGCACTCATACTGCACTCCACAGGACCATCAGACTTTCTGCTTCTGGGGACATGTCCCAATGTATCCCAGTGTTCCTAGTGCCATCACCAGAAGTAGTCACACTAGGCCTTGGTTCATGAGGTATTGTGGAAAAACTTACCTGTCCACCCTGTGATACGTGACCAGAAGTTGTCTTAGCCTATGAACACATCCAGGTGAGCCATCTGTGGATCTACACACTCTCAGTAACTGGAGGCAGCAACATGGGTCAAGCACCAGTGGAAGAACCGGCCCAGCTTGCACTTTCACTCCTGTTCTGGGACACAGACAGAGCATCCATGAGATGTTGGTGGACATTTCAGCTGCATTTTTTTAACCTACCAAAGGCATCTCTCAGGAGACATGGCAGACACCATCTGGCTGATGCTGCTTATGGCTCTTGCCACAGTCACAGATTCCCCCCACGTAGACCAGCATGTCTGGAGCAAGGCCACAAGCCCAGACTGGTCGGCACATTGTCATATGGACCTGGGATGACCGGCAGTAGCTCCAGCACTTTTGCACGAAGAAGCAGATGTTCCTGGAGCTTTGTGATCACCTTGCTGTAACCCTCCAGCATCGGGACATATGCATGAGAGAGTCCATGCCAATCTAGAAGCAGGTCATTATAGCCATCTGGAAGACCTGCTACAGGTCTGTGGCTAACCAATTTGGTGTTGGTAAGTCAGCTATGGGGTTGCAGTGATGGAGGTTTATGAGGCAATCAAGACTGTGATTTACCCAAAAGAGGTTGGCATTAAAAATGTTCCTGAAATAATTGCTGGCTTTGAGAGAATGGGCTTTCTGAACTGCGCCAGGGCCATTGACGGGACTCATGTGCCCATACCTTTCCCTTTGCCCGTGAGAACATAAACCACAAAGAATAGTACTCCTTTGTTATGCGGGCCCTGGTCAACCATGGAGGCAGATTCATGGACACGAATGTGGGATGCACTGGCAGAATGCAGGATGCATGATGCAGAGGTGTTCCTGAGATCAGGACTTCACCTTCATGGACAAGATGTGACATTATTCCATCAAATGACATTGTTAGAAATGGACTCTTTGTCCCCACAGTTATTCTAGGGAACCTTCCCCCCTTATTCCCTATTGCCATGGCTTATGAAACACTACCCTGATTTCAGAGGAGCTGGCAAAATAAGGTTCAACTACACACTCCGTAGAGATGGTGGTGGAATGTGCATTTGGCAGATTGAAATCCCACTGGTGCAGTGTTTAAAACTGTTTGGATGCCCATCTTACTGTTGTGGCCTGCTGTCCTCTTCCCAATGTCTGTGAGGGCAAAGATGAGCCATTTCACCACAAGTGGACTTAAGATACTGTTGGTTTGCTGGACCATTAGAGAGAGACAGAAAGATCATCTGTCATTACTGGGGCAGGATCCACATGTGCAACAGAAATCAGGGATCCAGCATGCACTCACACAGTATGTTTACATGGTCCCATGGATGAGGGGAAGTATTATATGTATGAATATATATATGTAGTAATGTGAATAGGGAATACTATTTGTAGGGGGATGGCATATTAGATATATATTTCTTGGCATACTTCAACCCACCGCTTATGGAGTGCTGTGATGTAGTTCAACTTTAACAAATGTTATAAACGTTGCTCTTGATACCTGTGTGCAAACAAAACACTTGATCTGTAAACATGCTTTTAATAAAAGCTGACAGTGTTAAAAAACTGATAACTAGGCCAGCTGATATCAAAACTCACAACACAATAAACAAATGCAGTGCAAAAAACCAAACAGTTAATAGTATTCACAGAATCAGTGCAAAGACAGTGAACAGCACATGCAAAACACTCCAGCTCTCTTTCACTAATCCTGGGCATCCCTCTGTTTTCTTTGGCCATTCTAATACAGTTCGCACACATGGGCCACGGTTGCACTGGGATGGAGGAGCAAACAGGGTATATTTGGCCATTCCATCTCCTATTCATTCACCCTTGCATGTGGACCACCCAACTACAGAATTGTCCAGATGGTGCCTGAGAGACAGAGGGACCAAGCCCAAAGGCATACTGTCCATGTATGTCAAAGAGCTTTTTAGGCTTCTGGTCACTGCCCAGCACAACTACGAATGGAGGGGACTCATGAGCTACAGACTGAGCCCTGCCCCGAAATGTCACCATCCATCTGGAGTTCGCACTCCATAAGAAGTTCACAAGCATCAGCAGCTGGGACTGGGTGAAAATTCATGGGGAAAATCAGCAGGATGCTGCCATAGCCGGGAGATGTGTTACACCCTCCTTGAAAGCACTCTGCATTCGTGCAGTGCTTCCAATAGCCAGTACAGCACAGGTTTACAATATAGGCTCCATGGACTACATACAACCCCCCTGGATACCTTGGACTCATAATAAAGCATCCATGTACTACATACCTCCCACCCTGGGACATCTGGGGCGATACATTCAGATAAAAGGATTACAAGGCACCTCCCAGTTCTGATAAATTTTGGATGGGCCCCCAAGGATTTTATACACACACCTGTCACAGTTTGGAGTAATCGGACAAATGGCTTGGGACAGTCTAGTGTGATTAAATTGCACGGTGTGGCATACAACTCCAACCCATCTTTGTAGCAAGGGGTGCATAAAGTTCCATAATAGCTGCTTGTTTAACTTTTGTTTTCACTTCCTAGTATCCATTTTGAATTCTGTATGTGTGTGTGGTGGGGAAGGGTAATGCCATGGCACTGGCGTGAGCGCCATTATTAATGGCTACAACCCCCTACTTGTAATAATAATTTCATGGGGTCATAAGCCAGAAATCCCTCTCATCTGCATATTAATAACCAAGCATGTGGAGGAAGAAGAATACCTGGCTCCAGCTCTCACTCCACTGCTACTTCTGCTTCTCCCACCAGTTCCAGTGCAGGCTACTCCCTCCCAGACAGCTCCTCCGACTTTGGACTTAGGATGTGCTGTTGGAGCTCCGGGGCATCACCTCCTCAGTGACTGGTATGAGAACCATAGTCACTTCCCCACTTTCATCCATGCTGGGTCTCCTCTGGTGGTGCCTGTGACTCAGGGTTATAAGGGTACCATCCCTGATCAGCAGATTTTCATGCACCACTGTGGGTTCAGTGCTCACTGAAGCCCCAGCACCTGGTCAAATTGCTCATAGAAGTGACAGGCAGACAGCGAGTTCTCAGAGGTGTCATTACTCTCCCTGATCTTCAGGCAGTTGGTCAATCTTTGCACTAATAGGTGATCTGGTGGCACCCCAATGCTCCAAGCTTCTTCTCCATTTCTTTGTTGACATGACCATTCCTTGCACTTTTACTAAAGCTGAGTTACTGGCTTGCCTCACACCAGAGATTAACCAGAATCTAGCTTTGTTCCTCTAGCCAGCTAGGCAACATGCTCAGGGTAGGGCTTCTTCCCACTGATGGCCATAGCAGTCATTGGAGATTGTCACATGTGTTTCCAAGCGAGCAGTCAGCATGGAAAGGAAGAGTTAAATGCTGAGCAGCTGTAGTCAGACAAGTGGGGTTGTTTCTAGTTCCTGGGAATTGAGTGGGAGGTCTGGGGGTTCCAGGGTCAAGAAACACAGGCCCAGGGGATTTTTGGATAGTGTTAGCAAACTCTCCAGACATTGGGACCCAGGCTTGAGCTGCATCCACACTGCAAAATGATAGGGTTTGGACCTGGACTCAGACACATACAGCCCTGGAGTGTTCCTAGTCTGGGTCCTGAGAGCTTGCTGACCTGTGCCAGAAAGATGTGTGGAAGGCTTGGGCTCAAACATGAGTCTAATCCCAGGTTTACAATACAGTTTAGACATACCCTCCAAGGCCTGGCTCCTGTAATTGATAGATACAGTCGGGCTGCTGTACAGGTGTGAGTGTCCACCTACAGACATCAGTTGCAAGAGTGGGCCCCAAACACCAAATTAAGACAGACACGTTTTCACAAAACACTTAGATATGGCTTCCAAGTAATATTATACAATGTGATACAATAGGGAATGAGAGATTTGATTCATTACTTCGGGAAATTCAGTAGCATTGTACAAATTCTTTGTTACAGAACAGGGATTCTGGTCATGATTCTAATCCACTTAAAAGAGTAACACCATTGAAGGCAATTGAATTAAAATTGATGTAAAACTATCATAAGCACAAATAGAATGAGGCACTGTTACCTGTCTCAGAGCATGGCTGATATGCTCAGAGCCTCAAACAGCATTAGAGCTATCTTTCTAACCACACCTGTCTCTAATGATGGCGACAACATATTTTTAACCTTTCAGTTCCCATAAGGAAAAACATTTTTCTCTTATTTGTGGGCAGGTATGTAATAACACTCCTAAATATAGGCTGATCTTTAATTAAGCTGCACCCTGCCTTGATAATGCCATTTTCCTTCAGAGACACCTCAACATGTCCTCCTTCCTCTTCTAGTTTTAACAACAAAATACTTATGTCTGAGGTCTAGCTAATTACCCAGGTCACTGCCATATGATGTCTTCATTTCAGCCCTCAGGAAATCATTATCTGTAATGATCTACCATCTTGATGGACTTGTTTATATTACTGTCCGAGCCTCAGAAAGCCTATATCATCCTTCCCTAATGGCGTCTAAATACTGAGTAAGACTAGTCAGACAAGATTTTCAATAGCAATTAGCACACAAGTAGGCCAGTGACTCTGACACTTGTGTATCTGTGTCAGGATTTGCCAGACTTCACAGATGAAGTGAGACCCCCAAACCGCAAAAGTATTTAGGTGCCTAAACCCCAGATTTAGGTGACTAAGCTGGCGTTTAGGTACCTAAGTCCCTGTTTTAGGCTCCCCTGTGATCCACAAAACTCCCACCAGAGCCTTAAGCACGTAAACTCAGTGCCTACGTTTTCAGAGTAAAAAAATTCCTAGGCATCTATGTTTCTGCCACGTTTCACAAACCTGAACCATTCTTTTTAGGTGACAAATATGAGGAACTGTCCAGACTGAGGTGTCAACAGAAGAAGTTTTAGAACAAACTGATACTTTTTAACAGCAATAAGTCATCAGGACCAGATGGTATTCACCCAAGAGTTCTGAAGGAACTCAAATGTGAAATTGCAGAACTACTAACTGTAGTTTGTAACCTATTATTTAAATCAGCTTCTGTACCAAATGATGGCAGGATAACTAATGTGATGACAATTTTTAAAAAGGGCCTCAGAGCTGATCCCGGCAATTACAGGCCAGTATGCCTGACTTCAGTACTAGGCAAACTGGTTGGAACTATAGTAAAGAACAAAATTGTCAGACACATAGATGAACATAATTTGGGAATGAGTCAACATGGCTTTTGTAAAGGGAAATCATGCCTCACCAATCTACTAGAATTCTTGAAGGGGGTCAACAAGCATGTGGACAAGGGGGATCTAGTGGATATAGTGTACTTAGATTTTCAGAAAGCTTTTGACAAGGTCCCTCACCAAGGCTCTTAAGCAAAGTAAGCTGTCATGGAATAAGAGGGAAGGTCCTCTCATGGATTGGTAACTGGTTAAAATATAGCAAACAAAGGCTAGGAATAAAGGGTCAGTTTTCATAACGGAGAGAGGTAAATAGTGGTGTTCCCCCCCAACAGTGCTGTGCAACATATTCATAAATGATCTGGAAAAAGAAGTAAACAGTGAGGTGGCAAAATTTTCAGATACAAAACTACTCAAGATAGTTAAGTCCCAGGCAGACTGTGAAGAGCTACAAAAGGATCTAACAAAACTGGGTGACTGGGCAACAAAATGACAGATGAAATTCAATGTTGATAAATGGAAAGTAGTGCATATTGGAAAACATAATCCCAACTATACATATAAAATGATGGGGCCTAAATTAGTTATCATTAAAAAAAGAGATCTTGGAGTAATTGTGGATAGTTCTCTGAAAACCTCCAATCCATGTGCAGTGATAGTCAAAAAAGCAAACAGAATGTTGGGAATCATTAAGAAAGGGAGAGATAATAAGACAGAAAATATCTTATTGCCTCTATATAGTGCCTTGAATACTGCGTACAGATGTGGTTGCCATCTCAAAAAAGATATATTGGAATTGGAAAAAGTTCAGAAAAGGGCAACAAAAATCATTAAGGGTATGGAAGGGCTTTCATATGAGGAGAGATTAATAAAACTGGAACTTTTCAGCTTGGAAAAGAGACAACTAAGGGGGGATATAGTAGAGGTCTATAAAATCATGACTGGTGTGGAGAAAGTAAATAAGGAAGTGGTGTTTACTCCTCCTCCTAACACAAGAACTAGGGGTCATCAAATGAAATCAATAGGCAGCAAGTTTAAAACAAACAAAAGGAAGTATTTTTTCACATAATGCACAGTCAACCTGTGGAACTCCTTGCCAGAGGATGTTGTGAAGGTCAAGATTATAAAAGGGTTCAAAAAAGAACTAGATAAGTTCATGGAGGATAGATCCATCAATGGCTATTAGCCAGGATGGGCAGGAATGGTGTCCCTACCCTCTGTTTTCCAGAAGCTGGGAATGGGCAACTGAGGATTGTTCACTTGATGATTACGTGTTCTGTTCATTCCCTCTGAAGCACCTGGCATTGGCCACTGTCAGAAGACAGGATACTGGGCTAGATGGACCTTTGGTCTGACCCAGTATGGCTGTTCTTATTTTCTTATGGGCATGTGCATTGCTGCCTCACCTATTCCCCACTTAGGCCCCAGAGTGACCCACAAACCAAGGGAAGATAGGCATTTGTCTGACTATCTTGCATGCTTAGCGGTAGCCAACCAGAAGATGGGTCACATTCAAAATCAGGAGTGGTCATGCCCATCTAGTTACTTTTATCCCAGTAGTTAGAGCACTTACTTGGAATGTGGGAGACCCACATTCAATTACTCCTCTCTCTCCCAGAATTAGAGAAAGGATTTGAACAGGCATCTCCCACCTCTCAGGAGGCTGCTCTATCCACTCAGCTATGGGATGTTCTGATGTGGGGTTCTCTCAGTCTCCCCTGTTGAAGCTAATACACACAGGATAAATAAAGAGTCACTGGAGAAGGGGGACTGGACCCTGTTTCTCCGATATGGATGCCCTAAACACTGGACTATTCACTCTCCCTCTCTCTGTCTCTAGACCAGTGAGTCACTAATTATTTATACGTAAGACTATGATTTAGTCATGGGTATTTTTAGTAAAAGTCATGGACAGGTTATCATACCTTTAGTCCCAGATTTGGACCTTAGCGTCCAAAATATGGGGGTTAGCATGAAAACCTCCAAGCTTAGTTACCAGCTTGGACCTGGTACTTGCTGCCACCACCCAAAAAATTAGAGTGTTTTGGGGCACTCTGGTCCCCCTGAAAAACCTTCCCTGGGAACCCCAAGACCCAAATCCCTTGAGTCTCACAACAAAGGGAAATAATCCTTTTTCCCTTCCCCCCTCCAGGTGCTCCTAGAGAGATACACAGACACAAGCTCTGTGAATCCAAACAGAGTGACTCCCCCTCTCCGTTCCCAGTCCTGGAAACAAAAGCACTTTCCTCTTCACCCAGAGGGAATGCAAAATCAGGCTAGCAAATCCAACACACACAGATCTCCCCCTGATTTCTTCCTCCCACCAATTCCCTGGTGAGTACAGACTCAATTTCCCTGAAATTTCCCAGTAAGAAAACTTTAACAGGTTTTAAAAAGAAAGCTTTATATAAAAAAGAAAGAAAAATACATACAAATGGCCTCTCTGTATTAAGGTGACAAAATACAGGGTTAATTGCTTAAAAGAAATATGAATAAACAGCCTTATTCAAAAAGAATACAAATCAAAGCACTCCAGCACTTATATTCATGCAAATACCAAAGAAAAGAAACCATATAACTTACTATCTGATCTCTTTGTCTTTACACTTAGAAACAGAAGATTAGAAAGCAGAAACTACTTCTCCAAAGCTCAGAGAAAGCAGGTAGACAGAAAAACAAAGACCTCAGACACAAAATTCCCTCCACCCAAAGTTGAAAAAGTCCAGTTTCCTGATTGGTCCTCTGGTCAGGTGCTGAAGGTGAAAGAGACATTAACCCTTAGCTATCTGTTTATGACACAGGCATGGGCAATAAACAAAAATTCATGGCCTTGACCTGTCCATGACTTTTCTTATAAATACCCCTGACTAAATCTGAAGTGCTCCAGGGGCCCCGGGCACTGTTGCTCCTGCTGGGAGGTGGCGGACTCCAGAGGTGGGAAGCCCAAGGGGAGACGGTGATCTGGAGTTACACTGCTTCTCCGGAGGGGAGGGTGGCCTGCGGCCCCACTGCTGCTCCCAGGCAGCCCTGAGGTCAGCCACATCAGCCATTGCAGAAATCACAGAGGTCACAGAATCCAAAGCTTCCATAAACACCGTGACAGACTAGCAATCTTATTTATAAACAGTGGAACAGTTTCCACATGAGAGCAATTCCATTGCCTTTATAAGATCTGGACCTTAGTTACCTGCTAGAAGAGAAGGTGAAATAGTGTGAAGAAAAAACAAAAAATCCTGATTAGAAAATATTTTTGCAAGTAAAAATATTGAGTTACAGTCACTGCAAATCATGGAATCATATTATTAGTTGTTCCCAAGTATTCAGACACCTGCTAAATATTTATGAAATGTGCACAAGTAACAAAAATGTCATGAGTTGTAGGACAAAATGCATGTGTGACAGTTCATGCTGGAAACTGCATTATTCACTATTCGTCATCTCCCCTTCAAAGTTTTCCACTCAGGAACAGAAACAATAACATGTCACTTAAGTAACCAACCAATATTTATAGCGATTAGTTTATTTTATTCATTTATTTAGATTTTAATTACTTTAAAATAAAAGGAGAATATGCTAATAAACAAACAGACTTGTCAATTACCTCAGCTCAAACCAAATAAATCAGCAACAATCAGCATTCATCAACCTCCCTACACAATCCTCACAAGTGCTCCAGAGTTGAAGTGAACAGTTTGAGAACCACCTACAGACTGAAAATTAATTGTCCAAACTATTCGTGAATATTTACAAGTGATAAACACCTCTGAAGAAAATCAGGATCTGTTTATGAATGATTCTTTAACCAAGAAAGAGATTGAATTCAGAACTAGTATTATTCACCACCAATAGCTCTGCTAATTCCTCCAGGAATTTCTGCTGCTTTTCTCTTATGGTTCTATCATGACACTATATGATCCTGTACCTTCCATATCAGAGAGCAGAGCGAGTCACTCACTTTCATTTTGAACATATTTACAAAATATCTGCTCAATATCCATTTATCTTCACAAGAGGCCAAACTAAAATCCCAGATCTGAATTATCTGACATTTGAGGTGTTTGAAATCTAGATCCAAATTTAGTGGCATGAGCTCATTTCTAAAGACTGCAGAGTTCTCTTCTGAAAAAATATTACCTTCCTGTGATGCACTAATTCCCATGTGTGCACTTTGCCTTCAGTGTAATATAATATTAGATAAAGGCATCTTTACCTCTGGGTGAGTAATTTTTTAGCATTGCTGATCTGACTAAAAGGAAGATTAATTGGAAAAGCAGCGTAACAATACATATTAGTAAGATTCCAAAGCCTGGCAGGCTGATTAGTTGTAAAGATTATTTTTTACCTAGATTTTTAAGGTGGCCAAAAAGACCTTTTAAAGTACATAAATCAATAAATTACTAGTTCCAACCCCAAATGAGGATTATAGTGTATGTAAACTTAGCCAGTGCATATTTAAGGCCAAATTATTTCTCTCTGCAGACATGCCTTCCAATAGGTCTCATATGTAGTCTGATTTTTCACTCCATTACACCAGTTTTCTGCTGCTAGACTGCCATTGGCTTCAGAGGACTTACATGGAGTAATAGCAGCATACCAGAGTGGAGAATCAGGCCGACACTGTAAATGCAAAATCATTAAGTCCCTTTTAATTCTGGCCGGACAGGCCCTGCCTCCTACTAATTTACAAGTTCTAGGGGAGTAACCTGCATGGGTTGGGTCATAGTTCCTTCCCGCTGGTGCATCAGGAAACAGACAAACCTGCAGGCTGTGCTTAGGCCCCTGAATTCCATTGCTCTTTCTGCAGAGGGCCTTATGAAAGGAACAGCCTCCATTCATGGTTTAAGGCAGCCAAAATGGTGGCAGGAAGCATCTGCTCTGCTTGCATTGCCTTTTGTACCTGCAGGGTATTTTTCTGGTGGGCCCCCATGTACTGCATCTGCCAGAATTTGGCACCTCTTTGAAAATTATTTCCTCACTTACTTGCCAAGGTCTAGACAGGGCTGTGTGTTTCACCATGGTAGAGAATTGGATGATTAGCTACCCTATAAGGATTTTACTCCAGTACTGGTTACAGTCAGGGATGGGATTCAGATGAAGTAGCCCTTAGGTCTTTTCTAGTCTGGCAGGCTTTATGTTTAGAAAGGGAATTAATGGCTCTGCATTTTTTAGCTCAGTATTTTGTAGCCTTTTGTTTTATTTAAAATGAATTTAGTAATGTTCACCACTGTGAGTTTGGCTCTGGCGGCTACAGGTTCAAGCTTAGCAGAGTGAAAGACACCTCTGCTACTTGCTTCAGCGTTAGAGTCTCTAGGGACACATAAAGAACAAAGGTAGTGACCATACAGACATTCACAAATACAAGGTCTAGACTGTTTTACAAGTTTTATTAAAGTTATGATGGCCCAAGCATATAGAAATACCATACAGGCCTATGCCCAAGTTACAAATCTAGTTATATACTTAACAACAGAGTTAGGGTCTGATGGGTCTCTCATAGCTTGCTCATCAGTAGAGGGGTGTTCCTTCTGGAGTCACCCAAAGGAGGCTCAGTTTTCCTATTCTGGGCAACCCTTTTTTATAATGTGATTCTGTCTATACCTACATTCTGCGCAAGTCCATAAAAGTGTCAACCCTCTTTTCTCTTATTGGTCTGTGTCCCCTGGAAACTTATGGGACCCCAATTTTACACAGGTTATGTAAGTTCCCTTTATTCTCATTAGCACTGACACTCAACCTGTATCCTGTGGTTAAGACACATGTCAGAGACAAATGCGCCTTTACAGTATTTTTATGAGCTAATATTAATCTCCTGGTAATTCTGCACAATATTACCACTTGGTACCTCTTTTCCCATAATCTTTGGGCATCAGGTTATTTTCTGGTCACTTATGTCATCATTTTTTGTCTCCAAGACCTAAAACAGCTAAGCTAAAATCTTGCAGGACTCAGCCTACAGGTTCTTGCACTTCAGCTTGTCTTACTCATGTCTATCTAATTCTTGGTTCCTCTAAAAACTGATCAGTCTTATACTTTTTTAATCCTACAAATTAACTCTAATTAACATACAATGAATATATGTAATATATCATATTGATTAATCATAACATCACACAATAAATAAATAATAAACTAAAATCATTGGCTACAATTTAGATTCCTTTACAGATCAAATTCATCCAGATACAAAACGCCTGCATAAGGCATGTGGAGAGACTGACAATATCCTGGATAAACCTTATGGAATTAAAATAAACTTTATTGAATTAAATTAAACCTTATTGATTTAGGTTTAATACATTTGGGGTCTGTTGTATTAAAAATGCAATTATGTGTGTGTTATTGTATTGTATGTGCCTTCTATAATGGGAGGAAGATGTTAACATAATTCCTCCATTATCAGCCCTTTGAAGCCTCCCTGCTAGAGAAGTCCCCATATACTACTTCAAAACCAGATTCTCCAAGTTCCAACAGATAAAGGATTTTTGGGTAAGTAGCCTAGTTTAAAACTGTCTCAGGGCCTTCCTCCTGATCTGGCAAATGAATAGGACCCCTGGGCCACAGTGGGTCCCAATCCTTAGGGAAGGATTGGAAGGACTTGGCCTACTGAGGCCCATGAGACGGGGTGCACGCTCTGAGCTGAGGCTGTTTTGAACTTGTGACCATAAAAGAGAACCCCCTTTGTGGAGTTTTGAAGGACTGCTCCTGCCAGAGCCCATGTTAGCGCTGGGGTGATGTCTGATAAGCTTATTAGTAAGTGTGTAGGTTCTCCGATTGTTTTAATGTTTTCTCTGTGGTGCTTTTACCTTAACAATAAAATAAGCTAGCATAAAAAGAGCTGTGTGCTACCTATAAATGGGGGCATTCACACTGTTAACCATCTCTGAAGGGGAAATAAGCAGCTGCACTTGGGCAACCTGTCTGTTTTGTGAATAACACAGGGAAGGCAGGGAACTCTTCAGCCTGGAAATACTCCCGTTAGAAGGGAGGGAGGAAGCCTTTGCTGGCCTGCTGAGGGGAAACATAAGTGCAGCTTTCCTGAACTGTGACAATGTCCTCCAGGCCATATAAACCCTGTGATTAGATGGAATGGCCTCTCCAACATGGCTGCAGAGGGGCTCTCCATACTGGTTACAAGTAGGCTCTAAATAGCCCTACAACCCGCTCATAGGCTGGGAGTGAATTCCATAGCCCCTGGTCTCTGCACAGTCCTCCACCCAAAGCCCGAGTAGCCTCTCTAAGGTCCCCATTACTACTGTATCTGAGCACTTCACAGTTTTTAATGTATTTATCTTCCCAACACCCCGTGAGGTAGGAAAGTACTATGGTCTTTGTTTTACAAATAGCAACTGAGACACCAAGAAGATAAGTGTCCAAGGTCTGTGACCACACAGGGACATGAACCTAGGTCTTCCAATTCCTCCAGAAGTAACCTAAACACTGGACCATCCTTCCTCTCAGCTAATCAGGCTTTGTGCAAAGAGGGTGACCTTCACCCCTGTATAAATAAGGGCAGCAGAGGTACCTTATTGCCAACAAAACAAAGAGACATGGAAGGATCTTCTGTCTTCAGGCCTAATTCTGCTATAAGTAGGTGCAAGTTCCATGATATCCAATGGGAGATTATATAGATATAGATAATTAAAGTGCCTGGTACCCAAGACTCTCAAGCCATTTTATAAACAGTAGTGAATTTATCCTCACTACTAGTTATAAGGTACGTCACTATTATTATCCCCATTTTACAGATGCAGAAAATGGAGGCATCCAAGAATAAGTGACTCAGTTCAGGATTACAATGACATAAATAAATGACAAAACTAGAATCTTGTAAACTGACTCACAGGCTAATGAGGTTAGCCTCAAAACCAACCTTTCCTTCCGTGGGCTGACCACTAACTTTTATAAAGGCAGTATGTGAGGAAGACACTCCTCCACCACTTGCTTGGGCAGATGTGGGTATGTATACACTCTCCTATACATGCATTAGTATAACTGTATGATGAGGTTATGCTACAAGCACCTTGTAAGCAGTTACTATTTTCTATGAATGCTCAGTCTCATTTGCCAAAAGTATTTGAAAGCAAGGACCTGAATATTATCTGCAGTGCTGTGTGTCACCTGCTCACTCCATCCCCCCTCCCTCTGTCACTTGCTCTCCCCAACCCTTGCTCACTCACTCATTTTCACAGGGCTGGGCAGGGGGTTGGGGTGCAGAAAAGGGTGAGGGCTCTGGCTGGGGATGCAAGCTCTGACCTGGGGCCACAAATGAGGGGGTTGGACAGGGCCATCCTTAGGCATATGCAGCTGCATAGGGCACCCAAAAATTTGGGGCAACCCTGGGTCTTAGTGTTCACCCTCCTACCTCTTCCTATCCCTGTTCTGACCCTTCTTGCTGACTCCCACCGCACCTGGCTGCTGCAGCCTGGTGAGTCTGCCTCTGGAGGGGATCTAGTACTTAAAAATGAAAAAGCCTCCAGCCTGTCAGACCTATTAGCACAACACTGAACCTGTTAAATGTATTCATTACCACTTGAATGGCTCTCTAACAGGCATTTGCCAATCCCCCAGGTATATACTGTCAGTTTCTGAATTTACTGACAAAAACAGTTGTGCATTACTGTAATATTTACTCAGGCCATGTCTACATCTAAAATTTTGCAGCGCTGGTTGTTACAGCTGTATTAGTACAGCTGTATAGGGCCAGCGCTGCAGAGTGGCCACACTTACAGCAACCAGCGCTGCAAGTGGTGTTAGATGTGGCCACACTGCAGCGCTGTTGGGCGGCTTCAATGGGGGTTCGGGGAACGAGAGAGCAAACCGGGAAAGGAGACCAGCTTCGCCGCGGTTTGCTCTCGCGTTCCCGGAACCACCCAGCAAACCTCAGGGAAGGAGACCTGCTTGTTCGGGGAACGCGAGAGCAAACCGGGAAAGGAGACCAGCTTCGCTGCGGTTTGCTCTCACGTTCCCCGAACCACCCTGCAAACCGCAGGGAAGGAGACCTGCTTGCTCGGGGGTTCGGGGAACGCGAGAGCAAACCGGGAAAGGAGACCAGCTTCGCCGCGGTTTGCTCTCGCTTTCCCGTAACCACCCGGCAAACCTCAGGGAAGGAGACCTGCTTGCTCGGGGGTTCGGGGAACGCGAGAGCAAACCGGGAAAGGAGACCAGCTTCGCCGCGGTTTGCTCTCGCGTTCCCCGAACCACCCGGCAAACCTCAGGGAAGGAGACCTGCTTGCTCCGGGGTTCGGGGAACGAGAGAGCAAACCGGGAAAGGAGACCAGCTTCGCCGCGGTTTGCTCTCGCGTTCCCGGAACCACCCAGCAAACCTCAGGGAAGGAGACCTGCTTGCTCGGGGGTTCGGGGAACGAGAGAGCAAACCGGGAAAGGAGACCAGCTTCGCCGCGGTTTGCTCTCGCGTTCCCCGAACCACCCTGAAAACCGCAGGGAAGGAGACCTGCTTGCTCGGGGGTTCGGGGAACGCGAGAGCAAACCGGGAAAGGAGACCAGCTTCGCCGCGGTTTGCTCTCGCGTTCCCGGAACCACCCGGCAAACCTCAGGGAAGGAGACCTGCTTGCTCGGGGGTTCGGGGAACGCGAGAGCAAACCGGGAAAGGAGACCAGCTTCGCCGCGGTTTGCTCTCGCGTTCCCCGAACCACCCGGCAAACCTCAGGGAAGGAGACCTGCTTGCTCCGGGGTTCGGGGAACGAGAGAGCAAACCGGGAAAGGAGACCAGCTTCGCCGCGGTTTGCTCTCGCGTTCCCGGAACCACCAGCAAACCTCAGGGAAGGAGACCTGCTTGCTCGGGGGTTCGGGGAACGAGAGAGCAAACCGGGAAAGGAGACCAGCTTCGCCGCGGTTTGCTCTCGCGTTCCCCGAACCACCCTGAAAACCGCAGGGAAGGAGACCTGCTTGCTCGGGGGTTCGGGGAACGCGAGAGCAAACCGGGAAAGGAGACCAGCTTCGCCGCGGTTTGCTCTCGCGTTCCCCGAACCACCCTGAAAACCGCAGGGAAGGAGACCTGCTTGCTCGGGGGTTCGGGGAACGCGAGAGCAAACCGGGAAAGGAGACCAGCTTCGCCGCGGTTTGCTCTCGCGTTCCCGGAACCACCCAGCAAACCTCAGGGAAGGAGACCTGCTTGCTCGGGGGTTCGGAAAAGGAGACCAGCTTTGCCGCGGTTTGCTCTCGCGTTCCCGGAACCACCCAGCAAACCTCAGGGAAGGAGACCTGCTTGCTCGGGGTTCGGGGAACGAGAGAGCAAACCGGGAAAGGAGACCAGCTTCGGCGCGGTTTGCTCTCGCGTTCCCGGAACCACCCAGCAAACCGCAGGGAAGGAGACCTGCTTGCTCGGGGTTCGGGGAACGAGAGAGCAAACCGGGAAAGGAGACCAGCTTCGCTGCGGTTTGCTCTCACGTTCCCGGAACCACCCAGCAAACCTCAGGGAAGGAGACCTGCTTGCTCGGGGGTTCGGGGAACGCGAGAGCAAACCAGGAAAGGAGACCAGCTTCGCCGCGGTTTGCTCTCGCGTTCCCGGAACCACCCAGCAAACCTCAGGGAAGGAGACCTGCTTGCTCGGGGTTCGGGGAACGCGAGAGCAAGCCGGGGAAGGAGACCAGCTTGATTACCAGAGGCTTCCTCAGGTATGCTGGGATACCTGCTTATTCCACGGAGGTCAAGAAAAGCGCTGGTAAGTGTCTATACTTGATTACCAGCGCTGGATCACCAGCGCTGGATCCTCTACACCAGAGACAAAACGGGAGTACGGCCAGCGCTGCAAACAGGGAGTTGCAGCGCTGGTGGTGCCCTGCAGATGTGTACACCTCCTAAGTTGCAGCACTGTAACTCCCTCACCAGCGCTGCAACTTTCTGATGTAGACAAGCCCTGAGTATTCATCTTTAGCCTTATGCCTGGTCTACACTACACGTTTAAACCGATTTTAGTAGCATTAAACCGATTTAACCCTGCAACCGTCCACACAACGAGGCCCTTTATATCCATATAAAGGGCTCTTAAAACCGGTTTCTGTACTCCTCCCCGATGAGAGGAGTAGCACTGAAATCGGTATTGCCATGTTGGATTAGGGTTAGTGTGGCCACAAATCGATGGTATTGGCCTCCGGGCGGTATCCCACAGTGCACCACTGTGACCACTCTGGAAAGCAACCTGAACTTGGATGCACTGGCCAGGTAGACAGGAAAAGCCCCACAAACTTTTGAATTGCATTTCCTGTTTGCCCAGCATGGAGCTCTGATCAGCATGGGTGGCGATGCAGTCCCAAATCCAAAAAGAGCTCCAGCATGGACCGTACGGGAGATACTGAATCTGATCGCTGTATGGGGAGACAAATCTGTTCTATCACAGCTCCATTACAGAAGATGAAATGCCAAAGCATTTGAAAAAAATCTCCAGGCAATGATACAGAGTCCACAGCACAGTGCTGTGTGGCAAGCGTAACGGAAAGCCAAAGAATCAAATGGACGCTCATGGAGGAAGGGAGGCAGTACTGAGGACTCCAGCTATCCCACAGTCCCCGAAAAGTATTTGCATTCTTGGCTGAGCTCCCAATACCTGTAAGGTCAAACACATTGTCCCGGGATGGTTCAGGTTATAGCTCGTCAATTTAGCCACCTCCTCCCCCATGAAAGAAAAGGGAAAAAAATCGTTTGACTTTTTTCAATGTCACCCTATGTCTACTGCATGCTGCTGGTAGATGGGGTGCTGCAGCACTGAACAGCAGCATCCTCTCCCCTCCCCTCCCCGGTGGCAGATGGTACAGTGCAGAAGGACTGGTAGCCGGCCTTATCATCCCATGAGTGCTCCTGGCTGGTCTCAGGTGAGGTCGGCCGGGGGCACCTAGGTAAAAATAGGAATGACTCCCGGTTATTCCTGGCAGATGGTACAGAACAACAGGTAACCATCCTCATCATAGCAACTGGAGGCTGAGCTCCATCAGCCCCCCTCCCTCCCCCGCCTTCATGTCTAAAGAAAAGATTCTGTACTACCTGGACTATCATAGCAGCGGGATGCTGGGCTCCTCTCCCCACCACCATTTAATGTCCTGTCTGGACTATCATAGCAGCTGGAGGCTGCTTCCCCCTCATTTTATCTCACTAAAAAGTCAGTGTTTCTTATTCCTGCATTCTTTATTACTTCATCACACAAATAGGGGGAGCCTGCAACGGTAGCCCAGGATAGTTGAGGGTGGAGGGAAACAAGGGGTGGGGTTGTTGCAGGGGCACCCCCATGAATGGCATACAGCTCATCATTTCTGCGGGATCTGACACAGAGCAGCTGTGCTCTCTGGTACACTGGTTCTGTAGTATACTTGCCCCATATTCTAGGCAGGACTGACTATTTTTAGATACAACATAAAGGAGGGAAATGACCCCGGGAGTCATTCCCATTTTTGCCTTTACGCCCCCGGCCGACCTCAGCGAAGGTCAGCCAGGAGCACCCATGACAGTAGCAGACAGTACAGAACGACTGATAACCATCATCTCATTGCCAATTTACAATAGCACAGCAGACGGTACAGAACAACTGGTAACCGTCTCTGCTACCTTGCAAGGCAAGGCAAAGACAAATGAATGCTGCTGTGTAGCATTGCAGTACCGCCTGTCAGCGGCATCCAGTACACATACGGTGACAGTGACAAAAGGCAAAATGGGCTCCACGGTTGCCATGATATGGCATCTGCCGGGGCAATCCAGGGAAAAAGGGAACGAAATGATTGTCAGCTGTTGCTTTCACGGAGGAAGGAATGAGTGACATTTACCCAGAATCACCCGCAACACTGTTTTTGCACCATCATGCATTGGATCTCAACCCAGAATTCCAATGGGCGGGAGAGACTGCAGGAACTATGGGATAGCTACAGGATAGCTACCCACAGTGCAACGCTCCAGAAATCGACTCTAGCCTCAGTACATGGACGCACACCACCGAATTATTGTGCTTTGTGTGGCTGCGTGCACTTGACTTAAACCGGTTTTGTAAAACAGATTGTATAATGTAAAATTGGAATAATCCTGTAGTGTAGACGTACCCTTAAATGCTTGGATCTTCTGACATAGTTTTTTAAATAAATCCTTCAAAAGGCCACCCTTATCTAAAATACACATGTGAGTCCAGGCTGCGATCAGGCATAGAGGCACCAGTTTAATAATACTACCTAAAGCCCCATAATCTGAAAGATAGCCCTGAGTTTGGAGTGTGGGAGGGGGACTACAGGCAGGGGCAGGATAGGGCATGGGAGGGGGCACAGGCTTTGGGCTGGAGGCACAGGATCTGGAGTGGGGTCAGAAATGAGGGGTTCAGGAGGTGTGGGGGCTCCAGACTGGGGGTTGAGGTCTGGCTTGGGCTCTAGCTGAGGGGTGCGGGCTCTGGGCTGGGACTGAGGGGTTTAGAGTGTGGGAGACGGTTCAGGATGTGGGAGGGCATTTGGGTGCAAGAGGGGGCTCAGGACTGGGGCAGGGACTTGGGATGCAGGAAGGAGTCAGGGATGCAAGCTCCAGGCAGCACTTACCTAAGGTGGTTCCCAGAAACAGCCAGCATTTCACTTCAGCTCCTAGGTGAAGGTGCAGCCAGGTGGCTCTGTGCACTACCTTCATCCTCAGGCACCGCCCTTGCAGTACCCATTGACTGGGAACTGCAGCCAATGGGAGCTGCAGAACTGGCAGCATATGAAGCCCCGCATGGCAATGGCTCCACCTAGGAGCCAGAGGGACATGCCAGCCACTTCCAGGAGCTGCGCAGAGCCAGGGCAGGCAGGGAGCCTTGCCTTAGCCCTGCTACACTGCCAACTGGACTTTTAATGGCCCGGTCAGTGGTGCTGACCGGAGCTGCCAGGATCCCTTTTCGACTGGGTGTTCCAGTCGAGAACCGGATGTCTGACAACACAAATCACAGGCCCCAAATTAGAAACCACTGTTTGTGCCCACTGAAATCAATTGCAAAACTCACATTGATTTCTATGGGATCTGTATCCTAGACAAATAAAACTAGCAAGTTGCAACAATATGTGTTTATGCTTTTTTAAAGGGATACATGAGAAAGACAGTTTAACCAACTCTTCAACTTTGTATTCATTAGCAAATATCAATACTGAGAGAATTTACAGCACTCAGAGAACAGCAGCACCATCTTGAGGCCATCAGAGAATTAAATAAATGGGTAAAAATTTGGTTTGGACTACAAACCAATGACATTTTATCTTTGACTGCAAAGAGAGATTTGTTTTTATCTCTGTATTCCGAGAGAAAACTGATTGTCCATCTGTGTTCTTATTTTGGCCTTGGTTAAAACACACATTTATAAACAACTGTCCCTTTTCAGTACAGTTCTTGGTGGGTTCTTCTGATTTCTAATTTCATTTTTTTTATTT
Source organism: Gopherus evgoodei (assembly GCF_007399415.2). Lineage (NCBI taxonomy): Eukaryota > Metazoa > Chordata > Testudines > Testudinidae > Gopherus > Gopherus evgoodei. The sequence goes on along the minus strand of NC_044324.1, from coordinate 180,675,885 downwards.
GTAATTTCCTGATTTCTTCGGTTGATTAATTAGTGCTCAGAGTCTGCATTGGTGATATCTGGAGGCATCTGGCAAAATTCTCCCCTTTCATTCACATTCTGTGGGTCTTTTCAGAATGTTATTGTATATTCTATACTTAAGGTTACATTTATGTCATGGAGGTCACTGAAGTCATGAAATAAGACGGTTACTCACCTTTGTAACTGTTGTTCTTCGAGATGTGTTGCTCACATCCATTCCAGTTAGGTGTGCGCGCCGCGCGTGCACGCTCGTCGGAAACTTTTTACCCTAGCAACTCCAGTGGGCCGGCAGGTCGTCCCCTAGAGTGGCGTCGCCATGGCACCCGATATATACCCCTGCCGGCCCACCCGCTCCTCAGTTCCTTCTTGCCGGCTACTCCGACAGTGGGGAAGGAGGGCGGGTGTGGAATGGATGTGAGCAACACATCTCGAAGAACAACAGTTACAAAGGTGAGTAACCGTCTTTTCTTCTTCGAGTGATTGCTCACATCCATTCCAGTTAGGTGAATCCCAAGCCATACCTAGGCGGTGGGGTCGGAGTGAGAAGTTGCGGCATGGAGCACTGCAGATCCGAAGGCCGCGTCCTCTGTTGACTGCTGGACCAGGGCGTAGTGGGAAGCAAAGGTGTGGACCGATGACCAGGTCGCTGCCCGACAGATTTCCTGGATGGGCACACGGGCGAGGAAAGCCAGCAACGACGCCTGCGCCCTGGTAGAATGCGCAGTCACACGGCCCGTAGGAACGTGGGCCAGCTCATAGCAGGTCCTGATACAGGATGTTACCCATGAGGATAACCTCTGCGAGGAAATGGGAAGCCCCTTCATGCGGTCCGCTACTGCCACGAAAAGCTGGGGGGATTTGCGGAACGGTTTGGTCCTCTCCACATAGAACGCGAGAGCCCTACGGACATCAAGCGAGTGGAGTTGTTGCTCCCTGCCTGAAGAATGAAGTTTCGGGAAAAAAAACCAGGAGGAATATCTCTTGGTTGACGTGGAAGGCTGAGACCACCTTGGGGAGAAAGGCAGGGTGTGGCCTCAGCTGCACCTTATCTTTATGGAAGACTGTATACGGGGGGTCTACCGTGAGAGCCCGGAGTTCCGACACCCGTCTAGCTGAGGTAATAGCTACTAGAAAGGCAGTCTTCCAAGAAAGATAGAGTAGGGAGCAAGTAGCTAACGGCTCGAAGGGGGCCCCATGAGCTGAGACAACACCAGGTTAAGATCCCAGGTCGGGGCAGGGAGTCGGACGTTAGGGTATAGACGTTCCAGCCCCTTCAGGAATCTAGTCACCGTCGGGTGAGAAAAAACGGAGCGGCCATCCCCACCCGGGTGAAAGGTGGAGATAGCCGCCAGGTGGACCCGCAGGGACGATATCGCCAGGCCCTGTTGTTTGAGGGACCAAATATAGTCCAAAATATTGGCCACCGAAACTTCCATTGGGAGGAGACCTTTCTCCACGCACCAACAGGAGAAACGCTTCCACTTGGCCGAGTATGTCGCTCTAGTGGAAGGCTTCCTGCTGCCCAAGAGTACCTCACGTACCGGGGTGGAGCAGCGCAACTCAGAACTGGTCAGCCATGCAGGAGCCACGCTGCTAGGTGCAGCGACTGGAGGTCAGGGTGACAGAGAGTTCCGTGGTCCTGGGTGATCAGGTCCGGGTGAAGGGGCAGGGGAACAGGGTCGGCTATGGCCAGGTCCAGCAACATGGGGTACCAATGCTGTCTGGGCCACGCCGGGGCTACCATGATCACGCGGGCCCTGTCCCTGCGCACCTTCAGAAGGACCCTGTGGACCAGCGGGAACGGGGGGAACGCGTAGAACAAGTGGGTCATCCACGGAATAAGGAAGGCGTCCGCTATAGACCCGGGTTCCCGGCCCTGAAAAGAGCAGAACACCTGGCATTTCCTGTTCCCCCCGGACGCGAAGAGGTCCACACGGGGACAACCCCACCTCTGGAAGATCAAGAGGGCGACATCCGGGCGAAGGGACCACTCGTGCGAGAGGAAGGATCTGCTCAGGCGGTCCGCCAGCGTGTTCCGTACTCCGAGGAGGAAGGAAGCCGTGAGGTGAATGGAGTGGGCTATGCAAAAGTCCCAGAGTCGCATCGCCTCGTGACATAGGGGAGAGGATCTGGTGCCGCCCTGCTTGTTGATATAGTACATGGTCGTCGTGTTGTTGGTAAATACCGCGACACAACGACCCTGAAGCTGGTGACGGAACGTTTGACAAGCAAGGCGGACCGCTCTCAGCTCCCGCATGTTGATGTGCAGCTTCACCTCCTGTGGGGACCACAGGCCCTGTGTTCTCAGGGTTCCCAGGTGGGCCCCCCAACCGAGATCTGAGGCATCCGTCGTTAGGGACACCGAGGGCTGGGGCGGATGGAATGGGAGCCCCGCACACACTACGGACTGGTCTAGCCACCAGCTGAGAGAATCCAACACCCCCTGGGGGATTGTGATCAGCATGTCCAGTGGTTGCCTTGCCGGCCGGTAATGTGCGATGAGCCACGACTGGAGGGGCCTCATGCGGAGCCGAGCGTATCCGGTCACAAATATGCATGCTGCCATATGGCCTAACAGGGTTAGACATGTCCGTATCGATGTCAAGGGGGCTGCCCGCAAGCGCTGAACGATCGCCGACAACGCCTGGAACCTTGGCAACGGCAGAAGGGCCCTGGCCACGGTGGAGTCCAGGACGGCCCCAATGAACTCCACCCTCTGCGAGGGGAGGAGGGTGGACTTGTCCATGTTGATCATGAGGCCCAAGGTAGCAAACAGGCCGGTGATCCTGCGGACGTGGCTGCAAACCTGTAGCTCCGACGTGCCCCGAATTAACCAATCGTCTAGGTAAGGGAACACGTGGATACGACTGCGCCGAAGATGTGCCACAACGACGGCCATGCATTTTGTGAATACCCTCGGAGCCGTAGAAAGGCCAAATGGGAGGACTGCAAATTGGTAGTGAAGGCGGCCCACCACGAATCGAAGGAATCGTCTGTGGTGTGGCCATATGGCAATATGAAAATAAGCGTCCTGCATGTCGAGGGCGGCATACCAGTCTCCCGGATCCAGGGATGGAATAATGGTCCCCAGGGATACCATGCGGAACTTCAACTTCGCTAAGTACTTGTTGAGCTCTCGCAGGTTGAGGATAGGCCTGACGCCTCCCTTGGCCTTGGGGATCAGAAAGTAGCGGGAATAAACCCCCTTGCCTTTCTCGTTTTCCGGAACCGCCTCTATAGCTCCTTTGTTGAGGAGCGTCTGTACCTCCTGCCGAAGGAATTGCTCGTGAGAGGGGTCCCTGAAGAGGGACGAGGAAGGGGGGCGGGAGGGAGGAAATGATACAAACTGCAGGCGGTATCCCGTCTGCACCGTGCGTAAGACCCAGCGATCGGATGTTATTTGGGTCCACGCCTGGAGGAAAAACGAAAGGCGGTTGGAAAACGGGGGGGAAGGATCCGTGGGGGAAACTGGTACTGCGCCCTCGGGCGCACCTTCAAAACGAAGGTTTGGGCCCAGGCGGGGGCTTGGAGGAGCTTTGATTCTGCCCCCCTTGGTTCCCCGACTGTCTGCGCCTTCCATTCCTGCCACAGCGCCTATTAAGGTCCTGCCGCTGGCGGAACTGGGCGTATGGCCGAGGCTGCTGCTGTTGTTGCGGCCGGAAGGGTCTGCGCTGCGTCCCAGGCGTGTGCATCCCAAGGGAGCACATAATGACCCGATTGTCCTTAAGACTTTTCAGTCTGGGGTCTGTCTTTTCTGAGAACAGGCCCTGGCCTTCGAACAGGAGGTCCTGGATGGTGTATTGGAGCTCCGGTGGAAGGCCAGAAACCTGAAGCCAGGAGATGCGGCACATCGTTACCCCCGAGGCGAGGGTACGGGCAGCCGAGTCTGCAGCGTCCAAAGAGGCCTGCAACGAGGTTCGTGCAACCTTCTTGCCCTCGTCAAGAATCGCCGCGAATTCCTGACGAGCCTCTTGTGGCAGCAGCTCTTTAAACTTGTCCGCTGCCACCCATGAGTTAAAAGCGTAGCGGCTAAGAAGGGCTTGCTGATTGGAAACCCTGAGCTGAAGGGCCCCAACCAAGTAGACCTTGTGGCCGAGGAGGTCCATACGCCTGGCCTCCTTGGATTTGGGGGCTGGGGCTTCCTGTCCGTGACGCTCCCTCTCGTTCACCGACTGCACCACCAGGGAACATGGTGTCGGGTGAATGTGGAGGTACTCATAGCCCTTGGAGGGGGCCATGTACTTCCTTTTGACGCCCCTCGCCGTAGGGGGGATGGAGGCCGGTGACTGCCAGATTGTATTGGCGTTGGCCTGGATCGTCCTAATGAAGGGGAGGGCGACCCTGGTGGGAGCATCGGAGGAGAGGATGCTGACGACGGGGTCCTCGATCTCAGAGACCTCCTCGGCTTGCAGGCTCAGATTCTGTGCTATGCGCCTGAGGAGGTCCTGATGTGCCCTGAGATCTAGCGGAGGAGGGCTATTGGAGGAAGTGCCAGCCACCGCTTCGTCAGGAGAGGAGGATGAGGAGACCCCTGGCAAGAAAGTGTCCAGCGGGGGGTCCGCCTCAGTCCTCGCCTCTGGCTCAGGAGGAAGACCAGGGTCTTGCTGCTTCGATCCTTCCTCCCCATCCGGGGAGGCAGGGGGGCGGGACAACGATGCCTCCGGCACCCTGTGCTCTGCCGTTGCAGGCCTAGGAGGAAGCTGTTGGGGGCCCTGGGCTTGATGGTACGCCCAGGGTGTCCAGAACCCCCACTGCTGCGGACCCTGGTCCTGTTTCAGAGGGTCCTGGAAGAGAGCCGCTTGTCTGTCGGTGCCCAGCGCATATACGCTGTCCGCCTGTGATGACACCGACGGCTGTCTGGAAGGCCATGGCGGGGCCGACCGCAGCTGGTAAGAGTCTCCGCGGTCCGGCACCGAAGATGTTCTCGGTGCCGGGACCGGTACCGGGAGTCATACCGGTGCCGGGATCGGGACCGGTACCGGCCGCTGCTTCGGTGCCGGGATCGGGACCGGGACCTGCCACCGACGCGGTGCCGGGAGGTCGACCGGGACCGGGACCTGCCACCAGCTCGGTGCCGGGAGGTCGACCGGTGCGCTGAACGATGGCGAGACTGGCTCTTAGAGTCCCGGTGTCGGTATTGGCGGCTGGAACCAGACCGTGACCATCTGGAGGCCGATCGGTGCCGCGAGTACGACCGGTACCGCCGAGGGGAGCAGTGCCGGGACTGCGAGCGGCGGCGGGATCTCGAGCGACCGTGGCGTCGGGACCTCGATCGCGAGCGTGAGTCCTGAGACGGCGCCGTCATCATGGGTTTGCCCCTGGATGCTACCCGCACCGGAGGTACCGGGGGTGGCGGCTGAGTTGACTCAGTCAGGGCAATGAGGCCCCGTGCCGAGGCGAAGGTCTCTGGAGTGGATGGGACCAATAGCTCAACCCCAGATCTTATGGGGGAGCTCGGCGGGACCGGACTCGACAGACCCACCGGGCCCGGAGTCGACGGTGCCGGTGGCGCCGCGGCAGATGTCGATGCCGGGCGCTCCACTCGAGTCTGCCTGGCTGGAGTTGCAGACTTCGATGGTCTTGTTTCTGCACCCGGTGCCGGGGAAGGTCGGTGCCGGGGAGTCTTTCCGGTGCCGGTGCGATCCGATGCCGGTGTAGAGATCACGGTCTGCGAAGCTGCTGGGTCAAGTGCCGCTTCCATTAGGAGAGTCCTAAGTCTCTGGTCTCTCTCCTTCTTTGTTCTGGGCTTAAAAGCCTTGCAAATGCGGCACTTGTCCGACCTGTGCGATTCCCCCAGGCACTTTAGACACGCGTCGTGAGGGTCGCTGGTCGGCATAGGCTTCTTACAGGCCGCACATTGCTTAAAGCCCGGCGAACCAGGCATGAACCCGGTGCCGGGAAGGGCTACGGCCCAAACCGGCTAACAACTATGTACAATATTATTTACACTATAAACTAAATAACTAACTATACTTAACCACTAACTAACAACGGTAGTAACAAGGAGAGCTAGGGACGTGGAGGACAGCAATGCCGCGCTCCACAGTTCCAACGACCGACACGCTATAAGAAGGAACTGAGGAGCGGGTGGGCCGTCAGGGGTATATATCGGGTGCCATGGCAGCGCCACTCTAGGGGGCGACCTGCCGGCCCACTGGAGTTGCTAGGGTAAAAAGTTTCCGACGAGCGTGCACACGCGGCACGCACACCTAACTGGAATGGATGTGAGCAATCACTCGAAGAAGAACTGAGTTCCAGCAACCTCCGTGTCTTCCCTGCCACAGAGCAGCATGATGTGTTTTCCTTTAACCTTTCCCATTTTTCCTTATTCTTTTTTTTTTTTAATTGTTAATTAAACAACTTGTATTTCCTTTAAATTGTATGAAATGATCAGTGGGTCAGGAAGGTGCCCAGTCCAGAGTATCCCAGAATGTGGACACCCTAGCCCCTGTCCTGAGTGACCATAGCAGGGTTGGGTCAAGCCCCCCAAGAGCCCTGGGCCTAGCCTTGTCCAGGTTATGAGGACTCTGCCAGACAGGAGAGTGGAAGGGGAGTCCTCAAGGGCAGGGAGGCCTCTGGGTAAAGGAAGTGGGAGTGAGGACTCAGATCCTTTCGCTAGCCCACTTCACCAGGGTAATGCAGAAGCCAGGAGAGTTCCCCACAATAGTGAGACCAATCCCCCACTTACACTTGCATTCAGCCCTCTTAGAGATAGGGGCCAAAGAAGAAGCAGTCCGCCATAGGGCATTAATAATTTTGGAAACCCCTTCACGAACGGGTAGGGCCACACTGACAGGAATCAATGAGCAGAGGACATCAAACAGAATTCAAGAATAGTCCAGAAGGAAGACAGAAACAATGTTATGGGAGGTCAGATTGTGGGCCTAACCTACTTCAGGCTTAGAATCTACCTCCTCCAAAAAAAAAAAAAAAAAAAAAAAATTAAAAAAAAATCACACCTATAATATTAAATAAAAAATAGTTAAATTCCACCTAATTATGGATATTTAACTCTGAAACTATTAGGCCTTTCCTTACACATCACCACTGTCAAGCTATAAATAGCTGTTACACCTGCACAGCTTTAAATCTGTAGTTTAGAATTGTGTATCTTTGGTAAATATATGGATATCTACCTACTACCCCTTCTTGCCCATCCCAACAGATTTAAGATGATTCAGCCACACAAGAGAGATAACACAGCTCCATTATTAGAAACCTGCAAATAGATGCTGGAAAAATAGACTTTTAATTTAGTACATTATGACCACCTTCAGTTATGGGTAGGTCAGTTAATTGGTGAAAGGGGTGGAATAGCAGTCTTTTCACATCTTTGCTCTTGCTGTCATATGAAACAAGAATAGCTACAACCACTTGTATTTTTACAATATTGCAGAAAACACCATTTTTAAAATAAAAGTATAAGGTGGCAACAAAAGGATACAAGATTTCTTTGATCTAAAATAATTGTACAATAGGTAAATTTACACACTAATTTTTTTAAAAGATTTTCATAGGACTTTTCAACTGAAAGAAAAATACATCTTTTTCTCACATCAAGACACTTCTTTAAATAAAATAAGCTACCTACATCACTTATGTAGTTTTTCAGAATTAAACTTTAATTCTTAAATTTATAGACATCCTTCATTCTCTCAACTTAGCACATGGGTTTGAGGAAAACGATAGCCACTCTCTCTCTAAATCAAACACGTATTTTCATGTTTGACTATTTATCAAAGCTATCCTTCTGTTCCACTGAAGTGTCCTTTCAAGCATGGACAGTATGATGGAAAATTAATAAAAAAGGGAAACATACATAACTTCTTTTATGTAAAACATTAAGTTAAAATGGTAGCATCTCTGCTAAAAACAAAACAGGATTCAAATGATGGTAAAAAAATCAAGACAGAAGGAGCACAATACTTGTATCAATAAATTTTTAAGTGACATTAAAATGTTAAATACTATACACAGTTTCAGCGCATACCCAGAATTTGCCTGCTTTTTAGTTGATAATTTTTTTCTAGTTCACACAGTGCTTGAGCCCGCAGGTTAGCGGCATAAAGGCGTTTCTTCAGCTCAGAGCATTTCTCTTTTGGGAGAGGATAATTCTCCAAATTATCATTGGATATAGCGTTCTCTTTACTTGCACCAAAGTGAACCTTCTTTTTTCTTGTTGAAGAGGGGAGTAGCACTTCATCTTAAAGAAGAGAAACAGTGAAGAAAGGGGCTTTTGAGTTTTATTAAATGAGTGAGTGTTCCTCAATATTAGTTTATTCATTCACATCAGTGCCAGTCACTCCTTCGCAGAGGGGAACCTAATCTGGATCTAAGCTAACGTGAGTATTCACTAGAGAATAACCTCCAACAGGGACAACAGCTTTATTTGAATTAATAGTCATATAAATGCTATTCATATGTAATTCACCCTTTACAGTTTCCAGCTAATGCTCTCCTTCCCCTCCCCTTAATCTTGCTCATTTAGGGGACAGTTATATAGGATACCAAAGCCCTGTTTAACATGACAGTGCTACAGGTTACTGGAGCTTGTAGTAATTTTACTTTCAGAAGACTTAAGGTAGAAAGGGCTGTAGAGACTTGCTTTATTTAATTAAGTTTGTTTTAGTCATCTCTTTTCAGAGAGCACCCAGGAAGAGGAGACTACCTTTATTTTGTAGAAGGGCAAGGATAGATAGCAGTGATACATTGAGTCAAAATAAAGGTGCAGGCTGCTGGATAGTGAAATATGTTTAGTCACCATGTACAGCACTCAACTATAGAAACTCTTGCTGGTTTGAGTATTGCAGTGACATATAGGAGAAACAGTTACATAACCCAGAGGCCTGATCTGTAAAAAAGGGTATGTACAGGCAATGTAGTTGACTAATCCCAATACAACATCAATGTATAGAGAACACTAACTACAGTCCTATGCCAGGACAAGTGCCACATACTATTTCAGAAAAAAAAAAAAAAAAAAAAAAAAAAAAAACACTGAGGAGTTTAATCAATATCTTCTAAAAAAGTAAGGGATGTTTTTTCCCTGGTCTAAGTGCAGGTAAGCCATGTGTACCTGTACACATTTTTCGTCTTTCGGCAATAGCATAGCTTCCAGCCCTACTGAGAACAAGGGCACAGCATTCACACTTAACCATTTTACACTAGCAGTAGTTTCATTTTAACAGTGATTCAAGAACTCACTTTCACTTTGCTCAGTCATGCTTCCATAATAAAGTTTTATAAGTCCCAGCTTTCTGTGCTGTTGTGCAGAAAACTTGTTTGATTCTCAAACCACAGGGACTGAGAAGGTCTTAGTAAGCAAGCTGCCTAAACATGATGATTCTGAAGGGAGCCACTGCAGAAACCTACTGCTGGTAGCAACAATTGAACATAGTCCTGAAAGAAGATACTAGGGGGCTTAATGGGGAAAAACTCCTAGTTAAGTGTTCTTAACTTTATTAACTTGCATGGCTTTTAACTTTAAGGTACAAGAAAAAAAATGATTGATATATCTGGTAATATGAGGTAACTGGAACAGAGTTTCAATGTTACATCAATCACTGAAAACCACAGTAAAGCCAGGCCTTTTTTAAAAAAAGAGTGAGCTTAGTGAGATGGGGATGGTAGAGACCTGGTGCTAACTTCTAGCTAGGTCTGTTGTACAGCAAGCAAACTCTTCCTATAAGAGGAAGTTAAAAATCATGAATTGTCAGGTTATAGCATAACTAAGTAAGCCTGAATCATTACAAAGATGATAGAAGCTTGGGGAAAAAATGCAGGACCCTTCTTGCAGGCCACTTCTAGTTATGTCAGGGAAGGAAGAACATCAGAAAGCAGTAATATTGCAAGAGGCAAGGCATTAGTAGGCTGACAATTAGACATGAAACAATGCTATTTTGAGTGATCAAGCAGAAGCAGCATATGACAGCTAGAACCAGGCTTGTAGAAGACTACACCACGTGGAATGGTAGTGGTGTGGGCATTAGATCCGTGTTTCCTAAATCCCACATGAATACTCTAACAAGTTGACTAGGAGTTTGAGAAAGGTGATCCTCCTCCTGACCCTTCCACACATGCTTCCCTCCCCCCCACCCCCCAGCTATTTTCTGTAAGCTTGTTGTAGGGACCCAGTCTAGAGAGCAAATGAACCGTGCTTAGCTGCTCAGACCCTGTACAGGTGACTTAGGTGGAAGAATGCCTCTCTTTTCCTGGTTTGTGTACCACACTGGAGCTGAAACATCCAGTTACCTGGCATGCTGCTGCAGAGCACATGCCCAGAGACAGAACATAGGTGCCTAGGGAACTTCTACTGCAAAAAGTTTAGGTGCTTACAGACTGAAGAGGGATATTGGCACATGTGGGGCTATGCGTGTGCAGGCCACAGTAGTGCCCGAGTCAGAAATTGATTTAGGCACCTAAATTCCAGCATCTAGGTCTAAATTGTTATGCAAGGTATTGTACCATATCTGTTTTTCAGATATAATTTTGCCCCCTATTCCCTACTTTTGGATTTTAAAAATTGCTGCTCCTTACTCTAAATCACCTGAGGTTTCTACCTTGTCTAGTAGACTCATTCAGTTAAAAGTTCAGACTGTTAGAATATCTGAGATATGAATAACCCTTAAGGTCAATGAAAAAATAGTAGTAGTATAAATCTGCTTTTTAGTTTAAAGCCATCCATGAGATGAAGGCTGAGTGGTCATAAGACATGCCTTATGTTTTATTGAAGACTAACTTTTAAAACTAGATCATATTACATAGATCTGATTTCACAATCTGTTCCAAAACTGAATTACTTATGTTCAGAAACCTAGAACTAGCTAGAGAAAGTAAATTCAGATCTTTCCCTCAATTCATACTGACACCCTCCCCTTCTCAACATCATTTTTGATGTCAAGGCTGAATAAATAAATATTAACAGCAGCAAACGTGATCCCCTTCTAGAGCCGTTTTTCTTCATTCCATGTGACACTTAAAAAAAGAGTGTCAACTTTCTGTCAAAACCATTATAAAAGTTTCTGTAGTTTGTTTGGTAAGATGGGACTTTTCATGGCATGCAGAATGTCAAGGTCATCCTCATGGCTGTGCCAATCTGTGTTTACTAGTTCAAGTGGCTTCCTGTTTATTCTCATACCTGGGCTTTTAGCACCTGCTAATATCCTCTGTTCCTTGAATAGGTTGTAGTTTTTCATCAAGTTTTCAGCCCTGTTATGAAATGAGATAGTTAAATTATTTCTACAGCAAACAAAACCTTGAAGTTTAACCTAGGTTACACTGTAATACCTAGCAAGTTTATCTTCTGCCAGTCTCTCGCGAACACATAGCTCCCGCTCCCTCTCTGGAAGTAAGCATATGAAGAAAGTTATTAACATTAGATTTCTGGTGTTTTCTCCAAACAGGAGAGGCTTAGTCCCAAGACATTTTCCTGCAGAAAAGCAGATAGTCACTGAAGTGTAAAGCCCTAAGTTTCAGCTTTGGGGCTCTAGGTAGCAAAGTAGTTCATTTGCTGTGTCGAGAGTCAGGTTCTCTCAGCCTATGCACTTCCTGGGATATGGCAGTGACTGGACACGAAGGGGTGCATACCATTCTTCCATCATGGAATCCTCATACTGCTTTAAATACCAATCATGCCCTGAGAGAGATTAGAAAACAAAACTCTATCATGCATGGTTGGCTGAAGCTATACCAATGTTCAGTCTTGCCATTTTGCACATACACTTTATTTTAGCTATGTCCACATGCAGGGACTATTTTCAAAATAGATGTTCCAATCATAGCAAGTACAACCTATCTTGTGCCAACTTATTAACTGCATGCAACTAAAGATAAGTGTTATCCATTACATAACCCCAATTAGTTAAAGAACTGGGCATATAGCTTCACTGCTAATGAGCTCTATTGACAATTGCTTTTTTGTAACAGTTTTGGATCTTACTCCAAAGGACAGTCTCCAAAGTAGCAGCCCACACCCCCCTTTTTAAATTGTGCCATGTCACAGCCTCCAATAAAATTTTCATAGATCGTAGCTAACACTAATTTTGCATAGAGTAAGGACCCAGATCGGTTGCCCTGTACAGAGATGCCCTAGTGCAGAGTGAATAAAATGCTACCATTCTGATTTGGTAGCATTCCACACACTTTACCCTATATGGCTACACATTGTGCAGGATGACAGATTCAGGCCCCACATCCTGTAGGTTTTGTTAACCTTTGCTTGCATTGAACAGCCTTCTCCATCCCCTACAATCCTAATCCAGGTTTTTACTCCTGGATTAGACTACCAGGTAAAGTTTAATTAAATACAAAAAAAAAAAAAAGAAAGTAGTAGTTTTAAAAATTTGACAGGCTGCATCTGCAATCTGGACTATGCCCTCACAGGCTCTTTCAGACCAGAGTAATTCTGACTTCCCCACTCCCAGAATGGAATTTCATACGTTCCAGTTGTTGCTCTCTCTCTTTTATGGCTCGTTCTCTCTCCTGCAACTGTTGTTCCTTCAGTTTCAGCTCATTTACTGCAGTGCCTGAATGCTGCAACCTTTCTGACTCTGTTGATCTTCGTCCTCTCGTCTCAGAGTGGTTTCTTTGCTCTTCTACCACCAAGTCAGCTATCAAGGGGTTCTGTAGAATTTCTTCAACAGAGGGACGACAGTAGTCCTTAAAAGAAAAGCCAGGGAAAGTGTGAGACAAGTGTCAGTATAACACCAATTCCCTCCTTAATGGGGGCAAATCCATACAAGTTCCATCCTACTTTAAAAATTAAAGGTCTGAAATGCTGTAAGTATCAGGTTGAAGTATTAGTGAAAACAGCAGTCAATTCCTACCTTTAAATTCAGCATCTTTTTAAGAAGTTCATTCAATTGATCTGAATATCGATATGGTATTCGTCTGAACTTCCCTTCTTTTATCTTCTCTGCCAACTCCTTTTGATTATAAGCTGTAAATGGAGGCCTGAAGAAGAATATTTACTTTCTTAAAGGCTCTTTTCACTGTTTAACTGGAAATGCATTAAAGGGTTTTCATTGTGTTTGAGGAAAATCTCCATTTACCACTTCAGTCAAGGTTCTTCCAGTGTCAAAGAGAGCTTGGCTTTAACTTTTAAAATATTTTGAAAACAAGACAATCGTTTGTTGGATTAAAATTTAGTTTAGACAAACTTTGTTCTTGACTTGTTTACAGTTTAGTCACATCATACTATAATTAAAAAAAGTGTACGTAGTCTCTCAGCATTTATCTTTATACTTACGAGAGTGCACATAGTTCATACAGCAAACATCCTAGAGACCAGATGTCTGATTTTTCATTATACGACATGTGGTTCATTTGTTCCTAAGAAAGAGAAGCCTTTATTTAAAATGTGTTATCAGGACAGTGTACAGCAATTCATTTACAGTAATGCAGCTGAACCAAGTTCTCCATGAAGGATCAGCTAATATTTGTGCAAACTTTTAAATTATCACTGATGAGTTTGCAGTTTAATTCACAATAGCTACTTCAAGCTAGTATAATTCAGACTATAGAAGATATTACAGCAACAATAACTGAGCTGGAGTAAAGCTTTGTTCAAACTGCGTGAGTTTTTTTGCTCAGTACAAATGCAAGACAATTATATAGGGAAAACAAACTTCATTAGAGTCTGCACACAGAGCACAGAAGCAAAGAAAAAGTACTTTTCCTTATATCTGCCTTACTTCAGAATTAGCTTTGCCATGACCTTGCAGGGATTCACTCCCAAAGTCTATGCTCTGGAGGACAAGAACTCATGTAGATCAATCATTTGAAGGTAGAGTGCCCCACTCCATCACTGTAGCAGCACTGACACTGCTGTGCAGATGTGACAAGACAAGAATCACATGAAAGTCAGAGCCAAGATACCAAGGAAGATACTTCAGAAATGTGACTTGCAGGGAATAGACCTACACAAGCAACAAGGATGGTACTAACAAAAAGGATACCTCGTAAGAAGTCTGTTCTTCCAGGGAGAAGAGCTAGAGCAGTAATCATGATGGAGGTCCTTGAGGGAGCTTCACATCATCAACTGTAGTCAAGAGTTAAGAATGCTGCCTTTGAAAGGATCTACTTAGGATGATGAGCAATGACCAGTGCACAGTTCTAATTTGTGCTGTGCTCAGCAACAGCAGCCTTCAAAAGTAAAATATCAAGAGGCAAGGGAGCAATTCCAGCCTCATTCAGAAGCAGAGATCAAGAAATAGGAATCAGAATTCTACAGATGTTCTTTGAAGACATGGATTTGAGAAAAGGTGTGGATTAAGTATGCACAATAGTCTGATGGCAGTGATCCTCAACCTGTTCTATACTGTGACTCCATGTAAAAGAAAAAGGGTTTTGGAACGCCTCATCACTACCCTCCCTACACATCTCTTCATAAGGAACGAGGGGGAATCTAACCCCTGAGCATATTTGCAACCCAGTTGAGATGGCAAGTGGATGGGTGGGGGTGAGGGGGAAAAGGAGAAAGAGTCCACAACCCCAGGTTGAGGGCCCATACTATAGCTAATTAACACCAGAAACAGTACAGCACAGTACTAGTTTATGAAAATTTACAGTCCAAAAACATTAAAAGCTTAAATCATATCAAACTTGAAAGTCAGTCACATACAAGACATAAGAACAGCCGTACCGAGTCAGACCAAAGGTCCATCTAGCCCAGTATCTGTCTACCAACTGTGGCTAATGCCAGGTGCCCCAGAGGGAGTGAACCTAATAGACAATGATCAAGTGATCACTCTCCTGCCATCCATCTCCATCCTCTGACAAACAGAGGCTAGGGACACCATCCTGGCTAATAGCCATTTGTGGACTTAACCACGATGAATTTATCCAGTTCTTTTTTAAACCCTGTTCTAGTCCTAGCCTTCACAGTCTCCTCAGGTAAGGAGTTCCACAGGTTGACTGAAGAACTTCCTTGTATTTGTTTTTAACCTGCTGCCTATTAATTTCATTTGATGACCCCTAGTTCTTGTATTATGGGAATAAGTAAGTAACTTTTCCTTATCCACTTTCTCCACACCACTCATGATTTTATATACCTCTATCATATCCCCTTTAGTCTCCTCTTTTCCAAGCTGAAGAGTCCTAGCCACTTTAATCTTTCCTCATATGGGACCCTCTCCAAACCCCTAATTGTTTTAGTTGCCCTTTTCTGAACCTTTTCTAGTGCCAGTATATCTTTTTTGAGGGGAGGAGACCACATCTGTACAAAGATTCAAGTTGGGGTAATACCATGGATTTATATAAGGGCAATAATATAGTCTCCTTCTTATTCTCTATGCCCTTTTCTATGATTCCTAACATCCTGTTTGCTTTTTTGACCGCCTCTGCACACTGTGTGGACATCTTCAGAGAACTGTCCATGACGACTCCAAGATCTTTTTCCTGATTCGTTGTAGCTAAATTAGCCCCCACATCATATTGTATGTATAATTGGGGTTATTTTTTCCAATGTGCATTACTTTACATTTATCCACATTAAATTTCACTTGCCATTTTGTTGCCCAGTCACTTAGTTTTGTGAGATCTTTTCGAAGTTCTTCACAGTCTGCTTTGGTCTTAACTATCTTAACAAGATCATTTGATATATGACACAGAGTTGTTGCAAGTAAGCTTCCCCCCTGCAAACACAAGTTTTAAAAGGTCTGTCCCTTTTTAAAAAGGAGTTGGCTACAGGAACCAAGATTTAGTTATAAGTTTCATCAACTAAAACTTAAAGATGTTGAGCAATTGTTAAAAAACATGGTGTTGCAGAAGAAACCAGGATCTTGGAACACTTACTGGAGACATGTAATATGGAGTGCCAACAAACGTTTTAGCAAAACTGGTATCATGGTGCAATATTCTAGCCAATCCAAAGTCTCCAAGTTTCACATTGTGCTTGCTATCTAGAAAGATATTTGCTGGTTTTAAGTCACGGTGCAACACAGTGTGACCACCATCACTCCGTCTGTGACATTCCTTCAAGGCCAGGGTCAACTGAGTCAACATGCGGAGAACAAAGTCTTCCTCTAAGTAGTGTCTATGAAAGAAGAATAAGTTATTTAACAATGTAATATAGATCTTGTAAATACAGTAAGTATATAAATCACCCTCTAATTATTTGTTCCCATCTTAGGGTTTTGTACTACCACACACGGCTATAGTATCCAAATATCTACCATGCAAAGTAAATAGCAGTAACAGAGGCCTAGAGCCACCAAGTAATGAGTGTTGCAACAGTGCCAACTTTTAGGTACATTCCCATCCAGTGGAATCCACAACTTAGGCACCTAGTCTCTCACTGCATAGAGAGAGAGAGTTAGATACCTAAGAATAAGATCTACAAAAAAAAGCCAGTATAGTAGGCAGGGATAGCGTATGCAGTTCCAACAGGTAATGCTGAGGTTTGGTCTTAAGACACCTAAATCCCTTTGAGGGGTGTGGCTTAACTCTAGCCTAGAGGGAAATTGACTTCTCTGCTTGGGATTCTCAGCAGTGAGCTCTTTCCTGTAGTTGGGTGCCTAAGTTGTGGGTTGTTTGTTTTTTTTGGGAGGGGGGCAGGGGAATGCAAGGGGAAGGGGAGAGAGCTTCCCTTATAGTATTTAGCCCACTGGTTAGAGCATTCACCTGGGATGTGGGAGACCTTGCATTATGTGAAGAAATTTAAATTCCTACCTCTCAGGTGAGTATCCAAACCCCTGGGCTATGCTGGTGTGGGTCTCACTCTCTCCTACTGAAGCAGTCCACAGTGTATAAACAATTAAATATTCATTGGGGAAGAGAGAATGACTAGTTCAGCAGTTGGGTTTCCCACCTCTTGGGGGCAGAGTGCCCTAAGTTCAAATCCCTTCTCCATGTCAGGCAGAGGGGAAGCTGAACCCAGATCTCATCCTTGGATAAGGGAGGCCACTTCTCAACTATTATGTGGGAGTTCAAGCAACCTCAGAGCACCCCCCATCAATTAGCTGCTGCAGACAAGATATGCATGGCAATGCCTCAGGACTTAGCACTTATATACCTGTCTTATTCCTTAGAACAATACAATACAACTGTGAGCATGCTTCCCAGCAGAAATACTTGGATGTCTCAGGGCTTTAGGCAGCAGGCGAATAGGAGTTTTGAAGGCTTCAGTAGCACCAAAATATTGGCCTTGGGGATTACACTCAGAGCACTTAGTGGACTTAGTTTTGGCACCTTTTTGAAGTTAAAAATGCCACACAGCGTACAGGGGTTTGTTTTAAGGCATTCATTTCCTTTTGTGGTGGTGTATACTAGATACAAAAGAATCAGTGTTGATGGCCTTTCCACCATAAGAAAAGCTTTTTCAGTGATGAGAGTTGGGCAGCATTTCCCATAGAGGATCAGATGCTGGGTTCACCTGATCCCCTATGGAAGTGTGCTCCACAGCCATCCCATTTTTGTTTCAGGAAGTCCATTCCTTTCTCCCCCTTTTGTAAGTATCACACAGCAAAACCCAGAAGATAATGGGCCCAGAGCATTGTTATGTAGATCAATTCAAGTGCTCTATCTCAATTCAGTCTCAACTTGTGATTTTAGTTTTGCATCCTGGGACATATAACAGGCAGCATGGAGGAGCTGTCAAGGTCACCCACCCTAAAGTGCTCTGAGACTTATATGGTTAGAGCCACACCAGACAAAGTTCTATTAGAACTCTGTTTGAGCTGAAACAATGAGCACTGGTAGGACAGTTTCACCATTTCTCATGTAGATGGTTCTCACATTTAGAGACAAGTGAACTCAAGGGGGAGGGGGAAGCTTGAGCACAATTCTAAAACCCACAAGACAGAAAAGAGGCTTTGAGACAGGTTTAATATTTGAGCTTGCTTTTAACTGAGACTGTTTCCCAAATTTCTTTAGTTTTACTTTAAATCCTTGCAATAGCTTTGAATGTAAACATTTGTACAAGGGTAGCTTTTCCGATATAGCTTTGACCCATATAACTATTCAAGTTATAACATTTTCCCCAAAAAGAAGAGTGATGATACTCCTGCAAGGTTAAGTAATATTCATTTTCCAGATGGGCAATCTAAAGCACACAGGTTCAAAGACTTAATAAGGTCACACTGCAAGTCAGTAGTGGAGTAAATAGAACCCACAAGTCCTAACAGTTGGGTCTCTAGTGGTCATAGGTTTTTGCCTCACACACGGGAATGCAATAGTGACTATTCCTGTGTGTGTCAAGTACTTCAGTTTTCCTTATCTTATCAAGAGAAGTCAGTTTAACACAACTGCCACTAAACTATACCTTTAAAAAAAACCTAAGCAACCTTTCTATACCTTAAGGAGAGACTTGAGAGAATTTAGAAGTCTGAGGTGGTGATTAAATGTATCAAACCCAAGTTTAATGGATTACAAAGAGATGCATTTTGATTCAGCTTAATTCTGGTAAGTGCTCAGGTTTAGATGGGAGAGCAGGAGACCCCCCATGAACAGATTTCACGTGCCTTTCCTTTGTACATCTTGCAATGAGACTAGCCAGGTCACCTCCTTCACAATATTCCATCACGATGTACAGGGTTGTGTTGCTTTTGTCAATGATGCGATCATAATACCGGACAATGTTTGGGTGTCTCAGCTCCCGGAGTAAATTCACTTCCGAAACAAGCATTTGTTTCTCGGCTTCTGTCATGGAGCCATAGTCGAGCTCTTTCCAAACCAAGACCTGGAAGACAGACAGTTTTCACCGTGGCTAGCGGACAAACAGGAACGCTCCCGTTGGGAGCCGCTTGGAAAGCCAAGTCACGAGCTACCTGACCCGCTGGCTGGGCTGGAGGAGCCGGCGGGGATGAGCCCAGAGGCCGGCCCCAGCCCGGCAGAGCGACGTGCGGCTTTACCCGTTGCCGAGCCTCCACTCACCTGCCACGAGCCGGCCCGCGGGGCGCTGCGTGTTCCCGCCCCAGCGGATCCGCCTCACCCTGGAGGCGCCGCGGCTCCTGCGCCCGCAGCGAGACACCGAACCCGCAGGGGCCGAGCTCGGGGAGCGCAGCCTAGCCCAGCCCGCCCGGGGGCGAGCGCTGCTGCCGCCAGCGGCGGGAGGGGACTGACCCGGCGTCACACCGCGACCAGCCGGGGCCGCTGACGAAGCGTTAACACGCCCCCCGGGCAGCACCGGGCCCCTCACCTTGCCGGCCGCCCGGCGCCGGGACACCCACGGGGGGCGCCCCCGCTCACCTTGCCGGCCGCCCCCCCCCCGCTCACCCTCCGTCCGCCCGGCGCCGGGACACCCACGGGGCGCCCCCCCGCTCACCTTGCCGGCCCCCCCCCCCGCTCACCTTGCCGTCCGCCCGGCGCCGGGACACCCACGGGGCGCCCCCCCCACTCACCTTGCCGTCCCCCCCGCTCACCTTGCTGTCCGCCCGGCGCCGCACCTTCTGGCACTTGCCGTAGGAGCCGGCGCCGATGGTGAGCAGCACCTCGTAATCCTCGGGCCGGCTCGGCATGGCACCGCGACGCCTCGGAGCGCGGCCAACGGAACAGCAACCACGCAGCTACCTGTCGCCGTCGTCGTTTAAACGCGCCGCCCCCGCCGCCCATTGGCCCGGCGCCGAAGCCCCACCCGCCAGCATCCGCCCTCCCATTGGCTACTGTCCTGTAAACAATATACGCCACCTAACGGCCGTTACCACTGCTAGGCAACCACGGCGGCGCGAGGAAGGGTCAGGAGATTTAGCTCCGCCCGCTTTTCACGTCGCTCCGGCTGGCACCGCCCCATCCAGCAGGGCTGCGCGGCTGTGAGCCCCTCCCTTTCATCGCAACGTAGGAAACGGCTCCCTGTAGCA
Source organism: Gopherus evgoodei (assembly GCF_007399415.2). Taxonomy (NCBI): domain Eukaryota; kingdom Metazoa; phylum Chordata; order Testudines; family Testudinidae; genus Gopherus; species Gopherus evgoodei. The sequence continues at coordinate 180,656,072 of NC_044324.1, read as the reverse complement.
ATGTGCTACCGGGAGCCGTTACTGCAAAAAATTGCGACCTGATGTGGCAAACGCCTACAGCTAGCAGGCTGCCCCCGCACTCTTGGGTTGTCCCCAGCAGGAATTCATGGCAGGACTAAGTATTATCTAAACAGTCCCTGAGAGGGGTTTATCTAACCTCCTCTTGAAAATCACCAGTGATGGAGAGTCCACAACCTCCCAGGCAATTTACTCCAGGTTACCCTAACAGGAAGTTTTTCCTAATCTCCAATCTAAATCTCCCTTGCTGCAGTGTAAGCCCTTTGCTTCTTGTCCTATCCTCAGATGTTAAGAACAGTTTTTCTCCCTTCTCCTTATAACAACCTTTTATGTACTTAAAAGCTGTTTTCATGTTTTAATTGTCCATCACAGGGCATGATTTCTAGACCTTTAATCATTTTTGTTGCTCTTCTCTGGACCTTCTCTAATTTGTCCACATCTTTCCTAAAATGTGCCACACAGAACTGGACACAATACTCCAGTTGAGGCCTAATCAGCATGGAATAGAGCAGAAGAAGCAGCAAAGAATCCTGTGGCACCTTATAGACTAACAGACGTTTAGGAGCATGAGCTTTCGTGGGTGAATACCCACTTCGTTGGATGCATGTAGTGGAAATTTCCAGGGGCAGGTATATATATGCAAGCAAGAAGCAGAGATAACGAGGTTAGTTCAGTCAGGGAGAATGAGGCCCTCTTCTAGCAGTTGAGGTTTGAAAACCAAGGGAGGAGAAACTGGTTTTGTAGTTGGCAAGCCATTCGCAGTCTTTGTTTAATCCTGAGCTGATGGTGTCAAATTTGCAGATGAACTGAAGCTCAGCAGTTTCTCTTTGAAGTCTGGTCCTGAAGTTTTTTTGCTGCGGTATGGCCACCTTAAGATCTGCTATCGTGTGGCCAGGGAGGTTGAAGTGTTCTCCTACAGGTTTTTGTATATTGCCATTCCTAATATCTGATTTGTGTCCATTTATCCTTTTCTGTAGAGACTGTGCAGTTTGGCCGATGTACACAGCAGAGGGGCATTGCTGGCATATGATGGTGTATATTACATTGGTGGAGTGCAGGTGAATGAACCGGTGATGGTTTGGCTGATCTGGTTAGGTCCTGTGATGGTGTTGCTGGTGTAGATATGTGGGCAGAGTTGGTGTGTGTACATAGCAGAGGGGCATTGCTGGGAGCAGGGGGAATGGGATGAGGGATAGACCAAGGAAAGGGGGGAGGGGAATGGGTGTGAGGGAAAGAGCTCCTGCCCCAGATGAAGGAATTTGGGGGGCAGAGGGAAGGACCCTGCTCCACAGAAAGGGGAAAGAGTTTCTGTGAGTGCCAGGGGGCTCCATTTCCCCTTCCACTCGTTCCCATTTACAGTGAGCCACAGCAGTACCTGCAGCAGGGAGCGGGAGCTGCTGGTGGCCTTAGAGGCACAGCCCCTGCAGTGCCTCAGGCAGCTGGCTCAAGTGCCGGATGATGTGGAGCTGATGCATCATGTTGGCTGTGACGTCCTCCTGCTGCAAGGGAACGAGACCCTGTCAGAGACTCAGACGCCCCTGAAGAATCGGGGGATTAAGGGCACCTGGAACCAGCAGCATTTCCACCCAGCACCTGCCCACCTCTGAAGGATGGATTCACCCTCCTGATCCCCAGAATCGAGTCTTATTATCCTTTCTAGTGACCTCCAGTGCCAACCCCCATCCTTGTAGGGTGAGCTCCTGCAACCTCCCCCTCAGTGCCTTGACAGCTGTTCCACCTCCAATCCACAGCTCAAGTTCTCAGAACCCTCTACCCCAGCCCCACCCAGGTTGAGCAGGAAGGGGGCTCTAGCAGGGGGGCACGATGGGTTCTGGCAGCAGTGAATTGGGATGGGGGGAGGTTGAGACCTTTCCCTGTCATCCCAGCCACTAATGCTGAAGCTGCAGGATGGCAGCCCTGGTGAATGGAGAAGATCAGCAGCCCCTGCTGGCTGAATCCTCCCGTTCTCTCTAAAGCAGGTCCATCCCTGCCAGCAGCGGGACAAGCTTCCCTCGCCCATGTGCCTCAGCCCTGCCTGGTCAGTCACCATCACCCTTCAGTCCTTGGCCTCCCAGGCTGCCAGTGATGGGAGTAACTCTGGGTGGTAGCTCGGGTGCAGGGGCGGCTCCAGGCCCCAGCACACCAAGCACGTGCTTGGGGCGGCATGCCACGGGGGACGCTCTGCCAGTCTCCAGGAGGGCGGCAGGCAGTTAGCCTTCGGCAGCATGCCTACAGAGGGTCCTCTGGTCCCGTGGCTCTGGTGGACCTCCCACAGGCGTGCCTGTGGAGGGTCTGCTGGTCCTGCGGCTTCGGTGGACCTCCCACAGGCGTGCCTGTGGAGGGTCCTCTGGTCCCGTGGCTCCGGTGGACCTCCCACAGGCATGCCTGTGGAGGGTCTGCTGGTCCCGCGGCTTCGGTGGAACCGCGGGACTAGCAGACCCTCCGCAGGCACGCCTGCGGGAGGTCCACTGGAGCCGAAGGACCGGCAACCCGCAGAGCGCCCCCTGCGGCATGCCACCGTGCTTGGGGCAGCGAAATGTCTAGAGCCGCCCCTGCTTGGGTGACACGGACACTAGGCCACCTCCACTCCCTGAGTTGTGTCATGCCCTGGCAGAGTGTCCTTACCTCCCCCACCCTGGCTATGTTCCTGTAGCCCAGGAGCCTGCTGTCCTGGAGCCAGTCCCAGCAGCACAAGTCTTTGGCCTCATGGATCGTCAGACCTGGGAAAGAGACACGCACACACATTTCTCATTCTGGCTGCAGTGCTTGTGTCCTTCCAATCCCATTGGTGGCTGCACAGTGGGCAGAGTCCTCACTGCATGCCTAGCCCAACAGAATTGCAGGGCATGGTGAAGAACAGAGACAGAGACACACAGAGACTCATCCTCCAGCTGAGGTCAGTCTGAGAGAAATTGGCTGGGGTTCCAGTCTCACTCTTCTATCGGGCGCCATTTCCCAGCAGGGTTCTTACCCCTCTGGTGCAGCAGCAGCTGGTAGAGCCGGTTCCCTGGCCTGCCGGCTGATGTCTTTGGCTGGGTTACCAATGAACAGAGCCAGCTGTGCCACATGGTGACCCATCCTGGGGAATTCTGCTGAGTTCTAATGGAAGGAAGGGGGACGGGGGACTCCATCAGCGTTTTCCTGCCAGCTCCCAGTCCCCCCCGGGCCAGGATTCTCCTTCCCCTCAGCCCCTCCGCAGGAGATGCTAGAGGACAGGACCTAGAGCTAACCCTTAATTTTCCCTGCCCGCAAGGGAGCCTGGAGCACAGGGATGTAGGCAGGGCCCTCCATGAGGATTTGCTTCCAAACCTGCTCCAGGATGAACCTGGAGAATGGTCCCCTTAAAAGCCCAGAGTCACCACTTAACAAGGACAAGAAGAACTTGACTCAATCCAAGCTCGTTCTCTGCTCTGACTCTGCCTCCCCAAGAGGAACACTCCTAACCCACAGCCCCTGCAGCAGCAGATCCTACAGCCCATTGGAGCCAGCCCATCTATGACTGGAGTCAGGAAGCTGGGGTCAGAGGTCACTTACATCAAACTCAGGGAGGGTGATGGTGGATCTGAGCAGGGCCGTGCTGCTCCTAATGGCCCTGGCTCTCTCCCGTGACACCCAGGATACAATCCAGTAGTTAAAGTGCTGTGGGGAAAGGAGGCAGCTCAGGATCAATGAGCAGGTGCACATGTTGTGCTAATGAGCCCCTCCCCATCCCCCAGGGGCTGAGACATTGTGTGCAGGGTCGAATATCTGATTCATTGATTGCAGAGCTTTAGAAGAGGACTGTTGCCCCCAGGACAGTGCTTGTATCCTGCAGCTCACAACATGTCTTTGTCTCTCTAGATTGGGACAATGTTCAGTGTCAGGACTGGTCTCGTCCTCCCTGAACTCCTGATTCCTGAACAGCTCACCAGGAAGAAGACAGACCCCTCCCCACTCCCTGTCTCTCAAGTCCTTGGTCGGGTGAAGGGATTGAGTTGTGAGCACAACCTCCCCAGGAATCTCAGAGCCCATCGGAGAGAAGGGCTGATTCTCTGGGATCCTCCTGTTTCTCTAGGAAGGAGCCTGTGACTCTTCTCTGAGGACCATTCTTCTGGATCTCACAGGAGGGATTCAGACTCTCACTCCCCAAGCCAGCCAGGGGCCCTGTGGTTAGTGCTCAACAGAACCAGGCAGAGCTCTGGCTTGAAGTCCCAGCTTCTCCCTCTGTCCTTCAAGGAGGAATGGCTTGACAGTGCATTGCGCTGACTGCCCTGAGCAAGGACGGCTCACTGGGGGGACAGACTGGAAAATGGATCTAAGAGTTAAGGTAAAATTTCCCCCACCCCTCTCATCGGGCTCACCTCCAAGATGTAGTGGAGCCTGTCGGTGTCTGGGGACTCTGCCAGCAGGTTCCCCAGCATAGCATCCAGGAGGTCTGGCAAGACCCTATGCAGATCCTGCAAAGCAAGGGAGAGCCATGGGTCAGAGTTATGGAAAGCGGGGCTACACCTGCCACAGGATGGGAAGAGAGGTCTTGGAGAAGCACTGGTGAGACCCCCAAACACATATCCTGCCTCTCTCATTCACATCCCACTGCACACAATTAGCAAGAATTCGTAGCAGGATGACAGCTGGCTCTTCAATCCATGACTTTAGCATGATCTACCTGGACTTGAGTGGTATCCTTCTCCGTGCCCAGGGTGAAAATAGATGGCATGCAGGGCAGCTCGAAGGAGGTGTGTCTCCAGCTCTGGCTCCAGGGCAGGTGTCATGGTGCTGGCAAGAGAGAGAAGCCAGTATTAGACTGTGCAGTCCAGGGTGGGACTGGCACCAACACGGATGTGAAACTGCAGGGAAATAGGCACAGGCTGGTGAGAATGGAAACTGAGGCACCGAGCCAGGGAATGACAAGGCCAAGGTTTCCCAGACACACAGTGGCAGGGCAGGAATAACACCTGTTCCCTGGACCCTGCTGCACCTCCTGTATCTGATCCTGGGAGTGAGCCTCTCCCCAAAGCCACTGCAATGTTACTGGAGTGAAAAGAACAACCCAGCCAGGAGAGAGTGAACCTTCCCATCACCTCTGCCAGAGGAGCCACTCTTGGGAGGTGACCTGGGAGTGGGATGGGCAGTGACTCTCAGCCCTGGGCCTGAGCAGCACCGGGGTTAGGGGAACTGAGCAGAAAAGTCTCGGTACCTGAGGTTGCCCACAGCAATCAGGGAGTTAGCGAGGATGGCGCCAGGTGGAGAGTTATCAGGCAGCTCCTCAATGAGCTCCTGTGAGACGCAAAGGAGACAAAGGAGAATGTGAGATTGGGGCCTCACTGACACTTCCCAGTGAGGAGATTACACAGCCAGCACCTCACACAGCCGGCAGGATCCCCCCACCTGCCTCCCGCTCCTCCGATTCCTGCCCACTAGTGACCAATCTCAGAATTTCTTCCATCTCTTCTCCCCAATCTTCAGCCCCAGAAATCCCTGCCCTCAGCTGCCCCTCCAGCACCAGTCATCCCCCATCCACTGGCCCGGAAAGACCCCTTCCCCTCCTATGTCTCTGTCCTCAGCTGCTGGGCTCGCTCACCACAATCCTCTCCACCACAGCTGCTTTGCCGCACTGCAGCTCCAATGTGTTCTGCCCTCTCTGCTGTGCAGCGAGACACACGGGGTGGATGGCTTGCAGGAAGATGAGCTGCTGGGCCTCATCCTGCACCTACCAGGAGTGGGGTTAGGGGAGAGAGAGCCAGTTAGCCAGGGACCTCCCTGCCCCACCCACACCAGCTGCAGGATTCAGGCCTGAATGGAGGATAGTGGGGACCCGACCGTTGTCCAAATCACCCACAACTCCTATACAAGCAGGGTCAGAAACTGGGACAATGACTGTGGGGCGACGAACCTGGAACCGAGCGGGAACAGGCGTGAGTCTGGGGTCAAGGCAGCCTCTCACTAACCAGCCTTTTTGGTCCCTCTCCATCCCTGCCCCAGCCAGAGCAGCTCCTCCTCCTCCCACAGGGGTGCAGGGAGTGCAATCTCCATACACTGGCAGGAGTTCAGTGCATGATCTGGTCCCAATGTTCCCCCTCATCATCCCTGGTGCTGCAATACCTGGGAGTCTCCTCCTTTTTGAGCACTGGGGTCAGTCACAAAGACCATTGGTCACATTGGACAAGCAGCTCCCTTCTGTCGTCCTAGGCCACACTCCTCCCAGGCTAGAGAAGAAACAGAATCCAGGAGTCGGACTTCTCCTGGGAAACCATTCCCAACATCAAAGTCCCTAGGCATAGCAAGCCCAGGGCCCCCTTGTTTCCCATTGATTTCCATGCTCAGCAGCTCACAGGGTCTGGCCCAGCTCAGAGACTCTCAGCCTGGGGAACGGTCTCCCACAAGGGCAAGGCTGGAAGCCTCATTGCTGGGACCTTTCCAAACACACTGCAGATGGCTCTGGAGAAGCCCCTCCGCAGTCTGAGAGCCAGGGGTTCCTGGGGGCGGGTTGCAAACCGATCTCCTCTGGGAAAGATTCTTTCCCTCTTTCTACCTCTCCCCATTCAGACAGGGAACCCTAATGCCACTCACTTGCTCTAGGTGATGGAGCGATGGATGGCGGATGTTCAGAGTCGCCAGCAAGCTCAAGGCAGGCTGGAGAGGGTGGTGACCTGAGGAGTTACCCTGCACAGCCAGCAGGCAGGGTGATGACACTGACGATTGACTAGCTGTGAAAACAAGAGTCTGTCTTATTGTCAAGGGATGGAGAAACTCAGCCAGCAGCAGGGGGTGCAGAACACTTCCCTAGTGTGAGGGTGACAGCACCTCCCAGCTCCTGACATCCCAACACATTACACACCTTCCTGGAGCCTCCCAACCCCCCTGGGCTTTAGGGACTGCGACCCCAACCCTGCTGATGAGAAACAGGCCTGGGGAGAGGAAGCTACTGGCTCAGGGTCACACCAAGTGTCAGAGCCATGGATGGGACCCAGCAGTCCTTATTTCCAGGCCCCTTCACTAATCACTGCTGCACATTCCCTCACACAGCTGGCAATTACAACGAGGCCCTCATGTCCGGTCACCATGCCTTTGCATGTGCTCTGTTGTAGTGACTGGACCAAGGGATTGGGAGTCAGGACTCCTGAGTTCCATTGCTGGTTTTTCTATTGACCTGTGGGACTTTGGGCAACTTGCTCCCCCCTCTATGGCTCTGTCCCCAGCAGACAAAAGGGGATTTCATACTTCCTCACTATTGGAAAGTGCTGGGAGAATCCCCCAGCAAAAGCTGCTTTACAGTGGTAAGTGGCATCTGACCATGAAAGGTCAGAGTGCACTGCCCAGGAGGAGGAGTGTTTGGCTCTGGGGTTTCACTATAGAGAGGGGCCCAGCCATGGAGTCTATAGAGAGGGGCCCAGCCATGGAGTTTGGTTCAAGAAGACCAATTCTCCAATTTGTAAAGGGCATTTTGAATTCCAATCCTGTGCTCCAAAGTGCTTGGTGTCATCTGCAGATTTTAGAAGCATACTCTCCACTCCATTTTCCAAATCATTAATTAAAATAATGAATAGTACTGGACTCTGGGCTTATCCCTGCCAGACCCACTAGGTACACCCTCTCAATTGGACAGCCAAACATGGAGAAGGACTCCTGGAGCGTGGGCTTTCAACCAGCTGTGCACCGACATTATACTAATTGCATCTAGACCACATTTCCCTCATTTGCTTGTGAGAATGTCCTATGGAACTGTGTCAAAAGCCTTATTAACCCCCAGATAGACCACATCTACTGTTTACCCTCCTCCACTAGGCCTGTAACCCTGTCAAAGAAGGAAATAGGATTAGTCTGGAATGATTTGTTCTTGACCAATCCATGCTCACTAGTCCTAAGAACCAAATTATCCTGTAGGTGCTGACAATTTGATTGTTTAATAATGTGTTCCAGGATCTTTCCAGATATGGAAGTGATGCTGGCTAGACTGTAAGTCCCAGGGTTCTCTTTGTTCCCCTTTTAAAGATAGGTACTGTCTTGTTAATGGATGGGAAGATGTTCTTTTTCAGGGATCTCAGATAAGAACTGGGGCACTGGGCACTGCCACAAAAATGGAGGCAGGAACTTCTTCTCTCCTCCTGGCAAAGAACCCCAGGTACCCAAAAGAGTGGGACTCACACCCCTGAATGGGCTTTAAAAAAGACAATGATTAAAATTTGGCCCCGACCATTTCTTGTTTCCACAGATTAGACACTTTAGCAAAGTTTAGAATTCCTTGGTGCTAAACACCGTGAAACTCCCCTTTCTTCTTGACAAGAGGGCTTTAACACCCCTTGTCTCATCCAGGCTCATGGCTGCCCAGAGCTCAAGAATTGTCCTGTTCCCGTGGGACCAGGGCCGCCCAGAGGATTCAGGGGACCTGGGGTCTTCCTGCTGCCAAATTGCCGCCGAAGACCCAGAACTTTGGCGGCGGGTCCTGGGGCAGAAGGACCCCCTGCCGCGGGTCTTTGGGGCACTTCGGTGGCGGGTCCTAGAGCAGAAGGACCTCCCTGCCGCCGAATTGCCGCTGAAGACCCGGAGCGGAAGAAGCTCCGGGGCCCGTGGAGAGAGTGAAGGACCCCGCTCCAGGGGCCCTGAAAAACTCTCGTGGGGAGACTGTAGGGCCCGGGTCCTGGGGCAAATTGCCCCACTTGTCCCCACCCCCCACATCCGGGCAGCCCTGCATTGGACAGATGGGGAACCTGAGATACAGAGAATGGAAGTGACCTACCCAAGGGCCTACACAGCAAGGCGGTGGCAGAGCCAGAAAGAGAAGCCACCAATCCTGACTCCTGTTCTAACAGACAACAAACCCCCCAGAGGCAGGGATAGACCCCAGGAATCGAGATGGTGGGGAAATTTCACTGAAAGCGTTTTTGTCAGAAAATCCTATTCAGTTTGTTTCAACCAGTTTGTTTCTTGAAATCATAACAAGTGGGATGAACATTCTTTGCAAAAATACTTTGTTGCAAAACAAAAGCATCTCCTGTTTGTCACTGTGTGTTAAATTGTCTCATCGCACACAGAGAGGAGACACTTAGATCTCGAAAATTAGATAAGATGTTTCAGTCTGAGCTAAGTAGTTGCTGCTCGTAATAATTTCAAAATAATACAATACAAATAAAATAAAATAGAATATTTCAGCTATTCTATTATGTCATAATCTGATCTGAGTATACGTGACAGGACACCTCATATTATGCACTGCTCTTAGTGACACTCTCCAATGGATCCCCATCCTCCACCCACCGTGAGGTAGGTAGGAGCAGATTGTTATCCCTACTTGAAAGAAGGAGAAGCTAAGGCTGAGAAAGGAGAATTGACTTGTTTTAGGTCACACAGCCAGTCAATGGCAGAGTTGGGAACAGAACCCAAGAGCCCCGACTTTCAAACTAACCATTGGCTCTTGAATTTCATACATTGAATGACCTCAGTAAAGTGCTCTCAAATGAGCTCCAGACCAACAGTTCATTGTAATTATTGAGCAAGTATTTTAGGAGAACTGGAATGTTAGAGACAATCATGAACTGCTCAGAGACAATTAATGCAGAGAAGCAGCAAAATTTGTCACACATATGACTGGTTATGACTTATTTACTTGGTCTTAAAAGAGAACAACAAGGACCTGAGTCTCCTCCCTGTCAATAATACCCTGCTCAGCCAATCAGGGTAGAGGCTGAGGGGTGGGTGGCTGAGGGTTCTCACCAGAGTGCCCAAAGGATGGCCCAGGTCACCAGTGGGGATCACTGCCTGAGCACTATTTCAACCCCACATTTTTGGGTGGACCTCTCACAATGGGAGCTGCAGAGCACCCCCCCCACACACACACACCCCTCTCCTGGTGGTGGGAGAGGAACAGGGGAAAGGACAAAAGAAGTAAGAGATGAAGAGAAAGGAGGGAGGGATAGAGGAAAAGGTAAAACAAAATGGACAAACCCCAATGTCCCCAGTGATTCTAAAGGACAAAATCCTTGGTGGGGAATAAAATTCTGCTACCTTAAGCTAGTGTTTTCCATGCCTAGAATTCAGCTGGCACCAGATGGATCAGACCAAACAGGTTCCAAACCTCTCTGAGGATCTTACCTTCTAAACAGGGACATCTGTTTTCTAGTAAAATCAGTCAAAGAAAAGGAGAAAACTCGAAAGAGGTTCCTCCTGGTGCTCACGTACGTGAACCCTAATACTCTCTCAGTCCTCAAAGAGAGACCTCAAGAAGGAGAATTGCTGAAGCAAAGCCACACGAGTCTCCAAGGTTTCCCTGGTCCTGCTCCCCTGTCCTGCCTGGCTGATGTCAGCATCTCTCTGTGAGGTCATCACTTCCTCACCATCTTTGACCAATAGGCTGAGGTCCTGCAAAAGGCCTTTGTGATGTCACTGCCACACCGACCCCTCCCCTGCAGTGCTAATGTCCTGCTGCTGGCCAGACACTTTGGAGGTTTGAGCTACTCCCTGTGGATCACCCCACTTAATGAGTGTTCATCCTAGGAAGCAAGCCAGCTAGACAGTAAAATATCAGAGGCTGCTCCCAATGCTACACTCAGTTTTTCAGAAATCAGTAGACTTTATGGCCAGAAGAGACCATTAGAGAATCTAAGCTGAACCCCTGCATATCACAGGCCTCCTGTATACCACAATAGCCACTTTTTTGGGCAAACTCATTCCAGAAAGGCATTTAGTCTCATTAAATGACGTCAAGAGATGGAAAATCCACCACTTTCCTTGGTAGCTTGTTCCAGTGGCGAATCATCCTCGCTGTTGAATATTTGTGCCTTATATCTAATATGAATTTGTCTCTTTTCACCTTCCAGCCATTGGGTCTTGTTATGCCTTTCTCTGCTACATTAAAGAGCCCTTTAATACCCAAAATTTTCTCTCCATTAAGGCACTTCAACACTTCTATGAAGTCACCTTTCAATTTTCTTTTGATAAGCTAAATAGGTTGAGCTCTTTCAATAGCTCACTAGAAGGTATTTTTCTCCAGCGCTCAGAACATTTAGTGGCTCTTTGCTGCCCCAGCTCCAATTTCTCAACATCTTTTTCAAATGAGGACACCAAAACCGGATGCCGTATTCCAATATCAGTCTCACTGATGCTGTGTCACCTCCCTATCCTACTCATGGCTCTGCTCCTATGTCTAAGGATGGCTTTAACCCTGTTCACCACAGCATCACACTGGGAGCTCATGTTGAGTGGCTTCTCCACTATGGCCCCTAAATCCTTTTCAGAGTCGCTGCTTTCCTAAGTACACTTCCCCATTCTGGAGGTGTGGCTGGCATGCCTCATTGCTAGGTATAGGACCATGCATTTGCCTCCAGGCAAACTGGTTTTCTTTGAATGGGTCCAGTTTGCTGAATGACCCAGATCGCTCTGTATCACTGCCCTCTCCTCATCAGTAATTACCACTCTGCCAGTATTTTGTCACCCACCAATCGTATCAGCAGTGATTGTATGTTTTCTCCCAATTCATTGATAAACATTATTTTAAAAAATTAGTCCTTGAGAGCTTCTTCGGACCCTTAGTACCCAGGACCTGCTCCCCACAGCACAATGAGAAAGGGCTGTCCAACCCTCCTGGTACATAGGGGATAAGCACAGTAGAAACACACCTTTAGGAGCTGTGTTGTCCATAGGCTCTGAACAACATGTGGGGGTCAGCAGCTTACAAATGCACTACAGACCTGTAGTGTAGACAAGTCCCAACTGTGTCTCAGTTTCCCACCCTGTAAAATGGAGAGAACAAACAAAACCTTGATTAGCTCTATTTGACAGTTGGGGAAATGGAGGCACCCAGCGGTGAAGAGACTTGCTCATGATCCCAAAGCCAGGAATAGAAAACGGCAGGTCTTCTGATAGCCTATAGCAGCGGTGGCTCCCCACGGGGATGGGGCCCAACTCCCTGCTCCAGACATTGTGACCTGTCACATGGGGTTGGTCAAAACACTGCTCAGGTTTGATCTGGTCAGGCCAAATTTGAGTGAGTGGTGTTGCAAACTGGTGCAATGCCTGGAGTGGGGAGTTGGGCTCAGCTGCACAGAATAGGAACCACTACCACCGGGTGAGTGTGGGGCAGGCCTGCTCTCCCACACACCATGACCCCCCACCTCAGGGTCTCCCATCTAGGCTGAATGAGGTGTATGTTTGCTTGTTTGTGCACCCTTGGTTTTATGATTTCTGTGGGTGCAGATGAACCCAGGCATCCATGCTAAAGTTGCCCAGGACCAGACCAACCACTAATACCCACTCACAAACATACATACACACATAGCTTTGTCTCCAGGGTCACACCTAGCTCTGTCCCAATGGTCACAGCCCACCACTGAGCTTTCCCCCCTACCACCTTTCTTATACCAGGATAACTCCAGTGACCGCAGTGGAGTACTTCCTGAGTTATACACAAGTAAATGAGAGGAGATTCAGACTCAATATACAGTAAACAGAACTACCCAAGAGCTTGCCCAATCACCTCTTGCCCCCTCATTCTGCCAACTCTGCTGTAACACTGTCTCCAGGAATTGATGGTGCTTGCATGCACACCTAGGGCACTACAGAAATAACACCAGAAAGTTCAGTTGTAGGCTAATTACAATTTGTTTGCCTTATTCTTGATGAGTTTGGAGCAGTTACGGTGATACACATTAACATGTAGGTGCTATTTTCATTACAAAGGCCAGATGGCTATAGGAAAGTAGTGAAGAACAGGCTAAACAAATCCCTGTTACTATGGTAACCAAATGGCAGTTGCTCCAGGTTAATCAAGACACCTGGGACCAATTAAGATCATTCCAGAAAGCAGTGGAGATAGCTAGGTTGATTGGGACACCTGAAGTCAATCAGGGCTGGCTGGAACTAGTCAAAAGCCTCCCAGTTAATCAGGGAGATGCATGTGAAAGGAACAGTAGCAGAAGGCTGTGATGCTGGAGAAACTGGGTAGTACAAACCCTATCAGGCATAAGGAAGGAGGCCCTGAGGTAAGGGTAAAGTAGATATTGAGTAAGTGAGGGCTGCTGTGGAGAAGCGGCCCAGGGAATTGTACTTGTCCTGTTTCAAAAGTTCAGCTACCAATAGCTGCTCCTATTAGGGGCTGGAGCCTGGAATAGAGGGTGGGCCTGTGGTGTCCTTTCCCCCTCCCCCATAATTAACTACAGAGTGAAAAAACAGACTGTGTGAGAGAAGGTTGCTTCTTCCCACCTCCCTTGCTGGCTTATGATGAAAATGGCTCAGTAGGATATGACCCCTGCCTCTAAAGAGAAGCCCTACATGGAGGATCACAGTGAGCCTCTGAGGTTAATGTAATCTACCTGGAAGTGTGGGAACCACTGAGATAAGGTTGGAGCTTTGTCACAAAAGTCATTCAGCCCTGCAAGCCTACTACACAAAGGGTCTGATACTGCAAACTTCTGACCACCTGCAACTCCTATGGACTCAAAGATGAATTCCAGGTACTCAGTATATCTAACAATTAGGCCCTAAGCCATAACAAAAGACCTGATTTAGTGCAGAAGAAGCCACAACAAACACTTTTATTTTATACCCAGACAGGTCTTTTGAAAGTCAGGATATTCTTTAAATATTTCTAAATTGTGTCAGCTGCTTTGTGTCTAAGCTTCTATCTTTGCTCCCCACTATAAATCAATATTCTTTAAATTTAAACTATAAAGTTTAATAAAATCTAATTACTGAAACTAACATCATAGATACCATATATACATCTATATCTACCATCTAGATATCTCTAAATAGATATCTAGTATATGACAAAACACTGCTCAGTGCTCAAAATGCTCCATGGAGCAGAATTCCCATGTTTTGCCTCCACAGGAGCAGTCTCAGATCTTCTGAATTTATGAAAGAAGTTTCTTTTTCACTTGAAAGAAAATATGAAGCAGAAATTAAACAAAGGAAACTAAAGGAAAAAGCAAAACAACACTTGAAAGAAAGGAGGAATAGAACAATTATTGGATGGCTTCAGTGGATCTGTTCTATCCCTGGTTGATCATCTCCTAACGTGGTCTGCACTGTGCCATCATTGCAGTCCCACCATCTTGTTCTTTCAACACTGAGCACCAAAAATAATGTCCAAAGTAAAGCAGCTTGCAATTGCCTATAAAAGGGACACTGCTGAGAGCAGAACTTTGGCCAAATATTTTTCATAAAAGTATGTTTTTTAAAAAAGCCTTTGATTATTAAAAGTGAGAGATTTCTTTAACATGGGGATAATAATATTGACCTCCTTTGTAAAGCACTCTGAGATCTATTGATGAAAAGCACTATGAGAGCTAGGTATTATAATTTAAAAACTGGCTTCTTTATAATTTTTTAAATAATGGAAACATTCATATTGAACTTAGGTTTTATAAATATGGGGACAAATTTGGCCTGACAGTGTCTCTTTTTTAATGTACAAATGCAACTGGGGGCAGAATTTGGAGACTTATCCAATGTCAGCTGAAGACAATGGAATGACTCCAATTAACTTTGGTTAGTATTGTGCTAGGCCACTGATCCTTAAAGTTAAATACCAAGATTTTAAAAAATGAGTGCCTACAATCAAACTAAGTGTCCCTACTTTCAAAAGCATTGAGCCACCCAGCAGTTGCCATGACTTTAGTGGTGCTTGATTCTTTTGAAAATCTCACCATTTATTTGGGTGTCTAAATATGGATTTAAGAGCCTAACTTAGGACATTTATTTTGGAACATCTTGGTCACAGGTGCTAAACACAATGGCTTGAATCAGATTCTCAAAGCTTACCCAGATAGTACTACATTGTGATTTTATTAGTCATGTTGCAGCTATACCAAATTTCCACTGGATGGCACTTTACTATTGCTCCTCAAAGTGAGTCAGATGGATGAATATTTTCTTTCAGTCAAAATGTTGACAGACAAACCCTGCAATATACCATTGTATTCAAATAGCAACCCATGAGCAGTAGTTCTGCTTTGAGTATTGTCGAGCAGAAAGTCTAGATTCTAATCCTAGATATCAACGAGTTCTTCTTCAGTCCTAACACTGTTTATCTGCATAAGCCTAATAGTGGATTTTTCAAGACATGGGATACCTGTGAGTTTCAGATTGAAATTAAATCATGAACATGTTAGAATAGATGTAAGACACAAATTTTAAAAAAGTAAATATTTATTGAAAACCTGTCTCATTAGCTGAGAGCTATAACAGATCCATATTCTCTGTGGATTGGACACAAGGTGATGTGTAACACAGACTGACTGGTGGATTACATCAGCACTGTAGGTATGTTTATGCTGCAATCAGAGATGTGACTGCAGCACATGTAGACATACCAGAGCTAGCTTGGATATAGCTGGTTTGAATAATGATAGCAGTGAAGCTGTGGCTATGTCTGGCTATAGCTATATGTGCCACAGTCACACCTGTGATTGCAGTGTAGACATAGCCACAGATTCAGGTCTAGAGTCTCTCTAGAACAGAGTAGTTTTTCACATTATAATTCCTCCTCAGCATGGTCCCATTAATCATATTTGTCTGGATCATCAAACAGGCTTAAGGGAGCTTGGTGCCCAAATGCTACTGACTTTCAATGGAAGTTGGGTGCTTAACACCCTTAATCTCCTTTGAAAAACTCAGCCTCTAACTTAATTTTCACAGGGAGGAGAAAGCAAGGTACAAACTGCTTGTGTCCACACCCATAAGAAAAAATGAGCAAATGAATAATACCATGTAAAAAGACAAGGTGGGTGAAGTAATATCTTTTATTGGACCAACTTCTGTTGGTGAGAGAGACCAGCTTTAAGCTTGCACAGAGCTCTTCTTCAGGTCCTAATATTACAAGACAAACATGGCTACAACACCATTAATACCATGTGAAAACATTGTGGTTTTCCTGTTAATGAATAACAGATGAATCATTGGTAATTCTGATTTTAATGACTTCAATAAAATTAAGATCCTCTTGTTGTACATTAAATCATTAGCATCATAAATAGGAAATGACATGGGGCAATAGAAATACCAAAGGTACAATATGAACTAGGAAAGCTCTACACTTAATTTTTAGTTTCAGAAACCTCACTTTCACACCTCCTCTGAAACTAGCAGCAGATCATAATCCTTACACAGTACTGAAAGTCTGTAATGATCTGGGGACTGATTTTTTTCAGGTTTAAGTGATGCCAGTTGAGCCAAAGGACATATGAAATGTCATCCTCCAAAAGCTAGTTTTAGCTCTGTTAACACTTAGAGATTTTCAGTAGCTCTACAACTTGAGGAGAAAAATTCTAAGGATGATCATTAAAGAATTGAATATTTACTATTTTTCTCTATCCAACTCTTATCAATATAGTATCTGAGCACCCACATCTTCCACTGCTCAGAATGTAGACATAAAGTTTGAAATGGCTAGCTCTGTAGACAGGTATAGGGTGTCTTGTTTTGTTGTTTCCCTTTCTGATCACTAATCCATAGCCAATCTTTAGAAAAATTTCCTAGCTGTGAAAATACTTCTACTGATCTGCCTAAGTAGTTAAAGTCCTGGAAAACTGCTAAACAGTATTAAAAGAGCCAGATTTAGTAACATTTTTTCTGATACTTTTGTTGTGCTAGTGTTCCTGTCACATTTCCCAATAGTTTTGCAAAACTCAAAGGGAAGTAATTTGTACTTCCCCTGCCCTGTGTATTTCTCTCCCACCAAATCGGTGAGGTAATTTGACTCATGTGCCACTGATGTCAGAAGGTAGTCCTGTTCCTATATTCAAGGATCTAGTGACAAAACTTCAGACTCAGTGGACCCATACCTTAGGTGGTGGCTGACCATATTCCAAATCCTACTACTCTTTGGAAATTGCATGCAGTGTTGCTTGTGCAGGATTTCAAGCCTGCAAACGCCCCTCTGACTCTACAAGTGCAGAGGCAGGATTTAGCTTTCTGTTTTGCTGCTTCAATGACAAACAGAAAAGAAGTTTTCCTGCATTTTAGCATCTATTTCCCTATAGGTAGAGTACCTATTCCAAGACCTCTTGTACGGAATGTTAGTTTTTGTGTAACCCACACACCTGGGTGTGGTGGTCTGTTCCATCTAGTGGCACCAAGACCACTTAGTTAGATGAGTCTGCTCTACAGCCTTAGCTAAGCACTAGTTGTCTTTTAGCTCATGCGCTAAGCTTCAGAGGCGCCAGGTTCGATTCCACCCACTGACAACCAGGGTCTGTCGGTGTTACATCTGCATGTAACTAATCCCTCTAAGATCAAGACTCAGGGCATTGGCCTGATAAGCCGTCAACTCTGATAACCCTAATTTAGGAAAGCTATTGCTTACCTTTAAATGTAGAGGATTTCAAGATAAAGTGGGTCCTGTATGGACAGTCACAGTAATGCTGTCTTTCCAACTGGTGGCATCAGTCACTGCTCTGAATCTTGGAGCTTGTCTACATGGCATAGCAACGCATACTAGATGGGTGTGATTTCTAAAGGGCACAAGTATGCTGCACATTAATTGGCCCACGTATATCTGTCTGGCACACACCAAAATTCCATCCTGTGCATCAACCTAGCACTGTTTCAACAGCACTATGAACTTTTAGTGTGTGCCGGCAGGGTCTACACAGACCCGTTAGCGCATAGCACATTGGTGTGCTTGAGAAATCCTCTCTAGTGCATGTTGTATCATGTGGACAAGCCCTCAGTCTCCAATTAGCTCCTATAGCACTACATGGTATCTTCCAGCAGATGCCTTACATACCCTTGGAGTCCTAAAGGTGAACTCAAGGGCAGATTAAGACATGATTGTTGGGCTCCAAGCCTTGCAATCTGAGGAGGCCTGGTCAGCCAAAGATTTTTCCTTTTCTATCTGAGGATCCCAAGAGGAGGCTCCTCCCTGGTTTCAGGAAGAAGAGAATAACTTATAATTGGAGCTAGGCCTGAGATTCAAATTCAGGTCTGGATTCTGATTATTTCCCCAAGGAAAGGGGCAAAGTCTAAAGAGATTTTGACAGCAATGTTTACAGTCTGGTTTTCAGAGCCCCTGCCATGCTGTTTTGTCAACTTTTCAGTTAAAAGTCTATCCCCCTCTGGTTAACTAAATGAGAGAGGGCAGCCACGTGGCTCTGAAGCTCAAAGGTCAATGTTTTGGCAGCCCCTGGTTTATCAAGGGTTAAAAGAAAAGAAACCTTGCTGGAAAGAGGTTATTAGAAGTAGGTGCAGAATTTCTGTAGGGGAAAAACCCTTCACACAGATCTAGAACTCCAGCCAAAATGACAGAGCTCTAGGTGCTGGGCTGCACCACTAGTTATGGGATCATTTGATTCAAAGGCTGCATTAGGTTCAATAAATACAAACTCTAAAGCTCATTTCCTACTGGTCCCCAAGGAAGCATCCCCATTGCATAATCTCTGGGAGGAGCTGCCTAGTCGGAGTTCCCCAAGGCAATGAGCTAACCTCCTAATGCTTGTGAGTGCATAAAGCCCTTTCTTGGTTGACTTCACTAGAATTTGCTAATTACATTTCTCAGTATCCTCCACCTCATTTTCTGTGATCTGCTAATTCTGATATCCTGAGAGTTCATGCAGTTAATGTGCTCTCTGCTGGGGGTGGTGATGATTCTATTAATTAGTTATATTCCAGAGTTTATGGAATAGGCTGGAGAATTTAACAACAAGCATTTGCAATTTCAACTCCCGGTCATTTCAAAATGACATCAGAACCAGACCTCTTTCCAACAAACTCTTCTTCACTCATCATCCACTCCCCATCGTTCACAGGTGCAGGGTCCACCAAGCACCAGGGAACTAGTGAGTGTGGGATGGGAAGATGCTAGGATCACAGGCAGACATTCTACACTCTGCGTACCAGCTGTGTTACAGGAGGGCTCCCTGTACTACAGCTCAGGGTGAGCTTGATGGTGGACCAGGAAGGATAGCTCTATGACTATGCAGATCATCTACCCTCCATTTCATCCCTTTGAAGGGGGACACAGGGGCCATAAGGCGGCAATGGTGGCAGTGGAGGGGCTCAGGCTGGCTGCTTCCTCTTTGACACCTACCAAGAGTCCTGTGGTGGCCTTCTCAGTAAGGCACAGAGCTTGAATGTAGTGACAATAAAGGTATTTTTATTTACTCAGGGTTGAACACTATTCAGCATCACTGTCTGCAGCAATCAGCAGTGCCCTGTTCTGCTTCCCATCCCAAGCTCCACATTGCAAGACAGAGGATGATCTTTAATCCCTGTAGTCACAACCTACATCCTTATGCAACAAGAGCAGTTGTTCCACATGATCCCCAGTGAACAGTCCAGTCACTCAAGTTGTGTTCTAGGACCAGCCCTTTGACACTGTACCAGAGGATTTCAGTACCCACAATCCTACACTGACCAGATGATCTAAAGACATCTCTTAACTTTTATGTGTTGAGGGTGGTCCAGGTATTAATGTATAGACACCATAGCATTTCACTTCAGTAGACAAAGCCACTACATAAAACTCACTCACTCAGCAGCTATGAACTAGCATAGCATAAACTTCTCCACCAAAATCCCCATGTGATCTCTTATTGGGGATGTAACTGAGGTCTTGGGGTTTTTTAATGCACGATGTTTTCCATGAAGTTCCTATTCAGCACATTAGGGGAGGAGGAGAGAAGAAAAGATTTAACATGAACTTCTATTGTGGTGGAAACTGACAAATGGAGAACAGACAGGGGTCAGTTTCCAATGGGTGTTTCCTTTTCAATGAATGAACTTCTCTTGCTCTGTACACATGGCAAAAGAAGCAAAACATTGTCAAATACTGATGTTTAACATTAGACATTTAAATTCCTACCTGAGCATCTAAATAAGAGTTGCCTGATTTTCAGAGGTTCTCAGCACCCAGGACTGGAAGCTTTATGTGCACAACACCTCTGAAAATCCAGACCACTTTCTGCTAAATACTTCCCTATGAATTTAGGTTATGAGTATTTCTTACTTACATTGCAATAGCACCTAGAGCCCAGTAAGGGTTGGGGCTCCATTCTGTTTACATAGTGGACAGTCCCTGCTCTGATGAGCTCACCATATTAACAGACCAGACAGACAAAGTGTGGGAGGTGGAGCAGGGCACAGAGAGGGGAAGTGGGTTACCCGGGATCACACACAAGGCCAGGTGCAGAGCTGGAATTGAACTCCGTTCTTCCACATCCCACTCCAATGCCCTCGTCTTTTTCGAGTGCTTGTTCATGTCAGTTCCAATCAGGTGTGTGCACAGCAGCTGGAAGATTTTCCCCTAGCAGTATCTGTTGGGTTGGTCTGGGTGTCCCCTGGAGTGGTGCCATCATAGCGCTCAATATAGGGCCCTACCTACCCGCCACCCCCTCAATTCCTTCTTACCACCAGTGATGGTTAGCTGGAACTTTCCCTTGCTCTTATCATGACAAGTGAATTTGGACGTCTGTATATAGTTCATTAGTTCTGTAGTTAGTGTTAAGTAGTTAATACTTTACTTCATTCTTAAGTTTCCTTTGGAGAGGTTTCCCCTCCAGTGCTATCCCGGCACTAGGGCATGCCAGGATCTCCTGGCTTCAAAGCCTGTGAGGTCTGCAGGAAGTGTATGCCCAGAAGCGATCCTCACACTTCCTGACTGGGGGAGAGCCATCAAAAGGATCACTGTAGGATCTACAGGGTGTTTCACCTTGGGACACTGAAAGATAGAGATCAGTGCCTGAAGATCCTACTAATGGAAGCAGCACTTCGGCCCCAGTCTGATCCTGGGTCGGTGGACACAGCACCGAGTATCTCCTCCTCAGAACGCAGGGCCCCAGCACCATTGGCATGGGGATTGGTGCTGAGTAAAGACAAGGACTCTCAGCACCATCATGGCTCCACTCACA
This sequence comes from Gopherus evgoodei, assembly GCF_007399415.2. Classification (NCBI taxonomy): domain Eukaryota; kingdom Metazoa; phylum Chordata; order Testudines; family Testudinidae; genus Gopherus; species Gopherus evgoodei. The sequence goes on along the minus strand of NC_044324.1, from coordinate 180,635,235 downwards.
GCTTGCATGCCACAAGCAGGCACTGGACTCAATCACTGGTGCTGTAAAGGAAGAGAAGGCCGGAGAGAGGTCATTCAACCTCCCCCCAGCAGCTAGACCCAAGGAGCCAGCCATTGTGAGACCCAAGTCGAGCCACACTACTTTAGCCCCACTGCCAGAGATGGTCGCATCAATTCCTGACCCTGTGGAAGGGTGGTAGAGTCCAGACCCTTCTCGCTCGCCAAGGCCCAACTACACCTCCTGCTGACCCTGGAGGCATTTAAGACAGTTTGGGACCTGCTCCAGCTTATGGCACCATTCTCCCCGCCTAGACGGGAGAGGTCGCCAGCACCGGTCGCTCCCCTGGCACTGTCAAGGGGAAAACCTGCAATGATGTCCCAGCATTCTCCATCCCCAGTGCACCGCTCCCCAGTGCCAGAACAGGGTCAGCAGCCTTGTCAGTCCACGAGCCCTGGTGCGGACCCTTGGCGCCTTGAAGTACCTATCCTCCATGGTCCTCCTTTTCAGAGGCCTCTGAGTCTGACTCCTATCGATCTCATAGGAGCAGAAGGAGACAGTCCAGGTCATCACGAGACCAGCACCCTTACCTGGCACCATGGCCCACACAGTGGCAGCCCCTGGCACAGTGGCCCTTTTGGACTCCCCCTGGGCCTTTCAACCAGTCCTGGACTCAACATATAGCCAGGGCATACCTTGCTTCCAGGCCCTGGGCAGCGACATTCAGTCTCAGGCAGTTTCCCACCACCACAGCAAGGAATTGCCTGAAATTTCTAGGACACATGGCCTCTGGTACATATGTTGTGCAACACGCCAGGTTCAGACTCTGGCCTCTCCAATCATGGCTAGCCTTAATGTATCAGCTGGCTCGGGGTATTTTGGACAGGGTCGTGTCTCTGCCTCGCCTGGTCCTTGACTCCCTCCAGGCTCAACCCCCAGGTAGTGTGTGCAGGGGTCCTCTTCACTGGTCCTCGGCCATCCCTCTCGCTAGTGATGGACACATCAGCCTTGGGCTGGGGAGTACATCTGGGAGACATCAGGACACAAGACCTCTGGTCTCAGGTGGAACTCGCTCTCCACATCAGTGTCAGAAAACTGAGTGGTGCACCTGGCATGCCAGACTTTCCAAGCCCACTTGATAGGGAGATGTGTATCAGTCATGAGACAACACCATGGCGATGTTCTATATCAACAAATGGAGGAGTGCACGCTTCTCCCTCCCTGTGCCAGGAAGCCCTCATGCTGTGGGACTTGTGTAGCTCATTCAATCCACCTGCAAGCATCATACCTCCTGCGAGTACAGAATGAGTTGGTGGACTGTCTCAGCAGGTCTTTTCATGCCATGAGAGGTCCCTATGCCCAGACATCACGAACTCCATCTTCCAATGGTGGGGCTTTCCCCAGATGGACCTGTTTGCCACACGTAAAACTGCTGGCACTTCCTGTTGTCTTCTTCCTGAACCACAGCCCGGGCTCCATTGCAGATGTGTTCCTCCTCCCACGGGGAGGCCATCTTCTCTACGCTTTTCCATCCATCCCCCTCATTCATAAGGTGCTCAAGATACGGAGGGAAGAGGCTTCAGTGATATTGATAGCTCCAGCTTGTTACTGCCAACACTAGTACCCATCTCTTCTGGAAATGTCCATGGAAGCCCTAGTCACCTTGTCATTCCTCCTGGACTTAACTCAGGATCATGGCTGTCTCCAGCACCCAAATCTTGAGTCGTTGCATCTTATGGCATGGAAGCTCTACGGCTGAACCCCGTGGAGTTCTCCAGCTTGGACTCAGTTAGACAAGTCCTCCTTGGCAGTAGGAAACCCTCCACCAGGACTACCTTCCTTGCCAAGTGGAAGAGATTCTCAGTCTGGTTGGTGCAGCATCATTCATCCCCGATACTCGCCTATATACCACTCATACTGAACTACTTTCTCCACTTCAAGCAGCAAGACTGTCCATGTCATCAGTAAGAGTTTACTTGGCCACCATCTCTGCCTTCCATCCAGGCACAGAGGGCCAGTCAATCTTTGCCAACCTTATGATCAGCCATTTCCTGAAAAGTCTCGACAGGCTACATCCACACAACCAGCCCTGAGCTGGGACCTCAATCTGGTCCTTTCCAAATTTATGGGTCCATCCTTCAAACTGCTGGTGATGTGTTTCCCTGCTCTACCTGTCATGCAAGGTGGCATTTCTGGTAGTGATAACCTCAGCCAGGAGGGTATCTGAGCCCCCTTACACTGTGCTCTAGAGGGACAAAGTTCAGTTCAGGCCACATCCAGCTTTCCTCCCCAAGGTTGTTTCCCAATTTCACATCAACCAGGCCATCTTCCTCCCAGTCTTCTATCCTTAGCCGCACTTGAACAGCAGGGAGTAGAGGCTTCACTCATTGGAGCGCTAGCCTTTTACATTGAAAGAATGAAACCATTCTGCATATCCATTCACCTGTTTGTGGCCGTGGCAGACAGGATGATGGGTGTTCCAGTCTCCTCCCAATGAATTTCCTTGTGGATCACATCCTGCATCCATGAATGCTATAACCTGGCAGAGGTGCCTGCCCCTCCACTCACAGAGCACTCCACTAGGACACAAGCTTCTTCAGCAGCATTCCTGGCACAAGTCCCAACTCAGGAAATGTGCAGAACGGTGATGTGGTCCTCCATACCTACTTTCACCATACATTATGTGATTGCCCAGCAGGCCAGAGATGATGCAGCCTTCAGACGAGCAGTGCTCCAGTGAGTGGACAACTCTGACCTGCTTCCTGAACTTGGGCTTATGAGTCACCTGATTGGAACTGACATGAACAAGCACTCAAAGAAGACAAAACAGTTACTCACCACATAACTGTTGTTCGAGATGTGTTGTCCATGTCCATTCCATACCCACCCTCCTGACCCGCTGTCAGAGTAGCTGTCAAGAAGGAACAGAGGGGGTGGCAGATCAGTAAGGCTCTATATTGAGCGCTATGATGATGCCACTCCAGGGGGGACACCCAGACCAACCCAATGGATACTGCTGGGGAAAAATCTTCTCTGCACGCATGCACATCTGACTGGAACGGACATGAACAATACACCTCAAAGAACAACAGTTACAAGAAGGTGAGTAACTTTTTTTTTCTCCCCCAGACCATGCCTCCTCCCATACCTAACTTTAGGCACCTACAGTTGATAATTTGGGCTGTATATCCTAAAGCTGGGGCCAAATACTCCTAAGCTTTGGCTGAAAGCACCTCACTTTTTTTCTTTTAATCTCCATATCTCTATTCCAATACATCTACAAGCATAGGTACTGACTCCATGGCTGCTCTGGGACTAGAGTTGCCAGGTGGAATTCCCAGTCAAAGGGACCCTGGCGGCTCTGGTCAGCATCACTGACCAGTCCATTAAAAGAAATTTGGTGCCCTACGCAGCTGTGTACTTTGCGTATGGGTAAGTCTGGCCCTGGGTGGGGCCTTGGGGGAAGGGGTGGAGTGGGGGCAGAGTCTCAGGGCGGAGCATGGATCGAGCACCCACCTGGAAAAGTAGAAGTCGGTGCCTGTGTCTACGAGGATAACAATTAATAGATAGTGGAGATAAACAGTCCAGAGGAATAATTGTTTCTCTGAGGGGTTTCGAGAGACTTTGACCAAATGTTCCTTGACACTTCCTTTCCCACACTGGAAGGCTCCTCAGAGGCCTTAATTAGCTGTGTTTCTGTTGAAGATGCAAAGACACTGTTTCACTTCCCTCAAGCTGATGGGCTACAATTCAGGATTAAGTTGACAGTAATGGAGATGACAACTATTACTGTGAGGTATTTCTGCCATGAACATTGCCAGCCCATCCTCATCTCACCTCCACTGAGCCTCTGTGTTGCAAGGGGTCTCAGGATAGTGGGTGATCTTGCATTTCATAGGTGCTGCAAAGCCTACGTACAATGGCAACTTTATGCTTTAAGTGTTCTCTAGGCACCTGACCCCCAAGTCCGTTCCCGGCAGCTTGCCTGCAGCTGTGACTCTGAGCCAAGAGGCCATCTACACGACGCTGCAGAAGGCATACCACCAGAAGGATCCATTCCCCTCTGATCAGGGACAAGTGCCAAAGCTACCCAAGGCAGGAAGTCAATGGCTGCTTCCACAATCCAGCGTGGCATTTTTTTTTCCTCCTTGAGTGCTTCCTTCTCCAGTAGGAGCCTGGTCAGAGACCCTCAAGGCAACCTGGCAGTGGAAGGATGCATTAAATGTACAGGGCTAGGCTAACTCCATTCTTGGAGTTAATTTTTAAATGCACAGAATTCTGCCCTTACTTTCACTGGGGTCATTGCAGAGTAATGGCAGGGACAGCAGTGCAGTTATTGCAGATTGCGTTCTTACACCATAGGATTGAGTTGGGCTCTGTGGTTCCAAAAGTACAGTTAACTGGACTCCCTCACATGAATGTGATGTTTTGCATTACTGAGCTGTGTATGGTGTTAGCCTTACACCTTAAACCACACAACCCTGAGGGTGACAATGCTTAGTCCTGGAATTATGAGTAATAGGAATCAAGAAAACTCAACTCCCCTCTCCCTGCCCCCTTCAAACAGCCTCACTTCCCTTTCTCTTCCCCACCCTACAGCTCCAAGGAGATGCTTCCAACTTCCCTTGTCCAGGTGCGGGTTCATGTCATGCAATCAGATACCCACACTCAGCAAATGTGGAACTTTATACCTCACACCCTCCTTCAAACATCAGCAGAGAGCCCAACCCAGGTCTGCTCTGGGCTCTCAGCCCCTGGCCTTTCCCTGACACCAACCTGCCCTCCCAAGGATCTCTGGCACCTGTTCTGAGAGCCAGTCTCAGGGAGGGGCTGATGCTGGCAGCTGAAGGAAGCAGGGCATGGTAGGAATGAAGGCAGAGAGTGGGTATGGGGTTTCCAGACCAGGAAGAGGTGGGCAAGCAGGAAGTCACTCCTAGACAGAAGTCCAGATCAGGCCCTTCCTCCAGGGAGCAGAAAGCCCCTGCACTTGACTCCATGCCCCTATCAGCCTCCCCTTAACCCAGAACTGTCAGGTCCCCAAGGTGTCAGTGATGGATCCCTCTTGGGGATCAGCCAGTTCATTAAGGGTTAATGCACATATGGGTTTATAAAGACATGGTTTTGGAATAACTACAACTTTCTCATAATTTCCCCCTAAATTACTGATATAACCTCTCAATCTTAGCTCCACCTTAACATAGCTTTGGTCACTGAATTTCCTTAATTTTTAAATTAAACTATCATACATGAACACTAAACAAACTAAAGAGAATGTGCTAGGTCTAATCATTTTAAGATATGAACTATCAAGCTTAATTTTTTTATTTTAACTTTTTTTGGGCTAGATTCAAAGGGAATTAAGAGACTCCAGTCTGGTCCTGAGGAGGCATTATGCTGACAAAGAAAGAAAGTGGGCACAACTACAACAAAAGAGGCTGTGCTTTGGCATGGCTAGACCTCACATATGTCATGCTGGTGCCAAGCTGTATTTTTTTTTTAAATATAATCTTAGCATTTTATGCTTGTGGTGCTACAGTGCATTTATCTGTAGCATGCTAGCATTGGTGCTGGGTTGGGAGGTGAGCATGGGTCGCTCTAACAGTCTGAACTAGCCATCACCAATTCCTAGTGCCATTCGAACAGATTTAATAGCAAAGAGATTTTCCTGCCTAAGCTAGTGAAGAGAATGAGCAGCACCTAAAGCAGTGGTTCTCAAATGTTTGTACTGGTGATCCCTTTCAAACAGCAAGCCCCTGGGTGCAGCCCCCCCCTTATAAATTAAAAATATTTTTATATATTTAACTCCATTATAAATGCCAGACTTGCTGGCAACTTCTGAGGTGCAGCGCGGTACCAAGACAGGTAGGGACTAGCTTGTCTTCAGGGGCAGCTCTAGGCAGTTTGCCGCCCCAAGCACGGCAGGCAGGCTGCCTTCGGTGGCACGCCTGCAGGAGGTCCCCAGTCCCGCAGATTCAGCGGCACACCTCTGGGAGACCCGCCAAAGCCACGGGACCAGCAGACCCTCCGCAGGCAAGCCGCTGAAGGCAACCTGCCTGCTGCCCTCGGGGCGACCGGCAGAGCACCCCCAGTGACTTGCCGCCCCAAGCACGCGTTTGGCGTGCTGGTGCCTGGGGCCGCCCCTGCTTGTCTTAGCCCCTCAGTTCCACCAACTGGACTTTTAATGGCCCAGTCAGCAGTGCTGACTGGAGCCAGTAGGGTCCTTTTTGACCGGGTGTTCCAGTCAAAAACCAGACACTTGGTCACCCTAACTGAGATGGTGGTTCATAAGATATGCTCTCTGTTAGGATGTGAGGGAATACTTGGGAACTTCGGGTTTAAAGCATCAAGCTACCACATTACTTGGCATATTCTCAGGAATGGTCTAGATAATACCTAGTCCTGCCATGAGTGCAGGGGACTGGACTAGATGACCTCTCAAGGTCCCTTCCAGTCCTATAATTCTATAGGTACATTGAATTCTCCCTTCAACTTCAAATATACCTGCACTTACTCTGGGCTTGTCTACATCAGAAAGTTGCAGCGCTGGTGAGGGAGTTGCAGCGCTGCAACTTTGAAGGTGTACACATCTGCAGGGCACCACCAGCGCTGCAACTCCCTGTTTGCAGCGCTGGCCGTACTCCCGTTTTGTCTCGGGTGTAGAGGATCCAGCGCTGGTGATCCAGCGCTGGTAATCCAATGTAGACAGTTACCAGCGCTTTTCTTGACCTCCGTGGAAGGAGGAAGCCTCTGGTAATCAAGCTGGTTTCCTTTCCCGGTTTGCTCTCTCGGTCCCGGAGCCACCCAGCAAACCGCAGGGAAGGAGACCTGCTTGCTCGGGGTTCCGGGACCGAGAGAGCAAACCGGGAAAGGAGACCAGCTTCGCCGCGGTTTGCTCTCTCGGTCCCGGAGCCAGCCAGCAAACCGCAGGGAAGGAGACCTGCTTGCTCGGGGTTCCGGGACCGAGAGAGCAAACCGGGAACGCCGCGGTTTGCTCTCTCGGTCCCGGAGCCCCGAGCAAGCAGGTCTCCTTCCCTGCGGTTTGCTGGCTGGCTCCGGGACCGAGAGAGCAAACCGCGGGGAAGCTGGTTTCCTTTCCCGGTTTGCTCTCTCGTCCCGGAACCCCCCTTGAAGCCGCCCAACAGCGCTGCAGTGTGGCCACATCTAACACCACTTGCAGCGCTGGTTGCTGTAAGTGTGGCCACTCTGCAGCGCTGGCCCTATACAGCTGTACTAATACAGCTGTAACAACCAGCGCTGCAAAATTTTAGATGTAGACATGGCCTCTGTGTGCTACAACTTCTCCATTTTCAAGGGTAATGGAAATGTGAAGTGTGTCAAGTTGCTTCTTTCCAGTGACCAAGCTATCTTCTAAAGTGAAATCACCTTTTTAGCTGGTATTGCTGCTTTCTGAGGCTAGCAGCTTTCTGGGGCTATTACTCGCTTACAGCAAGTTCTGGGAGATAGTTTATTGTAACTTAGAAGTGATAACCCATGAAACACTTGCACTTACAGAGTGTTAATGGGGTTTATACAAATCCAGATTGTTGCCTTTAACTGGCTGCATGATTTCATACACGTCAGCAGCTCCATCCTAACCTGTGTTAGGCATGCAGTTTTGGTAATCAATTCAATTAGTACCTTATTAGCTATACACATTATGTAATGAGAGAATGGCTGTTGTTCTAAAAGCTCTGCTCTTGGAATTGTTTGCGGCGGGGGGATTGACAGCCTGTGCTAAACAGGAAGTCAGATTAGATGATCACAGTGGTCCCCTCTTGTTGGGAATCTTTGAAAACGGGAGTTGTACTTTTAAAACACAGGGTGGGGGTAATTGGATCTAGCCCTTGCAGGGGCCTGTGAGCTGCTATGTGAGGAGGTCACAGTATACACATGGGTGCTGGGGAGGATTCCTCCTGCAGGAAGAGTGACGTTCCCCTGGTGTGATCTGGAGCGGTGAGCTGTTAGGTCACTCCAGTCCTCGACTCTGGGAGCCAGCCTTACCCTCTCTGCTTTTAGAACCCCCTCCTAGGCTGTTCATGCACAGCCTTTAGTATGTAAGCTGCTCTTGGCCAGCCGCTGCTTGGATTGTGCAATGAATGACACTAGCCCATATCTCCAGTCACAGACACAACCCTAGGAACCTCCATCTTGTAGTGTCCACTTATGCCCACTGGACGCTGTAAATTTATAGGAGTTCATCAATTTTACAAAGAAACTGATATGTACCAGGCTTGTTATCCCACGGGGAGACTCTGACATGCTTCAAACCAAACACACTTCTTCAGGTAGAATAAACAAACAAATTTATTAGCTACAAATCATAGATTTTAAGTGGTTATAAGTCAAAGCACAAGAAGTCAGATTTGGTCAAATGAAATAAAACCAAAATGCACTCTAAGCTGATCTTAACACTTTTAGTGCCCTTACAAACTTAGATGCTTCTCATCACAGGCTGGCTGGCTGCCCTTCAGCCAGGCACTGCCCTTTGATCAGTTCTTCAGTTGCTTGGTGGTAGTGGCTGTAAATGGAGATGGTAGAGAGAGAGCATGGCAAATGTCTCTCCCTTTTATCAGGTTCTTTCTTTCCTCTTGGCTTTCCCCTTCCCCTTCGGGGTCAGGTGAGCATTATCTCCTTGTAGTCCCTGACTGATCAAGGGAAGGGGGGTGACTCACTCGAGAGTCCAACAGATCCTTTGTTGCTGTCTAGGCCAGTGTCCTTTATTCCTGTGAGGCTGGGCTGGGTTTGTCCCTTACATGCCCTGATGAGGTGTGAACTGCCCCTCTGTTCCTGGAGAGTTTTGCCTGGGCTTGTTTTAAGACATGAGGACACATTTTCAGCCTCAGAACTATACACATGAAATTACAACCTATAACGTTACTGTAACAACAATGCTCAGTGCATCATAAGCTTGCTGAAGACACCCAACATGACAAACTTTGCATGGGATACCACACAATCGTATTATAAGGATGAATATGGGGGTGCAGGGTGTTCCCCCGAGATACAGCCTGTCACAGGAAGTTCCTAAGAAAGGTGAGAATTCAAAGAATAAATAGTTCTTCAAAAATTAAGTCTTGCCCTTGAAGGTGTACACTGCACCCCCCATTGTGTGCCACCAGGGCAGCACAGGCAGGAGACTAGCAGTTTTTATTGACTATCCCATTCTTGCCCTTCCTCAGGTGGAATTACTTTTATTTCTGTTTTAGGCCCCAATTTTGCAAGGCACTTAAGCACATGCAGACCTTTAAGTACAGGAATATTCTCATTGACTTTAGGTCTGTTCCTTTTCTGGTCTCCATAGCTTGTCTGTCTTCCTTCTCCTTGCTATCCCTGAGCCCCTCATCTCTTCTCCCTTCAACTGCCCACCAGGCCTTCCCCAATCTCTCAAAGCCTCTTCTCACTTCACTCTCTTTGCAGAGCCTCCTTAGCCTCTGGTATCAAAGCCTAGCCATAAGCCATCTACTTATCCTACCCTTCCCCACCCCTCCATCTTCAGGCCACAAGTGCTACTCTGAGCTGGGCCATTTGGGGGCTTTTGCAGAAAATATGGAATTGATCCTTTCCCACAGAAAAAAATAGGAATTCAAACCTTTTGAGCAGGGTTTTGTTGCCTGGGCAGAGCAATGCCTGTGAGATGGAATGGAAATGCATGCTGGACTGCTCTCTTGCTGCCAGAGGGGTGGGTGAGAGTAAAAGAATAGGTGCAGGCAGGGAGTTCCCTGGAGCCAGATGGCCTGCTCTGGGGCTCCCACATAGGGTGATCAGATGTCCTGATTTTATAAAGACAGTCCCAATATTTGGGGCTTAGTATTATATAGGTGCCTACTACCCCCACCCCCATTCCAATTTTTCATACTGGCTGTCTGGTCACCTCCCTCCCACACCAAATCTGCACACCCAGGCACAGAGACAGGGAGAAAACAGGAGCTTGGGAGAAAACAGAACAGATGCTGCTAAAGAAATAGGGCTGTTTTCTCAAGGGAAGGGGAGCCTAGATCTGCACAAGCTCTTTGCTTTCTTCTCCTGGGGCTGCTCTCTACTTTAGTTTGCAGTTTCAGCTGCCCAAGTTAGGTAGAGAGGATGGAACCATTCAGAAGTGGGGAAGAGATAAAAAAATTTTTTTAATTAAGAATGTAAGTAGTAAGGTGTTATGAAACTCCATCCCAGCCCCCAGAGTAAACATGCCCATTAGCAAGCCAGACTGCTTTCTCAGGCATTGGATGAGGGACCACCATTCTCCAACATCCTGGGCAATCCTGCCCCTCCCCAACTTCTGCAGGATTCATTCACCTTCAAGAGCAGGCCTGCTCTAGCTCCCTGCTTACCCATCAGGATCTCCTGCTTTGACCAGTGCTTCTGATGGACTTTAAAGTGTGAGAACCTACAGCCAGAGTGGGAAAGGTTGGGACCAAAAAAAAGCAAGCATTCTCAACATTGTTTCATATTAATAGTGACCTAAATATAATGTTAAGAATATTGTTAAATCTGCCAAATTTGTGTCTTTACACTGTAAAAGCAGCAGTGTTCATGTTTCTGGTCATAAGCTTTATATTACCTGTATGTTGCAGCTGATCATCGAAGAGCTACATTTATGATTTAGAAATCCCGTCACATATTAAAGCAATACAGCTTGGTTCTGCTTTAGCCTTCTTTATAGATAACAACAAGTAACTGTGTGAATGAAGTGCTCTGCATGCAAAACACTGCACTAAGAAAAGTAGCCCTCTTTAATCTAGTGGCACTATTTACATCCACCGATGTGCCACTCAGTGTTCTGGATAACTCATGGCTCCTGGCAAACAAACCTGACATCTAGGGCTCAGTGCCAGCTCAGTGTTTGCATATGGAACAGCTCCCTAAAGGCTTTGATCCTTGAAGTAAAAACAAACTTAGCTGAAGCAGTTTCTGTGTCAGCTGTCTGATGAAACCACCAGTGGTACAGAGCCCTTTGCCCTCACATACTTGCCAAGCTGCTTGAGGATACTTCTTTAAAAGAAACAAACCAAATGAAAGTGCTTTGTAAAATTTCTGCTTACCCAGTGGGAGAAATCCACTCTGCTTAGGGAACGTTATATGGAAAAACCAACCAACAAAAAACCTTACCCAAGTAAAAAAATGTCATATTGAAAATAATATTAAAAGAAACTTCTCTTACTGATGGAGGCCCCTTCGTGGAGATCCACAGAACGCAGCTCTGCATTGCAACAGTATCACAACATGACCTAGTGCTAATCACAGCACGGCAGTTCTGTGCAAAGTGAGTACAAGGCCCCACCCTTACTCCTTTCAGGTTGTAGCTTGTGAGCACCCTCAACTCCCACTAAAGTCAGAAGGAGTCAAGGGCTCCTCAGCATCTGGCAAGATTAGGTCAATACGAAGGAGATAGAAACAAATCTCCTCCAAACAGAGGATATGTGATGGCACAAACCCTAAATGAGGGACATGGGAAAAATAATAGTGCAGCAACCAGACAGTGTCTGAGAGCTTGTCTGTGCTTGAAAGTTGCAATAATTTAAAGTAATTTTAAACTAAGTTTTTCAGTTAATTTTAAATTGATTTAGGATTTGGTTTAAACTAACCTAAAATAAACCACTCAAACTGAAATGAGAGAGTCTACACAGACACACACACTAGTCTCATTGAATCCAGTTTAATTAAACCTATGAAGCTCGTGTGTATAGACAAGGCCTCAAACATAACTAACATTTCCTAGTGAACAACTTCAGGTGATGAGGCAACATTTTGGAAAGGTGATTAAAGGTGGGTTTAAAAGGAAGGACAGTTCAGCTGTGTGACAAGAGAGAGATGGATTTGCAGCAAAGGGACTGTGTGTGTGTTGGAAGGAAATGCTAGTGATTGAGGTGAGATGGGTGGGGCAGGGAGACAATAATTATGGTGTGTTTTTTTTAAAGCTCGGGACAGTAATTTAAAAAAGGAGTAAGGCAGCATGAGGGTATAAGACTAGAGTGTAGGGAGGAGAGAGTGAAAGGAAACAGAGGTTTATCTATGGAAAGAAGAGAAAGTTCTTTTCATCTCCTAAGTGTTTAAACCTAAGTCCCAGATTCAGCAAGGTACTTAAGCACATTAATTAATTAATACCTAATTATTACATGGTGGTGTTTTATCCATAGATCTCAAAGCACTTTACAAGGGAGCTCAGTATAATTTTTCTAGGAAAGGGAAACAGATGCACAGAGCAGCAAAATGACTTGCCCAGTCATCCACCAGCAGCAACAGAACCATGTCTGGTGAGTCCCAGCGCAGAGCTCGATCCACAAAGCCTCATATGTAACTGTAGGCATGTGTGTAGCCCCAGTGATTTCAAAGTCAAGATCAATAGTACCCTGATGAACTGGATGAATTCTCATGTCTCACATTTTCAGTCTCTCTCAGCAGGGATATTTAATAAGTTTGAAGCTTCAGAAAAATGAAAGCACTTTAATTTTTAAATTTTAATTAGTAACCATCAGGGGACATGACCCTTTTAAAAAACACACAACAGGGAGGTTTGGGTAATTGAGGTCTGAATATTCCAAGTTGCAGTATATTATATAAATATGTCTAGCTGTCCAATACTGACCTTAAGTTACAGATCATTGGGCTTGAAGTTTTGGTAGTTTCAGATGTCAATTAAAAAAACAAAACAACACACACACATTACAGAACTTAAAATAATAAAAAATTTCCTGAAGCAACAATGCCTCAGCTGTGCTCACATTGACTTAGGACAAAGCTGATTCCTTCTTTAATACAGGATGTTATATTATGAGGGTCTAAAGTTTCACTGGCTGTAACATAGGCACAATTCTGTAACGATGCTCTCTCCCTGACCATTGCACACTGGTTATTGTTGATGAAGCAAGAGACATTTCAGGGATGGGCTTTCCTCTTTACACACAGACTAACTTCAGGCAAAAAGGGATCGTCCCTATCTCCTTGTGCTAAGCAAATTCCAAAGCACAATACAACTTATCAAAGGAAGCATTCCTCTTTGTGTTGCTGCTGCATTACACAGGGTTTGGCTACACTTGGAGGTGTGCAGTGCTGGGAGTTACAGCTGTCTTCGTATAGCTGTGTAGGGAAAGTGCTGCAGTGTGGCCACAATGACAGCTACCAGCACTGCAGTGTGGCCACAGTTGCAGCATTTGCAGCAGTGTTGGGAGTGGTGCATTATGGACAGCTATCCCACAGAGCACCTCTTCCCATTCTGGTGCCGTAGGTTGTGGAAAGGGGGCGGAGGATGCGAGTCATTCTGCTTCCTGTCCCAACGCACCGTGATGCATCGCTTCACATCCCAGAAATCCCTGTTTTTCTATCCACGTTTGGCGCCATCTTGACTCTCTCAATGGTTTCTGTGCAGTGCGATTTCTGTGGAAATGGAACCAGAACTGCTGAGGAGTATGCTGATGAGTCTGGCCAGCACATCACGTTTGGCAATTGAGCTATTCCTTAAGATCCAAAGTGGTGAGGAGTCCGACGATGATAGCGAGTCACATGATGCGTACGACACGAAATTGCTTGTGGCATTCACGGAAATGCTCAGCACCGTGAAACACCGCTTTTGGGCTCGGGAAACAAGCACTGAGTGGTGGGATCACATTGTCATGGAAGTCTGGGATGATGAGCAGTGGCTGCAGAACTTTCAGATGAGAAAAGCCACTTTCATGGGACTGTGTAAGGAGCTCACCCCCACTCTGCGGCGCAAGGACATGCGATTGAGAGCTGCTCTGACAGTGGAGAAGTGGATGGCTATTGCAATCTGGAAGCTTGCAACTCCAGACAGCTATCGATCGGTCGGGAACCAGTTTGGAGTGGGAAAGTGGACTGTTGGAATCATGTTGATGCAAGTTTGCAGGGCCATTAATTGCAGCCTGCTAAGAAGAACTGTGACTCTGGGGAACGTGCTGGACATTGTGGATGGCTTTGCACAAATGGGTTTCCCTAACTGTGGAGGGGCGATAGATGGGACGCATATTCCTATTCTGGCACCACCCCACCTAGCATCCGAGTACGTTAATCGGAAGGGGTATTTCTCCATGGTTCTCCAGGCACTTGTGGATCACCGTGGGCGTTTCATTGACATTAACACAGGCTGGCCCAGAAAGGTGCATGATGCACGCATCTTTCGGAACACTGGCCTGTTCAGGAAGCTGCAGGCAGGAACTTTTTTCCCAGACCGAAAGATCACAGTAGGGGATGTTGAAATGCCCATTGTGATTCTTGGAGACCCTGCTTACCCATTAATGCCGTGGCTCATGAAACCATGAACCGGTCCTTGCTCCTGTCAAGGTTCCCTGTATAACTGCAGGCTGAGCCGGTGCCGAATGACTGTGGAGTGTGCTTTTGGCCGTTTAAAGGGGTGCTGGCGATCCCGATCTCTGTATGGGAAGCTGGACTTGGGGAGGAAAGCAGCATCCCCGCAGTTATATCCGCGTGTTGTACCCTCCATACTATTTGTGAAGGGAAGGGTGAAAGATTCAGTCAGGCATGGACCTCTGAGGCTCAACACCTGGAGGCTGAATTTGCACAGCCAGAGAGCAGGGCTACTAGAGAGGCCCAGCACAGGGCTGCAAGGATTAGGGATGCCTTGAGGGAGGAATTTGAGGCTGAAAACCAACAGTAATGTTTGGTGCCTTGCAGGGGAGTGAAGTGCAGTGGTTACAATGTTAGTAGGAATCTGTGTTTCCTAAGCTGATTTGCAGTGCCTGTTTCTTTCCTGGACTAAGGTATCTTTGACTTTCTGCAATAATAAAGACTGTTTTCAAAGCCAAGAATTCATTTATTGAAAAGAAAATTATTTTATTGACAGACACACAACTTTTTGGGAACCTAAAAGGGCAGAGGGGTGGGGTGGGGAACTGTACTGTCACAGGTTTGAATATGTCCTGTCTGGAGTGCTGTGTAACGACTGCTGCACTTCAGGATGGCTATACTGCATGGTGATGGGGGTTGAGTGCAGAGGGTAAGGGTCGTAGTTCTCAGGGCTGGCTGGTGAACGTACAGGTGTTGGGGGCAGCTGGTGGTGGTAAGAACCTGGATGCTGGGGAAGGGGGTTTTGAGCTGACACTGGGGCACAAGGGAAAGAGCTCTGGGACAGGGGTGAGGGGCGGGCACGGTAGTGCTCTGCCTGCATGGCTACGAGTGCCTGGATAGAGTCCGTTTGGCATGTCAGGATGCTTATCAGCTGTTTTGTGCTTTTCTTCCTGGCTGCTGCATTTCTCTGGTGGATCCTGCTTTCCCTTTCGCTCCAGTCCTGCACTTTTCGATTCTCTGTGACAGAGTGATCCATAACTGCTTGCAGCATGTCGTCTTTGCTTTTTCGTGGTTTCTTCCGGAGGTTTTGTAGTATTTGAGACGTTGATAACACGGACAGCCGAGATCTCAAGGTTGCTTCTGTAAAGGCAAAAAATGCAACACTTAACAGAGGCAGCATTGTTTATACCAGACAGTTATTCCCACACAGTTAAGGAGTGTAACAGTCTTCACAATAGCATAATTTTCCCATCCCAAAGAGAGCGCACATAACCCACGGGAGCCCCGAAATGGTGAGTAAGGGGGACTGATTGCTTCAGGGCTCTACTGTCCTTGGGGTTTCTGTGCGTTGGGGAAAGGAAACAGCTGCAGGGGCCACCTACACTGAACACTCTCCCAACATTTTCCACAGGAGATGATACTGGAAGATATCTCGCTGCTGCGGGTCACCTGGGAAGAGAGGGAGGGTCTTCTGCAGCAATGCGGATTCCGCCCTGGCCCCTATGCAGCTTGCCTGTGTGCAGCAGTGACAGTCAGCTGCAGTGGCACAGGAGGCGGTGAACAGAGCGGCAAATAGGGGAGTTTCAGTGGGAGTGCTGTTGGAGGAGCAGGTTTTTGTAGTTTGTGGATTGTATTGTGGAGTTTGAGTGTGTGTGTGTGTGTGTGCAGGCTGCTAGGGGCTGTGTGCTGGGAGCGAGGCTGAGCCCTGAGTTGGGGGCGGGGCTTACCTGATTAGGGGTCCTATATAAGGAGCCAGGCACTCAGGCAGCGGCACAGGAGGCGGCGAACAGAGCGGCTAACAGGGGAGTTTCAGTGGGAGTTTCCAGGGGGAGGTTACAGGGGAGACCAAGGCAGAGGAACCAGGAAGGCAGACTAGGGAAGAGGCAGGGGTCTGCCTACAGCCCAGCGCTTGTTGGTGGCCTGCGGTGCGGTGTGAGGTGTGGCTTGCCAGGCACAGAGTTGGAGCGCTACGATGGAGGCGGAGGTAGCAGGTGCAGACACACTGAGGATGACCGGATGCGGTAGCTGCGGCATGTACATGGTCCTAGAAGGGGCACCTGAAAGGAGTTTCATCTGCATGAAGTGCCGCCTGATAGAGCTGCTGGAGGAAAAGGTAAGGGGACTGGAGATGCAAGTGGAAACTCTGGCTGAGTTTAGAAGGGGATTTGAGCAGATGATGGAACACAGACATGATGAGGCACAGGGGACAAGCTCAGATGAGCGGACAGAAGCAGGACCAAAGGACTCGGAGGAGGGGCTGCTGGGTGAGGAAAGTGGATGGTGGAAGCATGTGACTAGGAGAACCAGGCAGAGGAAAAGACGGGCCAGCGATGGAGAAATAGAACTCAGGAACAGGTTTGCTGAGTTGGAAAATGAAGATGGAGAACAGCAGGCTGCTGAAGGACAAAGGGCGAGGAAGAAGAGGCGAGCAGCTAGTCCTGCAGAAGGAGGGGAGGAGTCAATGGAGGCGACACCAAGTACGAGCCCTAGGAGGATTGTAAGGGCGAATACAAATTGAGAGGAATTGCGGCCAGCTGCTGTGGGGGATAGACTGCAGAATCGCACTGTTGCCAGGAAAAGGCAAGTCTACGTGATTGGAGACTCTTTACTGAGTAGACAGGCCTGTAACTAGACCTGATCGGGAGAACAGAAGGGTGTGCTGTCTGCCAGGGGCTAAGATACAGGATGTGGACCTGAGGCTGAATATGATCTTAGCGGGAGCGGGAAAGAATCCGTTGATTATTCTTCATGTGGGAACGAATGATATGGCTAGTTACTCGCTGGACTGTATCAAGGAGGACTATGCCAGACTGGGGAAGACGCTCAAAGAAATCGAGGCTCAGGTGATCTTCAGTGGGATTCTGCCAGTTCCTAGAGCGGGGCGACGAAGGAGTGACAAGATTATGGCGATCAACAGATGGCTCAGGGAGTGGTGTTATAAGGAGGGCTTTGGGATGTACGGTCACTGGGAAGCGTTTACGGATAGACGACTGTTCGCTCAGGATGGACTTCATCTAAGCAAGGAGGGAAATAGAATTCTATGATGGAGGCTCGCCGACCTCATCAAGAGAGCTTTAAACTAGGAAGTTGGGGGAGATGGTTGGGAGATGTTCGGGAGATCTCCATGCCGGAATATAACCTGGAGAGGGAAGTAAACAAAGTGAGAGGGGATACCCTTGGGGTCCCAAGAATTGATCCAAGGAGGAATAGTGGAGTAGAAACCAGAGTAACGGGTGATGCTGGTGGTAGAAGGTCTCTGCACGACGGGGGAAAAAATGTCACTGACGCCAAACGCCGAAAATTAAAAGGTCTGTACACTAATGCGAGGAGCCTAGGTAACAAGATGGAGGAACTGGAGTTACTGGTGCAGGAAGTGAAACCGGATATTATAGGGATAACCGAAACCTGGTGGAATAGTACTCATGACTGGAGCACGGGTATTGAAGGCTATGTGCTGTTTAGAAAAGACAGGAAGAAAGGCAAAGGTGGTGAAGTAGCCTTGTACATCAATGATGAAATTAACTGTAGCGAAATAAGAAGCGATGGAATGGATAAGACAGAGTCTGTCTGGGCAAAAATCACACTGGGTAAAAAAGCAACTAGAACTTCCCCCGCGATAGTGCTTGAGGTGTGCTATAGACCACCAGGATCTGATTGGGATATGGATAGAGACCTCTTTAATGAAGTAAACACAAAGGGGAAATGTGTGATTATGGGGGACTTCAACTTCCCAGATATAGACTGGAGGACGAGTGCTTGCAAGAATAATAGGGGTCAGATTTTCCTGGATGTGATAGCGGATGGATTTCTTCATCAAGTAGTTGAAGTACCTACGAGAGGGGATGCCATTTTAGATTTGGTGTTGGTGAGCAGTGAGGACCTCGTAGAAGAAATGGTGGTAGGGGACAACCTTGGTTCGAGTGATCATGAGCTGATTCAGTTCAAACTAGATGGAAGGATAAACAAATGTAGATCTGGGATTAGGGTTTTCGACTTCTCGAGGGCTAATTTTAAAGAGTTAAGGAAATTAGTTAGGGAAGTGGATTGGACGGAGGAATTAGTGGATTTAAATGCAGAGGAGGCCTGGAATTACTTTGTCGCAGCTGCGGAGACTGTCAGAAGCCTGCATCCCAAGGAAGGGGAAAAAACCATGGGCAGGAGTTGTAGGCCAAACTGGATGAGCAAGCAACTCAGAGAGGGGATTAGACAAAAGCAGAAAGCTTACAGGGAGTGGAAGAAAAGCAGGATCAGTAAGGAAAGCTACCTTGGTGAGGTCAGAACATGTAGGGATAAAGTGAGGAAGGCTAAAAGCCGCATTGAACTGGACCTTGCAAAGGGAATCAAAACCAATAGTAAAAGGTTCTACAGCCACATAAATAAGAAGAAAACAAAGAAAGAAGAAGTGAGGCCGCTATACACTGAGGATGGAATGGAGGTTAAGGATAACCTAGGCATGGCCCAACATCTAAACAAGTACTTTGCCTCAGTTTTTAATAAGACTAGTGAGGAATCTAGCGATGATGGAGGGATGATAAACGGGAATGTGGATATGGAAGTGGATATTACCGCAACTGAGGTAGAGGCCGTACTTGAACAGCTCAATGGGACGAAGTCGGAGGGCCCTGACAATCTCCATCCGAGGATATTAAAGGAACTGGCGTGTGAAATTGCGAGCCCGTTAGCGAGAATTTTTAAGCAATCTATAAACTCGGGGGTTGTGCCGTATGACTGGAGGATTGCTAATGTAGTTCCTATTTTTAAGAAAGGGAATAAAAGTGATCCAGGTAATTATAGGCCTGTTAGCTTGACGTCTGTAGTATGTAAGGTCTTGGAAAAAATTTTAAGGGAGAGAGTAGTTAAGGACATAGAGGTCAATGGTAATTGGGACGAATTGCAACACGGATTTACTAAAGGTAGATCGTGTCAAACCAATCTGATCTCCTTCTTTGAGAAGGTGACGGATTACTTAGATAAAGGAAATGCGGTAGATATAATTTACCTAGATTTCAGTAAGGCGTTTGACACGGTTCCGGATGGGGAACTGTTAGTTAAGTTGTAAGGTGGATAAGGAACTGGTTAAAGGGGAGACTCCAGCGGGTCGTATTGAAAGGTGAACTGTCAGGCTAGAAGGAGGTCTCTAGTGGAGTCCCTCAAGGATCGGTTTTGGGACCGATCTTATTTAACCTTTTTATTACTGACCTTAGCACAAAGAGCGGGAATGTGCTAATAAAGTTTGCGGATGACACAAAGCTGGGGGGTATTGCTAACACGGAGAAGGACAGGGATACTATTCAGGAAGATCTGAACCACCGTGTAAACTGGAGTAATAGAAATAGTATGAAATACAATAGTGAAAAGTGCAAGGTCATGCACTTAGGAATTAATAAGAAGAATTTTGGATATACGTTGGGGGCGCATCAGTTGGAAGCGACGGAGGAGGAGAAGGACCTTGGGGTACTGGTCGATAGCAGGATGACTATGAGTCGCCAATGTGATACGGCTGTTAAAAAAGCAAATGCGATTTTGGGATGCATCAGGCGGGGTATTTCCTGCAAGGATAAGGAGGTGTTAGTACCGTTATATAAGGCATTGGTGAGACCCCATCTAGAATACTGTGTGCAGTTCTGGTGTCCCATGTTCAAGAAGGATGAATTCAAACTGGAACAGGTTCAGAGATGGACTACAAGGATGATCCGAGGAATGGAAAAACTGCCTTATGAAAGGAGACTCAAAGAGCTTGGCTTGTTTAGCCTGGCCAAAAGAAGGCTGCGGGGGGATATGCTTGCTCTATATAAATATATCAGGGGGGTTAACGTTAGGGAGGGAGAGGAATTATTTAAGTTTAGTACTAATGTAGGCACGAGGACGAATGGGTATAAATTGGATATTAGGAAGTTTAGACTTGAAATTAGATGAAGGTTTCTAACCATTAGGGGAGTGAAGTTCTGGAACAGCCTTCCGAGGGAAGTAGTGGAGGCAAAAGACTTTTCTGGCTTTAAGACAAAGCTTGATAAGTATATGGAGGGGATGTTATGATAGGATCGTTAATTTGGGCAATTGATCTTGGATTACCACCAGATAGGTCTGCTCAGTGGTCTGCGGGGAGATGTTGGATGGGATGGGAACTGAGTTACTGCAGAGAATTCCTTCTTGGGTGCTGGCTGGTGGGTCTTGCCCACATGCTCAGGGTTTAGCTGATCGCCATATTTGGGGTCGGGAAGGAATTTTCCTCCAGGGCGGATTGGCAGGGGCCCTGGAGGTTTTTCGCCTTCCCCTGCAGCATGGGGCACGGGTCGCTTGCTGGTGGATTCTCTGCAGCTTGAGGTCTTCAAACCAATTTTGAGGATTTCAATAACTCGGTCCTGGGTTAGGGGTTGTTATAAAATTGGATGGGTGGGGTTCTGTGGCCTGCCTTGTGCAGGAGGTCAGACTAGATGATCATATTGGTCCCTTCTGACCTATGAGTCTATGAGTCTATGAGCAGTGGTCCCCCTAGCCCTCGCGGCACAGTGGCGCGGATGCATTAGCCTGACTAGGATAAGGACCACAGTGGGTCTCCGAATAAACTTGCGCGAGCGTATTGCTCTCTCTCTGGCTGAAACTTTTGAAGAGATTACCGAGGCCAATTACCGCGACATGATAAACCACATCAATGCGCTATACCACATCTAGGCATGCATGCATGCAGCCCTAACCCTCCCTCCTCTCCCGAAAAATTTCCATCATGAAAATAAAAGCCGCTTACCTCGAACTCGCTCCTCTGTTTGTCCTCCACCAAGTACCGGCTGCTGCGACTGGCTACCTTGCTCCTGGCTGCATGCCTCTAGGGATGCCGAGGTGTCTCCCCCCACCCCAGTACCCTCACTCTTGCTTTCCTCCTCCTCCCCCCGCTCTGAAGTGTCCATCGTGGTCCTCGGAGTGGTGGTGGGGTCACCCCCAAGTATCGCATCCAGCTCTTTGTAAAAACATCAGGTCGTAGGGGCAGCACCAGAGTGGCGGTTTCTCTCGCAGGCTTTGCAATAGGCACTCCGCAGCTCCTTCACTTTAACCCTGCACTGCACCGCGTCCCGGTCATGGCCCCTTTCCAGCATGGTCCCTTGATATCTGCCCATAGGTAACGTAATTCCTACGGCTGGAGCACAGCTGGGACTGCACAGCTTCCTCCCCCCAAACACTGATGAGGTCCAGCAACACGCCATTGCTCCATGCTGGGGCTCGTTTGGTGCATGGAGGCATGGTCACCTGGTCCTTCACTGATTGCACTCCACACCTGGCTGAGCAAACAGGAAGGGGATTTTTAAAATTCCCAGGGCATTTAAAGGGCGGGTCACCTGAGGCCAGGGCAGTAGAGTTTGAACTGATGAGCAGAGTGGCTGAACAGGCATTCTGGGATACCTCCGAATACCTCTAGAGGCCAATAACAGTGCTTTTGGTGGCCATACTGGCGAAGCAGCGCTGCATCAGCGGCGCTATAGTTATTCCCCAGGCCAAGGTGGAGTACAACCAGCGCTGCAGCCAGGGAGATACAGCGCTGTATGGGCCTTGCAAGTGTGCACGGTGAGTGAGTTGCAGTGCTGTAAAGCCACTACCAGTGCTGCAACTCTCCAGTGTAGCCAAGCCCTAAGGAGGGGAAAGCGGATGCTGGTTTACATGCAGAATTGCACCAGTTGAACTGAAAGGTGTGATTTTAAATCACTGTAGTTAAACTAGAGCAAAGGGCCACATTTTAAACCAGGCTTATTTCAGTTTTGCTTCAGGAACAGGTTTTTGTTAAACCCAAATGGGCCTTTCTTAAAGCAAATTACCAATGTCTACACCAGGGCTTTGCACCCGTTTAGTTCAACTTGAGTGTAGACAACCCCTTAGCAGCAGCTTCCCACACTCTAACATCTGCGAACTTGTCAACTTTTGAAATGCTACAGTAGCACTGCTGTGCAGCTATACTGCTTCAATGTAGACCAGGGGTCGGCAGCTTTTCAGATGTGGTGTGCCCCTAATTTAAGGTTTCGCGTGCCAGTAATACATTTTAATGTTTTTAGAAGGTCTCTTTCTATACGTCTATAATATAGAACTAAACTATTGTAAAGTAAAAAGAGGTTTTTAAAAGTTTAAGAAGCTTCATTTAAAATTAAATTAAAATGCAGAGCCCCCCGGACCGGTGGCCAGGACCCGGGCAGTGAGAGTGCCACTGAAAATCAGCTCATGTGCCGCAGGTTGCCTACTCCTGATGTAGACACTACCTATGCTGACGGGAGGAGTTCTCCCATCGGGGCAGGTAACCCACCTTCCAGAGAGTTGGTAGCTAATGCTGTTTACAGAGAGGGTTAGGTTGGCTTAACTACGTTGCTCAAGGGTGTGGATTTTTCACACCCCTGAGTAATGTAGCTGAGTTGCCCTAACTTTTTTACCTAAACTAAGCCTGAGTAAATTACACCAATGAAGAAAAAATGGTTTTCTTGGAATCCCTGGGAAGAGGACGCACTGAATGCAGCAATAATAATGATGCAGTAACACTCACTACCAGTATTGCACGTCTCATGATAAGGAAGAGCATGCCATAGGGCAGGGCTGAGTTGTTGGCTGAATGCTCGATACCAGCACCGCCAAGTTTGGAATGCTGCTTAAATCATTCACCTCACTTGCCTATGCCTGGAATTCTAGGTCCTCCTCAAAGATACATGGTGTGTCCACACCACAGCATTCACTCAAGCACATCAACCATCAGTTACTTCCTAGCAGAAGAGAATGCACCCATGCTGCACAATGACATTGCATGGCGGTTGCTGTAACATCTTCAATCATGTGTGACATGATGGGGTGGGAAGGTGTAACAGGGTGTGAGATCACAGTTCTTTTCTCAAGCTGCCAACTGACCTTGGTGAGTCTTCTCCAGTTAGACGTTTATTATAAGAACTTTCAATCATCATCAGCAAATACAAAGGCCTTGTCTGTATTCCACACATTTGTACAGACCCTTGTCCTATAGGTTTCCATCTGGGCTGTTAGAAACACAGATTGCAGTAAGCGCTAGTGGTGCTAAGCCAGTAACAGAAGATAAGGACTCCATATCACATCCAATAGCTGCTGTTATAGGACAACTGCACCCGTGAACCCCCTTGTGGCCTCAGGGTGGCCCAGCAAGTGTCCCCTGCCTCAATTTCCAAACAGTACATTCAACTTTTCCAGTCCCAATATTCCATCAACACACCAGGTCCAACTCCAGGGTCTCTCTTTAGATCCTCAGGAAGGGCTCCAGCATCTCTCACTCACACCTCTCCTCATCCCCTCTTGCTGGGGTGCTTCTCTGCCCTGTTTCATTCTCAGGTATGGTTCTAGCTCTTTCCCAGAGAAATTAGTGAGCTCATCCCTCCATCACTCCCCAGCTTCAGCCCTTTCTGGCTTCTCAGCTTTAGCTGTCTGGCTCAGAGAGACATCTGGCGTCTCCCTGCTGTTCTCAGCCTTCAGGCCTGGAGATGTTTGCATGTGACCCCCACATACCTTCTGCTTTCAGGAGCCTGGTCTGGCTCATTAGGGAACTCTCACTGCTCCTCCTTTGGGGCATCCCCGCCCTGAAGCTCTCAGCCCAGCTCTCCTCTTACACTTTCCTTCCCTAGAAACCACCAGCTCCTCCCCTTCTCTCTTTCCCTGGACTCCTTTGGGCTCTCTCTTGTTTATAGACTCATAGACTCATAGACTCTAGGACTGGAAGGGACCTCGAGAGGTCATCGAGTCCAGTCCACTGCCCTCATGGCAGGACCAAATACTGTCTAGACCATCCCCGATAGACATTTATCTAACCTACTCTTAAATATCTCCAGCGATGGAGATTCCACAACTTCCCTAGGCAATCTATTCCAGTGTTTGACTACCCTGACAGTTAGGAACTTTTTCCTAATGTCCAGCCTAAATCTCCCTTGCTGCAGTTTAAGCCCATTGCCTCTTGTTCTATCATTGGAGGCTAAGGTGAACAAGTTTTCTCCCTCCTCCTGATGACACCCTTTTAGATACCTGAAAACTGCTATCATGTCCCCTCTCAGTCTTCTCTTTTCCAAACTAAACAAACCCAATTCCTTCAGCCTTCCTTCATAGGTCACGTTCTCAAGACCTTTAATCATTCTTGTTGCTCTTCTCTGGACCCTCTCCAATTTCTCCACATCTTTCTTGAAATGCGGTGCCCAGAACTGGACACAATACTCCAGTTGAGGCCTAACCAGCGCAGAGTAAAGCGGAAGAATGACTTCTCGTGTCTTGTTTACAACACACCTGTTAATGCATCCCAGAATCATGTTTGCTTTTTTTGCAACAGTATCACACTGTTGACTCATATTAAGCTTGTGGTCCACTATGACCCCTAGATCTCTTTCTGCCATACTCCTTCCTAGACAGTCTCTTCCCATTCTGTATGTGTGAAACTGATTGTTCCTTCCTAAGTGGAGCACTTTGCATTTATCTTTATTGAACTTCATCCTGTTTACCTCAGACCATTTCTCCAATTTGTCCAGACCGTTTTGAATTTTGACCCTGTCCTCCAGAGCAGTTGCAATCCCTCCCAGTTTGGTATCGTCCGCAAACTTAATAAGTGTACTTTCTATGCCAACATCTAAATCGTTGATGAAGATATTGAACAGAACCGGTCCCAAAACAGACCCCTGCGGAACCCCACTTGTTATACCTTTCCAGCAGGATTGGGAGCCATTAACAACTACTCTCTGAGTACGGTTATCCAGCCAGTTATGCACCCACCTTATAGTAGCCCCATCTAAATTGTACTTTCCTAGCTTATCTATAAGAATATCATGCGAAACTGTATCAAATGCCTTACTAAAGTCTAGGTATATCACATCCACCGCTTCTCCCTTATCCACAAGGCTCGTTATCCTATCAAAGAACGCTATCAGATTAGTTTGACATGATTTGTTCTTTACAAATCCATGCTGGCTATTCCCTATCACCTTACCACCTTCCAAGTGTTTGCAGATGATTTCTTTGATTACCTGCTCCATTATCTTCCCTGGCACAGAAGTTAAACTAACTGGTCTGTAGTTTCCTGGGTTGTTTTTATTTCCCTTTTTATAGATGGGCACTATATTTGCCCCCTTCCAGTCTTCTGGAATCTCCCCCGTCTCCCATGATTTCCCAAAGATAATAGCTAGAGGCTCAGATACCTCTTCCATTAACTCCTTGAGTATTCTAGGATGCATTCCATCAGGCCCTGGTGACTTGCAGGCATCTAACTTTTCTAAGTGATTTTTTACTTGCTCTTTCCTTATTTTCTCTTCTAAACCTACCCTCTTCCTGTAAGCATTCACTATACTAGACATTCCTTCAGACTTCTCAGTGAAGACCGAAACAAAGAAGTCATTAAGCATCTCTGCCATTTCCAAGTCTCCCGTTACTGTTACCCCCTCCTCATTGAGCAGTGGGCCTACCCTGTCCTTAGTCTTCCTCTTGCTTCTAATGTATTGATAAAAAGTCTTCTTGTTTCCCTTTATTCCCATAGCTAGTTTGAGTTCATTTTGTGCCTTTGCTTTTCTAATCTTGCCTCTGCATTCCTGTGTTATTTGCCTATATTCATCCTTCGTGATCTGACCTAGTTTCCATTTTTTATATGACGCCTTTTTATTTTGTAGGTCATGCAAGATCTCAAGGGTAAGCCAAGGTGGCCTTTTGCCACATTTTCTATCTTTCCTAACCATCGGAATAACTTGCTTTTTGGCCCTTAATAGCGTCCCTTTGAAAAACTGCCAACTTTCCTCAGTTGTTTATAGCTCCTTGGGCCAACTTTCCTCAGTTGTTTATAACTCCTTGGGCCACCCCACTTGTCTCATTACACCAAACTAGGGCACACCTGGTCTGGAACAGGAGCCTTGGGTCCAATTTCATTTAAGGGGCCAACTACACTGTTGCAGTCTCTACTGGGTAAAATTCCGGTGAAGATTTTAGCAGCAGCGTCTGCCCACAGCACTGGGAAAGCACAGGCACGGAGCTGGGATAGTGAAAAGACAGTTTTCCTTTGGGCACTTAACAGGAAAGGTTAGATGTTTCTTGTAAGAGCTTTCAATCAGTAGCAGCAAATACAAAGGCCTTGTCTACATCCCGCACACTTGTACAAACCCTTGTCCTATAGGTTTCCATCTGGGCTGTTAGAAACACAGATTTCAGCAAGCGCCAGTGGTGCTAAGCCAGTAACACAGAAGATAAGGACTCCGTATCACATCCAGTTGATAGTCACCTGAGTAGACAGCTCAGGAGTAGGTAAACTAGCTGTGATGCAGAGTTTACTGATTATCGGAGGAAAATCGATGGAAGCAATCTGGTATGACTCTAAAAGCCTCCAGATTTTCAAACATCAGAACTAGTCAATCTGAAATCCGAGCATGGGTATTAAAACCCTCCTCCTATCTCCCCTCCACACAGAGGGGCCCAGTACTACAGGCAGCTGCGCATTCCCACTGTCAATGGAAGTGAAAGGCACTCAGCCCCTTGCAGAATTGAGGCAATAGGTGCCAAGTTGAATGAGAGCAGCCCAAATACTGAACTTATGCACAATACGATGTGATTCTGCAGGTGCTGCAGACAAGGAAGGATAGCTCAATGGTTTGAGCATTGGCCTGCTAAACCCAGGGTTGTGAGTTCACTCCTTGAGGGGGCCATTTAGGGATCTGGGGCAAAAATCTGTCTGGGGATTAGTCCTGCTTTGAGCAGGGGGTTGGACTAGATGACCTCCTGAGGTCCCTTCTAACCCTGATCTTCTAAGCGATCTAGGACTCGCTTACAGCAACATAGTTTTTATTTCTGAGCCATTCCGTGACCTTTTGTGAAGAATGGGGAGATACGGCAGGTGATTTTCAGAAGGATTTGACATTTGGGAAGTGCTTGGCCGAGACAATTAGCATCTTAAAGGAATTCTAAAAAGAGTTTGCCAGAAGTCAGAGGCCCTCCCACAGTCTGGCCTGTACAATTATGTGTGTGTCAAGTCTGTTTGGAGTATGAAGAACAGCCAATAGGCAGTGGGCATGCCAGAGCCTCAAATGCAGCTAAAATGTGGGAGGTTTTGTTTAACCTTCAGTTTCTGACTAGGGCGGCAGGCTGCTTACATCAATGGGTACAGATCAGCCTGAGATACGAAGCTGGGATGTGGATATTAAATCCATCAATGTCTGGATCTGGGGTTTTGGTTTGAACCAAACCTGGGGTGAGCAGCACAATTCAGCTCAGATCCAGATCCATCTTAGATCCTCGTGCCAGAGTTCAGATGGAAGGGGGTTGCAATTTTTGTTTGGGCCCCATCTATATAGAACACAAATGGAGTAGTTGAGCAGGAATTCATTATATGCACGATCTAGGCATGTATTAATCAATGCTTTAGAGACCACTCCAATCTGATGGAACTACAGCCAGCCACCTCTAAAGAAGGCCTGCCCTGAAGAGGTGAAAACAATGGGCTGCTGCTATTTTTGCTGCTTTACAGGATACAGCGAAGGCCGGGTTGGTTAAAAAACAGGTAGATTCCCCCTTCCCTCCCCATTAACCTTACTCTGGTCTTTCCTGTTTTGCCAGAGCGTTTTTTTTACTGAGGACGCAGCACTGAGAACTGGGAGCACTCCTCGCCCTTAACTGAAGGAACAGGAGTGTTTAAAGATTTAACAAGAGTTCTTCTTTCTCCCACTGATTGCCAGTACGCAGATTAAAAATCCCCTCCCTCTCTCGTAAGCTTCACTCCCCCAGTATCTGATGTCATAAACCAAGGCATTTCAACCTGGGGGTTGCACCGCAAAAGGCGCCAGGGGATTGTGACCACATTGCCCTTCCACCATTACTAAATGGGAGGAGTTTATGGTATTAGGATGACCAGACAGCTAGTGTGAAAAATCAGGACGGAGTGGGGGGGGAATAGGAGCCTATATAAGAAAAAGCCCCCAAATATCAGGACTGTCCCTATAAAATCAGGACATCTGGTCACCCTATTTGGTATAGAAAAGGATGTGAACCACTGTCATAACTTAGGTTTCTCCAGGGACCCACACAGTCCACTAGGGGAAAAAAACGAATGCAGACAAGATCTATATTTCTTAAAAAGAACTTGCTTACTTTTTAAAAAGGAAAAAGCTCATCTTTCATGCCTTATTTCCTACATCCCAAGCAGGGGCAGCTTTAGGTATTTTGCCACCCCAAGCACCGCAGGCAGGCTGCCTTCGGTGGCTTGCCTGTGGGAGGTCCCTGGTCCCATGGATTTGGCAGCACACCTGTGGGAGGTCCGCCGAAGCCGCGGGACCAGGGGACCCTCTGCAGGTATGCCGCCAAAGGCAACCTGCCTGCTGCCCTCGTGGCGACCGGCAGAGCGCCCCCCGTGGCTTACGGCCCCAGGCACGCGCTTAGCATGCTGGTGCCTGGAGCGGCCCCTGATCCCAAGGGACCAAACAGGACACAAACCCCATTTTCTTTCCCTGGCAGATCACTTTTAAAACTGGTGGGTTAAAGCTCAGTCCTCATAATAACAATGTCTTCCCCACAGCCCATCTCTATTGAATCAGTTTAGCACATGCTGCTAGTGGCAGCAGAAGATGAATGAGCAGTTGTTTTGTTCCAGTCGTTTCGTTGTCCATTGAACTATGACTCTTGCCTTGCTAACTTCACAGCTTCCTACTTGCTCCTTCTCTGAGCTTACAAAACACAGAAGATAAAAACAGATGATTGTGTAACTGTAAAAATGTGTAACTGTAGTCTTAGCCAGGATTGCACTAATTAGTGAGATTGAACTGACCTCCTGATATCTACCTTGCTAGGTTTGGGTTTCAGTGCACTGCCTGCATTGCCTTAGGAAGCATGAACAGTATCTTCTTACACAGCAGAGTGTCCATGAGAGAGTGGCATGTGAGCTGGAAAATAGAGGACAGAAGCATTTTGCGATACTTACCTGCAATTTTCTGCATTCTTCTACTGTTGCTTAACAGATAAAGACTTCAGGCATGTTATCTGTATTACAGTAACACCCAGAGCTCCAAAGTAAAACCAGGCGCCTCATTGTGCTGGCTGTTGTACAAACAGTAAGAAACAGAGCCTGTCCCAAAGAACTTTCAGTCAATGGCCCTGCTTCACTATTAGCATTCAATCATAGCTTTAATTCTAAATACGTGGTTATGGCCCATTGCCTTCAATGGGCTACAAGCACAAGCTTAAAGTTAAGCGTATTTAAGTGCTTTGCTAAATCAGCTCCTAAATAGATAAGAAAGGATAAGGAAAAAGGAAGCAATTTTCTGCTTACTCAGACACATTTCTCCCTTGGACTATCTTCTGCTTTTCTTTGATCATGCAGTGAAGTCATAATTGTGTGTGAGTTATTGAACTACTGCCATAAAGATGACTGTAATATCAATAACTCAGTAATAGGACTTCACGGGGTGGGGGGCATAAAGGGGTGGGGAGATAAGAACATATTTATTGCAGAAGGAAACCATTGATGAAGTACAATATTTTTGATAGCTGGCAATAATGGAAAGAAACTGTATGAAAGATGCATGGAAGATAAATGGATTAGTGCTTAACTGAGATCTCAATCCCCTGCCCTCTTGTGGGGTTATTTTTATAATTTGATTTATTAGATATTTGGCAGAAGAAAAATGCTTTTGAACAAAACGCAATACAGGGGTTCCCCTGTCCCTCCCCCAGTATGCATCACTCATTGTCAGATACTGGGAAGTACTATATGTGTTTAAATAATGATTGTTAATAATTGACGACTATTTCTACATTGTCAGGCATTCGCTTAAAGTGCTGTAAAATTGTCCTGTGTTACTCTCACACTTGACATTTACATTGTTTCAGCAAGGACTACAAGAGATGTGCTTTTCTGTTTTTTAATTGTCAGTGGGATTTTTGCTTTATCCATTATATATTTACCATTTTATTCATACCTGTTTAGTCAGAGCCAAGAGATCACTCGTGGCAGAGGCCAAGGATAACCTTTAACTTTAAATTGGAGGCTTGCCACAGGCTGTATTCTAGCTGTACAGTTTATTTCCTTAGCAAGTTACTCGTTTTCTTTGGGATTTGAATGTAATGTTGATACAGCAGAAGTAAAGGGGTTAGGCTGTGAGCAGTGTGACTAAATAGCAAGGGTGAAAAATTGGGACAGGGAGTGGGGGTGGATAATTGGCACCTATATAAGAGAAAGCCCCAAATATCAGGACTGTCCCTATAAAATCGGAACATCTGGTCACCCTAGGTGTGGGTGATGAAAGTGATTAGATGCATGAAGAGAGAGTGAAACAATTAGGACTGTTGAGTTCAGAGGAAGCCTAGAAAGGCTGGAAATGATAGAGGTATGTAAAGCAATGAAAAGTTAAACAGGAGCTCCTTCTCTGTACCAGTCTCATAATACCAGAACAAAGGAATAGCCAATGAAATTGAAAGGCAGTGCATTTAAAACTGAGCAAATTAAAAACCACACAACGTAAGGCATGACTAGCCCAAGAACTGATTGTCACAAGGTATCCTTGAGGCCAAAAGCTTGGTAAGATTCATAAAAAGACTGTACATTTATATTGATAATGAGAATATTCCTAGTTACAGCAAAAGGAATAAAAACAGAAGGGCTGAAAACCCTCAGACGTCAGGACACAGACCAACCTCTAATAGAGGGCATCAGGAACTTCCTTTGTAAGCAAGTTATTGTGTAGTTTCCCACTTCAGGACGACTCGGACTTTTCTCAGAAGCATCTGGTTCAGGCCATTGTTAGTGACAGGATGCTGGACAAGAACCACCACAGGTGTGATTCAGTCTGGCAGTTCCTATGTCTACATAACGGAGCAGATCTATTGTTAAGAGTTATTCCCAAAGTCTAATGCATCCAATATGAAATGAATAATTTTTATGACTGTTTAATATTTTAATCGGCTACTGCCTGTTCCTGTGCACACAAGGTCCTCACTGTCCGTCAAATCCTCCTGCCTCCACCCCCCTTTAAGGTGTTTTCCCCCCAACCCAGTCTGCTCAGGAGCGTTCACGTACTGCTGCTGCAGCTTGACATGACTGGATTGTACAACTCTCAGAAATCCTCCCCAACCAACAATGTGGCCCTCTCTTCCTGTGGTACTGCACCATAGAACCCACCCCTTGTGGCTTGATGGCCGTCCTTAATGTTATTTTGTTTCAGGTTTTACTTACAGTATCTGACCCCAATCTTACAAACACTTATGTTCACACTTAACTCTATACACATGAGTAACTTCATTGGGCCTGTGCATGCAGTTAAGCACACATGTAAGTGTTTGCGGGAACAGAGCCTTTGCTTGTAATCTCCTGGAGGCAGAGACCTGGGTTGAGATTTCCAAAGCTTAGAAGGGTTTTAGCCACACGACTCCCAGCAATTAGGAGTTTCATACATTTTAAAGCCAGAAGAGACCATTATAATACTCTGATTCAACTTGCTGCATAACACAGGCCATAGAACCTTACATAGTAATTCCTGCACCAAACCCATAATTTATGTTTGAGCAACAGCATCTCTTTTAGAAAGACACTGTTGATGTAAAGGCTGCAAGTGATGGAGAAACCATCACATCCCTAGATAAGTTGTGTCTTATTTCTAGTCTGAACTTGTCTAGCTTCAGCTTCCAACCATTGGATCTTGTTAGGCCTTTTTCTACTAGGTTCAAGAGCTGTCTATGCTAGGAAATGTCGTCCCCATGTAGGTACTTGTAGACCATGATCAAGTTACCTCTAAACCTTCTCTCTGATTAAATAGATTGAGCTTCTTTAGTCCAACTAGGGATGTTTTCCAACCCCCGTTATTCTTGTAACTCTTTTCTGTACTCTTTCCAGTTTGGTCAACATTCTTCCTCTCATGAGAATTAGAGTGCACATTAAATCCTAGAAGTTAGAGTTCTGCTAATGGAATTTATCCCTTTAAATTAATACAAAACTCAAAAAAAAAACACCTTAGCTACAACCCAAACAAACCAGGGTTTAGTTTGCCCATATATTACCTTTAAGGTATTCACTAATAACTGTCTCGCAGAATGGAGGGCGGCCTAGGTCAAATTTAAAACCTTGTTGGAAATGTAGGGAAGTCACCTTGCCAATGACAGAAGGTGCAACCTCTCAACTCTTCCTACTGCAGGAGTATGCATCTAACCATGCATTTGTTCAGAAAGTCCAAATGATTTATGCAGTATAGCAGCTAGTAACAGCTCCAAAATACCAGATTTATTTTTGTGTAAGTTCTCCACCGCCCTTCTTACCCAGTGACATCATGGCCATGACTAAGAAGTTTAAAATAGCTCTCTGTAATGCCAAGCACTGCCCCATTTATACAATTTACATGTCCTGGCTTCTAACAGCTGTCTGAGCTGTCCTGCCCTTTCTGATCTGCGCTCAGATTTCTAATGTGTTTCTAAGCTGCTGTTTGGAAGATACTGAGATACAAAACAAAAGGGGAAATATTTTGAAGGTCGCTCATATCAAGAGTGTGATACATTCAACCTTCAAAAGAAAAGGCTGATTTTGAAGTTGGACAAGTAGCAGATAAAAATAACATGATGTTATATAATGTGTGTGTTTAGTTAAAAAATTCATTGCCCTAAGCGCCTCCAGAAAACCAAAGAATCAGATTAGGGCTGTAAACAAGCAAGGGGCTCTAAAAATTCCATACTTTGGGCCTTACTCTGCCACAGGATATGCACCCGACCCCAGTGGTCCCCAAACTTTTTATCTTGTGCCTCCCCCTTTACCCCTGTACACACACACACACCCACCCACCCGAGCCGGGAGTGGGCCTCTGGCTCCGGGGGATGCAGATGGGGAAAGGGGGCCAAGGCTGGGGGTAGGGGCAGAGCCAGGAGTGTACCAGAAGCTGGGGGCCAAGGCCGGTAGCTGAGGTCAGCGGTGGAGCTGGGTGGCATTCTCTCCCCACCCCCCCTGTGGGGGCAGACCCATGCCCCCCTCTCCCCCCAAAATGTTCCTCCACATTCCCTAGGGGAGCGTGCCCCACAGTTTGGAGACCTCTAACCTAGCCTCTTACTGAGCAGGCCCCTCATTGTCCCCAGATGGCTTTGTAATAGGGTGGTCACTATCTGAGTCCCCCTTGTGGCCACGGCTTGTTTTGCAGGCCGTTTGACTCCTTGTGTGGGCTCAGCACTCCAGTGTCTCGGTTGTAGCTCACAGCACCACTACCAGTGGCTTAATATCAAATAAGTTCATACAAACCTCAGAGGCCTTAAATCACTGAACAATCCAAAAAATCCTCAGTGGGTCCACAACATAAAGTCCATAATTCTACTCCAACAGTTCATACTTCACTCCAGTTCTGCCACACCCAGAGCTCTTCCTCTGTCAGTGCGTTCCACCCGAAGCCTCCAGTCCCAGACCTTTCTGACTTGAGCTCAGCTCTCTAGACCTGGCTTCCTTCACTTTCAGGTTTCTCTTGGCTGAGGAGACGGCAGTCTATCCACTGCTTTCCTCCAGAGAACTCCTGCCAATTGGCTGGAAGAGAGGGGAGCCCTGATCCACCACAGGGTTCCTAATCCTGGGCTCTTAAAAGAACTGTCCTGGTGTTTTTTCCCCTATCCAGCTCCTAATTCTGTAGGGTAGCTTCCTCTCTTCTGCTCCCAGGGCCATTTCCTGCGCCTTTGTTCAGCCCCAACTCTCTGGAACAGTGTCTTCTGGCCCCTCTAGCTTACAGGGCCAGTACACCCTGTTGAAGGACTTCGTATTAACTATTCTCAGTGTACAAGTCAAAGAGATTCTTCCAACTGCAGCTGGTGTCAGAAAACCAAGGTGATCTCTGTCTGCCTCTGAAGCTGATTCCGCCATCAGGACTTAGCTGACTGCTGTCTGCAATGCACAAGGCAAAATAGAATTGTGGTCACAGTCCCACAATTGTATCGAATTGGCAGTGCTGGCAAAATTAAATAACTTGTTTTTGTCACAGAAGCAAGCAGATTTGACTCAAAGACATGAGGACTCTGTGTTAAATTACATTTTAGGTAGGTCCTTTTTGCACCATAATCACACTTACTGGAGGGCTTTTCTGTCTTGGCTCCAGATACCATAACAACTGTTTGTAACCTAGGAACACCCCTGCCTAAGCAGTGTTTTGGTTGGCAGTTTGAAAAACATGCTAGTGAAAAATGAAAACTGCAATTTACGTTTTTACAATCTCTTCCTTTACAATAATGGTGAGAACATACCAATGCCTTTTAAATGAATATAACAAGAATAGCTAGAGACAGGAAACTCCCATCGAAACACAGGAGTTTGAGACAAGAAAGCTGTGCTCCACATTTGAATCAGTAAGAGAAGCTGGGCCAAGTTCTATTAGAAAATGCTTCTTCTTAATCTAACATTAGTTTTCTATGAATATGGTAAATCATTTACTGCATGTTTTGTCAAGTAACTATTAGAATTTTCCTTTACACAGTTGTGACAGTCTCCAGCTGTGCCTCATTTGCTCTCCCACTCAGCTGCTAATTAGTTTTTTCTTTATCACCAGCAGTGGCCCAGACTGTCTGCTTCCTCCTGGGAGGGGATGTGCCATTTATGGTATGTCTACACTGCAACTGGGAGCATAGGCACCGATTCCATAGGTGCTCTGGGGCTCAAGCACCCACTGACCAAAAAAAAAAAAAAAAAAAAAAAAAGAGGTGCTCAGCACCCACAGGGCTGGATTAATCTTTTATGGGCCCTGCATGCCCAGACCATGATTCCGCCTCCTGCTCTGCCTGCACTCTGCCCCGAGGACCTGCCCCCACTCAGCCTCTTCCCCTGGAGGCTCTGCCTGCCGCTCATGGGAGGTAAGGGGTGGAGAGGAGCAACCACCAGCAAAAACAACAGTCATCACCTAGGTAGACAGAATGGTGCTAGCAGAGCTTGAGCTAGCCTGATAAAAACAACAATGTGGATGTTGAAGGTCGAGTGGGGACTTGGGCTAGGCATCCCACTTTAGACCTGGCGTTGGCGGGGGGGGGGGTTGGCCAGGTGGGCTTGACAGCCTGAGCTGCCACCCAAGACACAATGTCCACACTGCGGTTTTTAGTGTGCTAATGCAACAAGTGTGTCTACCTGGGCTGGGAAGCTCGCGCCCAACTGCAGTGTTGACTTACCCCTAAGGTATGTCTGCACTACAGTCTGAGGTGTGACTGCAGCATGAGACCCAAGCTAACTTCACCTGTACTAACATAGCTAAAAATAGCAGTGTAGCTGCAGCACTATGGGATTCAGGGTGGGCTATCAATGCATGTATGTCCCCAGGATCCGCAGACTGATTGTACAGTCCATACTGAAGTCTGTGCTGCCATGTCTACACTGCTACTTTAGCCATGCTAGGGCAGATAAAGCTAGCATGGATGTGTCTATCCATGCAGCAATCATACCTTGGACTGCACTGAAAATGTTCCTGTCAAGGTTCTTTCCCCACTTTGAACTTTAGAGTACAAAAGTGGAGACCTGCATGAACACTTCTAAGCTTAATTACTAGCTTAGATCTGCTAACGCTGCCACCAGCCAGAATTTAGTGTCTGGCA
Organism: Gopherus evgoodei; assembly: GCF_007399415.2. Taxonomy (NCBI): domain Eukaryota; kingdom Metazoa; phylum Chordata; order Testudines; family Testudinidae; genus Gopherus; species Gopherus evgoodei. The sequence goes on along the minus strand of NC_044324.1, from coordinate 180,599,463 downwards.
CACTTTGTTTCCCCAAACCCTTCCCTGGGGAACACAGATCTAAACCCCTTGGATCTTAAAACAAGGAGGAATTTACCATCCCCCTTCCTTTCCCCCCACCAATCCCTAGTGAGTTCAGACCCAATCCCCTTGGATCTTAAAACAAGGAAAATCAATCAGATTCTTAAAAAGAAAGCTTTTAATTAAAGAAAGAAAAAGTAAAAAATTATCTCTGTAAAATCAGGATGGAAAATGCTTTACAGGGTACTCAGATTCATATAGACCAGAGGGACCCCCCACCCCCCGTTAGCCTTAGAATCAAAGTTACAGCAAACAGAGGTAAAACTCCTTCCAGCAAAAAAACATTTACAAGTTGAGCAAACAAACATAAGACTAATCCGCCTTGCCTGGCTATTACTTACAATTTTGACACATGAAAGACTGATTCAGAAAGATTTGGAGAGCCTGGATGTACGTCTGGTCCCTCTTAGTTCCAAGAGCGAACAATGAACAAAACAAAAAGCACAAACAAAGACTTCTCTCCACCAAGGTTTGAAAGTATCTTCTCCTCCTGTTGGTCCTCTGGTCAGGTGTCAGCCAGGTTTACTGAGCTTCTTAACCCTTTACAGGTAAAAGAGACATTAACCCGTAACCATCTGTTTATGACAGTTCCCTTAGGAAGCTCCATGAGATTCAGCTCTGAGCTCTGGAGGGTCAGGCCTAACCTGACAAAATTTAAGATCCATGATTTACTATCATTGTAGCTTCACCAGTGGTGGCAGCAGTGCAGACTTAGCATATTCAATGCTCAGTGCTTAACCAGCCTCACAGTAGGGTTATGAGATGGTCCTGGATACCCAAGCCCTGCTGCCCCAGTGAAGGTGCATCAGCGGAGAAAGAGAGGTTCTAAACTGGCCAGGGTGGCTGCAGGTGAGCTATCGCCCCATCCAGAGGGAAGGGTCCTTCTCACACAAGAGCCAGGGGCATAACCCCCCCAATCGCATGCAGAGGGCAGATCTGCTACAATTATGGGGGCTCCTACCACTGAGTGCTTGTTGACTAGCCACCCCCCATCAGCAAATTTGGAGGAGATGATGGTATTAGAGCAGTCACTCTGCAGCCCTCACTCTCAAAGCAGCATTTGCAGAATCTGGGGAAGGGATGATGCCATTTGGGCCTCCTCCTTTGTAGTACTGTCCCCCCTCAACACAAAGGAGCACATGTGCACGGACCGAAAATAATGTCCAGTTGACTGAACTTGCTGCTGGGAAGTACAATGAAATGGCAGCCGAAGGGTTAATTGCCCTCACTGTTAAAGTGTGCGTTATTTCTACTCAATTTGTCTAGGTTCAGCTGCACAACCATTGAATCTAGTTATGACCATTGCCCGCTAGATTACAGAGCAGTCTACTAACAGCAATCTCTTCTCCATGGAGCCTTTGGTCATGTCACCTCTTCACTTCTCTTGGAGAAACTAATTATCGATTGAGATTTTACTTTCAAGCTGTAAGGCAGGTTTTGACGATCCTGAATTATTCTTGTGGGTCTTTATTACTGATCCCTTTCCAATTTGTCACCATCTTTTTTGAAGCGAGGATCACACAACTGGAGACAGTAGCACAGTAAAGGTTTTGTTAATATCACCTCCATAACCCCTACTTGTTATACCCATGTACGCATTCAAGGATCAGGGTTCTCACTTAGCTACTGCACTGCCCTGGAAACTCATGTTCAACAGATTATACTACCATGACCCCTAAGTCCTTTTCAGAGTACTGCTTGTAAATGTAGTCCCCCATTTTTAACCGTGACCTATAATTCTGTGTTCCTAGAGGAGGAGCTTGTATTTGGCTAATTATGTTGTGCAAATGAGTCCATCTTAACAGTGATCCAGGTTGGTCTAGATAACTGACTGTCCTCATCATTACCCTGTACCAATTGTATGCGTCATCTGCAAATTTTACCAACAGTGATTTTATATTTTCTTCCAGATAATGGCTAAGGATATTGAATAGCACCGGGCTTAGAACAGATCCATAGAAGTACCCCCACAAGATGATGATGATTCTTTGTTAAAATTAGTTTGAGATTTTATCAGTTAACCAGTTTTTTTTAATCCATTTCATATGTGCTACACTGATTTTTGTATAGTGCTTTCTTTTAAAAAAAAAACAACAAATCAGACCATATAGGAATAAGGCAATGCGTACAAAAGCCTAGGCATATTATCATCATCAACATAGTTACCTTTGTCAGCCAAACTTGTAAGCCCCATCAAAACACAGCATCAAGCTGGTTGACAAGACTTTTTTTTCCACATAACACTAAGTTGGTTGGCCTTAATTATGCTACCATCTTTTAATTATTTACTGATTGCTTAGGCTAATTAGTGTATAGTTATCCAGTCGTCCCATTATTCTTTTTAAATACTGGCACAATATTAACTTTTTGCCAGTCCTTTCATATTTCCCTAATATTCCAAACTTATTAAAAAAATCAACGTTAATGGTTCAGTGAGCACCTCTGCCAATTCTTTCAATACTCTTGGGTGAAAGATGGCTGTTCCTGCTAATTTAAAAATGTTTAATATCAATAATATGCATGGGTCCTACATGTGCCTATCACAGCATGTGGGTGTACTTCATCCAGTGCACTAAATGCCCAATAACTATGTGGGTGGAAATGAGACTATCACTATATTACTGAATTAATTCACACAGGAAAATGATAGACAAAAACACCACATCACCTGTGGTGAACAACTTTTCACAAAGCATCACTCCATATCTGACCTCTCAGTCCTCATCCTAAAGGAAAACTGCACAGCACCTTCAAAAGACGAGCCTGAGAGCTGAAATTCGTAGCTTTTGCTAGACACTGAAAAATCATGGATTGGATTTATGGGCTTATAACAACAATCTATAACCCTCTAACAACCCCCCCACAGCTGCCTTCTCCCCCTTCCTTCCCCACACAAGGTGTTAACAAGGCACTTCACCTTGAATGGTCCCCTGAAATGTGTTGTTTACTTATGCAAAACAATTTGTTCCACTTGTATTAAGATGTTACATCCTGAGTACATTTCCCATCTCAGTCCTGAAGAAGAGCTCTGTGTAAGCTCAAAAGCTTGTCTCTCTCGCCAACAAAAATTGGTCCACTAAAGATATTACCTCACCCACCTTGTCTCTCCAATATTCAAACTGACAGGTATTTCCAAGGAATGTTTCAAAATTTCAGTTATGAAAAATGTTTAAGAATGTTAGTAAATAAGCATTTTCAAGCCACCTCTTAAGATATTAGAACCAGTTATCTTTGAGATTCCATGGAACATCACAGCCCCACTCTCATGGGCAGAACAATCACATCAGCTAGGTAGCTATGCATGAAAACAGAGATAAAACAGAAAGGCATGAAGAACCAAAATAGATCCAGTTGTCAATTTATGCATGGCTAGGGCTGAAGTCCCCTAAAGGGGTGCATCTACACAGGGATATTAGTAACAGGGTCCCTTTCCAGGAACAGTGAGTAGCATGTTCTCTCCTTTGAACGTGCAATGGTTAAAGCCGTGCTGACCCCTTTCAGGTCACACATTTTTCCTACAATTGGGCTCTGTGATGGGGCGCCTGCCCCACACTGGGCTCTAAGGGGTTAATTGAGGCCCTTGGGAGGCTACTCAGGAGGCATCCAGAGAGCAGCTGTGAGCAGCAGCCAGTCAGCGCTGGGGTGGTCCATACAAAAAAAATGGCTCAAGGAGGGAGGACCACCAGCTGCCTTGGAGGCTGAAGGCAGCAAGCACCATGGACTGAACAGTGCTGGCAAGGCAGAGACCCAGGGAGCTAAACACTGAGGCCCTGAGGAAAGGGCAAAGAGGTGTGCTGGGGCCACAGGGAATTGGCCGAGGGAGATCTACTAAGGAGTCGGAGGGGAAGCAGCAAGTGGTGGCCATCTACAGGGTCCCTGTGCAGGCCCAGATCTCTCTCCCTCTTCGCCACTGAGGGAAGTGGCTGAACCGTCGGACTGCAGAACATACCCCCCAAAATGGGGGGAGCAAAGAGTGCAACAAAGCAGAAGAGCTGTGTCATGAAGAAGTCGTCGCAGTCCTTAGAGGGACATGGTTCCAGGAATAGAAGAGATGATGGGCAGAGCACCACCAGAGCAAGGCACACTGGCCACCAGAGCTAATTCCCATATTGGGCATGAGGAGGCACTGGAGTGGACCCCGTTACAAGGCTCTCAGAGTTGTCAGGCTCTTACAGTTATTTTTACCTTCAACTCATAGTCCCAACATTGTGTCCACCATGCTTTAAAGATTGACATGAAGCCATGACTCCCTTAAAAAAAAAAAACCTACACTCAATGAGATGGAGAGGTAGCAGTTCAGAAATGCATTGCGGGCACTAAGACTTCGTCTCTCCTCTATATGGGTTAAATGCACTATATTTACAGCATTCTGAACCCTTATCAGCTTGAGGTAGGGGATGAAAAGAACCAGGGAGAGAAACTTGAGACTGCAAATTGAATCCCATCTCTCTTGCATCCTAGTATTACCACTGAACCAGCCTCAGAAAGGACTGTTTTTGAGTCAGTTTCACACTGTACACGATGTTTTGCCAAAGATATTCCTTTGTAAGTGTTGTGTGTGCACGCGCGCGCACGTCAGTCAAGTCACCTTTGTTGTTTGCTGCCTCAGCTGAAATTCTTGGTGTTTGCTGAGCCAGGAATCCACCAGACAAATTAATAGATTATCAGAAAAGCAAAGTACAAGATTATCAGAGTCCTGAGAGGTAAAAATTTATTGATTTATATCTGATCAATATGTTATGATATGGTCACACCTGCTTATACAGCTGACATTCTCATAGCCAAAGAGGGATATTTTTTCCTTTTAAAAATACATTTTTTTCCAGAAGGAAGGAATTTTTTTTTAAAAACCCAAACATTTTCATATTAAGCAGGAATTAAAAACAATGGCTTTTTTCAACACATGAGAACAGGGCTGGTCAGCACTGGATCTTGCAGTGCTTTAAATTCAGCTTTCACATTTCCCCTCACCTCCTTTTTTCTATACGCTTTTCACTGATTACAGAAAAACACAACACAAACAAAACCCAGTAGGGAAATGAAGAGGTAGACGTAACTACAAACATTGCACTGTTCTACAGATTGTGCAAGATGCCTCAGTGTACTCCAAAGAGTTCTATTTTTCTGTTACCTAGTCTAGACGCGATAAATCGATCCCCGAACGCTCTCCTGTTGACTCCTGTACCCCACTGCCACAAGAGGCGCCAGCAGAGTGAATAGGGGAACGGCAGCAGTCAACTCAATCTAGGTATGTCGACTTCAGCTACGTTATTCATGTAGCTGAAGTTGCTTAACTTAGATTGATCCCTGCCAGTGTAGACTAGGCCTATGTAAGTGCTACTGTTAAGAGATATAGTCCAGGGCCATGGAACATACGGTGCTGTGTATACTGCTTTGCATAGCTGAAGTTGTTTAAAATTAGAGCGCTTCACACATCAAAAACATACAAGATGGCAACACTTTCTAGGAAAAAATTGAATTCTCATCTTTCTAGCTTGAAGGCAGCCCATGGCTTACGTAGAGCCCAGATTCAGTATTCTTTACATGCTCTAAACTTCCATCAACTTCAAGGAGGATTTTAGATGTAGAAAAATGCATGGCTTGGCTCTAGAATCTTTGGGCCAAATTCTGCAGTCCTTACTCCAGCAAGGCTTCCAATGAATGTAAAGAAAGTTTTGCCGGAGGAAGGACTTGCAGAAATTGCTCTTCCTCTCCTCACCTTTTTCTTTTGTTAGTTCAAACAATTAGCTTCTGACACAGAAAGACAAGTTTCCAGAAACAGCAGCTATCTGTAATTTTAAATTAATACTGAAATACAGTAATAACATATATGCATTAACTAAAACCCAAGCTGCACTGTGAGCAGAAACACAATTTTGCTACTTGATGTTGCCATGGTAAACGCAGTGGACATTTAATATTAAAAAAAAAACCCAAACACACACTTACCCTCCCACTTCAGACAAAAATATATCAACGAAGAAGAATTAAAAACACATGGAATCTTGAAAAAGCAACTTTATTTTGTCACACAAACAAAAAGTGACACCTGTTAGTCTCTGTAAAGAAAAATCTCTTTTGGTACCTGTATCTAAATTACTGAAAAATGTCTTGGTTGTTGAAAAGATTGGATAAAAATATCCAAGGAAGAAATAAGTAAAATAAATCTGAGTGTGACCAGCCCTTTCAAAATCACTTTTAGTAATTAACTACAAGTTTTTGCATTCATTCTGACCATACACAACAAAACGCAGATACACAACAGGGAGAGGGAAAACACTAACATTAACAATATGGCATCAAGAAAACTAAATTTCATTGTACAAAATAAACACTCTTTTGTAATAAGTTTAGAGGAAATCAACTCACTGTAACACAACAGCTGTTCAATGTATAACTGTTTTATTACCCAATGGTAAAATAAAAAGTTTAACTGTAAAATGCATAGACTCCTTACTTTTAAAGATTTTCTCTGTATCACAGCCTGTAGCCTACAGTTGTACACAACAAAATAAAACAATTCAGAAATGTTCAAATGTATGCAGACCTTGCAACTCAAGTACAGATGGTTTTTCCTTTTTTAATTTTGCTCTTCCAACTGTTTTAAAAACAATTAAATGTAAAAATTAAACACATGCAATTTTGCAAAATACAACATTTTCTTTCATATGGCTGCATTATTTCCAAACAGTACAGTACCTTCATTTGTACAGTTACTTTATTCCATTTGATTCTGTTAGATCGGCACAAAGTAGTTCAGGCCAACTACCAAAAAAACAAACTCCAAACCTCAACTCCCAAACAGTTTTGCAATTTGGAAATCCCAGATTTAAGTAGCTTTGGTCCCAAGGTAAATTTTATGCCAAGCTAAAGTGGACCAGTTTAATACCTGCCACACACAGTATTCGGTATTCTTATTGTTTTCTACAAACAGATGTAAAGATTCACAGCACTTGTGGCAATGAGGGGAGAGGGGGAAAAAAAGAAAAAAAAAAAGAAAAAGATGACAGTTAGCTCCATCTTTTTGTGAAACAGGTGACTAATGAATACCACCACAACAGCAGTTATGTTTTAGATGCAGTAAGTTGCACCTTATATCTGATGACTTCTAGAAGGATATATTTTTTTCAGCTGAGAAATGCAAATAAAAGCCTGGCTTTTAAATATGTCTAAAGCAACTTAAAAAACCCTCTTTCAAGAGGGATCATGACTGAAATAGTTGGTAGAATGGTTTGTAAGTTACAAGAGGACCTATAAGGAAAGGATTGTCAGAAAAGGGAAAAAAAACAATAGTGGTTCCATAATTTGTGAATGGTGCAACGTTAATCAATCATGGGATCCAAAAAGCAGCTACTCTGAACTACTAAGGCTATATTGTTTGTTCACAAAGTGGTTATTAAACCATTTAAAAAGATGTACGATCTAAAACATGGAACCAACATTTGCAATTTTTTAGAAATTCTCTTTAGTTCTCCCCTCATGTTCTATAGTAGAGAAATTAACAGTTCACAATCTGTATAATTAAATTTCCAGCAGATATTTTCACTCTGCATTGTTCTATATATTCTGCCATAACACTGCTCCTTAAACTATCAATTCAAAGTTGTATTATTATACTGCAACTTGGCAAGTCACTTTTGCCATTAAATTAATTTTCTACTAGATGCATTTTTCCCTCCAGAGAAAACTGTTCTGAACAGAAAACCCCTGGGTGGCTTGCAGCAAAGTGTCCACTACAGCTATGATCACTAACCAGGTGCAGGTAACTGAACTATCACTCAACGGAGTTGCATATTTTACAAGACAGCCTGCTAATCTCCAAACAGTCTAGACAGCAGGGTACTTAATTACCATATTTCCTATATATTACCTATATTTTATATGTTTTTTCCTTTAATAAAAAAATCCTTTTATCACTCCTGTTTTATTCTCCTTCATAAACTAGCATCTAAGTCCATGATGGGATGGTACTTCTACTCAGAATTGCTAACAGCAGTGTCTTTCCAATGTCACCTAATTCAACCATACTAAGACACGACACACTCTCTTCACACCTTCCAGTGCAGATAGGAGAGAACCAATCTAATGTGACTTAATCTCCCCATTGAAACTACAATCAGTGCCTTAAAACAAAAATATTTTGCAATATAAAAAAAGGGAACAGGTTGAATAATAACCAAACGGACTGGGTAAATCATATGCCCATCTCAGCACACTATTGCTCACTCCTACTATTTCATTAGGCAGCACGTGAGTACTTAGTGTGTCACCCTAGGCCACTGGAAACACCATACTGCATTAGAAAAGCAATATACTCTCTGCATGCGGTATCAAGTTTATAATGAACAGTAGTCTGATGCATGCTACTGTTGTTCAACTTACTTAGACACAATCTTCCCTTTTCATATCAACCCCTTCATTCCCAAGTCAAAACAGAATAACTTGTTGGAATGTGGGTAACAACAACAACGTAGTTCCAACCAAATCATATGTTAGTAAGACCAATAAAAAGAGTCTGCCACTTGAACTCTGCAGATCATTTCCAGTACACTCATGTTCAGAACTGGCCTGCTATCTACAGCCACATTTATGATGGTTGGCACTGAACTTCCTGTACACCCTCCTGAAATCTGGCAGATGAAATACATTGCTTACTTCAGCTCTAGTTTAACAAGAATGGATTAAAGCGTAAAGGAAAAGTCTCATGTTCCAAACTGGCCTTTGCAGTATTTTGTTTGATTGATTTCATTCTTATGCTGCAATTCAGCTCAGTGTGTAGGGGGCATTGTGGGTGTTAGTTAGCAGGAAGTTGAGTTTGAAAACGGCAGCTTACATTGAACACTAAGCTAAACATTAACACTGTCTTCTGCATTTCATCTGTAGTGGTATCATAATAGTCAATGAGGTATTTCAGTTGATCTTCTATAATGCATCATTTTCTTACCAGCCACACTGAGTTACCTTATGATGAAGTCATTGTATTTTTTGGTGTATTTAACTAGGCCACTTTTTCCCCATTAAATCAGGGAAAATTCACATCTTTCCCTTTTTTGGTTTGTTTCCCCCCCAAGCAAAAGGGAAAATATTCAGCTATGTTTTATATTTTTATTCTGTACACTAATCAAAAACTGGTTCTCATAAGCTTAAGGAAAAACAGAGAATCTATACCACTAACTCAACATAGACAACTACTGTGGGCTTACATTGCTCTCAGTTACAAGGCATGAAAGATAATACACCACAGTAACTCTAAGTTCTGACTACATGGTCTATACTCATAAAGAGTAATGGTATTCTAGGAATAGTTCTTTTTATCTCTGTAATCACATGAATATGATGCCAACTAAACCTGCCAGAAGTGAGAACCCACAGCGCTGACTTCCCATCAAATGATTTGTAAGCCAGACATCGGAAAATCTGTTTTGTGCCAGGCTGCCTTTTAATTCTTCTTTTAGTGAGACTGACTCTTTCAGAGTGGTGGCAGGTTAATACTCCCCTCTTTGTAGTTACTATTTTTTTTTTTAAAAAGTAGGTTGAACATTTTCCTATAGCTTAAGGCCAGCACTTATACCCACTTTTTTAAAAGACACCAGCTTCCTAATATTCTTCTTAAACAAAGTGTTGATGATTTGGCAATAATTTGCTTAAACCCTGCCACAAATGTATTTAGTGCTGTTGCAACAAATGGAAAAAAAGGTCTCTGTAAGCTATAAAACTGTCAAATTGGCTAAAGTTTGGTATCCAACACAAAAGGGCAGCAGGAGAGTTAATGCCTCTTAAGATTCCAAGTTGCTATAGATAAAGCTTCCATTTTCCCCTAAGCTATATACCTTTCCTTCACTGTATTTTCATCTTTAAAAGTGCATTTTGCAAAAAGACAGTCATCAATGTATGGAACACATTTTAAACACAAAAGGGAACTAATCAAGTGATGTGACTTTTTGAAGTTCCCTCACAAGAAGGAATACACTGGAATATGGCAGATGTTCAATGGTAATGGGCTGATTTATCAGGTGCACATCATTTTTAAACACATTATGATACTGAAACACCTTTCTGAGCACTGTTTTCTCCCAAAAAAACATTGCTGACACTGGCTCTCACATGGGTGTTGTCCTTAGGAATGGTGTGTCTAATACAACAATGGCTGATCAAGGAGCAGTTAAAATACCATAACCAGCTCTGCAGAATATGTTTAACTGATCCCAGCAGTAAAACTTGAGTTTTTGCAAATGAAGGATCTCTAACCACACAACTTGTAGCACAGACTACTGGAGAAACAAAGTTGCTCAATTTTCTGAGCTTGAACTACAATGCTGAGAAATACCTGTGGCATTAGAACTTTCTTATTGCAGACTTTCTTCTATGGTGGTTGTACAATTGCACCTCTTGTCCAAATGCTGAATTTGCTTCAGAGTGTGGGGGGTATACACTTTTTAAAAATACAGACAGTTCTTAAAATACATCATCAGGTCACGATATTACTGATCCTCACTTTCAGTGGAGTTTAAAATCACCCCTAAAAGGGGTAAAAATCCATCCAGCATTTTCCTTTACTCTTGTATATTCACATTTGCACATATAAACATGATGCAGATTTGCAAGAGCCTGGCTTCTCAAAGTGTCCTCAGGTCCCTTTCAACTTCTAAAATAGGCAATGATAAAAATACTGAAGGATGCAGTACCAGATAATGCCTGACAAAAATGCAAGGGACTGTATGACAATTAGCCACAAGTTGCTGAGGGTCATCTCTCGGGAAATAGCCTTTGCTTGACCCTGAAGAGGAGGAAATGCTCCTAGAAGACAAGAAATAACATTGTTAATCCTTCCGCAATAAGAGCTATAGTTTCAGAATGCAGTATTCTTTAGCAGCACTGACTGTGCTGACAAGGATGGTGGTTACAAGGAATCCATTGGCTGTCTGCCTTAGGGTGGTAATTTTTCAGAATATAATTTCCTACAGTACAATTTCTGTCTCTACAGAGGAGGAAAACTTAAATCAGTGTTCCTTCCATACTGGTAAGAACTAAGTACAATTAGGTGGCCCAACATGGATTTTTCTAGCTGTTATTTGTCAAAATGCTTTCCCTCCCAAAATGATCATTATCTCAAAACACATCTCTTTAATTCTTTGAATTTAAGTCTTTGCTTTAGTTTCACTCAGTGTGAACATTCTCCAGCCAGTGTGGCCGTCAAGTGTCATCTCACGTGACAATCCTGCATTTGGCAATCCTGTGTCTGCCCACATCTCTGCCAGAATCTCACTCACTGAGAGTACGTCTACACTACGGGATAAATTCGATTTAACATAAACCGGTTTTATAAAACAGATAGTATAAAGTCAATTGCGCGCGGCCACACTAGGTACAATAATTCGGCGGTGTGCGTCCATGGTCCGAGGCTAGCGTCGATTTCTGGAGCGTTGCACTGTGGGTAGCTATTCCGTAGCTATCCCATAGTTCCTGCAGTCTCCCCTGCCCCTTGGAATTCTGGTTTGAGAGCCCAGTGCCTGATGGGCAAAAATCATTGTCGCGGGTGGTTGTGGGTACAGCCTCACCCCTCCCTAAGTGAAAGCAGCAGACAACCATTTCGCACCTTTTTTCCTGGGTGAACTGTGCAGACGCCATAGCACTGCAAGCATGGACCCCACTCAGATCAACACCACGATCGTGAACGTTGTAAACACCTCACGCATTCTTGTGCAGTCTATGGTGAACCATGAATTGTAAAGCCTGGCGAGGAGGAGGCGGCAGCTACGGCAGCGCGGCGACGAGAGTGATGAGGACATGGAAACTGAATTTTCCTTAACTGCGGGCCCCTGCGCTTTGGAGCTCCTGCTGGTAATGGGGCAGGTTCTACCCACTGAACGCTGATTTTGGGCCCAAGAAACAAGCACAGACTGGTGGGACCGCAGAGTTTTGCAGGTGTGGGATGATTCGCAGTGGCTGCAAAACTTTCGCATGCGTAAGAGCACTTTCATGGAACTCTGTGACTTGCTTTCCCCTGCCCTGAAACACCATAATACCAAGATGAGAGCAGCTCACACAGTGGAGGAGTGAGTGGCAATAGCCCTGTGGAAGCTTGCAATGCCAGACAGCTACCGGTCAGTCGGGAATCAATTTGGAGTGGGAAAATCTACTGTGGGGGCTGCTGTGATGCAAGTAGCCAAAGCAATCACTAAGCTGCTGCTACAAAAGGTTGCGACTCTAGGAAACGTGCAGGCCATAGTGGATGGCTTTGCTGCAATGGGATTCCCTAACTGTGGGGAGGCGATACATGGAACCCATATCCCTATCTTGGCACCGGCGCGCCAGGCCACCCAGTACATAAACCGCAAGGGGTACTTTTCAATGGTGCTGAAAGTACTGGTGGATCACAAGGGACATTTCACCAACATCCATGTGGGATGGCCAGGAAGGGTTCATGACGCTCGCGTCTCCAGAAGCACTGCTCTGTTTAAAATGCTGCAGCAAGGAATTTACTTCCCAGACCAGAAAATAACTGTTGGGGATGCTGAAATGCCTGTAGTTATCCTGGGGGACCCAGCCTACCCCTTGATGCCATGGCTCATGAAGCCATACACAGGCAGCCTGGACAGTGGTCAGGAGCTGTTCAACTACAGGCTGAGCAAGTGCAAAATGGTGGTAGAATGTGCATTTGGCCGTTTAAAGGCGCGCTGGCGCACATTACTGACTTGCTCAGACCTCAGCCAAACCAATGTCCCCTTTGTTATTGCTGCTTGCTGTGTACCCCACAATCTCTGTGAGAGTAAGGGGGAGACCTTTATGGCGGGGTGGGAGGCTGTGGCAAATCACCTAGCCGCTGATTACGCACAGCCAGACACCAGGGCAATTAGAAGAGAACACCGGGAAGCGATGCGCATCAGAGAAGCCTTGAAAACGAGTTTCATCAAGGGCCAGGGTACGGTGTGACTGCTGTGTTTGTTTCCCCTTGATGAATCCCATCCCCTTGATTGACTCATTCCCTGTAAGCAACCCACCCTCCCCCTTCGATTACAGCTTGCTTAAGAAAATAAAGTCACTATTGTTTAAAAGTCATGTATTCTTTATTAAAAAGCTCATTATAAAAAGAGGAAGAGAACTGGCAAGGGTGCGGTTTGGGAGGAGGATAGGAGGGAAGGAAAAGGCCACTAAAATCATTTCAATGTAATGACAGCCTTTTGGTTGGGCTGTCCACGGGGGTGGAGTGGGTGGGTGCACAAAGCCTTCCCCCACGCGTTCTTACACGTCTGGGTGAGGAAGATATGGAACATGGTGAGTGGTGAGGGTGGTTACACAGGGGCTGCAGCGGCACTCTGTGACCTCGCTGCTCTTCCTGAAGCTCCACCAGACGTCTGAGGATGTCAGTTTGATCACGCAGCAGCCCCAGTGTTTCATTCTGCCACTGCTGATCTTCCTGCTGCCACCTCTCATCTCGAGTGTCTCTCCTGTCCTCACGTTCACTGGCATCTTTCCTGTAATTTGATACCATGTCCTTCCACTGATTCAGATGAGCTCTTTCATTGCAGGTTACTTCCATGATTTCAGAGAACATTTAGTCTCGCGTCCTCTTCTTCCTCCACCTTACCTGAGCTAGCCTTTGAGATGGAGTAGGGAGGCTTGAAAAATGTGCAGCTGCACGAGGGAGGGAAAAAAGAGAGAGAAGTATTTAAAAAGATACATTTTACAGAACAATGGTTATACTCTTTCACAGTGAATAACACTATTCACCTTACACAGCACATGTGATTTCACTACAAGGTCGCATTTTGCATCTTAAGTTTGAGTGCCTGGGCTCTGGTGTTACAGATCTCACAGGCACAGGTCTGGGCATCAGAATTCAGCTTGCATGCGGCCATGGTAAGCCACTGTCTTTTGGCTTCAGCAGCCTTCACTTCCATTCACAGAAGCCACCCCCCCCCTCCAATTCTCTAGGATGATCACTTTACCCCCTCCCCCCACCGCATGGCTGGTATCATGGAAGATCACTGCTAATCACCCCCTTTCCCCTCCACCGCGTGGCTAGTAGCTGGGAAGATTCCTGCTAGCCAAACATGAGAAAGCTCAGCGCTATCCTTCCTCCCCTCCCCCTGCTTGGCTACATGCAAGGAAGGATTTCTTGTAAGCAACAGGCAAACGCCCCTGTAGGAAAAAGGCCATCTCTGTCCCCTTAATTAAATTCCTGAATTTCAACCAGGTTACCATGAGCGAGATAAAGAATGGATGTTTCTTGAATGCCTGCAATCACCGGGACCATATGCAGCTATGCTTTGTTATGCAATGATACCAGATTACTTGCTACATGCATGGCGTGGTAGTGTCCTACCATGGTGGACGGAACAAGGCTGCCTTGCCCAGAAACCTTCTGCAAGGGCTTTTGAAGTACCTCCAGGAGCGCTTCATGGAGATGTCCCTGGAGGATTTCCGCTCCATCCCCAGACATAACAAACTTTTCCAGTAACTTTACTGCCCGCGAATGCAACCCAAGCCCTCAGGGCAAATCAATCATTAAAAAAAGCTTGCTTTTAAACCATGTTTTATATTTACAAAGGTACACTCACCAAAGGTACACTCACCAGAGATCGCTTCCATGGCTTCACTGTCTGAGCTAGTGGCTTGGGAGGACTGGGACGGTAATTCCGTCTGGGTCAGAAAAAGCTCCTGGCTGTTGGGGCTGACGGAGTGCTGTGTGCTCTCCTCAAGCTTGTCCTCCTCTTCCTCCTCCTCACCTTCCCCGTCCGCATAATCCTCAGGAACGGCTGAGATTACAACCCCCACCACGGAATCCAAGCACAAGGGGGGGTAGTGGTGGCGCAGCCCCCTAAAATTGCATGCAGCTCAGCGTAGAAGCGGCATGTTTTCAGCCCTGCCCCAGACCTTCCGTTTGCCTCTTTGGTTTTCTGGTAGGCTTGTCTGAGCTCCTTAACTTTCACTCTGCACTGCACTGAGTCCCTGGTGTGGCCTCTCTCCTTCATGGTCCTGGAAATTTTTTCAAAAGTTTTTTCATTTAGTCTTTTTGAATGGAGTTCTGTTAGCACTGAATCCTCTCCCCATATAGCGATCAGATCCAGTACCTCCCGTGTGGTCCATGCTGGAGCTCTTTTTCTATTCTCAGGAGACTGCATTGTTACCTGTGCTGATGAGCTCTGCATGGTCACGCTCCACGCTGACCAAACAGGAAATGAAATTCAAAAGTTTGCGGGGCTTTTCCTGTCTACCTGGCCAGTGCATCCGAGTTCAGATAGCTGTCCAGAGCAGTCAGTAGTGCACTGTGGGATACAGCCCGGAGGCCAATACCATCGATTTGCAGCCACACTAACCCTAATCCGATATAATAATACCGATTTTAACGCTACTCCTCTCGTTGAGGAGTACAGAAACTGATTTAAGAGCCCTTTATATCGATTTAAAGGGCATTATAGTGTAGACGGGTGCGGAGTTAAATCAGTTTAACACTGCTAAAATCGGTATAAACACGTAGTGTAGACCAGGCCTGAGTTGGGCTTGTGCTGCAAGCGAGAGTTGCAAACATGCCTATGGCCACTAGAGGCTACTATGGAGCCTGCATTCAGGCCAGCAAGTGGCCGGCTAGTCTTTCCTCTGGCTACTCCCAATGCTGGCTCTGAGTAGTAGGAACAGAACAGCAGCAGGTGTTGGCTGACCAATAGGACAGAAGGTGAGAGGACTCAGTACTACACTCAGGTTCTTCCAATCAGACACTCCAAGACACCTCAGACCCCATGCCTCCCAGTAAGACCCTAGCCAGATCTCTCTCTCTCCCAGACACCCCCACACCAATCTATAACCCAGCAATCCTAGATAGCCGACTGCAGCCTATCCCAGAACCCCTAGACTCCATTCCCTCTTGCCCACCCTATGCATGCCTAAAGCCTTATAACTGCCAAGTTTAGCACAGCTCTGTGTCCTACTCCTGCCACAACTTGGGGCAGGATAAAGTTGACCTTAAACTGAACTTTACAGTCATATGCAAGGTATTTGCAAATATGCAAGTTACTACGTGAAATAATTTGCATAAAATATCAGAGCTGCACAAAACTTGGCAGCTGTGAATTAGTCTTGTCCATTTTTCATGTGCAAAACTGGTATTGAAAAAACCTCTCATGATACTAGGAATCAGAAGTGCTTGCATGGAGCATTATGGGAGCACCACTAAGTTTTGTCTAAAAGAAGTGGATGGATGTAAGAGGAAAGTCATACCAGTACAACTTGACCTTTCCACATTAAGTTTTACAAACAGCATAGATTTAGACATTGCAGTGAGTTTATACATACATACTACTGCTTCCACATTTGTAATCTCTGGTGGAACTGCACCCATAGAAATGTTTAAGAAAAAGCTTAATGTAGAAAAGGCTTCTCTCTCTTTCCACACACACTATGACATATATAAACCAAATTACCTCCCACTAGTCTGGAGAGAATCTCTCTCTCTAAGGCCTGGTCCACACTACAGAGTTAAATCGATTTAACACTGTACCCATCCACACTACAAGGCACTTAAAATCGATTTCTGTACTCCTGCTCAACGAGAGGAGTAACCCTAAAATCAATATTACTATATCGATTTAGGGTTAGTGTGGACAGAAATCGAAGTTATTGGTCCCATTCTTTTACTGAGCTACCCAGAGTGCACCGTTCCGGAAATCGATGGTAGCCTGGGATCATGGACGCACACCACCGAAGTAATGTGCCCTAGTGTGGATGCGTAAAATCGATTTTATAAAACAGGTTTTATAAAATCGATTTTATTAATTTCAATTTTACTCTGTAGTGTGGACGTGGCCTCAGAAGACAACATCTCCACCCCATTTATTCACCAACAACTCAGATTTGGTTATACACACAACTCACCCTTTGCACATCTATCTACCCACTCACCACTGCATTCACTCATTCTTATTCATCCCTACCCAAATAATCAATTCTCTCTCCTGCCCCAGTTCTCAACAAAGTCTCTTCAAAAGTGCTCCAGGGTTATATGATAGAGAGTTTCTCCACTCTGATTTGAGAGTGCTTGATACCTAGTCAGCAAAAAGGAAAGTTTTGCAAAAAGTGTGTGCTTTCAATTATTTTTAAGATTAATTTCACCCGCTCTCTCCAAATAAAAACATTCTAATAGAGAATAGATATTACAGATTGCTTGTCTTTTTTAGTTTAAAACAGTTTGAATTATATTACTGCAGTTAAAAACAAAATTACAAACTTCAAACTGTAATTTTTTTTTTAAATAAACACTGATAATTCCCTGGGCTACTGTTTTTAATACTCCACAGTAACTTGCTTCTGAGTAAAGTTATTGCATGCCAAAATTCAGTCTGGGGAAAGCTTTACACGCTGAGATATGAATCACTAAAATAGTGTTTATAAAGAAAGCGAAAATGATGAAACAACCTTAGCTGTTGCAGTACACACAGTGACATATAATGTGGCAGCAAAACAAACAAACAAAAAAAGCAAGTGCTTCACCGAAGCTCTGACATTCCCTTCACATTTGGCCTGAGGATCTACTGGCAGTACTGTCACTGAACTGAGAGCAGTAAGGCATCACAGGGTAAAATTATGGAAGCAAATCCTCCACTTGTGTAAACTGTCATAACTAAATTAAGCTAATTTAGACGAGCTAAGGGTCTGCTCCAGGGTGTATTAATTTATGACTACTTCCACTGATAATATACTAAGCATCAATTAATAAACTATAATCTAGCTCTTCGGAATAAAATGTTATTTAGAAAAACCAATGTTTACATATGTGAATGTACTTAGTCCTAATAGTTTTTGAGCAAGGAATTAGGAGGTTTTCATTTTGCTAATTCTTAGCTAATCAAATCATTTAGGTTTCTCATTGCCACAACTTCAAAGCACTGTCTATACTGCTGGTTTCAGAACACCAGCACAAGCCCCACTATCCTGAGTCTGTCAACCTGGGCTGGGAGAGTCACACTCATTCCCTACAAAATGCTGTGCAGACATAGCCTAAGGCCCCAATCTTGCAATGTACCTCATCCACATAGGGCTCCAATGAAGTCAGAGACTTTGTAATAGTGCAAGGTCTGCCCACATATAACACATCATAGGATCTGACCCAATAGAGAGGTTTCTGGATATAAATACCCACTGTATTTGAGTATTTTGATGAGTCAGATGAGTCTGATAAGGCAAAAAGCTAGTTATTCTTCTCAAAGTGAGGTGCACATGACCTATTATAGTAGGATGTTATGAGATTTTACTAATATTTCAAGCACCCACTGTATTTACAAATAATTATGACATACTCCAAAGTTTTATGAAATGATCATCCATTAGTATTAACAATGAATAATCCAATCTCTTTGTACCATAGACACACTTTGGAATGTTGAACTTAACTGAGTGGGCTGACTGGATGACTGTTTTAGGCAACTGCATAAGAAATTTAACAAAGAAGCTTTGTTTTCCTACAAAAAGGCAAATAATTTGCAGTATTTCAAATCTAATCATTCTAATTAGGTAACATCACCGTCTGATACATTTCTTTTCCTACATATAAATGTCTAAATGAAACTCAATGTTTTTCACTCATCTACTTCTATAAAGGAAAAACCCCAAAGCCCCTCAAAATAAAAACTAACAAAACTGTTGTTTTTTTCTTATGATTAATTTATCTTTTCTCTATACAGTACAAAAACATGGGGCTGTAAGAGGACAGCTGGTAAACGTCAATGTTTGTCAAATGGAAGAGGATAAAAACCTTGAGGAAATGTATCCCCAGCTTTATTTTCAAAGGAGAGTGCATATAAAAATGAAGTTACAAAATGTGTGATACTTCCTAGTGTCCCTTCAGTAATATCACCAGTGTCCCATAATTTGTTTGGAACTCTGTGATCGGTCTTCAATTAGGATACTTCATTGTATGCTCTGTTGTATTTACAATATTCCTTCACATTTTGAGGGAGTGTGGGGAGTCTGGTGCTTGAACTAGGACTCCCGAGTTCTAATGTCACTGATCTGCTGTGAATGCTTGTAAGTCACAACCTCTTTGTGCTTCAGTTTAATAAGCACATAGGAAATGCCATGCTGGATCAGACTCACTGTCCATCTAGTCCATAATCCTTTCCCAAACAGTAGCCAGTTACCAGATGCATCAGAGGAAGGTGTAAGAACCAACAGTGGATGTGGTTTAATTTGCCCCCCATGGAAGCCTCATCTTAACGTCCATTAATTAAAAATGTTAAGCCCTGAAGCACGAAGTTTTATATCACTTCCAAAACTTGTAAGCATTAACTCTTTTGGTATATGTATAAAGACTGAGTCCCTCTTTGAATCGTGCTAAATTCTTGCTCTTAGTGACATCCTGTGGCAATGAGCTCCATAGTCTAAGTATGTGGTGACTGAAAATGGGATTTCCTTTTAACAGCTTTGCATTTGTCACCTTTCAATTTCACCTGTGCTCTGAGGCAGGAAGAACAGATGCTCCTGATCTATCTTCTGTATACGATTCATTATTTTATATATTTTTCCCCAGACATAAAACATGGACAACAAATGTCTATTTCATAAGGGCATTATGAATAGTAATTACATTTTCTTAAAATTATTCTGAGATCCTTGCATGAAAGCCATTATAGAAACGCAAACCATTATTAAGTATTCTCTTAAGGGAGACAACATGCTACCTGTTTTGTAAAAATGTGACAAGAGATCCTCTTTTTCAATGAATCGTTGATATAGCCAATCAGTGAGGGCTTCAGGCTCTGCAGGTACATCTTTAATTGGAAAAATCCTACCAAAAGAAAGAACAGAACAATGTGACTGAATCTATTAAAGTCATTCTACATGTAAGAAAGCCCCCCACTTTTCCCTCAAAAATACACAAGAACAGAATAAAACTGTTAAATTGCTCTGTGTTCCCTCATTTACAACTCAAATAATACTTTACCTTCAAAACAGTGGAATTTTCCAGATCACCAGTCAAATGAATGCTAAGGACAAAGAAATCAGCAGTACCTAGAAACTGCAGAACATAATCGAGGCTGCACAGAGCCCACACACCTCTGCAGTGTGCAAAGGGTTAATGCGGGGGGAGGAGAAGGTGTAGTGTGGTATTAATTCCTTTTTTCCTATAAAATGATCCACGGACAATAGAATTGATGGATAAAAAACAAACAAACCCACCCCAACACCATACACCCTGAGAAGATTCTTCTACCCTCTCCGGGAAGGAATTTCTTTGGGGTTTGAGATTTGTGAAGGATGTAGTTAGCATTAATAGCTCCTCTGTGTCTCAGAACAAATAGCTCTTTATGCCCAGCAATGAAGCTGCTCTATCTGTCTGGAATTTATAAAGCAGGTTACTCAAATGCTAAATCTTCAGTGTATAAGTGTACTGAAATATTGCTACAAGATTTTAACGAGCAATGATGTGAGATAAATCTGATTAATATTTATATATAAATAGAAGAGCTCACTGTATAAAGAGATCTAAAGATGAGGATGCATGACAGGAGGGATAGATAGGGGGAGGGCAAGAAGGTATTACCCAGTGACACCATTAAAACCATTTTTGTTGTTTTATGGTACAAGCCAAATCCTGCCTACCTGAGCAGGGTTAGGTAGTTGCATATGTGGGTGTGCTTTAGAATATCCATAGTTGCCCCCAGAAATAAAGGACAATTTTAAGATTATAGTAGGTTAGCCATTTAAAAATCACTGTCTTTTACAATGTTGGGGGCAAAATCAGAGAACTTTATGGCACAGCTGTTTACAAAGTTAACCAACTATTCTTATGATTATTATGGGACACGACATGCAACAATTCTACATAAAGCAATAACGGTTGGATTTTTTTCGAGACTGCTATACCAGTATTGAAGCCAATCTAATCTACCTTCCTAAACTGCCACAAACAAGCTAACTGTTTTAAGCCAGAATGCTGGCAGTAGATTCAGAAACATGAATTAAAATTTAAAACTATTTCCATATAGCCTACATTGTTTACTCCTGGGGAGGCACACTTCTTGCCTTCTGAACTTTCAGGATGACAAGATAAGTGGATTGGTAGTTTTCTTTATATTTTCTATGGGAGTGACAATTACAATGTCTTTGTTACCTTGTTGCAGGGTTTCAAGCTTGGCCTCCCAATTTTGGTGCTTGTGTCAGTATATCTAAATTGGATTCTAGATGGTCCAGTAACTTTAACATTTAACTACATTAGTGGGACCAAAGAACCAATCTTACGTCAAAGTATTAAAAACAGGTGGCTTATTATGAAGTGCTTCCTAGAAACATTTCTCCCCCACACACACCCAATGTATGAAGAGGATCACTAATTGTTAAACTATGGCCTAAAGGGCGTGAAGCTGCATAGGTTTCACCATAAACCTGGCCTCTTATCTAACTAATTTGCTCACTAAACATCTTGCGAATTAAAAAAATGCCACCCTTTTCACTATACCAATTACTATCCCCATTATCTCACTTCCCCTTTCTCAGAGAGCATGTTTTAGCCTCAGCAAGCCTGGGGGAGGGGGGAGGGAAGGAAAGGAAAGGTCAGGGAACAAATGCTCTCTACTCTCATTAGTGGACTCTCTAATGTAAGTGCCTTTCGGCTTCTCTTATATAAGACTGCTGCGTGCGCCTTGGCCTCCCAAGTAAATGCAAGAGACAACTGTATCTCTGTGGCCTGAAAAAGGCAGTCTGAAGTGAAATTATTTTTATAATAGATTCTGTTTTCTGCTGCACCTTTCATTTGTCCTTCTCGCGCTGTGCTATGCATTTATTTTCTTTAGCAGACGTTTCCCTGCTATTTAAACATGGAATTCATTAGGCTGAAAAGAATTTGAGGTAACATAACAACCTAAGGCTGATTGTGTAATGTTTTAAACAGCATAGCCCTCTAGGGAAAGTTGGGAGGCGTCCGAATAGCATTATGAAATGCTAGGCAACGACTCTTTAAAAACGACCTTTTTTCATTCTTGCATTTTCTCTTGTTCCTTTGCTATGTCACTCATGCCTCTCTCCCTCCTCAATTCTCCCTGGTTAATAGCTCCTCGCTGTCACAAAACCAACATGATGTTTCCCACACCCTGACTACACTGCTGCTGCATTTTCTTCCTCTCATTATTCCAAACACCACTTTTTTTGGACGCAATATTTCCATATCTGAGACATTCTAAACTGAAGCTATTAGCAGCAGCAGATCCCTCCTGTCCCCTTTCCCAAAAGCCGTACCAGTCTCTCTTGCAACGTCTACTCATAATATCACAACACTAGTGAGTCTCTCTAACAAAACACTGCCAAACAGACACTCCTCTCTGCTGTCTCAGTGGTATCAGGTTGATAAGTCTTTCTTTGGTTTCCTTCTTTCCCACACTGCCAAAACTCCAGTGAATTGAAATCTACACTATCCAACCTGATAGGAAATAAAGTATAGCACATTTCCAGCAACTTGTTTTAGAATCTACCAGCTGCAACATTTAATTCTCTTCAGTATTTAATTAAATGAATTTTACCAAGTAATTATAGCATACACAAAAAAGTCAATATATTCAGAAAAAGCAGAGTGTCAAGAATCAGCCAGCATTTATTTAACTTGCTTCATAATTCTGTATGTATTTTCTCTTCACAACTGCTATTAATGCAAATCTGATATCATCTAGTTTGTTAACCACTGGGTGTAGAAGGCTCAAAAGAAATACTGCATGTTCTGATAAAACTGTGGATGCTGTTCTCTTGAGAGCAGACTCAGATAAAGTGTTAAAAATATCAGAAACACCCAAAGGTGGCTGCATTTCAGTAGTACTGTATGCTTACATGGTAGAGAAATGCAGTCTTCTAATTAAAGCACAAAGCTGGGAGTCAGGAGATCTAAGTTCTAGTCTCAGTTCTTCCACAGACTATATTTGACCTTGGGCAAGTCATGTTAGGGTCTGTTATTTCTTGACTTCAGTAAGAGGAGTTGGTGCTCAGCACCTCTGAAAATAAGGCCTTTAACCCTTTTGTGTATCTCTTTCCCCTCCTGTAAAATTGAGATATTTACCCTGGCTAACAGGTAATTGTAGGGTTAAAGTTTGCAATCTACCCAGAGATCCTCAGATGAACTATGCTATACAATTGTAAGATTAAAGTTTTCTCTTAGATTTAAAATGGTATTATGATAGTATATGAGAATCAGAAAGTGAGACAAGAAACTGATCAATAAGATCACAGACAGAAAAAGTAAAAAGCATTAACAGTGGAAGTTATATATTAAATTGTTTCCATGATAATAAAAAACATTTTTTTTTGTAACAAGAGTTTTTAAAATAAGATTTTTAACCCAACATGGCTTCCATTATCAGTCAACAGCAGCTGTGGCAGCATGAGCAATTCTGCTGCAATATAACAAGATCACCAGGGTAGTAGACCAGTATAAGACTCCCTTTAGCTTCAAGTGCTAAAGTACTAGATTTTGGGTGTAATAAAGCTTGTATATATGCAGGAGCCACAGGAAGCATTCTAAGGTTATGCCTACACTACAGAGACTATACTGGCACAGCTCCTTAGCATAGCTGCAGCTTACACTGATAGAAGGAATTTTTCTGTCTGTGTCAGAATGCCATCTCCCTGAACTAAATTACCTGTGTTGATGAAGCTCTCTTCTGTTGACACAGCTGCATCTACACTGGGAATTTTGTCAGCATAATTATGTTGGCTGGAGGGGTGGTTTTTTTCACCTCCATGTAACTTGTCAACATTGACTAGTCTTAACTCTCTTACTAGATTGTCCTTCTGTGGTGCTACAGGAGAGAGTAATTTAAGTCAGTCTATGCAACATATAAAAATATAGGAAAGTAGGTTGCAGTATGGTTATCTGCTGTTCTGATTATAACAATTCCAGTTTACAGTTAAATGGAACATTATCAGGGTCCTTGAATAATGTTAAGGATTTGGACAGTCCAAACGCAGCCCTGATGTAACTGCATCCCATTACAGAATTCTACTTTTAGTGTAGAGAAGTCCTTTAGAGAGACCTGGGATGAAATCCTTGTCCTACTGAAGTCAACACCAAAATACCCATTGACTTCAGTAGGGCCAGAGCTTGACCTCTGCTTACAACATGGTTAAATTTATTTGGAGCTTGTCTGCCGTGCTCTACCTGTGCCTCTACATTTGAAGAGCACTCACTCCAGACAATATTTCTAAGGAAGGTTTTCTCTCTCTGAAAGAGATATGGGTATCACTATTAAAAGTATAATAAAAGCTACCTGGAAAAAGAAAATACAACTGACTCCTCTATTTGCAGAGATATTAAGAAAGCTAAAATGGATCAATAAGCATGAAATTAGTTATTCAAGCAGTTTCCAGTAAAGTTGGCGGGAGAAGGTGGGTGAGGTTACATTTTTATTGGACCAACTTCTGTTGGTGAAAGAAACGAGCTTTCAAGCTTACACAGAGCTCTTTTCAAGCTGGTAGCATCTCTGCTATATTTGTATAAGAATATATTTTGCAGATTAAAACAGATCTGGAAAATATGTAGGTACTAAGAACCTAGGCTTACAGGATCATTTTGTGGTAGTGAATTTGCTTAAAATATTGTTAATTAAGCTAGCTGAGAAGTCGAATACAGACTTTAGGTCTAACCTACATTAAAAAGAGAAGGCCATTAGCAAGGGTACGTCTTCACTAGCAACGTCGTGGCTGTGCAGTCACTCTCAGCGCTATAGCTCTCCCAGCGCTATAAAAAATCCACCTCTATGAGGGGAGTAGCTACCAGCGCTGGCGCACTGTCTACAATCCCACTTTACAGCACTGAAACTTGCAGCGCTATGGCGTGTGTTTTTTTCACACCCCTGAGCAAGAAAGCTGCAGCGCTGTAAAGTGTGTAGACAAGCCCTAAGAAGTCTTATGCTTACTTATTGTTCTCGCTGGCATGGTTTCCCTGGTCAACATAGACAGAGATGCCCTCTATCTTAAACCATTGTACATGCCCCTTTCTTGGCTATGGCCCTATTAAACCTGTTCTATTTGACACCTAATGACAAATATGACAGCATCATCACCTGGCTCTCCCCCAAAGTGAATATTAAATGGCTGTTCCATTGGCAGTATGGAAGTCAGTTCAATACTCATCACAGCAAAGCACAACAGAGAGCAAAATTAATTGTTTAGCACACTGTCACAATGAATTTTGAAATCTGTTCACCACATCCACACTAGTAGGATTATTTAACACCAGTTTAGGGACGAGAAAGGTTGTGGCAGCTGGTGTCTAATCCAATGCCAAATTCAGTTATTTCTCAAGTGTAGATACCTTCCTAGTCCATTAGCACAGTTATATACAGCAGTATAGTTTTAACTATGATTCTGCTTAACAAACTTTCAGGACAACAGCAGACAGGGCTTCAGACCCAGCTTTTTCTTCAGAGAAAGCTTTCTAAACTATACCTCCAGGAAAGTTTCAAAGTGATACACTTCCAGCTCAAAAAAACCAGCAGTTACAGTGATAGGAATCAGTACAGATAATATATACATGAATGCCTGTGACGTATGTAATAAAAGTTTTATCAGCATGAGTTTGAGGTTGTGACCTCACCATTCATAAATTATGCAGATCATTCCAATGAATGCTGATAAAAATCTTTAAACTAGAGCACCATATATTCAGTATATGCCACACATTGCCCAGGTGTTTTAATCAGTTTTCAAAACATTTGAGTTTTTTTTATTCCGCTGACTATAAAGTCTCTGCTTTATTACTAGAGCCCTGTGAAAAAAATATTTTTAAAATAATTTTCATGTGCAATTTTTTGGGAATTTTGAATTTTTGTTTTAACTATTTTATCTACGTGGAATAACTACTTTATCCCCCAAGGCGTGGGGGGGATTGCAGGGCAAGCCCACCTCACGTTGGCAGACCCTATCCTGCAGGATGGGTCTGGATCCCTGCTCTGCATTAATCTGGTGCACAGGGTGGCAGCACCACTCAGGTCTCCATTGTGGTGATGAAGAGGTGGCTGGGCCAGATTTGAGTGAGTGGCCATGTGCCAGGTTGCAATGCTATTCACTTAAATTTCCCCACTCATCTCATCACCATGACAGCGGAGTGGCAGGGCCAAACCTCAGCAATTCTGCGACCACATATGCTAGGCTGCAACACCCAGAGCAAGAGTCAGGCCCAGTCCAACAGGACAGGAGCCACTGCTGTAGGGTGAATTTTATTGATTTTAATTTTATTTTGTGTTTCATATTTGCGAAAAACATAGAGCTCTACTTATTACCATGAGTCCAATTGTAGAGGACTCAGAAGGAGCCATAAACATCTCTAAAATAACCTTAAGCCAATTTTTCTATACCTAAAAGGTCAAAACTTTCAATCTCCCTTTCCCAATAGTATTAAAATGTTTCATTTCTACTTATGCAGAGTAGTGAGAAGAGACCTCAAACCCATTACTAGTACAGAATTAAATACTGCCAATTCTTGGCTTGGGATGAATCTAGCTTGGGGAGCAGAGCAAGACAATTCTATACTTCAACAGGAAGAAAAGAAGGAAAAACCACCTGTGTAACAGGCTGACTTAAAAATAATGGAAACTTTATGAAGCTGCTTTGAGGTTTGTAATCTAGGATGGGTAAGATGAATAAGTGAGCAAGAGTGAGGTGAAATGGTCAAAGATGCTTGATAATTTGCAGAACCGATATGCATTTATCACATGGATGCATAATTTATTGCATGTTCAGCACCATCACATTATATTGATATATATTTAATAATCATTCCACACACACCCAACCTTGTGAGTTCTCTCTACATACATGAGTTACTAACTAGACCTATCCTCCTACCTACATAGGATTTACAATTCTGTTTACTCCACTCAGTACTTTTCAGGAGCCTTTGCTGTAATCTTCCCACATCCTGTTGCCGAGTGTACATTTCTCTGCATTGTATCAATGCCAGTCACAATAAAATGGTAAATAACGTCCCTCCCTTTATATAAGCTATGATTTTCTTATAACTGCCATTTTTGAAGAAAAGGATCTTTGGCTCAAAGAAATGATTATAGATTATTTGTTGGTCAAATAAAATGAGTGTACAAGGCAGTGATTGTGCGATAAAGCCATGAAAAACAAAGCAACACAGAACTGCAGACAGCCTGGCAGGGAGTTAGGTCAGACTTCAGTTAAATTCAGAACTGATATACAGATCAAAGTGGAACTGTATAGAAAGAAATCAGCTCTAGGTATAAGCTATATAGGGACAGTGACTGTCTTGTGTAAGATGTCTAGAACAATAAGGCCCCAATCATGGTTGAGGCCCTAAAACACTATTTTCATTCTCTTTTTTAAGTTGGTCTCAGGATATAAGCACTCAACATTTAAGCCACGAACAAAGAGAGTGATGATTCTTAGGTTTCTTAAGCAATAATTTTTTAAAAAGACAACATGCTTGCTGGCTCAAATTTGAAAGGGGCTCAATCTTCAAAGAGAGAAAAATCAACTTTAACGTGTTAGATAACACATTACTTTGCTGAATGTCCTGCACAGCCTGGTTATTGAGGGGATCAACTACAGAGACCCAGGCATACCTCACTTTTAATTTTTACTTAAAGATATTCTTTATCATCACCCTCACTCCTCAGTTACTTAAGGGTTCTACCTCAATAACCCAGTTAAGCATGGTGTATTCAGAGCATATATCTAGTTCCTCTTGTTACAAAGTTTTCAGAACAACAAGAAAATAGCTTGTGAATACAGTGGGTGTTTGTGACATTCCCCTCAGGTGTTATCTGCTAGGTCACTCCAATCCTTGACTCTGAGAGCCAGCCCTACCCTGCCTGCTCTGCTGTGAGAACCCCCACTCCTGGGCTGTTCATGCACAGCCTCTGGCATGTAAGCTGGTCCCAGCTACTTGCAACCGAATGACACTAGCCAATATCTCCGGTCCCAGACAACTCTAGGAACCACCGTCTTGCAGCATCCAGTTATGCCCGCTGGACGCTGCAAGATTATACGAGTTCGTCAATTTAACAAATAAATTGATATGTACCAGGCTTGTTATCCCAAGGGGAGCCTCTGACACACTTCACACCAAACACACTGCTTCAGGTAGAATAAACAAACAGATTTATTAACTATAAAGACTGACTTATAATCACTTAAAATCTAAGCACAAGAAGTTAGATTTAGTCAAATGAAATAAAAGCAAAAACACATTCTATGCTGATCTTAACACTTTTTTACAGTGCTAATATTTGTAATCACAAATATAAAGTGAGCACTGTATACTTTGTACTCTGTCTTGTAATTGAAATCAATATATTTGAAAATGTAGAAAAAATCCAAAATATTTATAATAAATTTAAATTGGTATTCTAAAATTGTTTAACTGTGCAATTAAAACTGCAATTAATTCTTTGAGTTAATTTGTTTTGAGTTAATCGTTTGAGTTAACTGCAATTAATTGACAGCCCTAATAACTATACTAAAAATTATGTTCTTAAATTCTAGGAATTAAGGCAGGTCACCAGGAGGTAACATATCTCAGACATACTCCTTTCAGACAGGAGGTAACAGGATGCTTTTCTCTCTGTCTGGCCATAAGGGCCATGTCTGCATACTGAGGCCTCATCTACACTACGCGTTTAAACCGAATTTAGCAGCGTTAAACCGATTTAACGCTGCACCGGTCCACACAATGAGGCCCTTTATATCGATATAAAGGGCTCTTTAAACCGGTTTCTGTACTCCTCCCCGACGAGAGGAGTAGCGCTGAAATCGGTATTACCATATCGGATTAGGGTTAGTGTGGCTGCAAACCGATGGTATTGGCCTCCGGGCGGTATCCTACAGTGCACCATTGTGACCTCTCTAGACAGCAATCTGAACTCGGATGCAATGGCCAGGTAGACAGGAAAAGCCCCGCAAACTTTTGAATTTCATTTCCTGTTTTCCCAGCGTGGTGCTCTGATCAGCACGGGTGGCGATGCAGTCCCAAATCCAAGAAGAGCTCCAGCATGGACCGTACGGGAGATGCTGGATCTGACCGCTGTATGGGGAAACAAATCTGTTCTGTCAGAGCTCCGTTACAGAAGACAAAATGCCAAAGCATTTGAAAAAAATTTCCAGGCTATGATACAAAGTCCATGGCACAGTGCTGCGTGACAAGCATAATGGAAAGCCAAAGAATCAAATGGACTCTCATGGAGGGAGGGAGGCAGTACTGAGGACTCCAGCTATCCCACAGTCCCCAGCAGTCTCCAAAAAGTATTTGCATTCTTGGCTGAGCTCCAAATGCCTGTAGGGTCAAACACATTGTCCGGGGTGGTTCAGGTTATAGCTCGTTAATTTGCCCCCCTCCCCCCTATGAAAGAAAAGGGAAAAAAATTGTTTCTTGACTTTTTTCAATGTCACCCTATGTCTACTGCATGCTGCTCGTAGACGCGATGCTCCGGCAACGAACTGCAGTATCCTTTCCCCTCCCCTCCCCAGTGGCAGACGGTACAATATGACTGCTATCCGTCGTCATCATCAGCCCGTGAGTGCTCCTGGCTGGTCTCAGGTGAGGTCGGCTGGGGGCGCCTGGGTAAAAATAGGAATGACTCCCGGTCATTCCCAGTAGATGGTACAGAACAGCTGGTAACCGTCTTCATCATAGCAACTGGGGGCTGAGCTCCATCAGCCCCCTCCCTTTCCTGTGTAAAGAAAAGATTCTGTACTGCCTGGACTATCATAGCAGCGGGATGCTGGGCTCCTCTCCCCTGCACCGTTTAATGTCCTGCCTGGACTATCATAGCAGCTGAAGGCTGCCTCCCCCTCATTTTATCTCACTAACAAGTCAGTGTTTCTTATTCCTGCATTCTTTATTACTTCATCACACAAATGGGGGGACACAGCAATGGTAGCCCAGGAGGGTTGGGGGAGCAGGGAAGCAACGGGTGGGGTTGTTGCAGGGGCACCCCCTAAAATGGCATGTAGCTCATCATTTCTGTGGGATCTGACATGGAGCGACTGTGCTCTCTGGTTCTCTAGTACACTTGCCCCATATTCTAGGCAGGAGTGACTATTTTTAGATATCATAAAGGAGGGAATGATTCGGGGAGTCATTCCCATTTTTGTCTTTGCGCCCCCGGCAGACCGCAGCTGGGGCACCCATGACAGGAGCTAATGGTACAGAACGACTGATAACCGTCATCTCATCGCCAATTTACAATGGCATGGCAGATGGTACAGAAAAACTGATAACCGTCTCTGCTATCTTGCAAAGGCAAATGAATGCTGCTGTGTAGCGCTGCAGTACTGCCTCTGTTAGCAACATCCAGTAGACATACGATGACAGTAAAAAAAAAAGTCAATGGGCTCCATGGTTGCCGTGCTATGGCGTCTGCCAGGGCAATCCAGGGGAAAAAGGCGTGAAATGATTGTCTGCCATTGCTTTCACAGAGGAAGGAATGAGTGACGACATTTACCCAGAATCACCCGCGACACTGTTTTTGCACCATCATGTCTCAACCCGGAATTCCAGTGGACGGGGTAGACTGTGGGAACTATGGGATAGCTACAGGATAGCTACCCACAGTGCAACGCTCCAGAAATCGACGCTAGCCTCGGACCATGGACACACACCACTGAATTAATGTGCTTAGTGTGGCTGCGTGCAGTCGACTTTATACAATCTGTTTTAGAAAACCAGTTTATTTAAAATCGGAATGATCCCGTAGTGTAGACATACCCTGAGCCATATACCAGTTGAAAGATTTGTGAAATGAGATGCAGGAAGGAGGCAGCTCTGGCTGAGCAGGGGCTGGTGAAGGTTGATTACCCAGCGCCTCCCTCTGTGCCTCCCCCCCAACTTTTGGTGTCCAGTCAGTACATCTGCCCAGACTTGCTGGTTGAAAACTGGGCACCTGGAAACCTTATGCCCCGGGCCAGTGAAGTTTGAGATCTGATCCTCAGCAGGCACAGACAAGGCTTCCTCGGGGTTAGCAAGGTGCCTCACAACACTGGGTACCCCCGGGAAACGTCACCAGCTCCAATAATGTAGGATGTCATAGTTTGGTATCGTAGCAACCATCCATACTAGTGTATTGTGACATTTTCAAATATCTTCTAGATAAAAAGTTATTCTATTTCAGATTAATGGGTGTGATCTAACAAAGACACAATATTAGTTAATTTTTGTTTGTTTGTTTTTTAAAAGGTGGAACAAACCACACAATGTGTCTTGTGAGCTGCAGCTCAAATTGGGTATTTATTTAAAAAAAAAAAATTCACATGCTGCCACAAATATCTTTATCATCCACAAGGTGGCTCCCCTAGAATTTGTACTTCTAACACTATTCACTTTTTAGGATTCTATTGGCTCATTCTGTTTCAGTAGGGTGGTCCTTGAACAACTGTAAACCTTGAACTGTAGAAAACTTTAGAATCTATTGTTACAGGAACCAAAAGATGTTCTCCGCCCTGCATTCCAGTAGATCTTATCTGAACACTGTTTGTTTTTTTGGTGGCATCTCTAGTTAGTGCAGCACTGATGTTAAACTGGATTTACTTTCTTGTGCTACTCCCCTGTCTATTTGCAAAACCTGCCTTTATCCCCATTAATCAGGTTGGCTCTTATTCGTATTTCCATAACCAGCATTGAGACTGTCAACTAAAATTGATCATCTGTTGAATTCCTCAAGAGGTCAAATGTAGTGAGCTGTCCTGACTGGAAACAACAAACTTTGCCTTCCTGGGAGTTTGGCCGCAACATGAAATAAGAGTCCAATGAATTTGTCTTTGATTAATTAATCAATCAATCAATCTCATTTTACCACACAGATGGTCGCTTATGCCAGATCAAATAATTATTTTCACTTTGGCTGCCAGAAGAATAAAATGTTAAACACTTATCCATTACACATATAGCATATGAATGAAATGCAGCTAATTGCCCAATGCTGAATAGTGTTCTTACCCCAAACGGTAAACCTGGGGGAAGAGGGAGAATGCTAGAGATTTTTATGAACAGTCCTACTTTAGAATGTTATACTCTTAACGTCAGCATGCTCTGTCAACAACTGTGGATTCAAGAAAGTCAGCTATGTCCAGTAGAAAGCACTATATTTTTCATAGATTTGGATAGACTTCTCCTACCCCGAAAAAACACTGTTTAAGCAAGAATATGCACATACTAAGGGCCAAATGCTCTTCCACACCCACAAGTAAAGTTTTCTTCCTCTCCTCCCCCGAACCTCCATTTCAGACTCAAGATGTAGAGCAAATGCCAATGCTCAGCCATTCTGTGGAGGCTGCAACAGGGGATGCATCGTGCTACCCAATCCCTACACAAGTTTTGGTCTGTGTATCTACATAGTTCAGAGATCTACTGGCCAGGCCTCCATCACTTACAACAATATTTGCTGTGTAGCAGGGAACTCACAGTTGGTTAATTGGCTCTTGGATTGCACTTGGAATGCAGCAATAATTTCTAGGCAGCACTTTACCAAAAGGATGGTGATGTATTGCATGGAAGGAAGTTCAGGGAAAAACAACAAAAATGATAAGACCAGAAGATAGTGGGCCAAATTCAGAAAGGTTACATGTGCAAGTTATATGCATATAAATGGGCATAAATTGATATAAATTACATGCTAAGGGGAAGGAAGCGAAGCATTTTAACAGGGAAAAGTAACATATAGGAGGATGTGAGAAGATGTAAAATGATAAATCAATATAATCAATATAAATTCAATAAAGACAAGTACTATAGTTAGGAAGGAAAAATTAAATAAAAAATAAATACAAATACAAAATGGGGGACATTTAACTAGGCAGTAGTACTTCAGACTAGGTTCTGGGGATTATAGTGGTTCACAAATTGATTAGGACTCAGTGTGATGCTGTTCCAAAAAAAGAGAAATGTCATTCTGGGATGGATTAGCACAAATATCTTATGTAAGACACGGGAGATAGTTTCACTCTACTGAGCACTGGTGAGACCTCAACTGGAATACTGAGTCCAGTTTTTGGCACCACACTAAAAGTTGTGGACAAACTGGAGACAGTTCAGGGGACAGCAACAAAAATAAGAGGGTTAGAAGATATCACCTATAAGGGAAGATTGAAAGAATTGGGCACTTTCAGTCTAAAGATTAGGATTTGGGGGGTAGGGGAGAGAAAACAACCATGATAATAGGAATTAAAACTATCCAGAATCACGTCAGTGTCAGAAATTGTGGCTTTACCAAGGGGTTCCTCATTCTCAAGACAAAAATCATTAAGTGGAAACAGACCAAGTCTCTTATTGTCCCAGATTTACTGGCCATCTGTGGGTTTAGTCCTTATGCAGACTGTGTTCCCAGTGAAGCCCTGTTCTGTGTTAATGCTGACAAAAATCTGAGTAACAGTGAAGTCACTTCCATTGAGTTTAGTGGTTGTTGACTCAAGTTTTAAGACTGCAAGAATAGGCCAAATGAATTAAATGAGTTGCAAGTAAAATGATCATCAAAATTTTCTTTGTAAAGCACTTTGAGATTTACTGACGAAAAGCACTATAAAAAAAAGCTATGTAATATTATTAGTAGTAATAATATTTAAAACTAACGTCTGTTACAAAAGAAGCATGGAAAGGATAAATGAAAAACATGTTTTCAAAGTACCGATAGTTTTTATAGAAGTTTGAAGTTGTCAACCCTGAAAACAATTATGTTTTCACAAGCTCACTAAAAAATGTGCATATGAAAATTTCATATCATCCTTGGATACATGAAAGCTGGGCAGGGAGAGGGGTCATCTAGTCACATCCCATAAGAAACAGTAAGTAGACATTCCCCACGACACAGAATCCTTACCCACCAAACTGCCTCTGCTATTGATGTAGAGAGGCTATGCTATCCCTACAAGTATGTTGTGTGAAGCTTGGATTTGAACAACCTCACAAGTCTCTAAACAAAGTTTTAATTCTGGGAAGTGTCAGTAACAAGTTCTTCTTCCTCCAAGATGACCCACTGAACCTAGATATAGAGAATACCCGACATCTTTAATAAATTAACATGACAAATACATATTATAGTAAAGGAAGCATGAGAAATTCTTAGGGAGAACTGGTTTCCACTATCTGCCCATTGATTCAACTACACATTGATTCAAAGGATTATATGTGTATGTGTATATATGATATACACCCACCCACATGACTGTGATATAATCCTGCCATGAGATACTAAACTTAACCGGAAACAGCAGCTGTTAGTTTCATCTCAGTCTTGTCTGTTTCACTTCCAAAACAGTTTCTCTTTTTAACCAGTTCTTAATCTGGATAGACCTTCACTAATTTTTGGTATAATAATATTTCTTCAGAGTTTGATGTTTTTGAAATCATTTCTCAGATTAAGTGTTGCCGGGGAATAAGAATTGTTTTGGTGCATTTTTGTCTTTATATTGGGATAAATGGTAAAGTGAAGTGGCACCCATTCTAACTGCAAAAGTTTATGGAAATTCAATAATCCTAATACTTCAGGTAGCCATTTAAAAAAAGTGTAGTTCAGGATTTTTGCCCAAATACAAACTAAGGTATCAAATCAACACAACATTCCCAATGTATTAATGGTGGGTGCTTCTACACTACCTGCCGGATGGGAGGGTAGTGATCAATCCCCGATTGCTCTGCTGTCAACTCGTATACTCCACCACGGCGAGAGGCGGAAACAGAGTTGACGGGGGAATGGCAGCAGTCAACCCTGTGCTGTGAGGATGCAAGGTAAGTCGACCTAAGATACATCAACTTCAGCTATGATATTCTCGTAGATGAAGTTGCGTATCTTAAGTCAATTCCTCCCCCCGCCCCCCAGTGTAGAGCAGGCCTGTGTCCTGTTTTTAAAGGATTAATTTGCCTGGGAACTCTGAATAATAAATACAATCCGTAAGATACTACTTCAAGCACTGAACCTTCACCCTGTGTTGCTGGAGCCAATCTTATGGTCAATGTGTGGGATTAATGTATATTGTTACGTAATCTTTTGTTGATAGCTTCATTGTTGGCATTGAAGATGTCAGACAAGGTCTGAGGGACTGGATTCAACACAACCTATGTTTTCTGTCTCATAGTGCCCTCCGTGAAGAGATAAGCAAATCCTTCCTGGCTGGGGGATTTGAGTTATTCTGGGACATTTTCCTTCTCTGCCGTATTCTTGGTAGTTGAAATCACACAGTCTAAAAAGCATCCCAATAGATAATAAAAATAATTGACTATAAGCTCTTTGGGGCAAGGACTATCTTTTTGTTCTGTATTTGTACAGCTCCTACTATAGTGGGGTCACAGTCCACAACGCTGTGGTAATACAAAAGTATTGCCAAAAAAAAAAAAGGAATACAAAAAACACCTAAAACTATGCTATAAGAATTACACCTTACACAAATGTATTGTTGTACACACTTTTACTTCACCTCTCCTTCAACTTGTTTTCAGCTTACTATAATTAGTGGCATCATATTCCTTAGCTAACAACGGCTCTCTTGGGCCTTCTCTACACTACAGGGGAGATCGATGTAAGTTACGCAACTTCAGCTACATGAATAACGTGGCTGAAGTCGATGTACTTAGATCTACCTTCCGCGGGGTCCACACTACATGTCAACTGGAGATGCTCTTCCATCGACTCCCCTTAAGCTTCTTGTTCAGGTAGAGTACTGGAGTTAACGGGAGAGCGATCTGCATTTAGTTGGTCCTCACTAGACCCGCTAAATCGACTACCGATGCATCAATCGCCGCACGTCAACCCCTCCGCCCCCGTAAGTGTAGACAAAGCCTTAGTTTACATTCATTTACATAAATAACCTCTTAAAATAATTTTAAAAACACCTACCATTCATTCCGCAAACAGTCTCAGAAGAGCAGAATTTATAAAGCTGATTTTGAGTTTTGCATAGCAGACCTTGTTAGTAAGATAAAGCTTAAGGAATGAATGCCATAATGGAGACTGGATACTTTAACAAATCTGGGATTCTTTTTGCTATCTTAATTAGGATTCCTAGATTAATCCTTACTGTGTTGCTAGTTAAATTCCTGTTGGATGCACAGTGAATTAAAATCTGATTAGAACGGTCCTTGGTTTTGAGCAATATAAATAATCTGCAAAGGCAACTCCATCACACCAAACTACGTAGCAGCTGGCCTTTAATAATGATCTCATCTGCTAGATCACTGCACTTCACTGCACAGTGTCTAAAACTGCTGTCTCCCAAGGGGAAGTGCCCTGAGTTGGCGTTTTGGATTTTTTTTTAAGTCAAAATCTTCTGTAGACTAATCAAATAAATACTACTCCTGGGGGAATTCTGCATCCTGTTCATATTCCCCCCGACACCCCCTGCAGTTTTTATTCTCGGCAGAAAATACATTCTGCTTGAGAGGCGCTGCAATTAGGCCTTTCGCCCACCAGGGCTGCTGTGGCACTAGAACAGAGGGCAGCCAATCCCAGCTGCGGATAGGGAGAAGAGGAGACTATGTTCCTCACAGCACCCTGCCTTTGGGGCTGCTGGGGGCGGGGAGGTCACATAGACTGGAGTTCAGAAGGGCTATTGGAAGGAGACACACTGGGGCAGGGGCTGAGTGGGGGTGCCAGGACACATGGGGGCGGGGGGATGGGTGCAGGGACACATGCACAGGGCAGATGTGCCTGACTGAATGGGAGAGGCTAAGGGGTCAGCCAGAGTCTGCATGGGAGAGGCTCCCCAACTCCATGACACTCCCTCCTCCCACAAAAAACCTGTTCATACTTCTCCCACCCACAGCCAACAACCCTCCACGTTTACTCTCAGGTTCCTTTCCAGCAATTGCTTCCCTCTCCCTCAGCTCCTCCATTACCACTGATTCCCCTAAGCCTTTGCACTGCTTTTGAGAGGTGCGTGAAAATACATCTGTGTTTTAGTTTAAATGAATTACTCAAAGTTCTGCATTAATATGCTTAATACGGAATTTATTTGTTAAAAAACATTTCCTGAATCTTTTTTGCTGTCTGTATTGTTTAAGACATACTTGTTGACAGATATTTTGAAATAAATTACCAAATTAATGGAAACTAGCATGATTATGTTGAGTTATTCTGACAAATAAAATATGCAGAATTTTAAAATACTGTGTGCAGAAATTTTAATTATTTGGCACAGAATTCCCTCAGGAGCAAAATACAAGGAAAAAGCAAGTGAAAGCCTATTTCGTACATTTTTTTTTCTATTCTAGTCTATCATCATTATCATGGCAAAATTCAGCAGAAACCCAAACCAAACAAAACAGGCCAAAAAACAGCTATGTTGCCGAAGGCTAAAAGTAAAATAGCCTAAAAAACGTTCAGTGGGTTTCAAGGAAAAAGCATTTACAGCACAAGTTCTGCCCTATCTGCAAGAATGGCTTGAGGGGGAAGTTTCCTAATATAAAATCAACAGCTTTGTTTTATCATGACGAGGTTAAATTAATGATTTCTGGCTACTCAGCTTAAAGCTTCCTTTTCTGAATACTACAGGTTCTTAAAAGGTGCCAAGTCATTTTCATAGGCATGATGTCAGATGTCTTCAGCAACATTAGCCAAGGAAGACCAAATAAGATCCATCTAAATGAGATGCAATAATTCAAAGCAGAACTCTCCTACAATTTAAACTTCCAAATATGAAAAATCCATCTTTGAAAACTGTCTGCTAAATACTCTTCACTATCTATTCATTCTCCTTTCTTAGGCTTCCATACTCTCTTCTGCTCTTGCTAAATCATAAAACTGCTCACTGTTTCAACAATCCATTTAAAAAGCAATAAAATGGACGGTGCAGATAGAACTCAGACTTGATCAGTGACATGTGGTTTGTAGGTGGTCACCTGACAGGAAAGTTTACAAAAGGTGTACAACAAGCAAACCGGATGTGCTCATTTACTGCAAAAATTTTGAACCCATTTACAGGAGAGTGGCCCAAACCACTGTGAAATCTCAATCATGACCACTAAGATTTAGTTAGAGCAACAAAGGGCACAGCAAACTGGTTTGACAGCACACAGTTTTGCGAATTTACATGGTTTCCACATTGTATCAGCTCAGCTTCTATGGAAAAAATACAGATGCCTGATTTTAATGGTTATGATGAGACAATCTCATTGGCAATAGCAGCAGCTGCGACCTATATTATGCCAATGTAGTCGTCTTTATGAGATGAAAACTCTCGTAGTTTAGAGGTTAGTATAAAATTACAATTATATGTTATAAAAAAAGTGATGATTGCATATTGACAAGATAACTAGGAACAGGCTGGCTTTGAATTATCTGTCCCCAGGATATTTCCCTTACACCATCTGATCAAAAAGTATAATACACACTGAAAAAAATCACCTGTATATACATTACCAGCAAATATTGCTTGCGAAAGGGTGTGTCAAAGTGATATTACACTATAAATTAATCTATTTTGGCTAATATTCTGAAGTTATTCAGAGCAGTATTTTGTTAGCAGTAGCACTTAGGGGAAATGATAAAATGCAAGACAGTGTTGATCAGATGGAAGGACTATCATTTGCAGCTGTCCACTCTCAATTTTCCTGAATAAAGCAATCTATTAGTAATCCAACTAGTATAAATAATCTGAGGAGAGGGAATGCAAACAAGCGAAGGAATTATTTTCTTCTCATGTTTCTTCGTGGATGAGAGTGAGGTTTGTTGCAAACACACCTTGGCAAGGCTGACAATGGCATGTTCAGTTCACGAAAGACTACCTCTTGTGGGGGGGGTGAGGGGGGACATGGGCAGTAGGAAGGACCAGGCACAGTTATAATTCTGAAATTGTAAACATTAGCACTTTTTTCTGTTCACCCAGATTAATCTCTAAAAAGGTTCATTTGGTGCAAGTATTAATTTCACCTATTGCTAAAAAAATTAGTCCCTCAAGGCAGCTGAAAGGACAAAGCATAGTCTCTTCAAAAGTGATGTTACTTCTAGAGATTATGTTCTCCAGCAAATTGCCAAAGAAGAAAACGAATGAGTGTACTTTCCAACAGCACCTCATTGTGAGAAACACACTCATTATATACACAAATTCACATTTTCCTCCCCTTGCTACTGTCCCTACTTCTATACCATATATTATTTACATTAAGAAAGTTGGTCCATGAATTTACAGAATTAGTCATGATTTTAGCTTATTTTTTCTTAATTAGTAAACATACATGATGTTAAATAGCAGATGAACTGTGCCAAACAATAAATCTGCTCCACAGATCTTACTACTTTCAGGGACACAGCAGATAAAATACAGTGCGGGGAAAACACAAAACAATGTTTGAACCTCATCTGTGGATGTGATATATAGGCACATATTTTAAAAAAAAAGGAAACTGAAGGAGCTTGGCATAATTAACTGAACAGTTGTTCCAGATGTACAGTGTGGTATGACAGCAGGCACAATGTCAGAAATGGTGACACAGTGATATGGGCTGTGTATTTAACCAAGACAGATGTGGGCATAACAAGAAATAATGGTACACATGCAGGCCAGGACAGAAAGTGGTAAATAGTAACAAAGAGAAACCTCCTAGCCAGTTTTTCCCAATATTAATCAATCTTGGGTTTCGACAGACTGAAACGTGCCAGTGAGTAAGGCACCAAAGGAGAATTCTGCTGTTGTTGTTTGAGGTGCTCAAAAGAGACTAGCTGAAGAATGCCAAAGCAGTGACTAAATAAAAGATTGGTTTGGCAACATCTAAAGGGCAGGTCGGTAAGAGACTACACTGAAAAATATAGCACTGTTGAACTGCAGAAAAAGTCCCGTTACCCACACCTCCAAGCTCATTTTAATTTTTACGTAAAATCATTCAAGTTATTTCTATGTATTTCTACTGCACATATCACTGTAATATCTAGGCACAAACCTAGAGATATTTGTGCATATCAAAATTCAAGAGCAAAGTCATAAATTATATCAGATTGAGAAAGCAAGAGAAAACAATGAACCTTTCTAGTGGATTTTCATAGGTTTGTAGTAGTTCCTGGTACACCTCTACCTCGATATAACACTGTCCTCAGGAGCCAAAAAAATCTTACTGCGTTATAGGTGAAACCGTGTTATACTGAACTTGCTTTACCGCATGATATCCAAATTCGTGTTATATCAGGTCGCGTTATATCAGGATAGAGGTGTAGTTACAGCTGTAGCTGAGGTTGCCCAATGTTTTCCATTGTAATACGCTGTTTTCAGTTGCTTATAATTTTACCAAATAAAAAAAAAAGTTCAGGCAGAAATTGTCTGCCTTAGTCTGATTTTTTATTTTTTAAAGTTTCAGCAAGCAACAAATTGTTCAACTGTTTCCAAGACCAAGGTTAGAGAAAAATACACTATTTTGCCAGTGTCAAAAAATTGATAAAACTTCTCAGCTAAAACAGTTGTAACATCTTCACACTTTGAAGTAAGGACTTGAAAAAGGCAAACCCCTCGCTAAATTTGACAGGAAGGTGTTTTTTGTCATCTCTGTGAAAATCCACCCAAATATAGCGACGTTATACGTGTCTGAAAACAGTCATTTACCACAACTCAGTAGAGCAGTGGTCCCCAATGCGGTGCCCATGGGCAACATGGCACCCGCAAGGGCATCTTAATGGGCCCGTGTCCTGGACCCCGGAAGATCACCTGCCGAAATGCTGCTGAATTTCAGCGACATTTCGGCGGGGACGCCTCTCGATGACTATGCTTGTCACCAACAAGTGATATCATCGAGAGGCGTCGCTCCCGAATTTCGGCAAGGATGCCTCTCGATGACATGGCTTGTCGATGGCAAGCGGCGTCATCGAGAGGTATCGCCGCAGAAATGCCACCAAAATTCGGCGGCATTTCGGCGGGTGCTCCACCGCCGCAGTGGTCCTTCGTCTGCCGCCTGCCAATCAAAAAGGTTGGGGACGACTGCAGTAGAGGCTCGGAGTATGAAAGCTAAATTCTTCAAACAGTCAGACTCATAGACTCTAGGACTGGAAGGGACCTCGAGAGGTCATCGAGTCCAGTTCCCTGCCCTCATGGCAGGACCAAATACTGTCTAGACCATCCCTGATAGACATTTATCTAACCTACTCTTAAATATCTCCAGCGATGGAGATTCCACAACTTCCCTAGGCAATCTATTCCAGTGTTTAACTACCCTGACAGTTAGGAACTTTTTCCTAATGTCCAACCTAAACCTCCCTTGCTGCAGTTTAAGCCCATTGCTTCTTGTTCTATCATTGGAGGCTAAGGTGAACAAGTTTTTTCCCTCCTCCTGATGACACCCTTTTAGATACCTGAAAACTGCTATCATGTCCCCTCTCAGTCTTCTCTTTTCCAAACTAAACAAACCCAATTCCTTCAGCCTTCCTTCATAGGTCATGTTCTCAAGACCTTTAATCATTCTTGTTGCTCTTCTCTGGACCCTCTCCAATTTCTCCACATCTTTCTTGAAATGCGGTGCCCAGAACTGGACACAATACTCCAGTTGAGGGCTAGCCAGCGCAGAGTAAAGCGGAAGAATGACTTCTCGTGTCTTGTTTACAACACACCTGTTAATGCAGTCCATACAAACTAAGCATGATCCCGCTCAAGGCTACAGGGCTGAGCTCACCTTTCCCTCCAATTGCTCTTCTCACCTATAGTAGATGCTCTGGCATTTGGTAAGGGCCACAGTGACATTTAGCTTTTGAAAAGGTAGCAGGGAGACAGTCTCGTCTGTACTCTCAAGGTATGCCTACACTGCAATTAGACACCCACAGCTGGTCTGTGCAGCTGATACAGGCTTGCGGGGCTTGGTCTAAAGGGCTGTTTTATATTGTGGTACAGACCAGTGGATCTCAACCAGAAGTCCGTGCCCCCTGGGGGGCCACAAGCAGGTTTTAGGGGTCCGCCAAGCAGGGCCTGCATTAGACTTGCTGGGGCCTAGGGCAGAAAACCAAAGCCCCACTGCATGGGGCTGAAGTCCAGGGCTCTGAGTCCCACCACCGGGGGCTGAAGCCAAAGTCTGAGCAATATAGCTTCACAGAGGCCCCTGGGGCATGAGGCCCCGGCTTTTATATGCAGAAAAACAGTTGTGGCACAGGCAGGCTGTGGAGTTTTTATAGCATGATTGGTGGGGGGGGGGTTGAGGGGCAGAAAGAAAAAGGTTGAGATCCCCTGGTGTAGACAGTCAGGTTTGGGCTGGAGCCAGAACTCTGGGACCCTCCCCCCTTCCAGCCACAGGCGCCAACTTTCCCCAGTGCCAGTGGGTGCTTGCACCCCCACAGCCCTGGCCCTGCCCTTTCCCCACCCCTGCCCCACCCTCATTCCCCCCTTCTCCAAAATCCCCACCCCAACTCCACCCCGTCCCTGCTCCACTGGACTCCTTCTCCAAATCCCAGCCCCAGCCCTGCCTCTTTCCCTAGCACGCCACGTTCTTCCTCCTCCTTGCTTCCTCCCAGTGCTCGCCACGCGAATCAGCTGTTTCACAGCGCAAGCGCTGGGAGCCAAGAGGAAAAAGCGGGCCTGTGGTGCATCCAGGGAGGAGGCAGAGGCAGAGCGGAGACAGAAGTGAGCTGGGATGGGGAGATGGGGCGGGGAGCTGCCAGTTGGTGCTAAGCACCCACCAATTTTCCCCCATGGGTTCTCCATGAGTCAGCACCTATGCTTCCAGCCAGAGTCTGAACATCTATACCACAATTAAGCAACTACTTATCCCAAGTCCCGAGAGCCTAAGTCAATTGGCACAGGCCAGCCGCAGGTTTTTAATTGCAGTTTAGATATACCCATAGAGTACTATATTATGCTATGAACTCTGAAAAGAAGACAGATTCTAGACATCTCAAATCGGGCATCCAAAATTGGTGGACGTTTTCAGCAGTTTTGGATTTAATCTGTGCCTCAGTTTGTCATCTGTAAAATGTGTGTAATAATACCACCTTCCCTCTAAGTTCTCCAGTAATATGGTGCTCATCAGTCATGCCCTGTAAAAATTCTTTTTAAATTTTAATAATTTTTCATTTTATTTTTTCAGGAATTTCTTGTTATTTTGTTTTATCCATTAAAATAATGTTATAAAACGAAATAATACATTTACATTAATAAAATACCTCAAATGACCATATACAAATAAGAATAGCATAAAAATCACTAATCCCATGGGACTACCACAAATCTTCCCAACCTCTTATCCCTAGGGACTCATCCCCAAGCTCTCACATACCCCCTTATTTTATTTATTTATTTTATGTGTGTGTGTGTGTGTGTGTGTGTGTGTGTGTGTGTGTATACGTACAAGTACACACATACAGAGAGAACATTATCCCACCCCCAAGTGCCCACGAGCCCCACAAACAACTTTCTTATTCCTCTTAAATATTCCCACTCCCCCACTGAGGTCTAGCACCCCTATTAGTCCTAGGGACCCCTCCTCTAAATCCAGTACATAGTCTTCCTCCCTCACTAAACCTCAACCCTCCAGTAACTTCCATCCCGCAGGGGGTCACCTCCTGCCCCTGAGAGTGGGGGGTTGCAGAGCGAACAGTTCCTACCCCACGGAGCTGGGCTTGGCTCCCTGCTCCAGCAATTGTCTTCTGGAACACAGTGCCACCCAGGTCTGGCCCAGTGGCCCCTCCATCACAGCCAAACCTGATCAGTGCTTCTCCCCTCATTTTATTTAGTTTTCTTACTTTGAATTGCATTTTATTTCATGTTATTTTGCATTTGCAACAAAAGATAGGGTTCTGGTCATAACTACAGAAAAGCTTATGAGGAAAGGAATAATTCTGAATTCAGTGAAGAGTTTGGATAGTGTGCAGTAATGCAGGAGTGGGACCATGCATTGAAGGACAAAGATGCTAAAAGATACTGCACCATCCATTTTGTGTACTGATGGAGGCGGGGGTCCTGTGGAAAAATTAGAATGTGATCATGAAAGACTATTAAAATGCATATGCATAAAGGAGGTGAATTAAGGATGTGCAGGCAGCCTCAATTCTGGTTTAAATGCTTGATTTTGCAAATTTTACTGTTCTTTTAACATAGTTTTTTTCCCATGTAATAAATATATGAGAAGGACAATAGGTCAGTGGAACATTAGATATCACTCGTATCAGTTTTAGATGCATCATTCAGCCCTTCTGCCTCTCCACTTTCATAGTCCAGTATAGCTCAAGAATTAAGACTATACCAGAAAACACTGATTATAAAAATAGATTAATAAAACAGGAATGGTAAAAAGGCTCTTATGGTCTCTTGAATAATAAAGCCCATAAAGACTGTTTGGGAGAGAAGTGGAAGGAAGTGGAGGAAACAGTTGTGAAATAGATACATCTGAAACAAATCGCACTACCACCACCCCTTTCCTCCTACCACACAAGAAAATATGAAAATTCACTCTTACATCTCACTATTCACCCCCTCTTCTACAGCA
Source organism: Gopherus evgoodei (assembly GCF_007399415.2). Taxonomy (NCBI): domain Eukaryota; kingdom Metazoa; phylum Chordata; order Testudines; family Testudinidae; genus Gopherus; species Gopherus evgoodei. The sequence goes on along the minus strand of NC_044324.1, from coordinate 180,555,032 downwards.
CTAAGATACTTACCATCACCACTAAGTTTTCATCGAATGGAGATATTTTTAAAATTTGCAAATTGGAAAAAAGAAAAAATAAATAATGCTGGACTTTATTCATTTTATTGCACCTTGTGGCATAAAGGAAAAAGGGCAGGAAAATTCAATTTAAAAAAAATATATTTAATGAAAAATTTAGATAAGTTGTTCCATTTCCAACCCTTCAAAAATGCTAACTTTTACTGTAAATTTCTATTTTTTTTAACAGCTCTATTGAAGATTAAGCAAATTTTATGCACTGCTTCTCTTTATTCACCATGCTTGTTGTGTCAGAGTTAAACAAGGTAGACAGATACAATTTACGCTTAATAGGGGGCTGCATAGCTCAAGGAATAACACAATGTGGAGCCTTACGCTTCTTGGTCAGTGGTTTGAATCTTGCCCAGGTTATTAGAGACCAAAAGAAGTTAACATCTAGAGGCTGTTCAGTGGCCTATAACTTTGACAGTGACTCAACTTCTCTACCTATAAAGTAACTTTATTCATAAAAAAATTAGAGTATTCTAATTTAACAATCCAAAATGCTGCAGCTAACAATAGCATTACTGCAACGTTTTGGTCCTCACTGTGAAGATCAATTTAAAGGAGTCATTACGTTTCCCTGCAACATCATCACCTTCGATTACCCTTTAACCACTCATGGTCTAGTAGGTCCATCTCCACTCAACTAAGTCTAGATGAGAAACTCTACCGCATTAAAAAGTCTACAATATATCATCTAGCACAATAGAAGGAAATATTTCCCCTTTCCAACCAGGGATAGAAGTTGCGGGGGGGGGGGAAAGAAGAGGAGGTATAATGTGACAGAGATCAGGTTGGCTGTTAAAGGATGGACGGAAATGGGCAGAATAAAGTTATGTAAGTGGGTCTAAATCTGTTTCAGAATAGTTTCTGGTTAAGAACGGACGCAGTGAACACAAGATAGCTGCAACCTTTGTATTTTTGGACAAACGAAGCTGCTACAAGAATATATATATGAAACACTTCACAGGCACACAATCTGGCAACAGTCTAAATGGTCCAGCTGCCTATCTCAAAACAAGTAAACAAAATCAAAAGAAACAGATGCAAATTCACTGGGCTTCAATTAACCTGAATTCTCATTTCTGGAACAGTTCCAATATTGTGACAGTAGAACTAACAGATTTTCCATTAACACTGCAAACTACCTCAATGACAACAGGTTTTCTAAACTGTGATCTATTGTTCTATTACACACACACGCCTCTATCTCCATCTCCACAGGTTCTCAACAGTTCTGACAATTGCTGTTCCTGAAAAGATTTCAAGCCGTCAAGAAAAGAGTTGTCATTGAAATGCAGCCGTGCAACATCCAGCCAAAAAAGTTCTTGAAAAGTAAAGCCAATAAGTGACCTAACAGAGGATAACTGGTGCATTGGTAAGCGACAGACAATACCCGGAATGAGGACCAAATGGAAGTATTACTGTACATGCATAGCACTAGCTACTGAAATGGGTCATGTCATATGGCATAACACAGGTGATTTCACCAATAACTTTCTTAGCTTACAACTAATGTTGCTATGGTAAATATAACCCTTACACGAAACACAATTTTTAAAAATAAAGTTTTAAGCAGCATAAAATTAACCAAAGGGGAATTTAAAAAAAAACGGTTACTCACCTTCTTGTAACCGTTGTTCTTTGAGATGTGGTATTCATGTCGATTCCAATCAGGTGTGTTGGAAACTTTTCCCTTAGCAGCTCCTGTCGGGTCGGCTAGGGAGCCCTCAGAGTGGCGCCTTCATGGTGCTCAATATATGACCCTGCCGACACGACTCCCCTTCAGTTCCTTCTTGCCGGCTACTCCAACAGAGGGGAAGAAGGGTGGGTACTGGAATGGACATGAACAACACAGCTAGAAGAACAACAGTTACAAGAAGGTGAGTAACCATTTTTTCTTCTTCGATACTTGTTCATGTCAATTCTAATCAGGTGACTCCCAAACTCTCTCCTGGAGGCAGGGTCGAAGTTAAGGAACCACTGATTGGAGAACTGCCCTGCCCAAAGCTGAGTCTTCTCTGGCATGTTGTGTGATGGCACAGTCGGTAGTAAATGTGTGCACAGATGACCAGGTCACTGCCTGCAGAGCTCCTGGATGGGTACTTGGGCCAGGAAAGTGGTGGATGAGGCTTGAGCTCTTGTTGAGTGTGCTGTAATAGGTGGAGCTAGAACCTTAGTGAGATTGTAGCAAGTACGGATGCAGTCCGTGATACATGACAAAATGCGCTGTGAGGAGATCGGAAGCCCCTTCATCCAGGCTGCCACTGCTATAAACAGTTGGTTCGATTTCCTGAAAGGTTTTGTGAACTCAGTGTAGAACGTTAGTGCTCTCCGGGCGTCCAGTGAATGAAGTCTCTGCTCTCACGCACTGGCATGAAGCTTGGGATAGACGACTGGTAGAAAAATGTCATTTCCAATGTGGAATTGAGATACCACCTTGGGCAGGAAGGCTAGGTGAGGCCTGAGCTGTACCTTGTCCTTGTGGAAAACCATGTGGGCAGGTCAGATGTTAGTGCTTTTAACTCAGATACCCTCCTGGCCAAAGTGATGGCAATCAAGAATGCCATCTTCCACGAGAGATACTGAAGGGAGCATGTAGCCATTGGTTCAAACGGGGCTCCCACTAGTCTGGAGAGGACCAGATCTAGATCCCAAGCAGGTACAGGTGGTTGAGAATGGGGGTATAGCCTTTCCAAACCCTTTAAGAAATGGCCCATCATGTTGTTGACGAATGTCGAGAGCCTCAGCTCTCCCAGATGAAACATCCAGATGGTTGCAAGGTGTACCCTGATGGATGATCCTGCCAGCCCCTGCTGCTATAGATGTAGTAGGTATTCCAGGATGATTGGTATAGATGTCCAGGATGACTGGTTTAGATGTCTGAAGTGGAGATGTGCAATGCTGCTCACATCTGCACGAGAACCTTTTCCACTTAGCTAGGTAAGTAACCCTGGTGAAAGGCTTCCTGCTACCAAGGAACACCTCCTTCACTGAATCCAAGCACTGGGTTTACCCATGAAGCTTCCAAGCCATGAGATGAAGGGATTGGAGGTCTGGGTGAAGGAGGCGACCAGGGTCCTGTGTGATCAGATTTGGGTAAAGCGGCAGTTCTATCTGGGTGTCCACTGACATCTCCAGAAGCATGGAGCATCAATGTTGCTGTGGCCACACTGGGGCGAGCATGATCACGTTTGCTGTCTCTGCAGATCTTGAGCTGCACCTTGTGGACAAGTGGGACCAGTGGGAAGGCACGGTTAGTGCTTGGAATCTGGACCCCAGTAGTATCGCTCTTGCCTGAACTGAGTCTAGCACCGCCCAATGAATTCTATTCTTTGGGTTGGTGACATCGTCAATTTGTCCATACTGAGGAGCAGACCTAGCCTCTGGAAGGTATTTGTGACTAACCAGACCTGGGACTCCACCTGCTTCCTGGAACACCCCCACAGCAGCCAGTCATTGAGGTATCTGCCTCTTGCAGAGAAAAGCTGTGACCACTGATATGCCCTTGGTGAACACTTAGGGGGCCATGGATAAACCAGATGGGAGCACCGTGAACTAGTAATGCTTGTGATAGAAACACAAATCTCAGGAAACATTTGTGGGCTGGGCGAATGGCTATGTGAAAGTACGCATCTTTCATGTCCAGGGCAGTGTACCAGTCCCCCAGATCCCGGGAAGAAATGATTGAGCTCAGGGAGACCATGTGGAACTCCAACTTTACCATAAACTGGTTGAGTCCTCGCAGGTCTAAGACGGGTCTGAGACTCCCTTTTCCTTTGGGGATTAGGAAGTAACAGGAGTAGAACCTCTTGCCCCTTAGCTCCTGAGGAACCTCCTCCACTGCCCCTTTGGTGAGGAATGATTGCACCTCTTGTACAAGGAGCTTCTCCTGAGAAGGGTCCCTGAAGAGGGACAGGGAAGGGATGTGGGAGAGAGGGGAAGAGCAGAATTGGAGAGAATATCCCACCTCTATCATGCAAAGGACCCAACGGTCTGATGTTATAAGGAACCACGCACAGTAGAAATGGGATAGATGGTTCAGAAAACAGGGGGAAGGATCCGGTATGGAGTCTGACACACCATACTCTGGCATCCCCTCAAAACCTTTATCTGGGTCCCCACTGTGGCTTAGCTGGGCCCGGGCCCTGGGCTGACTGGTTAGATGGCCTATATCTATTGTTCCTGCCCCTATGGCGGCAACAGTCCTGCCTTGGGTGGGGTTGATGAAGCCTCTTCTGCTGCTGGGGTTGAGGCTTGCAAGGTTTTCTCTGGGTGACAGGCATGTGCACCCCAGAGCCTTCAGTGTTGCCCTTGAATCTTTGAGGCTATGGAGCCTCGAGTCTGTCTGGTCTGAAAACAGCCATGTGCCCTCAAAGGGAAGGTCCTCCAGCACCTGTTGGACCTCTGCAGGAAGCCAGGAAGTTCTCCTCATGATTACCCAAGAGGAGATAGTACGTGCCACTGAGTCAGCCACGTCAAGGGAGGCCTGAAGGGACATCCTGGGGACTGCCTTCCACTCCTTGACCAGAGCTGGGAATTCCGCTCTTGACTCCTCAGGGAGCATCTGTTTGTATTTGGACGTAGTGTCCCAAGAGTTAAATTATACCCGCTGAGGACAGCCTGCTGGTTGGCTATCCTCAGCTGCAGGCCCGCAGCTGCATCCACTTTCCTGCCAAAAAGAGGTCCAAAGACTCAAACCCTTGGCCTTGCAGCATGCCCTGCAGCCCAAAACGGGCTGACAGGATACAAAGGATCCCAATCGCTAAACTAACAAACATAACAACAACAACTAAAAGTAAGAACTAAACACTAGGCTAAGGGAGCACTTGCAAGCAAGTGAATGCCGTTCCAATGGCCGCCATGGACAGTAAGAAGGAACTGAAAGGGGAGTCGGGTCAGCAGGGTCATATATTGAATGCCATGAAGGCATGACTCCAGCGGGCTCCCTAGCAAACCCAATGGGAGCTGCTAGAAGAAAAAAGGTTTCCGATGACCATGCACACAGCGCGCGCACACCTGATTCAAATTGACATGAACAAGCACTCAAAGAATACTCCATTACCCCTTATACTTCATATATTTGATTATCAGAAATAGCAAGGTGAATATTCACCTTATGCATTCCAACAAACTCAGCTAACGCTGGCCCAGAAAACAACTGCACGCGGGCACACACACATCTAACAAGCAATCAATGTGAGCAAGCACTCGAAGAAAATGTACTTACGAACTGACACATCAGTGTTCATAGGTGTGTTTTCTGTATCAGAGTTTCAGTTTTGTGTTGGATTAAAATGTTTAACTAAAGTACCCATTTAAATGACAAATTCAATTCTCACTTCAGAGCTATTATTTCTGGCTCTCTGGACACTCAGGAAGACACCAATGTATTGGTTATATTTTTAGAGAGATTTTTAGCCACGACAGTTTAGAGACTATTTTTAAGTGACAGCAAAATTTTCATTAGTCAGTATCCTAGAAAATTTTACATACAATCCTACAATAACACACAATTAGATTTTAATCCAATCAAGCCTAGCAGTATTAAACTTAATTCAATAAAAGTTTAACTTAATTCCATAAGGTTTCTCCAGGATATTGCAGGTAATTGCCTTAGTGCTAGTTAGGAGGGTTCTGGGGGTGCCTACCAGCACTTTGGGAGATGCTGCCTTATACAGTGGCTTTGCTGACAGAAAAAGCTTATGAAATATTACAGCCTGAAACCTGTTTGTTCAACAATATCAGCTATGTAAAACAAAAGACTGTCCTCCTCTACCACAACTGCAGAATTTATTTTTGAGGCAAGGTGAATTGCAATTTAAATTAGCAAGTCATGAATCACACCTCTATCATCTAGCTCTAAATTAAAATCCACCTTAAAATAGCCACGAGAGTTGCAAATTGAACACTAACCATTTAAGAAAGGAAGAAAAATCATTGTGTGTAGTAGCTTGCAATCTTTCTACTCTTTACTGTCTTGAGCAGTGATTGTCATGGGGAAAAACCATCCTAGGCTGATGGGGGCTGAGAGGTTGCATACTCTAATCCTGAGGGGAAAGAAGCGGGTATCAGTCCCTCATTTTGACCATGCAGTCAATTATGTAACAATATTGGCTGACTTCATGGAACCACTATGGTAGAATGAGGTAAAATAAGAAGTGGAGGGACAGTCCACTGATCAGAGGATGCCCAAGGGGAAAAAGACACTCACTATAATGGGTGAAATTGGTGTTCCCTCAGACTGGAAATAAGGTGTACATTTTTGACAGTGAGGGTAATTAATCAATGGAACAATTTACCAAGGGTCATGGTGGGTTCTCCATCACTGTCAATTTTTAAATCAAGATGGGATTTTTTTAAAAAGATATGCTTTAGCATCTTAGGGGGCAGGGGAAGTCCTATGGGCTGTGTGATAAAGAAGATCAGACTAGATGATCACAGTGGTCCTTCTGGCCTTGGAATTTCTGAATCTTTAACTAATTTGTTCTTCTGTATTTATTATTCAGAAAAGTCAATATTTAAAATTATTAACCTGATATCATTGTGCAGAATAAATGCATTTTAAATCAGTGCTGAAAGTGAAAAGGAAAGTTGGGGGCATTTTGGAAGTGCTACAGCTCCCTATAATGCCATTACTCATATTACAAGGAGATATATGGGATAATTTAGAGTATGCACTGCAAAAGAAATCCCCTTGAATTTTTTATTACTTAATTATTCTCTTCAGGTCTTTCAGACATCATTTCCTCTGATCTTCTATTCCAGTCTTTAAATATCAGCATAATTTTTAACCAAATGAAGGCTGCAAAATCTCTCTCTTTCCAAAACAGTGCACATCAGAACTCCCTTTGACTACTATATGAAGGTATGGGGTAAGGTTAAGTACCGAGAACCAAACTCTCTCTGAGCATAAATAGTACATTTTAACAAAAATCAACAATTACTTCTAATCCGTTTTCAAGGTTTAAAATCCAACAAGCTATGGAACATTAAAGTTCAATATGAGGAAGCTTCCAACATTATGAAATAGAGAATTCTGATCCTAAAACTATATTATATTTCCAGTATAAACTAGTTCACAGAAATAAGTCTTTACAAGCAACAAATTATGTATTGCAAGAAAAACTTTGTTGTTTTTTGTTTTTTAAACAAGTATTATTGAAAATACTTTCACAGGATAGAACACGAAACACAAGGTCAGAGGCTTAGTTAACCCTTCTTCTAGTTAGAAAGGCAAAATCATGTAATTCTAGCATAACACCACTCCCCCCCTCACATCTTGATGCGCACAGCAAGTGTGAAATTATCTGAATACCAATGTTGCAGTTACCTTAAGAATATTTTAAACAATGAAAAATGCAGACACTGACAAAAACACAACATTCACTTCACTGTTATTTCACACAATAATTTCCATTTTTCACATCATTTGCTGCAGCATAGTAAAGGACAAGCATAATTAAACCCACTGGTTGGATGAGAGAATCCCAAGTATCATTAGGCTATCCACAATATATGTTGCTGAAAGTTGCATTAAAACATGCCTCCCACAGGTAGAAATTGACCAGCCTCATGAAAATGGTTCCTACCTCATGCCTAAAGGATTGAGATCTCCTGATTAGCACCAAGTCCTTGTTATGGGAGAGAATTATCTTCCTGCTGCCTGTAATCAGGTGATCAACTATTTCTCATTAAATGAAAGTTTAAGTTATAAAATGATCAAAAGCAAGGTATCCTAAAAACAGGCCGCAGAGTAATTCCAAAAGAATCTAAAGGGAGATCAAAGAGCTCTGGGCGGCAGGTATTTTCTTTTTGTCATGAGGATACACTATGGGTAGGACTCAATGTCTGTCACGGAAGTTGCCAAAGTCATAGATTCCATGGCTTTCCGTGACCTCCATGACTTCTGGAGTGGCCAGTATGGCTGACCCTAGGTTGCCCAAGCAAGTGATGCCAGGGATAGCCACACTGGCCGCTGCTGGAGCAGCTCTGCTGCCAGCCTACTGGGTGGCCCCAGGACTGGCCACACCCAGGCAGCTGGCCCCGGGGCCCACCCAAGCAGCAGCTGATGCAGTTGGCTCTGGGCACTGCCTGAGCAGTGCTCCTGGGGTGGCCAGAGCAGCCGCCAGTGGCCCCCACAGGATCCACTTCCTGTGAGACTTAGGGAGTATTTATGATATAAAAATCATAGACAGGTCACTGGCCATGAATTTTTTTTTTTTTTATTGCCCGTGACCTGTCCATGACTTTTATTAAAAATACCATGACTAAACTGTAGCCTTAACTATAGGCTATTGTCAGTATTATTGGTATTTCTAGTGGGTAAGTTAACTAGTTTTCCAGGTTAGATCACTAACTATTGCATGAAATACAATCAGATTGCATGAGGTACCATTCAAAATCAAATGTTAATTTAAATATTGTGGTTGCATAGCATGGCTGTAAAGTTCCTATGCCAGTATCTCCTGGGCCCTGGTATAGGAGGAATAGACTACAAGAAAATAGGACCTAGACAGGGCACCCCCAAACCCTGGCCAATTGCGTGCTGCTAACAATAGCCTAAAATGACTGTACATTATCTGCGCGAGGGAAGAGGGCAAAGAGTTATGTCTGATATTCCCAAGAACAAGGGAAAGCAAAGGTAACATAATGCCACTTTTTGTGCAAGGTATAGCTCAGGGTTATGCAAATGTCCAAACCTCAGGAACTGGAAACAATGGTTTCCTGCCCCAGCAACACTTAACTGATTTCCCTCTGCAACTGCACCAAGTAGGATGGTTAAATTGAACGTTTCTGATAATATAATTAAAAGCAAAATAATCAACAATGTTGATATTTAAACTGTCTCTCTCTGTAGGTACTTTTTATGGCTCCTTCCTCATAACCTTCAAGCCCCTCCCAGTAATAAACTTCACAACCTGAGTTAGGGCCTCTGAGTATAATGAGACCAAAGCAATACAATCAAGATCAAAAGAATAACTGCTTGACTGTTTTTCAACCCAAAATATAGAGCCCAGAGAAATTATTATAGTGCAATCAGTGTTTGTGCCAACCATAATTATGTATCCTTACAATCTAGTTTCATCTTATGAAAATTAAGAATATAAAATGAATATTCAAGATCAACTAAATTTAAGTATAATGACACTAATGTAGCTCACATCTAAATTTCAATTCTATTGCTTATGGGGTCTTCAAAAGCAGCTAGTTTGCCTCATTCTGCTAATGAAGCTTTTATTTAACAGTTTACATTAAGTCCTTTTGTATTTAAAGTCCATATTTATTAAAAATTTCCCAAATATGTATTAAAATTGAACATATTGTTAGAATAGTGCATCAAAAAGACCACCACAAGCAACGATACTTTTCTTGTTACAAAAATATCTTCCCCATCTCTCCTTTCCTTGGGCCTGTGAGCTGCTCCACACTGCCACAATAGTTACACGTGTGTTTTCAGTACAGTGGGCAAGCCCAGTGACAGCATTTAATAGAATAGATAGTGTAGTTAATAAATGCCAATTTAATTTTTCAGGAAACCTATTCCACTGATTAGAACAAACAGTAAACAAAATCTCTCTTCCTCCCCCCTTTTGAATTTGAAGGATCATTTCAAAGCTGGTGCAAACCTGGTCTGCAGTCAACTGTTTACCCAATGATATGTATGCACTCTCTTTTCTGGGAAACGGGGATTAATAGCTTTTTCACAGTCAACATTAAGTCACAATGCTATTGACAATTTCCTTCCAATGAACCCATTCACAGAAGAATTGTGCCCCCCCCTTTCCCCACACCAAGCATTAGTGAAATACCTGGCTTTGCTTCATTGATTTAGAAGTAGGAGAATGATTATATGCTTTCAAAGTCAGGGTTTCATTTTGTGTGTGCATGCACACACATGCATGCGCCCGTCTGGGAATGGAAGTGCACTGCAAAACTTTTAGGGGGGAGGTTTCTTTTCTGAGCTATCCAGCCAGGAGCCTGACATGACAAACAGACCAAGTGAACAATGTTAAAATAAAGCTATTCAATTTTCCTCTTTCATATGCACCCCTTAAAATTGAGTTCTCTCTCTCTCTGGAAAAAAAAATCCAGACAAGTTACCAGCAAATAGATGTCTTCCCTCACTCACTAAGCTGGTTCCTTAGAGAAGGGACGAGCATAGGAGGAATTCTCTTTTACCAATGTCCCCACCTAGGCTCTTACGGGATGCTGTCATTTCCCTAATGCTACTCTGCTAGCTCCCTTAACACCAGCTTTTATCCAGAAAAGGGTTGGCCTACTTAAAAGATTACATGCAAACTGAACTCAGCTTTCAGCAGCCATGTTAACAGTCATGATGTTGACTGTGTGAGCAGTTTACATACAGACACAAGTTGTGTTCAATATCATATCAGCTGGTTCTGGGTAAACCCTGAGATTTAGCCATGGTCCAGCTAGCATGATACTGAATTTGATTTTTCCCTGTCTACCCTTACTGCAAGGTCATGGTCCACATCTAGTTAGTTAACACTATTCCTCAAGATTGTGTTTTAATACATACTTTTCTAATGAAGACAAATGCTCCCTGGCTGAAAACAGTGGCTATGAGCATTGAGTAGCAACATGAACATAAGAACAGTCATACTGGGTCAGACCAAAGGTCCATCCAGCCCAGTATCTTGTCTGCCGACAGGGTCAATATCAGGTGCCCCAGAGGGAGTGAACCTAACAGGTAATAATCAAGTTCTCTCTCTCCTGCCATCCATCTCCACCCTCTGACAAACACAGGCTAGGGACACTATTCCTTACCCATCCTGGCTAACAGCCATTAATGGACCTCCATGAATTTATCTAGTTCTCTTTTAAACACTGTTTAAAACCCCTGTTGTGGGTTTGATAGTGTGGAAGAGGGGTCTGGAAAAAAACAGAGTATGACCAAGCAAAATAACCCCAGATTCAAGTTTACTTAAAGGAAGAATCTTATACTTGAACAAATTGATTGGTTGTAACCTCTTTTAAAGAGGACATTACAGTTGAGGTCGGGATGGGCAAACTTTGTGGCCCGAGGGCCACATCGGGGTTGCGAAACTGTATGGAGGACCAGGTAGGGAAGGCTGTGCCTCCCCAAACAGCCTGGCCCCCGCATCTGCTCCCTCAGAATCCCCAACCCATCTAATCCCCCTGGCTCCTTGTCCCCTGACCACCCACACCCAGGACCCAGCCCCCTATCCAACCCCCCCTGCTCCCTGTCCCCTGACTGCCCCAACCCGTATCCACACCCCTGCCCGTAAGTGCCCCCCCCAGGATTCCCCCTCATCCAACCCCTCAGCTCCCTGAATGCCCTCCCAGAACCTCCGCCCCATCCAACCACCCTGTGCTCCCTGTCCCTTGACTTCCGCCCAAGACCCCCTTCTCCTTATCTAACCTCCCACCACCCCCCCAACACAAACACACTCCCCTTACCATGCCACTCAGAGCAGCCAGAGTTTGCAGCCACACCGCCTGGCCACAGCCAGCCATGCCACCGCACCGTCCGGCAGGAGCGATGGGCCAGAGCACAGGCGGCGCGGCAAGCTGCGGTTACGGGTGAGGGGGACAGCAGGGGAGGGGGACAAGGGTCTAGCCTCCCCTGCCGGGAGCTCAAGGGCTGGGCAGGGCTGTAGTTTGCCCACCTCTGGTTTAGGTGAAACTTAATGAGCAATATAGAAGGGAAGCCAATTACAATACAAATGCAAACAAACCAAAACAGTGAGGTAAAACTCATATCCTGTAGAACGGTTTTAATAGTTGTTGAGTGTAATCTCAATGAGCACAATACATCACACTATTCAGAAACATATAACTGCCTCCCAAGTCCTGTGTGTAACCAACTAGACAAACTACTTCTAAATACAGAAAGTATTTTGAAATATTTTACTACTCCTCTCCAATATTCTGAAATGCGCTGTGCAGGACTCAAACTGATTTTTAGGCCTTAATTCAACTGTGTACTAAAACTTTATTTCCTACCTGTAATGTACATGTGTGACTGTCGGTCGTCTGTAGCCAAGAATCCAGGTCTGGATGTCTATAGGTTCTGCATTAGGGTAAGCAATGGTTGTATCTATCACCCACTGAAGACCTTTTGATTTGCTCTCTATGAATAAAGTGGAAGAAAGAAGATGGGGTGTTAAAAGTTAGACCAAATTATACCCCATTGGCTTGACATCCATTCTAGTGTTACATTTCCTTAATATTACTGTATATACTCGTTCATTAGCCCATACGTTTATAAGTTGACCCCCTATCATAACCTTAGTCCCAGATTTGGACCTTAGCGTCCAAAATATGGGGGTTAGCATGAAAACCTCCAAGCTTAGTCACCAGCTTGGACCTGGTACCTGCTGCCACCACCCAAAAATTTAGAGTGTTTTGGGGCACTCTGGTCCCACTGAAAAACCTTCCCTGGGGACCCCAAGACCCAAATCCCTTGAGTCTCACAACAAAGGGAAATAATCCTTTTTCCCTCCCCCCCCCCCAGGTGCTCCTGGAGAGATACACAGACACAAGCTCTGTGAATCCAAACAGAGTGACTCCCCCTCTCCGTTCCCGGTCCTGGAACAAAAAGGACTTTCCTATTCCCTCAGAGGGAATGCAAAATCAGGCTAGCCAATTCAACACACACAGATCTCCCCTGATTTCTTCCTCCCACCAATTCCCTGGTGAGTACAGACTCAATTTCCCTGAAGTAAAGAAAAACTCCAACAGGTCTTAAACGAAAGCTTTATATAAAAAAGAAAGAAAAAATACAAATGGTCTCTCTGTATTAAGATGACACAATACAGGGCAATTTCTTAAAAGAATATTGAATAAACAGCCTTATTCAAAAAGAATACAAATCAAAGCACTCCAGCACTTATATTCATGCAAATACCAAAGAAAAGAAACCATATAACTTACTATCTGATCTCTTGGTCCTTACACTTAGAAACAGAAGATTAGAAAACAGAACTACTTCTCCAAAGCTCAGAGAAAGCAGGCAGACAGAAAACAAAGACCTCAGACACACAATTCCCTCCACCCAAAGTTGAAAAAATCCGGTTTCCTGATTGGTCCTCTGGTCAGGTGCTCCAGGTGAAAGAGACATTAACCCGTAGCTATCTGTTTATGACACGCCCCCCAAATTGCAGACAGTGGGGAAGCTCACTGGCGGCGATTTCCTTCTAGAACTTGAAAATAAACAGATTAATACAACACATGCACCTTTACATATACTACTAAGTATATAACTAACAGACTGTTACATTTTAAGAACACTTTTTAACTACTGGATTCTGGGAAACTCTCACGGGAGAGTGCATCAGCAACTTTGTTAGAAGCTCCTGTGATGTGTTGAATTTCAAAATCAAAATCTTGGAGAGCTAAACTCCAACGAAGAAGTTTCTTGTTGTTCCCCTTGGCAGTATGAAGCCACTTTAGTGCAGCATGGTCAGTTTGTAGTTGGAACCGCCGTCCCCAAACATATGGGCGTAGCTTTTCCAGGGCGTACACAATGGCATAGCATTCCTTTTCACTGACTGACCAGTGACTTTCCCTCTCAGACAGTTTCTTGCTGAGAAACATGACAGGATGGAAGTTGTGATCTGTTGCTTCCTGCATGAGCACTGCTCCTATACCACGCTCAGATGCATCTGTGGTTACTAGGAATGGCTTGTCAAAGTCCGGGGCCCTGAGTACAGGGTCAGACATGAGCATCGCCTTAAGCTGGGTAAAGGCCTTTTGAGACTCATCAGTCCACTTAACGGCATTTGGCTGGGTCTTTTTGGTCAGGTCGGTCAATGGGGCAGCGATTTGGCTGTAGTGTGGTACAAATCGCCTGTCGTATCCGGCCAAGCCTAAGAAGGATTGGACCTGTTTCTTTGACCTTGGGACAGGCCACTTTTGGATAGCATCCACCTTGGCCTGTAGGGGGTTTATGGTTCCTCGACCCACCTGGTGCCCCAGGTAAGTCACTCTGTTTTGGCCTATTTGACACTTTTTGGCCTTAACAGTTAGTCCTGCCTGCCTGATGCGCTGAAAGACCTTTTCCAGGTGTAGTAGGTGTTCGGGCCAGGAGTCTGAAAAAATGGCCACATCATCGAGGTAGGCAACTGCAAATTCTCCCAGTCCAGCTAGTAGACCATCTACCAGCCTCTGGAAGGTGGCGGGTGCATTTCGAAGGCCGAAAGGAAGGACATTGAATTCATACACCCCCGCATGGGTGACAAATGCTGACCTCTCCTTGGCAGGTTCATCTAGCGGTACTTGCCAGTACCCCTTGGTTAAGTCTATTGTAGAGATGAACTGGGCACGTCCCAACTTCTCCAATAGCTCATCAGTGCGTGGCATTGGATAGTTGTCCGGACGAGTTACCGCACTGAGCTTACGGTAGTCCATGCAAAAGCGTATTTCCCCATCTGGTTTGGGTACCAGAACCACTGGAGATGCCCATGCACTGGTAGATGAGCGGATTATACCCATCTGTAGCATGTTCTGGATCTCCCATTCTATAGCAGCTTGGGCATGAGGAGACACCCGGTAGGGTGGGGTTCTGATTGGGTGAGCATTACCTGTATCAATGGAGTGGTATGCCCGTTCAGTCCGTCCTGGGGTGGCTGAGAACAATGGGGCGAAGCTAGTGCACAGCTCCTTAATTTGTTGCCGCTGCAGACGTTCCAGGGTGGTTGAGAGGTTCACCTCTTCCACGCCACCGTCTTTTTTCCCGTCGTAGTAGACACCGTCAGGCCACTCAGCATCATCTCCCTGGACCGTAAACTGACAAACCTGTAAATCTCTGGAATAGAAAGGCTTGAGAGAATTAACATGGTACACTTTAGGCTTTAGTGAGGAATTGGGAAATGCTATGAGGTAGTTTACAGTTCCCAGGCGCTCTTGGACCGTGAATGGCCCTTCCCATGATGCTTCCATCTTATGGGCCTGTTGCGCCTTCAAGACCATAACCTGGTCTCCTACCCTGAAAGAACGTTCTCTGGCATGTCTGTCATACCAGGCCTTTTGCTCTTCCTGAGCATCCTTTAGGTTCTCTCTAGCAAAGGCTAAAGAGTGTTGGAGGGTGCTTTGTAGGTTGCTTACAAAGTCCAGAATGTTAGTTCCTGGAGAAGGCGTAAACCCCTCCCATTGCTGCTTCACCAACTGTAATGGCCCCTTAACCTCGTGACCATACACAAGTTCAAATGGTGAAAACCCTAAACTGGGATGTGGTACAGCCCTGTAGGCAAACAGCAACTGCTGCAACACTAGGTCCCAATTATTGGAGAATTCGTTGATGAATTTTCGTATCATGGCCCCCAAAGTTCCATTGAACCTTTCCACCAGGCCATTGGTTTGATGGTGGTATGGGGTGGCAACCAAGTGATTCACCCCATGAGTTTCCCACAGTTTTTCCATGGTCCCTGCCAGGAAATTAGACCCTGAATCTGTAAGGATGTCAGAGGGCCAACCTACCCTGGCAAAGATGTCTGTTACGGCCAGGCACACAGTGTTAGCCCTGGTGTTGCCTAGAGCTACTGCTTCCAGCCATCGGGTAGCAAAGTCCACTAAAGTCAGTACGTACTGCTTTCCTCTGGGCTTCTTTTTTGGGAAAGGGCCCAGAATATCCACAGCTACTCGCTGAAATGGGACCTCAATTATGGGGAGTGGCTGGAGAGGGCCTTGACCTGGTCTTGAGGTTTTCCCACTCTTTGGCATACCTCACAAGACCGGACATACTTGGCAACATCCTTGCCCATCCCCTCCCAGTGGAAGGACTTCCCCAACCGGTCCTTGGTTCTGTTCACCCCAGCATGCCCACTGGGATGATCATGGGCTAAGCTTAAGAGCTTTTCCCCCGGTACTTAGTTGGAACCACCAACTGTTTTTGCGGCTGCCATTCTTCTCGGTGTCCACCAGAAAGAATTTCCTTGTATAAAAGTCCTTGGTCTATAACAAACCGGGATCGATTAGAAGAGCTGAGAGGCGGTGGGGTGCTCCGTGCCGCCGCCCAAGCTTTCTGAAGGCTGTCATCTGCTTCCTGCTCAGCCTGGAACTGTTCCCTTGAGGCTGGGGTCACCAGTTCTTCCTCAGACTGTGGACTTGGGCTTGGTCCCTCTGGAAGCGATGTAGGTGATGGGGTTGTTTCCGTTGCTGGTGAACCGCTCTCCGCTGGTGCACCTGAGGTTATTTCAGGCTCTGGCTGAGCCTTTTGGGTATGGCTGTCTGTTGCTTCTGCCAGTTTTGGCTCGCTGTCGTCCTCTGGCTTTGAGTTTGAAGATGTGGTTGCACTTGCTGGTGCTGGTTGCTGTTCCAGTTCCGGGCCTGGGACTGGAGATGCTGTGGCTGTTTCAGTGGTAGGCATGGAATCCGGGTCCACTACCTCTGTCTGGGTCTCTGGTAACACAGACGGGGCCTCTGTGGACGGCTCAGGAAGAGGAATGGGTCTGGAAGCTTGCCTGGTTTGGCTACGGGTAACCATTCCCACTCTCTTGGCCCGCCTCACCTGGTTGGCCAAGTCTTCCCCCAGTAGCATGGGGATAGGATAATTGTCATAGACTGCAGAAGTCCACATTCCTGACCAGCCTTTGTACTGGACAGGCAGTTCAGCTGTAGGCAAGTCTACAGCTTGTGACATGAAGGGGTAAATTGTAACTTTGGCCTTTGGGTTGATGAATTTGGGGTCAACGAAGGATTGGTGGATAGCTGACACTTGTGCCCCCGTGTCTCTCCACGCATTAACCTTCTTTCCGCCCACTCTCAAATTTTCCCTTCGCTCCAAGGGTATTTAAGAGGCATCTGGGCCTGGGGATCTTTGGTGTGATGGTGGTGTAATGAATTGCACTCGCATGGTGTTCTTGGGACAGTTGGCCTTGATATGTCCCAGTTCATTACACTTAAAGCATCTTCATCTGATGGGTCACTGGGCCGAGGTGAGTTACTGGAGACTGGTGAGGTTGAAGGGTAGGGTATCTGTGGCTTTACTTGGGTGGTATGTGGGGTCTTTGGCTGTCCTCGGTTGTAGGGTTTATGGTCTGTGTGCCCCCTGTGGTAATCGTTCCCCTTGACAGTAGCTTTCTTGCTTTCTGCCAGTTCCATCCATTTGGCTCCAATCTCCCCCGCCTCAGCGATATCTTTGGGATTTCCATCTTGTATGTACCGTGTGATGTCTTCAGGAACACCATCCAAGAACTGCTCCATTTGTATGAGGAGGTTCAGTTCTTCCAAGGTTTGAATGTTGTTTCCTGTTATCCAGGCCTCATAGTTTTTTGCAATGTAGTAGGCGTGTTTGGGAAATGACACCTCTGGTTTCCACTTTTGGGTTCTAAAGCACCGACGGGCATGATCTGGGGTTATCCCCATCCTGTATCTGGCCTTGGTTTGAAAAAGTTTATAGTCATTCATTTGCTGCTTAGGCATTTCAGCTGCCACCTCTGCTAAAGGTCCACTGAGTTGTGGCCTTAATTCTACCATGTACTGGTCTTCGGGGATGCTGTACCCAAGACAGGCTCTTTCAAAATTTTCCAAGAAGGCCTCGGTGTCATCATCTGCCTTGTAGGTGGGAAATTTCCTGTGCTGTGGAGCAATAATTGGCACCGGCTTGTTAGGGTTGGCTGGCACATGCAGCCCAGCTTTTGCCAAGTCCAGTTCATGTTTTCTCTGTTTTTCCTTCTCTTCATTCTCTTTTTGTTGTTTTTCCATTTCTTTTTGTTGTTTTTCCATTTCTCGGCGGTGGGCCACCTCTTCTTCTTCTAGTTTTCTTTTGTGTGCTGCCTCTTTGGCCGCCTGTTCTCTTTGGAAGGCTGCCAGTTTGATGCTTTCTTCCTTTTCTTTCAGCTCCATCTCTTTTTGTTTTATTTCTAGTTCCTGTTTGTGTTTTTCCATCTCTCGCCTGTGTTCAGCTTCTTTGAAGTGCTCTTCAGCCTCCATTTTTGTCTTGGTAGACATGGTTCCTGTTTTCTTGTCTTGGGGTGCCCTCCGGTGTTTCTCTTCTGAACTGCAGGCTCTGTTGCCTCCTGAAGTCTGCCTAGCAACAGTGCCTTTAGCTAATCTTCAATGTTAAGTAAACCTGAAAAACCACTTTATTTGCATTTATATAGTGCTGGTATGACTCTCAATGGGAGTGCTATTGTGTGACAAAAGACTCGTGATAGCCCTTAACGACTTCTTGCTTAACATGCAAGCCACAAACTGCCAGAGAGAACAGAAAAAAAAAATTCTCTCTGGTCCCCTTTTAAAACCAAACTGTTTCTCTCTGCTAAAAAGCCCTTAGCAGAGAAAGGAAAAATATAATCTTCCTACTGGCTTCTGGATTCTGTCTAGATCCCACCCGCTGCTACACCATATCATAACCTTAGTCCCAGATTTGGACCTTAGCGTCCAAAATATGGGGGTTAGCATGAAAACCTCCAAGCTTAGTCACCAGCTTGGACCTGGTACCTGCTGCCACCACCCAAAAAATTAGAGTGTTTTGGGGCACTCTGGTCCCACTGAAAAACCTTCCCTGGGGACCCCAAGACCCAAATCCCTTGAGTCTCACAACAAAGGGAAATAATCCTTTTTCCCTCCCCCCCCCTCCAGGTGCTCCTGGAGAGATACACAGACACAAGCTCTGTGAATCCAAACAGAGTGACTCCCCCTCTCCGTTCCCGGTCCTGGAACAAAAAGGACTTTCCTATTCCCCCAGAGGGAATGCAAAATCAGGCTAGCCAATTCAACACACACAGATCTCCCCTGATTTCTTCCTCCCACCAATTCCCTGGTGAGTACAGACTCAATTTCCCTGAAGTAAAGAAAAACTCCAACAGGTCTTAAACGAAAGCTTTATATAAAAAAGAAAGAAAAAATACAAATGGTCTCTCTGTATTAAGATGACACAATACAGGGCAATTTCTTAAAAGAATATTGAATAAACAGCCTTATTCAAAAAGAATACAAATCAAAGCACTCCAGCACTTATATTCATGCAAATACCAAAGAAAAGAAACCATATAACTTACTATCTGATCTCTTGGTCCTTACACTTAGAAACAGAAGATTAGAAAACAGAACTACTTCTCCAAAGCTCAGAGAAAGCAGGCAGACAGAAAACAAAGACCTCAGACACACAATTCCCTCCACCCAAAGTTGAAAAAATCCGGTTTCCTGATTGGTCCTCTGGTCAGGTGCTCCAGGTGAAAGAGACATTAACCCGTAGCTATCTGTTTATGACACCCCCAAGAATGGATAGGTAAAAACAGCAAAAACGGTATGACCCTTTCATAAGCCGACCGTATATTTCAGGGGTTGGAAAACTTCGGCTCCCCGCCATCAGGGTAAGCCGCTGGCAGGTCAGGACGTTTTGTTTACTTGGAGTGTCTGCAGGCATGGAGCCCCTCAGCTCCCCGTGGCCACAGTTCACCGTTCCCAGTCAATGGGAGCTGCGGGAAGTGGCGGCTCCCATTGGCTGGCACTTCCCGCAGCACCCATTGGCTGGGAACGGCAAACTGCGGCCACAGGGAGCTGAGGGGCTCCATGCCTGCAGATGTTCCAGGTAAATAAAACAACAATGTATTAGATATTCAATTAAATGATTCCATAGAGTTTAAAATCATCAAATTTTGGTGTAGACCCATTTATAAGCCAACCCCTACTCTTTGATGAGTAACTTGTTTTACCAAAAATATTCGGCTCATGAACGAGTATATATGGTATATCACTTAATCTGTACGAACATTACTTAAATCTCCCAAAAAACAGGTAGATCAGGAGAAAGACTAAGGACATGGTGAATTTCATTGTACGTAAAATCCCAGAAATATGATCAAAATCTCAAAGTAATTACTAAACAGTCTCTGACAACTAGTGTAATTTTTACTGACAATATCTATGCATTGTGTCCCAGCATGCCCACTGTTTCACTTTGTTTTGATACTTTGCTTTTTATATGTATTTATACAGAAAGCCACAATATTTCTTTTTAAAAAATTTAAAAGTCCCCTTTCCTTTTTAAATAGCATTTTTAAATAGCACCACCATAGATTATCAAAACTGACATTTTTAGAAACCTAAAGTCACATTTAGCTATTTATGCAGTTTACTTTTTCATTCAGTTCATTCTGTATTTCATTTAGTTTGAGCAGTTTAATTTGCTGCTCTCTCCTGGATGAGCAGAAAGTCGCAACATTTGGTTTGCAAACAAGGCAGACAAAAATATATAAAAAAAAAGTTAATTTAAAAAAAAAGTGTCAGGAGAAATATTTCTGTTAGCGTTAGGTTTTTGTAAAAGCCCTCTTTCCCCTACACTACTCCAAAAGATGGGGGGGGGAAGATACCTAAGCTTAAATTACTTTTTAGCTTATATATTTATTGGCTTTCCTACCGCATTCGTGACTGTATTATCTGAACGTACATAAATTATTAATTAATCTACTCTCAAGACACACTTGTTAGATAGGGAAGTATTACTTTTCTCTATGTACAGAGAGAGGGGAATGGAACCACAGAGATTAAGAGATCTAACTAAAATCGCATGGAAATTTGTGGCAGGGCTCAGAATAGCACATTCCCAATCCAACATTTTAAGCAAAAAAGACCAAGAGAAGAACATTCCCTTCTCCAAGTGTTTAGGAGTGAACAAAATTTTCAAATTAAAACCTTTTTCCTTTCCCGAAAACTGAAATAACTCAAAAATACAATTTAAAAAGTGCATGAAGGTAAGCAGGTTTTATCATCATACTAATGAGATAATAGGAGACTTGGTTCAAAACCCAAAAACGTTTTCATGAAATAATTCTTATATTTTTGAATTTTCAAAACATTTCATCCATGCTACAAAACTAGTAAAAAAGAAACAAAACAACAAAACAAAACATCCACCACACAGCAAACATCTTCTGCAAAACAATTCCATTTTTTTTAAAAGGAATTTCAGAGTTCCAGCCAATGGTAGCAAATAGTGATTGTAATTCTGGCCCAAATATCAAACCAACAGTGGCCACTATTATTAGCTGGATAACATGAACAAATAATTTAGAAAGATGAGACGAATGATTGTCAAATAATATTTTTAATGTTAGCAGTGTGTTAAATTCAATCTAAAGCTGAAGTAATTCATAGCAAATCCAAAGCAGCTCTCTCTCTTTTGATAGACAGACAGACACTTACCTGAAAAATACAAAGCTAATTAATTTATTTTCCATAGCGTGAAATAAAAAATGAACTATTAACACTAGTCTTATTACGGGGTGGGAAGCACACATCTTTACTAGTAAAAAGTGCCAGAATAATATTTTAACCAAAATATTTTGATTTTACACAAAAAATTGTTCTAAGCTATTTAATAAAAAGTAAGTAGTGGTTTAAAACTGCTGCCTCAACACCTGATGGTTTGGACTCCATCACTGCAGGAAGGCCACTGCTGCCTCCATCTCTCTTCTGTGTTGCTTTCCTATTTGCTTGCCCTAACTTAGTAGCAACTGAGGGGCAGTGCTGTGTGGATGCCTCACACCAGCTCCACCTCAACACAAAGAGAAACCACAGATCTGAGTCCTGCAACAAACCACGTGCCCTAATTATAAAAGGTCTTGCACTCTTTCAGCCTTTCATAGACCTCAGCTTTTAACATGGCAGCTTTTAATTAAATTTGTTACTATTGCATCCTACCACAAAGATACCAACTTGTCCGAGATACACTTCAAATCAGGAACGTGAAAGAATCCATGACTTTAGCCTTATTCTTTCATTTGAAAACTTAAGACATTGTCAATTTGAATTTTCTAATAGTTTTCTAATAGAAACAGTTTTCTAATAAAGTATTAATTAATTATTTAAAGAGGAGTTAATAAACATTGCTTCCTGATGAAATGTTAATTTACTTTACATAATTTTAGATATGCCAGTATCAGAGGGGTAGCCGTGTTAGTCTGGATCTGTAGAAGCAGCAAAGAGTCCTGTGGCACCTTATAGACTAACAGACGTTTTGGAGCATGAGCTTTCGTGGGTGAATACCCACTTCGTCAGATGCATGCAGTCTATAAGGTGCCACAGGACTCTTTGCTGCTTCTAAAAGTATGTAAAAAACTTTTAAAAATGCCTTAGTAAACAAACAAAAAAATCACAAGTACTATGTTAATAAATGTGATTAACTAAAGCTACCTACTATCATAAAAAGCCAGAAATTTAAGGAGGATAGCAAGGGCAGTAGACACTGTACGGCTGCAGGAAAAGTCAAATACTAGATGCAACATTCTGGTCATTAAAATTTATTGCAGCGTAAGACAGGAGTTCACACAAATGTAAACCAACACAAATGTCAGCATTTTCAGCAAGTAATCATATTTCCATCTCAACATTTCAGTCCTGCTAATGTTTACAATGTTAAAATTAACCCCTACAATTGCAAGAATAGACAAGAGATTTATTTTTGGTACATTTCTGGATGTATAGACAGTTTCATTGGTTTTGTTGAATTGCACTATTTATGTTCTCCCCAAGAAAGTGTTTCCAATAACAACAAAGTTCAAGCTGATACTGAAACTCAAGAGGAAGCAGGCCTATTGCACAAAGACAGAGCAAGGCTATGCTCGCCTGAGTATGTTTGATGGTGTTGCTCTCAGGTCCATCCAAACAGACTTCTGAACCCAAGAATTTTTATTTATTTATTTTAAATCAGGGCACGCTATTTGCTACACCAGATAACTGATCTTTTTGAAACAAGGTAAGTTTTTTTTTAAAAATTCAAGCTTACCATGCCCATTCTGGTTTTGCTATGAATTTGAAAGAAAGAAAGGGAAAAAAAAAAAAAAAAAAAAAAGAAGCATTCTTGGATGGCACTGAATGTTCATCATACGTAAGTGAGAGTACAGTTCTGCTTTGCTTAAAAAGGTCTTGCCAATTTTCACTACAATTCTAGTCCACCCAGCACTGGAATTTAAAATCCTGATGGTTGAAGGACAATTGGACTTCCTAACACATATATAAAGGCACATCTACACAATAAACGCACAGACCTATTTTTAAGATGGACAGAGCCAGACTATAATTTTGATTCAGTTTTAACCTAGTTCAAACATTACACACCCATTTAGACGTAAAAAAAATAAAAATAGGGCAGTGTTGTAATTGGAGTCCTGACAATTTGTAGTGTAAAGAAGCTTTACATGAGTCTGTTCAAGAACACCTCTCTCCAACTTCGGGGTGATCAGGGCAACCACAATCATCCCTGGCAGCCAAGCTATCTTGAACTTTCAGCTTCTACCAAAAAGGCAGACAGAGAGTCTTTTAATAGAAATTGAAAGATCAAACAGCTTGACTAACAGAGAGCTCTCTGAAGCAGCAGCTAGC
This sequence comes from Gopherus evgoodei, assembly GCF_007399415.2. Lineage (NCBI taxonomy): Eukaryota > Metazoa > Chordata > Testudines > Testudinidae > Gopherus > Gopherus evgoodei. Next base: position 180,531,656 of record NC_044324.1, on the reverse strand, counting down.
TAGAACAACTTTGAAATTGACCTTTCTGGGGGCCTGTGTTTTCTCCTGGGCTGCAACTTTCCAAACATTTGACTGTGAGCCATATTATTTTAATCTTTTAGTTTCTCTTTGAATAATTCGGAAACATTCACACCCCTGATCCTTCTCTTTTAATAGAGGACGAATGTTCAAAATAGCCTGCAGGCATTCCATTCATACACAAATCATGTAGAAGTAGGCTACCTTGTGAGAGGTACACACCATGCACTGTTGGTTTTTTCCAAGTAGCTGGACACACAAAAAAAGAATAATCAACAATCAAGGGAATATTTGTTTGGCTAGGAAAGCAAATCAAAAGGAGAAACTAAGTGGGTCTCAATGTACTTTTTCTTCTGAAATAATAGCAGTGGTGAATTTTCATAATTATTTTTTCTCTGTTCTCATTCTTTCAGGATGGGTGGATCCTTCAATTTTCATATCAGTGCCTAGTGATGCCCAAAACTTGGCCTGCGGCAGTGGCTCCCCTTAAGATCTTCCTTTACTGCTCTACCTTCCTCCCACAGAGGACACTGACTGGCTACTATGAGACAGACTCAGTGGGGTTCAAAATTCTCCCTGCTGGTCAAGTCCAAATGCATATTAGTTGAGTTTTAAAGCTGACCATCTGGATCAATCAAATTTTGGGCCCTTCTTTTTCCTTTGTCATTTGGTCTTGACCAGGAGCGGGAATTTTGAACCCCTTGGAATGCATGTCTCCCAGCAGATGATCAGTATTAACCATGGGAATAGGGTAAAGCAACAAAGGAGAGTGTGAAGGGGAGGGGCTGCCTCTGCCTAAGAGTTGGGTGTTATGCCACCATTGGGCTCTGATCTGAAAAGCTAAGAGTCCACCATCCATGGTTAAACTTGAAGGCTACTATTTCTACTTAAAATAGCAGTGGAATTAACTGGGGTGAGCTAACACCTAAAATTACTACAGCTGAAAGAGATTAGACCCAGAACAATTTTACTCTATTGTTTTTCAGCATATTTACTGTGGTTATTTGACAGCACTTTGTACAGAGTTAAGTTTCAATGTGTCGTTGATGGTTAATTGTACTTCCCGTCTTATGCACTAGCATGTTGACATGTGCCTTTCTGAGGGAGCTAATGTGCACACTCATCCCTCAGGCCTGATAAGAGGTTGTTTACCAGCAACGACAGCAGCATAAACGAAACAAATAGATGTGTGAACAGAGAGGAGGGTAGGGGGATGGTTTGGTGTTTTTGCTCTCTGGCTTGCTGAAAAGATCTCCTTCTAATCGTCATCAAGGAAGACAAAAGCCCATATAAATGCTTTTCTTTCCAATTCTTTTTTTTTTTTTAAATAGATCATACTATTTCACAGATATGTATCAGAAATAATATTTTTAAAAAATTAGTGAATTAAAAGACAGTGCAACAGTGTCTATCTTCTGTATAAATTAATTTTTTTCTCTCTTGAGTTCTCTAATAAAGCCATTTCTGAACGTTAAGTAATAAAGATGAACTGGACTACATTTGAAGCCCCTAAGATCTGACTTCAACAAAGACAGAATCAAATGCATAGAAGAAGCCTGTTATCAGAGTCTGCTATACAGGGATTCTTACTCTGCCTTATTTTACCAAAGCAAAGTTCATTGAATTAAGCTCTGGAACGTATATCTTCAGCGAACAATGGGCCCCAAGCTGCCATGACTTGCTAGCTTTTGCTTAGTAATATTCAAATACAGAGACTTCTAAACCAAAGAAAAATAAACCTGAATTCCACCAAAACATTTTTCTGTTTTTAAAACCCGTCAGAGAATCGAGTCCAGTTACTTGAAGAAACATAGCTTTGCAAACAGTTCAGAGAGACAATCTGAAAGGGACTTTTATAGTCCTCCTGAGCATACATCTAAGCACTTGTTTCCTCTGAGAGAAAATCAGTCCCTGGAGAATCAGATTGCTGGTGTATGTGCAGCATGTACTTTACCTATTACACTCTACAGATTCCACTCTCTGGGCAGAGAGCTCCAAGTACAGCATCCTGATGTGGGACACTCTGGATTCCTCAGCAGGGCTGCTTTTATCAGAAGCCAAAATGAACACTTAAATCTTTCTGTATGCAGACAGACAGACAGCACTTCCTTTCTAGCATCAAGGGCTCTCACTCTTAAAGACAACAAGCCATCAAGCGTTGGCACCAATTCCACTAGATATTTTTACTTTTCACTCCTGGGATATAAGTCCTGTACATTCAGTGTGGTTCATTAAAAAATAATGAATAAAGTTTCTCCAGAAAGTGCAATCCAGGTACAAGAGGAACAATTCACTTATACTTACATAATTTAGTACCTAAAGAAACTAAGATATATTTCTACATAGATGTAAGATATAGGATTAAGGTTCTTGGATCAGGTTGAAGAAGAAATAGGATCAGAAGCCTGGAAAAATTCTGTTTGTGTGAAGAGAAATTAGAAAAAAGGGATTGGATATTTTACACAGATGCTAAGAATATCCAGAATTGTTATAATTAATGACAATAAAAATTTTGGATGGAGTTTTGAAATCTTGAGTTTCAGGGTTTAAGCCAATCTCGAACTATTAGAGACCAGATGAGACTTACGTGTGGGGCAGATTATCCCATATCTTCCCACTGTGGGTTCTTGCACCTTTCTCTGAAGCATATGGTTCCAATTGCTGTCAGAGACAGGCTACTTGACTACAGGCGAAATAATGGAACAGCTGACAAGAAACTGAAGAGTTTTAAAGAAGAGCAATATAATTAATGCCAATTAACGTGGGCTTATGGAAAAATAGATGGCAAACTAACTTGATAACTTTATCAGATTACAAGTGTGGTTGATAAAGATAATAATGCTGATGTAAACAGACGTCTGTGACGCATCCGACTTAGTACCACAAAACATTTTGATTGAAAAATTAGAATGATGCAATCAACACTGCACACAATAAATTGATTAAAACTGGCTGATTACTAGGTCTTAAAATGTAATTGTGAACAAAGAATCATCATCAGACAGGGTGTTTCTCTATTGGGGTCCTGCAGGGATAGGTTCTTGACCCTACACTATTTATAAGTGACCTGAAAGAAAACGAAATCAGTAGTAATCAAGTTTGCAGTAGACAAAAATTGAGGGTGTGGTAAATAATGAAGACGGGTTGTCAAGTATAATTCCCAATGCTGTACCTTAGCGTCCAAAATATGGGTACTAGCATGAATTCCCCTAAGCTTAATTACCAGCTTAGATCTGATAGGCTGCCACCAATCAGGATTTAGAGTAGAGCGCCTGATAGACTCTGGTCTCCCCCAAAAACCTTCCCTGGGGGTCCCGAGACCCAAATTCCTTGAGTCTCACAACAAAGGGAAATAAACCATTCCCCTCCACCTCCCTTCTTCCTCCCTGCTCCTTCCCGCCCTGGGAACACTAAGAGATCGCCTGATTCAACTTTTTGAATCACCACACCGAGAGGAGTGTTACCTTCCCCCTCACCCAGAGGCAATACAAGCTGCGTGAATCTAACACAAAGAGAAAAATTTATCCTTCCCTTCTCCCCACCAATTCCCTTGAACCTTAACTAGGAGAAAAAAATAAAACAGGTCTTAAAAGCAAAACTTTTAATAAAAAAAGAAATAAAAAAGTAAAAGGTTTATCTCTGCACTTTAGATGGTAAAAAGTTACAGGGTCTTTCAACTATAAACAATAGAAAGAAACTTTCTCCAGCAGAAACACAATTTAAGCTACTTCCAGCAAGTACACATATGTAAATGAAAAAAAAAACAAATTAAAAAAACTATGACCGCCTTTTCTTACTTACAATTCTGAATAGATAAGAGACTGTAGCAGGAAGATTGGCAGAAACCTGGTTGCAGCTCTAATCCCATCCAGGACCCAGAGAGAACAAAACCAAACCCAAAACCCACCAACAAAGGCTTCCCTCCACGACATTTGAAAGTATCTTGTCTCCTGATTGGTCCTCTGGTCAGGTGTTTGCAGGTCACTGTTTGTTAACCCTTTATAGGTGAAAGAGAGACATTAACCCTTAACTATCTGTTTATGACACGGGTCACTGATGAAGAGCAATCTGGATTGCTTAATAAACTGAGCACAAGCAAATAGCACGCATTTTAATATATCAAAATATAAAGTCATATCTAGGAACAAAGAATGTAGCCCATAATTACAGAATGGGAGAGGGGCTATCCTGGGAAGCAGTGTCTCTGGCAAGGACTTGGAAGGTCATAGTGGTTAATCAGCGGAACATGTGCACCCAGTGCTACTTCTAGTGTGGTCAGAAGGGATAATATGAACCCCTTGAATGAATAAGAGTAGAGAGGTTATATTACTTCTGCATTTGGGACTGGTGTGGCCACTACTGAAATATCATGTCCAGTTCTGGTGTCCACAATTTAAGAAGGATGCTGATTAATTGGAAAGAGTTCAGAGGTGAGCCTTGAGGATGATTAAAGGATTAGAAAAGACATGCCTTATATTGAAAGGCACATTTCTACTTATCTTAAAGAGAAAGCCAAGGGCACGTCTTCACTAGCAACATTAAAGCACTGGCTGCAGCGGCACTTTAACATGGCTGTGTAGTCATGGCATAGCGCTGGGAGAGAGCTCTCCCAGCACTATAAAAATAACCACCTTCAGGAGGGGAATAGTTACCAGCGCTACACTAGCACTTTACAGTGCTGAAACTTGCAGCGCTTAGGGATCTGTTTTTTCACACCCCTGAGCGAGAAAGTTGCAGTGCTGTAAAGTGCCAATGTAGACAACTCCTTTAGGGTTGACTTGATCAGTCTATAAGCTTGTCTGAGCGACCAAATCTTAATTGCATAGGGAAAAATTTAAAAACTAGGTAACTGTGGCCTGTTAGTAGCAACTTGTTGCCTGCACATGATCAGACAATGCAAGAGGCAAAAGGGAACAGCTGTTGTCCTGACAGAAACCAGGATACTGATGCAGTTTTGAAGTTTCTGGTTTGTTTCCACTTAAAATTAATCTCTTAATAGCATTTTGTCATTTTTGCATTGCATAGCATAGCATTTTTGGTGTACTAGTCTCCCTCAACCTTGTTAGTTTATACAAAAAAAAAAAATACACTCACTAAGGAAAGCTCATGAGTGTTCTGATCTTGAGCCTAAAACTTATCAGGTCACATTTCATCCCAAAGAAATATTTCTAGAAAGAAAGAAACAGCTGTGTTCTTTAAATATAAGTAAGCTAGTGCAGAAGACTCTCTTTAAAAGTATTTTGTTTCTCACCTGATTAACTGTATGAAAAGGGACTTTATACATGGACTTATGAGACAGTGCATAATATTTCCTAACAAGCGTCTATAATATTAATGTGACTACAAAGTCAACAGTGTTCATAGAAAGAAAGGAATAAAAGCTATATTATGAAGAAAACACTGCAGTGTATGAAATAGCTACTTTCATTGTAAGTAATGTGCATATTTTAGGGCTAGTCTACACCGGCAATGTTAGAGCACTGCCACCATTTGGCTATGGCAGGTCTGGTTCTCTAGTGTTAGAAACAAGTTGAGATTGTCCCATAGGATCCATTGCCTTCAATTTGAATCTGGGCCATTAAAAAAAAAAATACAGTTGCATTTTCTGAGTGGAAATAACCCCCCTTTTCAATGGACCAGGGCCAGGTTCAACTGCCAAACTCTGTGGCCGAACCTGAACTAAAATCAAACTATAATGCACCAGCTGGTGCTGTTTGTCTATCTTTCAACCTAGTGTTCCTGTAGCCAGTCTGCCGGTCCCAAAGTGTCACAAAAATCCCACTTGTTTTATCACCAGCCAACTGGCAATGCTCCCTGCATACCTCACACAGTGTTAGTTTATAATTTAACATGTATTAGGTTTACAGCATATTCCTGTACACTAACACATGACTAATTACATGACAGTTATTGGCCAGGCATACAGGGGCAGCTGCTGAATAATTCTATAATTAATCAATTTATTGTAAGCTATGTACAACATACATTAAGGATTGGATAGCTTCCTTGGTGCTCCACTCATATTAAAATTTCTCAGAACATTTACTCTGTACACACAAGCATTATATTACCACTTAATATATCTTTATTTTTTATATTTCTTCTAAAATCTACTAAAAAAAGCTAAATAGTGTTTAGACTAATTCCTTATTAAACTGGATTGTAAATATATCTTTATTTTTTATATTTCTTCTAAAATCTACTAAAAAAAGCTAAATAGTGTTTAGACTAATTCCTTATTAAACTGGATTGTAAATTATTTATATCTTATCTATTTTTGAGTTATGTCATTATTACATTGTCATATCAGGTGATCCTGCATGAATAGCTAGCCTAAAATGGGTGAAATTCCATTAGAAGTAGACGGTCAAGGTTACTGGAAAGTCGGTTTTCCTCTAGATTTGATCTGCAAACTCAATATTACACAAGATCATTGATCTCTAGACAAGATTTTTTGTTTACTTGTAAGAAAAATATTAATTTACAAGAACACATTAAGAATTTAATGCTAAACATTCACTTCTTTTAACTAAATATTTTCCATTCTTCAGAAGGATAGCTCCTGCCAGTTAACAGGATAAGTCAAATGGGCAGATATTTAGAAGACAGTAATGTGAACCAGACAATAGCCTCTCATACGGATATAGATTAGGGGAGATTTCACCCTAACCCACATACTTTTTCCATAAAAGATAAAAAGAGCCCTTTTCTCTCCTTTATTTTTAAACAAATACCTAATGTATAATCTACTAAAATATGAAATTCACACACTGCTTCTGTTCTCCCCACCCCTTTTTTATTTCTGTCTTTTCCTCTCTCCACATATCCTTTTTCTGTGCCACTCATTCTCCTTCACTCTGCAACAAATAGGGAAATCAATTTAAAAAATATTCTTCCCCTCCTGCTGCCCTTTACTTAAAAAGCTTCCAAAGGCAAGTGAGAGGGTGCAGGAATGCTGCTCAAGGATTCCTCCAACTAGTTTTTCCCTATTACTCTGCTCTTCTCCCCAAAAAGGACAGACACACAAATACATACACACACACACGCCCCTATCTTCCTCTGAAATTCATCTTTCTGGTGCTCTATTGATGCAGCTCTTAAAAAGGACAGATTTGGTTTTCCAATTAAGTTAATTGCAAAACTTTAACATCAAGAGGAGCAAAATTTAAGCCCTCCAGTGTCCTGAGTTGGCTATTCAATGTACATCTTCCCCTAGAAAAAGAGAGAACACTAACTATATCATACAGTAAGCCCCTGCGGGCATGAGAGAGAGGTCTGATTCTGAACTCAGATGTGTTGCCATTGGACGGGACCCGCCACTGTTTGTTCAAATTTCATCCCACTACACCTCTCCAGTTTCAATGCAGGAACAACAGAGACATAGCACACTGTGGCTAGCACACTTGGATGAGGATGCAAAATGGGAAGGATGAAGGAAAATCTTTATCTCCAACTTCACATCCTAACATCCACCCAGTTCCCCAGCAGTGGGAAATTATGGCTGTGATTTGCTGCATATGGGAATACCTTGATGGCTGATTTAACACCCTTCCTCCCCGCAAAGCATCCTACTGCACAAACAGAACATTACATAAAATTGGCACATTGCCTTATTTTCAGAAATGCTGAGCAGTAACCACTAGTCAATAGGACCTGCAGGTGTTCACCAACTCTGAATGTCAGGCCCTATATGCATTATATTTCAGTCCATGTTCCCCTAAATGTCTCATACTGGCTAGTGACAAGATGTTTACTTGACAGATCAGCAGTTTGAGTAGTTATGTCAAATCCTATGTTCCAAATAAAAGGTACAGTACAGTATAGCTGAACTATTAAGAATGTTTGTAGGAACAGAAAGGGTTAAATTTACTAATAGGAAGCTATTCATTAAATGTTTTCAGAGACCTCCTCTAAGAGACAGATAACAGACCTAAATATTAGTGATATTTCAGAGTGAGAGGTAAATCAGTGTTCCTGTTTACAGGGTTTTCTATATTCTTTGTATTAAACTTTTAATTAACATAAAACAAACATAAGCTTATATAAGTACTCTGTTGTAGAACTAGAAAAGAAGTTTGAGAACAAAAAAAAGTCTTCCTCCTTCCTTAATAGTAACTTATCTGCTTAACAATTACTAGCACTAAGCAGTCCATGAAAATAATCTAAGAGTAGAGTAAGCAATGGAGAACAGCACTATTCAAATATAAAGACAGAAAACTAAAACTAAGACTGAAATAATAAATTAGTTGGCAATGTTACATTCCATAAAGTAATCTATAGAATCATAGAAATGAGAGACTGGAAGGGACCTCAACAGCTCATTTTGTCTGGTCCTCTGCATTGAGGCAGGACTAAGTACTATCCAGACACGGGGTGCTCAAACTTCACTGCACCACAACCCCTTTCTGACAACAAAAATTACTACATGACCCCAGGAGCAGAGATCGAAGACTGAATCTGCCCAAGCCCTGCAAGAGGGTGCCAAAGCCAAAGCTCCACCACCCGGGCTGGAAGGGAGCAAAGCCGAAGCTCCAGGGCTGTAACCTGAGCCCTGCTGCCCAGGGACGAAGTGGGGTTCAGACTTTGGCCCTGGGCCCCAGCAAGTCTAGGCCAGCCCTGATGACCCCATAAAAATGGGGTTGAAACCCACAGTTTGAGAATCGCTGATCTAGATTGTCCCTGACAGATGTTCGTCTAACCTATTCCTAGCTTTCAATGACGGAACCCTCGTTAGGTAATTTGTTCCAGTGCTTAGCTACCCTTACAATTAGGAAGCTTTTCCTAAGGTCTGACCTAAAATCTCCCTGGCTGCAATTTAAGCCCATTACTTCTTGTCCTGTCCTCAATAAAGAGAACAATTTATCATCCTCCTTTTTATAAAAACCATTTATGTACTTGAAGAGAGAGTGTTATATCCCTCCCTCAGTCTTCTCTAGACTAAACAAACCCTATTTTTTCAGTCTTTTCTTGCAGATCATGTTTTCTAGACCTTTAATCATTTTTGTTGCTCTCCACTGAACTTTCCCCAATTTGTCCACATCTTTGCCAAACTGGAGTGCCCAGAACTGGACACAATATTCTAGCTGATGCCTCATCACTGTGGAGTACAGTGGAAGAATTACTTCTTATGTCTTGCTTACAACACTCCTCCTAATACATGGGGGGGGTCGCGAGCTGTCAACTTCCACCCTAACACTGCTTGCCTCCAGCATTTATAATGGTGTTAAATATATTTTAAAAAGTGCGTTTAATTGATTGTGGGGGTTGCACTCAGAGGCTTGCGATGTGAAAGGGGTCAGCAGTAAATAAGTTTGAGACCCACTGTGTTAATACATCCCAGAATGATGTTCCTCTTCCCTCCCCCGCCCACGAACTTTTTTTTTTGGAGGGGGTGCAGCAGTATTACATGGTTGACTCATTTAGTTTGTGATCCACTATAACCTCCAGTTTTACGCAGTACTCCTTCCTAGGAAAAAATTTCCAATTTTGTATTTGTGAAATCAGTAAGCCCTTCCTAAGTATAGTATTTTGCATTTGTTCTTCTTGAACTTCAGCTAGTTATTTCAGACCATTTCTCCAATTTATCAAGATCACTTTTGTCCTCCAAAGTGCTTGTGACACCACCCCCAGCTTGATAACATTCACAAATTTTATACCTGTACTCTCTCTGTCATTTTCTAAATTATTTATTAAGATATCAAATAGAACAGGACCCAGTACAGATTCCTCTGGGACCCCAATCAAAATGCCCTTCCAGCTTGACTCTGAACCATTGCAAACTACTCTGAGTAGTTTCCCCAACCAGTTGTGCACCCACCTTATAGTAACAGAGGAAAGAGTACCAGGTAACAAATGAAGTGAGAATCTGCAATGCTTCCCCTAACAACTGGCAATTTAACCTCAGAACTCACTATTTAGGGAATAAGCTAATGAATAGATTTACAGCATCGGGGAGCCATCTCCAAGTCTGAAAGGTCATAAAATAAAGACACTCCCAACAGCGAAGCTTCCTGAGACAAAACTCCTGACCAGATCCAAGAAGGAAGCAACCAGAGACACTGTGCCTGATGAAACAGGAAGAGTAACTTATCACTAAGAACAGAGCTAGAAGACGACCCTCACAGTTCAGCTGGAGTGCCTGTCACTATCCCCCAATGAATCCTGTTTAGTAACAAAGAGCTGCAAAATCAGACCAGAAATAGGCTTTCACCTGACACACACAACCATAAATACATGTCTATAAATGTCTTTAAAAACAAACAAACAAAAAAAAAAAACCACACACAAACCCTAGATGCATGCCCAGCTGAAGTTTAATTCAGCTGAGACCCATGATATTAGCATTGAAGCTCCTGTTTTGTGATTCTACTTGTAAGAGTAACCTGCCTGCAAACTGAAGTGTGTATTAAAAGCACTTTAGAGAAATTGCAAGTGATGAACTTAAATTAAGGCAACCATTTGCTGATGTATATATCTGTCTCCTTCAGTAACTGTATTCAAACTTATTAACAGCTGATCATTTATGCTGTGCTCAAAATTGCCTGAAGGTTTTCATTGCTTCCTATGAAACCTATGAAAAGTGATGTGTTTTGTTATTTTAGAAAGCAAGGTATTAAACTGATTTTTAGCCACTGGAGAGGGAGTTATGTGTTGTCTTTTATGGTTTAGCTAGTTGTAATAAAATAGATATGTTTGCTTAAAGTCAAAACGTTTAATTTAAAAAGAGCATGAGTGAAAAGATCTTAGCCCCTATATGTTAGTAAGATGGCCACTGAAAATTTACTATTTTATCCATTTTTGTGGTATTGCCCTTACTGCAATTCCAGTCCACTGTTATACATTATTTTAGTTGTAATGCATGTGATTGTAAGGCTGCAAGAAATAATGAACATATTCAAAAATCCTAGTAAGATCTTTAACCTTGTATTACAACTTATAAGAAGCTAGATTGAGCAGTGAATTATCTGGCAAGTCTCTAGGGAGGCAAGTGAGTTCAAACACACAAGAGCAGAAGCAAAACTATGTAGTCCTTTCTAAAAAGCTGTGTAGAAAGGACAACAGCACATTGTCCTATTCAAATAGCTCTCAACAAAGGAAATGATATAAACTTATTTTTCTTAAAAGAAAGCTTAGATGCTAAAAAGAACATTAGAATGTTTTTCTGCATTCATTATTATTTTTAAGCATCGCACAAGGGAGCCTTGAAGGTACATTATATTCTTGTTTATTTTGATGCATAGCAGTAGGTGGGGAAATGTACCAATACTGGGATTTTTGCTTTTCATAAGTGTCTGTGTCCAAGGAGTGGGGAAGAAAACATCAGCCATCTGGGGTGGGGGAGGAAATTTGTAATTTCTCTTAGGAAAGTTTAGCATAGGCAAATGCTCTTTCCCCCATAACAATATTTGTTAAATAAAAATTGGTTTTCCTTTAGATCAGGTCTGCACAACTCGTAAAACGGAAAGGGCCACATTACTCCAAAGAAAACAGCCGAGGGCCGAAACCTCCCAGCCCCGCAGAAACACCCCGCCCCATGGCCGCCCACCCCTGCAGAAACAAACCCTCCTTCCCCAGCGCCACCCCACCAAAACAGCTGTGGGACAAAAAGGAAGGCTGGGAGTAGGGAGGTGATACTTTATTTTAAATCAACTGGGGGCTCCCAGCTGAAGAGGTGGCTGGGAACCCTCAGGGTCAAATTAAAGGGCTCGGCGCCTCAGCGGCTGGGGCAATCCGGCAGGGCCAGCTCTAGGTTTTTTGCTGTCCCAAGCAAAAAAAATTTGGCTGCCCCCCGTTCCAGCCCTGGGCTCCCCCCTGTACCCTCCTGCTGCCCCAGTCCTGGGCGTTCCTCCCACCGACCCACACCACCTGCTGCCCCAGTGCTGGGCTTCCCCCTTTCCTCCCCACCAGTGCCCTCTCGCCACCCCGCTGCTGCCCCAGCCCTGGGTTCCCCCCCACGAGTGCCCCCCCCCACAAAACTCCTGCCACCCTACCCCTGGGTCACTGGTAACTCGCTCCCAGGGCGGGTCGTTCAGCAGGAATTTTGGATGTGCACAAAACACAGACAGGATTGGTTCCCATATGGTTACAGAACTGCAGTAAAGTGGAACAATTTTCAGCTTGTGTGATTGGAGGATATCTGGATGCATATTATAAGACTGTCCTCCATAAATGAGGAAAAGTTGAGGTGCCTTTACTATTCTTTTGTTCCACTTTTTCTTTCTATGGAGAATTTGCCAATGCAATATCACTGTCTTCCTTTTAAACAAACAAAAAGACAATGGCTGTTGAAAATAGCAATTCCAGTCCTAATAAGCATTTCTTGCTCAATTTTATCCTACTTTTTCTACAGCAAGTTACAGTGGATCAGTATATTTGATTTGGGAGAAATGAAGTAACAGCTGCTCAAACTGAGCTTGAGCACTCCTGAATTTTGAGGTGTTCAAATCTGGAAGGCAGGTGCTGGGGGGGGGGGGAAGGGGCTGTGGGCTCCATGGCGAGCATGGCAGCCATGTGTCTGGAGCTGCACGGAGCCAGACACGCTGGTCTGAGCGGCATGGTAAGGGGGCTGGGGGTGGGAGAAGCAGTAGAAGGTTCCGGGGGGCCAGTCAAGGGACAGGGTGCAGGGGGGTTGGATGGAGCAGAGGTTCGGGGGGGGCAGCCATGGGACAGGCAGCAGCTGGATAGGCATGGGAGTCCCAGGGGTTTATTAGGGGACAGGAAGGGGATGGGGTCCTGGTGGAAAGTTGGGGGAGTCTCGGGAGGGGGCAATCGGGGGACAAGGAGCAGCGGCATTTAGATAGGGGGTGGGGTCTTGGGGGGCAGTTAGGGCCAGGGGTCCCAGGAGAGAGGTATTAGGGGACAAGGACCAGTAGTGTTAGATAGGGGGTGGGGGTCCTGGGGGGCAGTTGGGGCAGGGGTCAATCAGCGGCCACGAGCTGGGATTCAAAGGGCTCTGGGCTGCCCGCAGCCACAGGGAGCCCTGAGCCCTTTAAATCCCAGCCGTGGCTGGGAATCTCTGCAGGCAGCCCAAAGCCCTCTGACTCGCGGCCGGGATTTAAAGGGCTCTGGGCTCCCCGCTGCTGTGTGCAGCCCAGCACCCTCTGACTCGCAGCTGCGGCTGGGATTTAAAGGGGTCTGGGCTCCCTGCCACTGAGGGCAGCCCAGAACCCTCTGACTCGCAGCCGCGGCTGGGATTTAAAGGGCTTTGGGCTGCCCACAGAGCACCGTGTGCAGGGGATTTAGAATCCCCCCACGGGCCGCACAGTGAGGCTCCGCAGGCCACATGCGGCCCGTGAGCCGTATGTTGTGCAGGCCTGCTTTAGATCTTCTCAGAGAATTGATTTTGTCTCCATTTTGTATGTAGCCGGAGAGAAGAATGCCAAGTATTAAGGGATGCAATTCACACAGCTCAACTTGCAATTCATTTTAATCAAAACACTTCTGCTATCTGCAAAATAAATATCAATCCCTATCAGTAGGTCATCTCTTCCCATTTCCTAGGTAGGCAAGGTTACTTTCATTAATAGGGTTTCCTCCCAGTCTTCTCTATTTCAATGTATCCTTTTGTATATATTCTTGAAGACCAATCCTCACACTATTTTGGGGGGAAAAAAATAAAAAAAAAAAATCACTGACGTGCCAGGTTTTTATAAAGGAAAGGATGAATCCATACTCTCAAAATTTAGTTATGGTATATAATTCTTTAGGTTCAGTTACAGATACCACTAGTTTCGATATGAAAAAACTCACTGCCTCTACTATGAGTGATGGAAATCCCGTAACTACAGTCAATATAGATCTAAATCCACTGACTGTTTGAAAATGCCAAAAAGCAAACAAAAAACTTAAGTGACCAGACAGATTTAAAGCCACAATTATCAACCCCCACAGCTAGGGCCCTGAGTTACACTGTCACATTATTCCCTCTCCAATGCAAACACTCCAGGACAAAAAAGTATGTATGTATTATTGATTCCTTAGAACTGCTCCACAATAAAACAGATATAAAAACAACCCTTCACATCTCAAGACTCAAAATGAAAAGTTTAATCACAAAAAGTATATGGGATACAGTAAAAGCTGTAGAGTAAAGCAGAAAACATTGGATAAAGATTAAAATGAAACAAACATGACATGATAAGATAATAAAGTTTGCAATAAAAAGTTTTAAAAGCCAGGAGAGAAAAGTGGAAAGTAAAATAATATAAATTTCCTGGGAATACTTGGAGGAGAAGAAAGCAGAGTTTCAGCGGGAAAAAGGAAAATTCTTATCTCATGAACATACACTGATGAAGGAAAACTAGACTGCATACACTGCATGTTGCAATAAAATTCCCATAATGCATCTACCTATCGGAATGGGGGAAAATTGCAAGTATGACATTTGTGGCATTATCAAAGATAGGAGGAAAAAAAGACAGACTCTTAAAAGGCAACCTAGTGGAGGGAGGGAGAAAGGGATTGGGGGAGAGGTGTTTGAGATCTTTTATATAAGAGGGATGGGGAAAAGATAGATTACTTTTTCTATTATTCACTTCCCCAACACAAAGCTGAAGGGAGAAAACTACTCCAATAAATCAGTTATTAATGGAGGGAACCAATGAAGCAGTTGGATTTATAAGGGTCAGATCCAAGTATTCTGGAACAAAAACTCTGCATTCAAGTTCCTGAATACAGCACAGAGAGGAAATAGATGGTATCAGAAGAGGAATCTTAAAGCAGAAAGATTGAAACAATCTAGAAGGTCTTTCTTATTAGAAGACGGTTGTTAATGGCTATTCAAAACACAGCCATTTAAGGAGTGTCTCTCTTACCTAGTTTTCTTTCTAGAGATAAGGAAGATGCCATGTTTGTGATAAATTTTAACAGTAAAAGTGTGATGTTTATGGATCCTACATCTCAGTGTCCGCGGAGTACTGCCTCTTCCTATAATCACCTCTAGGTGCTCTCTATGAAAATTAAAAGCAGCTGGGTGATTCCAGAATAGTATGATAGTTGGTATGACAAAAACACGTATGATTAATTTGTTCGCTGTGGAAGGATTTGATGCAATTTTGCTGCAAAAGTGCTACTATTATCCTACTTAAAATTATATATGAAGAGAAAACCATGACTATAAAGAGAAGTCCTGATTCTAGTCACCTCCTGATCGCTATATTGAGCGGGGTTCCATCATGAACACTGAGTGTCAGAGCTGCTGCATCTTGGTTCTTCAATCTGTTAACATCCCTTGTAAACTCCCTACTTAACAATATTTTAAAATTAGCCACTTGCATACAACATACCAAAGATGTTATGTACTGTTACCTATGACACACATTCCAAACCAGCAGACTATATAATTTCATCTGAGAGTAGGGAATTAGTGGAGTGAATCTCCATACATCAGGTTGGGCATTCAAATACCACTATGATGGGTGCAGAGTATAAAGATCTAACTAGAACAGAAAGTTTCAGAATACAACCAAAAATATCTTTCAAGTTCCAGAAATAAAAGGACTGAAACCAAAGTGTAAATACTAAGAAATTTTTAAAAATATTATGGTCAACCAATGCTTAAAATAATTAGGATCTCAGCATATTTTGAAGATTTCACACATTCAGGTACTGATCTGACTGGAAAAGACCTCTAACTCAAAGCATCATGAAGTTTTAATTAATAACTACGTATTCACGTTGAACATTAGCTATTTGGAGATTTCATAACAATTCCTACCTGCTACCATCGCATCTCCACCTGCAGGGATTCCATTTTCTTGCTGAGCTACAAGTGATTTCAGAATAACTTGTGTTGCTCCCAGTCTTGGCAGGGTTACATGTGTAAGAAATGGCAAATTGTTTTTCTTGGCAAATGCCTGGCTTGTTTCCCTCCTTTTCCTAAGAAAGCCGCCCTCTGGAAACAGTACAATCCACTTCCGGTCACGGCTCCTGTAATGTTTGTCTAGGTGCTCCTTTAGGAGCACAAGCTGCTGGTCACGGTGAGCTTTTCCCTGGGAGGGTGAGGATAGAGAAAGGTTAGTGATATTTTAAGTAGTCTTAAAAATCTAAGCATATTTTTAAAAATTCTAAAAACTTGTCAATTAAAATAATGTTTAAACTGTCTTTTCTCAGAGAGCTACATATACCTCTACCTCAATATAATGTTGTCCTCAGGAGCTAAAAAATCTTACCATGTTATAGGTGAAACCGTGTTATATTGATCTTGCTTTGATCCACCAGAGTGCACAGTCCTGCCCCCCCATAGCACTGCTTTACCGCGTTCTAGCCGAATTCATCTTATATCGGATCGTGTTATATCAAGGTAGCAGTGTAATAAAACTTCAATGCCAACATAAATGCTATTTTCCCAAAGGCACTCACTGATGGTCAACTCAATGCCACCCTCAAAAGGAATGAAGAGAGGTTTTCAAGAGAGTGTGTAAAACTGCCGTTCTGACCAGGTCTCTTTTTTTAAGTTTAATCTTTAAAGTGCAGTTATACTGTTAAAAAGGGATTCCATATAACATAATAAATGTGGAACCCCAGAACATTATCTGTTAATGGTCCTCTGATCAAATTTGCCCAAGTCTACATGTTAAAAAAAAAAAAAAAAAAAAAGCTTTTATTGCCACTGCAAACTCAACTTGGAATCCAAGAGTCAAGATGGTTCACACACCACCTCTCATAACAAAGTGGTTTCAAGACAAAACTCTGTCCTCACTGCATGCACCCTTGTGCAATACCATTATCTTCAATATAAAGTGGTGGGACAAGTTCTTCAGTACTGCTCTCTCTTCTTCAGTAGGGTTAGAGAGGTTTAACTGAGACTAGAATTTAATTCTGTTGATAGCATACAAGCCAATCACAGAACTCTTCCCATTCTCCCATAGATGTGCTCCCTGAATGTATTGCTTATTTGTTTGTTAAAGCTAGCAGTTATGACACCAGGGAAAGATACTATTTTTAAATAGGATTAGAACTGCACTGTAAAATGAGGGCATTCCCCCCCTCGGTCATGGTTTTAAAGAGTAGGTTTGCAATATGTATAAATGTACCAACATTCAGCATTTATAAAGTAGGTTTTTGATCAACTGAAAGAAGAAATAAAATAAAAACTAGAGGTATTCATTTTAAATAACGTAAAAGTTCGCCAAGAAAAAAAAAAGTTCCTTTCTTAAAAAGAAACAAGTAATTTGAAATTAATTTCTATAATATAAAATACGGCAATTATATGAGAAATTTCAATTAGGAGGAATTTCCTGAAAACATCCAGGCCAGCAAGCATAAACATTCATATTATTATTTCTAAACACGACTGCTGTTAGACGAGAGGGAGGAGCCACAAGCTACATTTTGGCATTCTATAGAGGTAGGCAGCTACTGGCACAGATTCATTTTTTGGTGTGTGATCTGAAATTATGTTTTGTTATCTGTTCTATCTAGAAGACAAGAGTCTGATTTGCATACAGCTCTAAATAAATTCCTTGCTAACCTCTGCAGCTATCTAAGACAAGTCATTCCTTTTGTCCCCAAAAAAGACTACACCATTAACCCAAAGCATTACTCAGGACAACAAGATATTAGAAGAGTGAAAAGTTGGCACCAAGGTAGCTAGTCTGGAGACTCTGGTAGTTATTAAACCTGAAGTGGTAAGTAAAAAATGACTGTGCTTCTGCCCTTTACTACTATTGTTTGATATATTAATACAGTCTCAAAGTGCCCTTTAAAAAAAGGGGGGGGGGTTAAGATACAAAATATCAAGTCCTGACTTCCTCTTTTTGAGTAGAAGAGTGGGGAAGTAAAGTTACGATAGAAGTCTGGGGCCAAATCTTACAAACCCTCACTCATTAAGAGCCCCCTGGAATCATATGACTCCTTCATGTGAATGAGGACTTGTAGGTCTGGGCTCTTCAGCTGCAATTCTCTCAATCCTCAACTGATGTAAGAGGTCACGATGAGCAGGTTCTATGGCACAGATTTGCAGCTGGTGTAAAATGACATGGCTAAATTGGAGTCAATGGACCTAATCATTTTACACTGTTGAGAATTTGGCCCTATATCTCAGTTATACCAGAACCCAAAGATACAATTGTATACAGGGCTTTGGAGTGGAGCCCAGAGCTGGAGCACGGAGCAGCTCCGGAGCAGTGGAGCTGCAGGTTTTTGCCTGGAACTGGAGCAGAGCTGGAGCACAGCTCCAAAGTCCTGCTTGTATGTACATGATCTATTAACCATTTTAATTTTCTTCCTCTTTTCCCTTATAAATAAACCTTTATCTTTTAGTTACCAAAGGATTGGCAACAGTGTATTTATTGGGTAAGATCTGAGTTATATATTGACCTGGCTATGTGGCTGATCTCTTGAGATCAGAAGAACCCTTTGTTTAATAAAATTGGTTTTCAAAGTCTAGTGTTTGGGTGGTGTTACGTGCCTGGATGCTCTGCAAGGACGAGGCCCACATACACGGTGAATTAATTGGCTTTAATGAAGGTAATGTGACACACCCACAACAGGGACTCCAAGCATTGCCGTCACTGGGATGGGGAATCCAGCACATGAAGGAGCTCGGCCTGGTATGGAGTCCGAATACGCAATCAATGGCCTGCGGCAATTACAGCATCATGCTAATACTATGCAAAGCAGCACATACATATGCAATTTGGGGCTTTCCATCAGCAATGGCCGCCCCCCTTGGCCTATGGCCAAGGGCTTTCTGCAGTTCCTCATAAACACCGGGCTTCCCAGGCAAGGCAGTTCTAACCGGCTGGAAGCAGCATCTGCTGGCACACCGTGTCCTATAATAACCTGCCACTGAGAAAGCGAAAAGCCCTAGCTAGGCCGTGACAAAGTCTTCCGGAGTCCCCTACAGGTGGTAAAATAATGCATAGGTGCCGACTTCCCCTCTGCCCGGTGGGTGTTCGACCTCTCCACCCCTGCCTCTTCCCGTCCCTGCACTGCCCTCGACCTGTCCCCACTGCACCCACTTCCCCAAAGTCCCCACTTCACCTCTTCCCCTTAGTGCGCTGTGTCCCCGCTCCTCCCCCTCCCTCCCAGAAAGTCCTAAGCGCCGCCAAACAGCTGTTAGGTGGCAGGAGGCCGGAAGCGCTGGAAGGGAGAAGGAGGGAGGAACGGGGACACAGCACGCTGGGGGGCGGGGGGAGGAGGAGGTGAGGGGAGGGGGAGCTTGGCTGCCGGTGGGTGCGGAGCACCCGCTAATTTTTCCCTGTGGGTGCTCCAGCCCTAGAGCACCCACGGAGTTGGCGCCTATGAAATAAGGGCTCGAATGTCTAAGGTGACAGCATTTTTGACTTGTTGTTAACCAGTGTGGTAAGACAGAAGTTTACTTTTGTTACTATCTTGGTACAGTCATGATAGAATAACCACCAGTTTTGGGGTGAATCTGCCATATTTCTCTGCAGTTTGTCCTGAATCTCACATCCTCAGCTGTGACCCACTGAGGCATGGTGATGGGGCAGTATGGAAAAAGGTGACTTATTATAAGATATTTCTGCATAGATTTTGAAATCACAAGGTTCCAAACTTGCCTGTACTTTAAAAATACTCACCAGATTGCTTCTTAAATACTGCTTTGTTCAGGAAGCATGCAACAGGTGATTATCTCCTAATTTGCCAAGCCACTACACACACTCCATAAAGTTTACATGGCCCCAAATGAGTCTGGTAACAAAAAGTGGATCGCATACAAGGAACTTGGAAAGATCGGAGGCCATGGTTACACTGGAGAGTTGCAGCGCTGGTGATGGGGTTACAGAGCTGCAACTCAGTCTGTGTCCATACTTGCAAAGCACAGCCAGCGCTGCAACTCTCTGGTTGCAGCGCTGGCTGTACACCTGGTCTGCCTAGGGTGTAGCGATTCCAGCGCTGGTGATGCAGCGCTGGTCATCAAGTGTGGACACCAACAGCGCTTTTATTGGCCTCCAGGGTATTAGGAGGTATCCCAGCATACCTTTTCAGCCACTCTGCTCATCGTTTCACACTCCACTGCCCTGGGCTCAGGTGACCCGCCCTTTAAATGCCCTGGGAATTTTAAAAATCCCCTTCTGTTTGCTCAGCCAGGTGTGGAGTGCAATCAATCAATCAATCAGTGACCATGTCTCCATGCCCCAAACGAGCCCCAGCATGGAACGCTTCTGAGCTGCAGGACCTCATCAGTTTTTGGGATGAGGAAGCTGTGCAATCACAGCTGCGCTCCAGCCAGAGAAATTATGATACCTATGGGCAGATATCAAAGTCCTTGCTGCTAAGGGGCCATGAATGGGACGCGTTGCAGTGCAGGGTAAAAGTAAAGGAGCTGCGCAGTGCCTATTGCAAAGCCCGTGAGGGAAATCGCCGCTCAGGAGCTGCCCCCACGACCTGCCGTTTTTACAAGGAGCTGTATGCCATACTTGGGTGTGACCCCACTGCCAATCCGAGGAGCACGAAAGAGAGTTCAGAGCAGGGAGAAGTGGGGGAGGGTGTAGAGGAAGCCGAGAGTCAGGCTACTGGGGTGGAGGGAGACACCCCAGAGTCCCGGCAGGCATGCAGCCAGGAGCTCTTCTCAAGCCAGGAGGAGGCTAGCCAGTCGCAGCAGCTGGAACTTGTTGGTGAAGAAGAAGCAGAGGAGCGTGTTCCCGGTAAGCAGATTTTATTTTTAGGATGGAAATGTTTTGGGAAAGGAGGGTGGGGGTTATGGCTGCCTGCATGCATGCCTAAATGTGGAACAGCCCATTGATTTGGTCTATCACGTCTCTGTAATCGGCCTCGGTAATCTCTTGAAAAGTTGCAGCCAGAGCGTGGGCAATGTGCTTGCGCAAGTTTAAAGGGAGAGCCACCGTGGTCCTTGCCCCGGTCAGGTTAACTCGTCCGTGCCACCCAGCGAGGGGTGGGGGGGCCATTGCTGCACACAGGCAAGCTACATAGGGACCAGGGCGGAATCCACATTGCTGTAGAAGACCCTCCCTCTCTTGCCAGGTAAAACGCAGCAGTGATATATCTGGCAGTAGAAAATCCTGTTGAGAATGTAGGGATAGTGTTTAGTGCAGGTCCCTGCTCTCTGCTCTCCCCAGTGCAGGTCCCTGCTCTCTGCTTTCCCCAGTGCACAGAAACCCCAGTGAGCCCTCAGGCAGTTCCCCTTCCCAGGTGAAGTCGTGGCAGAAACACTCACCCCATTGCTTGCCATGCCTTCGCTGCCGTGGCCTCTCTGTGCTATGTTAGGTACGTGGGAATGATGCTACAAAAAGTCTACAAACTCCTTCACTGTGTGATAATAAACAATGTAGCCTCTGTGTATTAAATGTTTCTATTTATGTTTTTTTAAGTGACCTTGAATAATCCAGCACTATCACCGCCTGCCCGACGGTTACAGAACTTGAGGAAAAATCCTCGAAAATCAAAAGAAGATTTGATCAAAGCAGTTATGAATCAGTAAGCCAGAGAGAGTAAGATGATGCAGGAATGGAGAGAGAAAATGCATGAGTGAAGGCAAACACAAAAGCAGGAGAAAGGAATTGGCTACCAAGAAAAGCACAAAGCAGCTGATAAGCCTCCTGGCTCGCCAAATTGACTGTATGCAGTCTCTCGTAGCCATGCAGGCAGATCAGTACCATGGTAACCTCCACCCCTCCCAAAGCTCTCTCTCTTGTTCCCCAGTATTTGCACAAAACACCTTTCTCCAGCAGCCTGTTTCTTACCACCCCCAGCTGCCCCCAACACCTGTATGATCACCTACCAGCCCTGATAACTGCAACCCTTACCCTATGCACTCAACCCCCATCACGATGCAGCATAATAATCCTGAAGTGCAGCAGACACTGAACAGCAATCCAAGCAGGACATATTCATACCTCTGAATGTACAGTCCACCACCCTACCCCCCTGCCCTCTTATGTACTGTATTTTTAATAAATGATTTCTTGGCTTAAAACATTTTTTATTATTGAAGAAAGTGATAAATACTGTACCCCAAGGGAAAAACGGGCACAGCAAAGGCACCAAACATTACTGTTGGCTTTCAGCCTCAAATTGCTCCCTTAAGGCATCCCTAATCCTTGAAGCCCTTTGCTGGGCCTCTCTAGTAGCCCTGCTCTCTGGCTGTGCAAATTCAGCCTCTAGGCATCGAACCTCGGAGGCCCATTCCTCACTGAATCTTTCACCCTTCCCTTCACAAATAGTATGGAGGGTACAGCACGCGGATATAACAGCGGAGATGCTGCTTTCCCCCAAATCTAGCTTCCCGTAAAGACACCTCCAGCGCACCCTTAAACGGCCAAAAGCACACTCCACAGTCATTCTGCACCAGCTCAGCCTGTAGTTGAACCGGTCCTTGCTCCTGTCAAGCTTCCCTGTATACGGTTTCATGAGCCATGGCATTAAGGGGTAAGCGGGGTCTCCAAGGATCACCGTGGGCATTTCGACGTCCCCTACTGTGATCTTGCGGTCTGGGAAAAAAGTCCCGGCCATCAGCTTCCTGAACAGGGCACTGTTCCGAAAGATGCGTGCATCATGCACCTTTCCAGGCCATCCTGAGTAAATGTCAGTGAAACGCCCACGGTGATCCACAAGCGCTTGAAGAACCACGGAGAAATACCCCTTGCGATTAATGTACTCTGATGCCAGGTGGGGTGGTGCCAGAATAGGAATATGCGTCCCATCTATTGCCCCTCCACAGTTAGGGAAACCCATTTGTGCAAAGCCATCCACACTGTCCTGCACGTTTCCCAGAGTCACAGTTCTTCTTAGCAGGGTGCGATTAATGGCCGTGCAAACTTGCATCAACACTATTCCAACGGTGGACTTTCCCACTCCAAACTGGTTCGCCACCGATCGGTAGCTGTCTGGAGTTGCCAGCTTCCAGATCGCAATAGCCACCCGCTTCTCCACTGGCAGGGCAGTTCTCAATCTCGTGTCCCTGTGCCGCAGGGTAGGGGCGAGCTCAGCACACAGTCCCATGAAAGTGGCTTTTCTCATCCGAAAGTTCTGCAGCCACTGCTCGTCATCCCAGGCTTGCAGGACGATGTGATCCCACCACTCAGTGCTCATTTCCCGAGCCCAAAGGCGGCGTTCCACGGTGCTGAGCACGTCCGTTACTGCCACAAGCAATTTAGTGTCTTGCGCGTCAGGCGAATCAATATCATCGTCTGACTTCTCACTGTCACTTTGCAGCTGAAGGAATAGCTCCACTGCCATGCATGATGTGCTGGCAACATTCATCAGCAAGGTCCTCAGCAGCTCAGGCTCCATTTGTAACAGAAATCGCGCTGCAGACTCACAAAGCCACCAAACTGCTTGGAATGTGTAGCAAAGCACCACGGGGTGTTGGAACAGGAAGCGGAAAGAAAGACTCGCACCCTTCCGACAAGCCACAGCGCCAAAATGGGACGAGGTACTCTGTGGGATAGCTGCCCACCATGCATCACTCCCAACAGCGCTGCAAATGCTGCAAATGTGGCCACACTGCAGCGCTGGTAGCTGTCAGTGGGCCACACTGCAGCGCTGGCCCTACACAGCTGTACGAACACAGCTGTAACTCCCAGTGCTGCACAAATGCAAGTGTAGCCATACCCTGACTTCTAAAACAACTCCTCAGGGATATGGATGGAACAACATCCAGCAAGCACTGGATGCTCTCAGATACCATCAGACTAGACGACCTGAAAAAGCTGTGATTTGGGGAGGACCATTCGGAAGACTTAAGTAGCGGCTAAGTAGTAGAGAAAAGTAAACTGATGGTAAGGCCACAAAAGCAGTGAAAGTCCTTGAAACAGACACTCCTTTTTCTGCTAGACTGTTAAAATGGACAGCTGAACTAAGCTTAGGCCATTGCTTTAGGATCTGCATTCTTCCAGCTGGTGACTAGCAGTCCTGTAGCACAAGCAATAGTCTTGATCTTTTGTGCAGGGCGAGCAGGAGTGTAACAAAAACCCATTGTATCATAGTTCCTTGAGGGTACCATGAATCTTGCAATCCCGGGGGGGGGGAGGAGGGGACACGGTGGAGTTAGAAAATGAAGTTTACACTAGTAGCAAGACAGTCATTAGGTGAAAAAAGAACGCTAGCCACCCCCTTTGAAAAACAAACACACACTCTAGTTACTTCAAGTAAACCTGTTCATGAGAGGGAGGGAGGGGAGGGGAGTTCATTTTTATTATGATGATGCCATGATCAAGGCTCCAAGAAGATAATAGGGGGTTTTGTAGCTACTTTTGCAATGAAGAATATTGAGTGACAGTGATGTATATGCCCATCAGAAAAACAATTACAAAAGAAAAACATGCCTTTCTCTTTCACTGTTAATACTCAGATTCCAGATAGCATAAATCTCTGATTAATGAAAATTTGAGGTCTGCAATACCATAACCTTTTATAGAGGGCAAACCATTGTTTTTGCAGCTTAATAATCTTTTAATTTAAAGTTCAAATACACATTAGTTACATTAGGTAGACGGAAGGGCCACAAAAACACATCCAAAAATATCCTAAAATGTATATCCTATTAACAAATCTGCAGTTGCCCTTTAGCATATATAACTCATTATTTATTTTGTACGTGTGCTAAATGTAAGTAAATACAAGAAATAGATAGAAAGCAATTGATATTTTAAAACATGTCAGGTTCCGTTCTTCTCTCAGATGCAAGAGCACCATCATGTAACTAAAGGTCATCCACAAAGCAGAATAGGCCCACCACTGGAGGTTGTTATTTTAATATGTAATAGTGCCTGTAATTTACTAAGCACCCCTCTAATCTCCTAACTGAAAATCTGGCCTGAAATTTATATTTTTTTCAAACAAATCCTCAGTCACTCTGTTTTAAATACAGATTAGCCTCTTTCCTTAAAGTTACAATATCCCAATTAACCTCCACCTGCCTCCCCCCTCCCTAACCCAGACAAATAAAAATAAAGGAGGAGGGAGAAATGTGTATTCTGAATGTCATACTTTGCATAACCAGAATCAGATCAATGTTAGCTACCAAACCTTTTTTACAATTTTCTTATTCTTGGAGGATTGTTTGCTCTGCATTTAAGAAATGAAGAATACAGAAAATCTCAGTAATCATTTCTCTGTCAGTTTTTGGGATAACATAGCCAAACAAACAAGAATCACTGAAGTTTACACATTATCAATATTACAGACCTGATTCCACACTATATTATTCTACATTTACGGCAATGTACCTCGTTTAGATAGTAAACTCTGAAGCAAAGACTGTCATTTACTGTATGATTGTACTGTGGCCTAGCACAATGGGACCTCTACCTGGTTGAGGCCCCTATCATCATATAAATGTTAAATAATACAAATACTAAAAACAAATTAAAATATTTTAATTTATTTTGTATTAGATCTACCTTTAACAAGTACACTTCAGTATAAGGATTTCACCTTGTAATCCCCAGTACAGAAGTTACACAGATAAATCCTAGCAGACCACATTGAAATTTTGCATCTAGAAAACTTAACGGAAAACAGAGCATTGACTACAAGGATAAATCAAGGCTCTACCACAAATTTATTTTTTACCTGTCTTATAAAGAAGTCTCCGTGGATTAGTGATACGATCCCAAAGTTTGTATACTTAAAAATATGATCCATCAGCCACATCATCTGACGGACAACCTGAAAAAGTTTAGAAAAGGATTTGTCAGTATATACTACATGCAAAGAATCAGACATTAGAGAGATCATCTTTTCAAAAACCAACAAACCCACCTACAAGCTAATGCATAAATAATAGCATTAGCTCTTCAAAAGTGAAAAGTGGCTCAGGTGCCATTTTGTTTTCTAGGAAGGGGCCTAATTTGACTGCTCTCCTTAGCATCAGCGTACAATTTTACTTTGCTACTCACATGGTGTAACTTCACACAGGCACACTGTATGCCCCTTTGACACTCTATACATTGGGGGAGCACCCTGTAATCCTCATATTCACCACATATATAACTGTGATATTTCACATGAAGCATGCCATGTGAGGTATCAAGGAAAAGATTATGATCTGCTGAAAGCCACTGTTCTATCTAAATGTGTGTATCATTAATGCATATAAAATTATAAGAATTGTGTTGTATAGTGTTCACTAAAATATGCTGTGGGTTTGGGAAATGCACAGATACTAGCTCTCCAGAGACAACGACAAGGGAGGTAACCAACACCCAGGTGGGTGCAGAACGGACATCACTAGCCACCGTCTAGCAGAGGAGTTACAATACAATGACTCACTCACAGGAGACATATAGGGAGTATTGTTTCACCTTGTGACTTAGCAATGCCCACCGGACATGCAAAAAGAACAGGAATACTTGTGGCACCTTAAAGACTAACAAATTTGAGCATAAGCTTATGCTCAAATAAATGTGTTAGTCTCTAAGGTGCCACAAGTACTCCTGTTCTTTTTGCGGATACAGACTAACACAGCTGCTACTCTGACACCAGACATGCCTGGACTTGTGTTCTGCAAGCACATGGACTAAGGGCATAAAACAGTATAAAACATCGACTAAGGGCATAAAAACAGTACATCTTCCCTCACCTATGCTGCAAACAACAGGGTACTGAGAAGACCGAAGACTCCGACAGAAGAGACTGGCCCAGGTTTCAAGAGTGAAACCTGTGTACTATGAACTGTAATATCCAGTGGGGTGACAAAAACTGCTTAATCTAGATGTTACCCAGTCTAACAAGGTTGAGAGTTTAGCCTGCACGCATATGTTATATTTTTTATTTTATTTTGGTAATCACTGCCTTTTTACCTATCACTTATAATCACTTAAAATCTCTCTTTTGTAATCAATAAACTTGTTTTACTGTTTATCTTTACCAGTGAGTTTGCCTGAAGAGCTTGGTAAATCTGCTCAAGTTTGCAAAGGCTGGTGCATATCCACTTTCCATTGATGAAGTGGTGGACCAATTAATAAACCTGCATTGTTCAATAAAGGGTCTTGAGCAGTGGAAGATGGTATATTCCTGAAGTACAAGGCCAGGAACTGGGGGCAGGGGGAGGAGGGGGGAGATTTGTCTTACTCTGTATGATTCATGAGTGCCTCTGGGAGCATTCATGCAATCTATCTGGGTGTGGGGCTCCACATGCGGTTGTGCTGAGTGATAACAGCACCTAGAGGGGTCTGCTGCTTGTCACTAGCAAAACACTGTGAGAGACAACCCAGAATAGTGAGTTAAGGGGACACAGTGGTCCCACAGTCCCAGGCTGCACCCTGGGGATCCTGTCAGAGCCTCCTTCTGATATCCACCCCCATTTTAATCAGATAGCTTCATCCACAAATTGTACTCAATTTAAATTTTAGAGAAATTATCTATTTGATTTTAAATCTTCAACAACTGTGTGTCTCCCATAAAAAAACCCCACCACTTGCATTTTATTTTTCATATTAACAGACTTTTTTAAACAGTTATTCGACATAATATAGTCTATTACTTACCTGTAAATGTGGTTCTTCGAGATGTTGTTACCCATGTGGATCCCACTTTAGATGTGAATACATCCATGTCCATGAGATCAAAGCCTTTGAACAGTAGTGTCAGTTGAGCCACACCTGTGCCACCGTATGCCCTGTGCCCTCTCCCCCAAGGACATAACAGGCAGAGCAGCCATAACCATCCCTTAGTTCCCTCACTAATTCATAATCCCAGAGGAAGAGACTCTGAAAAGCAGGGTAAAGGGAGGGTCATGGGATCCATATGGATGACAAGATCCCAAAGAAACACACTTACTATAAAGATTAAATATCCGTTCTTTCTTCAAGTATGCGTGCATGGTAACTAATAGGCAGTGTTCAGTCTGGAAGGTGAGACTGAAGTCCTGATTCACATTGACTAGATTGTGACTGTAGCACAGCCCTATGAAATCTGACATCTGATCTTGCAGCCAGGCCAAGAGCATAGTGTTGAACAATGAAAGGGAATTAACTCCACGGAGCTGCCTTGCAAATTTCAGATACAGCAATGTTCCTGAAGTGTGCAGAAAAGGCAGCCTGTGCGCCAGTTGAGTGAGCTTTAATATTTGGAGGAAGAAATGTAGCTGATAGTGTATTCCAATCTGCTGTCATCTATGAAATCCATTTTATTCTTCTGTGGGAGGAAATGGCTTGACCCTTTGAAGCACCAGAGGTGGCAACCAAAAGATGGAGAGTGTCTGAAAAGGCTTTAGTCAGTGATTTCCCTACACCCCTGTCATAAACAGATAAGTAAGAGTTAATAGAACAGAAGTACTTGATATCTCTCTTGCCTGTAAAGGGTTAACAAAATCAGAGAGCCTGGCTGTCACCTGACCAGAGGACCAATCAGGGGACAGGATACTTTCAAATCTTGAGGGAGAGAAGTTGTGTGTGTGCTGTTAGTTTTTGGTTGTTGTTCACTCTGGGGGCTCAGAGGGACCAGACGTGCAACCAGGTTTCTCTCCAATCTCTCCGATACAGGCTCTTATAAGTTCAGAATAGTGAGTACTAGGTAGATAAAGCGAGTTAGGCTTCTGTTTGTTTTCTTTATTTGCAAATGTGTATTTGGCTGGAAGGAGTTCAAATTTGTATTTTTCTGAAACGATTTTAATTTGTACTTGTATACTTAGGCTGGGAGGGTAATCCCAGTGTCTATAGCTGAAAGACCCTGTAACATATTCCATCTTAAATTTACAAAGATAATTTTTACTGTTTTTTCTTTCTTTAATTGAAAGCTTTTCTTGTTTAAGAACCTGATTGTTTTTTTTATTCTGGTGAGACCCCAGGGGCCTGGGTCTGGATTCACCAGGGAATTGGTGGGGAGAAAGGAGGGAAGGGGGAGAGAAAGGTTAATTTCTCTCTGTGTTAGGATTACTTTCTCTCTCAGGGAGAGTCTGGGATGGGGAGAGAGAAGGAGGGGGGAAGGTGAATTTTCCTCTCTATTTTAAGATTCAAGGAGTTTGAATCACAGTGATCTTCCAGGGTAACCCAGGGAGGGGAAGCCTGGGAGAGGCAACGGTGAGGGAAAGGGTTTACTTTCCTTGTGGGAAGATCCAGAGGGTCTGGGTCTTGGGGTCCCCGGGCAAGGTTTTGGGGGAACCAGAGTGTACCAGGCACTGGAATTCCTGGTTGGTGGCAGCGCTACAAGTACTAAGCTGGTAATTGAGCTTAGAGGAATTCATGCTGGTACCCCAGCTTTTGGACGCTAAGGTTCAGAGTGGGGAATTATACCATGACAACTCCCCTGACTCTCCCCAAAATTTCCACCCCTCCCCCCAGTTTTGTGAACTAGTTACATGCCAATGTAGTGACTGTTTGGAAATCTGAAGTGAAACTGAAACATTAATACACACTTTAAAAGCATATACAGTATGATAAAATACGTGTATCTGAAAAAGTATAATAGACTTGAAAAGTATGAACATAGCCTAGCTTCCTTATACAGCTGTTTGTTATGACATCATCAGTTCACTTATTTCGGTGATGTTGGCCAACCTAATCATTTCAAATGATGATTTGTAAGCAAAGTCTAAATGAGCTCTCCCTGACAGCTAGTGATGAGCTGGGGCTCGGGTGGGGGAAAGGCTTCAGGACCAGATTGTATTTACATTCACACCTAATCTACCTAGGTATCCAGCAAACAGAGCTGTGTTGCCCAAGTGATAGATTTTGGCTGGGGTTGGGTTACAAATCACTTGAATGCGGGGGGTGGGAGGGAATGAAATGTTGTTGTTTTTATTGTATGAGTAAAGGGCAGCAGAACTGTACTTAGCCTGTGCTGATTGAGGGCATCAGGAGAGAGAGTGGGGACCTCTCCCTCTCCACTGTTTAAAGACAGAGCTGATCAGGCTCCATAGATAGTCTTTTGTTCTGTTAAGTGACCACTGCAGCTGAAATCACTGATAGTTGGCTCTAAGTGCTCAGTCCTGCTGTGGGGACAGTGTTTCTGTGGAAGAGATGGCCCAGACTGCACTAGCAGTGAGGTTCCCCCAATGAGAGCTCAGCTGAAATCACTGAGAGCTAGTGGAACCTCAAGAGACCAACTCACAGAGGTCACAGTGGCAGGTGGCAGCAGAAGGTAACTGCGCAAGGCCATTGGCAACAGAGTGGGGAACGGTGGCACAACAAACAGCAGTGGCCAGAGTGAACAGTGAGCAGATGGAGGAACGAGCAAGGTGCCTTCTTGCCCCCCACTTTGGAGGTGTACTCACGTGAAAGCACCTTTGAACTCTGACTCTCCACTGACCAAGGACAACACTAGTGAGTGAGGTGCAGTGGAGGGAAAAGTGAGGGGCACGTTAAATAAACATTTGTTTGTTGGACTATATTTTAGTGACTTTGCTCCAGAATGCTAGATTTGTGACTGGGAATGGAAACTTACATAAATATGTTTCCTAGTAGGCCAAGATTTTTAAAAGGCATTATTTGCCAAGGTTGCTATCTCACATCGTTGCTATGTTGAGATCTCATTATCATCTTTATTATTATAATTAATTTTTACATAAGAATGGTCATACTGGGTCAGACCAATGGTCCACATAGCCCAGTATCCTGTCTTCCGACAGTGGCCAAGGCCAGGTGCTTCAGAGGGAAAGAACAGAACAGGTAATCAAGTGATCCATCCCGTTGCCCATTCCCAGCTTCTGGCAAATAGGCTAGGGACACTCAGAGCATGATGTTGCATCCCTCCCCATCCTGGCTAATAGCCACTGATGGACCTATTCTCTAGGAATTTATCTAGTTCTTTTTTTAATCCTGTTATAGTTTTGGTCTTCACAGCATCTCCTGGCAAAGAGTTCCACAAGTTGACTTTATGTCAGTGTTTCTCAAACTGGGGTCGCCGCTTGTGTAGGGAAAGCCCCTGGTGGGCCAGGTTGGTTTGTTTACCTGCCCCATCCGCAGGTCTGGCCGATCGCGGCTCCCACTGGCTGTGGTTCGCTGCTTTGGGCCAATGGGAGCTGCTGGAAGCGGTGCAGGCCGAGGAACATACTGGCTGCCGCTTCCAGCGGCTCCTTTTGGCCTAACGTAAGATAACATAGCAAGACCCTTAAAACAGGGGTCCAGGGTGGGGAATTTCTTCTCTCTCAAAGAGAACTCAGGTTTGGGGGATGGGGTGTAGAAGGGAGATAAACTAATAGATTGTGTCAGATTTTCATTTGAATCAATATAGGGAATAAACTTGGGTAAAGTTGTAACACCTCTCTCTCTATCTCTGTGGAATGTTATGTAAAGAGGCTGGAGTTCACTGACCCTTCTGGACGATGTAATGGCAACAAAGGCAGCCACTTTGAGAATAAAGTGGTATGCAGAGCATTCAGAGAGATCCAAAGGGGGTTCCAGGAGGCTTGTAAGAACAATATTAAGATTGCACATAAGAGGGGGTTCTCTAATTGATCAGTAAGCATTTATTATTGCTGAGATTGCTGCAAGGTGGACTTAGGCAGAACTAAAGTCCAGAATGTTTTAAATCTAGAATGTGGCAGAGGATTTTTTGGCATAAGGGGCCTTCAATGTATCATGGTTGTGTTGGGCTGCCCATACTGAAAATCATTTCCATTTAGAGGTACGATGGAGAGTTTTCGCCTTTTCAATAAGTTCTCTTGTACTTTTAAGAAGCAGCCCATCAGTAGCACTCAACCAGCCAACATCCACAGTCAGCTACCATGACCTAGGGTCTGGATGCAACATCTGACCCTCATTCTGTGATAGTATCCTTGTAAAATCTGGAAGTGGTATGGAAGAATCAACAGATATCTTGAGGAGATGTGTTAGCCAGAATTGTGTCTGCTAATATGGCTGAATCCTGTCCAATTTTTGCAATCAATCACTCTGGGGAAAAATGGAATTGGTAGAAATGCATACACAAGAAAGTTGTCTTGAGCTTGGGGGGGCGGGGGATGATGGAAGCAAGTATTACCATCCTGAATGGGAGATGGCATATACATTTGTTCAGTCTTCCTTATCCTGGAGAAAAAAGAGGGGTCTTCATCCTATCCCAGATCTAGGAAGTATCAGTAGAAGCATCTTCCCTGTTACTCCAGGAGGAACTCACCTTATAGCTCCCAGGCAAAGCACAGAAGCTACTTCTTCCTTAGCTGAAGGATCCCTGAAGAGGGACAGGGAATGGGAATGGGGAAAAGGACCGATACTGCAAGACTTAGCCATGGTAAAAAATGTCCAGCACCCATCTGTCAGTTATAGAAGTCCAAGCCTAAATGAGGGTGGGCAGCGGGAGTCAAACTGGCATCCAAAGGTAGGGTATGGGCTGACACTTGAGTGGTTAAACGTATACCTTGACCCATCTATCAAGCCTGTTGCCTGGAAGCAGATGTGCAACTGAGGAAGACGATGGCCTCCTCCAAGAGAACCATGGCTTTTTCTTGGGTACTTAGAAGACCATGGTTGAAGGTAAGTATATTTTGCCTGGATTATCCAATATTTAGAGGGTTTACTCATTTGGGGCTGTGACCTGGATGCCAAATGAATAGAATGTGGCCGGGGGAGTTCTTCATGGAGTATGTGTCATCATCCGTGTGTGCACTGAGTAAGTCTGCCCCAGAAGGGCAAATCCTCATTTCTACACCGCACTTCTTTCAGAATGCCAGAAACCTGCAGCTATGAAGCTCTGTGCGTTGTGACTGTGGTGGACACTGCTCATTGTGTGTAATGATCACAGGCTGTAAGAAGGAACCAAGGGACAGCTATGGCTGCTCCGCCCTTTATGCCCTTAGGTGGGAGGGCACACGAGCACTCATGACCCAGCAGACACTAATATTCAAAAGATTCCAATATCACATTCATGAGACACATGCACACTCAGAATGGGATCCACACTGACACGTACACAAGGAATTTATTTTTTCTGATTCAGTTTCAGGAGGTGCACTGCTTTTTGCTTCCTACCCTACCCATTTAAAAGTGAGGGAATAAGGATGAAGTGTGAAGAAAAGTATTTCCCAAGATAAACAACTACAAGCCCAGATGCTTCCTATTCCACAGTGCTGACTTCATCTGAATCAGTCATGCAATCTGATTAGATGGACTTTGTTCTTGTAGCAGCTGTTGTAACTGCACAGCGAAGCTGGGAAAATCAAGTCTTGAAACTTGCAGTGCAAGGTAAAAAGCAGTCTCTCTTCTCAACTGCACTCCCTCAAACAGAGCTCTCTAGGATCCTTGTTTTACACAAGGAAGTATAACCAAACATATGGATACTACTCTGATAACACTACCACTGAGTCATTTTAACCTATCCTTCTTGGCTGAAGAGATAATATACTTGTATCGGTGAAATCTCGACAAGATTCACAGTTGACACCAATTCAACTTCTCAAAATTATATATAAAAGACAGTGAACTTGAACAGATCACCTTGGATCCAATTACCAACGAGCAGAAACCCTGCTCTGTAAAACTCGTCTTTAAAGAGAAAGCTTTGCAGATCCTATATTATATGGAATAAAGTTTACTTTCAACTGATGGGGATATTCCCTTCACAGGAGACCCATGTTTCCCTAATTCATGCAAGCAAATCTGGAACAATGTTTTCAGAAAGTGTTACTGTTAATTAGCATTTCTATTTAAATTGCAGAAGGCTAACATAGATGGTTTTTTGGAACATTTTGTTTATAAACAAGC
Organism: Gopherus evgoodei; assembly: GCF_007399415.2. NCBI lineage: Eukaryota > Metazoa > Chordata > Testudines > Testudinidae > Gopherus > Gopherus evgoodei. The sequence continues at coordinate 180,498,072 of NC_044324.1, read as the reverse complement.
ATTCTAGTATGTCATAAATCCTAAAACACTGTCATTTTGCTGATACGTGCCCCTCAAGAAAGAAACCCGCTGGTGAATTTTCAGAGCACTGCTGCATTCCCTCCCTTGCTATGTGCAGAACCTGATTATCAGCAGTGAGTCAGGTAGTTCAGAATTCTGAATTTACCTCCTCTAGGTCTTTTTTTAAAGTGTTGTGAATGGCTAGTGACCACCAAATCTATTTGATTTAACAAATGATTGGAACTCAGAAGACCTGGGTTCTATTACTAGCTCAGCCACCAGCCTGCTGTGTGACCTTGGAAAAAAGTCACTTCACCTTTGTGCCTCAGTTTCCTCATCTGTGAAATGTAGATACTGATATTTACCTCATTTGTGAAGTGGTTTGAGATCTACTGATAAACAGCACTATAATAGATAGATTGAGAATAATAATTAACAATAATACCTAAAAACCTTTCTGGGACACCACCAATTTGTTAAGAACGCACAAAGAGCAATGGTATGAAGCCCAGAGAAAACAAAACAAAACAAAAAGACTATTTCAAAAAGACTATTTCAATGGTATATTTTAAACCGAAGCTCAATTTAATAATAGTAGTTATGCAATGATTTCTTCTGGCCATATCAATTTGTTTTACCTTTCTAGTGGTTCCAGCTTTCTGCTCAAAAGAAATGACCAATGTCACCCTGTACTCTCACAGCGATTAGAGATCTTATTTAAGCAATTAAAAAGCATTTGATTTAGCAATTCTATTATGGATAAGCTAGACTGATTTTCCAATAATTACTTATATGAATTGTGCAATATTTCAACACATACTAAGATTTTACACTTTTTTAAAATGCAAACTAAAAAAGGCAAATCAATACTTAAGCTCTGGATCTATGCATATCCAAGAGTGAAGGATTGTAGCTTGCCCTAGTTTCCTCAAAACCCACAGACTTGAGAAAGCTTAGAAATTCAGACTTAAAGGTTAAAAAAAAATCAGAAAGAATGGAAACAAATAATGAAGGACTTCTAAAAATCTTTATTTCTGCCTCTGTTCTGTAGCATTCCATGCACTCATCACACCTTGTGGGGAAGATAGAGACATTCTGATAGAAGATTTTATAGGAATCTAAAGAAGTTTGAAGCCTGTAGATATCTTTAATCCATTAAATCTATTTTATTTATATACGATGTCTATGAAGTCAAAGAACTTGGATGTATGTACCTTTGGTTTTCTTTATATATTATCCAGGACACTTTAGTGAGCTCTCAAAAAAGTAAACTATTCACCGGTAAGTTTTGGTCTGATCTCTAAGAGATTTGAAACCAGACACTGTAGTTACATGTCTATGCTTAGTCTCATATTGACACAACATTTACAAAGTGCCTCTAGGGAACTGTCCCAAATGAACATCCCCACATGCGGTCACTTTTGGTGAAGCAATGTAAAATTTCTAGAAAATGCCCAAAGATCTTAAAGAAAGCAAGAAGTGTTCACTCTATCATTGTAAAGACAGGTACAATGCAATTTAAATGTTACAGCAGAGTACAAACAAGATTAAAGTAGTCCAAATATATCACTTCCTCAGTTTTCAGAGTAACTGGTACAATTAAATGTGCTTGTTTGTGGATGATCTAGTCTCTGGTTTTTCACTTGTTTTCTGGCCTGCGAGACAGAGGTGGAGTTAAAGTTATTATGTAAACCTTGATTGGTCATTTCCATATTTTCTAATGCTGAGGGAGAGAGGGAAGTCATAGCATGTAATCGTAACTTTGAATATCCAGGATAACGTTGTTGTTGTCAGAGTATGACAAGAGACTCTGAAAAGCTTTTCCCATTAAGTCACTGATTATTTTATTCTCTCTCTCTCTCTCTCTCTCATTATATATTAGGGCTGTTGATTAATCGTAGTTAAACTCAGGCGATTAACTCAAAAAAATAATTGCGATTAATCACAGCTTTAAATTGCACTGTTAAACAATAAAATACCAATTGAAATGTATTAAATATTTTTGATGTTTTTCTACATTTTCAAATGTGGATTTCAATTACAATGTAAAATAAAGTGTACAATGCTCACTTTATTACAAATGTTTGCACTCTAAAAATGTTAAAATAGTATTTTTCAGTTCACCTCATACAAGTACTGTAATGCATCCACTTTAACATGAAAGTGCAACTTACAAATGTAGATTTTTTTTGTGTTACATAACTGCACTCAAACACTAAACAATGTAAAATTTTAGAGCCTACAGGTCCACTCCGTCCTACTTCTTGTTCAGCTAATCGCTAAGACAAACAAGTGTGTTCACATTTGCAGGAGATAATGCTGCCCACTTCTTAGTTCTCAGGGTACTTTTGTAGCCGGCATTGCAAGGTATTTATGTGCCAGATATATTAAACATTTGTATGCCCCTTCATGCTTCGGCCACTATTCCAGAGGACATGTTTCCATGCTGATGACACTTGTTAAAAAATGTGTTAATTAAATTTATGACTTAACTCCTTGGGGGAGAATTGTTTATCTCCTGCTCAGTTTTATCCACAATCTGCCATATATTTCATTTTATAGCAGTCTTGGATGATGACCCAGCACGTGTTGTTCGTTTTAAGAACACTTTCACTGCAGATTTGACAAAACACAAAGAAGGTACCAATGTGAAATTTCTAAAGATAGATACAGCACTCAAAGATTTAAGAATCTTTAGTGCCTTCCAAAATTTGAGAGGGACGAGATGTGGAGCATGCTTTCGGAAGTCTTAAAAGAGCAACACTCTGACGTGGAAACTACAGAATCCGAACCACCAAAGAAGAAAATCAACCGTCCGCTGGTGGCATGTGACTCAAATGATGAAAATGAACGTGCATCGGTCCGTACTACTTTGGATCATTCTCGAGCAGAACTTGTCATCAGCATGGACATGTCCTCTGAAAATGTGGTTGAAGCATGAAGGGACATATGAATCTTTAGCGCATCTGGCACGTAAATATCTTGCTACGCTGGCTACAACCATGGCATGCAAAGGCCTGTTCTCACTTTCAGGTGACATTGTAAATAAGAAGCAGACAGCATTATCTCCCGCAAACGTGAACATGCTTGTTTGTCTGAGTGACTGGCTGAAGAAAAACTAGGACTGAATGGACTTGAAGGCTCTACAGTTTTAACTGCATTTAAAAACAAAGCAATGTATCTTTGTACAAAATTCTACATTTGTAAGTTCAACTTTCATGATAAAGAGACTGCACTAATGTACTTGTAATATGAGAACTGAAAAATACTATTTCTTTTGTTTTTACAGTGCAAATATTTGTAATAAAAATAAATATAAAGTGAGCACTGTATACTTTGTATCCTGTGATGTAACTGAAATCAATATTTGAAAATGTAAAAATATCCAAACACACTTAAATAAATGGTATTCTATCATTGTTTAAACAGTGCAATTAATTTTTTAATTGCTTGAGAGCCCTATTTTTATACATACACGTGTATGTATACGTACATATATGATTCATGTAAAAAAAAATCTTAACTCCACCTTAATCAAGTTTAAATCCTTGTGAATTTCCCTACATTCTGGGGAGGGGGAAGGGAAGAGGAGAATGGCTGCAAGGTGTTTCTCGTACCTCCTCCCTCCCTCCAACGTGAAAGCTTCATTAGGATGGTGGGGACAAGAGAATGTACAGCAGATTCAATATATTTGGAGTAGTCATCTCTTGAAATTGCTACGTACATCTTGTTTTCTTCCTAGCCTACCCCCGTATGGCACTGTCTCCTGCTTACCCCTCAGACTACTCCTTCCTCACAGGACACCTCACATTGTGGTCACCAACATCTGAGCCATATGGACTTTTAGGAACTCTACACAGCCCACAATTAACGCTGCGTGTCTGTCACACAAGTTATGGATTCCGTGACTTTCTGTGACATTGGCAGCCCCTGGGCAGCAGCAGTTTGGACGTGGGAGGGGGCTCAGGGCTGGGGCAGGGGGGGTTGGAGTGTGGGGCGGTGCTTAACTGGGCAGGTGGGGGAAGGCTCCCGGGAAGTGGCCAACTTGACCCTGCAACTCCTGACCTAGGCAGAGCATCCAGGGGACTGTCCGCTGTCCCTGCTTGCAGGCACCGCCCCTGCAGCTCTCACTGTCTGCTGTTCCTGGCCAATGGGAGCTACAGAACCAGAGCTTGGGCAGGAGCAGCGCACAGAGCCCACCTGGCCTTCCCTCCTCATAGGAGCTACAGGGACACACGGAGCTGGCTAGAGAGCATACCAGCCTCACTAACCACGCCCTCCAGCACCAGCTGGGTCCCAGTCCATGTGCCACCAGTACTTCCCCCCTCCAAGTGCCAGCCAGTGTCGCACACTGCTGCCCACCCCCTCCTCCCCAGCACCAGCGGGGGTCCCAAGACACCGCTGCAGCACCCATGATGCCGCCAGACTGCCCCACCAGAGCACCCGGGGGCCCCGACCCAAGTTTTAGTTATGGGTAACTAGTACAAGTCATAGACAGGTCACGAGCCACGAATTTACGTTTACTGTCCATGACCTTTAGTAAAAATACCCGTCACTAAAACGTAGCCTCAATCATAATGCATGCGAAAACTCTGCAACGACAACAAAACTTCTAAAACTACTAAAAAGGTACCAGTCCTTGTCAAGTCCAACATATTAAGCCTAATTTACAATGAGGCCAAGCAATTTTGACAACTTTCAATTTTTGAACTCTCATCTCTCTGAAATGCCTCATCCAATTTGTTTCAGACTTTTTAGAAAAAAGTCTCTCCTGGCATAAAAACATATCTGTGAAATTTAACATGTATTGGTTTATTTTGGGCAAAGTTGTAACAAGTTGCGTGATTGGCATGAAAGGAGAAAAAGAAAAAAAAAAGTCATATTTATGACTGACTGCTTCAATATTAACTATAAGGAAACTTGCCTCTTCACAATTCACCTAGATTAGGCCACAAACATTTGTCTTACATTTGTCATAACTCACTTCTAAAGAAGTCCATATTTAAAATCTCAAATCTGCTCTAAGTACTGGCTGTCATATACAAAAACAAAAAACAAAACTTAATACACGGTTGGGTGGGGTTTTGCTGTGGGTTATTTTTGGAGGGGGGAAGAGGAGGAAATAATCTGGGGAAAGGGGAATAACATACTAAAAAGGAAAAGTTACTAATGGCAGATTTATATATAAAACTAAGAATGTCCATACTGGTTCAGACCAAAGGTCCATATAGCCCAGTATCCTGTCTTATGACAGTGGCCAACGGTAGATGCTTCAGGTGAAGGAACAGAAAAGACGGTTACTCACCTTTGTAACTGTTGTTCTTCGAGATGTGTTGCTCACATCCATTCCAGGTAGGTGTGCGCGCCGCGCGTGCACGTTCGTCGGAAACTTTTTACCCTAGCAACTCCAGTGGGCCGGCAGGTCGCCCCCTGGAGTGGCGCCGCCATGGCGCTCGATATATACCCTTGCTGGCCCACCCGCTCCTCAGTTCCTTCTTGCCGGCTACTCCGACAGTGGGGAAGGAGGGCGGGTGTGGAATGGATGTGAGCAACACATCTCGAAGAACAACAGTTACAAAGGTGAGTAACCGTCTTTTCTTCTTCGAGTGATTGCTCACATCCATTCCAGGTAGGTGAATCCCAAGCCATACCTAGGCAGTGGGGTCGGAGTGAGAAGTCGCGGCATGGAGCACTGCAGATCCGAAGGCCGCGTCCTCTCTTGACTGCTGGACCAGGGCGTAGTGGGAAGCAAAGGTGTGGACCGATGACCAGGTCGCTGCCCGACAGATTTCCTGGATGGGCACACGGGCGAGGAAAGCCAGCGACGACGCCTGCGCCCTGGTAGAATGCGCAGTCACACGGCCCGTAGGGACGTGGGCCAAGTCATAGCAGGTCCTGATACAGGACGTTACCCATGATGATAACCTCTGGGAGGAGATAGGAAGCCCCTTCATGCGGTCCGCTACTGCCACGAAAAGCTGGGGGGATTTGCGGAACGGTTTGGTTCTCTCCACATAGAACGCGAGAGCCCTACAGACATCAAGCGAGTGGAGCTGCTGCTCCCTGCCTGAAGAGTGAGGTTTCGGGAAAAAAACCGGGAGGAATATCTCTTGGTTGATGTGAAAGGTCGAGACTACCTTGGGGAGAAAGGCAGGGTGTGGCCTCAGCTGCACCTTATCTTTGTGGAAGACTGTATACGGGGGGTCTACCACAAGAGCCCGGAGTTCCAACACCCGCCTAGCTGAGGTGATAGCTACTAGAAAGGCAGTCTTCCAAGAGAGATAGAGTAGGGAGCAAGTAGCTAACGGCTCAAAGGGGGGCCCCATGAGCCGAGACAACACTAGGTTAAGATCCCAGGTTGGAGCAGGGAGTTGGACGTTAGGGTATAAACGTTCCAGCCCCTTCAAGAATCTAGACACCGTCGGGTGAGAAAAAATGGAGCGGCCATCCCCACCGGGGTGAAAGGTGGAGATAGCTGCCAGGTGGACCCGCAACGACGATATCGCCAGACCCTGTTGTTTGAGGGACCAAACATAGTCTAAGATATTGGCCACCGAAACTTCCATAGGGCGGAGACCTTTCTCCACGCACCAACAGGAGAAACGCTTCCACTTGGCCGAGTATGTCGCTCTAGTGGAAGGCTTCCTGCTGCCCAAAAGTACCTCCCGTACCGGGGTGGAGCAGCGCAGTTCAGAACCGGTCAGCCACGCAGGAACCACGCCGCTCGGTGCAGCGACTGCAGGTCCGGGTGACAGAGAGTCCCGTGTTCCTGGGTAATCAGGTCCAGGTGAAGGGGCAGGGGAACTGGGTCGGCTATGGCCAGGTCCAGCAGCATGGGGTACCAATGTTGCCTGGGCCACGCCAGGGCTACCATGATCACGCGAGCCCTGTCCCTGCGCACCTTCAGAAGGACCCTGTGGACCACTGGGAACGGGGGAAACGCGTAGTACAAGTGGGTCGTCCACGGAATAAGGAAGGCATCCGCTATAGACCCGGGCTCCCTGCCCTGAAAGGAGCAGAACGCCTGGCACTTCTTGTTCCCCCCGGACGCGAAGAGGTCCACACGGGGATAACCCCACCTCTGGAAGATTGAGAGGGCGACGTCCGGGCGAAGGGACCACTCGTGTGATAGGAAGGATCTGCTCAGGCGATCCGCCAGCGTGTTCCGTACTCCGGGGAGGAAGGAAGCCGTGAAGTGAATGGAGTGGGCTTCCCCAAAAGTCCCAGAGTCGCATCGCCTCGTGACATAGGGGAGAGGATCTGGTGCCGCCCTGCTTGTTGATATAGTACATGGTCGTCGTGTTGTCGGTAAACACCGCGACACAACGACCTTGAAGCTGGCGACAGAACGTTTGACAAGCAAGGCGGACCGCTCTCAACTCCCGCATGTTGATGTGCATCTTCACCTCCTGCGGGGACCACAGGCCCTGTGTTCTCAGGGTTCCCAGGTGGGCCCCCAGCCGAGATCTGAGGCATCCGTTGTCAGGGACACCGAGGGCTGAGGTGGGTGGAAAGGGAGCCCCGCACACACTACGGACTGGTCTAGCCACCAGCCGAGAGAATCTAACACCCCCTGGGGGATTGTGATCAGCATGTCTAGCGGCTGCCTTGCCGGCCGGTAATGTTCGATGAGCCACAACTGGAGGGGCCTCATGTGGAGCCGAGCGTAACCGGTCACAAATGTGCATGCTGCCATGTGGCCTAACAGGGTTAGACATGTCCGTACTGATGTCAAGGGGGCTGTCCGCAATCGCTGAACGATCGCCGACAATGCCTGGAACCTCGGTAACGGCAGAAGAGCCCTGGCCACGGTGGAGTCCAGGACGGCCCCGATGAACTCCACCTTCTGCGTGGGGATCAGGGTGGACTTGTCCATGTTGATCATGAGGCCCAAGGTAGCAAACAGGCCGGTGATCACGCGGACGTGGCTGCAAACCTGTAGTTCCGACGTGCCCCGAATTAACCAATCGTCTAGGTAAGGGAACACGTGGATACGACTGCGCCGAAGATGTGCCACAACGACTGCCAAGCATTTTGTAAATACCCTCGGGGCCGCAGAAAGGCCAAATGGGAGGACTGCAAATTGGTAGTGAAGGGGGCCCACCACGAATCGAAGGAAACGTCTGTGGTGTGGCCAAATGGCGATCTGAAAATAAGCGTCCTGCATGTCGAGGGCGGCGTACCAGTCTCCCGGATCCAGGGATGGGATAATGGTCCCCAGAGATACCATGCGGAACTTCAACTTCACCAGGTATTTGTTGAGCTCTCGCAGGTCGAGGATAGGCCTGAGGCCTCCCTTGGCCTTGGGGATCAGAAAGTAGCGGGAATAAACCCCCTTGCCTTTCTCGTTTTCCGGAACCGCCTCTATAGCTCCTTTGTTGAGGAGCGTCTGTACCTCCTGTCGAAGGAATTGCTCGTGAGAGCGGTCCCTGAAGAGGGATGAGGAAGGGGGGCGGGAAGGAGGAAGCGATATAAACTGCAGGTGGTATCCCGTCTGCACCGTACGCAAGACCCAGCGGTCCGATGTTATTTGGGTCCACGCCGGAAGGAAAAACGAAAGGCGGTTGGAAAACGGGGGGGGAAGGATCCGTGGGGGAAAACTGTTACTGCGCCCCCGGGCGCACCTTCAAAACGAAGGCTTGGGTCCAGGCGGGGGCTTAGAGGAGCTTTGATTCTGCCCCCCTTGGTTCCCCGAATGCCTACGCCTTCCATTCCTGCCACGGCGCCTATTGAGGTCCTGCCGTTGGCGGAACTGGGGATATGGCCTGCGCTGCTGCTGTGGCCGGAAGGGTCTGCGCTGCGTTCCCGGCGTGTGCATCCCTAGGGAGCGCATAATGACCCGATTGTCTTTGAGACTCTTAAGTCTGGGGTCTGTCTTTTCCGAAAACAGGCCCTGGCCTTCGAACGGGAGGTCCTGGATGGTATGTTGGAGCTCCGGTGGAAGGCCAGAGACCTGCAGCCAGGAGATACGGCGCATCGTTACCCCCGAGGCGAGGGTGCGGGCAGCCGAGTCTGCAGCGTCTAAAGAAGCTTGCAACGAGGTTCGTGCAACCTTCTTGCCCTCGTCCAGAATGGCAACAAATTCTTGGCGGGCGTCTTGTGGCAGCAGCTCTTTGAATTTGTCCGCTGCCACCCACGAGTTAAACGCGTATCTGCTGAGCAGGGCTTGTTGGTTCGAAACCCTGAGCTGCAGGGCCCCAGCCGAGTAGACTTTGCGTCCAAGGAGGTCCATACGTCTGGCCTCCTTGGATTTGGGGGCTGGAGCTTCCTGCCCATGACGCTCCCTGTCGTTCACTGACTGCACCACCAGGGAACACGGTGTCGGGTGGACGTGGAGGTACTCGTAGCCTTTGGAGGGGGCCATGTACTTCCTCTCGACGCCCCTCGCCGTGGGGGGATGGAGGCCGGTGACTGCCAGATTGTATTGGCGTTGGCCTGGATCGTCCTAATGAAGGGTAGGGCGACCCTGGTGGGAGCATCAGACGAGAGGATGGTGACAATCGGGTCCTCGATCTCAGAGACCTCCTCGGCTTGTAGGCTCAGATTCTGAGCTACTCGCCTAAGGAGGTCTTGGTGCGCCCTGAGATCCAGCGGAGGAGGGCTACTGGAGGAGGTGCCAGCCACCACTTCATCAGGGGAGGAGGATGAGGAGACCCCCGGCAAGAAAGTGTCCAATGGGGGGTCTCCCTCGGCCCTCGCCTCTGTCTCAGGAGCCAGAGCGGAGTCTTGCTGCTTGGATCCTTCCTCTCCATCCGGGGAGGGAGGGGGGCGAGACAACGAAGCTTCCGGCACCCTGTGCTCCGCCGTCGCAGGCCTAGCAGGAAGCTGTTGGGGGCCCTGGGCTTGATGGTATGCCCGGGGGTCCAAAACCCCCACTGCTGCGGACCTTGGTCCTGTTGCGGAGGGTCTTGGAATAGTGCCGCCTGCCTGTCGGTGCCCAGCGCATACACGCTGTCTGTCTGTGAAAACACCGACGGCTGCCTAGAAGGCCATGGCGGGGCCGACCCCGGCTGGTAAGGGTCTGCGCGGGTCGGCACCGAAGATGTTCTCGGTGCCGGGGATCGGTACCGGGAGTCATAGCGGTGCCGGGATCGGGACCGGGTTCTGTCTCGGTGCCGGGATCTGGACCGGTACCGGCCGCTGCTTCGGTGCCGGGATCGGGACCTGCCACCGATGCGGTGCCGGGAGGTCGACCGGGACCGGGACCTGCCACCAGCTCGGTGCCGGGAGGTCGACCGGTGCGGCGAGTGACGGCGGGACTGGCTCCTGGAGTCACGGTGCCGGTATCGGCGGCTGGAGTCAGACCGCGACCGTCTGGAGGTCGATCGGCGCCGCGAGTGCGACCGGTACCGCCGAGGGGAGCGGTGCCGGGACTGCGAGCGGCGGTGGGATCTTGATCGACCGTGGCGTCGGGACCTGGATTGCGAGCGAGAGTCCCGAGACGGTGCCGACATCATGGGCTTTCCTCTAGATGCGACCTGCACCGGAGGTACCGGGGGTGGCAGCTGAGTAGACTCCGTTAGGGCAATAAGGTCCCGTGCCGAGGCGAAGGTCTCCGGAGTGGATGGGACCAATAGCTCAACCCCAGATCTTATGGGGGAGCTTGGCGGCACCGGACTCGACGGACCCACCGGGCCCGGAGTCGACGGTGCCGGTGGCGCCACGGCCGATGTCGATGCCGGGCACTCCAATCGGGTCTGCCTGGCTGGAGTAGCAGACGCTGACGGTCTCGTCTCTGCACCCGGTGCCGGAGAAGGTCGGTGCCGGGGAGTCTTCCCGGTGCCGGTGCGCTCCGGTGCCGGCGCCGAGATCACGGCCTGCGAAGCCGCCGGGTCAAGTGCCGCCTCCATGAAGAGAGTCCTGAGTCTTTGGTCTCTCTCCTTTTTTGTCCTGGGCTTAAAAGCCTTGCAGATGCGGCACTTGTCCGATCTGTGCGATTCCCCCAGGCACTTCAGGTACGCGTCGTGGGGGTCGCTGGTAGGCATAGGCTTCTTACAGGCCGCACACTGCTTAAAGCCCGGCGAACCAGGCATGAGCCCGGCGCCGGGTGCCGGGAAGGGCTACAGCCCCCAGCGAACAACTATCTACAATACTATTTACACCTAATTACTTAACTAACTACACTTAGCGATCTAACTAACAACTGTAACAATAACGATAGTTAACAAGGAGAGCTAGGGACGTGGAGGACAGCTATGCCGCGCTCCACAGTTCCAACGACCGACATGGCGGTAAGAAGGAACTGAGGAGCGGGTGGGCCGGCAAGGGTATATATCGAGCGCCATGGCGGCGCCACTCCAGGGGGCGACCTGCCGGCCCACTGGAGTTGCTAGGGTAAAAAGTTTCCGACGAACGTGCACACGCGGCGCACACCTACCTGGAATGGATGTGAGCAATCACTCGAAGAAGAACAGGCAATTATCAAGTGATTCAGCCCCTGCTGTCCAGCCCCAGCACCTGGCAGTCAGAGGCTTTTAGGACACCCAGAGCATGGTGTTGCATCCCTGCCCATCTTGGTGAACAGCAAGTGATGGACCTGTTCTACATGAACTTATCTAATTATTTTTTAAACCCTGTTATACTTTTGGCCTTTACAACTTCTCCTGGCACTGAGTTCCACACAATGCACAGTCAACCTGTGAAGTTCTTTCTTTTGTTTTAAATCTACTGCCTGTCAATTTCATTGTTACATACACCTCAACAACAACTGCATACACAGAGAATAGCCCATTCCCCTGGTGATAGCCTACCGTGCCTTTATCCTGAAGGCACATCATTAGCGTGCAGACATCTCCTGTTGCTTGATGGTTCACCAACATCATGGCTTCATCTTCTGAAACCACTTTAACATCATCTCCCCATTCGACTACTGTTAAAAGAAAAAAAAAAGGTAAGAGTAAAGCTTTCAATCTGATCAAGTTTTTAAAGCTACTAGAAGTCTTACAAATAGAAACCTACATGCTGCATGCCAATTTAAACTGGCACATAACACTGGACAATCATTAGATTAGCAATGCCATTTCCCCAAGCAAAACAGGAACCGAATTTGTAATATTTAATCAGCAAGCACTGTAAAAACAGAAATAATCTACCTGAACACACACACACACACACAGTCTCCTTTTTTTAATATCAGTCACCAGACTATATTCGAGCCTTCAAAACCAACTATAAAACTTTTGATCCATCTTTCAAGTTGAGCTGTCTCCCCTCATTGGATGTAGAAGTGGCACAAAACATCAAATTTTAGTGTCCACATTTGTTTCACCTCCATGTTTATTCTTAAGAAACTGTTCTCGTTAAACAAAAAAAAGCTCTGATAATTTAACATGCTTAATATCCTACGCTACATAAGCTTGCCTACAACTTCTCCAAACTTAAGAAAGTTATTTGTAGGAGAGAAAGTGTGGGTTCAAACAATGAGTTGCTCAAAGAATAGGAACAATTAGTCATTATTTAGTATAGCTGAGACCAAAAATGTGTGTGGCAAGAGCAGTGACCAGATGTCAATCAGCAGCTGTGGTATTCAACATCTACAAGAACAAGCAAAACTACCACAACAGGTCAGAAGGCAGACATCAACATTCTTGACTCGATGGTCACAATATGACTAAACTTAGAAATGAAAGAGACAACCTCCTACAGGAGCACAGAAATGATGAAAATTTTGGTAAAAACTTTGCTCAAATAAGAGACCTTTAAAACACAACACACCGCACACGCGCCTGTTCCCTGAGCAATGAAAGACTTGAGTGAGTAGAATCCCTCCTCAGCTATAAGCCCAGTTACTTAGAGGCAAGGACTACAAAAAGAGAGGAAAGGCAGTAAAGAAGTTCTATTACGTTCAGGAGGAAAATGCTGGATCAAGTGTTTTTTGTTTGGTGGGGACGGGGGTGTTTGTTTTTTTGTTCGTTTGTTTGTTTTTGGCAGGTTTATTCACTCTCTCATGAAGTTCTTACTTGGCTGACCAACATACCAGTTTTTGACATCACTACGAGAGAGAGAGAGATTAGAGTTCACCTCTATCACTCTGTCCTACAGAAGTTTACACCATATCTTTAGTACAACATTGCATGATTGCCATCAACAACAGCTCTCTCAGCCAGTCAGAGAAGGGCTCACCACACAGGTGTCTCAGTAAATTGCACTCTTATTACTCTCCCCCATCCATCATCTGTACAGTAATTGAACTAAGCACAGCAACACAATACCCGCTGAAGACAGGAAGCAGTAGTCAGTGCATAACATGGATTTCCAAGCCCTACCAAAAGTACACCTTTTATGTTTATTTTCTCCTCCTTTGGTTGATAAAGGTCAAAACGTTGATTTAATATACTTAGACTTCTATAAGGCATTTGACTTGGTACCACATGATTTTGAGTTAAAAAACTGTAACGATGTAAAATTAACATGGTTCACACGAAATGGATAAAAAGCTGACTAAATGACAGATCTCAATATGTAATTTTAAATAGAGAATCAAACAGGTGTGATTCTAGTGAGGGTTAGCAGAAATCAGCTTTTGGCCATATGTTATTTAACACTTTATCAATGACTTGGAAGAAAACAAAAATCACTGATAGTTTGCAGAAGACACAAAAATTGGGGGAGTGGTAAATAATGAAGAGGAAAGGTCACCGATATAGAGTCATCTGGACTACTTAATAAGCAGTCAGTATGCAAACAATATGCATTTTAATATGGTTAAACGTAAAATATACATCTAGGAACAAAGAATGCAGGTGATAATTACAGGATGGGGAACTCAATCCCTGGAAGCAGTGACCCTGAAAAAATTTGGGGGTTGTGGTGGATAATCAGCTGGACATGAGCGTTTGAGTGCAATGCTGTCACCAAAAGGGCTAACGCGATCCCTGGATGTATAAACAGGGGAATCTAGAATCGGGGTAGAGAGGTTATATTACCTCTGTATTTGGCACTGGTGTGACTGCTGCTGTAATACTGTATCCATTTCTGGTGCCAACAATTCAAAAGTGATGTTGATAAATTGGAGAGGGTTCAAAGAACAGTCTTGAAAACGATTAAAGGATTAGAAAACATGTCTTACAGAGATAGACTCAAGGAGCTCAATCTTACTTGTTCACTGTCAAAAACCTATATGGGGAACAAATATTTGATAATGGGCTCTTCAAGCCAGCAAAGAAAGGTATAACATGATCCAGTAGCTGTAAATTGAAGCTAGACAAATTCAGAGTGGAAATAAGGTGTATATTTTCTAATAGTGAGGGATATTAACTATTGGAACAATTTACCAAGGGTCGTGGTGGACTCTACATCACTGGCAATTTTTAAATCAAGATTAGATGTTTTTCTAAAAGATACCCTCTAGGAATTATTCTGGGGAAGTTCTATGGCCTGTGTTATACAGGAGGTCAGAATAAATCACCACAATGGTCCCTTCTGGTCTTGGAATTTGTGAATCCTCAGAAATCCAGATAGCACTGCACTCTCAGAATTCAGGAGACTTCCAGAGCTTTTGGTCATATTTGACAGGTACAATATAGTGTTGAATTGAGTCTTGCATACAAAAAGTTAAATTCTACATCTGGACCCCAACTCAACAAATCAGACAACTGATATTGGGAGAAAGATTACTGGTACCATATAACTTCCTCCTGACCTCTGTCCACAGTGAGACGCAACAGATCCTCCTCTATTTGCTTAACGCACATGTGGAAGATTCTACCTATCCCTAACTGGCTCCTTGACCATTTGCAAATTCTCTCTCTCTCACGAATTTTCTCTCTCCCTGAATTAATCCTTCAGGTTATAAACTGAATCCTACTTGGAACAGATTACCTGAACCCAGAATTAGTTTACAGTTCATCTATCATGTACCTATATAGACAAACTAACACACAGTACTGAGAGAGATATATTATCCATATATCTGAGGTTACAGGGAAAATATGATGATTTTAAGTTTCACATGAGAAATACCATAGTATGTGATCCTTTATGAAAGCATAATTTCAGTATGTTTTCACTATGCAGCTAAATTGACAATTTACCAATGCATAAGCTGTGCTTCCGAAGTCTGGCTCCGCTCCCTCTCCCCAAAAATACATTATGCATACGTAAAGTGCATTTTCCACAGGCACCTAACTCTTCCTGTGTCAAACCACTTTTTTCCCCAGATTGCTCAACAAGGGGATTGCCCAACGATGGCCATTTCTTTGTCAAATGTCAATTTTTTAAACTGAAGTCATTTCCACTGTTCAAAATGTTGCAAGATTTATTTAAAAAATTTATTTATTTTTGGGAAATATATCAATATGGCTCGTTCTGAATGCCTATTAAGGGAGCACACCTTCCGTGCAAGCTGAACCACACATTGCATGAGAAATACTTCCTAGGAGGAGTGGTATGTATGCCTCCTTTTCACATTGTACTACTTGATCTTTAGACAATAAATCGGCTAAGCTTGGTTATCTGGTCTCAAAAATATTTTTATTATTGAATTACAAAGACAGTCAGTCAACCAATTGGTTATACTTCAGACAGACTCCACAGTTGTTCACATGGGTCTTGCATGCAGCACCAGATGAGTTTGTTTTTGCCATTTTTTTAAAGGAAAATATAATGGTAAACCCCCATAAAATTGGCAGGGACACCAATCAATGAGGCAGGTGTGGTACAGTACTGACACTACTAACTTTTTTTTTAAAAGTCTAATTGCAAGTTAATGGTGTGTCCCTTTAAACTTCAATGTAATACATACATAGTCCTATCATGGCAGGCACTCCTGCCCTTGTAAACTTTCAGACTGTCAGGACAAGGAAAATGAGTGCATTTTTCTTTAAGGGATGTTTGTGGGATTGCACTCACTTCCATGAATGGAAAAACACAGCTCAAACATCAGGTGTGTGGCAGCAAAACAATGGGATACTGCTGTTCTTCACCATAAAAAGGCAACAGTTCAGTGAGAAACATGTGTCACTGGGGGCTCCTGAACAGCAGCATATGCTCCTCTCCTAATTTCCTCCCATTGCCAAGACACACTGCATCTCAGTGATACTGAATTTAGCAGCTCCAGAAATAAGTCATGTTTACGCAAATGCCAGTTCAGCACAATGATATTATCTGTCCCTCAACACAAGAGGGAGCGGGAAACTTGTCTACCTTTACTAATATGCTAGCTGTCCCTAGCAATTAAACTCAACTGACATAATTAAAAGGAAGAGAACCTCTCGCATGTACACATCAAGCTTACTTTATCTGCATACATAACTGTTATTCTTGTTTCAAAAGAAAAGTTTTACATTTCAAATGCCTGACTTCTTCAGTGCTTATTTACCTGGTTATTAAACAAGATGATGACAAAGTTAAAAAGCGGTCTCATTTTTTCTCCTGCCTTTGGGCAACCTTTTAGTTTACTACATATTTCTGTATACTTGGACTTCCATCTGCCAAGTTTCACATTCAAGTTTCACTACCCATACAAAGCTAGAGGCCAAAGACTTCAGAGCAATCTCCTGCAACACTAGCTACTAGTAAACCTATGACCATATATCCAGTTTCCTTTCCTCGGTGCTATCAGAAAGAAAGAGCTGGTCATGGGAGGCAAAAATTTGAAGAACATCAAGAATGATGGACACCATTAGGCAAAAAGAGAAAAATTTTGCGCAACCATCTGAACAATATCTGTTGACTATGTCCTTTGAGTCTGAGATTTGCCATATCCTGAAGAAACCTGAGGGAGGTGAGATGGTACAGGAAACCTGGCTTTTCTCTACTGAAGAGACTGGGAGTTTTGGGGAAATGTTCTTTTTTGCCTAGGAAAAAGTATACAAAATATCTAATCCCAACAAAAACAGGAATATACTTGGAACGTCTCGTACTCAATGTTCCAAACACTTCACTGTATTTGAACAGTTCTATTTCAGTGGGAATTCAGAGCTAGGACAATGCACGTAGAATCTTAAGTGGCTTATGGCGGTGTTACACTGTAGTTACATATGTGCAGTGATAAGATGCATCTCTTCTCCTAAAGCAGTTTCTCTCAAACTGGGGTCCACAGGCCCCGCTGATCAACTCCTCCCCGTCCATTCCAGTGCCTCCTGCATGTTGGGGGAACAGCTGTTCAGTGGCAGGCAGGAGCGCTGGGACGGAGCGGGAGGAGCAGGGACACGGAGTGCTCAGGGGAGGGGGCTGAATCATGTCCACTGGCCCTGCTGCTCAACTTCCCCCCTCCCTCCCAGTGCTATCTGAACGCAGGGGGAACAGCTGTTCAGTGACATGCTGAAGGGACTAGGAGGGAGAGAGGGAGGGGAAGGAGTGGGGAGAGGCCGTGCTCAGGGGAGGTGGCAAAAAGTGGTGAGGAAGAGAAGGGGCAGGGGTGGAGCAGAGGCAGGAAGAGGTGGGACGAGGCCTGAGCGGGTGGGTCTAGGGGTCCAGGAAAAATTATAAATCAAAATTGGGGTCCTTGGGTTGTTAAAGTTTGAGAACCATAGTCCTAAAGCAGGGGTAGGAAAACCATGGCCCAGGGGACTGAATGACTCACAAGAATGAACAGCAAAAGATACTGGAGTAATTTTTTTTTTTAAAGTATGCAGAGTAACCTCAATTATCCAGATATTTTAAGGACATACCTGCCACCTTCAGGTTACAGAGCACCATCAAGTTTTGTAATCTGTGCATAGGGTTTCACCAACCTCAAGCATAGACTCCAAAGCCATCTGGCTGGCTCCCCTGCTTATGAACAGCCAGCTTAGGACAGATTCCTGAAGGCGTACATACCTGGGACAAAGGGGATGAGAGAAGGTGTCCCAGAAACTCTGTTCCAAGGACTTGATCCTGCACCATTCAAGTCTATGGGAAATTTTCCTACTTAGTTGAATGGAGGCCAGAGCAAGCTCATAAATCCATAAGGCTAAGATTTTTTCAGTGATATTATTAATAAAAAGAAGTCACGGACAGGTCACAGGCAATAAAGAAAAAAATTCATGGAACCCAGTGAGCTGTCCCTGACTTTTACTAAAAATATCCATCACAAAATGGGGAGCCACTAGGCAGTTGCAGGGGCCTGGTTGGGAGCTCCGGGGACCCTCATTCTCCTGCCACCCAAGGGGACCCGCGAACTGCAGGGTACCCCCACCGCCTGTGGGCTAAAGTCATGAAGATCTTCAGAAGTTATGAATTCTGTGATTTCCACAAGCTTCATGATAAAATCATAGCCTTACCCACAAGCACTGAGCTGCAGGCAGCTTTTGAGGCCTCTCTGCTGCTCCTTCACCCGAGCATTATGCCTTTATTATCTGAAGCCTAATTATGTCAGCAATAAGTGGGGACCTGGCCCTGTTTCAGTTAAATGAGATTTCATTATACTAATTTTCAGACAGCAATTTTAAACTCATGGTGAATTTAATGCTGATTAAACTTGCCAGATTAAGACTTTTGGATATTGAAATCTTCTACCCAAAAAAAAAAAAAACAAAAAAACAAAAAAAACAAAAAAAAAAAAAAAAAAAAACCACAAACAACATGGTTAGAAGCACAAAAAGCTTTACCTACAGCTACCTCAATTCTGGCCTGGAAGGGCCATATCAGGGAGCAGAAGGGTAGCTGAGCGTCCATGTACAGGACGCCCAGAGCTCCAAATTCAGATTTTGGATCACACAGTTTTGCATCAGAGTTTGCAAGAACAACTAGTACATACAACTGTAGGGAAGTGAGCCTCAAGAGAAAGAATGAAGCTTCAAAGACAGCATGCCAGTAAGAAAAAGATTAAAGTATAAGAAAGGGAGAAGCAAATCTATCTAAGATTCATAAAGCAAAAAGGCTCAATATCCACCCATGTCCTTAGCATCACTAATAGCACTTTCATAAGCACAGTCCAAAATTAGACCACATTTTCTCAAAATCCTACAGATTACTGAGCTTTCTATGAACAACTCTTGTTTAGAGCCATTAGAACAATTAAAAAAAATACATTTTTTTCCCAAATTTATGGCTGAAATATTGAGCTTTGCTCTCCGGTTCTGCGACCAGAATAGCAGTAGACATTTCTAAGAATGCTTTGCAACTTTATAAAACATGATTAAACACATTTGGAGAGAGAAAGAATTAAAAAGCTTTGAGAGGTACCCAATCTATTCACATGTAGTGAATTCATACCAACGTAAAGATTGTTTATACATTTTATACTCTTTGGCATGCCTCTTCAGAGAGGAGATTCAGAAATCTAGACATTGTTTGCCAGGGATCAACTATGTGAATTAAGGCATAGCACCGTTAACCAATATCCATGAACTCATTTGCGTATTTGCTTTCATTTTTAACTGAAAATTTGTTTAATTTTCTACTCCTGCTCTCTCAGTACAGTATTAGGCCACGTCTATACTGCACAGCTTACAATGGCACAGCCATGCCACTAAAGCCTTGCCACTGTAAGGCACACAGTTTAGCCGCTCTTTGTCGGCAGGGGAGAACTCTCATGCTGACAAAAGTAAAACCACCCCAATGAGGGGCAGTAACTTAGTTGGCAGAAGCACACCTGCCACCGACAAAGCACTGTCCACACCAGCACTTTTCAAATCGGTAAAATTTTTGTTGATCAGTGGGGGGAGGGGGGGTGAATGTTTTTCACATCCCTGAGCGACTAAAGTTTTAACAAAAAAAGTGCAGTGTAGACATAGCACTAATTGCTCTGCTACAGTGGCAGCCTGCTATTAGAGTCAAAATAAATAATTTTATAGGCATTTGGATGCCTTTCAGTCCTGAGGAAACATCTAAGTTTATTATTTTTAAACCGACACACACATATATCCCTTTGGGGTGAGGTAAGAGAGGGGGAGATGATGAGGGAAGTCTCCTACCAGAAGCCACTACAAGACACGCAGAGAGGAACACAGATACAGTGCATTTCTCCCTCCTGATTGCAGTCTCACCCAAATCGCAAAAATTGCCATGCTAAGTCCACAAATAAAGTTACAGAGCCCACAATAAATAGTTCTAGGGTAGAAGGATCTTAAAGCTCCTGTTTCCTTCAGGGGAGGGCTCTCTGTTTTGGAAGGGCGACATGCTGCCACCCCCAAACATTCAAAAATCATAAGTTGGGCCACAAAAATCATGCGATTGGCTTCAGTTATGAGATATTTAAATAATAAATTTGGGGTTCAATTTATCTGCCTCCTGGATTTTGAGCCTCTAGGGTGCATTCAGGTCATGCTGTCAAGCTTTTCTCTGCAAACATGAGGGCTAAGACATTTAGCTTTAAGTGAATTTCTCAAGCAGTCACACAAATCCAGTAATTGGTGCTTTAAAACAAAAAAAGTATTTCAAGACTTGCAACAACAAAAAAAGTTGTGAGTTGGAAAGACTGAAAATAAAGTAGTATTGTGTATTTTTATTATCAGGGTCCTGTAAATACACTCAACCTATGCAAATTTTCAGCCATAAAAATCAAAAGCATAAAAACAATAAGTATGTTTTGCTTCCCTTCTGACATCAGAAAGTTGTTCTAAGCCTCAGAACCCCAAAATTTAATGAATTACTAAATTTAATACATTCCTCTCTGAATTCTAACATTATGTTTTATTATAATGCAGTATTATACAGAGTCTGGTACCATCCAGAGTGGCTGGTCAAACCTTGCTTCAGCTACACCAGCGAAATACAGTTGGTAAACAATTATTTGCCCTTTGTTATTGACATCTTTGAGAGACAGAAATAGGAATTCTGGGAATGGTGGCAGAGGTTAGTTAGAAATAAAACAAATGATAAGCAACTGTGATATGCCAGGATACTATCCAGCTTGTTGAGCAGCTGTGTTACCCCTGTCCTGCAATCTTGGGTGTCTTACAATGACTTGCTGTAGAGTAGCTCCCACCTGGGATGCTCAAAAACAGTCTTCCAGCCTGCAAGCCACAGTGAGTGTCTGTGTGTAACTGCAGGCTGCCAGCCACACACGAGTTACACTCTAGCTCTCACCTGCCTTGGTGTCACGGAGTCCCCGGGCGATGCTCTGGAACTGCTCCCCACCAAGCCAGGCAGGACTTTGGGGAGCCTCCTCTCCCTCGGAGCAGACTTGTTCAGGGCAAGAAGCTCACGTCTTCACCTCCTGCGTCTCTCCTTGGAGCATTCAGCATCCTCTGCCCCTCCGTGCGCTTCCCACAGCGAGCCCACCTCAGTGGGGTCCTGGGGAAGCCACCGGGTCCTGCACCCCCACTTTGCAGTCAGACATGACTCTTAGCCAGCCAGTAAAGCAGAGGTTTATTCGATGACAGGAACAGGGTCTAAAACAGAGCTTGTAGGTACAGAGAACCGGACCCCTCGGCCGGGTCCATTCTGGGGGTCAGTGAGCCAGACCCCCACGTCTGCCCTCCGCCAGCTCCAGACTAACAACCCCTCCCAGCCCCTACTCTCTGCTCAGCTCCTTTCCCGGGCCAGGAGGTCACCTGATCCCTTTGTCTCCAACACCTTCAGCTGGCACCTTTGCAGAGGAGGGGCCCAGGCCATCAGCTGCTAGGAGACAGAGTGCCAGGCATTTAGGTGCACTGGCCCTTTGCTCTGCCAGATACTTAAGAACTGCCATGGGGACACTGAGGCACCAACACAGTATTCAGAGCAAACATTAAGAACATTCCCAGTTCGTCACACTTGGGTATGCTGCAGAGTGACACCGCCCCCCTCTCCCCCAACACACCCTCAGTCTTAGATTTTCCTCTAGAAATGTATGTCTTGTACTGCCCAGCCCTCTCCTGGACAACACATTTTTATTATAGTCTTTATTTCTTTAAAAAAAAGAACATACACACAACTTGTCACCCCAAATGGAGTTTCCCAGACTCTTCAAATTTTCAACACACTGGATTAGATATAAATAATAAAACAAGTTTATTAACTACAAAGAGATTACTTTTACTCATTTACAATCTAAGAGACATAAAAGTCAGAAATGGTTACAAGAAAAATCAAGACTTTCTTAAACACTTGACAAACTATCAGATTCAAGCAAAAATTTCTTACCACACGCTTTGAGCAGTCTTACTAATCAAACCCTGTAGAGATCAGGAACCCTTCTTCCAGAGTCCAACAAATGCGTCCTTTATCAGTACAGGTGCACTGAATGCAATTGGCAGGGAGAGGCAGAGTATCCCTTAAGGTATTTGTCCCTCCCTTATTACAGTTTCAGTCCCCCTCTTGAAAAACATTTCTAGCTGTGCACCAGTAGACAAAAAGTCTATGTGGAAAGATGTTCCCTGCTTTTTTCCCCTCAACTGTTTGAGCTTCCTTTGTTTCCCTTCCTGCAGGATTACTCCGTTCACTGCTTAAATGAAAATTAAGACAAGTCCACATTTCTTTGTTTAGGACAGACCTGTTTGCCAACCTCAGTTTGAGCAAGGAAGTGGGGTTTGGAAGATGTGTTATCATCATACAGGGAAATCTTGTATATTGCCACACATGTTAATTAGGACAATACTGACCAGCAAATTATGAGTTTTCGAATGATACTTTACAAGACCTGCCTTGTACAAAGATTATTACAACACTGTATAGGGTGTGAATACAGGGGTATATTCTGTCACAGCAGCTCATTGATTTCAAGGTTTCCATAATCACTGTGTAAGACCTGGTCAGTTTGGACCCTCACCTCTAAATACATATCCATATTTTCAGGAACTCTGGAAGGCAATTGCCTGCAGTTTGGGCTACATAATATGCCTAGATCTTGTAAAAACACATGTGTAAATGTATGGTAGAGACAGTTATTAGTTTTAAAAAGTACATTTGTCTGTGCAAATTAATAGACTTGCTCCGTGTTGTGAAAACAGAAATAACCTGATTATATCCTGTTTTAGATAACAATCAGTGTTCCACAGTAATTAAGAAAACATTTCCAAATTAGAAGGCATTAAAAATACTAACTGAAAGAAAAGCAATAGCTTCTTCTGTCACACCCCTTCCCTCCAATTGTCTTTGAGGTTACAGGAATTCCTAGCTAATGGCACAGAAGGCATCACATACTGTCCAGCTACAGGCAAGGCAAACATACATTGACTGAAAGGAAAATGAACATACTCCTGAGAGGAAAGGGAGGAGCAAGAAGTGAGGTTCTTAAAATGCAGCTTCACATATTAAAAAGTTTACCATTTTACTTATAGTTCTAAGAACATACCCAGGGCCCCACCAATTTCACAGCCATGAAAAACCTGTCACAAACTGTGAAATAAGCCCTTCCCTGTGGAATCCAGTGTCCCTTGATCCTAGGAGCACTCCAGCAAAGGGGGCTCCTAGCTCTGGCTGGGCTGGGGACGGACAGGACTTACCCAAGAGCAGCCTTGCAGGGAAAGAGCATCTCTCCCGACTGCAGATAACTTTGCAACACCCTCCTCCCCAAAGGCAGCAGAGAAGTGAGGGTGGCAATTCCTTGACCCCCCTACAACAGGTTTGTGACACACACACCCCACAATCCCCTTATGGGTTGGGACCCCCATGGTTACAACACCGAAATTTCAGATTTAAATATCTGAAAATGTGAAATTTATCAAATTTCAAATCCTATGGCTGTGAAATTGACCATAAATCGACCATGATTTTGGTGGGGCTCTAGAGAAAAACTTTTAATAAGAACTTCAGATACTGTGAGTATCTCTACCATTCATTCCAGCATCTGCAACATAAAAGTCATTCTAGAGACATTGGAGAGACAAAGTGGATGACAAAATATCTTTATTGGACCAATTTCTGGTGGTGAGAGAGACAAGCTTTTGAGCTTACATAGACCTGAAGAAGAGCTCTGTGTAAGCTCAAAAGCTTGTCTCTCTCGCCACCAAAGTTAGTTCAATAAAAAGTAGTTCCTCACACACCTGGCCTCTCTAATATCCTGAGATCAACACGACTACAAACGCTGCATAAAAGTCTAAGGACATGACATACAAAGCAAAGATTCAACTACTAAAGAACATATTTATAATTAACTCAATTCAGTATTATTGCAACAACTCCAAATTATACTATTGGTTAATTTTCCCTCCCTCCATCAATACCCTATTAAGTCTCTGTCTTCATAGAATCACAGAAGACAGAGACAGTCTCTTCAGCAATGAAGGCATGTTTACCACTATACATTTTCTTAATGACTTATATCAAGTTTGATTTTAAAATGTCCCACTGAGCTTCCATCCCTTCCCCAGGAAGACTACTGCATACCCTTAAACATCTCATTTTCTTGATATTCAACTTACATTTTCTTTCTATTTTCATCCCATTACCCCTAGTTTAGCTTCCTTTCACCTCCATTATTGGAGTTTATTAAGTCAGTCAGTCTTAAAATTACTCCTCCACTGCCTCAGGTGGTTGCGACGGCATCCCCAGGGTACAACCTGGAATTGGGGTAACACTGTGTCCCCTTAACTCTCCAGCCTGGGCTGTCTCTCACAATGCTTTACTAGTGACAAGCAGCAAACCTCTCTGGGCCCCGTTATCACTTAGGACAACGGCATATGGAGCCCCACATCAAGCTAAATTGTAGGAAAAGGCATCAGCAAACCTCCCACGCCACCAGCCTGGGACCCCAGGAATACACCGTCTTGTACTGCTCCAGACCCTTTCTTGAGCAATGCACGTTTATTAATTGGTTCACCACTTTGTCAAAGGAAAGCAGCCATGCACTAACCTTTGTAACCTGAGCCAATTTCCCAAACACTTCAGACAAACTCACCAGTAACAATAAAACATTAAAATAAGTTTACTGAATACAGAGAGAGAGATTTTAAGTGATAAGTGGTAGGCACAAACGGTCAGAGATAGTTCCTAAAGAAAATAAAAAGTACGCACGCAGTCTAAATCCTGAACCTTTTTAGACTAAGCAGTATTTGGACAAAGCGATTTTTCCTCACCCCACTGGATGTTGCAGGTAGGTTACAGTCCTTAATACAGAGGCTTTCCCTTTAAGCCTGGGACCAGCCTCCTCAGTTCAAGTCTTTGTCTTCCCAGCATTCTTACTGCTTCCAGCATAGGTGGGAGAGGAGAAAAGTAAAGAAAGGTACGATGCCCCTGTCCCTTACTTTATACTCTTAGTCCATGTCCCTGGACAGAAACTAGTCCAGGCACGCCTGGGGGCCTTGCTGAGTCACAGGGCTGAGAATCCCCATTGTGTGGTGCTTCCCCTTGTTTATAGCTCCCCTGCTGATTAGTGGTCATCTAACACCCACCTGGATGTGGTTCACCTCCTTTACTGTCACTGGAGAACTAGCAGAGGACAACTCACAATTTTACAACATATTTCAATAATAACCATACAGCAAAACCTCCTAACTTCATACATTCCAACGATATACATATTTTGATAGAACAATGGGTTTCAACATATCATGACGTTTCATATGACATCTTATATGGCATGTTTTGTATGAAATATCACAGCCAAATATGAATGATGAATATGGGAATCACAGGGTGCTACTTTGAGGTACGGTGCGTCACAGTGGTCACTTGCAAACTATCACAATCAGGATGGATAAAAATCAATTTTTTTAAATGAAAAAAATCCCATTCAATTACATCACATGAAGGCAGACAACTAAATATTAACATTTTAGAAGTGCTTGTATACAAACTCTGGAAGTTTAAGTATTAAACTAGTTCCTGGTATTAAATGAGGATATTGATATAACAGGCATCACAGAAACTTGGTGGAATGATGATACTCTACCAATGTGGTATGGTATTACAAGATGCCAAATATATAGGAATGACAAAATAGGTTGCACTAGTGGGGGAGTGGCATTATAAGTGAAGGAAACCATAGACTCAAAGTAAAAATCTTAAATGAATCTAACTGTACCACAGAATCTCTATGGATAGAAATTCCATGCTTGAAAAGTAATAGTATAGCAGTAGCAATACATTATCAACCATCTGACCAGGATGGCATCGTGACTGTGAAATGTTCTGGGAGATTAAAGAAGCTACAAAACCAGAAAACCCAATAATAATGGGGGAGTTCAACTATCCCCATTTTGACTGGGTACATGTCACCTCAGGATGGGATGCGGAGATAAAATTTCTAGACACCACTAATGATTGCTTCTTGGAGCAGCTAAGTCCAGGAATCCACAAGGGGAGATGCAATTCCTGATTTAGTCCTAAGTGAAGCACAAAATTTGGTCCAATAGGTGAATATAGCTGAACCACTTAGAAATAATGACCATAATGTAATTAAATGCAACATCTTTGAGGGAGGGAGGAAATGCCAAAGAAGCCCACTACAGCAGCATTTAACTTCAAAAAAAGGAAAATACACAAATGAGGAAGCTAGTTAAATAGAAATTAAAAAGAACAGTCACAAGGGTGAAATGATTGCACGCTGCATGGAAACTATTTAAAATCATCATAAATAGAGGCTCAAACTAAACATATACCCCAAGTAAAAGTAAGAGGACCAACAAAATGTCACCATGGCTCTAAACAGTAAAGTAAGAGAGGTGGTTACAGGAAAAAAGGCATTCTTTAAAAATTGGAGGTCAAATCCTACCGAGGAAAATAGGAAGGAGCATAAACCCCAGCAAGTTAAGGATAATTAGGCAAGCCAAAAAAAGAATTTGAAGACCAATGAGGGAGTTGGGGGAACTATCCACATTGATGCCAAGATCTTTCTTGAGTGGTAACAGCTAATTTAGACCCCATTGTTTTATATGTATAGTTGGGATTGTTTTCCAATGTGCATTACTTTGCACTTATCAATATTGAATTTCATCTGCCATTTTGTTGCCTAGTCACCCAGTTTTGAGAGATCCCTTTGTAGTGTTTCACAGTCTTCCTGGGACTTCACTATCTTTAGTTTTGTATCATCTGCAAAATTTTGCCACCTCACTGTTTGCCACTTTTTCCAGATCATTTATGAATATGTTGAATAGGACTGGTCCCAGTACAGACCCCTGGAGGACACCAATATTTACCTCTCTCCATTCTGAATACTGACCGACCATTTATTCTGACCTTTGTTTCCTATCTTTTAACCAGTTACCAATCCATGAGAGGACCTTCTCTCGTATCCCATAACAGCTTACCTTGCTTAAGAGCCTTTGCTGAGGGACCTTGTGAAAGGCTTTCAGAAAAGTCCAAGTAAATGATACCAAATGACTCACCCTTGTTCAAATGCTTGTTGACTCTCTCAAAGAATTCTAATAGATTGGTGAGGCACGATTTCTCTTCATCAAAGCCTTGTTGATTCTTCCCCAAAGTATCGTGTTCATCTGTGTCTGATAATCTGTTCTTTACCATAGTTTCATCCAATTTGCCTGGTACTGAAGTTAGGCTTTCTGGCCTCCAGTTGCCAGGATTGCCTCTGGAGCCTTTTAAAAAAATTAGCTTTACATTACATTAATTTCAAAAAGGGCTCTAGAGGTACTCCTGGCAACTGACTTCAATACTGTGCAAACCAGTTGAAACTACAGTAAAGAACAACATGGTTTTTGTAAAGTGAAATCATGCCTCACCAATCTACTAGAATTCTTTATGGGGAATCAACAAGCACATAGAGAAGGGGGATCCAGTGAATGTAGTTTGACAATGTATACCCTGGGGGGGCATCCTGGAACCCCAATATTCATCATTTTTATATAATGGTGATCTTACATATAAAGTGTGCCTTGTAAGGTTATGATCTGCTGAAGGTAATTTCTCTATCCATATATGTACATCACTGATGCATATGAAGTTATGAGAATTGTGTTGAGTGGTTGTCACTAAAACCTGCTATAAAAGTTGGGGAATCAGCCAGATATTAGCTCCCCAGAGGCAACAGCAAGGAAAGTAACCAGCACCCAGGTGGGGTATCAATGAACCCATCAACGACCATTGTCCAGCAAGGGAGCTACAACCCAATGATTCACCTGCATGAGGCCACACCACGGGAATTGCTCAACCTTGCCTGGAGGCTCAGCAATGCCCCCAGACATACCTGGACTTGTGTTTTCCAAGCACATGGACTGAGGGTATAAAACAGACATAGTGGACACATACTTAGCCCTTCTCCCTGCCCCCAACCTATGCTTCAAACAACTAAGACACTGAGAAGACGACAAGACGCCAACAGAGGAGATTTCACCCTTGAAATCTAGGCCAATCTGTATACTAAGGACTACAATATCCAGTTGAGTAAGAAAAACTGCTTAATCTAGGTTGCCCAGTCTAATAGGATTGAGAGTTTAAACTGTGTGGTTATATTTTATTGCTTTTGGTTACTAACTGACTTTTTGCCTATCACTTAATATCACTTAAACTCCACGTTTAATAGTGAATAAATTTTGTTTTACTGTTTATCTTTACCAGTGACTTTGTATGAAGTGTGTGGTAAATCTGCTCATGTCTGACAAAGGCTGGTGTTTGTACACCTTCCATTACTGAAGTGGTGAACCAATTAATAAATCTGCATTGCTCGTCTTGAGCAGTGCGAGACCGTATCGCTAGGTGTGGGGCTCCACATGCTGTTGTGCTGAGTGATCACAGCGCCTGGAGGGGTCTGCTGCTGGTCACTAATAAGGCACTGTGAGAGACAGCCCAGGCTGGAGAGAGTTCAGGGAGCACAGAGGTCCCACAGTCCCAGGCTGCACCCCAGGGGGATCCCGTCACAATAGCGTACTTAGATTTTCAGAAAGCCGTTGATGGAGGTCCCTCACCAAAGACTCTTAAGCAAAGTACGTAGCCTGGGATAAGAGAGAAGGTGCTTTCATGGATCAGTAACTGGTTAAAAGATAAGGAATAAAGGACAGGAAAAAACGGTAAATTTTCACAATGGAAAGTGGGAAATAGCGATGTCCCCCAAGGATCTGTACTAAGACCAGTCCTGTTCAACATATTCATAAGTTATCTGGGAGAGAGGGTGAAAAGAGGTGGCAAAATTTGCCGACAGTACTAAATTACTCAAGATACTCAAGTTCAAAGCTGATTGAAAAGAGTTACAAAGGGATTCCACTAAATGAGGGAATGAGCAGCAAAACAGCAGGTGAAATTCATGGTGTAGCAGCCCTAAGCCTATGCTCAAACATGGCGTCTGTATGGCCAACTGTCGGTCAAAAGGTCACATTGGTACCGTGTGCAACACCGTAGTGCGGTGTGCAACATTATGGTGCTGTGTGCATTCTCCCGCTCTTTCTGCCTGGTCACCTAGGCTAGTGCCTTGTGCAAAAATACCAGTGTACCATGTGCATAAGGGTAGTGTGCCGTGTGCAGATCCTGTTTACATGGAGGGCTCCAGCTCGGAACCTGTAAGGCGAAGGAGATAGGGACCAATCAGATGCTGACACGAGTAAGAGAGCTTTCAAATAAAACCATGTCTCACACCAAGATCTGGAGAAGTATCTGCATGTTAGCTGGAAGACTTGGATCCTCCTTCCAGTTAGAAGGGTCTCCTGCGGATTTAGCCGGCTCGGGTCGGGTAGGATTAATTCCCAACAATTCGTCATGCTCCCGGTGTCTGTACTGCTGGTCAGCTGCGCCTGGAGTGCGGTATTTGTATTCTAATTTCTGTAACATTCTGTTTGCTTAGCCTCTTCCCTTTTTTCTCCCTTACTTGGTACCAAGTTGTGTATATAGTATACGAGAGTTAAATTGTTGTATTGATTGCTATTGTGGTTAATTGTTGTACTTTACAACATTTGGTTAATGTATATAGTTTACTCAGTTTGGTGTATCTGCTCTAATTTCTGGTGAGCAGTTAATCACCGATCATTTGGTTTCCTGTTGTTGGTTGTAAATAGATTGTTTCAAGTTGTGTAAATATTCTCATTCTAATAGTATTGTTAGTTGGTAAAAGCGCTCCTCTCCAACCCAAGTTGCAACTTATTCCTCATCAATAAATGGCCACGTGGCTTTGAACTTTCAGTCTGTCACGTTTTGATTTTCCTCACTCGATCAAAAACTTACTCGAACCTGTACTGGTCTCAGATACATGGCACATTAAAAAACGTAATCACAACTATACATACAAAATGATGTGTCTAAATTAACCGTTACCATTCAAGAGAGATCTTGGAATCAACATGGACAGTTCTCTGAAAATATCTACTCAGTGTGCAGCAGCAGCAGTCAAAAAAGCTAACAATGCTGGGAAGCATTAGGAAACAGACAATAAGATATAAAATATCATAATGGCACTATATAAATCCATGATACACTCATATCTGGAATACTGCATGCGTTTCTGGTACCCCAGTCTCAAAAAATACATCAGACATGGAAAAGGTGCAGAGAAGGGCAATACAAATTATTATGGAATAGTTGGG
Source organism: Gopherus evgoodei (assembly GCF_007399415.2). Taxonomy (NCBI): domain Eukaryota; kingdom Metazoa; phylum Chordata; order Testudines; family Testudinidae; genus Gopherus; species Gopherus evgoodei. The sequence goes on along the minus strand of NC_044324.1, from coordinate 180,467,821 downwards.
TATGGAACAGCTTCCATAAGAGGAGATATTAAAAGGACTGGGATTGTTCATCTTAGAAAAAGACATGACTAAAGGGGGAGGGAAGGTAGGAGATCCATTAAAAAAAAAATCACAAATGATGTGGAATAAATGAATAGAAGTGTTATTTACCCCTTTACATAAAACACAAGAACTAAGTAAGCATCACTCAATGAAATAAATAGGCAGCAGGTTTAAAAACAAAACATAAGGAAGTATATTTTCCACACAATGCACAGTCAACCTGTGGAACTCCTTACCAGGGGATGTTGTGAAGACCAAAAGTGTAATGAGGTTCAGAAAAAAAAAAAAAGTTAAATAAGTTAATGGATGAAAAGTCCAACAACGGCTATTAGCCAAGATGGTCAGGGATGCAACCCCCACACTCTGGGTGTACCTAAGTCTCTGACTGCCAGAATTTGGGACTGGATGACAGGGATGAATCACTCTACTTGCCTTGTTCTGTTCACTCCTTCTGAAGTATCTGGCCACTGACAGAAGACAGGATACTGAGCTAGATGGACCACTGGTCCGGCCCAGTATGGCAATTCTTATACAAAATGCTTTGAACCCTCTACTTCAATAGCCAACTGTCAAATTTGGTTAATAATGTTGAGGACCCCTTTGGAAAAAAAAAAAAATCTTTGACATCTACAGATAAAGTATTTTTAGCCATACTTCTCATGTGTGAAAAGTACGGCACAGAAGTTCAGTGACTTGAACTGTGGCCTAGTGAACTGGACATTGATAAACACAAAGTTGAGGTCTATTCTTGATTCTGCTACTTCGCCAAATATTCTTTACACTTTTTACCAATATTTACAGTAACACACATGAAAACATAGCTAGACAGTTAATGTGCCTAAAATGTCAAGTGAATCTCGCATGAAACAGGATTCTGCAGAAGCCATTTTTAACCTAAATACTACGTTTCATGCCTAAAATGTAACTGATGACCACGCTATAGCATTTCATATTTTTAAAATTGTTCTCACTTATCTACTTAAAAATATACAGCAAAAGATGTACAAAAAATACTGGGAAATTCAAGAAACAAGAATTTTGCTTCAAATACCAATTAAAATTACTAAGTGACAAAAATGTACTTAGCACATCATTTACCAAAGCTAAGCATGTAAGCAAGCTCATCCCACACAACATACACTTTCACCAAGTATAAAGAAATGCATGTTTTACTACAAATGCCTTGAATCTGACTCTAAGTAAATATTGTAAAAATAAAAATGTCCTTTCCAGAAGCAGTGTGTGCTATATGTGGAGATTACTAAACTCTTTGAGGGTCAGGACTGTCTTCCTATATATTTGTACAGCTATCAAAATGGCACCTTGTACCCAATTGGAGCAATATAAATTAGTAACCCTAATATTATATGTATTTTAATAAGGAAGTGTATAACATTACTTTAAAGAAACAGTAGTAATGGAATACTTGACTTCAAAATTCTTATTTTCAATTGCTAAAGTAACTGATTATTTCCCACTAAATACCATCACTTAAGGGGAAAAATGCATTAAAAATCCTCACAACGATCAGTAGGTCAGAACTAAGGTTGCTTTGTGAAGAAATATGTATTTCTTTAAACTTGAAAAGCATATAGCACTTATGTAGACAATGAGAGATTTATGCTGTCCTTTACCAGTCATTTCCTCCTTTTTAAAAAGTGTTTGAGGGCTAGCCTACACTAGTCCACGAGAGGCGTAGCTCCCACCACTGGTGCACTGTTTACAGTGGTGCTTTACACCGTTGAAACTTGCTGCACTCAGAGGGGGTGTTTTTTCATACCCCTGAGCAAGAAAATTGCAGTACCGTAAAGTGCCAGTGCAGACAAGCCCTGAGTTTTATAAACTATGTGACAGGCTGAGCAACGTTATATGGGGTTTGAAGTGAAGTTTATTTTTGGAATACACACAGAGTATATAAAAGTTTCTACTCATGTGCTTTTAACTTCACTACAAACCTATTTTTATGACTAGTTTGGAATTAACTAAACTAGATATAAAATTTAAATGTATGATTTTTTTTGTCTCATTCTTCAATCATGAATGATATTGGCCGAATCCAAAGTATGCGGAGTAGAAAGCTGTTGTTAAGGAAGATACTTAAAGGCTTATGGAGAAAGAATGGTAAACATGTTAGAAGACACATCATGTGGACTGTTTCAATAAGTAGCAAGTCGTTTCTCTGTTATACAAAGGATTCTTTGGAATTGCTTAGTACTTGGTCAATTCAACAGCTATCTATGTGCTACTGAAAGATCAGTTTCAGATGTATTGGAAGTCAAGTGTCTTTGTAAGTAGTTTTGGGACTGCCACCTGAACATCAGTCTCTAAAATAAAAAAAGCTGTGTTGACAGACTACACTTCCAAGAGCATCTACTACTCTTAAGTCAAAACCCTGCCATTTCTGCTCTGAAAGCTTTCTTTGATGCACTCACAGACGACATTACGGAAAGCATCAGTTCGAGAAAGACAGAATATCTTAATCCTGGTGGGTCATCTTTTTAACAGCTAATATTACCAAAATCAGGTCAAATTAACATATGTCCAGCTTCGGTTACACCCATCAATTTATTTCAGAGAATTCCATCAGCATCCCTGAGAACAGATTATGTCCTTTTGTCTGGTAAGTGAAGATTGATACTGGCAGAAACTGAACCAGAAATCCAGAACAGAAAGGTTCCTAAGGGAATAAAACAACAAGAAATTACTGTATTAAGTGATAAAAACTAAAAGCATGGAACCACAGTATTTTCTGTGCTAATTTCATCTTGGTTTTGGCAGTGATTTAGCCTAAAAACAGTTGAACTGGCTCAAGTTAGCGAATATTACCACCACCAGGGCTTAAAAGGTTTTTTCAGATATTATGGATGTACTTGTTACCTAGTGGGTCATTTTCTAATGACCCAATACATTTTGAGAGACTTAGGTCCTCATTTTTTCCTGTATCCTGGAGATAGTTTAAATTATACTAGACATGTCATGTTAGATGCTAGTAGTCTTGGCCACAAAAAGCATGAAGGTGACTTTTGGAAAAATATCAAATACAAAGAAAAAAATCAACTTTTTAATCAGCTCAAGTATTTCTCAGTAGCCTGAATGCCAGAGTAGACAAAATAATCTTAGCTCAATTTCTCGCCAAAAGACACACAAAGGCAACAGAAATTCTGAAAATTTGCTCTGCATAGTAGAGGGGAAGAATTTAGTCATCTGAGAAGGGAAGTACGTGAGCAATCACAGTCAATCTCTGTCTAAATCTGCAAGTGCATCCATTTGTCCACTCATGACTGCAAAAGAACAGCAAGGATGAAATCTTAAGGCAACAGGAGTTTTGCCATTGACTTTATGAGGCCAGAATTTCACTCCAAAAGTATTCTCCCTTTCCAATATATTGTATACAACCAGCCTATACTGTATAAAAACCGTTCAGGCTAACATATTTTGCCTGGACAACTTGTATTTAAAACCTGAACACTGCATAAAACCAAAAACACTGATGAGGCAAGCCATCCCAGCCCAAGCCACTTAAAGAATAATCTGAACACAGTTCACAGTGGGTAGACAGATGGACACACACACCCCTCTCTGATTATGTCCTACCAGAATCTAGTATCAGGTCACTCATTACTGAAATGTGAAAGATACAATTAAAGGCCTGCAATAGATGCCAAGAGCAGCTCTCAGAGCATTCTTGACTTCCACGGACATCAAAATTATAAGACTTGCTCAGTGAAGTAGCAAGCTTGCCAGAGCACACAATGTCCTCTCCATTGACAAGTCTACAAGATGCAAAAACTACCCAGAGAAGCATTACCACATCCATCAAGTAATGCGATAAGATTCCCAATGCCCTAAAATGCCAGTAGATGTTCTAATAGTCAGAATACTATAGTTTAGTTATGACCTAAATTGGGGAGAAGAGAATAATCATGTTACTGGTACAAAAGTATTGATGGGACTGTCTCCCAAACTTCTTCCTTCGAAAAAGAGATTAAAACAAATTACAGTACAGTCCAATTTTAAATCTGCAGCATTTTTTGTGAAATGAAATATCAGAACAAAAAGGGCCAGTTTCATTAAGTGTAATTGACTAAACTAAACAAAGTAAAGGCTAAATTTAGGAGAAAGCGTCCAGGAGTAGTTTTTCAGTATCTGCAGAAATAAGACAGCTGATTTAGTAAAAAAGGAAGTGCATCACTCAGATGCCTGAAAGAGAAGGGGTTCGGAAAAGATTAGAGAAACATCAGAGTCACTGTGATCAGGTCAGTTCATATTTAAAAAGGCAGATAACGCACAACTGCTGCTGGTCACCCCTAGTGAACTCAAAAGAACAGAACATTGTCAATCCACAAACAAAAATGTCACAGAAAAGCAAGTCAATTTCCAGCATCTTTGACTGGAGATATACAGTACAAGGGCTTGCCTTTGATTCCTGCAAGCCAAAGGAGGTAGATGTGCAAGGCTGGAACTGTGCCTTTTGCTGGCTGATGTTGCAAGTTGTTAATCCTTGTTAAACATGCCCAGAAGAACTGTTTTTCTTTATGCTGCCCTTCTGTGTGCAGTCATGTAATACAAGCATACAGAGTTTCCACAGAGGAGGATGGCAGCCAAGCTCTTTAAATGGAGTGATGACAAGATTACTAGCTTGCTAATGGTTGTAATCCACAATGTGGAAGTGACAGTTATCAAAACAAAAGTCCCAATGGGTATGTCTGTCTACACCAGGGGTGGGCAAACCTGTTCACCTGAGGGTCACACCTAGGAATAGAAATTGTATGGCGGGCCATGAATGCTCACAAAATTGGGGTTGGGGTGCAGGAGGCGGCGAGGGCTCTGGGTGTGGGCCCTGGGGTGTATCCAGAAATGAGGAGTCCAGGGTGCGGGAAGGGGCTCCAGGACGGGGCGGGGAGTAGGTGAGAGGTGTGACGGCTCTGGCTGGAGGTGCGGGCTGCAGGGTGGGGCTGGGGATGAGGAGTTTGGGTGTAGGAGGTGCTCTGGGCTGAGACCGAGAGGTTTGGAGGGCGGGAGGGGCATCAGGGCTGGTGCAGGGGGTTGGAGTGCGGAAAGGCATGCAGACTCCAGCTGGGGATGCGGGCTCTGGGGTGGGGCTGTGGATGAAGGGTTTGGGATGCAGGAGGTTGCTCTGGGCTGGGATTGAGGGGTTTGGAGGGCAGGATGCGGATTGGGGTTGGGGCATGAGGAGAGGCCCAGGGGTGCAAGTTCCAGGCAGCGCTTACCTCAAGCAGCTCCCGGAAGCTGCGGCATGTCCCTTCTCTGGCCTTGGCTACACTGGCACTTTCAGCACTGCAACTTTCTTGCTCAGGGGTGTGAAAAAACACCTCCCTGAGCGCAGCAAGTTACAGCACTGCAAAGCACCAGTATAAACAGTGCTCACAGGGAGGTGGAGAGCTCTCTCCCAGCACTGGCGCTGTGACCACACACGCACTTCAAAGCACTGCTGTGGGAGCGCTCCCACGGCAGCGCTGTATGGCTGCAAGTGTAGCCATACCCTTTGTCTTTTACGCGGAGGCTGGCCAAGCAGATCTGCGCACTGCCCCAGCCAAGGGAGCTGTAGGAGTGGCGCTTGGGATGGGTGCAGTGTGCAGAGCTGAGTCCCCTGGCTGCCCCTATGCACAGGAGCTGGAGAGGGCTATGGTTGTTGTTTGTTTTTCCAGTGTAAACATATCCAGAAGGATCAGTCCACTGGCCTAATTACAGTTCTCTGCAATGCTACATGAGGAATCCTGGTTGAAATCCTGTTCTTGCTACCTGGGCTGCAATGGGCTAGAATGATGAAGAGGCAACACAATCAACTCTTATCATATAAATTGGCCCTTGGGTCTGAACAGGCCATCTCCCATTCAGCATCAACCTTATAGCCAATCCTTATTTGGACAAAGAGCCCATCTTGTCCTTCTTGGGTAGGTGAGAAGTCCTTCTGAATGGGAAAGATGCCCTCTTGACTCTCAGTCAGAGAATCTCAGATACAATCCAGGGGTTTGGTATTTCTGATGGGTTTTTTTGATGCAGTGGATAAACGTTCAGTCATTCATTGTTGATACTGGATAGTTTCCTTCTAGCACATAAAAAAACCCTACAGCCTAGAATTTGCATATATTGATATTATAAGCTCCAGTCACATGTACAGTTTTGAGAGAGAGATTATATAAAAATTTTATACATCATACATTATGACTATACACTGATCACATTTAAAAGTCTTTATTATTATTTTGCCAAGAATTGCCTGAATATTATCTTAGAGTAAATATGAAATAACTCATCCTGAAGACTTGGAAACTTAGGAGGCAAAATACAATTAAATTGCAACAATTCTGGAACATCTTTCTGACCTAAACAGTTAAATAAGAATCTCTCTTTCAATAAAGGCAGAACGGATCTATGGGGAGGGGAGGCAAATACACCTCTACCTCGATATAACGCTGTCCTTGGGAGCCAAAAAAAAAAAATCTTACCGCGTTATAGGTGAAACTGCGTTATATCCAACTTGATTTGATTTGCAGGAGTGCGCAGCCCCGCCTCCCCCGGAGCGCTGCTTTACCATGTTATATCCGAATTCATGTTATATCAGGTGGCATTATAACGGGGTAGAGGTGTAGAGTCCTTCTCAGTCAGTTTCTAAAAGCATACCAATGGTTGCTAGAAAACTCAATGTCATGAATGCAAGGACTGGTTACAAGTACCGGCGGTTTTGAGTAAAAAATAAATAGATACCACCTTGTATTCACAGCAACTTTCATCATTTAGGAATTTAGGAATCTTAAGTACTTTACAAAACTATACAGCAGAGATCGGCATCCTTTGACACATGGCCTGCTACGGTAATCAGCCTGGCGGGCCGGGCCAGTTTGTTTACTTGCCACATCCACAGGTTCAGCCGACTGCGCCTCCCACTGGCTGTGGTTCACCACTCTAGGCCAATGGGGAGGCGGGAAATGGCAGCCAGCACATCCCTCAGCCCATGCCGCTTCCCGCAGCCCCCACTGGCCTAGAGTGGCGAACCGTGGCCAGTAGGAGCCACGATCGGCCAAACCTACGGATGCAGCAGGTAAAGAAACCGGCCTGGCCCGCCAGGGTGCTTATCCTGGTTAGCCGCATGCCAAAGGTTGCCAATCTCTGCTATACAGCATGACTGATATGCAGCCACATCAGGGACAAAAACAGCCAATAACCTGTACCCACCCTATTGCACAGGAGAAGCAGATATGAGCATCCTTTTAAAAAAGTCCTATCTTCCAAAAAAGTGCCACTGGATCTTTACTATATACAGAGAGCAGACAAGAACTATGTTTTTTAAATATCTAGTCTGTACAATCCACAAAGAGTCAAATTGCATGATATTCATTTTATCTGTCATAAAAGGAAGAAGGGCTCAAGCCTATTCTACTGGGATTTGAACATTTGATTCCAGGAAGTCTGGTGGCCTAAACATCAGGTTTAAAATCATTAAACTATTTCAGCTGCCATACAGCACTGTGACCTGGCAAATTAAGAAGCAAGGGAAAGTAGCTACCTAGGATAAAGAGTAAGAAAAGGAATAAGAGAATCTTTTTATCTGTCTGGAACTAAGGCTGTCGATTAATCGCAGTTAACTCACACATTAACTAAAGAAAGTTAACTGCGATTAAAAAAAAATTATTCACAATTAAATTGCACTGTTAAAAAATAGACAGCAGTTGAAATTTATCAGGGTTTTGGAGCAGATCCCAGAGCAGCGGAGCTGCAGGTTTTTGCCTGGAGCTGGAGCAGAGACAGAGCACAGCTCCAAAGCCCTGAAAGTTATTAAATATTTTTGGATGTTTTTCTACATTTTCAAATACATAGATTTCTACTACAATACAGGATACAAAGTGTACAGAGTTCACTTTCTATTATTTTTTATTACAAATATTTGCAGTGTAAAAATGATAAATAGTATTTTTCAATTCACCTCATACAAGTACGGTAGTGCAATCTCTATCATGAAAGTGTAATTTATAAATGCAGATTTTTTTCTTACATAACTGCACCCAAAAACAACACAAATGTAAAACTTTAGAGTCTATAAATCCACTCAGTCCTATTTGTTGTTCAGCCAGTCACTAAGACAAACAAGTTTGTTTACATTTACAGGAGATACTGCTGACTACTTATTTACAATGCCACCTGAAAGTACGAACAGGAAGGAATCCATTTTACTCAGGGTGAGTAGGAAAACTTTCCCACTCAAAGAGAGACTAATCTTTCATTCTCAGGGGAACAGTTGCAGAGAAGACCTTCCAAGCATGAACTGGGCAAGGTCTTTCTAGTCTATTCTATGGCTACAGAAAGGCCAGCTCTGCTGCTGCCACAAGCACCACCAGCACTGGGAGTAGAGTTTTGCCAACAATTCATTGATTTGAGGGGTGATCCAGCATTACTGGGGGCACTGATATATTTCAGCCTAGTTTAATCACTGGGCTCCCAGGTACTGGGTATGTTTTTCAGACCCTGATTATCTACATACCGATATCATGACAAACAAAGTTTTCTAGTGCAACTGGTTTACCCTTATATCAGCAGCCAAACACTAAGGGTATGGCTACACTTGAAACTTCAAAGCGCTGCCGCAGCAGCACTTTGAAATGCGAGTGTGGTCACAGTGCCAGCACTGGGAGAGAGCTCTCCCAGCACTGCACGTACTCCACATCCTCATGGGGTTTAGCTTGCAGCGCTGGGAGCCGCGCTCCCAGCGCTGCGGCACTGTTTACACTGGCGCTTTACAGCGCAGTATCTTGCAGCGCTCAGGGGGGTGTTTTTTTCATACCCCTGAGCGAGAAAGTTGCAGCGCTGTAAAGCGCCAGTGTAGCCAAGGTCTAAGCAAGCTAGGGTATGGCTACACAATCTTTTGGAGCCTGCAGAAGCGACCCTCCCAGCCCAGGCGAGCTGAGCTAACGGTAGCACTGTAAAAACAGCTGTGTAGACAGCACTTTGAAGTTGCAGCATTACAGACACGTACACACACTAGTCACCTTTGTCCTCGTCTGTCCCTCCATGAAATGCAATTCGACGCCATATCATTCTATTTTGTCGCAAGCATGCTTTGGGCCAATCCCATGACAAAACTCTTTGGCCAGAAAAGGAAAGGATGTGCTTGCAACACAAATTAATACTAATGTTTAATGCTAAGAAATACGTTTTCATAAGTATTGTTATAAGTATTCCAACTGAAACACAAAAACAGAAAAAAAAATCTATTTTTAATGGCACATTTTCCTGCAAGATGTCTTACAACTCCATAAAAAGAAACATTTTAAGCACCAACACTTACAATGATTTCCCATTGAGGAGATCTGGTCAAATACCACCACCATAACATATTCTTTGACAGAGTAGCAAGCCTTTTAGATGAGGGCTGGAGGCAGGAGAGCCAGTAGATGTGGCATATCTTGACTTTAGTAAGGCTTTTAATATGGTCTCGCATGGCCCTCTCAAACAAACTAGGGAAATACAACCTAGATGGAGCTAATATAAAGGGGGTACATAACTGGTTAGAAAACCGTTCCCAGAGAATAGTTATCAGTGATTCAGAGTCAAGCTGGAACGGCATACTGAGTGGGGTCCCGTAGGAATCAGTTCTGGGTCTGGTCCCATTCAATATCTTCGAGTGGTTTAGATAATGGCATTGAGAGTGCACTTATAAAGTCTGTGGACAATACCAAGCTGGGAGAGGTTGCAAGTGCTTTGGAGGATAGGATTAAAATTTAAAATGATCTGAAAAAGTGGTCTGAAGTAAACAAGAGGAAATTCATTAAGGGCAAATACAAGTTACCCCACTTAGGAAGGAACACACACAAAATGATAAATGATTGCCTAGGAAGAAATACTGTGGAAAGAGGATCTGAGGGTCATAGTGGATCACAAGCTAAATATGAATCAGTGTTGCAGGGGGGAGAGGGGGAAGCAAATATCATTTTTGGATGTATTAGGAGAGTTGTAAACAAGACATCTTCTGTGAGGGAAGATTGAAAAAATTAGGTTTGTTTAGTCTGGAGAAGAGAAGATCGAGAGGGGACATGATAACACTTGTCAAGTACATAAAAGGATATTACAAGGAGGAGTGGGAAAATTATTCTCCTTAATCTCTGAAGATAGGACAAGAAGCAACAGTCTTAAACTGCAGCAAGGGTGGTTTAGGTTGAACATCAGGAAAAACTTCCTGTCAGGGTAGTGAAGCACTGGAATTAATTGCCTAGGGAGGTTGTGGAATCTCAGCCACTGGAGTTTTTAAAGAGAAGGTTAGACAAATATCTGTCAGGGATGATCTAGATAATACTTAGTCCCACTTTGAATGCAGAGGCCTGGACTAAAAGACCTCTCGAGTTCCCTTCCAGGCTTACGATTCTGATACATAACATGACTGGCACAAGTCACTGAAGTCATCTAACAAAAACTCACTCAGCTGCCTTTTAAAATATACTTCACTTCCTGTAACAGTTCCTAGAAGTTTAGTAAATGATCTTTTAAAACAATACGTACCCTCTCTTGCTTTATTTCTTTTAACGTTAATGAAAGCACAGAAAGAGAGAAATCCCTATAATTTTGTTTCACATCTATATTAAATGAGACACACTGGCAAAATGGGCCACTGCTTTACAACAAGCTTAAGCACAGCATATGCACTTTGCTAGAGACAAGTGGTGTGAAAAATTACTACAAGAGCAGAGGAAATACTCCCAACTAACAAATCTCCCAAACCCAATAATCCACCACCACCTTTTCTAGTGCATACCCACCCATCGCACACAGAACATACAGATGAATGACTTTTTCATCTAGCTCTCCCATGACAAGCTTGGTTAGCCAGTAAAAAAATTGTAAGTATTTATAAGCAACATTTGAAAATAACATACCTAATAGAGCTTCAACTGTTGGATAGCACAAAGAAGATCCATCTAAAAAGATCACAATGTCATGTTCCAGGTGGTAGAGGCTATGTATGTGACAGCACTAGGTTACATTATTAGCATGTGTCTGGCTCCCATCACACAGATTGCTGCAATCGCAATGTTGCTCTCTCCCTTCCCACCTTTGTAATCTGAACTTTACAGACTCTTGAAGAAGCTTTCTAGTCCACCATCCACCTGCCTCTTATGAAGAATTAAATAATTTATCAAATGAAAATAGTCATCTTGCACAGCAAGCTTTCAATATGTAATGAAAGATGATAAACAGAAAAATTGCTTGCTTGATCCTGGACACACAAAAGAGATGGTGCCGTTTTAAAAGGTATTGTAAAAACAACCTATTGCAATTTTAAGATACAGCACAAAACTTACATAGAGAAAGTCAATTCTGATTTCACATCCATGTACACTAGCAGTACCTCCTGCCGAACTCCACTTAGTTCTACTGGTTTCACACCAGCGTGAGAGAAGAATTTGACCCTCACTATCATTTAGAATAGTCATTTTTCTCTCTCAGTAAGAAGTTGTGCCCCCATGCCTGGAAAAAACTTCACATTTTATGTATACTCAAATTTCTAAGTTAGGCAGTTAGACTACAGAACCCGGAGAATGATAATCAAATTGCTGAGCAGAGAAATGCCACACCTACCAGCATATTTTTAATAAAGGAACCTTTTTTTGTTCTGTGTTTGTACAGTGCTTAGCACAGTGTGGTCCTGGCCCATGACTGGATATCAGAGGGGTAGCCATGTTAGTCTGTATCCACAAAAACAAGGAGCCCAGTGGCACCTTAAAGACTAACAGATTTATTTGCACATAAACTTTCATGGGTAAAAAACCCACTTCTTCGCATGCAAACTTCCTAACTGAATTGGCCTTCAGGATTGGTTCTCCACTTGTAAGGTAAGTCCCTTCTCTTCATGTGCCAATATATATTTATACCTGTATCTGTATTTTTACTCCATGCATCTGAAGAAGTGGGGGGGGGGGGTTGCCCACAAGAGCTTATGCCCAAATAAATCTGTTAGTCTTTAAAGGTGCCACCAGACTCCTCGTTGCTCATGACCAGGGCGCCTATGGGCCTCCACAATACTTAGATAATTTATGTCAAAGCCTAAGCCAGATTTTTCTTTTTAAGCTAGACTTACTTGTCTGACTGGAAAATGGCTTGACACATAGGATATAATGTCTCCGCTGCAATTAAAAACCCGAGGGTGGCCAAAGCCAGATGGCTTGGGCTACGGGGCAGTTTAATTGCAATGTAGACTTTGGGTGAGGCAAGAGCCAGGGCTCTAAGACCTGCGAGGCAGGAGGGTCCCAAGCTCAGGCCAGAGCCTGAGAATCTAAACCACAATTAAAACAGACTCTTAGCCAGAGCCCCTGAGAGCTCACCAAAGGTTTTTAACTGCAGTGCAGATTTACCCATAGTCTCATGAGACATATTCAGGACATGTCTCATCAACACTGAATGAAGATTATATATCTGAGTCCTGGTCTACACTACGTGGTTAGGTCGAATTTAGCCACGGTAGGTAGATTTTATAAGCAATGCCTCTAGACGACCAATCCCGTTCCGTTGACCTAAAGGACTTTTAAAATCAGACTTCTGTACTCCTCCCCGGCAAGGGTAGTAGCGCTAAAATCGAATTTGCTGGGCCAAATCTGGAGTAGTGCACATGCAATTTGATGTTATTGGCTTCCAGTAGCTATCCCAGAGTTCTCCAATGAGACTGCTCTGGACAGCACTTTCAACTCTGATGCATTAGCCAGGTATACAGGAAAAGCCCCAGGAAATTCTGAATTTCATTTCCTGTTTGGTCAGCGTGGCAAGCTCAGCAGCACAGGTGACCATGCAGTCCCAGAATCACAAACGAGCTCCAGCATACAGTGAACAGGAGACACTGGATCTGACTGCAGTATGGGGAGAAGAATCTGTGCAACTCCGATCAAAAAGAAGAAACGCTAATATATATGCCAAAAATCGCACAGAGCATGGCGGACAGAGGCTACAACAGGGACACACAGCGGTGCCGCGTGAAAGTTAAGGCAGGCAAGCCTACCAAAAGACAAAGGAAGCAAACGGTCGCGCCAGGTCAGAGCCCCATACATACCGCTTCTATGATCAGCTGCATACCATTCTAGGGGGGGGCACTCTGATTTTCCCTGAAGAATTGAGATGCATTCGCGGCCAGTACAGCTACTGGAAAAGTCTGTTAATGTGTCTGGGGATGGTGCAGGAATCCTCCAGGGACATGTCCATGAAGCTCTTCTGGAGGTACTCTGAAAGCCTTTGCAGAAGGTTTCTGGGGAGGGCAGCCGTATTTCCTCCTCCACGGTAGGACACTTTACCATGCCAAGCCAGCTGTCTTTGTAGACTCAATTTATGCAGTTAGCAGAACACAGGTGGGGCAGTTATAGGAATTACAAGATGCTTACTGCAGTTTCCATCACCACCAATTGTACGTATGACAACTGATTCTGCAGTCTTCCTAAATGTGTAATTTCCACTGAAGTTAATGGGAGTGACACATAGGAGGACTATATTCCTCCCTAAGTATTTAATTCATGTCATCACTCTAGCTCCATTAAAAACGTAACTTACTACACTAGTAACTTTATACCAAATCTAATCTGTAATTTTCTGGACTCAAAGATTCAAATATCCAGTACCACAAGCCAATAAGACAAAAAGGTTGTTTTGTTTTGTTTTTTTAAACACATTAAAATGAAAGGTGATCTGCAAGTGTTTTCTCTGCAGCCACACCACCTTTGTAATGTAATTGGGTTGGGGCTGATCCGTATACAAATGGGACACCTTCAAGGAACGCAAGCTGCTGCAAAAAGTAGCATTAGTGATTCCTAGAGTATGCGATCCTCTTCCCTTTGAAGCAATGCCTCAGAATGGACAATGGCTCAAGCATAAGTTATTAGACCTGATATGCTAATAAGGTAAGGAATAGGGTATCCAAAACTGAACCATCTAATTAGTCTCAAATTAACAAAGTGACTGGAGAACATGCACCTGTCCAAAAATGTGGAAAATTGGGTTTGAAAACTGGACCTCTGGAATACAAGCAAAAAGTCTGGATACCAAGATAGTGAATGAGCTAAACATCAGTATGGATTTCATGATGGCTCACAACTGTAATAAATGCCAGGAAAGGTGTCTTACAAATTCAGTTTGTGGAAATTCCCTTTAAAGATGATCCGCAGGTGAGATAAATGATTTGGTAAGCAACTGGTTTGCTGAAAACAAAACCTGTCCCGACACCAGGGGCAGACCCCATAACAGCTACACACTGAATTTTCCAGCAAAAGAAGGTGAGTAGTTAAAACTTGCTCCAAGACCTAAAGTTCTTGTGGATTTGAAGCAGAAATGGATTCGTGTTTGCTTGCTTCACATTTGTCATAAAACAGCAAATGGTGGACAAAATGTGAACCAGAGGATCTAGAAGATACTCATATAAAGGAAAACCATAGGGGAAAAAGAAGTTGAAGGTGACCTGCCAGAATTTGTATTGGATTTATTCCAGCACAGTGATGTACTCTTAAATGAGGTACAGCAGAACAGTCTAAGGACATGTCTACACTTACCTCCGGAGTGACTGATCCAGCGGGGGTATCAACCACCAAGAGCTTTCCCATCAACTCTGGTACTCCACCAGAGCGAGAAGCGTAGGCGGAGTCAACGGGGGATCGTCAGCAGTTGACCTACTGTAATGAAGACACTGAAGTACGTACATCTAAATACGTCGACTTCAGCTATGTTATTCACGTAGCTGAAGTTGTAACTTAGATCAATCCGCCCAGTGTAGACCAGGGGTCAGAGACTTTCTGGTTAGAAATATGTGGCTGTTCTTCTGATCTAAACAAGGTATACATCGTGCTGCAGTGGTCCAGCACAAGACTGATTTGGAGACTGGGAGGAAACTGCCACTTAAACAGCCCCCTCAGTGTTTACTAGTAGAGAAGAGGGAAAGGGCATTAAAGGCCATTGAAGAAATGTTGAAAGCTCGATTTTACCTCTCTCATACCGGTCCTTGAACCTTACCCATAGTTCCGATTAAGATAAAAAGGTGGTAATACCAGATTGTCCATGAACTATAGAAAACTAAATTTAGTCACTTTAAAGGATTTTTATTGATTACCACAAATGAACGATATCCTAAATGCAAGTTCAATGTGATTTTCCACACTGGATCTTAGAAGTGGGTACTGGCAAGTAGAAGCAAATCCAAAGGACAGTAAAAAGATTGCTTGCACAGCAAAACAAGGCATATGGCAATTTAGAATGATGTCTTTTGGCTTGTGCAATGCACCTGCCACGTTGGAGAAGGTACTCCATGCACACTGAGCCTGCCTGTTATACCTATATGATAGCCTGATATATGCTAAAAACCTTTCACCAGGAAATGATATATCTTGATGTGATAAGCAGATAACCAGAAACTGAACCCAAAGAAACATGAGGCATTATTAAAATAAAAGGTACATTTATTTTGTGCACAAGTAACGGGGAAATTTCCACTCACAAAAAGGAAGTAGAGGCTGTACAGAACTGGCCAACTCTCCAGACACAGATACGCAGTTTTGTAGGACTCTGGTCCTACTACAGAAGGTATATTTGGGGGGTTGCCAATTTTGCAAAACCCCTGCATAGGTTGGTTCAAAAAGGGTGTGGGGGTAGTACTGACACAAGAACACAAAGGACTGGAGAGGATTGTTGCTTACTGCAAAACTAAGTTCTTCAGAAAAAAAATTATTGCATTACCTAAAAGAAACCCCTAGCAATGGTTAAATCTGTAGAACATTTTCACTACTAGATGTATGGGAAGAAGACTGCAGATAATGGAGTGGAGAGTATGCTTATAAAATTTGTGGATGCCACCAAGCTGAGAGGGGTTGCAAGCACTCTGGAGGATGGGACTAGAATTCCGAACAACCTTGACAACTTAAGAGAACTGGTCTGAAATTCAATAAAGACAAGTGCAAAGTTCAACACTTAGGAAGGAAAAAAAAAATCAAATGCCCAACTGCTAAAATGGGAACAACTGGCTAAATGGCAGTACCGCTGAGAAGGATCTGGGGAGTCATAGTAGGTCACAAATTAAATGAATCAACTGTCATAAACAGATAGCTAAGGGTTAATGTCTCTTTCACCTGAAGCACCTGACCAGAGGACCAATCAGGAAACCGGATTTTTTCAACTCTGGGTGGACGGAAGTTTGTGTCTGAGTCTTTGTTTTCTGTCCGCCTGCTTTCTCTGAGCTTTGGAGAAGTATTTCTGCTTTCTAATCTTCTGTTTCCAAGTTGTGAGTACCAAAGAGTTTGTTTCTTTTGTATTTACATGAATATAGTGCTGGAGTGCTTTGATTTGTATTCTTTTTGAATAAGGCTGTTTATTCAATATTCTTTTAAGCAATTGACCCTGTATTTGTCACCTTAATGCAGAGAGACTATTTGTATGTATTTTTCTTTCTTTTTAAGACCTGTTGAAGTTTTCTTTACTGGGAAACTTCAGGGAAATTGAGTCTGTACTCACCAGGGAATTGGTGGGAGGAAAGTCAGAGGGAGATCTGTGTGTGTTGGATTGGTTTGCCTGACTTTGCATACCCTCTGGGTGAGGGAGGGAAAGAGAGATTAACTCGGTAATTCTGTTCTCCAGGACTGGGAACGGAGAGGGGGGAGTCACTCTGTTTAGATTCACAGAGCTTGTGTCTGTGTATCTCTCCAGGCGCACCTGGAGGGGAGAAAGGGAAAAGGATTATTTCCCTTTGTTGGGAGACTCAAGGGATTTGGGTCTTGGGGTCCCCAGGGAAGGTTTTCCAGGGGGACCAGAGTGCCCCAAAACACTAATTTTTTGGGTGGTGGCAGCAGTACCAACTCCAAGCTGGTAACTAAGCTTGGAGGGTTTCATGCTAACCCCCATATTTTGGACACTAAGGTCCAAATCTGGGACTAAAGTTATGACATGAGTGGCAGCGGTTATGGGATAGACAGAAGCCAGTAGGAATATTATATTTTTCTTTTCTCTGCTAGGGGCTTTTTAGCAGAGAGAAACAGTTTTGTTTTAAAAGGGAACCAAAGAGAATTTTTTTTTCTGCTCTCTCTGGCAGTTTGTGGCTTGCATATTAAGCAAGAACCCATTAAGGGACTATTAAGAGTCTTTTGTGACAATAGCCCTCCCATTAGGAGGCAAATACCAGTACTATATACATGCAAATAAAGTGGTTTTTCTGGTTTCCTTAACATTAAAAAGATTAGCTAAAGAAAAAAAAACAGAAAAAGGCACTGTTGCTAGGCAGACCCCAGGAGGCAACAAAGCCTGCAGTTCAGAAAACAAACACCGGAGGGCACCCCAACACAAGAAAACAGGAACCATGCCTTCCAATACCAAAAGGGAGGCAGAAGAACAATTCAAAGAAGCTGAACACAGGCGGCAACTGGAAATAAAACAAAGAGAGATGGAGATGAAAGAAAGAGAAGAACAGATCAATGAGGCAGCCCACAAAAGAAAACTAGAAGAAGAAGAAGGGGCGGCCCACCGCCGAGACATGGAAAAACAAAAAGAGAATGAAGAAAAGGAAAAACAGAGAAAACATGAACTGGACTTGGCGCAAGCTGGGCTGCATGTGCCAGCCAATCCTAACCACCCTTCGCAAATTATGGTTCCACATCACAGAAAATTTCCCACCTACAAGGCAGGTGATGACACCGAGGCCTTCTTGGAAAATTTTGAAAGAGCCTGTCTTGGTTACAGCATCCCTGAAGACCAGTACATGGTAGAATTGAGGCCACAGTTCAGTGGACCTTTAGCAGAGGTGGCAGCTGAAATGCCTAAGCAGCAAATGAACAATTATAAACTTTTTCAAACCAAGGCCAGATACAGAATGGGGATCACCCCGGATCATGCCCGTCGGCGCTTCAGAACCCAAAAGTGGAAACCAGATGTGTCATTTCCCAAACACGCCTACTACGTTGGGAAAAATTATGAGGCCTGGATATCAGGACACAATGTTAAAACCTTGGAAGAACTGCACCTCCTCATACAAATGGAGCAGTTCTTGGATGGTGTTTCTAAAGACATCACATGGTACATACAAGATGGAAAACCCAAAGATCTCGCTGAGGCGGGGGAGATTGGAGCCAGATGGATGGAAGTGGCAGAAAGCAAGAAAGCTACTGTCAAGGGGAACGAATACCCCAGGGGGCACACCGACCATAAACCATACAACCGAGGACAGCCAAAGACCCCACATACAACCCAAGTAAAGCCACAGACGCCCTATTCTTCCACCTCACCGGTCTCCAGTAACTCACCTCGGCCCAGTGACCCATCAGATGGAAGATGCTTTAAGTGTAATGAACTGGGACATATCAAGGCCAACTGTCCAAAGAACACCAGGCGAGTGCAATTCATTACACCACTATCACCCAAAAGATCCCCAGGCCCAGATGCCTCTCAAATACCTTTGGAGTGAAGGGAAAATTTGAGAGTGGGCGGAAAGAAGGTTACTGCGTGGAAAGACACAGGGGCACAAGTGTCAGCTATCCACCAATCCTTCGTTGACCCCAAATTCATCAGCCCAAAGGCCAAAGTTACAATTTACCCTTTCATGTCACAAGCTGTAGACTTGCCTACAGCTGAACTGCCTGTCCAGTACAAAGGCTGGTCAGGAATGTGGACTTTTGCAGTCTATGACAATTATCCTATCCCCATGCTACTGGGGGAAGACTTGGCCAACCAGGTGAAGCGGGCCAAGAGAGTGGGAATGGTTACCCGTAGCCAAACCAGGCAAGCTTCCAGACCCATTCCTGTTCCTGAGCCGTCCACAGAGGCCCCGTCTGTGTTACCAGAGACCCAGACAGAGGTAGTGGACCCGGATCCCATGCCAACCACTGATGCAGCCACAGCAGCTCCAGTCCCAGGCCCGGAACTGGAACAGCAACCAGCACCAGCCAGTGCAACCACCTCTTCAAACTCAACGCCAGAGGGCGCCAGCGAGCCAAAACTGGCAGACGCAACAGACAGCCATACCCAAAAGGCTCAGCCAGAGCCTGAAATAACCTCAGGTGCACCAGCGGAGAGCGGTTCACCAGCAATGGAAACAACCCCATCACCTACATCGCTTCCAGAGGAACCAAGCCCAAGTCCACAGTCTGAGGAAGAACTGGTGACCCCAGCCTCAAGGGAACAGTTCCAGACTGAACAGGAAGCAGATGACAGCCTTCAGAAAGCTTGGGCGGCGGCATGGAGCACCCCACCGCCTCTCAGCTCTTCTAATCGATCCCGGTTTGTTATAGACCAAGGACTTTTATACAAGGAGATTCTTTCTGGTGGACACCGGGAAGAATGGCAGCCGCAAAAACAGTTGGTGGTTCCAACTAAGTACCAGGGGAAGCTTTTAAGCTTAGCCCATGATCACCCCAGTGGCCATGCTGGGGTGAACAGAACCAAGGACCGGTTGGGGAAGTCCTTCCACTGAGAGGGGATGGGCAAGGATGTTGCCAAGTATGTCCGGTCTTGTGAGGTATGCCAAAGAGTGGGAAAGCCTGAAGACCAGGTCAAGGCCCCTCTCCAGCCACTCCCCATAATTGAGGTCCCATTTCAGCGAGTAGCTGTGGATATTCTGGGCCCTTTCCCAAAAAAGACGCCCAGAGGAAAGCAGTACGTACCGACTTTAGTGGACTTTGCTACCCGATGGCCGGAAGCAGTAGCTCTAGGCAACACCAGGGCTAACACTGTGTGCCTGGCCCTAACAGACATCTTTGCCAGGGTAGGTTGGCCCTCCGACATCCTTACAGATTCAGGGTCTAATTTCCTGACAGGGACCATGGAAAAACTGTGGGAAACGCATGGGGTGAATCACTTGGTTGCCACCCCGCACCACCATCAAACCAATGGCCTGGTGGAAAGGTTCAATGGAACTTTGGGGGCCATGATATGAAAATTCATCAACGAATTCTCCAATAATTGGGACCTAGTGTTGCAGCAGTTGCTGTTTGCCTACAGGGCTGTACCACATCCCAGTTTAGGGTTTTCACCATTTGAACTTGTGTATGGTCACGAGGTTAAGGGACCATTACAGTTGGTGAAGCAGCAATGGGAGGGGTTTACGCCTTCTCCAGGAACTAACATTCTGGACTTTGTAAGCAACCTACAAAAGTACCCTCCGACACTCTTTAGCCCTTGCTAAAGAGAACCTAAAGGATGCTCAGGAAGAGCAAAAGGCCTGGTATGACAGACATGCCAGAGAACGTTCCTTCAAGGTAGGAGACCAGGTTATGGTCTTATGGGCCTGTTGCGCCTTCAAGATGGAAGCAACATGGGAAGGGCCATTCACGGTCCAAGAGCGCCTGGGAACTGTAAACTACCTCATAGCATTTCCGAATTCCTCACTAAAGCCTACAGTGTACCATGTTAATTCTCTCAAGCCTTTCTATTCCAGAGACTTACAGGTTTGTCAGTTTACAGTCCAGGGAGATGATGCTGAGTGGCCTGACGGTGTCTACTACGACGGAAAAAAGACGGTGGCGTGGAAGAGGTGAACCTCTCAACCACCCTGGAACGTCTGCAGCGGCGACAAATCAAGGAGCTGTGCACTAGCTTAGCCCCATTGTTCTCAGCCACCCCAGGACGGACTGAACGGGCATACCACTCCATTGACACAGGTAATGCTCACCCAATCAGAACCCCACCCTACCGGGTGTCTCCTCATGCCCAAGCTGCTATAGAACGGGAGATCCAAAACATGCTACAGATGGGTATAATCCGCTCATCTACCAGTGCATGGGCATCTCCAGTGGTTCTGGTACCCAAACCAGCTGGGGAAATACGATTTTGCGTGGACTACCGTAAGCTAAATGCGGTAACTCGTCCGGACAACTATCCAATGCCACGTACCGATGAGCTATTGGAGAAGTTGGGACGTGCCCAGTTCATCTCTACCATAGACTTAACCAAGGGGTATTGGCAAGTACCGCTAGATGAACCTGCCAAGGAGAGGTCAGCATTCGTCACCCATGCGGGGGTGTATGAATTCAATGTCCTTCCTTTCAGCCTTCGAAATGCACCCGCCACCTTCCAGAGGCTGGTAGATGGTCTACTAGCTGGACTGGGAGAATTTGCAGTTGCCTACCTCAATGATGTGGCCGTTTTTTCAGACTCCTGGCCCGAACACCTACTACACCTGGAAAAGGTCTTTGAGCACATCAGGCAGGCCGGACTAACTGTTAAGGCCAAAAAGTGTCAAATAGGCCAAAACAGAGTGACTTACCTGGGCCACCAGGTGGGTCGAGGAACCATAAACCCCCTACAGGCCAAGGTGGATACTATCCAAAAGTGGCCTGTCCCACGGTCCAAAAAGCAGGTCCAATCCTTCTTAGGCTTGGCCGGATACTACAGGCGATTTGTACCACACTACAGCCAAATCGCTGCCCCACTGACCGACCTGACCAAAAAGACCCAGCTAAATGCAGTTAAGTGGACTGATGAGTGTCAAAAAGCCTTTACCCAGCTTAAGGCAACGCTCATGTCTGACCCTGTGCTCAGGGCCCCGGATTTTGACAAACCATTCCTAGTAACCACAGATGCATCTGAGCGTGGTATAGGAGCAGTGCTCATGCAGGAAGCAACAGATCACAACTTCCATCCTGTCGTGTTTCTCAGCAAGAAACTGTCTGAGAGGGAAAGTCACTTGTCAGTCAATGAAAAGGAATGCTATGCCATTGTGTACGCCCTGGAAAAGCTACGCCCATATGTTTGGGGACGGCAGTTCCAACTACAAACTGACCATGCTGCACTAAAGTGGCTTCATACTGCCAAAGGGAACAACAAGAAACTTCTTCGTTGGAGTTTAGCTCTCCAAGATTTTGATTTTAAAATTCAGCACATCACAGGAGCTTCTAACAAGTAGCTGATGCACTCTCCCATGAGAGTTTCCCAGAATTCAGTACTTAAAAAGTGTTCTTAAAATGTAGAAGTCTGTTAGTTATATACTTAGTGGTATATGTAAAGGTGCATGTGTTGTAGTAATCTGTTTATTTTAAAGTTCTAGACGGAAATCGCCGCCAGTGAGCTTCCCCACTGTCTGCAATTTGGGGGGCGTGTCATAAACAGATAGCTACGGGTTAATGTCTCTTTCACCTGAAGCACCTGACCAGAGGACCAATCAGGAAACCGGATTTTTTCAACTCTGGGTGGAGGGAAGTTTGTGTCTGAGTCTGTTTTCTGTCTGCCTGCTTTCTCTTGAGCTTTGGAGAAGTATTTTTGCTTTCTAATCTTCTGTTTCCAAGTTGTGAGTACCAAAGAGTTTGTTTCTTTTGTATTTACATGAATATAGTGCTGGAGTGCTTTGATTTGTATTCTTTTTGAATAAGGCTGTTTATTCAATATTCTTTTAAGCAATTGACCCTGTATTTGTCACCTTAATGCAGAGAGACTATTTGTATGTATTTTTCTTTCTTTTTAAGACCTGTTGAAGTTTTCTTTACTGGGAAACTTCAGGGAAATTGAGTCTGTACTCACCAGGGAATTGGTCGGAGAAAAGTCAGAGGGAGAGATCTGTGTGTGTTGGATTGGTTTGCCTGACTTTGCATACCCTCTGGGTGAGGGAGGGAAAGAGAGATTAACTCGGTAATTCTGTTCTCCAGGACTGGGAACGGAGAGGGGGGAGTCACTCTGTTTAGATTCACAGAGCTTGTGTCTGTGTATCTCTCCAGGAGCACCTGGAGGGGAGAAGGGGAAAAGGATTATTTCCCTTTGTTGGGAGACTCAAGGGATTTGGGTCTTGGGGTCCCCAGGGAAGGTTTTCCAGGGGGACCAGAGTGCCCCAAAACACTCTAATTTTTTGGGTGGTGGCAGCAGTACCAACTCCAAGCTGATAACTAAGCTTGGAGGGTTTCATGCTAACCCCCATATTTTGGACACTAAGGTCCAAATCTGGGACTAAAGTTATGACATCAACAATGCGATGCAGCTGCAAAAAAGGCTAATATAATTCTGGGGTACGTTAACAGAAGTATCACATGTAAGACAAGGGCAGTAACTGTCCCACGCTACGCGGCACAGATGAGACTTCAGCTGGAGTCCAACATTCAACTCTAGGTGCCACAGTTAAGGAAAGATGGAGATAAATTGGAGAGAGAGTCTCCAAAGAAGAGCAACAAAAATGGTAAAAAGTTTAGAAAACCTGACTTATGAGGAAAGGGTAAAGAAAACTGGGCATGTTGGTCTTGAGAAAAGAAGACTGAGGGCGGATCTGATAAGTCTACAAATGTGTTAAGGGCAGTTATAAAGAGGATAGTGGTCAAGTGTCCTCCTTCGTCCACTGAAGGTATGACTTGTCTCCTTAATATGTAGCAAGGGAGATTTAGGACATGTCTACACTAGTGAGCATACAGCAGCACAACTGTACTGATGCAGCTGCACCACTATAAGATTGCTCATGTAGCCACTCTATGCCAATGGGAGAGAACTCTCCTGTCCACATAATTAAACCACCTCCAATGAGTGGCAGTAGCTATGTCAGCAACATAGAACTGTCCACATTAGCGTTTCCGTAGGTATAACTTACGTCTCTCAGAGGAGTGTTTTTTTAACACCCCTGAGCAACATAAATTATATTGACAAAAATGGTA
The DNA here is from genome assembly GCF_007399415.2 of Gopherus evgoodei. Classification (NCBI taxonomy): domain Eukaryota; kingdom Metazoa; phylum Chordata; order Testudines; family Testudinidae; genus Gopherus; species Gopherus evgoodei. The sequence goes on along the minus strand of NC_044324.1, from coordinate 180,444,200 downwards.
GCGTAGACACAGCCTTAGGTTAGATAGTAGTAAAGACATCCCTCATAGTTAGAAAGTTAAATTTGAGAGTAATAGGCTTCCAGGAGAGGTTGTGGAATCTCCTTCATTGGAGGTTTTTATGAGCCTTTAATCCTCCTCCCCAAAAGAGCAAGTTACAGCAAACTAAGGCCACAACTCCTAAAAGACAGTGTCCACACAAGAGTTTAATGTACTTTAACTTCACATCTTTGGTTGATTTGCCTCAGCTTTCCCGAGTGTCCCTCTGCAGACAAGCTCTAAGAATGGAAAAATCATGAGATTCTACCCAAGACAGATAAGTGAAAGAGGCCAACCTTTTGAGGTGGGTGCACTACATTGCAACCTATGTTGGCAAAACTTACATTGCTCAGGGGTGTGAATATTCCACCCTGGAGCGACATAAATTACACTGACATAAGCAGTTGTGTGCACAGTACTGTGTTGGTGGGAGAGATTCTCTCACTGGTTTTATGTCAATGGGAGAGCTCTGTCCCATTGATAAAGAGCATCTGCACCAGATGCACTGCAGCAGCACAGCTGTATCGGTGCAGCTGCGCCGCTGCAGCTCTGTATGTATGGACATGCCCTAACAGAGACCAGAAAGAGGCTCAGCTGCTCCTGTAACCATGACTCATACATACAGGAATGAGAGACATGGGAGCTTTAGGAAAGGGACTGGAGGCCTGAAATGTTAGCAGCAGTCCCAGTGAAGACTAATCAGCACTTTAAGTTCAGGCAAATTACCCAATTTGCAATCACAGTATGGTAACTGCAATCGCAGGTTAGACACACAATTACATGCCTACGGCCTGGTCTAGAGTACAAAGACTGCAGGCATAGCTGTGTCAGCTAGGAGTGTAAAAAGAAGATTAAAAAAAAGCCATCTCCTAGCGGACATAGCTCTGCTGTCAAAACCCCGGTTTGGATGCAACTATGCCAACAGAAGAGTGCTTCTGTCAGGATTGCTAGTGCAGTTTAGGGAGGTGGTGTAGCTGTGCTGACAGAGGAACTCCTTCTGCAGGCTGCACCTACCCTACAGGACTCTGCCAGCGTAGCTATTCCAAGTAAGGCTCTGTAGAAGAGACAAGCTCTAAGTTATCTGAAACTTGAAGTGTCCACATTAGACTCAGAACTTGCTCCTATTTGTCACAACTGAGTGTAATTCACACATCTTTGAGCTGTTTTAGTCTATGAAAGCCATGCTTCATTTCACATTTGGAAGGTTATGCAACAAGGTTTATATTATAGGTATCGCAGCTAGCGAAGCATATTTAGTTAAGGCTGCTCAACAGTTTCCATTATAAGACCCTGCTTCCAATTATTTATAATTCTGCCACACTAACATTTCGCAAATTTTTTCATGCCTAGTGTTCTGCCTCAGGTTTAACTTTTTTTGGCAAATTTCAGCAAAAGTTGTTCAAATGTTTCTCAAAATGAGAGAAGGGAAACACTGATTCTTGCCATGTTAAAAATTCTTATAATTGTCTTCCTGAGAACCCCTAGCTCTTCCATGCTTTGGAGCAGGGACTTAAATTTGTCTTGACCAAGTTAAGTCTCTGAAAATCTTCCTTCATACGTGCTGAGTAGAGTTTTGCTAGAGTTTGGCAACTAAATTCTCCAAAGGTTCTATCTGAAAGCAGAGAGAGACTTCCCTCCTGTGCTCTCAATGCTTCCTGCTGCTTGTGCACCAAAGCAACAACAAACAACCCGAGTACAACAAATAGGGGTGATGAACCACGCCTGAGTGTGGTAGTAAAGGCTGAGAAGAGAAGACTGATAATGGCCCAGGCTGAAAGGGACAGGGGAACAAGGGTCTGTAACCACTTGAGCATACTCCCTCTCAGAACCTGGAATAGAACCTAGAACCTCACAAATCTCAATATTCCTCTGCAGCCAGCAAAACCCACTAGCAAAATGTATCATCTCCAGTTAGTGACTTGTTCACAGAGGATGACAACCTATTACTGCTATCAGCTGCTGTTAGCTCAAATGACACAGGTCTGTGTAGTGGGTCTAAACGTTAAAATCCTCCTGATGAACCACGTAGGAGTCAATGTACTTCCACATGATGGATTCCCTCCCTTTCCAGGTGTTTTTCACCTAAACCTAGGAAATTACAGACAAAAATCTCCGTAAAAAAAAATTAAGATTACAAAATCAAGTACTCCAAAGTTAGAAAATGACACAATTAAGGTTGCCCATTCTGCTTATGCATGATGATACAGTCTTTAATTACATGACTGCATATTATTTTTCCCACAGGACACCTGACTCATTCAGAGCACAGGAAGGATGATGCTCAGAGAATTAGTCAGGACTGCATAGTAGACAAGGCTTCCTTGGGTGGGGAAGGTACAACCACTGCTTCATTTATTGGAAGGTGTGTACTATTTGAGATTACTGGCATGGACAAATTATTGGAAGGTGTGTAGTGAATGAGGCAGGGGACTGCAGAAGAAAGAAAGAAAAAGTCTCATAGTTAAAAGAAGTTGAATACCATCGTGGAAAATCAGATTCTAGCCCTGCCTCTGCCACAGAGTTTATATGTGATCCTGGTCAAGTCACCTAAACCACAATTTTCACACAGTTGTTCCTCATTTGCTAGGTGCTCATTTTGGGGCACCAATGGTCTGATTTCTAGAAGTGCTGAGCACTCAACTGCAACAGATGTCAATGGAAGCTTTGCTTTGAAAATATAAAGTGCTATGCACATCAAGACATAGGTATCTCAAATTTTACATGGATTTTGGGTGCTCGCTTTTGACTTTAAAATGTCTGTGCCACGGTTCTTCATCTGTAAAATGGCGATACCACAATCCCCCTGTGAGGAGCCCTGGTGACAACAAATTCATGTTTGTGAAGCACTCAGATGCTATACTGATGACTGCCCTAGAAAGCACACAAGTACAATAATAATTCTGTATTCAGAGCAGAGTTTAAATGGTGTGTAGTAATAAAGACAGAAGGCTATACTCTGAATAGTGATCAAACAAAATACTGAATAACTGTTCACTCAGGGAGCACCTTCTATTCTGTGCACTGAATGAGGCAGAGATTTGGGTGGGGGTGGGAAATAGTATAAGGTCACATAATTAAAGGTTGTAGCATAATGCAGATGTACAAGGGGGCCAAACTAAGGTTGCATGAAAACTTTCAATTCTGGCACTTCCTAACTTCGGAGTGCTTGACTTTACATTAAAGATGCAATTGTGTGTCAGTAGATTGGTTTTTTCTCCATTTCTTTCTTTAAATAGAATCCAAGAGCTATCATATGGCCCAAAATGTATATATATTATCCTGAAAATCTGAAATCTCTGCCCTATGCCCAGTAGAGACAAAGCTATTTAAAGACAGTGATATTAGAAAGAAACATGATAATATTTTCCTCACTTTCTTGCTTGTGAGTCTGGAGTGTTTTTTAAAGACTGGTTAATATGCTAAGCAATGACTTGGAGGGAGGGGAGAAACCTCACATTTTTCTCTTGCAGTGTAACAAAGAAAACAAAACATGCTTAAATTGTCATTAACAAAAAATAGTGCACTGGTTGCCGCCCACTTTTGTTCTTTCCATGCCAGAAGGCACTAGCTTTCTTTAAAACAATTAAAAAAAAAGTGCAGGTAAAGCACCTGCACTGCTTCAATATCTTGTTGCTCTTTTGACATTTTAGGATAAACTGCAAGAAACAGCTGAAAGATAAATTTAGTCCCAGTGACACCTTACTGATACTGGATTGAAAACAAAGTCAAAGAACTAGGGTAAAGTGCACACATTTTGTACTAATAATTTAAAAAAAAAAAAGTGAGTTACTTGGGTAACTTTGGAGATCATAAAATTAATGGGGGGGTATGGATACAGAGATTGCATATGCAAGTCCAGTTTCATCTACAATAAGCTCTACATTACAACCTTATCACTTTTGCAAGATGAGCCTTTGCCCCAAAGCACAATGGAATGAATCAGACATGTCATCCTCAACTCTGAACTTCTCTTATCAGCTTTATTTTAACTCAGCACTTCCCATAAAGCATGTATAAGCTTCTTCCTTTATTAAAGGTTTTAAATAATTGTTTACATAGAGAAATGGTCATTTAAATCAGGTTAAGATCTTTGGACTCAATATAATCCATCTGTAGATTAGACAGACCATAAACAGCTGCATGTACAGAATCAGGGACTATTGGCAACTCCACATGTGGATATAACATACATAAGGGCAGCTGATATCCAAACTTACTAAGTGACATGAGACCTCTTTCCACATGTCCAAGCAACTGACCACAGACCAAACACATCCCTCACATATGACTTCCTCTTTCCAAATAAAGAAATGTTTTTCAAAATTCAGTATTTCATGCTATTTTAAAATATTAAGCGTTTTTACTAGAAAACTGACAAAGTGTACATTTATGAACAGTAAATACAAAAGTGAGCGCTAATCCTCAAAGATTTGTTTTTTAAAAGAAAATATCAAACAAATATTGTGTGGCAAAATCAGATGTCTGACAATTTCTTTTTGGTTTATGGCAGCGATCATTGCTCAGGATACAGTGAAATACTCCTAATTAAAAATAAAAATAAATTGTCAGGGACAGGTAGGGGAGCAGGAAATGGTGGCAAGGAGGGAAGAGGCAGGGTCCTGTAAACTGGTGAGCAAAACAAACATTTACTTTTATATCTGATCTGTTATTTTCCAACCCCAGTTCCACTTCCTGGATGAAAATTGGAGCTAAAGCAACATAAGGAGCAGAGAAGACAGTGAGTGTACTAGACACTCATGTAACACCATCAGAGAAAGATTCCACCTGCTTCTCCAGTCCTATGCATCTAAAAGGAAACTTCCAAAAACCAATTTTAGTGTTGGTGGAGAAAAGGCAACTGAAAGTCTGCTGGCTGATTACATGGGTGATTTGGAGAACAAGGGTGGCCTCTGAGACCATGCAGCTGGCCAGCCACAGACTGACACTGCTATCAGAAGCCAGCTCCTCTCTACCAGGGTAAACAACATAGTACTTTTACTGGTTAAGCTTACTGTTTATATTATAGTAGTTCCAAGAGCCCCCAAATCAGAATCCAGGTCCCATTGTGCTAGGTGCTGTCCAAATAAGACAATCCCAGCCCCAAAGAGCTTAAAACCTAAATAAGATTCTTCCACTTTTGCCCCTATAGTGGAAAAACTCACTTTCACCTATCCAAAAGGCATTTTCCTCTCTGTTGCCTGAAATAAGTCCTAGATGCAGTTCCAGCCTGCAGTCACTCAAGACATGTCTACCTGTAGCTAGGAGTGTGCCTCCCAGCAGGGTTAGACAGATACATGCTAGCTCTGCTCAAGCCATCACACTAAAAATAGCTGTGGTCATGGTGGTAGCCTGCCCAAGTACAAGCTCACCCAGGTGGTTGGGTGAGCTTGTACTTGGGCATGTCCTTCGGCTGCTAGTCTGAGCTGCTATCATGGCCAGGGAGCCATGGTGCCACAGGCAGGAGGAGCACTGTCCAAGTGCAGCAAGCAGCCAGGCCTGGGCTGCCAGAACGAAATGAGTAAGATAAGCCCAGAGCTGAAGCCCCTGGCCAGCCAGGCAGGGGCAGGCAATGCCGCCCTGAGCTACCAGCCTGGTGGGGAGGCACAGGAAGCAAAACTCACCCCTGTGGAGCCAGCGCACCAGGTCCTGGGTCCCCACTTCCCATGGGCTTGGTGGTCAGGGAGTATATGACAGGGGAGTCCCTGAGCTCAGAAACTCCTCCATGTGCAGTTTTACTTCTAATCTAAACCAACCCAGTGCTGTCTTTGATTTAAAGTGAAGGTTAACTCCAGTTAATGGGGCAAGCTACTGGGTATTTAAAGGAACAAACCAATCTTAATCTCTCTCTGAATGGCCCAGAAGAAGGTTGGATGTTGCAGAGCACACGGTTTGTTGAAAATTCAGGACTGAAGGGTGTTTGGGTCATCTTGCCAGGTGTAAGTAAGGCTGGCGGAGGCCAGAGCGTGGCAGTGACATAACAAGCAGGCTGAGTCAGTTGCTTAATACACAAGAAACTCTGAGTACACTGGGTGTAAGCAGCAGAGCATTTTGAGGCACTCAGGGATACAGAGCAGGCAGTGACAACCCCTCACTGCACTCCAGAATGTTATAATGACCAATATACAAAACAAACAACAGATTCAGAACATCACATGCATAGTAAGGTAAAGGAACATTGGCCACTGGACATAGCTAGCTAGCTCACTCAGAATCTCAGATTTATTTTGGGGGTTTTTTGAGTAGGAAAAAAAAAATCAATATTACCCCCCCGGTCATTTTACAGCTAGTTCAGTAGAATGGTTAGAAGTGTTACTTTTGAAAGCCCCCCCCCCCCCCCTTCAATTGAAAGTATCTTTAGAGAAAGATACCTGCCTGCCTAGACTGAGAACAATAAAATGGCTTAAAGCTAGTTTATGAAAATGGGATCTACAAGGCTACACTAAAACCCCCTTCGACGGTACTAGATCAGTACTGCTTTAATAAAGCACTGGATATACTGCATGAAAAATGGATGATTCCATTTTCTGATTTTATGAATAATGTTAAAAAGCAGAGCATAGGAAACCTTTGTAATACCAAGTGGTTATGACTTGGTTTTTTTTTTTTTAATTCTTCTTTAAACCTCCTACTCCTTTTCAGCTTGCCCAGTTATACTCTTCCACTTTACATAACGCACATCCAAACACTATAAGGAATGGGGCAAATGGGAGACTAGAAAATATAGAAGCCAAAAGAAGAGGCAGACAGACAAGAGACACACTTGTCTCTCATTTGTTCCTGGAGCCTATTATACACATTTCCTTAAAAGGAAAAAACCAAAAAAAATTAAATTAAAAAGCAGCCAGACTCTAGGCCATTAATTATAAATATACTTATTTGCATGTGTATCACCTGCTATCTGATAGCCTGAGTTTACAAACATTAGCAAAGCTTCAAACACTAGTGAAGTAGAGTACTACTCATGTTACAGATAGGTTTAACTGATGTACAAAGGGTAAATGGTTTTACATAGCAATTAAGTGGCAGAGCTGAAAAACAGAACCTAATAATCCTGACTTCCAGTTCCTTGAACTAACTACTACGAATACTAGTATATTTCAAATATATAATTTTTTTGATCTTCAAACTCCTATCTTTATGACCATGAAACAATTAGTGTTTCCTCCACTCTCCAAGTTGTGGTTGCCATGGAGGGCAGAAAGAAATCACCTTTCACCTGAAACAGAACATTCTCAGGTCAAAACACACCCACCTTATTTCATTCTACCCCACTGCCATCATTCTTAATTAACCTAATTTACATAAAATTAGCCCAAAGAGGGCATATTAGTGTTCTTTATCCCCCACATCAAATATAGGTGGCATCTTAAATACTTTTCTTCTGAATGAAGGGTATTTCTCAGAAAGATATCCAATAGCTAGCTTCTCTTCTGGTCAGAAAAGTGAAAAATCCTTTATATAGCCAATACATGCAACGTCATTTGCAGCTGTACATTCAGCTATCATCACCACTTATATTTTGTTTGCATGCATTAAAATTAGAGATATATTGGAATTGGTATGCACTAAGTAACTAACCTTAGTCCTAGTTTTGGACACTGAAAAAAAACAGACGTATTCTATACCACATTCTGTCCTTCCACACAATCAGCTAATACTCAATGCCAATCTCTTCACATGTGCAATTGCAAGAGTACCACTTCAATTCTGAATGAAGGTGGTATAGCCACCATATATATATCTTAAAAAAGAGAAGAACTCCATGACTACATTACATGTATGTAGTCCAGATGAGGCAATTTTATACATACAATCAAATCATTTTATACATATTTCCCAAAACTATATGTAACCCACACACCTCCTGGGCGTGTTCTGTCCCATCCAGTGGCAGAGAGAGAGGCAGAAAGAGAGATTAATGAGTCTGCTCTACAGCCTTAGCCAAAAGCCAGTTAGCTTATGCAGTAGAGGCTCATTCGCAAAGCTCCAGAGGTCCCAGGTTTGATCCTGCCCACCGACGGCCGGGGTCTGTCGGTGTTACATATACAATATGCTGCACCCTCACCAGAGAGAAGGAAAGAAGAGCTAAGAGAAGAGAGAGGAAATGCACCCTTTACCTCTTTTGCAGGTGAACCTACAGGATATCATTGTTCCATCAGCACCTGCTTAAGTGTATTCTCTTATTTGATAAGGAAGGCTCAGGATCTGATTTAAGACTTTCTTCCACAAGTGACAAATGTCTTAATTCATAGTAGAAAGCGAGGAATAAGGTCCTCTGGCCCTAAAATCATCCAAGAGAACGCTTCCACGGTGGTGTTAATTCTCCTGTTCAAATTAACTTTAAATAAATAAATATACTAAGGAGTTCTTCAATAATAAAACAAAGCTGTTCAAATTGTCAAAATGCAATAGCACGCCAATTAGCAGATGTACGCAGATCATGTCGAAACCGCTTTCCATGCAAGAGGCAAAAGAAATCACACAGTTCTGCAGTCAGCAGGGAATAGATCCCAAAGAAACTGCCTTCAAAATTCATTGACAGTCATAGAGTCATGGGACAATAGCTTGAATTTTAACTAGCGTTTTCAATCTGCACAAACCATCCCCACGGTCATATGCTGAATGAATTTTACCTTACCATTATGCTGATAACTTTCACATATCCAATTATCACATACACTCAACAGAATAAAGGTCCCTCTTTTCCTGTTGGAAGAGCTTTCCTTTATTGTGTTGAGACACTGAAGTGGACATCTAAAAAGCACCTGCCACTGCAAATACCATGCGGACTTCTTTTAATGAGCAAATGTAAACATAAGAGATTAAAAGACTAGCACATCTGGAAAAGCTCACGCTGTACCAGGCAAGACAGTTCTGAAGCAGTGCAATGTTTGTGATAGTTTAGCACCACAGACTGGAAAGTAATTTTGCTGCCACCACCACCTCCTCAAGAAGAACCAGAAGCTCACCTAGAATGTCCACAGAACATGTGCATCTTGAAAAGACGCATGACAAGGTACCAAAAGGCCCATTATCACAGGGACTTCAGCTCTTGTAGCCGAATCAATGCGTTTTCTGGGAAGTAAGAAAGATCCATCTGGGTCAACATTTAGAAATCCTGACTAATTAGGAGTCCGACCAGACTCCATCAGAGCTGTAGGCTGCCATTCCTTTTATGCATGGAAAAGACCTGTAGGTGCATCCTGGGCAGGAAAGAGGGAGATAGACAATTTTAGGAGGGATGTTCACATGCCGCTCTCTCTAGACACATTTACTCTACCCACCTCCCCCCCTTTCCGAAGTGTTAATGGTTGTTTCCTTCCATAGTGTGCTGCAACCAAGATGAAAGTCAATGTCTCCAAGGACAAGTCTAGAACCTTCCTTAATATTTCAGCTAGTCTATTATCCTACAAAGTCTAACAGGCAAAAAGAAGTTCAATAATAATTACAAAGTAATGCATGCAAGATATAAAACCATATAGTCAAAACTTCAGCTCTATTAATGGTAAATGAAGACCTATGCACTCAAAAGAGGTGTCCCTATTTTTCATCTATATCCATCACAGAAGCAGCAAAAAGAAAATTCCAGTTGCAAATCACATGGATTATAAGAGCTATTCTTCAGAGATGAACTTCATTGTACACCTTTTACTCTTGTGTGTTGATCGCTTAAGTGGAAGTGATCTGGAAATATGCACTGCATGCACACTTAAAGATGGTTTCTTCAAAGTGTGAGTATTTCACTCTCATACACAACAGAAAGAAACTTTTTTCAGAGGTGCTACTACTCCACAGAACATCAAAACAAGATAATCTAGGGCCTTGGAAAAATAGCACTCCTAAAGCCATGGATCTTACAAACAAAGTAGAATACTGATTGAGAGTCAAGAACCTCTATTGCTTAATATGTTCTTTTGAACTGAAACGTTATGCATTATGTTAAAATATTTTTGAAAGATCAGTTTTCATATGATAAATATTAGATTCAATTATGTTGCCATCCAGAAATACAGTGCATGATTGTGTAAGAATCCTGGAAAAATCATCCCACTATATTTATACACATCACTATTAATGCCTGTGTTTCAAAGTTTATTTTAGTCATACTTGTACTTTTTTTTTTGTTAAAGTATTAAAACACTTACCTGTATATCCTGCCCACCAGCCCCAGGAAGCCACCATAGCTAAAAGCCATTTAAATAATACTCCTTCGATATACCAGAACCGCTTATTATCCAACAGTCGAACAGGCTGCAGTATAATTAAATACAAGATGTAGGATGGAATAGCCACCAGGTTATTGGCAACCATGAAGCCGAACCTCAAGAGTCCTTTCAGAAGTGTATAGCCCACCCTCTGGGCCTGTTCTAAAGTCACAGCCATTCTCTTCAAACCAGAGTATGTGGGCTCTTCCTACAGTAAAAGAAGAACAAGATACCGCCATTACTTACAGAATAAAATAATTAAAAAAAAAAACCCTCTACAGAGTCAACATGCTAGTGAGCTAGATACAGCTTCCCCTTAAAAAAGCTGTCTAATTCAGCCCCAATCCATTTTCATGAGCATCTGCAGCCCTTAATTACCTCTACCATACCTCAAAATTAGTGAGAGTGGAGGATGAAAATAAGGTACATTGAACATTTCAATGTCCCAGAGAAAGAAAGAAAAAAAAGTTATGAACATCACACACCATCAACGTGATACTCGCTTGAATTAAAAAGCTGTACGTTGAGAAATTTCTGGGAGTCACATAAAAACCTACAGCTATGAATTAAGGCTAAGTGGCATATCAATAGACTTGGAAGGATTAGGTTTTATCAGTAGATATTGGTTTCCCTGTACACACACAAACCAAAGAACAAATATTTCCATTGATAACTGAAATTTTCAGATAGGCAAAGTAAGAAAAATGCTGCGAGAACTTTATTATTAGAGTTCGATTTAAGCATATTTACTCTTGGCTTTAATATGTGATGTTTGCAATTTGTGTTTTAATGGTTATAAAGCTTTAATTTTCTGAATCTCAGCATCTACTGTCAGTAAATAATTATTGTGTGACCCCGTAGTTACCCTAAATTTCCCACACCTGTAAAAATTTAAATGGATAAAAAATAGAAAAGATGTTTAAAAACAAAACATTTATCTGACAAAAATATAAAAAATAAAAATCATAAGTCTGCCAAGCCTATATATCAAACTGTACATTCAGCAAGCGGTCATATAAATGACATAAACATACCCTGGAGAAGGAGAGGGAGGAGAACACATTCCCTGGGGCCGGCCGGGCAGCAAGTGATCACTGAGAACCAAGTAACAGAACTGGGGAGCGAGGGTGGTGGTCCCCTTCCTTTCCCTTCCCAGCTCAGTGACTTGCCCCGGCTCACACCAAAAGAGGCAGCAGGAACACTCGGAAATGTTCCTCCTCCAGCTCGGCAGGGGGGAAAAAGCCGAATGTTTGCAACCGGGTTTTCCCAGGGCGAAGGGAAGGGGAAATAATGACACACGCTCCCCTGTCTCTCCAAAGTCAACAGCCAACACCGCCTGGGCAAGGTCTCCCTCACCCTTCACGCAGCGCAGCCTGGCTGAGGACGAGCGGGGCGAGCTCCCGCAGCAGCGCTAGACCCGCCGAGGGAAAGCCGGGCACGGGCGGGCACCAGGGCAGCCCAGGGGGGGGAGCGGTGGCAGGAGCCACTCGCCCGCTGACTGACCCCGGCCAGCGGGACTCACCTCCTGCGGCGCAGGGGCACAGAGGAGGCCGCGGCGGGAGGCGGCGGCGCGTGTCGCGGTTGACGGCGGCGGGAGGCGGCGGCGGCTCGGCGGTCTCATGGACCCGGAGGTGACGGGCCGGGCCCTGGGTAACGGGCCGGGAGCGCCCCGCGCCGGCCGCTCTACTCCCCTCGCAGCGGCCTGCGGAGAGAGGGGCGGGGTCAGGGGCCGCGCCGGCAGGGAGCAGGGGCTGGCCGGGCTCCCTCCCGCTTTCCGGCCGGAGCTGCCGCGGGTCTCGGGCCTCCCGCGCCCCACAGCAGCCTCCGTGCCCGAGAGAGCCGGTCTGACAGCCGCGGGCGGCGCAGCGTGTCTGGCCGGGCCGGCATCCTGCACCGGCCCCAGGGTCAGCCGCACCCCCCCCATGCTGGGGGCTCGCCTAAGGGCAGCAATCGGGTGTTCCTGCTCGGCCCGCCACCCCATCCCCCGAGAAGGGGATCCCGCGGGAGCAGTGGGGGGGGGACCGTGCCCCAGGAAGGGGATCCCGCGGGAGCAGTGGGGGGGGACCGTGCCCCCCATCCCCCGAGAAGGGGATCTAGGAGAGCAATGGGGGGACCGTGCCCCTCCACCTCATCCCCCGAGAAGGGGATCCCGCGGGAGCAGTGGGGGGGCCGTGCCCCAGGAAGGGGATCCCGCGGGAGCAGTGGGGGGGGCCGTGCCCCCCATCCCCCGAGAAGGGGATCCCGCGGGAGCAGTGGGGGGGGCCGTGCCCCCCATCCCCCGAGAAGGGGATCCCGCGGGAGCAGTGGGGGGGGCCGTGCCCCAGGAAGGGGATCCCGCGGGAGCAGTGGGGGGGGGGCCGTGCCCCAGGAAGGGGATCCCGCGGGAGCAGTGGGGGGGGGGCCGTGCCCCAGGAAGGGGATCCCGCGGGAGCAGTGGGGGGGGCCGTGCCCCAGGAAGGGGATCCCGCGGGAGCAGTGGGGGGGGGCCGTGCCCCAGGAAGGGGATCCCGCGGGAGCAGTGGGGGGGGCCGTGCCCCAGGAAGGGGATCCCGCGGGAGCAGTGGGGGGGGGCCGTGCCCCAGGAAGGGGATCCCGCGGGAGCAGTGGGGGGGGGACCGTGCCCCCCATCCCCCAAGAAGGGGATCCCGCGGGAGCAGTGGGGGGGGCCGTGCCCCCCATCCCCCGAGAAGGGGATCCCGCGGGAGCAGGGGGGGCCGTGCCCCCCGGCTCTAGGTGCTTTTCTCGGGGAGCAGCAGGGGTCCTGGCCCCTTCCCGCACACCCGTCTGGCTGGGTCTCCCTTGCCGCGCCGGGGCTCCATACCTCCGCCTGGCTGACTCTGACCCCGGGGTAGGCGCGCGGGGGCCCGAGGGATTCATGCCGCCGGCGGCTCGCGCTGCCTACCACCCCCGCAGCCGGGCCGGGTCTCCGCCGTGACTTCTCGCCTCTCGCTCGCTCCTGAGGAAGCAGCGGCTGCAAAAGGCAGAAGCGGAGCTCACACTGCAGCAAGCGCGGCTCCCTCCGGCCGACAGCTCCCTCTAATGAGCGCAGGCTGGCTGCGCCCCCGGCGGGCAGGCCCCAGCCGGCTCCTCCCCCTCCCCGCCGCTGGGCCCCACGCCCAGCCCTTCAGCAGCCTTTTCGCCGTTGCCCCCGGCGCTCACACGCCCATTGCTAGGGCAAGAGCAGCTCTGGCGCAGAGGGTAGTAGGACGAGCGCCAGTTCAAGTCGAGTGGAGATTTGCATATAACAATGGAATTACACTCTATTTACATAAGAATTGTATCCCCACTCCCACTCAGCACTTGCTCTGAGGACAGAGGAATGATCCGAAAAAACACAAATCTTTAGATAGCTCACATTATAAACATTTTTAAATGGCTCCCTTTTGTGTTAGGTTTGGAGCATATTCTTTTTTGACCGAGATCCCAGTACCAAAGAAATGGCAACTTTGAGAAATGAATGTTGGTTCACTTCTAGAATTTAACAAAATCTAAGATGAACTGTCCTTTAAAGTTTAGGGTTCGATTTTATCAATAAATGATGACCATTTATATGGTGCAGTGCTAGGAGTATTTTAATTAAAAATATTTATTTTACAAATATGTATTCAAGTAGACGTTCCACAGTCTCAGGCCTCTGCTTTGCAAACACAGGAACTGCCATTTGGGTCAGAAGGAAGTCCATCTAATCTAATCCAGTATCTTGTCTCAGAGTGGCCCATACTAGATGCTTCAGCAGAAGGTGTAAGAAGCTTGTCATAGGCAGATGTGGGATAATCTACCACTCATAATAGGTTTCATCCTGAACTTTTAATAGAGATTGGCTTAAAATCAGAGGCATTAGGTTTACTATCCCTTACAAGAGTTAGCAATAATAATAATTCTGGATAATCTTGATATCCATGTAAATGTCTGATTTTTTTTTTAATCATGCTAAATTCTTGGCATTAGCGACTTTTAGGCACCATGAGTTTCACAGTTCAAATTTCATGTTGTGTTTACAAGTATTTCTTTTTATCAGTTTTTAATTTCCTACCTTTTAATTGAATAGCTCTTTGTTCAACTGACACAGGGAGAATAGTAATTCCTAATCTACATCATTCATAATTTTATGTACTTTTATCATATCCCCTTTTATTCATGTGCTTTCTAAAGTAAAAATCCTTATTGTATGGAAAAACTTCAATGTAGACAGCATTTTACACAAACCAATACCAAAATTAAAACACTATATCCCAACCGATTGGCTTTGCGATCTGTTTTATATAAAAAAGAAAGAATGTCCTCTTGACACAGCAGTCTATTTTTAGTAAAAATAAACAGGAATTGAAATCAGTGGTGATGGTGTCATAAGAAGTAGTTCTAGTTCATCAGAAAAAGCATTTTTCAGAGGGCAAGAAATTAATGAAGGAGAGTCTAAATTTTTGCTGCACATAGTGGTGACCCAAAAACCCAGAAAGTAGTTGATCGGATTGCACTTTCACATAACACAATGATGATAAAATGTCCCATGTTGAGTTAGCACAGATTAAACTTTTCAGCGGCTGCATGTAAATATTTTTCACTTGCAGTTTATGACAGTGATGATGCTACTAATACTGCATAGTTGAGTGTTTTTGTCAAGTGTGTGAATGAAAATTTTGATATAATTGAAGAACTGTTGGTCTCTGCCCACTTTGTTCTACAACCAGTGTCTCAGACTTGTTTGAAGAACCGAGAACGTGTATTGCAAGAGTGTGCAGTGTTGTAGCAGTGCTGGTCCCAGTATATTAGAGAGACAAGGTGAGTGAAGTAATCTCCAATTTCTGTTGGAGAGGGAGACAAGCTTTTGCTCTTACAGAGGGCTCTTCTTCATACTGACAGTGAAAATGTTAAGCTTGACTGGTCCAATTAGACAATATTTGTATAGATGGGGTACCTGCCAGGACTGTCCAGAAGAATGGTTGATATGTTTTGCTAGAAAAGTTTTTGGGTTCTGTATCAGACCGACTGTCCTACACTTTAGGAAGTTATGTGGTTGAGCATTTTGCTGAGTGAGCTAATCTCAAGGACCCACTCTTACTGCTCATTTCCTAAACTTCCTGTAGCCCTGAGACCAATCAGTTATCTCCAGAATCCACCCATACCCACATAATTGCACTCCAGAACAAAAGGGTTAAATTTGGCACATAGATGAAATGTGCCTGTAACTTCTGTATACTTCAGAGTTAACTATATGGACCAGAGAGTATAATTTGGCCTGAAACTTTTATTTAAATAGTGTGCCTAGACAGAACCCTTAAAATTGTAAAGGAAATGTTCCAAATGTAAACTCATACACAGTTGTCTTTCTGTGACAATAAACAAAGAGCCTAAAATAAAACAACGTTAAACCTCTCCCAGTCATATCAATAAACATTCATGGAGCATGTTGGCAATCCTCATGATTGTATTGAGATAGTTTTCTTAAACTCCAACTCCTGGAGGCGAGTGATCACAAAATAATCTCTGCTTTCTTTTTTAAAAAAGTTTCTAGCCCTCATGGTTAAGGTGACAAGCCTGAGAACATGAGTGGAGTACTCTCTGAAGGCTCAGAAACTAGATGGCAAAAAAGAACTTCCACATTTTTTTTTAAATCTTATGATTTGTTAATGCTTGGGGCTGGCCATACTGATGAGGAGACTGTCACTACTGACTATTTTACCAAAAATCATCTGCTACTGTCCTTACCCACTGATGCAGAAACCATTGGACAAGGAGTTCTGTGGTAGTTGGTTGGTGTAAAAGATTGCTGCGGTGGAGAATTATATGATGGAATTCATAGCTCTCCCACCCTTCTCCCCAAAGAAAAAAATAAAGTCACCCCTACTCCTGCCTACAAAGAGAGAGGAAAAGACATCTCCTTCCCAATCTCCAACTGCTTTGGGGGTATCAGATGTCAAACACTTCTGTGACATCTTCTACATAAAAGTATTATATTCTCACAACAAAAATATAGCATGTAGAAAATATAGAGGAAGTATAAATTTAATATTAAAAATAGGGAATACAAGGATTGTAGTGTTCATATTTAACTCATTGAAAACTTACATGTTTGAATTTACTTGAAGCTGCTGTCCAAAAGTGTAGAAGAGCCTATAGAATTTATGTCCGTCTTGCTGCAGAGTACAACAGACCTTGACTATTTAAAGTAATTAACACTAAGAAATAAACCAAATGAGCCCACTCCCTCACCCACTGAAAGAAAAGGGAAAGACTTCAATGAGAGACACATCCTGGACCTATGTAGTTACTCTTGGCTATTATTCAATCTACAAATCTATTGTAGAGTTAAGCAATAAACAATTTATCAAATTCTGTCCTGAGCCACAATGCACTTGTATAATCCCCAGGCAATAACTATGTGACAGATTCCAAATACTTCACCAGAGGCTGGATTTGACTACTCCAGCTGACCACAGGATGACAGTTGGTGTCTCAGTTATCAACAAAACTGTAAAGGATTTTATAAATCACAAAATTCCTTGAATTGTACCCAGAAGCGCATAGGCAGCTAGTACAGCCATTGAAGAACTGATATCCCCATAAATTACCATCCACAGTAAATCGCTGCATTCTGTACTCGGAATAGTTTCTGAGTGGCCTGCAAGCATAGACCCCAATGCTTGGAGAGCATTCCAAACATGCAAGTAATCTACAAGTCACAAAGGCATATACTGTTATGGTGGAGTCCTGATGCAAGAGTAAAGGCTACAAATGTCTACCCAGATAACGGGGGGGAAGGACTGTTTTTGGAATTCCAGAAGCAGTTAGAACGTTTAAAAGCTGTCCAAAATTGTGCCTGTCTAGGGCAAAGGTGGGACAAAACCTCTTACAAATGGTTAAGAAACTACACAATACCTTAAAGATTATCCGCCTGTACTAATGACGTCATCTTCATCTTGTCCAGACTGAGCTTCAGTCAACTCTTCCAATTCCAATTCCATGTTAGTTAGACACAAAGAATGCACAAATACTGGGCCTGATGAAAAGGAGACACAGAGGGATATTATCCACGTACTGATGGCACTGCAGCCCAAACTGCCTTGCAGGAAATCTTGCAGAGGAGATTACTCAGGGCAGACAAGTGATTGCACAAAACCACCCCTTGCACCCCTCAGAAAGGAAAGAGCTAAAGCTTTCAAGCACTTGGTGTTGACCAACTGGAAGGCTTTGAGAGAGGCACTAAAGGGGACAGCATGAGAGATTGCAGAGTTAGGAGTGTGCAAGACTGTCACAGGGAACAATCAGGACAGAAGTGTGAGTGGAGTGTACAACGCTGTAGGGCAGGGTAGAAAAGGGTTTGGGAAGAAAGTCCCTGATTGCAGCTTCCTGAACTGGCCAGTGTTCCAAAAGATGCGTGCTTCATGCACCTTTCCGGACCAGCCTGTGTTACTGTCTGTGAAACACCCATGGTGATCCACAGTACCTGGAAAACCATAGAGAAATACCCCTTCCGATTAATGAACGCAGTGGCTAGGTGGTCTGGTGCCAGAATTGGAATGTGTATGCCATCTATCGCCCCTCCGCAGTTAGGGAAGCCCATTTGTGCAAAGCCATCCACAATGTCACGCACATTGCCCAGAGTCATGGTCTTTCGCAGCAGGATGCGATTATTGGCCCTGCACACTTCTGTCAACATGAGTCCAACAGTCGACTTTACCACTCCAAACTGGTTAGCGACCGATTGGTAGCTGTCCGCAGTAGCTAGCTTCCACAGTGCAGTTGCCACACGCATCTCCAACCTCAGGGCAGCTCTCATTCTCATGTCCTTGTGCTGCAGGGCTGGGGTGAGCTCATCACACAGTCCCATGAATGTGGCTTTCCTCAGGCAAAAGTTCTGCAGCCACTGCTCGTCATCCCAGATGTGCACGGCGATGTGATCCCACCACTCGGTGCTTGTTTCCCGAGCCCAAAAGTGGTGTTCCACTGTGGTCCGCACCTCTGTGGATGCCACAAGCAATCTCATCTCATAGCTAATACGCGTGGCAAGATCAATGTCATACTCCTCTTGCCTTTGTAGTTTAAGGAATAACTCCACTGCCACTCATGACGTGTTACTCAGAGTGAGTAGCATACTGGTCAACAGTTCCGGAATCCATTCCTGCAGACTGAAGAGGCAAGGCGCACAGTACACAAAACGCTGAAAGATGGTGCCAAATGCAGACAGAAGCACAGGGATTGTTGGGATGCAAAGCAATGCATCACAGGGCACTGGGAGAGGACTCACGATGTCCCGTGACCCTCTCCGCCTTCCACAATTCTTGGCGGCAGAAAAGGAAGAGATGCTCTATGGAATAGCTGCCCGGAGTGCACCACTCTGAATACCGCTGCAAGTGTGAACATGCTATGCGCAGGCAGCTGACAGTGTGAACACAACAGTGGTTTCCCTTCAGCACTCTCTGAGCGGCGCTATAACTACCGGTGCTGTAACTCTGCTAGTGTAGACATACCTCATGCTGGAGCCAGGGCTCTGTGACCCTCCCCCACTTATAGAGTCCCAGAGCTCAGGCACCCCCAGCTGACCCAGGCCAGCCACAGGTGTTTAATTGCTGTGTAAATATATCCTGTATGACATAAAACAGGTTCCTTGTTTTATCCTCTTTATATGCAGAGAGCACTAAGTGCAGTTCTCACTCCCTTAATTTGCAGCAATACTCCTCTTGAAGAAGGAAGCCTTTTCTAATGTTTACATATTGGTCTCAGTTTAACTGCTTAAAGTAACCAGGAGAGCTAACTCCGTGTCCTCTAACTGCTTTCTAAGCCTCCAATGATAGTTTTGTTGCCAATCTCAAAATGGAAATCAATTTTGCCTAAGAAACAATAAAGGGAACGTGCTGGCCCATAAAAGCATATGGGTGCGTGTTAAACTCCATTGTTCTTGAGAGTGGAAAGTCTTACTACAGCTCTTGACATGCTTATGTTTTACCCACTCACTTTCAGTTCTCCTTTAGCCTCAATATTAACGGCTTCCAGCAACCACATATTAAAGAATCCTTTCAAAATATTTTCTAATGTATCATTGAGGCCTGTTCTTTGCATATTATTTTCCTTCTCCCTCTTTTTCTCTAGAAGGAAAATACTTCCAACTTCTGTCCAAGCAGAGAGGGTCTTGGACACAGAGGACCTGATTCTCAGTCAAACTAAGATCACTTAACAAAAATCTGGTAGTGTAAAGTCACCATAAAGCAGGAGTAAATTATAGTTATACCCACTGCAAGGTCTTTTTACAATGCCGTATCAGTGTAAAGAGGACATGGCATAATTGAGAATTTGGCCCAAACTTGATGATAACACCATACAGGTTTGAGGATAGGATTTCAGGAACCTGCACTGAGGGTGTACAGCCTTTGTATAAAATGGAGTCCAATTCCATGGGATGACATGCACAACTCTGGGCAGTGGCTCTTTAGAGTAAAAGGCAGGATCGCATCACAGCTACACTGATCCATCTTTGGATACTAGGAAAAACTTTTTCACTCAGAGTGTTGAAGCATTGGAATGGGTTACCTAGGGAGGTGGTGGAATCTCCTTCATGAGAGGTTTTTAAGGTTAGGCTTGACACAGCCCTGGCTGGGATGATTTAGTTGGGAATTGGTCCTGCTTTGAGCAGGGGGTTGGACTAGATGACCTCTTGAGGTCCCTTCCAACCTTGACATTCTATGATTCTGTAATCTGCCATTGCACCTCTTGAAACATGGTTGCAAGGATGACAGACCACTCCAGCCCTATGGCTCATCCTCACCCTTCATCTAAGCTGACAGTTTTTGATTCATACATTTACTTTTTCTTTCAATTTTTTCTGGTTGAATGCCCAAAATTCCTGCCATAGTGGCAGTTACAAAATCTATTGTTTTGCTAGGCATCTTTGCCACGTTCATATTTGCTTTCTTCGGCCTCATTGCCCAAGCATAATTGTAGGTTCAGTTTCCCACTTTTCACTTCCTTTTTCATACCTGAGCTGGTAGGAAATGGTATAATCATCTCAAACTCCACTCACAATCCAAGAACAGCTGCATAAGTGTCAGCACTAACTGCAAAGCACTTCAGTTGTCAGTCAGGATCCTTCTTTTATAAAGCACTTTGAGATCCATGTATGAAAACCACTAGATAAGAGCTAAGTATTAGTAATATTAAATCAGATTGGCTGAGTATGCTTGTACAACTAGTTAAGTGTGTGATGCTTGGTTCAAGGAACTTACAAGCTCCTCTGATAAAAACTCTAATATTTACAAGTTCTAACAAGCTAAATAGCACCATTGCAAGACATCTACAAGCTTCACAAGACCAACAGCTCCAGGTTTTGTTTAGCTTTCGCCACCTACCTTAAATAAAACCCCTAAGAAATATAGTTCATTGCATTATGCCCATGTAATATTATAGTTGCACAATAAGATAAGAACATATAAGAACAGCCATAGTGGGTCAGACCAATGGTCCATCTAGACCAGTGTCTTGTCTTCCGATAGTGGCCAATGCCAAGTGCTTCAGTGGGAATGAGCAGAACAGGTAATCAAGTGATCCATCCTCTGTCATCCACTCCCAGCTTCTGGCAAACAGAGGCTAGGGACACTAAGAACACAGTGTTCCATCTCTGCCTATGCTGGCTATCAGCCATTGATGGACCTATCCTCCATGAACGTACCTAGTTCTTTTTTTAACCCTGTTATAGTTTTGGCCTTCACAACATCCCTGGGCAAAGAGTTCCACAGGTTGACTGTACGTTGTGTGACAAAATACTTCATTTTGTTTGTTTTAAACCTGCTGCCTATTAATTTCATTGGGTGACCCCCCAGTTCTTGTGTTTAGAGAAGCCATAAATAATACTTTCTTATTCACTTTCTCCATGCCAGTCTAGATTTTATAGGCCTCTATCATATCCCCCGTTAGTTGTCTCTTTTCCAAGCTGAAAAGTCAGTCTTTTAAATTTCTCTTCATATGGAAGCTGTTCAAAACCCTGAATCATTTTTGTTGCCCCCTGTACCTTTTCCAATTCCAATATTTTTTTTTTTGAGATGGGGCTACCAGATCTGCACACAGTATTCAAAATGTGGGCATACCATGGATTTATAGAGTGGCATGATTATATTTTGTCTTGTTATCTATTCCCTTTCTCTTCCTAATGGTCTGTTCGCTTTTTTGACTGCCGCTGCACATTGAGCAGATGTTTTCAGAGAACTATCCACAATGACTCCATAATCTCTTTCTTGAGTGGTAGCAAATCATTTAGATGCCATCATTTTGTATGGATGGTTGGAGTTATGTTTTCCAATGCTAGATCTGTACAAGTTCAGGCTTGAACAGCATTGTAAAAACAATGTTGTATGCTCTACCTTGGAGCTTCTGCAGACCAGTACAATGGATTTGCTACTGTTACCAGGGCCGGCTTCAGGGTTTTTGCCGCCCCAAGTGGCGGGGGAAAAAAAAGCCGCAATCGCGACCATGCCTCTTCATTGGCTGCCCCAGGCACCTGCTTGCTGTGCTGGTGCCTGGAGCCGGCCCTAACTGTTACACAGAGAATCTGTTCATGGATCTATCATATTGACTGGTAAACAGTCATTTACTCTGTTCAAAACTTTTTAAGTCAATACACAGAAAATTTAAATTGTCAGGTAACAACTAGTGTGTTTGGGAAAAAATGAGTTTAGATGGAGTCAAATATATTTCACTTCTAAATGTTGAAATATAACATGTATTGCACAGCCAGGTGTCATTATGTTTCCTAACAATTAACTATTAGGCACAAGAATGCAATGTTGCAGTGTCTAAAACGGTGTTTAAAAACCATTGCATGGAACCAGAGATAGAAATGTTGGTCCTAGGCAGTGGTCTCAGGAATTTTAAAAAAAGAGTCAGAGAGGTTTCAGAGATACATAGACATGCAATGCTTTCAGTGCACTTTATTGTCCAGGCCTGCTACAACATCAAGTTGTCAAATTCTCATTTTGTTGTGGTGTCTGTGGAAATATCCCATAAAAGGTTATGTCATGATTTAAAAAGCCAAGAAATCAGAAACCAAAAGTTTTGCTGAAGTAGTAAGGTCTTGATTTAACCGATTTTTAAAAAGTAAATTGAAAATGCGAGTGAAGGTGACTACTCCATCCTTCTTTCTGAAAGCATTAAAGCAAACTTGCATTTCAATACTCTCATACATCTAAACAGACACAGGAGTTGTCATGCAGGAGCAGAAAGGTAAGCCTTATCCTTTTCGCTATGTGCAGATTTTAGCAGGTCCATTCAGGAAGCAGGAACAGATGACCTCCTCCCCCCATTCTCTCCTCTTAGGGTGACCAGATGTCTCGATTTTATAGGGACAGTCCCGATTTTTGGGTCTCTCTCTTATATAGGTTTTTATTACACCCCAACCCCCGTTCTGATTATTCACACCTGCTGTCTGGTCACCCTATCTCTCTGGATTACTTGGGATTCTCATCATCAAAGCTGCAACTCTAAATCTGCATACCCTCTTAATTTCCTAAATACCTCCATACAAGTAGTCTCTCCCTGCTAAATCCACATACAATACCTCTGTTACTGGAATCTAGTATCTTGAGCTCAGTTCTCTGTTTTATCGTAAGTCATGTGATAGCTGCAGTTTTTCTTAACTCTCCAGCTCTTTAAAACATGTGACTGTGAGAATCTGAGCTTTCACGGAAATAGATGATGTTCCTCTCTCTCATAGTTGTAGAGAAAAGGCTTTAAAATGTGACCCAAGTGCAATAAGAAGGATCAGGCCCATAGTTTGTAAGGTGCTTGGAGTTCCTTTCATCTCCAAGGTCTTCTACAAATGTCTAACACTATTCGGCTCATAGTTCTGCTGCTTATCATTGTAAAGCTAAGACTGTTGGCACATACGTAGCAACACAAGTTAAGTTTTTACTTCCTGTTGCCTTGGCTACTAGCGCTCTGCTAAGATTCAGAATTTAGAATAGAGTTGCTTTTGAAGCAGTAAGAAAAACAAATTACTGTACCTTGCTGTTTAATGTCCAAAAATTGCTGCCGGAAGTCATTTCATGTTGATCTGTTCAGTCTTCATACAACAGAGACATGAGATTTTCTGATTGTCTTGAGTTACGTCCCTTAAAATACATACTAATTGTGAAGAGGGGAGGTAGTGAGACAAGTTAAGGCTGCAGGATGTTGGGTTTTTCCACTTTTTTTAAATAACCTCAGAACTCCACAATGG
This sequence comes from Gopherus evgoodei, assembly GCF_007399415.2. NCBI lineage: Eukaryota > Metazoa > Chordata > Testudines > Testudinidae > Gopherus > Gopherus evgoodei. The sequence continues at coordinate 180,420,758 of NC_044324.1, read as the reverse complement.
ACTCAGTACGCCAGAAGGCAGAGTAGCAGGTTATCAGCACTGGAAAGGTTGACTGAGCAAACAGAGGTATCTCCTCTGAAGAAATCATAACCATACTATTAAAGAGACACTGTCAGATTAAATTTGGCCCCCAATTTTAGGTTTAACCTAAAACAGGCTTCATTGGAATTATTCAAATCTATGGAAGAATCCAGTTTAGTTAGAATGGTTTGTAATATTTCATTCCTAAATTTTAATCAGTCTAAATGGATTTATATAACTGTTTTGTAACACACTGTATTGCATCTGTAGTTTTGCTTTAGGGAATTCATGCATAACATGGAAGAAATCCAGCTTCTGGGTCCAGGAACAAATCAAATGTGAATTCTTTTATGTTGCCTTAAAGCATAAAAATTACACTTCTGGCTGGCTAGAGTAAAAGCTGTAGAAGTAAATGAGTCCGCACAAACAGCTCACATACTACTGTCCAGTAAAGAGATTCCTTTCTCTTCAGATTTATTTTACTTGGAAAATTCTACCAAAGTGCATACTCACTCGTGTTGGGGGATATAGGCTCTGGCATGGAGATGCAGGTTCCAGGTTGGGCCAGATATGAGGGGTTCAGGGAGAGGGGTCCAGGCCGGAGCAGGGGGCTGGGGCCAAGAGGTTCAGAGTGGGGGGTAGGCTCCAGCTGGGGGTGCAGGCTCTGGGGTGGGCCCAGGGATGAGGGGCTTGGGGTGCAGGAGGGGTCTCAGGGCTGGGGCAGGAAGTTGGGGTTTGGACTCCGGCTGGTGGCACTGCGGGGCTAAGGCAGGTTCCCTGCATGCGCTGGCTCCACGCAGTGCCCCCGAAGCAGCCGGCATGACCGGCTCCTAGGCATTCAGAGGTCAGGGAGACGACTTCTGCTCAGAGTCTCCAGCTGCAAACATTATCCTTGTGTGAAGCACTTAAGCCAGATCAGCCAGGTAGCCCATGCGATCCCCATTTACTTTTGATTTGCCTGTTTTAGTATTATGGGAGGGGGGCCAAAATATTCTGCTTAGAGCCCCCAACAGGCTAGCACTGGCTCCAAGTCCTGACTTGCAGTCTGCTGACCCAAATGCTGGAGCGCTGCCCCAGTGCTGCGGTGTGCTCCAGCTGGCTGCAAGAAGAGGCTCAGTCAGAGCAGTGATCTGGCACCAGCCTCCAGCACAGGAAGGCTCAGGCTGGTAGCTGGGGGCAGAGGGAGGGGCCACAAACACTCCCCCGCCTCCGGTGCTGCACATGGGTGATGTTACTGCAGCCAGCAGTGCTGGGTCCCCACAGGATCCTCACTGCCAGGGTGGACAGGCTGCAGGGGGTGCTGTGCAGTGCTGGATGCCTCCCTCCGAGTTCATCTTGGCCGCAGCACCTGCCCTTCATTCTCCACTGCCAGAAGTAGTGGCCTGGCTATGGGATGAAGCCAGAGGCAGCAGTTCAGCTGGAGGGTGAGTGTCTGGGCTGGGGCCTAGGAGCCGGACCTGCTGGCTGCTTGCAGAGCCAGCGCAGACAGGGAACCTGCCTTAGCACTGCAGCACTGCCAACTGGACTTTTAAAAGCCACCAGAATCCCTTTTCAACTGGGTGTTCTGGTCAAAAACTGGACACTTGGCACCCTTAATTACCATTAGTAGCTGATAGCTTGTGCTGTCGCACGGATGTAATTCGTAAAGTCATGTATGTAACAAAGCCAAAAACAGCTGAGCGGTGCTGATTGAACCTGGTGATATTCTGAACAAAAAGAGCTCTCAACCATGCTTGTGGCTTCTGTTGCTTCACACTGACTCAAGACAGTCTAGGCTTCACGGTGAGACACAGAGTGACAGTCCTAAGAAGTCTATATAGACTAGAGATAGACCCAAAGCAAAATGCCTGGGTGGATCAAAACTCCCCAGAATCCTCCACGAATTTGTATGGATTCAGATCTGAACTTTGTGGCTAGCTGTGTCTACCAATGGGACAAATCAAACCCTCACGTTTGAATACCACATTGAATGCCAAGAAAATTTGGATCCAGCTGAGAACTTTGCAGCTCACATGCATTTCTAGTTAGAACTTAAGCTGTTTGTTAATTTGCTTTACCCTTTGTAAGATGGTTGGGAAACTGAACACACACCATATTTGAACATCACCTGCCAGTTGGCCAGGACTAATGGAATGCCTGACTTATAGCATCGCTCACCCCTCTCCTCTTCATCTGCTTCATGAAGATTTAGAACTGTAACTTACAGGCCTTTGTAACAATCCCATTTGTGGCCCTAAGATACACAGATGTCTCATATAGAAAGATATCTAATTTTCCAAAAGCTGCTCAGGCTATTGAGCGGCTCTATCAGTCAGATGGTCTCCTGTTTTCACTACATAGTCTGTAACTGATATGAAAATTTGATAAATTACCTGTTACAGGAACAACTTTGCTGGTACAAGTTAATGCCATCCAGAAGAGGAGAAAGACTAAAAATTATGGCCCCTCATTCAGAGGAGTAAAATTTCAAACATTTTGCCTTGTCCAACTCAGCAGACATTCCAGCCTTGTTAAAGACATGCAAGTTAAATGATGTTTCTTTGTTCTAGGCTACAATTTACAGAGAAATGTTCACGGTAAAAAACTCTTACTAGTAAGCACTGAATTATTTTGATGTTTTACAGCGTTTAATTTCTCATTAAAACTACCAATCACAAGCTTTACTATAGACTATTATTAGAGATGGATAAAGAATGGACCACAATGCAACTAGGTAGTTGTGGATGCATTAGAATGCTTATGCCATTGCAGTGTGTGTTTATGCTGTACAACATTTCCCAAAACAATAGGTAAAAGAATGAGATTATAACAAAAGGCCAGCTTCTCATCTCAGTTACATCACTGTTAGCCTGTCCCTGAGATCAGAATCCGGATAACTGTTACTTTTTACAAAGTGCATCAGTATAACTTGCCATTTCTAATTTACTGAACCTTTACATGCTATTTTTATATCAGATTTCATAACCAAATAATTGCTTGCTTGTTTAGTTTAGTCATCTCTTCACAGGCAACTGCAAGTTACAGTATGACATTCTGGCTATATACAAGATGCTTCATTTTGCAAGGCTTTCCTGAAGCCTATAATACTTGTTTGCATAAAGTATGGTATGAGTGAGGAGGTGTTCTGATGCTTCCCTAGACCTATGGAATTCCTCTACATTTACTACTTATTGATTACCGTGCTCTTTTGCAATTAGTCATTTGCCAAACAAATTGATTGCCGCTAGTGAGAGGTAAGGGACTGACTGTAGTGGAGACTGGAGTCCCCTATTTATCCATAGAACAAGCAGAGTGAGGGTAGTAGCGTTGGGAGATTCTCTTGGGGGTGGGGGATGTTGCTAAATGGTTTATATTGGGTTTGCCTGATTTTGGTGGGCCTGTCCCTCACACTCCAAATTTGTTTGCTACTGAGTATGAATTAATCTCCCCATGCCTCAATCTCCCCACTGATAAAATTAGCCACTTCATAAATGAGCTGTAGGTCTTCATTAAAATCACATGGTTTGAAATCCTGCAGTGGAAGATACCATGATACTGCCAAGCATTAATTTTCTTCCATCCAGTTCACCCATTCCAGGTTCATTTAAAGTCAATATTTAGCCAGTTAGTCTTTAACTTATTTTTGGCAAGCTCTTATCAACATCCAATCATAGTTTTATAGCAATTTACAAACATAAAAACCCTAAATATTTATTTCTGTTATTAAGAAATGTGCTCTCCACACTTCACCCCTTAAATAATGGTTAGTTAAAAAATAAGCAGCTTTCACAATACTCTAGTCTCTTTCCTCTTCTTGGAATAATATACATAAATATCAAAAATCCTATATTTAAATCAGTGCTGGAAAAATAACATTAAAGGAAAAGAGAAATTAAGGGCCCAATCCAGCAACTAGATCCACATTTGAAAGAGGAGGATATTTGCATCTGTGTGGAACTTAAATGACATCAGCAGAACTCTGTGCAAGGTGCAAAGGTCTACTAATGCCAATTGGATTGAAGGATTGGGACCTGAGGCCTGATCCGAAGTCAATAGAAGGACTCCCATTGACTTCAGTGGGGTTTGGAAGGCCCATGTCAGATATTTAGGACACGACACAGTTTTTAATGGTTACCAAAACAAAGGTAGTTAACAAATCAGCACACACCTACACTATGAGTTAGTTATAAAGTTCTGTAGAACAAGTTGCAGCTTGCTCATCTGTTAAAAAAAGAATGTAGCCTAAAAAGCAGCAGTAGTAATTTGCATGTTCCAGCCTCATCTATGCCCTGTGCAATCCCTCTGTCATCACTTTATGGGTGAAAGATTAGTTTTTGTTTCTCTGCTAATTTTGACATTGGTAAGGTTTGTATTAAAGCAGCCATTGCTAACATCAGGTATTTCTGGAAAGAGTTGGGTTAGATCTTTGCCTCTGGCACTGGTTAATCAGTAATCTTTTTTCAGTTACACAGGACAAGACAGACCTTGACAATAGAGGACACTTGCTTCCTTTTGGAGTAAAAAGGTCTAGAAATGGGATGAGATCCGTAAAAATCTGACAACAAATATGAGCTGCATCTTGACATACATATCATGCCAACTTGCCCTGACCAAAACATGCTTACAGTATGCAATCAGCAACAGATGAGGCTAGAAAAGTCAGCTGAAGAGATTTCACAGAGAGAGAGAGAGAGAGAGAGAGAGAGAGAGAGAGAGAGAGAGAGAGAGAGAGTTGTGAAAGGTGCAGAGTACTCCATTCTTCCTCCTATGAGCAGCCTTATCTGACTACAGAAACCAGGACAATGTAAGTTGTTTTGCCAGGATGGCATACTTTGCAATTTGGCTTGCCTTGACTCCTCCCACATCTCAGTTCACACTTACCTTTTCTGAGTTTGCAGACCTATCTGTGTTGAAAGTTGGAATGGCAGGCTCCCCAGGGGGGCACACATAGGATTTTGAGGAAGGTTGTGTTGCAGTCTGTCTCACTTTGTGAAAAAATGCAAACCATGAGAGCACGTCCCTAAGTGACAGCTTTTTTGGAGTCTTAGCAAAACTTCTAGTTCAATTGCACATTACGCTCTATCCATATGGCAGAGATTATATATCAAAATACCAAAAGGGCTTTGAACATGGTTCAAACTGTCCTTGCTTCTTTTAATTCTGGAACGTCTGAACTCACTGTATGTAGTATGCTGTAGGATAAGGAAATTGCAAACTGGTCATGAGTGACACTGCCATGTCTATTTATTAATGAACATGTATGTGATAGTCCAACAATTTAAGAGGAAAAATCTAAAATTATGTTTAAACTATTTCTTATAGTAAAGGATTTAAAAACAGAACTTTATAATTCCTAGGAGTTTTAGTTCTTCAGGGTTATGTCACAGAATATGCCAAAAAGAACACAACAATTACAATACATGTAAATTACAGGTAGCCTCCTATTTTCATGCATGATAGTCATGTGAACTGACACAAACCTTTTGGACAGGGTATGTGCATTAAAGACATGCTGGAAATTGTCATATCTCAAATATCACAGTTATGTATCATTGACATTACTGATGTATTAAAACATCATAAGACTTATCAAAGCTCTGTAACTATTGTTAACAGTGGCTTAAAAAAGAATCCCGATGGCCTGGATGAGTCTAGCAAGACCACAAGGGAGGCGATGGCTCAATCTGATCAGAGTAAACCTCATAACAGAGTAAGTCTTAGCAAGAGCAAGAACAAAAAATCAGGCCATTTTGAAAGGAAATGGGGAAACAAAAACAAAATAAATGATTTCAAAATAAACAGACCTGTTTAATGATAGCCAGGGTGGCACTACTGCTGTGTTTCTCCTCACCAATAAAATAGGCATATTCTTGTCATTTTTTAAAATAGAAACCTTGGAGAATAAGTCTGTTCATGGAAGGGAAAGAGAATAGGAAAGGTTTTTAAACCAAATCTTTCTATCTTTACTCTTAGAATTCTCAAGATTTTGGCTAATAGCAGTGAAAAATGTTAAATCAGAGTGAAACAAAATTCAGGCTAATGCTGACCTACATAAAACGCCATACAGAATGAATTGCCTAGACTTAAGGGATAGTGGTGCATAGTAATAATGCTTTAATCCAGTTGCTGGTGATAAAACATGTTCTGTTCAGGAAAGGTACTGACTAAAATTAACAATATCACTGAACTACAGTTGCCTAGCCCACCATAACTATGGGCATAATCCTGATCCTATTAAAAAAAAATGGGAGTTTTGCCATTGACTTCAGTGGGGCCAATATTCCACCCTGTGTGATGTTTTTGAATTGCAGGAGCTGTCAAAAGAAAAATGTTGCATGAGTTAATATATTTTATACCATGGTTCTGAGGTTATCACTCATACACTGGGAAATTGTTTCAATAGTTAATTGCCCACACAGTTAAAAATTTACACTTTTGAATACTGCTAAGATCTTGGCTTCTAATACTGGGGCAAACACATGCATACCAATAGCAACAGCTCTTGGAAAATACTTTCTGCTCTGTGTAGGCAAATGATCAGTAAAAGGTAGAGATCACTGAAACCTAGTATCCTTGATATTTTTAGAAGGGTTTGGCTTCTAAAAATCCAAATCTCCCCACCCTCCTCCCCTTATTCTTTTGCTGTCTGGTCCCTTTTTCCTCCTCTACCCTTGGACATACTACTTGCTACTTAATTCCCTCTTCTCCTGGGGATACTGCCCCTGGACAGCAGCCTCATTCTCTTCCCTCAAGGTCACGCCTCTCCTCTTGTAAAGCAGTGACCTCTGGCAGAGGCAGATAAATTGGCTTCTCCTCATTTCCACTTTCTTTACAAGCCACCAGGCTCTTCTTTGTATTGAAGAAACTGGAGCACCATGTGTCCAGCCTTCCTTGAGCAGACCAACCAGTAAGTGCTCCTCCATCGGCTACAGACCACAGTTCCAGAACCGCTGAACTTGCATATAGAAGTGCAACGCTATTGCCAGTCTTTGAAGGTATCTTCAAATGAGTGCACAGGTTTACTAAATTAGTGCAATACAAAGACAGGCAAAGGAAGTGTCTATTGGGGGTGCCAGTGAAATCCTAGAGCACCTGTTGTTCTGGTTTTCACCTTTTATTGCACCAAAATCTTTGTTTCCTTGTCCCATGATTTTGTGATAAGGCACTGGATTAGGATTCAGGAGATCTAGGTTTGCTCCCAGCACTGCCATAAAATGCCTGAATGACCTTGGGCAAGTGACTTAATTTTGCTATGCCTCAGGTCTCTATCCACCTATTTCACAGGGGGATGTGCATAATCAACTAATGCTCAGTTAAGACAAACAGTTTATATTTTATTGAAAGGTTTAGACATTGTTCTCTGCAATATTACTGTGCAGAATAACTTCAAATTAAATCTGACCTTTTCATTCTATTAAACCTGTTTGTCCCCATCCTTGGATCTCTTCCTCATACTCAAAAGTTGGTTGGAGAAGTGTATTGTGATCCTTTCAATCCATATTTAATTTTAATTGAATGTCTGTGAAGATCCTGCTGGCTTCCCACGTCAATGGTCATGCAAATGATTAAAGTCATGTTTTACGTTGTCATCATGCATTATAAGGGTGAACAGTATGAACTATTACCTGAAAAGAGTTGTCAGACTGAAAGCTTTCTGCACAAAGATCTAGTATTAACAGATACGTAAGCTGATCTCAATCTGCCAGCGACTTCATTATGTAGGAAACAGGAGCCGAGACACATGGGGTCAGATTTTCAATGAATACCTCAGTCTGGCTTAGTTTCAAGTATACAATTATCTGCATGCATTAAGTTCTGTGCAGTCATATTCCTATGCAAGTGCAAGGACAGGCCAACAGAACTTCAACACAAAATTAGAGATCACGTTTGAACATCAGCCCCCGTCCCCCTGTGTTTTTTGGGGCTGTCCTAGTGCTGGAGAATTCTGACTGTCGATACCTAAAGCATAAATATGATGCTGTGGTCCTTATTGACATAAAACCATGTTCAAAAACATTTACCATTTTAGGAATTCTAACATTATAGATTACAAAAACCCAGACACTTCTGTAATAAATGTATACGTTTGTTCATTCTTCAAATCAAGACTATACTGATGAAGGGCATTCTGCCTCTCATGCTCTGGCTCCTTACAAAGTGTCTCTCCATAGTTTGGTTTTCAGCAATAATGCTCTTGGTAAATCAGAGGATGCAGGCTCAGTCCTAGGCCTGATGTTCGTTTTCTACTTGTTGAGAACATGTTGTCCACTGGTTAGAGCAAGGAAATCTGAATCACTAACCCTGGTTTCTATTCCTGGCTCACACTGACCCGGGGTCAACTTGGCCAGCAAGTATTTATGTTCAAGTACTAGGACAGCCATCAAGTTGTCCTGAGTCAGTCACTGCCTACTGTTGGGATTTCATTAGTTGATAACGAATATTAACACTGGGATAACATATTCAAACACAATTTTCACGCCTAGTCACCAGCAACCTACTCTGAGTCCCCTTCCCAACAACTCTTCCATGTCATGGTTGCAACCCAACTCACTTTAAGCACTGACATTAGGCAAGTGTCTTAACCTGTCTGGTTGGTTCGTCAGTTTCCCCAGACATCCCTATATCAGAGCAGTGCTTGCCTGCTGGATAAGGTGGGTCTTTAAAAGTCTCTCAGGTCATTGGGTGAAAGATGCAATAGAAGTGCAAAATTTTTATTAATCTCCTAATTTTCTTTAACTAATGAGGCAGCCACCCCGATAGTGTGATTATTTTAGTATACGGAGTACCGAAGGCTATTATTCTCAATTGGGTAAGAGTCTACATTCTTTGCAATGCAGTAAGGATTGGGAACACAGTATCAGAGTTCTGTGTAACTGAAGTGGAAGCTTTAATATTTCATAGTGGTATAAATTAGTCGTGCCTGGTCCCCTGCATTTAGCATAAATTATGTACATGGTTTTGAATAACAGGATAGTGAAACAGAGAAGTCCAGCTTAGAAATCTATCACGGAGTTTGCCATCAAGGTGCTGACACAAGAAGGGCACACAATTTGTGTTATTTTTTCTCCACACAGGGAAATTCAACTTTTATTTGGACATTTGATTCCTGTCAAGCTCCTCTGCCTCATCTATTGGACAGTCTGCTAGCCTTGGCTCATGTATCTTTGAACTGCTGGTCTCCACTAGGGCTAGCTCCTTCTCTTCACCTTTAAGGCCTAGCATATAGTAGGATAATTTCCTATTGCCCAAAGCAGGGATACGTAATGGGTGCAATTGAACTAGTGCTCAAGTTGGTTAAATGGCCATGACAAACTATATTCTGCATGGTTTCAGAAAACCATGATTAATGCTTTGAGGGTAAAGTGGAAGCAAGCCTGTTAAAGGCCAAAGAAATCTAGGTCACCCTTTGTTCCCTCTACTCTCAATACCTGTTAGATCAAGTTTATTATAGACAGATCATTTTCCTAGACATAATGACTTCCGCTATGAATTCAACCTGAATTCTTTCCAAAAGGTGGAGACTGAGTTCCTCCTTAATGAGCCAATCATTATGACACATTTCTAAAGCTCCCATTGTAGTGTCTGTTCTCCTCAGCCCAGCCATCATATTCCCTCTCACGCATATGTTTATCTCACACAATGCTCCTCCCTATAGCCTTCTTAGGCAAAAGGTCCCACAGCTCTCAACTGGAGTGAATAGAAGACTAACATCTCCAGCCAGCTTTTTAAATTTGACTCCAATAATGTAGTTTCTGCTTTTCTCAAAAGACCATGGAAAAGTGGCTGTCTGGTTGTAGCCATGTGTGTGGACACATCTGACAGGACTGGAAGGGCCTCCGGTGGCCAGGCTGGCTAATTAACTTCCTAAGCCACACTTGGATGAACCAGGGAGCTGGGAACTGATTGATTAGGAACAGGCTCATCTGTGCTGGATCTGGCAGAGCCTATATAAACCCAGGTAACTACAGACATAGGGTAGTCACTCTCTTGGAAGAGGGAGCTGGTTTGCAGCTGGTATTTCTAGAGAAGGGGGGAGACTAGGAAGCAGTCCAGGAAAGGAGCAACGAGGGCTGAGAAGGTAGAGCCCAGAATTGCAGAGCAAAGGGTCCCTGGACTGGAACCCAGAGTACAGGGCAGGCCTGGGGTCCCCTATTGGCCACTGGGGAAGTGGCACCATCAGGGCAGCACAAGAGAAGATTGCCTGGGACTGTTTATACAGAAGGACTTCGAGTAACCCCAAAAGGGGGAAAGATGGACAATGACCCAGCCAGAGGGTCTGCACAGTGAGAGGAAGATGAGAGAGGCGCCAGCGGAAGGCACACCAACTGGCAGAGCTAATCCCCAGGATGGCTATCAAAGGCCAGGAAGAAAATACATTTGTAAGAAGTTATTTAAAAATCTCATGTTTAAGACAATCTAATACTATCTGAATGCACAGGGGGTTGACAATGCTGGGATTTCCTCCTAGGCTTGACTTGAATAAGCCCCTAAAAACCACTGGAAGCAGTGATGGCCTTCACAATCCCACAAGATTGGATGGCAGCAGAAGCTATTTAAAAGAACTGTGCTCAGCCTTGGTGGTGGAAGTGAGAGGAGGGGTTAGGTGAGAGCTCACATGAATTGGGGAAGAGATTATACTGCAGCTATAAAATAGTTTAAGGACTAAAAATCCTAATCAGCTGCTCAGCATTACCATCAGTGGGTGGCAGCTATGGATAAGGGAAAATGTGAGGGGAGCACTAGGATCCAGGAGAGGCAAGTGGGACACTGCAGGTGGTGGGGCAGAGGGAGGAAGAGGTCACTGGGAGCTCTCACCCTCTTAGTCTTGTCATCACTGAGAGAGGCTCAGTCTATTTATATTACAGGGCTGGTTCCCATTTAATAACACTTACAAATGAGTTACTCCCCTCCCTCTGACAGTCAATTGTTCATTGGCAAGTCAGTAATTAATTGAATAAACTTTGTGCGCACACAGTCACCAACATAACCATCATAACACTCTGCTTTCACGAGAGCAATGACAGACCCTAGCTCAAGGCAGGATGACAGCCTCCAAAACTTTTTCTTTTTTAAAGGCTTTAACCAAAAATTATGGAAGACACAACTTGTTTAACTAAAATGTGAGTGTCGTTCTACTGGTGTTTAACTCAAAACAGCAGAAAGGCAATAAAACCAGTTTCAGATACAGCCTTTGAATAATTATTTGTATTACTATCGCACTTAGGAGCCCAGTCATGGACCAGGATCCCACCGTGCTAGGCACCGTACAACCACTGCCAGCCCCGAAGAGCTTACAATACTTCACACTTAATAGCAGCTGAGACTCTCCAAGTGTTTTACAATGAATTCAGCCTCACAAAACCACTGCGGGGAGGGTAAGTAGTAGTAGTCCCATTTTACAAATTGCAAAACTGAGGCCCACATTAAATGTCTTGCTTAAAGTCAGAAAGCATGACAGAGAAAGCTGAGAACAAAACACAGATCCTCTGATTCCCAGTCCTATGCTTTAACCACTATGACATCCTGCCCCTTTGATGAATAAAAAATGAAATTCTTACGTGATGGTGACAGAAACACAGATACCTCTCTGAGGCTTTGTCAGGTTGAGATGTCCAATTGCTGCTCTTGGAACGCTTTCTCTTTTGCTGTCTCTCACTTTCCCATTAGACTAGTCCAAATCTTAAGAATATATACGCACAAACTTTGACAACTTACATTAATAGGAATATACCTGTCAGGGAATGTTATGTATTCTGTCACTGGGAAACAGAAAATGATCATGTAAACCTTTCCTTTTCTGTGTCTGACAGCAAATGCAGGCAGAGGGGTTCTTTACAGTATCATGCAGAAGAAAAAGGACAGCACAGGAACCAGAACACATTGCAGTAACTCTATGGAGAGTCTGAAGGAACAAGTAACAATCAACGGTTGGATTAAATTAACCTGTTATGGAACATCTGTGAGAAGATGACAATTTACTCAGATTTATTGTTTAAAACAAATGGACATTTTTGATGATTTATTTTCTCTCTAACAGCTCTGAAGGACTTTCACGTTACTAACTGGAGCTGGGCTGGTTAGTTCTGACAGGTCACCTAAGTCACGTGTTTTTTCCCCACTCACTGATTTGACTAACAGACTTGGGCTAATGGGTCTCCTGCTACACTGCTCTAAAAATAGCTGTGCAGACAGCACTTTGAAGTTGCGGCTTAGGCTAGTTTGGACTCTGAAGCTAGGGAGTGGAGTGAGCTCCCATTGCTTGACTCTGTTGACCTGTGCTGGCAGGCTTGCTAGCCTGTTAAAGGCCAATTGCAGCTGCAATACCTAGGCATGGAGCTGCAATTTGAGGGTGCTATTTCAGCCTTAACAATGGTTTTGGTTGGTTTAAAGGTGACCTACAAGTAAGGGTTCTGAAAATCCAGCATAATTATATGCAGAATGTCCCACACAGCACTAGTAAGGAGGAACATGAAGCATAACATGTAATGGAATTTAACCATGGAAGAACACAAAAGTTACATTTCAAGTCAGTCAGTTGCTGAATGCTCCCCCTTTAGTACAGTAACTACTCACTTTAAGTCATTCCAGTTAATGTTGATCAATTAGGAAACATGCTCATTTAAAGTTGTGCAGTGCTCCACTCTTACGTTGTTCGACTGCCTGCTTTCTCCACAGCTGGCAGCCTCCCTATGGCCCCCACCTCCCAGTGCTTCCTGCCTGCCAGCAGACCTTGCGGATAAGCGCCTTCCTCCTCCTCCTGCCCACGGCAATCAGCTGGCTTGCAGCATTTTGGGGGCAGGAGGGAGGAGCGAGGACTTGGTGCACAGGCTCCCCTCCCTCCCGTCTCCTGAACACCGCAAGCCAGCTGATTGCCCTGGGCAGGAGGCGGGGAAAGGGAGGGGGAGCCTGCGTGCCAAGTCCTCGCTCTCCCCCCCCCAACGCCGCAGGCCAGCTGATTACCCAGGGCAGAAGGGAGGAGCAAGGACTCAGGGTGCGAGGTCCCCCTTCCTCCTGCCTGGGGTAATCAGCTGGCTTGCAGTGTTTAGAAGGAGGGGGGGGAGAAGCAAGGATGCAGCATGGGAAGTAAAGGGGGAGGAGATGGGGGGAGAAGAGGCAGGTCAAGGATGGGGGCTTGAGGGAAGGAGGGGAGTGGGCGGACTGAGGGTTCAGCCCCCCATCCCTGGTGCTTGCAGAGTAGAGTAGCCTACAGCACCTTCAGCCTCCTTGCCTGCCTCATTTCCAGAGCCAGTGGGCTGTGCCTGTGTGAGGTAAGGCAGGGGCACCTCCCAACTATAATACAGTACTTGTATTAAATTGCTTGTTTAAAATGTATACAATGCCTTTTGTCTGGAAAAAAAAAAAGTTTCCCTGAAACCTAATCCCCCCCTATTTACATTAATTCTTATGGGGAAATTGGATTCACTTATTTCACTTAGCTGCATTTTTTCAGGAACATAACTAACGTTAAGTGAGGAGTTACTATATTTATCTTCTGGGCATTCAGCATATAATTCTAAAACTGCTGTAATTGTTAGTAATCTATCTGTGGGTCTCCTTTAAGCTGTAACTTTAAACTACATATATATAAAATCTAACTTGTGCTTATTTTCTTCACACACACACACACAATACTATTCACTCAAATCATATTAGTTCCTTTGGGTAAATACCACCTTGGGTGAGGGTTCAAACTATGTATCTAATTATTATGAAGTATCAAGTATAATTGTATATTACAGAAATACAAAGGACTATTAAATCGACTAATGTATATGTATCAGAGGGGTAGCCGTGTTAGTCGATCTGTAAAAGCAGCAAGGAATTCTGTGGCATCTTATAGACTAACAGACGTTATATATAACATCTGTTAGTCTATAAGTATATAACAATGTAATATACGCCATCATATGCCAGCAATGCCCCTCTGCTATGTACATCGGCCAAACTGGACAGTCAATACGGAAAAGGATAAACGGACACAAATCAGACATTAGGAATGGCAATATACAAAAACCTGTAGGAGAGCACTTCAACCTCCCTGGCCACACTATAGCAGACCTTAAGGTGGCCATCCTGCAGCAAAAAAAACTTCAGGACCAGACTTCAAAGAGAAACTGCTGAGCTTCAGTTCATCTGCAAATTTGACACCATCAGCTCAGGATTAAACAAAGACTGTGAATGGCTTGCCAACTACAAAACCAGTTTCTCCTCCCTTGGTTTTCACACCTCAACTGCTAGAACAGGACCTCATCCTCCCTGACTGAACTAACCTCATTATCTCTAGCTTGCTTGCATATATATACCTGCCCCTGGAAATTTCCACTACATGCACCTGACGAAGTGGGTATTCACCCATGAAAGCTCATGCTCCAAAACATCTGTTAGTCTATAAGGTGCCACAGGATTCTTTGCTGCTTTTAATGTTTATGCCTTAGTCTATATCTAAAAATCTCTTCATCTTCACATGTGCAGTTGTTGACTAATCAGTGTGAAAAACTCCTTCAGCGTGTCAGAAAGAAATGCAGGTACTTGTATAGAATGGCTGTTTGTTGTGCAAATCCATTTATAGTGGTCAGCCAGTTCTTTCCCCCATCTCCCCCCAACAAGGACAAAAAAAAAGCCCTCCCTTGAGTACAAAATCTGTAAAACTAGTGACCTGCAAAGAAAAAAAATTTGTTTAACATGGAGCAGGTTTTGAGGTTTAAGTACAGTAACTTCCACCTGCTCTTCTTGTAATTTATGAACAATGTAAGCAGATGTTGAAAATCCCTAGAGTTGGTTGATCTGAGCAAGCAAAACTGAACAACTTGCTCGCTGCTGGCCTGTATTTTGCTGTCCTTGCTGCACTGACAAAGCCGCATACATCACCCGAGGCTGAAAATGGAAATTGGCATCTTGTTCTCTTGTTACCATACTGCTCTCATCAGTATCCCGGTAGACAAATGAGAGGACTTGCTGCCTGCCTTGACTGCTGCTTTGTTAAATTCCCCCGTTCTGGCTCTGCTTAGCCACCTGTGTGCCACACGGCACATTGGGAAGAATGTATGTGGCTAATCATGTACATGCTCTTCCTGAAACACAGCACAGAGTGAAACTGCCATTCTGAGGCATTTACAACAAAACTGAGGTCAGAGATAAAACTTCACTCTCAGTCTCATTGCTTGGAGTCAAAATCAGAGGGCTTGGAGCTCTAAGGGATTGTAGGATCAGATCAACAAGCTTGTCTCTGAGGGACATAGGCTTTTTTTGCTAAGAAAATAATTCGGCATTGGGCGAGTTTCTCTAGCCTACTCTCAAGTTTGTTTTTCCCCAAGATAAAACTATTTTGACAAGCCAACTTTCCTGTCATTTATTTATTCCAAATTAAGAAAGATCTACAGTCCTACTGTCACAATTTCCTTTCAGTTCTCGGTTGTCTTGTAAAATTGCAGTCAATGCATTTTCATCCATATATTATGTCAATTTATAACAGGGTAAGAACCAATATTCATTCCCTAGAGTAGGAGCTGAATAGTTTAACCCTTTACTTTTTCCTCTGTTATTTTCACTATAAGGATGGTCACCCCCCTATTCCTGGAGGCATGGCAAATACCAACTCCATGCATGGACTGGATGCACCAAGCCCTTAATCTCTTTCTCTGTTCCATAAATGAATCTAATATGGAGTTTACAGCTATTAAGAAGGATGGTTTTGTGGTTAAAGCACTGGACTGGGATATCAGAGTTCAGTTCCCAACTCTGCCACAGACTTCTCATGTGACCACAGCTGAGTCATTTCTTTCTCTAGCCACCAGTTCTCCATTTGTAAAATGAGTGGAATACTTCACCCCACAGGCATGTCCTGATAATAAATTAATGTTTGTGAGGAGCTTGGCTGTTACAGTGAGGAGACCATGTATATACCTAGGTATCACCTTTAAAGATAGTACCAGCTTTCCAGGCCATCTGCCCTCTGCCTCATTTCTCTACTTATATGTTCTTTAAATAACCAGGCTGATATTTATAATGTCATGTACCACTGAGCACATCAAGAAAATCCATTTCCTTTTCACCTAGGATATATGTCTACACTACAGGAACTATACTGGCATCGCAATGGTGCTGGCATAACTCCACAGTGTAGACACAGCCTACACTGATAGAAGGGGTTTTTATTGTCAGTGTAGGAACACCACCTCCCAGAATTGCAGTAGTTAAGACCTACCAGCATCTATACTGGGTGTTAGGACAGCACAGCAACAACAGTTAACGGGATAGATTTTTCACACCTCAAGTGATACAGGTGTACTGACTTAAACGTTAAGCCTAGACCAGGTCTCAACCTGTCAGCCACTCCCCACTGAATGAACTATTAGTAGAATCCATAAGCAAAGGGTGAATTTCCTGTTATATTGAAATTAGAAAATCTTTTATTTTTTTTTGGGTGGGGGGAGGAGGGGGAAGAGATTTTATTTTGTGACACTCCTCCTATTTGTGTCTTGTATCCCCCTTATCTTCTTTCAAAATACTCTGGAATTAATACCCAAAGTTGATGAAGCCCACCCATGCTTGCTTCCAATTTCCTTCTTTGAGAGTCACAAGTCAAGAGGAGGCAAAGTAGGCTATTGCCTAAGAAGGAAAAGAGGTAACAGATCTCTACACATCATCCAGCTATGCTGAGCAGGTGAATGTTGAAAAAAAGGACATTCTATACATACAAAAAGTAAGGTCAGAGGCTCTTGCCAGCTCCTAGAGTGAAGCCCATCTGAACAGATAGATATTGAAATTAAAAAAACACAACTGCATTCAAGCTTCTATTAGAGATGCCATGTTACAGCTACCAGATTAAAAAAATTATTTTAAATGAGTGAGGTTCACATATAGCATCGAGCTGATGGAACCTAAATACCAGCATAATAGGCATATCAGAAATTCACAAATTAATTCATGCTCCCATGCATAGATATTAAAGTGGCTGCAAAGTCCAAAAGAAGCTTGTCCCCAGCACACTGGCAGGGTCCAACCTGCCTTTGGAGCATTTGTCATAAACAGATAGTCAAGGGTTAATGTCTTTTACCTGTAAAGGGTTAACAAGCTCAGTAAACCTGACTAACACCTGACCAGAGGACCAATCAGGAGACAAGATACTTTCAAATCTCCATGGAGGGAAGCCTTTGTTTGTTCTTTTGGGGTTTTTCTTTGTTCTCTCTGGGTTGTGAGAGGGACCAGACATGTATACAGACTCTCCAATTTTCTGAAACAGCCTCTTCTGTTCAATTTAGTAAGTACTAGTTAGAAAGGCGGTTTAGTCTTTTGATTGTTTTTTTTATTTGCAAATGTATATTTTGCTGGAAGGATTGTATCTCTGTTTGCTGCAACTTGTATTTGTGCTGGGGGGAGGATTCTCTCTAGTGTCTATAAGCTGAAAGACCCTGTAACATTTTCCATATTGATTTTACAGAGACAATTTTTACTTTTTTTCTCTCTTTTATAAAAGCTTTTCTTTTTAAGAACCTGATTGATTTTTTTTTATTTCTTGTGTAAGACCCAAGAGGAGGAGGTCTGCACTCACCAGGGAATTGGTGGGAGAAAGGAGAGAAGGAGGGAAGAAAAGCCTGATTTCTTTCTGTATTAGGATCACTCTCTCTCTCTCAGGGAGAGTTTGGGAGGGGGAGAGAAGGGGGGGGGGAAGGTGAATTTCCTCTCTGTTTTAAGATTCAAGGAGTTGAATCACAGGGATCTCCCAGTGTTACCCAGGGAGGGGAGAATCTGGAGGAAGAAAGGAGGGGGGAATGGTTTATTTCCCTTTGTTGTGAGACCCAAGGGGTTTTGGGTCTTGGGGTCCCCAGGGAAGGTTTTGGGGGCCAGAAAGTGTCCCAAAACACTATATTTTTGGGTGGTGGCAGCTCTATCATTTCTAAGCTAGTAATTAAGCTTAGAGGGGTTCATGCAGGTACCCCATCTTTTGGATGCTAAGGTTCAGAGTGGGGAATCATACCTTGACAGCATTAAGAAGGGATTTCCCAAGAGGGATAGATTAGGCATATGCCACATGATCTATTTTCTGGGGATGTAGGCATTAGTGGATTTTAGTCCTTCCACAGTCTTCAAGGTTTCACATTTCAAAGGAGGAATGAAAACTATTTGTGAGCAGGTGGTATAATTAGACTTCTAGTAGTGCTATTTATGGCAAAAGCATTTAATAGTTCCCTACTTAAAACGTTAAACATTAAACAGATTTACAAATTAACATTTCCTCTTTTCAAAAAAAAAAAAAAGGCAGATAAAGATGAAACAAAAAAGCCACTTCTATCCTCCTGTTTGAGGAGGCACAACCAATCATATCTGTTCCCACCACTGAAACATCACTTCCCTTTTAAAAGTAATGTATCTGTTCTGCAGTTGGCATCCCTTCAGGACAAGTACATACAGAGGCAAGAGAATGAGCAAAGCCAGCTGTGTGCGCACATTAAATACAATGTTATTGGCTGGAATGCTACCAAAATATTTTTCAGCTTCACAAATACTAAAATTACTACTATAACCATCCAATATGATGTCCGGACATTCCTGCCAACAGCTTCACATTACGAGACACTCACCTTGTGTAACACTGTTTTGTTTCATATTGTATTGAATTGTCCAGGCTGTTAGCAGGTGGCCTGAGAGCCCAAACACCAGAACGTATACTCCTCAGGAAATGGCGGTCAAGTACATAGCACAGTTGATATGCTAGGTTACCAAGGAAGGTTCTATCCGCACAACTCTCAGCCCTCCCTACTGGATAATTTCATAGAGCACTGCTGCCATTGGTCTTGGAGAATATACAGCTGGGGGGACAAATTGTAGACTTAGTATAAAAAATGGAACTCCAGACTTAACCCAAGTTGTACCTATTTACACCAGGACTGAGACTGTCTACACAACCAAAGGATGTGACTCCCAGCTTGTGTAGACATATTTGCGGTGACAAGCGCAGCATGAGTATAAATAGCAGTGTAGCCACAGTAGCGTGGGCACTGGCAGAATAGCTAAGCCATCCTGAATACACACCCCTGGCGTTCAGGCAGATTTGTACTTGGTATGGTTAAACCATGCTACCATGGCTACATTACTATTTACTCTCACGCTAGCTCTCATCAAGTTAGCATGAATGTGTGTATACAATATGGGAATCACAACTTTATAGCTTGTATCATGGACACAAACTAGTCATATGGACCACACTGAGGCTAAGTGCAACAATAATGGCACTAAGAACACAGAGGAGGAAACTCGTGGGACTGCCAAAGCATTTAAATGTCTCCAAAAGACATCGTATCCAAGCAAAGTGAGATGCCTGTAGGCTAGACCCATGAAAACTAAATGGCACTTTTGGGGACTAAAAACGTGAGTATGCTGTTCTTTGCTGCTGCTGCTGTTGCTGCGACGGTGGCTGCCCTTGCTGTTGTTGAAGGCGAACCTGTTGGGAGTAGGGATCCTCAAGAGATTTAACAAAAATGGTGGTTTTGGGCCCAGTCTTCCAAACAATACCATTTAAGTCTTTTACAGAGGACTCGACTGTGATGTTATGGGTTCCAAGGATCGCCAAGTTCAACAGAAACTGAGTGCTGAAGTAATCGTTGTGTGGTTCCACCCTCTGCTCCATCTCATTGGTCATGTTGTCAATGGGGATCTGGGAATACATGAAGAGTCAGAATGTCACTCTCAACAACCTGCTAAAGGGAACATTCAGATCCTGACAAGCCGCCACTCATTCTGTGTAGTACGGTACGGAAAGACGAGAGAACATTAACTCCGTTCTCACTTTTCCCAAATCAACTGAGGCCTAATTTTGAGCCAGACCTCACCCATTCTCTGTTGATTGGTGCAAACTGCATTCACCTATAGAGGCAAGGCAGCTGACGGTTATTTTCAAGCAGCTCTAAATCTTAAATTAGTATCTAAATAGGATAAACATTACATTCTTCTAGTAGCTTTAGAACTGGTCTACTTTTCAATTGGCTTTTCATTGAACATTACAAATTGCCTAGCTTGTACACATTAGAAGCTTGGATCTTTGATGAACTGTTCACCTGAAATTAACATAATTATATTTAACGACTATTCATTTAGGGCAGACTGCATTCCTAGGTCAGTTACTATAGGCAGCAGGAATTCTAATGCTTAACACAAAGGCGTTTCAAATATGCCTGTGGCTAGTTGGTACAGAATTAGCTACTCTTGCCTTTCTCCTCAGGTGACCTAGCTGCATTCAGAAGGGAATGAAGTTCCACAATATGAAGCAAATTCCCACAACAGTTAGAATGATGAGTTTCTGCTCCTGAGAGCACCACATAAAGGCAGTGTCGGTTTGCAGCCGGTGTGGACTGAGGAACTCAGACAGCAATGCATGAGGAAGCTAGCACATTTACCTCCATTATGCCTCGCTCTAACCAATGCTATAAGTCTTCCTTTCAAAAGCACTAAAACTAGTATAGAAATACAAGCGAGAAATGTGCATTCATATTCAGTACAAGAATTGGTGAGAATGAAGGGGAAACGTGATGAAAGGATGCTTTCTACCAACAGAAGTGATAGAAGACTATGTTCTGCTCTTGACCGTTATTCGTCAATAAAGCCATAGGGCACATTATGGCTCTATACTATCCATACCTTGTAGTCCTGTCCAGATTTGCTCTGCAGTGTTGAAGATACGTTTAGACAGACAGACTGAATTTTGCGGAAGAGACCTGGTTTGGAGCCATGCTGAACCACTCCCTCCACCTTTAAAGCCAGCTGTTGATTGTTTTGTACAGCAATGGGCTCTGCGGGGTTCCGTGGGGATGGTGACAGAGCGAGCTGAAACACAAAGTCAAGAGTGGAGATTACGGACTTCGATAGATTCAAAAATTAGTTGTTCTCAGGAGAAATGTGCAATTCATAGGTAAAAGGGAACAGCTCCCTGTACACTGGAAGGGGAAAGCAGCAGATGAACATGTAGAACTGAAAGGGGAGAGAGAAGAGTCTCCTAAAGCATATGAGAATTAATAAATGGCCTTGGGAACACCAGACATGCTCTTTGCACCTGTAGCATCAGTTACACATCTGTGAAAGGAACTCCTTAAACAGCCCTCTAAATACCCACAAATAAAGACCAGATTAAAAGTCTGAGTATTTTGCTTCATTGTTCCTAAAAGGTGTAACTGTCAAAATTGGGTATTCCGCTCCCCTAGTGGAAGGGCCTGTCCTCCAAGTTCCAAGGCTCCCTTCCATTTCCCTCCTCAGCAGCTCCACATCATGCCTGGCTGATCTAGTCCTGTCAGCTGAGGAAGGATGCAACACTTTTCAGTCTAAGGCTGTAAACATCACTTATAAACGAGCAAGGTTGCTGCAGAGCGACAGGTGGTGTTCCCTCAGGAGATGAGCATTGCGAGACTTTCCTTGTCCAAGACAGAGGAAAGTTGGTGAGAGAATTTATCTTCAAGGCTCTATATTTACAAAGTTTAATTCTGTTTGCTTGTTACGAGCCCTTAAGGTTAGGACTCGTATAATCTTATATACACACACTTCAAGTTATTCCAAATAGACCTAGGCTCAAGAGGCCTGAAATTTTGTGCCTAAAGCAGGTTGATAACTCAGATGTTGGTTTTAATGCACTTTGAAATAGCACTGCAAAATCCTGCCTCCTTCAGGTAACAGATGAAAATGGCCAAGAGCTAAAAAATATCACAACACTAACTTGACAAAAGCCCATTTATCTCAGAATAGAATTCAAAACAACAATTAGTGAGATGGGAAATTACAATGTAAACCCTCCCCACAACAGTCTACAAAGCAAAGAATGTTACAAGAGGCTGGCTACCAGTGTTTCATTTGAATGTGTTTCCCAACATCCATATGTAACATTTTCAAAAGAAAAT
The DNA here is from genome assembly GCF_007399415.2 of Gopherus evgoodei. NCBI lineage: Eukaryota > Metazoa > Chordata > Testudines > Testudinidae > Gopherus > Gopherus evgoodei. Next base: position 180,398,877 of record NC_044324.1, on the reverse strand, counting down.
AGGAGAAGTATTTTCGGAAGTGATTTAGGCTGCAAATGCCACATTTATAAAGGTATTCAGGCAAAGCAATACCTTTAAAAATCTGCCCCTTCCACACTAATTTTCACTGAGACTTAGACACCCAAGTGTCTAAATCATTCTGTAAAGGCAGGACTTGGACTTGCTCCTAAGACACTTATATTCTTTTGAAAATTTTGTCTCAAGTCTTATTAACTTGCAATGATTAGCTACTGTACATAACACATTCCTTTGATTTGGTTATAAAATAATTTTAAGAGAAAAGTCTGGAAGACACTTATTGACCCTGTTTGATAGCTAAGTATTAAACCATAACTCAGCCAGTTATATTCCTCCTCCCACAATACCACACATTTCATTCTTTTAAAGTGAAGTTGGTTGAATCAGAGTGGAAAACAACATCAGAATCCAGTAATGTCTAGTGTTTTATTTATGTGACTTAAATAGCCTGAAATAATTAGTTTTTTTTTAAATCTGCTTTTAGAAAACCCTCTCAAATCCCCCAAATTTGCTTCCAGGTTGAGACACTAGGCAGCTTCCTTGCTCTAGCATGATGAACACTAGAGCTGTATCTTTTTCTTTTTTTAGGACGATTGCTATATTTCCCCATAAGATTCTTATACATGAATTGTAATCTAAATCCAATCTGTGCACCACTTACCTTAATACTTGTAGATTGCAATTTCTGAAAGAAATACCTTTGAAATGAAAGGGGAACTTTCAACAAGGCGATAACTGCATTGCATAGGCAAGCTGTGTGCTGTAAACAGAGATAAGGCAAATGAGATGAAATTCTTTTAACAGCAATATGAAAAAGCATGTAAAAGCAGCAAAGAATCCTGTGGCACCTTATAGACTAACAGACGTTTTGGAGCATGAGCTTTCGTGGGTGAATACCCACTTCTTCAGATGCATGCTCCAAAACGTCCGTTAGTCTATAAGGTGCCACAGGATTCTTTGCTGCTTTTACAGATCCAGACTAACACGGCTACCCCTCTGATACATGAAAAAGCATGTACTTCAAGCAGTAATACTGCAGTTATTTCTACTAAGGCCTTGTCTACACTGCTACTTTATAGTGGCAACTCTCACTCAGGGGTGTGAAAAAACACCCCCATGAGCACTGCAAGTTTCAGGGCTGTAAAGTGACAGTGTAGACAGTGTGCCAACACTGGGAGCTACTCCCCTTGCGACTACACAGCCATGTTAAAGCGCTGCCACGGCAATGCTTTAACGTTGCTAGTGAAGACGTACCCTAAGAGACAAATAAATGCACCATCAAGGTTGCAGGATAGCACATATTTACTACCAGAGATGGAAAGAGACCACTAGATCATCAGGGCTCTCTTCTGGAAAGGCAGCATATAGAATGTCCTGACCTGACACAGCAACAAGATAGCCAAGAAGAACCTACAAGAAATACATGCAGCGTTATTTCAGCTGTAATGTAAGAGTGCTGAGGTCAGTGGAGTTGTACCCATTTACAACGCTGAATTTAGCATATTGATGTTTATATCTGGCTTAAAAATGGATTCTCGTCTCACTCACGTAAGTCAGGACTAATGCCACTGGAGTAAATTAATTACACTGGTCTAAAACTGGCATGATGAGAGAATCAAGGAAAGAGTTCAGTTTGTTTTTATATATTATACACAGACTGAAGAGCTGGAAAGCAACAGAAAAGGGATTCCACGATGAGAGACTTAGTAAAATAGCCAAGAGAGTCTAATAATCTTTCAAAGTTTACATTGGCTGTTTTATAGTTCACTTTAGAATAAGTGGGTGATGTCAGTTTAAATAAGAAGTAGAAGTAGAAGCAAAAAACCATGCATGAAACATGGTTTCCTATAATTTGCATTTCTGCTTTATCATGGCCAGTAGTTACCAGAAACAAGTACTAGTATCGTACAGCAGTGAAGAAAAGAGCAGTATGTTATCAGTTCTGTATTTCTGAATAGTACAATTTGCATGGTGTTCTCTGATGACCTGCACTGATAAGAGAAACACTACACTTGCAAAGTGCTGTGCTGAAATGCCACTGGCCTGACGAATGAAGCAAAGCTGGAAGGCTGTGACATGTGGACTCTGCAGCATTGCACACATTCCATAGACAAAATTGCCGCATGACAGCAACTACAGCACTAGTAACAAAAGATATGACAAACTGACAAAAGCCAGAATACGTAACGTTAATGTTGATGTTCCTTTTTTAACTTTTACGGTAGTTCCCCTCTCCCTCCCCTCACAGTCAGTAGCATCATATCAGTCTCTGTATTTCTTGACTTTTGTCCATTCTGATCAGACCATTAATGTTACAGACGCTGTAGCTAGTGCTGTGGAAGACATGACTGTGGAACATGAAAAACGCTATTAGTCAGTGTGTGAGCTACCTCCAACTTTGCTTCACTCTTCAGGCTAATTTTATATAATTTCATAGCTCCAAGTGCAACATCATCATCAGATTACCCCCTATTCATTGGAGAATACATACACTAATTGTAGATGATGCTAATGAAGGGCTGAATCAATATATTCTTTAGCATACATCCTTCAACACCAAGAAAATGAGTTGCAGAACGTTTTAGAAACCTCTCTTTCTCCTGTAGCTGCTACTTGCCAAATAAGACACAGGAGCATATTTCCTGTTCAATGATTCCACTTCCTCCAACACATGATTAAATACAGACATCATTCTTCTTTCATATTCACTCTCAACATGTGCTGCTCCACTCGAGGTGTACTCCTGGAAACTAGAAAATAAGCTATTTTAATTGTGCCCGACACACTCCATCCATCCTAGTCATCTAGTCCCATCCTCAAACAAGTTCCAATAAGATTGTTGTTTATTCCAGCTTTAAGTATCTTCAGTAAGGAAGATTTCATTTCTTTCAAAGAGCTTGTTCTGTCCCTTGGCTCTTCTGATACTGTAATTATAATCTATCCCTCCTATTTAAACTCAAGTTTTCCTTCTTGTCGTTTGTCCATGACTTTGTCTTGCCCTCTTTAAACCCTCATTTTGCACAGATAATTAGATCTTTCTTCTATCCTTTCCTAGAGCCAACATCCCTAAATCCATTAGCTTTTCTTTACAAGTTTTATTTCTTGAACTGTGCATTATTTTTATTGCTTTTCCCTAATACTATTTTGTCAAGGCCTTACAGTGACCGGAATCAAAGGAGGTTCTCCAATGGAGGACTTACCACTGCAGACTAGTACAGAATAATTACCTTGCTTTTTATCCCTGACCTCCAAACAACAGTCCTGTTAAAAGCCACTCAGGTCTTGGCACAATATTGTGCTCAAATGCATATATAAACTTCACTGACAGCAATGGGAGTTACACAGGTGTACATGCAAATTAAGGCCATATTTTCCTTTTTGCAACATTGTCATATCACTAAATCTCATTCACTATAACCCTGTACCAGAGTGGTCTGCCCTCTTAAGGGTGGTTGTGCCTTGTGGTCAGCCCAACCTGTCACATGGCTTGGCCCGTCAAGGTTTGAAAGGTCCAGAGTGAGAGCATGAGTGTGTAAAAAGGACTTTGACGTTATTGATAGAGAGGAAGTGGTCCTGGCACTAAATGGTGCTTGGGAGAAAAATCCCATCACTATTTCTCTAAGGGCCAGGAGCCTTGTAGAGAGGGCTGGGCAAGGCTCCCCTCTTGCCCAAGCCAACTGGGGAGAACTGGGAGTCAGGCAACAGCATAAATGGTGCCTTTTCTCTCACAGCAGGACAGACGCAAGTAAGAAAAGTCTGCCTACTGGATTCTCCTAAACCTGAGGATTGAGAGGAAAAAGGAGCCAGTTGAGGAAGAAGCTGGCTAGGCCCTACAGGTGCCTAAATTATATCCTGACACCAAGGAGGAAAATGGAGGACTTCTATTTACGGAGAGAGGTAATAACTGCTGGAACCACCCAGCTCCAAGAGGAGAGCTAGGGGGATCCTGACACAATGAGAGACAAAGTGACTCATTGATATATACCTCATTCCAGGAGAAGAACTGGGGGACTAGTTAACTCATGACCCAGATCCAAGGAGGAGAGGTGGGGAATTCCTGTTTTGAAGGACAATCTCAGCTTTAGGAAGGGGGTCGGGGCAGAAGTGGGGAGGAGGGTATCTCCTGAACTAAGACAAAGAACTGACCAGTCCTCTACTAGGGACCCAGATGTGGGTGACCTTGGGCAACTAACGAAGTCAGTCACCCATGGTAGAAAAACGTAATAAATTAGACCCCTGGAAGAAAATGTGGGTTACTGAGCCAACCTAAGTTTGGTAATTCACTGAAAGAACCCAAGAGGGCACTGAGTGCAAGGTACTGGCAGGGCCACGAGTGGGAAACCTCCAGAATGTCTGTGATATTTTTGTTGCTCCAGTATTTTTCCTGTAATTGTACATTTACACATTTCTTCCCATGTCAGATACCCTAACCAAGAGATCAGGGCCATTGTGCTAGGCAACGTACAATCGCAATCAAAAACACAGCCCTGACCCCAGAGATCACAGTCTAGGTTTGTAACAAGACACAGTGGGTGAATGGATCAGACACATAAAAAGGGGCATGACAAAACATTACAATAGTAAAAACAAACATGCTTTACATAATCAATACTCTGAGCTGCTCACCTGCCCAGTCAACATTCTCTTTATTTAATTTCGTTGTATTGATTTTAGACCATGAATGAGTATTGTACTTTAATACTTTACTCTTCTACTTGGCCTCAAAACACTTCATAAAACTTAATGAATTTAGTCTCAGCACATAAGCAAGCATTAGCATCTTCACAGATAGGCTAACTGAGACACAGATGCTAAGTAACAAACTCAAGAAGTCACTGGCAGAGCTAGAAATACAATCCAGCTCTCCTGGCACCCAGTCCTGCGTTTTAAACATATAACAAATCCTTCCTCCCGCACCTTACCATTCCAATTATTTATGAACCCTCGCTGTTAAATATTTTTATGTTTGATTAGCATAGCTTCCCATCCACCCTCCTAGTTATTAATGGAAATAATGGTTAGGACTGATTCCCCTATGAAGTCTATTTCAAAACTTCTAAATTGAGAGTAGTCATTATTACAGAAACTAATTTTTTTATCCAATTAAACAGAACATATTTACACAATCTGCATTTCTCAAGTGGAGAGTTTCAAAGGATCTGATTTAGCACTCATTAACTTCAAAGGAAGTTGGATTGGGCCCAAATGAAGGTACTTTATTAGTGCTAATCAGTCTTATGGGGTGAAAAAATGATCCCTCGTGTCATTCCACTGAAGTCAATGGATTTACACCAGAGAAAAATGTAATCTGTTAAGTATGTATCCTAAGGTCTCCAGAGCAATGAGAGAGTGTGCATATAATGAGGGAGGGAGTAACAGCAGATGACAAAACCCCAGAAGAAATCAATGGTATGAATGAAACAATGAGCTAAAAACAATAGAAAAAGCAGTAGAGGAAGTATCTGGGAAGTTACTTTTATGATTTTGACCCCAAAATATCCATACCTAAAAACAACTAAATTACAGTATCTTTTACATAAAGAAATTAATTTGGAGTAAAACCAAACACAAATAAAGGACAATTTGAATGGAGGCTACCAGGGGATCTTCAATTTAAGCTTAGCAAGATCAGAGCTTTGCAGCAGATCTGAGTATGTAAATGTGCCCAGTGTAGAATCCAGGGTATATTTATGTATCTTCTGCATTTTTCCTTTGTTAATAGGGTCTTTTGGATAGAAAAGTTAGGGAGCAGGGAGTGGAGAGAGTACAAATGTTACCAGCAGACTTACCTTGCAGATTCTGGATCCAAAATCAGGGCTTCAATTGCATGTGAAATCAATAGGCAGCTCTGCTGTTGTCTGATACTATAGGAAAGATTTATAGATATGCTATCTCAACACAAAGTAATATTCCCTACTGGCATTTTTCATTATGACAACGAAAGGAATATAATGAGGTAACTGCCATAAGTATCTGCACCAACAACAGGGCAAGAAGCAAAGACTCCTAGTTTTCCAAGATCATACCCATCAAAGCTTGTGTAATAACTGAAGCAATTCCAAATGTGGGAGGGTGACAGATTTCTTTTTGAATAGGTTTCAAAATACCAATATTGAGATTATTAAAGCAGTTATTAGTGGCTTCGGAATTACACTTCATAAACTAGGGTTGTTGAGCCTTACATCATCCTTACAAGCAACTTCAGAACTCAGAATTTGCTTGTTTTTATTTGAACAGTAGGATACAATTCTACATTCCTTAAAGTTGCCGAGTCTGCATCGAAAGATGACTGATACAGATCCCCATATCGTGTAGCCAGGTTACGGAATTCTTCCATGGAGAGTTTCATCTACAGCAAAGAAACAATGCTGCTGATCAATAGAAATAAAATACCACAGCTGTGTTCTACAACAGGGGTTCTCAACCTTTTTCTTTCTGAGGCCCACCTCCCCCAAACACGCTATAAAAATTCTACAACCTATCTGTGCCACAACAACGTTTTTTTTCCTGCATATTCAGTAGATTAAAAGCCAGGGATGGCATTGGGGGTAGCGAGAGCAACTGCCCAGGGGGCTCCATAAAGCTAAGTTGCTCAGGCTTTGGCTTTTAGCCTTGGGCCCCAGCGAGTCTAACGGTTGCGCTATTCTCTGATTTATTCAGGCAGGCGCCCTCAAACCTGCTCATGGCCTCCAAAGGGGCCATGGACCCCTGGTTGAAAACTGCTGTTCTACAACATTGAACTGAGCAATGCCAAAATATTTATGGCTATGTCCTCTATCTTACATTTCTGAAACTTGCCAGAGAGAATAAGCTAGATGTTAGATATTACAAAATAAATCATTTATCGACTAAGCTGTTCTTTCTAAACCTATTCACAAAATGCTAATATACCATTCAATAACCGTTGTCTCGCACACACTTTACATAAAGGACTACCGCACCTCTCTGATGAGTCTAGCTGCTACTCACCTGTTTTGTATGTCTCAGTTATTGTCTACTTACAGCTCCTCTATGTAGACTGTAAGCTCCTCAGGACAGTATAATACCTCCAAAAATATTCTGTACCATTATAAAATATGAGTGTATTAAATTGGTAATTGCATATATAACCACCTCATGATTATATGATGCACCAAAATGAGGACTTGCATAGGCACATGGACATTTGCGGGCACTGCAATTGAAAAACAAGGCCCAATATGCAATGACAAGAGCAATAATACTTTCCCTTTCATTCCTTCAATTAGAGCGCTAAATTTTCTCATCTCAACAGGTAGACCAAGTTCAAATAAAACAGTTCAAGAGAGAAATAATGAACACATGCCTGGGTAGAGATGCGCCCACATCTCTGGAGGTCATTTCCTGATGTCATTGCAATTGTTGTGGCAATGGCAGGTGGAGGACTAGTTTTTAGGCTGTTACAGGTGCAGATGAGTTGAGAGAAAGCCTGCAGAAGGTCAATCCTGAGCTTGACAAACCCACATTGAAAGCTCAGAGGGTTAAGTGGTGTGCTGGCAGCCTGAAAAACAAATAAAACCAGGAGGTTGATATAGTTTGAGTCAAACTATGTGACATTTATAAGAACCTTGCAATATCACTGAATTTTTTCATCAGACGAAGGGAAGTATTTGCTTTGATGCCAAGATTATTTTTTAAAACTCAGGATAAAGCCACACAAATTAACTGTTTTGTGTTTAAAAAGGCATAATAGCTAAAAAGACCTGATCAAAGTTTTAATATTGGATGGAAGTACTTAGGAACTTAAGGTCAGACTCCACAAGATTATTTTAACTTCTGAAGGAAGCTGCCACTTCAGTTGCTAAAATATAACCTTACAGGTTTCACTCCCCCCACAAAGCTGACCTGAATAACCTGAGTCTTTTCAGTGGGTGGGCTAGCCCTTTAAAGTTCAGCAGCACCTATGCCTAGTTATTCACTTCCAGCGTGATGGGTTTGGGAATAGGCTGGTGGTTGGGTCAGATGACCAGGCATCACATGATAGCATAGAGGCGGTGTGTTTCTTATAAATGGACAGAGAGCTGCAGGCAGGGGTGAAAGTAGTATTAAGATCTTATCAGTATGGGGGCTGGCTCTGGGTCCCCAGAAGGGGAAGGGCTTCAGGCGGAAGGGCTGGGCCTGGGGGTCAACCTCCTCCAGCCAGCCCTTCAGTGCTGCCTGGCCCTCATTGCCCAAGATTCTGGTGGCAATTTAAGAGGAACCAGGGCTTCGGCTGCTGTGGCAGCTGGGAGCCCCAGGCCCTTTTAAATCGCTGGCCCCAGGGCAGCTACCCCTATTGCCACTCCCGCTAGAAGCTGGGGGGATGGGAACAGACGGCGATAAAGCGCCGCACCAGCGCCTTAACATCATTGCCACCTTTGCCCCCCCATTGGAGGGACCTATGCCACGGCAGCGCTTTAACATAGGCTGCATATGGGCTGGTACTAGCCCACTTTCATCCCCTGTCTGCAGGAGAGCCAGGGTCAGAGAGGACTAGGGAAGGAGTTCTCCACACCAGCAAGAAGAAAAGGTTTAGCAGCTGCCATTACTTGCAATGAGAGGAAGGAGCAAAAATCCTGAAGAGGGAATTAGGAGGCCCTTGAGGAAGGAAGCAACTAAAAGCAAGCAGCTCAGAACAGACAGTGCAGATGGGTGTTGAAAGGAGTTGATAAGTGCACTTGTTTGGGGGTCCAGGCTGGAACTTCCATTGAGGGTGGGAGTATGCAAGAAACTGTGAGCCCTGTGACAATCCTGATTGAAAATGGAAGACCCGGTGTTATATTGCTGAATGTATGTTTTGTTGATCTATGTTATCTTAATAAACATTCGAGACAGTTTTGACAATTCAAGAGTGGGGTAACTGCAGCAGCAGGGTCTGATGCTGGATGAGGCAAGACCCTGTTTCATAGCCCCCTAATTAGGATCTTATGTTTCTGTATCTTCCATTCTTCAAGGTATGCCCATCTTGTTCCCTCCCCACTGCACCAATTTTAAAAAGGAGAGTTTGTGATGGTGAAAGGTGCCTCTTTATTCTCTTCATTTATTCACAGAACAGCTATAGCACAATTTGCGCATACTTGCTCACCAGTGTCTCTCACCTAAGATCAACTAGTAGAGACTGCCTCTGGCAGGGAGCGAGCGAGCAAGTTCAGTCTCCAAGTGTTGGCCTCTCTGCTAGCAAGAGCGCTAAATGTGATGACATTGTGACATCATACTTGTTTGCTAGGAAGTGGACAGCCACCTACCAAATTTATGCAAGATGGGCCACTGAACAGTTCCCAGATTATAATGGATTTTCAGTAACTACTGGGATACATTTGAACCAGTGACCCAGAGACAAGAGGTTCTAGCACATTCCCTATGTAAAACATGAGCTATCCAGCACCATTCATGGTCCTTTGCTTCCCTTTCTCCAGATCTGTAAAGGATGGTTCTGAGGGGGGGAAGTTGTTCAGAGTTCTCTTAACAGATCTGATTCTGTGGAAGGAAGCTCATAAACTGTAAACGTATTAGTCTTAGGACTATACTGAAGTGATCCTGACAAAGCAGCACGTATGATGTGAGCGCTAAGTAATGACAGCTTAAATTGCTTTGTCAGAGTTTTGTATTTTCTCTCTCCCCACTGATAATACTTTTGTTGCGCAGTAAGCATATAGCTTCGTGTACAAATAGATGCTCTGTGTCAGAACAGGCCCTGTCCCAAAAAGTCTATACTTACTGTGTGAACAAGTAAACTGAAAAACTTCACAGAAATATTTGATTTTTAGAAGAGTGAAGTTGTTTATGCTGAAGTGTTAGGGTAGATGTAGGAAGGAGGGTTGGTAGGTACATGGTCAGAAGGAATCATGCAGCTGCAGCAATATGGGGGTAGTAGGTGGTGCACTGGCTCGACATACAGTGTGGGCTGAACAGCTGGAGCAAGTTCCATGCATCCTGTGTTTCAGCTAGAATGAGGTGATTAGAAAGAGGATGTCAGTCAGCTTGCCCCAGTTGTTCCCTTGCTACCAAGACAGCCAAGAGTTATAAACAAACAGTGCTCCATTGGCTGAACTGATGCCATGCTTTTCACACAGGGCCTCAGTGGAGGCAACAGTTGGCAGGTTGCAATGTCAAATGTGGAAGTTTTACTTTCCCTGACAAACTAGAGAAGTTCCTCCCTCTCCTTCACACATCTAGGATGTAACTGCTGATCCATAATGTGGGCAGGGACATCTGGACTTGAAAGAGCTGCTTACATGACTGCTAGAACAGGGATACGCAGTGACTGCAATGATGGGTCACACGCTACCCTTAAGCAGCAATGACTGGGAGGCTGACACAAGGAGAGTGAAAGGAGGATGAAGTTGGGAGTATTAAAAATATTTTATTCTTATAGTACTTTGCATCCATCTGAAAATGCTCCATAAAGGTAAGCAGGTGAGTGCAGCACAAATGGGTTACACAATTTGTCCAGATCACACTAAGTTAGTGACACTCAGTGATAAAAGCAGCTCTCCTGACTCCCAGCTCTTTTCTTAATCTTCTGGACCAGAGCAGCCCACAAGGTGAAAGAGCAAAGGCCTCCGTCCTGACTGCAGCCTACACAGAGTGCAAAGAGTGGCAACAGCTTTGAACAGCAACCCCACCAATTTAATAGAACCTCAGAATCTGGAAAATGGCCATGAAAAAGTTATTGTATTTCCTATATTGGCCTGTTTTAAAGGTTTCACTACAAGCAAAAGTGTCTGTTAAAACAGCACATTAAAAGAAATGTAATTTTTTAAAAAAGAACAGTAGGCAACCCTCCCTGAAATTTTATAACTAAAACACCCCACTTATTTTGTCAATAAATTGAGCACGCACAAATTTGAAGGGAAGGGAGAGTGCACTGCATTTATGAAGGACACACAGACATGGTTTAGGTCCTTTCTGCTGATTCAGCTGTAGCAGTTAATTAATATAAAAACATTACTGCCAGAGCTGTGCTCACACTGAGAATGCTAATGCACAAACTAATAAATAGGAGCCCTGTTCGTTTCAGCTCCGTTCAAAAGGCACAAGAAAAACCACATCTATGTCTGACTAATGGGAAGGACAAAAGAAAAGAAGAACGCTGAAACTTCAAAGGCTATGAAAAATCTGAAGTGACTTGACAGAGAGTAGTGTGTTTATATAAACCCTAACATTTTTCCAGCTGCATCAATACTTGGCTATTTACAACTTCTCACTATTTTCATCATGTTAAATAATTGAGTAATTTTCTGCTCTATATAAATTGGGCACTATCTTAATCCTGCTTGCCTTGAATAGTCAACTAGACTGGCTTACTTCATCCCTCCTGATAGCTGTTTCTAACCAATGGCCATCTTACAAGATATGCCATTTTAGATGTTACCATAATCATTTTTAGATTATGGTAACATCTAAAGGCCCAAACAAAAATCAAGTTAGTTAGTGTTAGTGAGGCCTTGTACAAACATAGACAGTCCCTGCCAAAAAACCATACAATCTAAAGAAAGAAAACAGAGAATGGAAGAAAGAAAAATTTTTTCCTGATTTTACAGATGGGGAATTCCAGAAGAGGTTAAGTGACTTGTTCAAGGTCATGCACAGGAAAGTCAGTGACAGAGCTGTGAACTGAACTCAAGTTTTCCTGAGTCCCAGTACAGTGCCTTAACAGACTATGCTTCCTCTCTCAACCAGCAGTTAGTTACAACTGACCTTTCCCTATATGCCATTCCAAAATAATAGTTCCTGCAGGCTTCACTAAGAACAATTACTCCAAGCCTCTGAAAAGTCTTGTTAACAAAAACCAAACCAAAGACAAGTGCTACAACCTACAGACTCACCATCACTAGAGTAGGGGATGTATACTAACCGTTAGTGATGCTATCCCTTTGTGATAAGATTTTAAAGATTCAGCAATGCAAGAGAGTGCTGAACTATAATCTTCCTCTTGAAGCCCCGTCAGACACTGCTCTGCATGGGAAAACTCCTTCAAACTGTTCAGCCAAAAGTAGAAGTGTTCTGAAGCCACTTGAGTCAGCAGGCTTTGATACAGCTCTCTGGCCATGTCATGATTACCCTAAGAAAGGGCAAGTAAAACAAACAAGAAAGTGAGGATCTTCCACTTAAATAAGTGACATAGCAACAAATAAAAACAAAACCAAACCAAAAAAACCCCCAAGCCCTCAAAAACTATTCTTTAAAAATAAATAGCGTGTGACATCTTCAATGTTTCATTAAGGCAATCCTGCTGAGATGTAGCAGTATAGTTACTTATGTCTGGCATACATAATCTTGTAGGAAGTACTACTGTTTAAACAAAACAGCTCAGAGATTCAGCTCTAAAGACATTAATACAAAATTTTGCATCTCTCATCTCCAAAGCATTTAACATTAATCAATCTTCACTTCAGGGTAGTATACAGTCATTACATCAGTTATACCAGTGGGTCTCAAACTTTTTTTTACAGGCGACCCCTTTCACACAGCAAGCCTATGAGTGTGCCCCCCCTAATAAATTAAACACTTTAAAAATATATTTAACAACATTATAAATGCTGGAGGCAAGCAGGGTTTGGGGTGGAGGTTAACAGCTCGCGACCCCCCAATGTAATAACCTCACGACCCCGAGGGGTCCTGATCCCCAGTTTGAGAACCCCTGAGTTATACAGATAGAGATACACATACAGCAGAGGCTACATGACTTTCCCAGGCCAAAAAGGAAACTAGTCAGAGTAGGGTTTGGGGGACACATCCCTGATTCCTAATCATCACATCATGCCTTTCTTCAGGCTGCAGTACTCACTGGTCACCACCAGCTGACAGACACCTGTGACAGCCTCCAATGCTGAGGTTTACGATACAACTCTCCTGTTTCACAAACCTGAACCAGTGTTACACTGAAATAAAAAAGGGAAAAGACTATTTTCCTTTCCCTACTTTCTTCGTCCCTCTGAGTGCTTACTTAACTCTCCACTCCCAAGTCACAGTGTGGCTGACTATACTTTCTACTGACGAAGTCTCTTTCTAAAAACTTGCACATACCATTCTGGAGGCCTGCCTGGCTATCCTGTATGCTGTCCATCCATTGGAGACATTCTCAAGCTGTTGTTTGATAACATTTTTAACTTCAGAAGATAAAGCTTTTTGACTGGCAACAAATATCACTGTGGCGAGAGATACCTAATGGAAAACAACAGTTAACATGGAAGAAACATTTCCATTGTATGTTTTTAGAAAGCATCAGAAGCAGTGATTGTGTCAAGTACGTTTTTATACAATCTTGGACTTTCTTAAAAAAACACAAGACAAAATTTGCTTCTGAACTGGAGAACTTCTGAGCGTCAAATCGTCGTTAAGGATTTCAGACAGGCAATGAAAGGGCTCTTATTACTGAAGTTTGGCAAATTTACACTTTCAATTAGAATGTTAAAATAGAGATACATCAAAGCTAAGTCACAGTAAAGCACTGTAAAACTATAATTACATGAAAATGAAAAAGAAAAGTAACAAACTTTCTTGAAGACTAAGGCCCAGATTTTTAAATGTATTTAGGTGTTGCTGTACTCAGTGTTGTGTCTAATTGATTTAACAGCCTAAGTCTCAATTTCAAAAGGGATTTAGGCACTTAGGAACCTAAATCCCATGACTGTTAATGGGTCTTAGATGAAACTACACTGAGTGCAGCCTTTCAAATCCAGGCTTAAGCGCTCATTTCCAATTAAAATCCCCTCAACAGGTTTCTCTCTCCTAGAACCCTCTAAACCACACGTTTGAAGGGCCATGTATAATTGGAGTATCTACTTCTGAACTGCCATCTTTCTTGCCTAGAAGCACTTCTGCGAAGATCTAGTGTGTCCCCAAGAGTTCCAGCAGTGCATGATGATGATCCGGTTTGCCTATGTGTAACTTGTGCCCTCTACTGGACAGAATATAGATCAGACTGGATCAAACACTTCAGTTCTCTCTTCTAGCTAAGTGAACAGAGGTTTGTGGCTTTGGTGCTGCATATTCAGAGTACTAGTATTTCCCATTCTGCAAATATATAGTTAACAGTGAACTGATATATTCTTGCTGAGGCAACAGATTAGCATTTTCTGTCACCAATGTAACAATCAGCTAAACCAGTTCACGAAATATCAATTAGTTTCCATTGTAATTCCATGCGGATTTTGTTCCATCAAGGAGAGTTCTCCTGAACAGCAGTTTCTTACCAAAAGTTCCTGTTGTTTATCTGTAGCAGATCGTCCAATCACTTTATAAAGGTCCATTAAGTCTCCCAGCATGCCATCACCTAAAACAGGCAGCTGCATGGCAATTGCTGCTAAACAGTGGCACATGAGAATTCTAGCAGCATCCTGAGCACTGTGCAACTGTGTCAGCAAGGACTCAACCACCGATTGGCTCAGATGGGGACGACATTTGGCCAGCTTCACCATACAAGTTAGTGCAATCTGCAATGTACAATCATCACAATGTTCCAACATCAAGCACCATCCAACATTGAATTCACTTAAAAATATAAACTATCACAATATTCAGATTATAATTGAATTACAGAGCTAATGGAAAACAAGATGTATTTATAAACCTGTACTAGAAGTGTTCTCTGCCAAACCACCACATCTCTGTCCAGAAGAGTACACAGTTTAAAAGCACACACATGTACAAGACACAGCACTGTAATATTTTCTTTTCTTACAGGTTTAGTCAAAGTAATATTATAAAATTATTTGCTTGGTACTAGCTTGTTAGGTAGGACCAAAGGGTAACTGTTCACAAAACTATGGTGGTCACTTATGTTAGTTTCTGTTCTTCCACCAGCCAAACTAAGTGCCATCTGAGATCCCCTCGGAGTAGCAAGATGTAACTCTCTAAGGCCATCAATTCTACTTCTGAATTGACAGGAGTTACTGCCATAGGAAACATGGCTTCTCCACTTCTCTGGCTTCATTGTGCTCCTGACCCTTTACCATCTTGGGAGCAAAGCACCGAGAAACTCGCAGCACACTGTGCTCCCACTGGAACACCTGCCACACTAAGTTATTTCTAGTGTATAAGAAGGGGTGGGCAAACTTTTTGGCCCGAGGGCCATATCTGGGTATGGAAATTGTATGGCAGGCCATGAATGCTTATGAAATTGGGGGTTGGCTGCGGGAGGGGGTGAGGGCTCCGGCTTGAGGTGTGGCTGGGGATGAGGGGTTGGGGGTGCAGGAAGGTGATCTGGGCTGGGACTGAGGGGTTCTGAGGGTTGGAGGGGGATCAGGGCTGGGGCAGGGGGTTGAGAGGTCGTCAGGGGTGCAGGCTCCAGGCAGCGCTTACCCCAATCAGCTCCCAGAAGAAGCAGCATGTCCCGCCTCTGGCTCTTACGTGGAGGTGCAACCAGGCAGCTCTGCACACTGCCCCATTCGCAGGTGCTGCCCCTGTAGCTCCTATTGGGTGCTGTAGGGCAGGCGCTTGGGGTGCGGGCAGCATGTGGAGCCAGAGTGGGGACATGCCATTGCTTCCAGGAGCTGCGCGGAGCGGGACAAGCCCCCAACACTAGTCCTAGCTGGAGCACCAGAGCGTTCCCCGGCAGGAGCCCGAGGGCCAGATTAAAACATCTGGAGAGCTGGATGTGGCCCTCAGGCCATAGTCCGCCCACCTCTGGTATAAAATGTAATAGGATTGACAGTTGAATTATAAGGTTTACTTGGTCCTGCCTCAGCACTGGGGGCTGGACTTGATAACTTCTCAAGATGCCATCCAGCCTTACATCTCGATGATTAAAAAAGAATTACAGATATAATGATTCTCTTCACCTTTAAGGTTGCCTGAGCACCTGGACTGTTATCTTGGCTACAAAGAACTAAAAGAGACTCAAGGCCAAAGACAGCATCTTGCTCCAAAGCCAGGAGATCTAGGAGAGAGGAACAAAGTAAAGCCTTCAGTTCTGTTCTACTTATTTTTGAACATGAGTGTGAATTTAGTGGTCGTGATTGTGAGGGTTCAACAGCAGGATAATGCAAACTTTCCCAACGCTTCTGCCACAGCACCTCAGTTCTGATCAGCAACAAGTCTGTTTTTACAAGTCTCATGAAACTATTTAGTAGAGGCTACGGTTTTATGATGTGCATGAGCATGGAGTAGGGCAAAACTACTGAACATTATGACAATCATTTATACTGGGGTTTGTACCAACAGCTCTCCAGAGGGGAAGGGCAATGTTCTAGCCCCTGGTAAATGGTACAAGTTCTGCTACAGGGGAGATCAGCAACCATTCAAGCAGAAACCCTCTTCAGAGGGATCCTGGGATTAAACAGCGGGGAGAATCTTCATGAAACTCTCTAAAATATTTATAATCAGTTATAAGGCCGCATTCTCCATGGTCCATAAATCTAAGAAGTGACAATTCCAAAGAAAGCGAAGAGAGTCAGGGACAGGGCAAGCTTCCCTGCAGTAGGAGAAAGTGCACAAAAACCCGATCATGAGCTGAATTGTTCCACCACCCACTTTGTGAGTTACCTTTTTCTTGGCAAGAAGCAGATATATTAGTCAAAACTCTCACACCGTGAGCGGCAATGCCACGGTTATTATGGTAACAGCATTCCTGTGCCAGCTTTACTAAGTCAAATGATCTTGCTGTTGTAGCTGTTGTTCCTAAATAAAAAGACAAAAGGAGGAGAGCGCAGCACCGTAATCCATGTCACAAGATCTTTTCCATGGTTTTAAGTTCAATGCTGATTGGCTGACTGTTTCTCTACTTAAATTTCCCATTCTTTTTCCCATCCTCAAATGTATCCTCCCCAACATGTGGAATTCACTCTCCCCGTCAGTGTGCATGCATGTATGCTACACAAGCTGGATGTCTCAGATAGGCAGTCTTCAGGTTTAAGGGACAATATCTGTGAATGAAACTTTCAATAGGGCATGGCATTTGCAAGCAGGTCAGGAATATTGGACTTTAGCATGGGATCACTTTTATATATAAATAAGCTATGATTTTGTCACAGAAATTAATAATAAATTTCACAGCAGAGGTGCAAGAAACCCTGATAAATGACAAATAGGGGGAAGTGGGAAGTCTGGGAGTGGAGAGTGAGCCCACCCCACAATCACCCTGCAGCAGTAGCTCCTGTTCCATGGGGCTGAGCCTGGCTCCCTGGTCACAACATTGCTCAGGTTTAGTACATCCACGCTTCTGTCTCCATCTACAAGGGGTTGGATGTGCCAAACCTGAATGGTGCTGAAACCACATGAGACAGATCACAACACTAGGAGCAGGGAGCCAGGCCTAGCCCCGTAGAACAGGAACCACTGGGTCAGGACTTCATTCAAATTCAGGATTTCGAGAACACTGTGACCATTGCACCAAATTCAAACCTTTATTATGCATTGGGGTACAAGTCACTGACAGTTGTTTGTTTGTTTTTTTAAACGTACTGGTTATTTTTCTTTGCCTCCATGGCTTATGCAGTTGGATTCCCAGCAACTAAGGCAGTGTGGCCTCAGAAATTAGGAATAAAAATATCCAATACCACTCAGGAGCATTTTAAGAGATCCCTGAAACAATTCCCAAGTTATTCAGTATAATATGCAACACATCCAGAACACACAGTTGTGTCGAAGAAAGGTTTTACTGGCACTCATGTACATCATCCTCACATAACTGTCCAGTGGCTTTGCCTCTTCTGGATAATACAACTGTTCCAGTCTCATGCCAATAAAGCCTAAACTACATCACTCCATGTATTCATTCTCTCTAAAGCATTTTGCACATCTATGGATTTTTTCATCCTATGATCTCAAAGCACCCGATAAACATGATTTAAGCCTCACAATACCAACAGTAAAGTGGCGCTATTAATATTTACCTAGCCTAACAGAGACACTGAGGCACAGGAATAAATTACTTACCTGAAGTCCCACAGCAAATTGAAGCCAGAGCCTGGCATAGAATATCTGAGATCTGCTCTAATATACTACACACCACCACAATTATAGTTTGTATATTATATATAAAAGCTTGCTTGCATGGACTTTAATGGGGGTAGATAAAAGTTCATGGTTTAGGATCCTTCAAGAAGTGTTATGTAAGGTATTAACAACAATACTGAATTGGCTGAAGATAAACACTTACTAAACCCCTACAAAAAAGTGCCTAAATTTGGCTGATCTAATCTGCTCTTCTTACCTGGAGCTACGCTGAAGTACTGTTTGATGGCAATAGTTCCTGACAGCGTTGAAAGGACAGATAGCATGCCTAGTTTCAAGCTGTCATAAGGAGTTTGAAGAGCACATTCACAGAGTGCCTAAAAACCAAACAAAAAAATAATATGGAGGGGAAAAAATCCTACAAACTCACCCCTCTTTCATAAATGTTTGCTTTTTTTTTTTTTTTTTAAACTTTGTAGTTAAATTTTAATACAAGTAAAACTGTATAGGAAAAAAATCATTATCGACACCAAATTCAGATCTTGCAAATATATTTCCTCACTTGCCACTCTTCTAAAGCAATTTTAATAGACTGGGTACAAGTCTTGTCCTCAAAGTGACACTGGTTTTCACAAGTTATTATACAAATCAATAAAATATATGTTTGTTAAATGATCACTAACTTTTCACCTGACATTTCCCAGTAATAAAACCTCTGTAGAATTTGGAGACAAAATTATCCACCATTGCACACATGGTACATATAGTATTCAACTTATTACAATCCGTGAAGGTCCTTGTTTCATGGAGAATTGTCTGTAAACAGAATTTCAAGTGTCACCTCCTGCAACACCACTATTAAAAACACTTTTTTGTAAGAAGAGAAAAAATTATCCAGTGGAAAATAAAGAATAAAGATTCCAAGCTTGTTGATAACAAAGAAAAGTCACAATGTTTATTATCTATTTGTGTTATGGTAGCTTCTTGAGGTCCCAATTCCATTGGTCTTAGCACTCCTTGCCCTGATGAGTTTGCAGTCCTACCACAGGTCTGTCTGTGATCTCTCAGTTAAGGAGACACCACAGTGATTTTATGCCTGTCAATTAATTGCAATTAAGTCAGAATAAATGAACTCGATTAAAAAAAAATGAATCACAGTTTTAATCGCATTGTTAAACACTAATAGAATACCAGTTGAAATTATATTTGGGGATGAGTACTAGATATTTTTGGATTTTCAATTCACTTCATACAACTACTGTATTAATACAGTAGTTGTATGAGGTGAATTGAAAAATACTATCTTTAGTTTCTTTTTTACAGTGCAAATATTTGTGTAGTGCGGTGGTCACCAGCTCCTGCCCTGTAGGGCTGCTGCTGGGGAAAGCAGCATGACTCAGCTGATTGAGGAAATAGCCACAGCTGGCCTTACAAGAGGCTGGGAGCCAGGAGCTCAAACACTCTCCCTCTAGCTCTTGAAGGAGAAGGGCCTGGCTGCCTAGGAGCTGAGAAAGGTACCTGGAGCGAAGCAGGGCTGGAGCTAGAGAGCTCCAGCCTGGAGAACCCCCAGGCTGCAGGCCTTGATAAAGGCCAGGACAGGTACTGGGGCTACAGAGAGTCTGCCTTTGCCTACCCCAGGCTACAGGTTCAAACCCCCCTTTGCCAGTGATGAATGGCGTGTACACCTCAGTCCGCCCGAGTGAGGGGGGCTAGATCAGTGGCTCTAAAACATTTTTAATGGTGACCCCTTTCACATAACAAGCCTCTGAGTGTGACCCATCTCCCTTATAAATTAAAAAAAATATATTTAAATATATATAACACCATCATAAATGCTGGAGGCAAAGTAGGATTTGGGGTGGAGCTTGACACCTCGTGACCCCCGAGGGGTCCCGACCCCCAGTTTGAGAACCCCTGGGTTAGATCGTGACTAGCAGTAGCCATATATTGAGGCGAAGTGGGGATAGGGGGTTGGGGGTTCCCTGAGTGGGGAAACTCAGATCGGGGGTTGCTGCAGTGGGCAGAACCCCTGGGTAAAGGGCACCAGGCTCTGGGAGGGACACGGAGGCCAGCGGCAAGTGGGGCACCAGCCTGCAGAGGGTGCTCTGGAGCTGGAAGAAGAGCTAATTCCCAGGAAACCAGCAGGAGGTGCCGAGCAGGGGTGAGTATCACACTGCTACAATTTGTAATAAAAAATAAAGTGAGCACTGTACACTTTGTATTCTGTGTTGTAACTGAAAACATATTTGAAAAATGTAGAAAACATCAAAAAATAAGTTTAAATTGATATTCTATTAGTATTTAACAGTGTGCTTAAAACTGCAATTAATCACTATTTTTTTAATCGTTTGACAGCCCTAATTAATTTGATAAGCAGCCACTGCTGACGTTTAAAACTGTATATGGAGATAAATCTAGCTATATTCGAGACCTCCTCTTCAAGTGGCCTCTTCACATGTCTAAGTACTCACCCCTGCCAGGTAGGCCGAGAAAAACTATGCAATGTCCATCTCATGAAGTTTTCCCATCAATTCCCACCTGCATTGGTAGTACAGCCCTTTCTGTGCTAGCTTGTAAAGTATTATATTTTATACTTTGTTTTCTTTTTTTTAAATCTATTTTAAATGTAGTGGCCCAAGCATTTTAACTGGGGTATGGGAGGGCAACTCAAATTATGTATTAATACAGCCAATGCACAAACCAAGGTTTCTTTTTAAATTAAGCTACTCTGTCAGGCAGCCATTAGTGGACAGCTGAGAGTGATTAAAATTAAGAAAAACTCAAAATGCAGTAGGCATGTTTACAATGAGAAATGACTCGTCAGTCTAGCAAGAAAACCAAGTTTGTAGCAGAACACCCCACTCTGACATCTAACTCATTAACATGAGCCCAATATGAAACTGCTTAGTGTTGCTGCCAGAAGCTTGATGTGAGTTTGTCTTGCAAAGCTTGTCATAAGGCAAGACTTGCTTAAAGAGAGCACTTCTGCTGCTTTTAACTCTAAACTTTTTTCTTAAAATTGACATGCTTAGTTTTCCATGTTTAACAGTGACCTCTCATCTACACTTCTATACTTGTGTAAAGACTGCATTTAGTTGAAAAATTTTACAATAAAAATGTTTCTTAACAACTGCAAACCTGAATGTTTTCTCTGCTCCATGTATGTGGGGTTTTGTTTGCCAACAATTTTAGATCTTGGATAGCAAGTCTTTTCACAGCTTTCCTTGGGTCATTTTTCAAGTATTGCAGCAAAAGCTGAATCTGCAACAATAAATGTTTAAAATATTAAGCAGGATTCTGTAGTTAAGGTTTTTTTTTAAAAAAAAACTAATTTAAGTATAGGTTACAATAGAGAAATCCTTTCATAAAAGGCTCACAAGATAACTGTATGCACATGTATATTCAAAGCATTCAGGACTGTTTGGAGCTCAGACAGCAATACTGCTAAACACCCAAGGGCTGGGAGAGCAATCTACCTATTGCCATAAAATGGAGCACACCAGGTATCCTACTGTGTTTCAGGTTGTCTATATCTAATATCAACAGTGTCTTCTGAACTGGCGTAGCAGTTACAAGCAACCTCAGACAGAGTTGTTCTGTTAGGCTAAAGGCTGCCAGTGGGAGATCTTGTGGTCCAGGGTGGCTACAAGAGGCTAAGAGAAGATCACCAGATTTTCATGTTTTGTTTTTTTTAAAGAAGAATGAATTAACTCAATACTACATTTCATTTATGTATAGATTTACTGTGTGCTCATCACCTGTCTGGGTACACAGAGTTACAATTACATAAGAGGAAAATGTTCCCCCGTTAAGCTGAGGGTGTCACTATAGTTCCACATCTTGACTGATATTTATAATTTACATCAGTGGGTTCAAGTGCTATTGAGACTCTTTACATACAAGATTTTAGATGTACATTCATTTTTCTAGCCTGCAGATAAAAGATTAGTTGGGATCCTCTCCTTCTCCCAAACCCAATCAGAGAAGGTGATGGGTGAGAAGCAGGGGCCTGCAGACAAGCAGAAAGACGTAAGAGCTCCAAGAGATGCAGGGCATCAGATGTTATTGCCCCTTTTAAGGAAGAGGTTTTTTGGAGGGGGTTGAAGAGACAAAAAAAAAATTATATGGCAGTTTCTAGGATACTTCTCATCTGCAGCAGGCGTAGTAGGACAGAACACAGACTATGATTTAACTATTTTGGCATCAGAAAGGAACTGACCTGTTAAAGCTGTTTTTATTTTCAAATAAGGGATTACCTTTAGAGCAATTAAGTGTTACCTGTTTGGGTATGTCCACCAAAGACGAAGCAGCAAGCAAGGTAAAGGTGTGGAGAGTAACAATGACCATCTTGGTGGAAGGATAGGATGTTACCAGCTGTTGGAGAAGCTGACGGGAGCTAGAGGCCAAGCTGGCATCATGGTGCATGTGCTGTAGTATGGGGATTAACTTCAGCTTCAAGTCCACTGGTGTGGCTAAGCCTAGTTAGTGCATGGAAAGAGGTATTCAGGTGCCAGAGCAGTTCTCTATGAACCCTGAACTTTTCAAATACTACATTTAAATGACACTGGTGACTAAGACAAGAGCACAGAAAATCAAAGTAAAGGCCAGTAGAGAAGCAGCTGCTAAATTCCTGAAACAGCAGGACTCTCAGGCCTTGTCTACACCACAAAGTTGCAGCGCTGGCGAGGAAGTTATAGCGCTGCAACTTAGGAGGTGTACACATCTGCAGGGCATCACCAGTGCTGCAACTCCCTGTTTGCAGCGCTGGCCGTACACCCGTTGAAACTCGGGTGTAGAGGATCCAGCGCTGGTGATCCAGCGCTGGTCATCAGGTGTAAACACTCACCAGCGTTTTTCTTGACCTCCGTGGAATAAACAGGTATCCCAGCATACCAAAGGAAGCCTCTCTGGTAATCAAGCAGGTCTCCTTCCCCGCGGTTTGCAGGGAGGTTCGGGGAACGCGATAGCAAACCGCGGGGAAGCAGGTCTCCTTCCCCGCGGTTTGCTCTCGCGTTCCCCTAACCCCCGTGCAAGCAGATCTCCTTCCCCGCGGTTTGCAGGGGGGTTCGGGGAACGCGACAGCACACCGCGGGGAAGGAGATCTGCTTGCAGGGGGGTTCAAAAAACGCCGGAGCAAACCGCTGGGAAGGAGACCTGCTTGCACGAGGGTTCGGGGAACGCGAGAACAAACCGCGGGGAAGGAGACCTGCTTGGGGGGGGGGGGGTGTTCAGAACACTAGAGCAAACTGCGGGGAAGGAGACCTGCTTCCCCGCGGTTTCCTCTCGCGTTCCCCTAACCCCCCTTGAAGCCGCCCAACAGCGCTGCAGTGTGGCCACATCTAACACCACTTGCAGCGCTGGTTGCTGTAAGTGTGACCACTCTGCAGCGCTGGCTCTATACAGCTGTACTAATACAGCTGTAACAACCAGCGCTGCAAAACTGTAGATGTAGACATACCCTCAGTACAAAACAGACTCCACCAGCCCATTAACGAGCAGTACTGTCAGGGAGTACTCCAAGGAGACGGGGACCCAGCCTTGCTCAATCAGAATGGCTTTAAGAATAAATGGGTAAAGTGGCTGGGAAACAATTACTTCTCCTTCGGATGTGCCTCAATTATATTAATAGTCATCCTTTAAATTAAATTACATTATTCCAATTATAATAAAGGAAAAGAGACCACCATTTTTATAATATTTAAGTCACTGCAAAATGCTCAAGGCAGAAAAGCAGCCTTATCAGAGCATAGATGCAAAGAGAGAAACCTAGAGATTCTAAGTCAACATAAAAACCCACATTACACAGTATTTGGACATGCTATACTACACACGGATTCAGTTTATCAAATACATTAGATGATTAGAACATGCTCTGGATATTTGAATTTTTAAAGACATTCAAGCTGTAGTCCAGAGCCCTGCCCTGCAGCAATCATTAGCTCACTTAACTTCAAGCAACTGGAATGTTTCAGGGAAGCATAGGGATGAGGGAGCACTGGATTCTGGTAGCATTTAAACATTAGAAGGAACAATACTAAAATTAAAAAAAAAACCCTTTTCATTTTCTCCCCAGTATTCAATCCATCTACATACCCTGAATCATTTCACTGATTTTGTTACAGATTCCTCCAGCAAAATCCCTGTGAAGAGAAAAGACATAATTGAACTTCAAATTGTGACTCTTATGATTTAATAATGATCCAAGAAACTAAGAGGGACTATAAAAAGCAGAATTATGCTTATGAACGTCAAGGTTTAAGAGTAATTTTGCAAATCCAAAAAGACATGTTTGCTTGACAGAAATTTGCTGCTACTAGTCAACATCACAGAATATTACATTTAGCCACTTGTTTCATAGTTTCCATCAGAGATTATAGATCTACCAAGTCTAATACTTGGCCTAACTATACAATTGAGTCTCTTGCCCATCTTTATCCACAGTGGCACAAGTAGAAACATTTGCTCCAGTGCTAACATTCTTTTTAAATCACTATATTATGTGTTAAACAATGTCATTTGCTACAAGTGCTCTTTTGTAGAGACTAGGGAAAGACTGGTACAACCAAAAGCTTTCCCTACCCTTGTTTAATGCTATTTGAACAACAGCAAGAAGTTTTATTTGACCCCAGTCTTTATTCACAGAACAAAATATAGGATGCTCCAGGTGTAATAGATAATTGATTTAAAAAAAATAGGTTAATGGGGTTGATTACTGAGCCTGCAGGATAAAGGAGTTTTAGGCACATGTTCTATTAAAATGAGCTACTAAGATTACTGTGATTTTTATGAAACTCTCCATAAACAGAAGGAATGGTTCTTTCAAACTTTTGTTTAGGACAGTTTATTGTCACTTAGTTCTCCTGCCCAAGAAATCAGGGAGTCTGCAGTGTAGATTCCAGAGAGGTGGAAATTGACTCAGGTTTTGTTAAAACACAGGTAATGTTATAGAATATTTTCCTCTTAGAATTGCACAAGATGGTTTTAAGGATTCTTTTAATAAAACCCCACCACCTATACAGTTCACCTTTAGTGCTTGCAGGAACTGTATAAAATAGCAATTTGGTTTGGAAACACATTAACACCCATCTTAAATGGAGTCCACTGAATTTTTTTCACTTAAAAATACAATTGTAATTGCCAGATTCACTCACTTTCCTGACATTCTTAACATTTTAAGAGTAGGTTGTAGGAAATTTAGAGCACCACCACTAACTTGAAATACACAAAAAAAATTTTTTTAAAGTTGAAAGTCGTTTCAGACACTAACTGCCATGGAGTCCCCTTGCCAATTTTTGCCATTTTATGATTTCTCTTCCTTTTGGGATTTTTTAAAATCTTCACCTCAGTGAAAGAACTCAGAAAAAAACAAAGGTAACTGACTAAAAAGGAAAAATGAAGCAAACTACTGTCTAAAGTACAAAATAAAAAAATGGAAAAAAGATCCCCTTGAATACAGAAATTTTAGGGATTACATTTAAAAGGTAAAGGAAAAAATTCTGATAAGTGTGATTTTTTTTAAGTCAATATTTATTTAATTAAAGTTTTTCCCCCTTGTATTCCTTAACTTTTCCTCACAGCTTTTAAAAAAAATACAAGCAAATTTCAATGAGATTCAAATGCCTCTGCTGAGGGCAGTTTTAAATATGATTTCAAGTTTCCTGCAACATTCATGCTGTACATTATAAATGGTACAGATCTCTTTTGTATCTCCTTATATATGGCATGGCAAGTACTGCAGAAGGTGATCCCAGATTTACTGAAGGACAATGAAGAGTCCTACTGTATTAATAGAGCTTCCACTCCTTAAAATACAAATAAGAGCACAGAAGAATTTACAGCTTACTTTGACTGTGCAGAAAAGTTAGCAGCAGCAAATATAGCAGCTTCAACCTCAACATCATCATGGGAATCCAGGCTTTGGCGAATACTGTGGTGTGCATTCTTTCTTTCTGGGATTATGGATGCCATACTCCCCAACATCCTACAGAAATAAATCACAGCAACATCAGAAAACAGCTAATTCAGTGTGCAGGGAAATGTGAACCACAGTGAAAATCAACTATGAAGATAGGAATTAGATCTGTAGTAATTCCTTTAAAAAAGCTCAGTCATACATAATATATCGTCAAAAGCTTCCTACCTAGCACAAAACACTGTGCCTTCCTTCTCCTCATAACAGCTTACTGAGGACAAAATCAACCAACTGTAGGTTTTTTTTAAATTGCTGAACCAGCAAGCAATTATAATTAATCTATCAAGATGTGATCATGACTTGTGCTGACCCAAGACATCAACTGAGATGCCTACACCAACAGGGCTCAATTAAAGTTCCAGAAAATTTAAGAGAGGAAAGTCCTCTTTCAGGGTGAGGTCTCCCACCCTTGGCAGAGCACCCAAGCTGTCCAAGGAGGTGCAATTTACTCCATGATGGTTTGGGTCAATCCAGTCTGTTACCTCTAACATTATTAAAATTACACAAGTTTTGACTGTGCATTTCTCAGTGGCTTTCCTAGGAAGTTTACATCTTGTGCACTAATGGGATAATGCAGGGGAACTTCCTCCAAGTTCACATATCATAGGACAATGAGCAGAAAGTTTCAAGGGTAGATGTAGAGGAAAAAATCTAAAATGATCAGTAGAAATGGTGAAAATAAGTCAGACAAAGAAATTTAATTTTGTATACAAGTCAACAAACTATTCCAGTTTCGTACAAGCAGTAGTGGAACCATACTGGAAATGCATGCAGTTTGTTATCTCAATATATCAAATGCAAGTGTTTTAACATAACATACATGTTTTATACACTCCAGGAGGCAGAAAACACAAGTTAAGGTACCTGTACATGCAACCCACCAATATCGCATATACAAGATGCAGATTTGCTCTCTGATACATCTATGCAACTCTATGTCAAATGGACATCTAGTATCCTTCTTATTCTGGTCACAAATGTGTTACCTTATTCCCTTTAAAACAGCTGTCTTGTACTTTTGATAAGAAGAAACAGCCTGCTTTTCATTCTTAATGTTGCAGAATTAATTCCAGTTTTTAAAGACTTCAAAGAATTGATGAACATTTACTTTTCTAACTAAACAGCTGTTACATAAAGACTTGCGATAAATAGTTTTAAATTAGAAAGACATACCTGAGTGTGATTGCTCGAGCAACTGGATCATTGCTATGAATTACAGAGAAAACCCTTTTCACAAACTCATCCACATTCAGGATCTTCTCTAAGTGCTTTTCACTCTGCTGAGTAACTTTCAGGACACACAGCCTCAAGAAGTTGTTTCTATTGGAAGATATATATACACACACTTACTTCTGTGTAATGGAAATTCACAAACAGGCTGAGAATCAGAATGACTATAACTGATTTAAATTAAATTTACAGACTACTACAAAACACCCTATTTTACATATGTTTTCTACTAGGATTAGTATACGTTTTGGGCTCAATTCTTTTCCTACTGAAGTTAATGGCAGTCTTGACACTAAATATATTGGCAGTAGTACTACTGCAATGTGGTCTAAGTGGATGCAAGCGTCAGTGGGACGTATGTTTGCCATATACACCCACACTTAAGAACTGTATCCTGCAGCTGCTCCATACCCAGAACACACCCACTGACCTTACCACAAGTACAGGGCTAGCTGCACCTCTGCCCCTTTGTGGTCTGAGTGTACTACAGCTCATGCCTATATCTATCCAGGGCTGGAATTCTGCAGTTCTTCCCGTAAGACTGAACCCTTGGCCACAATACTGCATGTATCAATTACCCTGCAGGTCTGACTAGGTCCAGCACTGCAGTTCATCCTTGGGGGGAGCTGTGATGCATGTAGTGATCACATGACATACTATTTATTCTAACAGTAGAAACAAATAATTTAGAGAAAAAGGATTTAAAAACCAAGTCTACATGCATGTCTATCCCACCGAAGCCCTACCACTCTGTGATAATGACCTAGGCAGGTCAAACTCCTTCAGATGCCCCAGCATGATCCCCATGTCTGTCTCTCTCACCAAGGGTATGGCTACACTTACAGTTGTACAGCGCTGGGAGTTACAGCTGTCTTCGTACAGCTGTGTAGGGAAAGCGCTGCAGTGTGGCCACATTTGCAACATTTGTAGCGCTATTGGGAGTGGTGCATTGTGGGCAGCTATCCCAGCGTTCAAGTGGCGGCAACGTGCTTTTCAAAACGGGGGTGGGGTGGAGTGTGACAGGGAGCATGGGGGAGACAGAGAGAGTGGATTTTTGGAGCTGACACTGTTCTCAGCTCCCTGCCTTGCAAGTTCTAAGGACTGGAAGATACACAGTGCCTACCTGCAATCATTTTTAAAAGTTTTGACTCCTTCCCCTACCCCTCTCTTATTCACTAAATGCAAATTATGCACTCCTAAATAGCCTTCAGACCACATAAACAGCTGCTCAACACGGACTCCCCTCTCTCCTCACGCAAACAGCTGTGAACATTCCAAAACAATTCCCCTGCCTCCGCTCCTCACTCGCTGGAGCAAAGAGCAGCTGTGTTTGTTTTAGATAAGTAGCTCCGGGGAGCTCGGAGTTCAGCCATTCTTCCGGTTTGTTGTGGACAGGAATTCTGGGATACCTCCTAATACCCTGGAGGCCTATAACAGCGCTTTTGGTGGCCACACTTGATGAGCAGCGCTGCAATTGTTACACCCCAAGCAGACCAGGTGTACAGCCAGCGCTGCAGCCAGGGAGTTGCAGCGCTGGATGTGCCTTGCAGGTATGGACAGTTACTAAGTTGCAGTGCTGTAAACCCATCACCAGCACAGCAACTCTCCAGTGTAGCCAAGCCCCAAATCACTCCCACCTCTCAAGAGTGAGTCCTTTTTCAAATTGCTATAGTCCTGTTGATGGCTGTTGTATGCAAGTCTTTTCCAGTAATGGCATTACCTGTTTAACAAGCCTCAAGTGTTTGGCTCAAGATAAGCCACTGGGTTTCCTTCCTGTTTGTTTTTTTCCTTATAGCCTCCTCTTAAACTAAACCAATATATTCATATAGTAAATATCCCAACAACCAGGTCAACATACAATATTCATAAGTTACAGAGCAGCCCCAATTCTGTCACATATTTCAATGGGAACTTCTCATTTGGAACAACTACAGCTCAGACTTTCATTTATATCACAAATATAGTAACTCCTCACTTAAAGTCATCCTGGTTAAGTTGTTTCATTGTTATATTGCTGATCAGTTAGGGAACGTGGTCTTTTAAAGTTGTGCAATGCTCCCTTCTAACCTCGTTTGGCAGATGCCTGCTTTGTCTACTCTTGCAGGAAGAGCAGCCCCCTGGAGCAAGCTGGTGGGGGCTTGGAACCAGGGTGGGCCGCAGTCCCCTAAGTTCCCTGTGCAGCAGCTGCCAGCAGTTCAGCTGCATCCCTCCCCCCACTGCCATGTGCTGCTCCTGCCCTCTGCCTTGGAGCTGCTCCCCAAGACTCCTGCTTGCTGTGCGGGGGGGAGGGAAGAAGGGGGCTGTCAGAGTGTCCCCCTCTCCTCCCCTGCTTCTGCACCTCGCTTACCCCATCTTCCATTGAGGGGGGGAGAGACACACCAGGGCTGCAGTCTCAGCAAGCTGATCTAATTAACAAGACAGCATACTTAAGGGCAATGCACCTATCTCCCTCCATTCCTGCTGCCTTGCAAAGTTAGAGAGTTAACCCTTGAGGGCTCAGTCAATTGCTAGTTCATCATTTAGCAGTAAGGGAAATATCCCACCCTTTGACTCCTCCACCTCAACCAAGCTTTACAATCATCATCACTGTGTACCAGTATTAAATTTGTTTAAAACATACTCCGTGTGTATTTTTTTATATATAATATATTTTGTGTGGTGAAAAAGATTTCCCTGGAACCTAACCCCCTCATTTACATTAATTCTTATGAGGAAACTGGATTTGCTTAACATTGTTTCGCTTAAAGTCGCATTTTTCAGGAACATAACTACAACCTTAAGTGAAGAGTTACTGTGGAGAACTGATGTGTTTTAATCTTCTATGCAAGATCTCTGAACCTGTCGATATTAGGGGTTTGCAGCAGTGCATCTACATTGCTGGCTGATCAACAATGGTTGTAACAGGAGTTAAAATTCCCGCTGCCAACAAAGCTTTAGAAGGACAGAATGACAATGCCTTCAATTGTTCATTACTACTCCAAACCACTAAGGATGATGTTAGCTGGCTCAAAACAGAGTCCATCCAAATCTCCTTAGACAGGATAGCAGCTGTGAAATAGGGAAAGCAGGAAGATTATCTAGGCTTCAAAGGAACATGGATCAGAGAAAATAATTACCTGAGGATCAGGAATGTGAAGCAGTACAATACTTACCCAACTCTGAAAACGTCAGCCAGTTTTAAGAATGCAGAATTAATGAGAATGGGGAATGGATATTTCTGAAAGAGCCTGGGAAAACGGACAACAGCTTCACATTGCTCCCCAAGTTTTCCAGACCTGAGACCTATGTGAAAAACAACAATTACTTTCTAGCAGTATAGCTATGGTTTTCTCTGAGGAAAGACTGAAAAACTTGAGATTATCTAGAGTAGAAATAAGATGGAGCATGACTGAAATCTAACATAGAAGGTAAATAGGGCTATTTACCCTCTCAAGTAAAACTTAAGGGGAAATTTAATGAAATTGGAAGGTAACAAATCTGCAGCTGATATAAAAGAAACTCCCCACACATGCACCATGCAGTTAACCCACAGAACCCAATGCCATAAGATACCATTGAGGCAAAAAGCTTAACTGGGTATTTTAGAAAGGATTAGACATGTATTTGAATATTGAGAACATCTATTACTGTTGGCCCAGATCCTGAAAACACACACACACTCTTAACTTTACTCATATGAGTAGTCCCATTAAAGACTACAGGACCACTCACATGAGCAAAGTGACACACATGCTTAAGTGAGTAGGATTAGGATCTTGGATAAGATAAAACATACATACATTAAAATATGTAACTCTTCGGGTAACTGAGTTTTCTGAAAGTGTACAGGAAGCTAAATGTTCTTTCTGCAGAGGATATTTAAAACTGACATTTTTAATACTTTTATGCACTGTTTAACATCTCTCTTGGTCCTTATCTATTGAAAACTGAGTCATCATCAGTCTTCCATCAACAACTAGTGAGCAAGATAGCTTTCAAGCAAAATACAAATATACTCATAATTAACACTATTTAAAAGTTGTGTGAGTAGTCACTATCTGTACTACTTTTTGTTTCCTTTTTGGTACTACAGAAGTCAGTTCAGGAATATGCTTGACAAATATAACTGAGGTATTAGATACACAAAATAAGGGCAACAGAGCAAGCACAATCTTGCAAATTCCAGGCCCTGGCATCCCCATCAGCTCTCCTACCGACTTCAATCCACATTCATTTTAGTTAACCATTATTAAACATGTATATTGCTGTATTGTGAGAAGGCTACAACTAGTTTCACAGAATCAGAGATGCTTCACAGAATCACAGATTATTAGGGTTGGAAGCGACCTCAGGAGATCATGTAGTCCAACCCCCTGCTCAAAGCAGGACCAATCCCCACTTCCCTAAATGGCCCCCTCAAGGATTGAACTCACAACCCTGGGTTTAGCAGACCAATGCTCAAACCATTGAGCTATCCCTCCCCTCAGTCATGCTGTACTTGACAAGTTCTTCACATGAATTGTTCTTTTCTAAACAAATAATTCTATTCAGTCCATAGCTCAGAAGTGCTCCTGGATTCATCACCAATACTAAGTTCTCATATATCTGCATCTAAGAACACTTTCTATCATTTCCAATTGGTTTGAAGATTTGTCACATCCTGGCAAAGATAGCCTGGCCTCAGTTATTAATGCCTTCATCACCTCTTAGTTGGACTACAGCAATGAAACATAGATGGATGTGAAACCTTCAGTGCGTAGGAAATTCCAACCGGCACAAGAATGCTGTAGCACGTTTCCTCAGCAACACTAGCTGCCACAAACAAATCAGACCTGTCCTCCACTCCCTACACAAGTATGCAACAGGCTGATCATGCACCAAATCCATACCACTAGAAGCTTTTAAACAGACAAAGTCTTTTTATTTACTTATTTTTTAATAGTACTTTCTCTGGAGTCTGGACCTTGGCCAAGAAATCTGGACCTCTATGAAAAATGTATTGATTACCTGTGATTTAAACCCAAGGTAGGTATTTAAGGGCAGGTCTCCACTCCAGAATTACTTTGATATATCTATGTCATTCAGGGGGTGTGAACAATTCACACCCCAGAGTCGTGTAGTTAGGCCAACCTCAGCACCAACATAGCTACTGCCTCTTGCAGAGGTGGATTAACTACTGTGGAGGTGAGAGCTCTTCCCTCACCTTAGAGCATCTGCAGCTGTGCTGATGCAGTGTTCTTAGTGTAGACCTGCCCTGTGAGATCAACCAAAGCTCCGAGATGAAGACTGTAGTTAACAACTTCCCTTCCCTGGCACAACAGGGGTAAAAGCTCATCCGTGCAAGACACAGAGATTGCTCAAGGCTTGGCCCAACAAGACACTGCCATGAATTTTGACAGGAACTAAGGGCCACCAAAAGCCACCTTCTGCTATCAGTCCAAGGCCCATTTCTGTGACCCTGCGGTCACTAACATGACCACACAGCTACACAGACAAATCTAATTAAAATAAAACCCAACCCAGGACACTGGCACACGGGGCGCGGAGGAGCGAACGCGCAGGGGACAGACGTTAGTCGGCCAGCAGGGCGCACAGCTGGACGCTGGGGGGGGGGAGGGGACGGGAACGGCTGGAGAACCCACACGGGCCAGATTTCCCGCCAGAGGGCTCGGTCACACCACTGGAAACGCTCCGCGCGCCGACTGTGCGTTCTACGCGGTTGGGGGAGGAGGGAGCGCACAATGAGGCGGGGCTTCCAGTCCCTGCCGCGCATGCGCCTTGCGCTGCCACAGCAGGGCCGCAGGCGCCTTCCCCCTACCTTTGTCCAGCTCCATCAGGGCGGAGTTCGCGTCCAGCTCTTGCTCGCCGTAGCCCGCGTCCGCCAGGAAGGACTTAGCGCCGGCGGCCATAGCGCTCCCTGCTAGAAGCCTGCGGCACGACCCGTAAACTCAGTGCGCGACTACCAGCGCCCCAAACCGTCTTGTGTAGTTGCGCATACGCGATTCCCCACACCACCGACTGGGTTACAGCGTGTGCACGCACAGACACGTTCCTGGCATCGCGTCTGCGGACGCATGCGCTGTCACCAGCTGCACACGTGCGGACTCAGCTAGGCTCATACTCCCGCCCCTGGGTCTGTCGCACATGCGCAGCACACCGGTAAGTGTGCATGTGCTGTGATCCCCTTCTATCCACCGCCTTAACCTTAGAGCCGGCAGTATCTACCATGGTGGGGTGGAAGTGGGCGTGGTCTCTTGGTCCCGCCCCGGAGCAGCTGTCCAATGAGAGACAGCGGGCGTGGCCTCTAGCCCCGCCTCCGTCATGCTGTCCAATGGGGAGCGGGAATGGAGTTTGGCGAATTGGCGGGTAATTCGGGTGGCGGGAGTGGACAGTCGGTGCTGTGATCGTTCGTGTCCCGGTCGCCGCGTGGTTAACGGGTCATGCTCTGCCGCTCGCTCCTCCTCCGGGCCCAGACCGGGCCGCAGCGTGAGTAACGGATCGCGATCCTCGGGCCAGACCCTCTGCTCCCCGGGATCCGGGTGGCTGGATCCCTGTCTCCCACTGTGCTGAGCCCCCCGGCCCCGGCGCGAAGGGGTGGGTGCCAGGGCCCCGGGGGGCGGGGACGGCAGATGCCCGTTCTCTCCCCGGCTAACCGGACCGATGCACGGGCGTGTCCCCTGCAGTGCGGCCCCTGTTGCTCTGTCCTTGCTTGTACGGCCCCATCGCTGCGGCGCCCCCTCTCTGGAGAGATCACCCCACGGATGGCTCTGTCTAGCCGGGGGAGGTGTTCGCAGCTATCCATGATGATGGGGTTTGACTGGCACGTCTCGATAAGACGTTTCTAACTACGTTGGTGTAGCTAATGGTATAGCAAATGCCCAGCACAAGTCGTGGATTCTTCTGTTTAGTGTTCAAATTATGACTAGTACTTCGGCTCCATGACCAAGTGCAGAACCCCATCTACACGGATGAGTTCACAAAATGTGGACAAGATCTCTGACCCAAAGAAGTTAGTGGGTTTAATTTCAGCAGTTTAAAATCCTCGTACATATGTATTCTTTTCCTTATTTTTAGGTCTGTCCTTGCAATGTCCCCTACAACATCTCTTGGATTGCTATCAGTGTAGTCAGCAAGATGACCACCTTTCTTACGGAGAGATGGGAATGCCAGTTCCTCCTTTTGGTTGCACCTTTTCTACAGGTAAGTGTTCTTTTTGGAAATTAAAATACTATGCTAGAGCCAAAGTGTTGCATATAAAGATGGACAGATATTGTAACCATTTATTTTGAATATTAAGTTTCATAAAGAGTTCTTTATTTTATATCAAGGACAACGAAGACTAGATAGTTAATGACATCTATCAGAGCAACCAATAATTTGCAGTGAATAAGCTCTTAGGTCAAAAGGTTCTCCATGCCACTTTTCAGGTATAGATGCTATACAAAGATCCATTATTTCTCTAAGGTGAACTGAGTAACACTGTGATTTACTTTGATATAATAGAGCTATGCGACATGATAGACTATGGGAAGGATCATGGAATTTTTATGCATTTTAATAAAGTGTGCTCAGTTAAATAATTTAAATACATTTACACACTTAAACAGCTTTTGATTTCAGTCTTGTCTAAGGCGAAATATGTCTCCTTGATGTGGAGCTAAGATGTTTGCAGGTTTAAAATTAGGCTAGTTGGTCTTGGTTCATAAGTAACTAGGACCTGGAACAAAGTGAGTAGTAGTAAATGGAAACTGGTGAGGAGGAGGATGTGCTACTAAAATCCCATATGTATCCCTTTTTACTAAATAAATAACAAAAAACCTGTTAAGTCTTTCTGTGAATGTAGCATAGGTGAAAGTTGCTGACTTATTTGACAGCTCTGAATACTGAAATCCCTATCTGCCGGTATAGCATCGATATTAGGTGTGCAAGTTTTTCCACACTGCCCCTTCTGCCCGTGTCCCAACCCTAGCCTGAAGGGACCACCAAAGGATGTAGAGGATAGTTAATTTTTTATATTTATTCAACACTGTGAACAAGGTGACAGTCAGTAGTAAGAGTGGTTGGATGCTGGCTTTGTTGATGAGCATACCTTTCCTCGAGAAATGAACTAAACCAACTAATTTTCCATGAACGATTGAGCATCCATCAGATGGCCATGGTTATTGACCACTTCACATCTGGGTTGGGTTTGTATCATCATCCTTAAAAGGAGACTTTGGCAGCTCATTACTAGTTCCCTGAGCAATCCAGGCCCCCTATATGCTACTTAATGCAGAGATCATGCTAAAAACCTTGGAACATCAAATGATGCTAGGGTATCTGTT
The DNA here is from genome assembly GCF_007399415.2 of Gopherus evgoodei. NCBI lineage: Eukaryota > Metazoa > Chordata > Testudines > Testudinidae > Gopherus > Gopherus evgoodei. The sequence goes on along the minus strand of NC_044324.1, from coordinate 180,363,459 downwards.
TCCTCCACTCTTTGGAATTTGTTATTTTGTCTGCACTATCAAACCATTTTGTGTAAAAGTAATATTTCTACTAACAGATTTATTCAAGGAACAAATATATTAAAGAACCCAAATTACTGTGACATTGAGTTAACAAATCCAAGACCTTACTGTGAATCTAGGGAGAAACTCTCTTTCTAAAACATTTGACTCATAAAAGTTAAGGGAGAGTTAAAGGCTCACTTTGCATTTAGAATCTGTAAAATTCTAGGATAAAATAAGTCAATAGAATCATAGAAATTTAGGGCAGAAAGAGACCGTGAGAGGTCATCAAGTCCAGCCTCCTGCACTGACGCAGGACCAAATAAACCTAGATCATCCCTAATAAGTGTTTGCCCAGCCTGTTCTGGGCAATGACTTGGATCCCACAACCTGCCTTGAAAACCTATTTGAGAATTTAACTACCTTATCATTAGAAAGTTTTTCCTACAGTCTAACCCAGGGTGTTATGGTATAATCCCCACTCTGAACCTTAGCATCCAAAAAGATGGGGTACCAGCATGAATTCCTCTAAGCTTAATTACCAGTTTAGAACCTGTAGCGCTGCCACCAACCAGGAATTCCAGTGCCTGGTACACTCTGGTCCCCCCAAAACCTGGCCCGGGAACCCCCAAGACCCAGACCCTCTGGATCTTAACACAAGGAAAGTAAACCCTTTCCTTCACCATTGCCTCTCCCAGACTTCCCCTCCCTGGGTTACCCTGGAAGATCACTGTGATTCAAACCCCTTGAATCCTGAAACAGAGAGGAAAATGCACCTTTCCCCCTCCTTCTCTCTTCCCCTCCCAGATTCTTCCTGAGAGAAAGTAATCCTGGCACAGAGAGAAATCAGCCTCTCTCTCCCTCTTCCCTCCTTTCTCCCCACCAATTCCCTGGTGAATCCAGACCCAGTCCCCTGGGATCTCACCAGAATAAAAAAACAATTAGGTTCTTAAACAAGAAAAGCTTTTAATCAAAAAGAGAAAAACAGTAAAAATGATCTTGTAAATTTAAGATGGAATAGGTACAGGGTCTTTCAGCTATAGACACTGGGAACACTCTCCCAGCCTAAGTATACAAGTACAAATTAAAATCTTTTCAGCAAAATACCAATTTGAACTTCTTTCAGCCAAATACACATTTGAACTTCTTCCAACCAAATACATATTTGCAAATAAAGAAAACAAACATAAGCTTAACTCACCTTATCTACCTAATACTCACTATTTTGAATCTATAAGAATTGAAGATTGAAAAGAAACCTGGTTGCACGTCTGGTCCCTCTGAGCCCCCAGAGTGAGCAACAACCAAATTCTAACAGCACACACAAAAACTTCCCTCCCTCAAGATTTAAAAGTATCCTGTCCTCTAATTGGTCCTCTGGTCAGGTGACAGCCAGGCTCACTGTTCTTGTTAACCCTTTCTAGGCAAAAAGATATAAAGCACTTCTGTTCTATTAATTTTTTTTATCTGTTTATGACACAGGGGTTCTCAAGAACCTTTTTTTTCCTGAGGTCCCCCTCAACATGCTATAAAAACTCCAGAGCCCAGTGGGACAATGGGGAGACTTGGAGCTCTCGGCTAGGGGTGGGGCCTCGAACATAGGCATAGTTTGACATCTATGGGGTG